>NC_143163.1:22529000-23791000 GCF_047325235.1 Durio zibethinus
ATATGAACATGTGCCTAAACCCACCTACCACCCTATCGATCCACGGATTGCGCATCCCGTCTCTTTGGCCGGCATAGTGCCCGCCCGCCCGCCCGCTCATTCGTTTCATCGGTTGGCTCAGGCATACAGAGTTCAATCCGAGTTTAAGATCAGACCAGATTGAGGGTTGTGATAGTAGGATCGGTAGCACGCAAAGGGGGACCCGGTCGATCCCCGGCTTGCGCATCCCACCCCTCTAGTCGGCTGAGCGCCCGCTCGCTCGTTTTATGGGTTGACTTAGCCATACGGAGTTCATTCCCAGTCTAAGCATACGGAGTTCATTCCCAGTCTAAGCATACGGAGTTCATTCCCAGCTAGGATCGGACCGGACCGAGGGTTAGGCAGCACATGTTGGGTTCGGGCATGTGCTGGTGCCGCATTTTTCTTCGTCGGGGCACCATCACCGGAGCATCACCGGAGAACCTGACCGGCAGCATTGGGGTTCCGGTGATCGGGGGGGCCGGGGGGTGTGCGCACTTGATGTGTGATGGGTGCTGGTACTTGGCCCTTATATTGGCCCCCTATACCTCATCAAACCTCGAGAACTCACCCCCCCCTTGAAGAGCATTTGAGATTTTACAGGTTTGCTGCCAGTAGCCATTAAAGTGTCTGAAATGGGGACACTTTTTTCAAATGGTCACAAAATCTTGTTCACTTTGAGTTTTTAGCTGAATTTTTTTTTTTGCATGCCAAAAAAAGTACAAGGATCATGTCTACCAAGTTTGGGGCCAAAATCCTTCCGAAAAAATTTTAAAAAATCCCTAACCGCAAAAAGTTTTGAAAATTGTGAAAAATAGAAAATGAGTCGTCTTGCCATGAAACTTCACGTGAAGGCTTAAGGGACCATTCTATGAATTTACAAGCCATAAAAATGGCATTGGCACACAGAAATATGAAGATGTGCCTAAACCCACCTACGACCCTATCGATCCACGGCTTGCGCATCCCGTCTCTCTGGCCGGCGTAGTGCTCGCCCGCCCGCCCACTCTTTTCGTCGGTTGGCTTAGGCATACGGAGTTCATTTCCAGTCTAAGATCTGACTGAACCAAGGTTTGTGGCTGCAGGATCGGCAGCATGCAGAGGGGGATCCTACCGATCCCTGGCTTGCGCATCCCGCCCCTCTGGCCGGCGGAGCGCCCGCACACTCGTTTCATGGGTTGACTTAGGCGTACAGAATTCATTCCCAGTCTAAGCATACGGAGTTCATTCCCAGTCTAAGATCAGACCGGACCGAGGGTTACGGCAGCACATGCTGGGCTCGGGCAAGTGCTGGTGCCGTATTTTTCTTCGCCAGGGCACCATCACCGGAGCATCACCGGAGAACCTGACTGGCGGCATTGGGGTTCCGACGATCGGGAGGGCCGGGGGGTGTGCGCACATGATGTACGATGGGTGCTGGTACTTGTCCCTTATATTGGCCCCCTATCCCTCATCAAACCTCGAGAACTCACACACCCTTAAAGAGCATTTGAGATTTTACAGGTTTGTTGTCAGTAGCCATTAAAGTGTTCGAAATAGGGACACTTTTTTCAAATGGTCACAAAATCTTGTACACTTCGAGTTTTTAGTTGAATTTTTTTGTGCATGCCAATAAAAATACAACGATCATGTCTACCAAGTTTGGGGTCAAAACTCCTTCCAAAAAATTTTAAAAAATCTCGAACCGTAAAAGGTTTTGAAAATCGTGAAAAATAGAAAACGAGTCGTCTTGCCATGAAACTTCACGTGAAGGCTTAAGGGACCATTGTATGAATTTACAAGCCATAAAAATGGCATTGGCACGCAGAAATATGAAGATGTGCCTAAACCCACCTACCACCCTATCGATCCACGGGATACGCATCCCGTCCCTCTGGCCGGCATAGTGCCCGCCCACCCGCCTGCCCGCTCGTTTCGTCGGTTGGCTTAGGCATACGGAGTTCATTCTCAGTCTAAGATCGGACCGGACCGAGGGTTGTGGCAGTAGGATTGGTAGCACGTAGGAGGGGACCCGGTCGATCCTCGGCTTGCGCATCCCGCCCTTCTGGCCGGTCGAACGCCGCACGCTCGTTTCATGTTTTGACTTAGGCATACGGAGTTCATCCCCAGTCTAAGCATACGGAGTTCATTCCCAGTCTAAGCATACAGAGTTCATTCCTGGTCTAAGATCAGACCGAACTGAGGGTTGCGGCAGCACATACTGGGCTCGAGCATGTGCTGGTGTCACATTTTTCTTCGTCAGGGCACCATCGTCGGAGAACCTGACCGACGGCATTGGGGTTTCGAAGATCGGGGGGCATGTGCACACATGATGTGCGATGGGTGCTGGTACTTGGCCCTTATATTGGCCCCCTATCCCTCATCAAACCTCGACAACTCACACCCCCTTAAAGAGCATTTGAGATTTTACAGGTTTGCTGCCAGTAGCCGTTAAAGTGTTCGAAATGGGGACACTTTTTTCAAATGGTAACAAAATCTTGTACACTACGAGTTTTTAGCTGAAATTTTTTGTGCATGCCAACAAAAAATACAAGGATCACGTCTTCCAAGTTTGGGACCAAAAATCCTTCCAAAAAAGTTTTAAAAAATCCCGAACCCCAAAATGTTTCAAAAATCATGAAAAATAGAAAACGAGTCGTCTTGCCACGAAACTTCATGTGAAGGCTTAAGGGACCATTGTATGAATTTACAAGCCATAAAAATGGCATTGGCATGCAGAAATATGAAGATGTGCCTAAACCCACCTACCACCCCATCGATCCATGGCTCGCGCATCCTGTCTCTCTGGCCAGCGTAGTGCCCGCCCACCCGCCCGCCCGCTCGTTTCGTCGGTTGGCTTAGGCATATAGAGTTCATTCCCAGTCTAACATTATATCAGATTGAGGGTTGCGATTGTAGGATTGGCAACATGCAGAGGGGGACCCGGTCGATCCCCAGCTTGCGCATCCCGCCCGTCTGGCCGGCTGAGCGCCCGTACACTCGTTTCGTGTTTTGACTTAGGCATACGGAGTTCATTCCCAGTCTAAGCATAAGGAGTTCATTCCCAGTCTAAGATCGGATCGGACCGAGGTTTACGGTAGCATATGCTGGGCTTGGGCATGTGCTGGTGCCGTATTTTTTTTCGTCGGGGCAGCATCCCCAAAGAATCTGACCGACGGCATTGGGGTTCCGGCGATCGGGGGGCCGGGGGGTGTGCGCTAATGATGTGCGATGGGTGCTGGTACTTGGCCCTTATATTTGCCCCCTATCCCTCATCAAACCTCGAGAAGTCACACCCCCTTACAGAGCATTTGAGATTTTACAGGTTTGCTGCCAGTAGCCATTAAGGTGTCTGAAATTGGAACACTTTTTTCAAATGGTCACAAAATCCTGTACACTTCGAGTTTTTAGCTGAATTTTTTTTTTGCATGCCAAAAAAATATACAAGGATCACGTCCACCAAGTTTGGGGCCAAAACTCCTTCCGAAATAATTTTAAAAAATCACGAACACAAAAAGTTTCAAAAATCGTAAAAAATAGAAAACGAGTCGTCTTGCCATGAAACTTCACGTGAAGGCTTAAGGGACCATTGTTTGAATTTACAAGCCATAAAAATGGCATTGGCATGAAGAAATATGAGGATCTGCCTAAACCCACCTACCACCCTATCGATCCATGGCTTGCGCATCCCGTCTCTCTGGCCGGCGTAGTGCCCGCCCGCCCACCCGCTCACTCGTTTCGTTGGTTGGCTTAGGCACACGGAGTTCATTACCAGTCTAAGATCAAACCAGATTGAGGGTTGCGGTAGCAGGATCGACAGCACACAGAGGGGGACCCAACTGATCCCCGGCTTACGCATCCCGCCCCTCTGGTCGGCTCAGTGCCCGCACGCTCGTTTCGTGGGTTGACTTAGGGATACGGAGTTTATTCCCAGTCTAAGCATATGGAGTTCATTCCCAGTCTAAGATCGGTCCGGACCGAGGGCTGCGATAGCACATGTTAGGCTCGGACATGTGCTGGTGCTGCATTTTTCTTCGTCGGGGCACTATCGTCGGAGCATCGTCGGAGAACCTGACCGACAACATTGGGGTTCCGATGATCAGGGGGGCTAGGGGGTGTGCGCATAGGATGTAACTTCACGTGAAGGCTTAAGGGACCATTGTATGAATTTAAAAGCCATAAAAATGGCATTGGCATGCAGAAATATGAAGATGTGCCTAAACCCACCTACCACCCTATCGATCCACGGCTTGCGCATCCCGTCTCTCTGGCTGACGTAGTGCCCGTCCGCCTACCCGCCCGCTCGTTTCGTCGGTTGGTTAGGCATACGGAGTTCATTTACAATCTAAGATCAGATCAGACTGAAGGTTGCGGCAGCAAGATTGGCAGCATGAAGAGGGGGACCCGGTCGAACCCCGGCTTGCGCATCCCGCCCCTTTGGCCGACTGAGCGCCCGCACGCTCGTTTCGTGGGTTGACGTAGGCATACAGAGTTCATTCCCAGCCTAAGCATACGGAGTTCATTCCCAGTCTAAGATCAGACCGGACCGAGGGTTGCGGCAGCACATGCTAGGCTCGAGCATGTGCTGGTGTCGCATTTCTCTTCGCCAGAGCATCGTCGAAGAACCTGACCGGTGGCATTTGGGTTCGAGCGATCGGGGGGCCGGGGGGTGTGCGCACATGATGTGCAAATGGTGCTGGTACTTGGCCCTTATATTGGCCCCCTATCCCTCATCAAACCTCGAGAACTCACACCCCCTTAAAGACCATTTGAGATTTTACAGGTTTGTTGCCAGTAGCCATTAAAGTGTCTGAAATGGGGACACTTTTTTCAAATGGTCACAAAATTTTGTGCACTTCGAGTTTTCAGCTGAATTTTTTTGTGCATGCCAACAAAAATACAAGGATCACGTCTACCAAGTTTGGGGCCAAAACTCCTTTCAAAAAATTTTAAAAAATCTCGAACTGCAAAAAGTTTCAAAAATCATGAAAAATAGAAAACGAGTCGCCTTGCCATGAAACTTCATGTGAAGGCTTAGGGGAACATTGTATGAATTTACAAGCCAAAAAAATGGCATTGGCACATAGAAATATGAGGATGTGCCTAAACTCACAAACCACCCTATCGATCCACGGCTTGCACATCCCGTCTCTCTGGCCGGCTTGAGCACCCGCACGCTCATTTCGTGGGTTGAATTAGGCATACGGAGTTAATTCCCAGTCTAAGCATATGGAGTTCATTCCAAGTCTAAGATCGGACCGGACCGCGGGTTGCGGCAGCACATGCTGGGCTTAGGCAAGTGCTGGTACCGTATTTTTCTTCACCAGGGCACCATCTTCGGAGCATCACCGGAGAACCTGACCGACGGCATTGGGGTTTCGAAGATTGGGGGGGCCAGGGGGCGTGCCCAAATGATGTGCGACGGGTGCTGGTACTTGGCCCTTATATTGGCTCCCTCTCCCTCATCAAACCTCGAGAACTCACACCCCCTTAAAGAGCATTTGAGATTTTACAAGTTTGCTGCCAGTAGCCATTAAAGTGTTTGGAATGGGGACACTTTTTTCAAATGGTCCAAAAATCTTGTACACTTCGAGTTTTAGCTGAATTTTTTTGTGCATGGCAACAAAAATACAAGGATCACGTCTACAATATTTGGGGCCAAAAATCCTTTCGAAAAAATTTTAAAAAATCCTGAACCGTAAAAAGTTTCAAAAATCATGAAAAATAAAAAACGAGTCGTCTTGCCAAGAAACTTCACGTGAAGGCTTAAGGGACCATTGTATGAATTTACAAGCCATAAAAATGGCATTGGCACATAGAAATAAGAAGATGTAACTAAACCCACCTACCACCCTATCGTTCCACGGCTTGCGCATCCCGTCTCTCTGGCCGACGTAGTGCCCACCTGCCCGTTCATTTCGTCGGTTGGCGTAGGCATACGGAGTTCATTCCCAGTCTAAGATCAGACCGAATCAAAGGTTGCGGCAGCAGGATCGACAGTACGCAGAGGGGGACCTGGTCGATCCCCGGCTTGCGCATCCCGCCACTTTGGCCAGCTGAGCGCCTGCACGCTCATTTTGTGGGTCGATTTAGGCATATGGAGTTCACTCCCAGTCTAAGATTGGACCGAACAGAGGGTTATGGTAGCACATGCTGGGCTTGGGCATGTGCTAGTGTCGCATTTTTCTTCGCCGAGGCACCATCGTCGGAGCATCACCGGAGAACCTGGCCAGCGGCATTAGGGTTCCGACGATCGGGGGGCCGGGGGGGCCGGGGTGTGTGCACACATGATGTGGGATGGGTGCTGGTACTTGGCCCTTATATTGGCCCCCTATCCCTCATCAAACCTCGAGAACTCATACCCCCCTTAAAGAGCATTTGAGATTTTATAGGTTTGCTGCCCGTAGCCATTAAAGTGTCCGAAATGGGGACACTTTTTTCAAATGGTCACAAAATCTTGTACAGTTCGAGTTTTTAGCTGAATGTTTTTGTGCATGCCAACAAAAATACAAGGATCACGTCTACCTAGTTTGGGGCCAAAACTCCTCCGAAAAAATTTTAAAAAATCCCGAACCAGAAAAAGTTTCAAAAATCGTGAAAAATAGAAAACGAGTTGTCTTGCCATGAAACTTCATGTGAAGGCTTAAGGGACCACTGTATGAATTTACAAGCCAAAAAAATGGTATTGGCATGCAAAAATATGAAGATGTGCCTAAAACCACCTACCACCCTATCGATCCACGGCTTACGCATCCCGTCTCTCTGGCCGGTGTAGTGCCCACCCGCTCGCTCGTTTCGTCGGTTGGCTTAGGCATACGGAGTTCATTCCCAGTCTAAGATCAAACCAGATTGAGGGTTGCGGTAGCAGAATCGGCAGCACATAAAGGGGGACCCGATCGATCCCCGGCTTGCGCATCCCGCCCCTCTGGCTGGCTTAGTGCCCGCATGCTCGTTTCGTGGGTTGGCTTAGGAATACGGAGTTTATTCCCAGTCTAAGCATACGAAGTTCATTCCCAGTCTAAGATCGGTCCGGACCGAGGGCTGTGGCAGCACATGCTTGGCTCAGGAATGTGCTGGTGCTGCATTTTTCTTCGCCGGAGCATCACCGGAGAACCTGACCGACGACATTGGGGTTCCGGCGATAGGGGGGCCAGAGGGGTGTGCGCATAGGATGTGCGATGGGTGCTGGTACTTGGCCCTTATATTGGCCCCCTATCCCTCATCAAACCTCGAGAACTCACACCGCCTTAAAGAGCATTTGAGATTTTACAGGTTTGCTGCCAGTAGCAATTAAAGTGTCTGAAATGGGGACACTTTTTTCAAATGGTCACAAAATCTTCTAAAGGCTTGCCATGTAACTTCACGTGAAGGCTTAAGCGACCATTGTATGAATTTACAAGCCATAAAAATGGCATTGGCACGCAAAAATATGAAGATGTGCCTAAACACACCTACCACCCTATCGATCCACGACTTACGCGACGTAGTGCCCGCCCGCCTACCCGTCCGCTCGTTTCGTCGGTTGGTTAGGCATACGAAGTTCATTCCCAGTCTAAGATCAGACCGGACTGAAGGTTGCGGTAGCAGGATTGGTAGCATGAAGAGGGGGACCCGGTCGAATCTCGGCTTGCGCATCCCGCCCCTTTGGCCGGTTGAGCGCCCGCACGCTCGTTTCATGGGTTGACGTAGGCATACGGAGTTCATTCCCAGCCTAAGCATACGAAGTTCATTCCCAATCTAAGATCAGACCAGACCAAGGGTTGCGGCAGCACATGCTAGGCTCGGGCATGTGCTGGTGCCGCATTTCTCTTCGCCAGAGCATCCTCGAAGAACCTAACCGGTGGCATTTGGGTTTGAAAGATCGGGGGGCCGGGGGGTGTGCGCACATGATGTGCAAATGGTGCTGGTACTTGGCCCTTATATTGGCCCCCTATCCCTCATCAAACCTCGAGAACTCACACCCCCTTAAAGACCATTTGAGATTTTACAGGTTTGTTGCCAATAGCCATTAAAGTGTCTGAAATGGGGACACTTTTTCAAATGGTCGCAAAATCTTGTGCACTTTGAGTTTTCAGCTGAATTTTTTTGTGCATGCCAACAAAAATACAAGGATCACGTCTACGAAGTTTGGGGCAAAAACTCCTTTCAAAAAATTTTAAAAAATCACGAACTGCAAAAAGTTTCAAAAATCGTGAAAAATAGAAAACAAGTCGCCTTGCCATGAAACTTCACATGAAGGCTTAGGGGACCATTGGATGAATTTACAAGCCAAAAAAATGGTATTGGCACATAGAAATATGACGATGTGCCTAAACTCACCTACCACCCTATCGATCCACGGCTTGCGCATCCCGCCTGCTCCTTTCGTCGGTTGGCTTAGTCATACAGAGTTCATTCCCAGTCTAAGATCAGACCGGATGAAGGGTTATAGTAGCAGGATCGATAGCACATAGAAGGGGACCCGGGCGATCCTCGACTTACGCATCCCGTCCCTCTAACCGGTTGAGCGCCCGTACGCTCATTTCGTGCGTTGACTTAGGCATACGGAGTTCATTCCCAGTCTAAGATCGGACCAGACCGAGGGTTGCGGCAGCACATGCTGGGCTCGAGCATGTGCTGGTGTCACATTTTTCTTCATCGGGGCACCATCGCCGGAGCATCGTCGAAGAACTTAACCGACGGCATTGGGGTTCCGACGATCGGGGGGCCCAGGGGGTGTGCACACATGACGTGCGATGGGTGCTGATACTTGGCCCTTATATTGGCCCCCTATCCCCCATTCACACCCCTTTAAAGAGCATTTGAGATTTTACAGGTTTGCTGCCAGTAGCCATTAAAGTGTCTGAAATGGAGACACTTTTTTCAAATGGTCACAAAATCTTGTACACTTGAAGTGTTTAGCTGAATTTTTTTACGCATGCCAACAAAAATACAAGGATCACGTCTACCAAGTTTGGGGTCAAAACTCCTACCGAAAAAATTTTAAAAAATCCTGAACCGTAAAAACTTTCAGAAATCATGAAAAATAGAAAACGAGTCATCTTGCCATGAAACTTCACGTGAAGGCTTAATGGACCATTGTATGAATTTACAAGCCATAAAAATGGCATTGGCACATAGAAATATGAAGATGTGCCTAAACCCACCTACCACGCTATCGATGCATGGCTTGCGCATCCCGTCTCTCTGGCCGACGTAGTGCCAGCCCGCTCGTTTCGTCGGTTGGCTTAGGCATACAGAGTTCATTCCCAGTCTAAGATCAGACCGGACCAAGGGTTGCTGCAGCATGATCCGCAGCATGCAGAGGGGGACCCGGCCGATCCCCGACTTGTGCATCCTGCCCCTCTGGTCGGCTGAGCGCCCGTAAGCTTGTTTCGTGGGTTGACTTAAGCATACAGAGTTCATTCCCAGTCTAAACATATAGAGTTCATTCCCAGTCTAAGATCAGACCGGACCGAGGGTTACGACAGCACATGCTGGGCTCGAGCATGTGCCGGTGTCGTATTTTTCTTCGTCGGAGCATTGTCAGAGAACCTGATCGACGACATTGGGGTTTCGACGATCGGGGGGTCGGGGGGGTGTGCGCACAGGATGTGTGATGGGTGCTGGTACTTGGCCCTTATATTGGCCCCCTATCCTTCATCAAACCTCGTGAACTCACATCCCCTTAAAGAGCATTTGAGATTTTACAGGTTTGCTGCTAGTAGCCATTCAAGTGTCTGAAATGGGGACACGTTTTTCAAATGGTCACAAAATCTTGTACACTTTGACTTTTTAGCTGAATTTTTTTATGCATGCCAACAAAAATACAAGGATCATGTCTAATAGTTTGGGGCCAAAACTCCTTCCAAAAAAATTTTAAAAAATCCCGAACCGCAAAAAGTTTTGAAAATCATGAAAAATAGAAAACGAGTTGTCTAGCCATGAAACGTCACGTGAAGGCTTAAGGGACCATTGTATGAATTTACAAGCCATAAAAATGGTATTGGCATGTAGAAATATGAAGATGTGCCTAAACCCACCTACCATCCTATCGATCCACGGGTTGTGCATCCCGTCTCTCTGGTCGGCGTAGTGCCCGCCCGCCCGTCCGCCCGCTCGTTTCGTCAGTTTGCTTAGGCATACGGAGTTCATTCCTAGTCTATGATATGACCGAATCAAGGGTTGCGATAGCAGGATTGAAGTATGCAGAAGCGTACCCGACCGATACGTAGATTGCGTATCCCGCCCCTCTGGCTGGCTGAGCACCCGCACGCTTGGTTTGTGGGTTGACTTAAGCATATGGAGTTAATTCCCAGTCTAAGCATACGGAGTTCATTCCAAGTCTAAGATTGGATCGGACCACGGGTTGCGACAGCACATGTTAGGCTCGGGCAAGTGCTGGTTCCACATTTTTCTTCACCGAGGCACCATCTTCGGAGCATCACCGGAGAACTTGATCGACGGCATTGGGGTTCCGACGATCGGGGGGCCGGGGGGGCGCACGCAAATGATGTGCGACGGATGCTGGTACATGGCCCTTATATTGGCCCCCTCTCCCTCATCAAACCTTGAGAACTCACACCCCCTTAAAGAGCATTTGAGATTTTACAGGTTTGCTGCCAGTAGCCATTAAAGTGTTCGGAATGGGGACACTTTTTTCAAATGGTCCCAAAATCTTGTACACTTCGAGTTTTAGCTGAATGTTTTTATGCATGCCAACAAAAATACAAGGATCATGTCTACAATATCTGGGGCCAAAAATCCTTTCGAAAAAATTTTAAAAAATCCCGAACCGTCAAAAGTTTCAAAAATCATGAAAAATAGAAAACGAGTCGTCTTGCCAAGAAACTTCACGTGAAGGCTTAAGGGACCATTGTATGAATTTACAAGCCATAAAAATGGCATTGGCACACAGAAATCAGAAGATGTACCTAAACCCACCTACCACCCTATCGTTCCACGACTTGCGCATCCCGTTTCTCTAATCGACGTAGTGCCCACCCGCCCGCTCGTTTCATCGGTTGGCTTAGGCATACGGAGTTCATTCCCAGTCTAAGATCGAACCGAATTGAGGGTTACGACAGCAGGATCAACAGTACGCAGAGGGGGACCTAGTCGATCCCTAGCTTGCGCATCCCGCCCCTTTGGCTAGTTGAGCACCTGCACGCTCGTTTTGTGGGTCGATTTAGGCATATGGAGTGCACTCCCAGTCTAAGATCGGACCGGACTGAGGGTTATGGTAGCGCATGCTGGGCTCGGGCATGTGCTAGTGCCGCATTTTTCTTCGTCGAGGACCATCGTCGAAGCATCACCGGAGAACCTGACCAGAGGCATTGGGGTTCCGACGATCGAGGGGGCCGGGGGGTGTGCACACATGGTATGCGATGGGTGCTAGTACTTGGCCCTCATATTGGCCCCCTATCCCTCATCAAACAGCGAGAACTTACACCCCCTTAAAGAGCATTTGAGATTTTACAGGTTTGCTGTCAGTAGCCATTAAAGTGTCGGAAATGGGGATACTTTTTTCAAATGGTCACAAAATCTTGTACACATCGAGTTTTTAGCTGAATTTTTTTGTGCTTGCCAACAAAAATACAAGGATCTCGTCTACCAAGGTTGGGACCAAAACTCCTTCCGAAGAAATTTTAAAAAATCCCAAACCGTAAAAAGTTTTAAAAATCGTGAAAAATAGAAAATGAGTCGTCTTGCCCTGAAACTTCACGTGAAGGCTTAAGGGACCATTGTATGAATTTACAAGCCATAAAAATATCATGGGCATGCATAAATATGAAGATGTCCCTAAACCCACCTACCACCCTATCGATCCACGGCTTGCGCATTCCTTCTCTTTGGCCAGCGTAGTGCCAGCCCGCTCGTTTCGTCGGTTCGCTTAGGCATATGGAATTCATTCCCAGTCTAAGATCAGACCAGACCGAGGGTTACGGTAGTAGGATCGACAGCACACAATGGGGGACCCGATCGATCCCTGGCTTGTGCATCCCGCCCCCTTGGTCGGTTGAGCACCCGCACGCTCGTTTTGTGGGTTCACTTAGGCATACGGAGTTCACTCCCAATCTAAGCATGCAGAGTTCATTCCCAGTCTAAGATTGGACCAGACCGAGGGTTGCGGCAGCACATGCTAGGCTCGGGCATGTGCTGTGCCGTATTTTTCTTCACCAGGGCACCATCGTCGGAGCATCGTCAGAGAACCTGATCGGCGGTATTGGGGTTCCCGTGATCCGGGGGGTCGGGGGTGGTATGCGCACAAGATGTGCGATGAGGGCTGGTACTTGGCCCTTATATTGGCCCCCTATCCCTCATCAAACCTCAAGAACTCACACCTCCTTAAAGAGCATTTGAGATTTTATAGGTTTGCTGCCAGTAGCCATTAAAGTGTCTAAAATGGGGACACTTTTTTCAAATGGTCACAAAATATTGTTGACTTTGAGTTTCTAGCTGAATTTTTTTTTTTGCATGCAAAAAAAAGTACAAGGATTACGTCTACCAAGTTTGGGGCCAAAACTCCTTCCAAAGAAATTTTAAAAAATCCTGAACCGTAAAAAGTTTCAAAAATCGTGAAAAATAGAAAACGAGTCGTCTCGCCATGAAACTTCACGTGAAGGCTTAAGGGACCATTTTATGAATTTACAAGCCATAAAAATGGCATTGGCATGCCAAAATATGAAGATGTGCCTAAACCCACTTACTACCCTATCGATCCACGGCTTGCGCATCCCGTCTCTTTGGCCGGCGTAGTGCCAGCCCGCTCGTTTCGTCGGTTGGCTTAGGCATACAAAATTCATTCCCAGTCTAAGATTGGACTAGACGAAGGGTTATGGCAGCAGGATCGACAACACGTAGTGGGGGACCCGGCTGATCCCCGGGTTGTGCACCCTGCCCCTCTGGCCAGCTGAGCGCCCACACGCTCATTTCGTGGGTTGACTTAGGCATACAGAGTTCATTCCCAATCTAAGCATATGGAGTTCATTCCAAGCCTAAGATCGGGGCCGGACTGAGGGTTGCGGTAGCACATGCTGGGCTCGGGCATGTGCTGGTGCCGCATTTTTCTTCGCCGGGGCACCATCGTCGGAGCATTGTCGGAGAACCTGACCGACGGCATTGAGGTTCTGGAGATCGGGGGGCCGGGGGGGTGTGCGCACATGATGTGGTACTTGGCCTTTATATTGGCCCCCTATCCCTCATCAAACCTCAAGAACTCACACCCCCTTAAACAGCAATTGAGATTTTACAGGTTTGCTGCTAGTAGCCATTAAAGTGTTTGAAATGGGGACACTTTTTTCAATTGGTCGCAAAATCTTCTACACTTCGGGTTTTTACCTGAATTTTTTTGTGCATGCCAAAAAAAATACAAGGATCACGTCTACCAAGTTTAGGGCCAAAAATCCTTTCGAAAAAATTTTGAAAAATCCCGAACTGTAAAAAGTTTCAAAAATTATGGAAAATAGAAAACGAGTCGTCTTGCCATGAAACTTCACGTGAAGGCTTAAGCGACCATTGTATGAATTTACAAGCCATAAAAATACCATGGGCACATAGAAATATGAAGATGTGCCAAAACCCACCTACCACCCTATCGATCCACGGCTTGCGCATCCCGTCTCTCTGGCCGACGTAGTACCCGCCTGCTCGTTTCATCTGTTGGCTTAGACATACGAGTTCATTCCCAGTCTAAGATCGGATCGAATAGAGGGTTACGACAGCAGGATCGGCAGCAGGATCGGCAGCACATAGAGGGGGACCCGATCGATCACCGGCTTGCGCATCCTGCCCCTCTGGCCGACTGAGCACCTGCACGCTCGTTTCATGGGTTGACTTAGGCATACGGAGTTCATTTCCAGTCTACGCATACCGAGTTCATTCCCAGTCTAAGATCGGACCGGACCGAGGGTTGCAGTAGCACATGCTGGGCTCGGGCATGTGCTGGTGTCGTATTTTTCTTCGTCAGGGCACCATCGTCGGAGGATCGCCGGAGAACCTGACCGACGGCATTAGGGTTCTGACAATCGGGGGGGTCGAGGGGTGTGCGCACAGGATGTACGATGGGTGCTGGTACTTGGCCCTTATATTGCCCCCTATCCCTCATCAAACCTCAAGAACTCACAACCCCTTAAACAGCATTCGAGATTTTACAGGTTTGCTACCAGTAGCCATTAAAGTGTCAGAAATGGGGACACTTTTTTCAAATGGTCACAAAATCTTGTACACTTTGAGTTTTTAGCTGAAATTTTTTGTGCACGCCAACAAAAATACAAGGATCATGTCTACCAAGTTTGCGGCCAAAACTCCTTCCAAAAAAATTTTAAAAAATCTTGAACCGTAAAAAATTTCAAAAATCATGAAAAATAGAAAACGAGTCGTTTTGCCATGAAACTTCACGTGAAGGCTTAAGGGACCATTGTATGAACTTACAAGCCATAAAAATGGCATTGGGAGGCAGAAATATGAAGATGTGCCTAAACCCACCTACCACCCTATCGATCCACGGCTTGCGCATCCCATCTCTCTGGCCGACGTAGTGCCCGCCCGCCCGCGCGCTTATGTCGTCAGTTGGCTTAGGCGTACGGAGTTCATTCCCAGTCTAAGATCAGACCAGACCAAGGGTTGCAGTAGTAGGATCGGCAGCATGCAGAGGGGGACTCGACCGATCCCTGGCTTACGCATCACACCCCTATAGCTGGCTAAGCGCTCGCACGCTCGTTTCGTGGGTTGACTTAGGTAGACGGAGTTCATTCCTAGTCTACGCATACGAAGTGACCGAGGGTTGTGGTAGCACATGTTGGGCTCGGGCATGTGCTAGTGCCGTATTTTTCTGCACCGGGGCACCATCACCGAAGTATCGCTGGAGAACCTGACCGACGGTATTGGGGTTCTGGTGATCGGGGGGGTGCGCGCACATGATGTACGATGGGTGCTGGTACTTGGCTCTTATATTGGCCTCCTATCCCTCATCAAACTTTGAGAACTCACATCCCCTTAAAGAGCTTTTGAGATTTTACAGGTTTGCTGCGAGTAGCCATTAAAATGTCTGAAATTGGGACACTTTTTTCAAATGGTCACAAAATCTTGTACACTTCGAGTTTTTAGCTGAATATTTTGTGCATGCCAACAAAAATACAAGGATCACATCTACCAAGTTTGGGGCCAAAACTGCTTCCGAAAAAATTTTAAAAAATCTCGAACCGAAAAAGTTTAAGAAATCGTGAAAAATAGAAAACGAGTCGTCTTGCCACGAAACTTCACGTGAAGGCTTAAGGGACCATTGTATGAATTTACAAGCCATAAAAATTGCATTGGCACGCAGAAATATGAAGATGTGCTTGAACTCACATACCACCCTATGGATCCATGGGTTGCGCATCCCGTCTCTCTGGCCGGCGTAGTGCCCGCCCGCCCGCCCACCCGCTCGTTTCGTCGGTTGGCTTAGGCATACGAAGTTCATTCCCAGTCTAAGCATATCGAATTCACTCCCAGTCTAAGATCGGACCAGACCGAGGGTTGCGGCAGCACATGATGGGCTCGAGCATGTGCTGGTGCCGCATTTTTCTTCGTCGAGGCACCATCGCCGTAGAATCGCCGGAGAACCTGACCGACGGCATTAGAGTTCCTGCGATCGAGGGGGTCAGGGGGTGTGCGCACATGATGTGCGATGGGTGATGGTATTTGGCCCTTATATTGGCCCCCTATCCATCATCAAACCTCGAGAACCCACACCCCCATAAAAAGCATTTGAGATTTTACAAGTTTGCTGTCGGTAGCCATTAAAGTGTCTAAAATGGGGACACTTTTTTCAAATGGTCACAAAATCTTGTACACTTTGAGTTTTTAGCTGAATTTTTTTGTGCACGCCCAAAACAATACAAGGATCATGTCTACCAAGTTTGGGGCCAAAACTACTTTCGAAAAAATTTTAAAAAATCTTGAACCACAAAAAGTTTTGAAAATCGTGAAAAATAGAAAATGAGTCGTCTTGCCATGAAACTTCATGTCAAGGCTTAAGGGACCATTGTATGAATTTACAAGCCATAAAAATGGCATTGGCACGCAAAAATATGAAGATGTGCCTAAACTCACCCACCACCCATGGATCCACGGGTTGCGCATCCCGTCTCTCTGGCCGGCGTAGTGCCCGCCCGCCCGCTTGTTTCGTCGGTTGGCTTAGGCATACAGAGTTCATTCCTAGTCTAAGATCAGCCTGGACCGAGGGTTGCGGGAGCAAGATCGGCAGCATGCAAAGGAGGACCCGACTGATCCCCGACTTACGCATCCCGCCCCTCTGGCCGGTTGAGTGCCCGCACGCTCGTTTCATGGGTTGACTTAGGCATACGGATTTCATTCCCACTCTAAGCAAACGGAATTCATTCCCAGTCTAAGATCAGACCGGACCGAGGGTTGCGGTGGCACACGCTGGGGTCGGGCATGTGCTGGTGCCACATTTTTCTTCGTCGGGGCACCATCGTCGGAGCATCGCCGGAGAACCTGACCGGCGGTATTGGGGTTCCGACGATCGAGGGGGTCGGGGGGGGTGTGCGCACATGATGTGAGATGGGTGCTGGTACTTAGCCCTTATATTGGCCCCCTATCCCTCATCAAAACTCGAGAACTCACACCCCCTTAAAGAGCATTTGAGATTTTAGAGGTTTGCTGCCAGTAGCCATTAAAGTGTCTGAAATGGGGACACTTTTTTCAAATGGTCACAATCTTGTACACTTCGAGTTTTTAACTGACTTTTTTTATGCATGCCAAAAAAAATACAAGGATCACGTCTACCAAGATGAGGGCCAAAACCCCTTCCGAATAAAATTTTAAAAAGTCCCGGACAGCAAAAAGTTTCAAAATTTGTAAAAACTAGAAAACGAGTCATCTTGCCATGAAACTTCACGTGAAGGCTTAAGGGACCGTTGTATGAATTTACAAGCCATAAAAAAGGAATTGGCATGCAGAAATACGAAGATGTGCCTAAACCCACCGACCACCCTATCGATCCACGGCTTGCGCATCCCGTCTCTCTGGCTAGCATAGTGCCCACCCGCCCGCCCATTCGTTCCGTCGGTTGGCTTAGGCATATGGAGTTCATTCCCAGTCTAGGACCAGACCAGACCAAGGGTTGCGGTAGTAGGATCACCAGCATGTAGAGGGGGACTCGGTCCATCCCCGGCTTGCGCATCCCTCCCCTCTGGCCGGTCGAGCGCCCGCACGCTCGTTTCGTGGGTTGACTTAGGCATACGGAGTTCATTCCCAGTCTAAGCATACAGAGTTCATTCCCGATCTAAGATCGGACCGGAACGAGGGTTGCGGCAGCACATACTGGGCTCGGGCATGTGCTGGTGCCGTATTTTTCTCCGTCGGGGCACCATCATCGGAGAACCTGACTGACGGCATTAGGGTTTTGACGATCGGGGGGGCCAGGGGGTGTGCGCGCATGATGTGCGATGGGTGCTGGTACTTGGCCCTTATATTGGCCCCCTATCCCTCATCAAACCTCGAGAAATCACACCTCTATAAAGAGCATTTGAGATTTGACAGGTTTGCTGCCAGTAGCCATTAAAGTGTCTAAAATGGGGACACTTTTTTCAAATGGTCACAAAATCTTGTACACTTCGAGTTTTTAGCTCAATTTTTTTGTGCATGCCAAAAAAAATACAAGGATCAGGTCTACCAAGTTTGGGGCCAAAACTCCTTCCAAAAATTTTTAAAAAATCCCGAACCGCAAAAAGTTTCAAAAATCGTGAAAAATAGAAAACGAGTCGTCTTGCCATGAAACTTCATGTGAAGGCTTAAGGGACCATTGTATGAATTTACAAGCCATAAAAATGGCATTGGCACACAGAAATATGAAGATACGCCTAAACCCACCTACCACCCTATCGATCCACGGCTTGCGCATCCCGTCTCTATGGCCGGCGTAGTGCTTCCTGCCCGCCCGCTCGTTTCGTCCGTTGGCTTAGGCATACGGAGTTCATTCCCAGTCTAAGATTAGATCGAACCGAGGGTTGCAGCAGCAGGATCGGCAGTATGTAGTGGGGGAGCCGACCGATCCCCGGTTTGCGCATCCCGCCCCTTTGGCCAGCTGAGCGCCCGCACGCTCATTTCATGGGTTGACTTAGCCATACGGAGTTCATTCCTAGTCTAAGCATACGGAGTTCATTCCCAGTCTAAGATCAGACTAGACCGAGGGTTGCAGCAGCACATGCTGGGCTCGGGCATGTGCTGGTGTCGCATTTTTCTTCGTCGGGGCACCATTGCCAGAGCATCGTCGGAGAACCTGACCGATGGCATTGGGGTTTCGACGATCGAGGGGGCCGGGGGGTGGGCGCACATGATATGCGATGGGTGCTGGTACGTGGCCCCTATATTAGCCCCCTTTCCCTCATCAAACCTTAAGAATTCACACCCCCTTAAAGAGCATTTGAGATTATACATGTTTGCTGCCAGTAGCCATTAAAGTGTCTGAAATGGGGACACTTTTTTCAAATGGTCACAAAATCTTGTACACTTCAAGTTTTTGGCAGAATGTTTTTGTGCATGCCAACAAAAACACAAAGATCACGTCTACCAAGTTTCGGGCCAAAAATCCTTCCAAAAAAATTTAAAAATATCCCAAACCGCAAAAAGTTTCAAAAATCTTGAAAAATAGAAAACGACTCGTCTTGCTATGAAACTTGACGTGAAGGCTTAAGGGACCATTGTATGAATTTACAAGCCAGAAAAATGGCATTGGTAGGCAGAAATATGAAGATGTGCCTAAACCCACCTACCACCCTATCGATCCACGGCTTGCACATCCCGTCTCTCTGGCTGGCGTAGTGCCCGCCCGGCCGCCCGCCCGCTCGTTTCGTCGGTTGGCTTAGGCATACGGAGTTCATTCCCAGTCTAAGATCAGACCAGACCGAGGGTTGCGGCGGCATGATCAGTAGCATGTAGAGGGGGACCCGACCGATACCCGACTTGTGCATCCCGCCCCTCTGGTCGACTGAGCGCTCGCAAGCTCGTTTCGTGGGTTGACTTAGGAATACGGAGTTCATTCCCAGTCTAAGCATACGAAGTTCATTTCCAGTCTCAGATCAGATCGGATCGAGGGTTGTGGGAGCACATGCTGGGCTCGGGCATGTGCTGGCATCACATTTTTCTTCGTTGGGGCACCACCGTTGGAG
Organism: Durio zibethinus; assembly: GCF_047325235.1. Lineage (NCBI taxonomy): Eukaryota > Viridiplantae > Streptophyta > Magnoliopsida > Malvales > Malvaceae > Durio > Durio zibethinus. The sequence goes on from NC_143163.1 coordinate 22,548,152, forward strand.
CATCGCCGGAGAACCTGACCGGCTGCATTGGGGTTCCGGCGATCGGGTGGGCCGAGGGGGGCGTGCGCACATGATGTGCGATGGGTGCTAGTACTTGGCCCTTATATTGGCCCCATATCCTTCATCAAACCTCGAGAACTCACACCCCTTTAAAGAGCATTTGAGATTTTACAGGTTTGCTGCCAGTAACCATTAAAATGTCTGAAATGGGTACACTTTTTTCACATGGTCACAAAATCTTGTACACGTCGAGTTTTTAGCTGAATTTTTTTGTGCACGCCAACATAAAAATAGGGATCACGTCTACCAAGTTTGGGGTCAAAACTCTTACCGAAAAAAGTTTAAAAAATCTCGAACCGTAAAAAGTTTTGAAAATTATGAAAAATAGAAAACGAGTCGTCTTGCCGTGAAACTTCACGTGAAGGCTAAAGGGACCATTGTATGAATTTACAAGCCATAAAAATGGCATTGGCACACAGAAATATGACGGTGTGCCTAAAACAACCTACCACCCTATCGATCCATGGCTTGCGCATCTCATTTCTTTGGCCGGCATAGTGCCCGCCCGCCCGCCCACCCACTCGTTTCGTCGGTTGGCTTAGGCATACGGAGTTCATTCCTAGTCTAAGATCAGACCGAACTGAGGGTTGCGGCAGTAGGATCGGTAGCATGCAGAGGGGGACCCAATCGATCCCCGGCTTGCGCATCTCGCCCCTCTGGCCGGCTGAGCACCCGTACGCTCGTTTCATAGGTTGACTTAGGCATACGGAGTTCATTCCCAGTCTAAGCATACGGAGTTCATTCCCAGTCTAAGATCTAACCGGACCGAGGGTTGTTGCAGCACATGCTGGGCTCGGGCATGTGCTGGTGCCACATTTTTCTTCATCGGGGCACCATCGTCGGAGAACCTGACCGGCGGCATTGGGGTTCCGACGATCGGAGGGGTGTGCGCACATTATGTGCGATGGGTGCTGGTACTTGGCTCTTATATTGGCCCCTTATCCCTCATCAAACCTCAAGAACTCACACCCTCTTAAAGAGCATTTGAGATTTTACAGGTTTGCTGCCAGTAGCCATTAAAGTGCTTGACATGGGGACACTTTTTTCAAATGGTCACAAAATCTTGTACACTTTGAGTTTTTAGCTTAATTTTTTTGTGCAGGCCAACAAAAATACAAGGATCATGTCTACCAAGTTTGGACCCAAAAATCCTTCCGAAAAAAATTTAAAAAATCCCAAACCGTAAAAAGTTTTAAAAATCATGAAAAATAGAAATCGAGTAGTCTTGCCATCAAACTTCACGTGAAGGCTTAAGGGACCATTGTATGAATTTCCAAGCCATAAAAATGGCATTGGCATGCAAAAATATGAAGATGTGCCTAAACCCACCTACCACCCTATTGATCGACGGCTTGCGCATCCCGTCTTTCTGGCTGGCCTAGTGCCCGCCCGCTCGCTCATTTCGTCAGTTGGCTTAGGCATACGAAGTTCATTCCCAGTCTAAGATCAGACTGGACCGAGGGTTGCGGTAGCAAGATCGGCAGCACGTAGAGGGGGACCCGACCGATCCCCGGCTTACGCATCCCGCCCCTCTGGCTGGCTGAGCGCCCGCACGCTCATTTTGTGGGTTGACTTAGCCATACGGAGTTCATGCCTAGTCTAAGATCGGATTGGACTGAGGGTTGCGGTAGCACATGCTGGGCTCAGGCATGTGCTGGTGCCGTATTTTTCTTTGTCAGGGCACCATCACCGGAGAACCTGACCGGCGACATTAGGGTTCCGACGATCGGGGGGCCGGGGGGTGTGCGCACATGATGTGCGATGGATGCTGGTACTTGGCCCTTATATTGGCCCCCTATTCCTCTTCAAACCTCGAGAACTCACACCCCTTAAAGAGCTTTTGAGATTTTACAGGTTTGCTACCAGTAGCCATTAAAGTGTCTTAAATGGGGACATTTTTTTCAAATGGTCACAAAATCTTGTAAACTTGGAGTTTTTAGCTGAATTTTTTTGTGCATGCCAAAAAAAATACAAGGATCACGTCTACCGAGTTTGGGGCCAAACATTCTTCCAAAAAAATTTTAAAAAATCCCGAATCGTAAAAGTTTTCATAAATCATGAAAAATAGAAAATGAGTCGTCTTGCCATGAAAGTTCACGTGAAGGCTTAAAGGACCATTGTATGAATTTACAAGCCATAAAAATGGCATTGGCGCATAGAAATATGAAGATGTGCCTAAACCCACCTACCACCCTATCGATCCATGGCTTGCGCATCCCGTCTTTCTGGCCGGCGTAGTGCCCGCCCCCCCGCCCGCTCGTTTCGTCAGTTGGCTTTGGGATACGGAGTTCATTCCCAATTGAAGATTGGACCAGACCTAGGGTTACGGTAGCAGGATCGACAGCATGCAGTGGGGGACCCGATCGATACCTGGCTTGCGCATCTCGCCCCTCTGGCCGATTGAGCGGCCACACGCTCGTTTCGTTGGTTGACTTAGGCATACAGACTAGATCGGACTAGATCAAGGGTTGTGGCAGCACATACTGGGCTCGAGCATGTGCTGGAGCCGCATTTTTCTTCGTCGGGGCACCATCATCGGAGCATCACCGGAGAACCTGACCGGCGGCATTGGGGTTCCGACGATCGGGGGGGTCGGGGGGGTGTGCGCACTTGATGTGGAATGGGTGCTGGTACTTGGCCCTTATATTGGCCCCGTATCCCTCATCAAACCTCGAGAACTCACCCCTCCTTAAAGAGCATTTGAGATTTTACAGGTTTGCTGCCAGTAGCCATTAAAGAATCTGAAATGGGGACACCCTTTTTCAAATGGTCACAAAATCTTGTACACTTCTAGTTTTTAGTAAATTTTTTTGTGCATGCCAACAAAAATACAAGGATCTCATCTACCAAGCTTGGGGCCAAAACTCCTTCCAAAAAAATTTAAAAAAATTCCAAACCTCAAAAAGTTTTAAAAATCGTGAAAAATAGAAAACGAGTCATCTTGCCATGAAAGTTCACGTGAAGGCTTAAGGGAGTATTGTATGAATTCACAAGCCATAAAAATGGCATTGGCACTCAGAAATATGAAGATGTGCCTAAAGCCACCTTCCACCCTATCGATCCACGGCTTGCGCATCCCGTCTCTCTGGCCGGCGTAGTGCTCGCCCGCCCACCCGCTCGTTTCATCGGTTGGCTTAGGCATACGAAGTTCATTCCCAGTCTAAGATCGGACCGGATCAAGGGTTGCGGCAGTAGGATTGGTTGCACGCAGAGGGGGACCCAGCCGATCCCCGACTTGCGCATCCCACCCCTCTGGTCGGCTGAGCGCCCGTACGCTCATTTTGTGGATTGACTTAGGCATACAGAGTTCATTCCCAGTCTAAGCATACGGAGTTCATTCCCAGTCTAAAATCGGACCAGACCGAGGGTTGCGGCACCACATACTGGGCTCGAGCATGTGCTGGTGCCGTATTTTTCTTCGTCGGGGCACCATCGTCAGAGAACTTGATCGACAGCATTGGGGTTTCGGCGATCGGGGGGGTCGGGGGGGTGTGCGCACATGATGTGCGATGGGTGCCGGTACTTGGCCTTTATATTGGCCCCCTATCCCTCATCAAACCTCGAGAACTCACACCCCCTTAAAGAGCATTTGAGATTTTACAGGTTTGCTGCCAGTAGCCATTAAAGTGTCTAAAATGGGGACACTTTTTCAAATGGTCACAAAATCTTGTACACTTTGAGTTTTTAGCTGAATTTCTTTGTACATGCCAACAAAAATAAAAGGATCACATCTACCAAGTTTGGGGCCAAAACACCTTCCGAAAAAATTTTAAAAAATCCCGTACCGTAAAAACTTTCAAATGGCTGACGTAGTGCCCGCCCGCCTGCTCGCCCACTCGTTTCATCAGTTGGCTTAGGCATACGGAGTTCATTCCCAATCTAAGATCAGACTGGACCGAGTGTTGTGGCAGCAGGATCGACAGCACGTAGAGGGGGACTCGGCCGATCCCTGGCTTGCGCATCTCGCCTTTCTGGTCGGCTAAGCGCCAACACGCTCGTTTCGTGGGTTGACTTAGGCATACGGAGTTCATTCCCAATCTAAGCATACGGAGTTTATTCCCAGTCTAAGATCGGACCGGGCCGAGGGTTACGGCAGCACATGCTGGGCTCGAGAATGTGCTGGTGCCGCATTTTTCTTCACCGGGGCACCATCGCCAGAGCATCGCCGGAGAACCTGACTGGCGGCATTAGGGTTCCGGCAATCGGGGGGGCCGGGGGGGTTGTGCGCACATGATATACGATGGGTGCTGGTACTTGGCCCTTATATTGGCCCCCTATCCCTCATCAAACCTTGAGGACTCACACCCCCTTAAAGAGCATTTGAGATTTTACAGGTTTGCTGCCAGTAGCCATTAAAGTGTCTAAAATGGGGACACTTTTTTCAAATGGTCACAAAATCTTGTACACTTCGAGGTTTTAGCTGAATTTTTTTATGCATGCCAACAAAAATACAAGGATCACATCTAGCAAGTTTGGGGCCGAAACTCATTTTGAAAAAATATTAAAAAATCTTGAACCGTAAAAAGTTTCAAAAATCGTGAAAAATAGAAAATGAGTCGTCTTGTCATGAAACTTCACGTGAAGGCTTAAGGGACCATTGTTTGAATTTACAAGCCATAAAAATGGCATTGGCATGCAGAAAAAAGAAGATGTACCTAAACCCACCTACCACCCTATCGATCCACGACTTGTGCATCCCGTCTTTCTGGCCGACGTAGTGCCCGCCCGCCCACCCGCTTGTTTCGTCGGTTGGCTTAGGCCTACGGAGTTCATTCCTAGTCTAAGATCGGATCAGACCGAGGGTTGTAGTAGCAGGATCGGTAGCACGCAGAGGGGAACCCGGCCGATCCCCGACTTGCGCATCCCGCACGCTCGTTTCGTGGGTTGACTTAGGCATACGGATTTCATTCCTAGTCTAAGCATACGGAGTTCATTCCCAGTCTAAGATCAGACCGGACCGAGGGTTACGGCAGTACATGCTGGGCTCGGGCATGTGCTGGTGCTGTATTTTTCTTCGTCGGGGCACCATCGCCGGAGAACCTGACTAACAGCATTGGGGTTCCGACGATCGAAGGGGCCGGGGGGTGTACGGACATGATGTGCGATGGGTGCTGGTAGTTGGCCCTTATATTGGCCCCTTTCCCTCATCAAACCTCGAGAACTCACACCCCCTTAAAAAGCATTTGAGATTTTACAGGTTTGCTACCAGTAGCCATTTAAGTGTCTGAAATGGGGAAACTTTTTTCAAATGGCCACAAAATCTTGTACACTTCGAGTTTTTAGCTGAATTTTTTTGTGCATGCCAACAAAAATACAAGGATCACGTCCACCAACTTTGGGGCCGAAATGCCTTCCGAAAATCATGAAAAATAGAAAATGAGTCGTCTTGCCATGAAACTTCACGTTAAGGCTTAAGGGACCATTGTATGAATTTACAAGCTATAAAAATGGCATTGGCACGTAGAAATATGAAGATGTGCCTAAACTCACCTACCACCCTATCGATCCACGGCTTGCGCATCCCGTCCCTCTGGCTGGCGCAGTGCCCGCCCACCTACCCGCCCATTCATTTCATCGGTTGGCTTAGGCATACGGAGTTCATTCCCAATCTAAGATCAGACCAGATCGAGGGTTGCGACAGTAGGAACGGCAGCACGTAGAGGGGGTCCCGACCGATCCTCGGCTTACGCACCCCACCCCTCTGGCCGACTGAGCACCCGCACGCTTGTTTCGTGTGTTGACTTAGGCATACGGAGTTCATTCCTAGTCTAAGCATACGGAGTTCATTCCCAGTCTATGATCGGACCGAATTGAGGGTTGCGTTAGCACATGCTGGGCTCGGGCATGTGCTGGTGCCACATTTTTCTTCGTCGGGGCACCATCGCCGGAGCATCACCAAAGAACCTGACCAACGACGTTCGGGTTTCGGTACTTGGGCCTTACATTAGCCTCCTATCCCTCATCAAACCTTGAGAACTCACACCCCCTTAAAGAGCATTTGAGATTTTACAGGTTTGCTACTAGTAGCCATTAAAGTGTCTGAAATGGGGACACTTTTTTCAAATGGTCACAAAATCTTGTACACTTCGAGTTTTTAGCTGAATTTTTTAGTGCATTCCAACAAAAATACAAGGATCACGTCTTCCAAGTTTGTGGCCAAAACTCCTTATGAAAAGATTTGAAAAAATCTCGAACCGCAAAAAGTTTCAAAAATCATGAAAAATAGAAAACAAGTCGTCTTGCCATGAAACTTCACGTGAAGGCTTAGGGGACCATTGTATGAATTTACAAGCCATAAAAATGTCTTTGGCACGTAGAAATATGAAGATGTGCCTAAACCCACCTACCACCCTATTGATCCATGGCTTGCGCATCCTGTCTCTCTGGCCGGCGTAGTGCCTGCCCGCCCGCCCGCCCCCTTGTTTCGTCGGTTGGATTAGGCATACGGAGTTCATTCCCAGTCTAAAGCTAGACCGGATCGAGGGTTGCGACAGCAGGATTGGCAGCATGCAGAGGGGGACCCGGTCAATCCCTGGCTTGCGCATCCCACCCCTCTGGTCGGCTGAGCGCCTTCATGCTCGTTTCGTGGGTTGACTTAGGCATACGGAGTTCATTGCCAGTCTAAGATTGGACTGGACCGAGGGTTGCGGTAGCACATGCTAGGCTCGAGCATGTGCTGGTGCCACATTTTTCTTCCTCAGGGCACCATCACCGGAGCATCACTGGAGAACCTGACCGACGGCATTGGGGTTCTAACGATCGGGGGGGCCGGGGGGTGTGTGCACATGATGTGCGATGGGTGCTGGTACTTGGCCCTTATATTGGCCCACTATCCCTCATCAAACCTCGAGAACTCACACCCCCTTAAAGAGCATATGAGATTTTATAGGTTTGCTGCCAGTAGCCATTAAGGTGTCTGAAATGGGGACATTTTTTTCAAATTATCACAAAATCTTGTACATATCGAGTTTTTAGCTGAATTTTTTTGTGCACGCCAACAAAAATACAAGGATCACATCTACCAGGTTTGGGGCCAAAACTCCTTCGAAAATAATTTTAAAAAATCTTGAATCGCAAAAAGTTTTGAAAATCGTGAAAAATAGAAAACGAGTCGTCTTGCCATGAAACTTCACGTGAAGGCTTAAGGGACCATTGTATGAATTTACAAGCCATACAAATGGCATTGGCACACAGAAATATAAAGATATGCCTAAATCCACCTACCACTCTATCGATCCACAGCTTGTCGTCCCGTCTCTCTGGCCGACGTAGTGCCCGCCCACCCGCCCGTCCGCTCGTTTCATCAGTTGGCTTTGGCATACGGAGTTCATTCCCAGTCTAAGATCAGACCCGATCAAGGGTTGCGGTAGCGAGATCGGCAGCATGCAGAGGGGGACCCGGCCGATCCTCGGCTTGCACATCCCCTCCCTCTGGCCAGCTAAGCGCCCGCACACTCGTTTCGTGGGTTGACTTAGGCATGCGGAGTTCATTCCGAGTCTAAGCATACAGAGTTCATTCCCAGTCTATGATCGGACCAGACCGAGGGTTATGACAGCACATGCTGGGCTCGAGCATCTGCTGGTGCCGCATTTTTCTTCGCCAAGGCACCATCGCCAGAGCATCGTCGGAGAACCTGACCGGCGGCATTGGGGTTTCGGCGATCGGGGGCGCCGAGGAGGGGGGTGTGCGCACATGATGTGCGATGGGTGCTGGCACTTGGCCCTTATATTGGCCCCCTATCTCTCATCAAACCTCGAGAACTCACAGCCCCTTAAAGAGCATTTGAGATTTTACAGGTTTGCTGCCAGTAGCCATTAAAGTATCTAAAATGGGAACACTTTTTTCAAATGGTCACAAAATCTTGTACACTTCGAGTTTTTAGCTGAATTTTTTTGTGCATGCCAACAAAAATACAAGGATCACGTCTACCACGTTTGGTTCAAAAACTCCTTTCGAAAAAATTTTAAAAAATTCCAAACCGTAAAAAGTTTTGAAAATCGTGAAAAATAGAAAACGAGTCGTCTTGCCAAGAAACTTCACTTGAAGGCTTAAGGGACAATTGTATGAATTTACAAGCCCTAAAAATGGCATTGGCATGTAGAAATGCGAAGATGTGCCTAAACCCACCTACCACCCTATCGATACACGGCTTGCCCATCCCGTCTCTCTGGCCGACGTAGCGGTTGCCCACCTGCCCGCCCACTCATTTTGTCGGTTGGCTTAGGCATACGGAGTTTATTCCCAGTCTAAGATCAGATCAAACTGAGGGTTGCAGTAGCAGGATCGACAGCACGCAGAGGGGGACCCAACCGATTCCCGACTAGCGCATGCCGCCCCTCTGCCCAACTGAGCGCCCGCACGCTCTTTTCGTGGGTTGACTTAGGCATACGGAGTTCATTCCCAGTATAAGATTGGATCGGACCGAGGGTTACGGCAGCACATGCTGGGCTCGGGCATGTGCTGGTGCCGCTTTTTTTTTCGTCGGGGTACTATCGTCGGAGAACCTGACCGGCGGCATTGGGGTTCCAACGATCGGGGGGCCAGGGGGGTGTGCGCACATGATGCATGACGGGTGCTGGTACTTGCCCTTATATTGGCCCCCTATCCCTCATCAAACCTCGAGAACTCACACCCCCTTAAAGAGCATTTGAGATTTTACAGGTTTCTGCCAGAAGCCATTAAAGTGTCTGAAATGGGGACACTTTTTTCAAATGGTCACAAAATCGTGTACACTTCGAGTTTTTAGGTGAATTTTTTTGTGCATGCCAACTAAAATACAAGGATCACGTCCACCAAGTTTGGGAACAAAACTCCATCTGAAAAAATTTTAAAAAATCCCAAACCGCAAAAAGTTTCAAAAATCGTGAAAAATAGAAAACAAGCCGTCTTGCCTTGAAACATCACGTGAAGGCTTAAGGGACAATTGTATGAATTTACAAGCCACAAAAATGGCATTGGCACGTAGAAATATGAAGATATGCCTAAACCCACCTACCACCCTATTGATCCACGGCTTGCGCGTCCCGTCTCTCTGGCCGACGTTGTGCCCCCCCGCCTGTCCGCCCACTCATTTCGTCGGTTGGCTTAGGCATATGGAGTTCATTCCCAGTCTAAGACCGAACCCGACCGAGGGCTGTGGTAGCAGGATCGACAGCACGTAGAGGCAGACCCGGTCGATCCTCAGCTTACGCATCCCACCCTTCTGGCCGGCTGAGCGCCTACACGCTCATTTTGTGGATTGACTTAGGCATACGGAGTTGATTCCCAATATAAGCATACAGAGTTCATTCCCAGCCTAAGATCGGATCAGACCGAGGGTTGAGGCAACACTTGCTGGGCTCGGGCATTTGCTGGTGCCGCATTTTTCTTCACCGGGGCACCATCATCGGAGCATCGCTGGAGAACCTGACCTGCGGCATCGGGGTTTCGGTGATCGGGGGGCCGGGGGGTTGTGCGCACATGATGTGTGATGGGTGCTGGTACTTGGACCTTATATTGGCCCCCTATCCCTCATCAAACCTCGAGAACTCACACCCCCTTAAAGAGCATTTGAGATTTTACAGGTTTGCTGCCAGTAGCCATTAAAATGTCTAAAATGGGGACATTTTTTTCAAATGGTCACAAAATCTTGTACACTTTGAGTTTTTAGCTGAATTTTTTTCTGCATGCCAAAAAGAATACAAGGATCAGGTCTACCAAGTTGGGGCCAAAACTCCTTTCGAAAAAATTTTAAAAAATCCCAAACAGTAAAAAGTCTCAAAAATCATGAAAAACAAAAAATGAGTCGTCTTGCCATGAAACTTCACGTGAAGGCTTAAGGAACCATTGTATGAATTTACAAGCCATAAAAATGGCATTGGCACGCAAAAATATGAAGATGTCCCTAAACCCAGCTACCACCCAATCAATCCACGGCTTGCGCATCCCGTCTCTCTAGCTGGCGTAATGCCCGCCCGTCGGCCCGCCCGCTCATTACGTCGGTTGGCTTAGGCATATGGAGTTCATTCCCAGTCTAAGATTGAACCAGATCGAGGGTTGTGGTAGCAGAATTGGCAGCACACAGAGGGGGACCCGATCGATCCCTGGCTTACGCATCTAAGCATACGGAGTTCATTCCCAGTCTAAGATCAGATCAGATCGAGGGTTGCGGCAACACTAGCTGGGCTTGGGCATGTGCTGGTGCCAGATTTTTCTTCACTGGGGCTCCATCGTCGGAGCATCGCCGGAGAACCTGACCTGTGGCATTGGGGTTCCGATGATCAGAGGGCCGGGGGGTGTGGGCACATGATGTGCGATGGGTGCTGGCACTTGGCCCACATCATATTCCCCTATCCCTCATCAAACTTTGAGAACTCACACCCCTTTAAAGAGCATTTGAGATTTTACAGGTTTGCTGCCAGTAGCCATTAAAGTGTCTAAAATAGGGACAATTTTTTAAAATGGTCACAAAATCTTGTACACTTTGAGTTTTTAGCTGAATTGTTTTGTGCATGCCAACAAAAATACAAGGATGACGTCTACCAAGTTTGGGGCCAAAACACCTTCCGAAAAAATTTTAAAAAATCCCGAACCGTAAAAAGTTTTAAAAATCGTGAAAAAAAGAAAAGGAGTCATCTTGCCATGAAACTTCACGTGAAGGCTTAAGGGACCATTGTATGAATTTACAAGCCATAAAAATGGCATTGGCATGCACAAATATGAAGATGTGCCAAACGTACCTACCACCCTATCGATCCACGGCTTGCGCATCCCGTCTCTCTGGCCGGCGTAATGCTCGCCCGCCCGCCCGCTCGTTTAGTCGGTTGGCCTAGGCATACAGAGTTCATTCCCAGCCTAAGATCGGACCAGACCGAGGGTTGCAGCAGCAGGATCGGCAACACGCAGAGGGGGACCTGGCCGATCCCCGGCTTGCGCATCCCGCCCCTCTGGCTAACTGAGCGCCCGCACGCTCGTTTCATGGGTTGACTTAGGTGTACGAGTTCATTTCCAGTCTAAGCATACGAAGTTCATTCCCAGTCTAAGATCGGATCAGACCAAGGGTTGCGACAGCACATGCTGGGCTCGGGCATGTGCTGGTGCCATATTTTTCTTCGTCGGGGCACCATCTCCGGAGCATCACCGGAGAACCTGACCGACGGTATTGGGGTTTCGGCGATCGGGGGGGCCGAGGGGGTGTGCGCACATGATGTGTGATGGGTGCTGGTACTTGGCCCTTATTTTGGCCCCCTATCCCTCATCAAACCTTGAGAACTCACACCACCTTAAAGAGCATTTGAGATTTTACAGGTTTGCTGCCAGTAGCCATTAAAGTATCTAAAATGGGGACATTTTTTTCAAATGGCTACAAAATCTTGTACACTTCGAGTTTGTAGCTGAATTTTTTTGTGCATGCCAAAAAAAATACAAGGATAACGTCTACCAAGTTTGGGGCCAAAACTCCTTCCGAAAAAATTTTAAAAAATCCCGAATCGTAAAAAGTTTTGAAAATTGTGAAAAATAGAAAACGAGTCGTCTTGCCATGAAACTTCACGTGAAGGCTTAAGGGACCATTGTATGAATTTACAAGCCACAAAAATGGTATTGGCACATAGAAATATGAAGATATGCCTAAACCCACCTACCACCCTATCGATCCACGGCTTACGCGTCCCGTCTCTCTGGCCGACGTTGTGCCCCCCCGCCTGTCTGCCCACTCGTTTCGTCGGTTCGCTTAGGCATATGGAGTTCATTCCCAGTCTAAGATTGGATCAAACCGAGGGTTGTGGCACCAGGATCGGTAGCACGCAGAGGGGGACCCGGCCGATCCCCGGCTTACGCATCCCACCCCTCTGGCCGGCTGAGCGCCTGCACGCTCTTTTCGTGGGTTGACTTAGGCATACGGAGTTGATTCGCAATCTAATCATACAGAGTTCATTCCCAGTCTAAGATCGAATTAGATCGAGGGTTGAGGCAGCACTTGCTGAGCTCGGGCATGTGCTGGTGCTACATTTTTCTTCGTCGAGGCACCATCGCCGAAGCATCGCCGGAGAACCTGACAGGCGGCATTGGGGTTCCAGCGATCGAGGGGGCCGGGGGGGGTGTGCGCCCATGATGTATGATGGGTGCTGGTACTGGGCCCTTATATTGGCCCCCTATCCCTTATCAAACCTCAAGAACTCACACCCCTTAAAGAGCATTTGAGATTTTATAGGTTTGCTGCCAGTGGCCATTAAAGTGTCTGAAATGGGGACACTTTTTTCAAATGGTCACAAAATCTTGTACACTTCGAGTTTTTAGCAGAATATTTTTGTGTATTTCAAAAAAAATACAAGGATCACATCTACCAAGTTTGGGGCCAAAACACCTTCCGAAAAAATTTAAAAAAATCTCAAACCATAAAAAGTTTTAAAAATCGTGAAAAATGGAAAACGAGTCGTGTTGCCATGAAACTTCGCGAGAAGGCTTAAGGGACCATTGTAAAATGGCATTGGCATGCAGAAATATAAAGATGTGCCAAAACCCACCTACCACCCTATCGATCCATGGCTTGCACAACCTGTCTCTCTGGCCGGCATAGTGCCCGCCCGCCCGCCCACTCGTTTCGTCGGTTGGCTTAGGCATACGGAGTTCATTCCCAGTCTAAGATCAAACCAGACCGAGGGTTACGACAGCAGGATTGGCAGCACGTAGAAGGGGAGTCGGTCGATCCCCGACTTGCACATCCCGCCCTTCTGGCCGGCTGAGTGCTCGCATGCTCCTTTCGTGGGTTGACTTAGGCGTACGCAGTTCATTCCCAGTCTAAGCATACGGAGTTCATTCCCAGTCTAAGCATACGGAGTTCATTCCCAGTCTAAGATCGACTGGACCGAGGGTTGTGGCAGCACATGTTGGGCTCGGGCATGTGTTGGTGCCACATTTTTCTTCACCGGGGCACCATCGCCGGAGAACCTGACCGGCGGCATTAGGGTTCCGGCGATCGGGGGGGCCGGGTGGGGTGTGCGCACATGATGTGTGATGGGTGCTGGTACTTGGCCCTTATATTGGCCCCCTATCCCTCATCAAACCTCGAGAACTCACACCCCCTTAAAGAGCATTTGAGATTTTACAGGTTTGCTGCCAGTAGCCATTAAAGTGTCTAAAATGGGGACACTTTTTTCAAATGGTCACAAAATCTTGTACACTTCGAGTTTTTAGTAGAATGTTTTTGTGCATGCCAACAAAAATACAAGGATCACGTCTACCAATTTTGGGGCCAAAACTCCTTCCAAAAAAATTTTAAAAAATCTCGAACCGTAAAAAGTTTCAAAAATAGTGAAAAATAGAAAACGAGTAGTCTTGCCATGAAACTTCACGTGAAGGCTTAGGGGACCATTGTATGAGTTTACAAGCCATAAAAATGGCGTTGGCACATAGAAATATGAAGATGTCCCTAAACCCACCTACCACCCTATCGATCCACGGCTTGCGCATCCCGTCTGTCTGGCCGGCGTAATACCCGCCCGCCCGCCTGCCCGCTCGTTTCGTCGGTTGGCTTAGGCATACGAAATTCATACCCAGTCTAAGATCAGATAGGACCGAGGGTTACGACAGTAGGATCGGCAGCACATAGAGGGGGACCCGGTCGATCCCCAGCTTGCGTATCCCGCCCCTATGGCCGACTGAGCGCTCGCACGTTCATTTCGTGGGTTGACTTAGGCATACGCAGTTGATTCCCAGTCTAAGCATATGAAGTTCATTCCCAGTCTAAGATCAGACCGGAGCAAGGGTTGCGGCAGCACATGCTGGGCTCGGGCATTTGCTGGTGCCGCATTTTTCTTCGTCGGGGCACCATCGTCGGAGCATCGCCGGAGAACCTGACCGGCGGCATTGGGGTTCCGACGATTGAGGGGGCCGGGGGGGGTTTGCGCACATGATGTGCGATGGGTGCTGGTACTTGGCCCTTATATTGGCCGCCTATCCCTCATCAAACCTCGAGAACTCACACCTTCTTAAAGAGCATTTGAGATTTTTCAGGTTTGCTGCCAGTAGCCATTAAAGTGTCTGAAATGGGGACACTTTTTTCAAATGGTCACAAAATCCTGTACACTTTGAGTTTTTAGCTGAATTTTTTTATGCATGCCATAAAAAATACAAGGACCACGTCTACCAAGTTTAGGGCCAAAAATCCTTCCGAAAAAATTTTAAAAAATCTCGAATCGCAAAAAGTTTCAAAAATCATGAAAAATAGAAAACGAGTCGTCTTGCCATGAAACTTCACGTCAAGGCTTAAGGGACCATTGTATGAATTTACAGCCATATGAAGATGTGCCCAAACCCATCTACCACCCTATTGATCCACGGCTTGTGCATCCCGTCTTTTTGGCCGGCGTAGTGCCCGCCCGTCCGCTCGTTTCATCAGTTGGCTTAGGCATACAGAGTTCATTCCCAGTCTAAAATTGGACCAGACCAAGGGTTGCGGCAGCAGGATCGGCAGCACGCAGAGGGGGACCCGGTCGATCCCCGACTTGGGCATCCTGCCCCTCTGGCCGGCTGAGCGCCCGTACGCTCGTTTCATGGGTTGACTTAGGCATACGGAGTTCATTCCCAGTCTAAGCATATGGAGTTCATTTCCAGTCTAAGATCAGATCGGACCGAGGGTTGCAGCAGCACATGCTGTGCTCGGGCATGTGCTGGTAACGTATTTTTCTTCGTCTGGGAACCATCGCCGGAGCATCATCGCAAAACTTAACCGATGGCATTGGGGTTCTGGTGATCGGGGGGGCCGGGGGGGTGTGCGAACATGATGTGCGATGGGTCCTGGTACTTGGCCCTTATATTGGCCCCCTGTCTCTCATCAAACCTCGAGAACTCACACCCCCTTAAAGAGCATTTGAGATTTTACAGGTTTGCTGCTAATAGCCATTAAAGTGTCTGAAATGGGGACATTTTTTCAAATTGTCACAAAATCTTGTACACTTTGAGTTTTTAGCTGAATGTTTTTGTCCATGCCAACACATTTACAAGGATCACGTCTACCAAGTTTGGGGGCAAAACCCCTTCCGAAAAAATTTTAAAAAATCTCGACCGTAAAAAGTTTCAAAAATCATGAAAAATAGAAAACGAGTCGTCTTGCCATGAAACTTAACGTGAAGGCTTAAGGGACCATTGTATGAATTTACAAGCCATAAAAATGGCATTGGCATGCAAAAATATGAAGATGTGCCTAAACCCACCTACCACCCTATCGATCCACGGCTTACGCATCCCGTCTCCCTGGCCGACGTAGTACCCATCCGCCTGCTCACCCACTCGTTTCGTCGGTTGGCTTAGGCATACGGAGTTCATTCCCAGTCTAAGATCAGACCGGATTGAGGGTTGCAGTAGCAGGACCAACAGCACGCAGAGGGGGACCCGACCGATCCTCGGCTTGCGCATCCCGCCCCTCTGGCCGACTGAGTGCAAGCACGTTTGTTTCATGGGTTGACTTAGGCATACGTAGTTCATTGCAATTCTAAGCATACGGAGTTCATTCCGAGTCTAAGATCAGACCGGACCGAGGTTGCGGTAGCACATGCTGGGCTCGGGCATGTGCTGGTGCCGCATTTTTCTTTGTCGGGGCACCATCACCGGAGCATCGCCGGAGAACCTGACCGGTGGCACTAGGGTTCCGGCGATCGGGGGGGCCGGGGGGGTGTGCGCACATGATGTGTGATGGGTGCTGGTACTTGGCTCTTATATTGGCCCCCTATCCCTCATCAAACCTCGAGAACTCACACCCCCTTAATGAGCATTTTAGATTTTACAGGTTTGCTGCCCGTAGCCATTAAAGTGTCTGAAATGGGGACACTTTTTTCAAATAGTCACAAAATCTTGTACACTTCGAGTTTTTAGTTAAATTTTTTTGTGCATGCCAACAAAAAAACAAGGATCACGTCTGCCAAGTTTGAGGCCAAAAAAGGATTTTCGAAAAAATTTTCAAAAATCCCGAACCGTAAAAATTTCAAAAATCATGAAAAATAGAAAACGAGTCATCTTGCCATTAAACTTCACGTGATGGCTTAAGGGACCATTGTATGAATTTACAAGCAATAAAATGGTATTGGCATGCAGAAATATGAAGATGTGCCTAAACCCACCTACCAGCCTATCGATCCATGGCTTGCGCATCCCATCTCTCTGGTCGGCGTAGTGCCCGCCCGCCCGTTCGTTTCGTCGGTTGGCTCAGGCATATGGAGTTCATTCCCAGTCTAAGATCAGACCGGACCAAGGGTTACGGCAGCAGGATTGGCAGCACGCAGAGGAGGACTCGGTCGATCCCTTGCTTTCGCGTCCCGCCCCTCTGGCCGGCTGAGCGCCCGCATGCTCCTTTTGTGGGTTGACTTAGGCTTACAGAGTTCATTCCTTGTCCAAGCACACGGAGTTCATTCCCAGTCTAAGATCGGACCGGACTGAGGGTTACGACAGCACATGTTGGGCTCGGGCATGTGCTGGTGCCACATTTTTCTTGTCGGGGCACCATCGTCGGAGCATCGTCGGAGAACCTGACCGGCGGCATTGGGTTTCGACGATCGGGGGGGCCGGGGGGTGTGCGCACATGATGTGCGATGGGTGCTGGTACTTGGCACTAATATTGGCCCCCTATCCCTCATCAAACCTTGAGCACTCACACCCCCTTAAAGAGCATTTGAGATTTTACAGGTTTGCTGCCAGTAGCCATTAAAGTGTCTAAAATGGGGAGACTTTTTTCAAATGGTCACAAAATCTTGTGCACTTCGAGTTTTTAGCTGAATTTTTTTGTTCATGCCAAAAAAAATACAAGGATCTCGTCTACCAAGTTTGGGGCCAAAACTCTTTCCGAAAAAATTTAAAAAAATCCCGAACCGAAAAAAGTTTTAAAAATCGTGAAAAATAGAAAACGAGCCGTCTTGCCATGAAACTTCATGCGAAGGCTTAAGGGACCATGGTATGAATTTGCAAGCCATAAAAAAGGAATTGGCACGTAGAAATATGAAGATGTGCCTAAACCCACCTACCACCCTATCGATCCACGGCTTGCGCATCCCGTCTCTCTGGCCAGCGTAGTGCCCGCCCGCCCGTCCACCCGCTCGTTTTGTCGGTTGGCTTAGGTGTACGGGGTCCATTCCCAATCTAAGATCAGTCCAGACCAAGGGTTACGATAGCAGGATCGGTAGCACGCAGAGGGGGACCTGATCGATTCCTGGCTGGCGCATCCCGCCCTCTACTCGGCTAAGCGCCTGTACGCTCGTTTCGTAGGTTGACGTACGCATACGGAGTTCATTCCCAGTCTAAGATCGGACTGGACCGAGGGTTGCAGCAGCACATTTTGGGCTCGGGCATGTGCTGGAGCCACATTTTTCTTCACCGGGGCACCATCACCGGAGAACTTGACCGACGGCATAGGGTTCCGGTAATCGGGGGGGCCAGGTGGGGTGTGCGGACATGATGTGCGATGGGTGCTGGTACTTGGCCCTTATATTGGCCCCCTATCCCTCATCAAACCTCGAGAACTCACACACCCTTAAAAAGCATTGAGATTTTACAGGTTTGCTGCCAGTAGCCATTAAAGTGTCTGAAATGAGCACACTTTTTTCAAATGGTCACAAAATCTTGTACACTTCGAGTTTTTAGCTGAATTTTTTTATGCATGCCAAAAAAAATACAAGGATCAAGTCTACCAAGTTTGGGGCCAAACTCCTTTCGAAAAAATTTTAAAAAATCCCAAACCACAAAAAGTTTTGAAAATCGTGAAAAATAGAAAACGAGTTGTCTCGCCATGAAACTTCACGTGAAGGCTTAAGGGACCATTGTATGAATTTACAAGCCATAAAAATGCCAGTGGCATGCAAAAATTTGAAGGTGTGCCTAAACCCACCTACTACCCTATCGATCCACGGCTTGCGCATCCCGTCTCTCTGGCAGGCGTAGTGCCCGTCCGCCCGCCCGCTTGTTTCGTCGGTTGGCTTAGGCATAAGGAGTTCATACCCAGTCTAAGATTGGATCAAACCGAGGGTTGCGGCAGTAGGATCGACAGCACGCAGAGCGGGACCCGGACGATCCCCGGATTGCGCATCCCGCCCCTATGGCCGGCTGAGCGCCCGCACGCTCGTTTCATCGGTTGACTTAGGCATATGGAGTTCATTCCCTGTCTAACATACAGAGTTCATTCCCAGTCTAAGATCGGACAGGAACGAGGGTTGCGGCAGCACATGCTGGGCTCGGGCATATGCTGGTGCTGCATTTTTCTCCGTCGAGGCACCATCGCCGGAGCATCACCGGAGAACCTGACCGGCGGCATTGGGGTTCCGACGATTAGGGTGTGTGCGCATGATGTGCGATGGGTGCTGGTACTTGGCCCTTATATTGGCCGCTTATTCCTCATCAAACCTCAAGAACTCACACCCCCTTAAAGAGCATTTGAGATTTTACAGGTTTGCTACCAGTAGCCATTAAAATGTCTGAAATAGGGACACTTTTTTCAAATGGTCGCAAAATCTTGTACACTTCGAGTTTTTAGCTGAATTTATTTGTGCATGCCAACAAAAATACAAGGATCACGTCAACCAAGTTTGGGGCCAAAACTCCTTCCGAAAAAATTTTAAAATATCCCTAACCGTAAAAAGTTTCGTAAATCATGAAAAATAAAAAATGAGTCGTCTTGCCATGAAACTTCACGTGAAGGCTTAAGGGGCCATTGTATGAATTTACAAGCCATAAAAATGGCATTGGCACACAGAAATATGAAGATGTGCCTAAACCCACCTACCACCCTATTGATGCACGGCTTGTGCATCCCGTCTCTCTGCCCGACGTAGTGGCCGCCCACCCGCCAACACGTTTCGTCGGTTGGCTTAGGCATACGGAGCTCATTACCAGTCTAAGATCAGCTCGGACTGAGGGTTGCGGTAGCAGGATCGGCAGCACACAGAGGCGGACCCGGTCGATCCCTAGCTTGCGCATCCCGCCCCTCTGGCCAGCTGAGCGCCCGCACGCTCGTTTCGTGGGTTGACTTAGGCATACGGAGTTCATTCCCAGTCTAAGCATACGGAGTTCTTTCCCAGTCTAAGATCGGACCAGACCGAGGGTTGTGCCAGCACATGCTGGGCTCGGGCAAGTGCTGGTGCTGCATTTTTCTTTGCAGGGGCACCATCGCCGGAGCATCGCTAAAAAACCTGACCGGCGGCATTGGGGTCCGGCGATCGGGGGGACCGGGGGGGTGTGCGCACATGATGTTAGATGGGTGCTGGTACTTGGCCCTTATATTGGCCCCCTATCCCTCATCAAACCTCGAGAACTCACACCCCCTTAAAGAGCATTTGAGATTTTACAGGTTTGCTGCCAGTACCCATTAAAGTGTCTGAAATGGGGACACTTTTTTCAAATGGTCACAAAATCTTGTACACTTCAAGTTTTTTGCTGAATTTTTTTGTGCATGCCAAAAAAAATAGAAGGATCATGTCTGCCAAGTTTGGGGCCAAAACTCCTTCGGAGAAAATTTTAAAAAATCCCAAACCGTAAAAAGTTTCAAAAATCCTAAAAAATAGAAAACGAGTCGTCTTGCCTTGAAACTTCACGTGAAGGCTTAAAGGACCATTGTAAGAATTTATAAGCCATAAAAATGGCATTGGCACGCAAAAATATGAAGATGTGCCTAAACCCACCTACCACCCTATCGATCCACGGCTTGCGCATCCCGTCTCTCTGGCCGGCGTAGTGCCCGCCCGCCCGTTCGCTCGTTTCATCGGTTGGCTTAGGCATACAGAGTTCATTCCCAGTCTAAGATCAGACCAGACTGAGGGCTGCAGTAGCAAGATCGGCAGCACGTAGAGGCAGACCCGATCGATCCCTGGCTTGCGCATCCTACCCCTTTGGCCGGCTGAGCTCCCGCACGCTCGTTTCATTGGTTGACTTAGGCATACAGAGTACATTCCCAGTCTAAGCATACGGAGTTCATTCCTAGTCTAAGATCGGATCGGACCGAGGGTTGTGGCAGCACATGCTGGGCTCGGGCATGTGCTGGTGCTGCATTATTCTTTATCGGGGCACCATCGTCGGAGCATCGTCGGAGAACCTGACCAGCGGCATTGGGGTTCCGACGATCGGAGGGGCCGGGGGGGTGTGCGCACATGATGTGGGATGGGTGCTGGTACTTGGCCCTTATATTGGCCCCCTATCCCTCATCAAACCTCAAGAACTCACACCCCCTTAAAGAGCATTTGAGATTTTACAGGTTTGCTACCAGTAGCCACTAAAGTTTCTGAAATGGGGACACTTTTTTCAAATGGTCACAAAATCTTGTACACTTTGAGTTTTTAGCTGAATTTTTTTGGTGCATGCCAACAAAAATACAGGGATCCCATCTAGCAAGTTTGGGGCCAAAACTCCTTCCAAAAAAATTAAAAAAAAATCTCGAACCGCAAAAAGTTTCAAAAATCGTGAAAAATAAAAAATGAGTCGTCTTGACATGAAACTTCACGTGAAGGCTTAAGGGGCCATTGTATGAATTTACAAGCCATAAAAATGGCATTGGCATGCAGAAATGTGAAGATGTGCCTAAACCCACCTACCACCCTATCGATCCACGACTTGCGCATCCCGTCTCTCGGGTCGGTATAGTGCCCGCCCGTCCGCCTGCCCGCCCGCCCGCTCGTTAGTTGGCTTAGGCATACGGAGTTCATTCCCAGTCTAAGATCAGACCAGACCGAGGGTTGCAGAAGGCTCGGCAGCACGTAGAGGGGGACCCGACCGATCCCCAGCTTTCTCATCTCGCCCCTTTGGCCGACGGAGCACTCGCACGCTCATTTCGTGGGTTGACCTAGGCATACGGAGTTCATTCCTAGTCTAGGCATACAGAGTTCATTCCCAGTCTAAGATCTGGTCGGAGCATCACCGGAGAACCTGACCGGCGACATTGGGGTTCCAGCGATCGGGGGGCCGGGAGGGGTGTGCGCACATGATGTGCAATGGGTGCTGGTACTTGGCCCTTATATTGGCCCCCTATCCCTCATCAAACCTCAAGAACTCACACCCCCTTAAAGAGCATTTGAGATTTTACAGGTTTGCTGCCAGTAGCCATTAAAGTGTCTAAAATGGGGACACTTTTTTCAAATGGTCACAAAATCTTGTACACTTCAAGTTTTTAGCTGAATTTTTTTATGCATGCCAACAAAAATACGAGGATCATGTCTACCAAGTTTGGGACCAAAACTCCTTTCGAAAAAATTTTAAAAAATCCCAAACCGTAAAATGTTTGGAAAATGGTGAAAAATAGAAGACGAGTCGTCTTGCCATGAAACTTCACGTGAAGGCTTAAGGGACCATTGTATGAATTTACATGCCATAAAAAAGGCATTGGCACATAGAAATATGAAGATGTGCCTAACCTACCACCCTATCGATCCACGGCTTGCGTATCCCGTCTCTCTGGCCAGCGTAGTGCCCGCCCGCCTGCCCGCCTGCTTGTTTCGTAGGTTGGCTTAGGCATACGGAGTTCATACCCAGTCTAAGATTGGACCGGACCGAGGGTTGCGATAGCAAGATTGGCAGCACATAGTAGGGGACCCGGTCAATCTCTGAGTTGCACATCCCGCCCCTCTAGCCGGTTGAGTGCCCACACGCTCGTTTCGTGCACTGACTTAGGCATACAGAGTTCATTCCCAGTCTAAGCATACAGAGTTCATTCCCAGTCTAAGCATATGAAGTTCATTCCTAGTCTAAGATCGAACCGGACCGAGGGTTGCGACAACACATGCTGGGCTTGGGCATGTGCTGGTGCAGCATTTTTCTTCGTCGGGGCAACATCGCCGGAGCATCGCAGGAGAACCTGACCGACGGCATTGGGGTTCCGACGATCGGGGGGTTGGGGGTGTGTGCACATGATGTGCTATGGGTGCTGGTACTTGGCCCTTATATTGGCCCCCTATCTCTCATCAAACCTCGAGAACTCACACCCCCTTAAAGAGTATTTTAGATTTTACAGGTATGCTGCCAGTAGCCATTAAAGTTTCTGAAATGGGGACATTTTTTTCAAATGGCCACAAAATCTTGTACACTTCGAGTTTTTAGCTGACTTTTTTTGTGCATGCCAACAAAAATAGAAGGATCACGTCTACCAAGTTTGGGGCCAAAACTCCTTCCGAAAAAAATTTAAAAAATCTCGAACCCCAAAAAGTTTGGAAAATTATGAAAAATAGAAAACGAGTCGTCTTGCCTTGAAACTTCACGTGAAGGCTTAGGGGAACATTGTATGAATTTATAAGCCATAAAAATGGCATTGGCACGCAGAAATATAAAGATGTGCCTAAACCCACCAACCACCCTATCAATCCATGGCCTACGCATCCCGTCTCTCTGGCCGACGAAAAGCCCGCCCGCCCGCTCGTTTCGTCGATTGGCTTAGACATACGGAGTTCATTCCCAGTCTCAGATCAGACCGAATCGAGGGTTACGGTAGTAGGATCGACAGCACATAGAGGGGGACCTGGTCGATCCCCGGCTTGCGCATCCCACCCCTCTGGCCGGCTGAGCGCCTGCACGCTCATTTCGTGGTTTGACTTAGGCATACGAAGTTCGTTCCCAGTCTAAGCATACAAAGTTCATTCCCAGTCTAAGATCAGACCAGACCGAGGGTTGCGGTAGCACATGCTGGGCTCGGGCATGTGCTAGTGCTGCATTTTTCTTCGTCGGGGCACCATCGTCGGAGCATCGCCGGAGCATCGTCGGAGAACCTAACCGACAGCATTGGGGTTTCGGTGATCGAGGGGGCCGGGGGGGTTGTGCACACGATGTGTGATGGGTGCTGGTAGTTGGCCCTTATATTGGTGCTCTATCCCTCATCAAACCTCAAGAACTCACACCCCCTTAAAGAGCATTTGAGATTTTATAGGTTTGCTGCCAGTAGCCATTAAAGTGTCTGAAATGGGGACACTTTTTTCAAATGGTCACAAAATCTTTTACACTTTGAGTTTTTAGCTGAATTTTTTTATGCATGCCAACAAAAATACAAGGATCACGTCTACCAAGTTTGGGGCCAAAAATCTTTCCAAAAAAATGTTAAAAAATTCCGAACCGTAAAAAGTTTTGAAAATCGTGAAAAATAGAAAATGAGTCGTCTTGCCATGAAACTTCACGTGAAGCCTTAAGGGACCATTGTATGAATTTACAAGCCATAAAAATGGCATTGGCATGTAGAAATATGAAGATGTGCCTAAACCCACCTACCACCCTATCGATCCACGACTTGCGCATCCTGTCTGTCTGGCCGGCGTAGTGCACGCGCGCCCGCCTGCCAGCTCGTTTCGTCGGTTGGCTTAGGCATACTGAGTCCATTCCCAATCTAACACTAGATCAGACCGAGGGTTGCGGCAGCAAGATCGGCAGCATGCAGAGAGGGACCCGACCGATCCCCGGCTTGCACATCCCGCCTCTCTGGCCGGCTGAGCGCCCGTACGCTTCTTTCGTGGGTTGACTTAGGCATACGGAGTTCATTCCCAGTCAAACCATAAGGAGTTCATTCCCAGTCTAAGATCGGACCAGATCAAGGGTTGCGGCAGCACATGCTGGGCTCGGGCATGTGCTGGTGCTGCATTTTTCTTCATCGGGGCACCATCGCCGGAGCATCGTCGGAGAACCTGGTCGATGGCATTGGGGTTTCGGCGATCGGGGGGGCCAGGGGGGGTTGTCCACATGATGTGCGATTGGTGCTGGTACTTGGCCCTTATATTGACCGCCTATCCCTCATCAAACCTCAAGAACTTACACCCCCTTAAAGAGCACTTGATATTTTACAGGTTTGCTGCCAGTAGCCATTAAATTGTCTGAAATGGGGACACTTTTTCCAAATGGTCACAAAATCTTGTACACATTGAGTTTTTAGCTGAATTTTTTTATGGATGCGAAAAAAAATACAAGGATCACGTCTACCAAGTTTGGGGCCAAAACTCCTTCCAAAAAAATTTTAAAAAATCCTGAATTGCAAAAAGTTTTGAAAATCATGAAAAATAGAAAACGAGTCATCTTGCCATGAAACTTCACGTGAAGGCTTAAGGGACCATTGTATGAATCTACAAGCCATAAAAATGGCATTGGCACATAGAAATATGAAGATGTGCCTAAACCCACCTACCACCCTATCGATCCACGGCTTGCGCATCCTGTCTCTCTGGCCGACGTAGTGCATGCGCGCCCGCCCGCCCTCTCGTTTCGTCGATTGGCTTAGGCATACGGAGTTCATTCCCAATCTAAGACTAGACCGGGCCGAGGGTTGCGGCAGGAAGATCGACAGCACGCAGAGGGGGACTCGACCGATCCCCGGCTTGCACATCCCACCCCTCTGGTCGGCTGAATGCCCGTACGCTCGTTTCTTGGGTTGACTTAGGCATACGGAGTTCATTCCTAGTCTAAGCATAGGGAGTTCATTCCCAATCTAAGATCGGACCAGACCGAGGGTTGCGGCAGCACATGCTAGGCTCGGGCATGTGCTGGTGCTGCATTTTTCTTCGTCGGGGCACCATCACCGGAGCATCGTCGGAGAACCTGACCGACGGCATTGGGGTTTTGGCGATCGGGGGTGCCGGGGGGGTTGTGCACATGATGTGCGATGGGTGCTGGTAGTTGGCCCTTATATTGGCGCTCTATCCCTCATCAAACCTCGAGAACTCACACCCCCTTAAAGAGCATTTGAGATTTTATAGGTTTGCTGCCAGTAGCCATTAAAGTGTCTGAAATGGGGACACTTTTTTTAAATGGTCACAAAATCTTGTACACTTTGAGTTTTTAGCTGAATTTTTTTGTGCATGCCAACAAAAATACAAGGATCACGTCTGCCAAGTTTGGGGTAAAAATCCTTCCGAAAAAATTTTAAAGAATCTCAAACCGTAAAAGGTTTTAAAAATTGTGAAAAATAGAAAACGAGTCTTTGCCATGAAACTTCACGTGAAGCCTTAAAGGATCATTGTATGAATTTACAAGCCATAAAAATGGCATTGGCACGTAGAAATATGAAGATGCGCCTAAAACCACCTACCACCCTATCAATCCATGCCTTGCGCATCCCGTGTCTCTGGCCGACGTAGTTCCCGCCCGTCCGCTCGTTTTATCAGTCGGCTTAGGCATACGAAGTTCATTCCCAGTCTAAGATCTGACCGGACTAAGGGTTGTGGCAGCAGGATCGGCAGCACGCAGAGGGGGACCCGACCAATCCCCCGCTTGCGCATCCCGCCCCTCTGGCCTACTGAGCGCCCGCACGCTTATTTCGTGTGTTGACCTAGGCATACGGTGTTCATTCCCAGTCCAAGCATATAGAGTTCATTCCCAGTCTAAGATCAGACTAGACCGAGGGTTGTGGTGGCACATGCTGGGTTCGGGCATGTGCTGGGGTCGCATTTTTCTTCGTCGGGGCACCATCGCCGGAGAACCTGACAGGCGGCATTAGGGTTTCGATGATCGGGGGGGTGTGCGCACATGATGTGTGATGGGTGCTAGTACTTGGCCCTTATATTGGCCCCCTATCCCTCATCAAACCTCAAGAACTTACACCCCCATAAAGAGCATTTGAGATTTTACAGGTTTGCTGCTAGTAGCCATTAAAGGGTCAGAAATGGGGACACTTTTTTCAAATGGTCGCAAAATCTTGCACACTTCGAGTTTTTAGCTGAATTTTTTTGTGCATGCCTACAAAAGTAAAAGTATCACATCTACAAAGTTTAGGGCCAAAACACCTTCCAAAAAAATTTTAAAAAATCCCGAACCACAAAAAATTTTGAAAATCGTGAAAAATAGAAAATGAGTCGTCTTGCCATGAAACTTCACGTGAAGGCTTAAGGGACCATTGTATGAATTTACAAGCCATAAAAATGGCATTCACATGTAGAAATATGAAGATGTGCCTAAACCCACCTACCACCCTATCGATCCACGGCTTGCGCATCCCATCTCTTTGGCCGACGTAGTGCCTGCCCGCCCGCCCGCCTGCTTGTTTCGTCAGTTAGCTTAGGCATACGGAGTTCATTCAATGTCTAAGATTGGACCGGATCAGCAGCATGTAGAGTTGGACCGGGCCGATCCCCGGCTTGCTCATCCAGCCCCACTGGCCGGCTGAGCGCCCGCACGCTCGTTTCGTGGGTTGACTTAGGCATACGGAGTTCATTCCCAGTGTAAGCACAAGGAGTCCATTCCCAGTCTAAGATCAGACCGGACCGAGGGTTATGGCAGCACATGCTGGGCTCGGGCATGTGCTGGTGTCGTATTTTTCTTCATCGGGGCACCATCGCCGGAGCATCGTCAGATAACCTGACCGGCGAAATTGGGGTTCCGACGATCGGGGGGGCTAAGGGGGTGTGCGCACATGATGTGCGATGGGAGCTGGTACTTTGCCCTTATATTGGCCCCCTATCCCTCACCAAACCTCGAGAACTCACGCCCCCTTAAAGAGCATTTGAGATTTTACAGGTTTGCTGCTAGTAGCCATTAAAGTGTTTGAAATGGGGACACTTTTTTCAAATGGTCACAAAATCTTGTACACTTCGAGTTTTTAGCTAAATTTTTTTGTGCATGCCAACAAAAACACAAGGATCACGTCTACCAAGTTTGGGGCCAAAAAAGGATTTTTGAAAAAATTTAAAAAAATCTCGAACCGTAAAAAGTTTCAAAAATCATGAAAAATAGAAAACGAGTCGTCTTGCCATGAAACTTCACGTGAAGGCTTAAGGGACCATTGTATGAATTTACAAGCAATAAAAATGGCATTGGCACGTAGAAATATGAAGATGTGCCTAAACTCACCTACCACCCTATCGATCCACGGCTTGCGCATCCTATCTCTCTGGCCGGCGTAGTGCCCACGCGCCCGCCCGCCCGCCCGCTCATTTCGTCGGTTGGCTTAGGCATATGGAGTTCATTCCCAGTCTAAGATCAAACCTGACCAAGGGTTGCGGCAGCAGGATCGACAGCAAGCAGAGGGGGACCCGATCTATCCTCGGCTTGCGTATCCCACCCCTATGTCCGGCTAAGCGCCCGCACGCTTGTTTCGTGGGTTGACTTAGGCATACGGAGTTCATTCGTAGTCTAAGCATAGGAGTTCATTCCCAGTCTAAGATCAGACCGAACTGAGGGTTGCGAAAGTAGATGCTGGGCTCGAGCATGTGCTGGGGCTGCATTTTTCTTCGTCGGGGCACCATCGTCAGAGAACCTGACCGACGGCATTGGGGTTTCGACAATCGGGTGGGTCGGGGGGTGTGCGCACATGATGTGCGATGGGTGCTGGTACTTGGCCCTTAGATTGGCCCTCTATCCCTCATCAAACCTCGAGAACTCACACCCCCTTAAAGAGCATTTGAGATTTTATAGGTTTGCTGCCAGTAGCCATTAAAGTGTCTGAAATGGGGACACTTTTTTCAAATGGTCATAAAATCTTGTACACTTCGAGTTTTTAGCTGAATTGTTTTGTGCATGCCAAGAAAAATACAAGGATCACGTCTACCAAGTTTGGGGCAAAAAATGCTTTCAAAAAAATTTAAAAAAATCCCGAACCATAAAAAGTCTCAAAAAACATGAAAAATAGAAAACGAGCTGTCTTGCCATGAAACTTCACGTGAAGGCTTAAGGGACCATTGTATGAATTTACAAGCCATAAAAATGGCTTTGGCATGCAAAAATATGAAGATGTGCCTAAACCCACCTACCACCCTATCGATCCACGGCTTGCGCATCCCGTCTCTCTAGCCGACGTAGTGCCCGCCCGCCCGTCCGCCCGTTCATTTCATCAGTTGGCTTAGGCATACGGAGTTCATTCCCAGTCTAAGATCGGACTGGATTGACGGTTGTGGCAGCAGGATCGGTAGCACGTAGAGGGGGACCCGGTCGATCCTCGGCTTGTGCATCCCACCCCTCTGGCCGGCTGAGCGCCCGCACGCTCGTTTAGTGGGATGACTTAGGCATACGGAGTTCATTCCAGTCTAAGATCAAACCGGACTGAGGGTTGCGGCAGCGCATGCTAGGTCGGGCATGCGCTGGTGCCGCATTTTTCTTCGTCGGGGCACCATCACTGGACCATCGTCGGAGAACCTGACTGGCGGCATTGGGGTTCCGATGATCGGGGCGACCGGGGGGGGTGTGCGCACATGATGTGCGATGGGTGCTGGTACTTGGCCCTTATATTGGCCCCCTGGCCCTCATCAAGCCTCGAGAAGTCACACCCCCTTAGAGGGCATTTGAGATTTTATAAGTTTGCTGCCAGTAGCAATTATAGTGTCTAAAATGGGGACACTTTTTTCAAATGGTCACAAAATCTTGTACACTTCGAGTTTTTAGCTGAATTTTTTATGCATGCCAACAAAAATACAAGGATCACGGCTACCAAGTTTGGGGCCAAAACTCCTTCCGAAAAAATTTTAAAAAATCTCGAACTGTAAAAAGTTTCAAAAATCGTAAAAAATAGAAAACGAGTCGTCTTGCCATTAAACTTCACATGAAGTCTTAAGGGACCATTGTATGAATTTACAAGCCATAAAAATGGCATTGGCATGCAGAAATATGAAGATGCTCCTAAATGCACCTACCACCCTATCGATCCACGGCTTGCGCATCCTATCTCTCTGGCCGGCGTAGTGCCCGCCCGCCCGCCCGCCCGCTCGTTTCATCGGTTGAATTAGGCATACAGAGTTCATTCCTAGTCTAAGATCAGACCAGACCGAGGGTTACGGCAGCAAGATCGACAGCACGTAGAGGGGGACTCGGCCGATCTCCGGCTTGCGCATCCCTCTGGCCGGTTGAGCGCCCGCATGCTCGTTTCATGGGTTGACCTCGGCATACGAGTTCATTCCCAGTCTAAGCTACAGAGTTCATTCCCAGTCTAAGATCAGACTAGACCGAGGGTTGCGAAAGCACATGCTGGGCTCAGGCATGTGCTGGTGCTGCATTTTTCTTCACCGGGGCATCATTGTCAGAGAACCTAACCGGTGGCATTGGGGTTTCGGCGATCGGGGGGGCCTGGGGGTGTACGCACATGATGTGCGATGGGTGCTGGTACTTGGCCCATATATTGGCCCCCTATTCCTCATCAAACCTTGAGAACTCAAACCTCCTGAAAGAGCATTTGAGATTTTACAGGTTTGCTTCCAGTAGCCATTAAAGTGTCTGAAATGGGGACACTTTTTTCAAATGGTCACAAAATCGTGTACACTTCGAGTTTTTAGCTGAATTTTTTTGTGCATGCCAAAAAAAAATACAAGGATCACGTCTGCCAAGTTTGGGGCCAAAACTCCTTTCAAAAAAATTTTGAAAAATCTCGAACCTCAAAAAGTTTCAAAAATCACGTAAAATAAAAAATGAGTCGTCTTGCCATGAAACTTCACGTGAAGGCTTAAAGGACCATTGTATGAATTTACAAGCCATGTAAATGGCATTGGCATGCAGAAATATGAAGATGTGCCTAAACCCACCTACCACCCTATCGATGCACGATTTGCGCATCCCGTCTCTCTGGCTAGAGTAGTGCCCGCCCGCCCGCTCGTTTTGTCGGTTGGCTTAGGCATACGGAGTTCATTCCAGTCTAAGATGGGATCAGACTGAGGGTTGCGGTAGCAGGATCAGTAGCACGTAGAGGGGGACCCGATCGATCCTCGGCTTGCGCATCCTGCCCCTCTGGCCGGCTGAGCGCCCGCACTCTCATTTCATGGGTTGACTTAGGCATACGGAGTTCATTCCCAGGCTAAGCATACGGAGTTCATTCCCAGTCTAAGATCAGATCAGACCGAGGGTTGTAGCAGCACTTGCTAGGTTTGGGCATGTGCTGGTGCTGCATTTTTCTTCGTCGGGGCACCATCGCCGGAGCATCGTCGGAGAACCTGACCTGCGACATTGGGGTTCCGACGATCAAGGGGCCGAGGGGGGTGTGCGCACTGATGTGCGATGGGTGCTGGTACTTAGCCCGTATAATATCCCCCTATCCCTCATCAAACCTCGAGAACTCACGCCTCCTTAAAGAGCATTTGAGATTTTACAGGTTTGCTGCCAATAGCCATTAAAGTGTCTAAATTGAAGACAATTTTTTCAAATGGTCCCAAAATCTTGTACACTTCGAGTTTTAAGCTGAATGTTTTTGTGCATGCCAAAAAAAATACAGGAATCACATCTACCAAGTTTGGGGCTGAAACTCCTTCCGAAAAAATTTTAAAAAATCCAGAATCGTAAAAAGTTTCAAAAATCATGAAAAATAGAAAACGAGTCGTCTTGCCATGAAACTTCACGTGAAGGCTTAAAGGACCATTGTATGAATTTATAAGCCATAAAAATGGATTGGCACGTAGAAATATGAAGATGTGCCTAAACGCACCTACCACTCTACCGATCCACGGCTTGTGCATCCGTCTCTCTGGCCGACGTAGTGCCCGCCCGCCCGCTCGTTTCATCTATTGGCTTAGGCGTACGGAGTTCATTCCCAGTCTAAGATCAGATCAGACCAAGGGTTGCGGCAACAGGATCGGCAACACGCAAAGGGCGACCCGGTCGATCCTCGGCTTGTGCATCCCGTCCCTCTGGCCGGCTGAGCGCCTGCATGCTCGTTTCTTGAGTTGACTTAGGCATACGAGTTCATTCCTAGTTGAAGCATACGGATTTCATTCCCAGTCTAAGATCAGAATGAACCAAGGGTTGCGGCCGCACATGCTGGGCTCGGGGTTGGGGCACCATCGTCGGAGAACATAACCGGCGGGATTCGGGTTCCGGTGATCGGGGCGGCCGGAGGGGTGTGCGCAAATGATGTGCAATGGGTGGTGGTACTTGGCCCTTATACTGGCCCCCTGGCCCTCATCAAGCCTCGAGAAGTCACACCCCCTTAAAGAGCATTTGTGATTTTACAGGTTTGCTGCCAGTAGCCATTAAAGTGTCTGAAATGGGGACACTTTTTTCAAATGGTCCCAAAATCTTGTACACTTGGAGTTTTTAGCTGAATTTTTTTATGCATGCAAAAAAAAAATAAGGATCACGTCTACCAAGTTTGGGGCCAAAATTCCTTCCGAAAAAATTTTAAAAAATCTCGAACCTCAAAAAGTTTTGAAAATCATGAAAAATAGAAAACGAGTCAACTTGCCATGAAACTTCACGTGAAGGCTTAAGGGACCATTGTATGAATTTAGAAGCCAAAAAAATGGCATCGGCATGCAGAAATATGAAGATGTGCCCAAACCCACCTACCACCCTATCGATCCACGGCTTGCGCATCCTATCTCTCTGGCCGTTATAGTGCCCGCATGCTCGTTTCGTTGGTTGGCTTAGGCGTACGGAGTTCATTCCAGTCTAAGATCAGACCGGACCGAGGGTTGTGGTAGTAGGATCGGCAGCACGCAGAGGGGGACCCGGTCGATCCCCAGCTTGCGCATCCGGCCCTTCTTCCTGGCTGAGCGTCCGCACGCTCATTTCGTGTGTTGACTTAGTAATATGGAGTTCATTCCCAGTCTAGGCATACGGAGTTCATTCCCAGTCTAAGATCGGACTGGACCAAGGGTTGCAGCAGCACATTCTGGGCTCAGGCATGTGTTGCTGCCGTATTTTTCTTCACTGGGGCACCATCGCCGGAGCATCGCCGGAGAACCTGACCGGCGGCATTGGGGTTCCGGCGATCGGGGGGGCCGGTGGGGTGTGCGCACATGATGTGCAATGGGTTCTGGTACTTAACCTTTATATTGGCCCCCTATCCCTCATCAAACCTCGAGAACTCACACCCCATTAAAGAGCTTTCGAGATTTTACAGGTTTCCTGCCAGAAGCCATTAAAGTGTCTGAAATGGGGACACTTTTTTCAAATGGTTACAAAATCTTGTACACTTTGAGTTTTAAGCTGAATTTTTTTATGCATGCCAAAAAAAATACAAGGATCACGTCCACCAAGTTTGGGGCCAAAATTCCTTCCGAAAAAATTTTAAAAAATCCCGAACCGCAAAAAGTTTTGAAAATCGTGAAAAATAGAAAATGAGCCGTCTTGCCATGAAACTTCACGTGAAGGCTTAAGGGACCATTGTATGAATTTACAAGCCATAAAAATGGCATTGGCACATAGAAATATGAAGATGTGCCTAAACCCACCTACCACCCTATTGATCCACGGCTTGCGCATCCCGTCTCTCTGGCTGGCGTAGTGCCCGCCCGCCCGCCTGCTTATTTCATCGGTTGGCTTAGGCATACAGAGTTCATTCCCAGTCTAGGATTGGACCGGATCGAGGGTTGTGGCAGTAGGATCGACAGCACGCAGAGGGGGACCTGACCGATCCTCGGCTTGCACATCCCGCCCATCTGGTCGGCTGAGCGCCTGCACGCTTGTTTCATGTGTTGACTTAGGCATACGAAGTTCATTCCCAGTCAAAGCATACGGAGTTCATTCCCAGTCTAAGATTGGAGTGGACCGAGGATTGCAGCAGCACAAGCTGGGCTCGGGCATGTGTTGGTGTCGCATTTTTCTTCGTCGGGGCAACATCGTCGGAGCATCGTCGGAGAACCTGACCAGCGGCATTGGTGTTCCGGCGATCGGGGGGGTCGGGGGGTGTGCGCACATGATGTGCAATGGGTGCTAGTACTTGGCCCTTATATTGGCCCCCTATCCCTCATCAAACCTCAAGAAATCACACCCCCTTAAAGAGCATTTGAGATTTTACAGGTTTGCTACTAGTAGCCATTAAAGTGTTTGAAATGGGACACTTTTTTCAAATGGTCACAAAATCTTGTACACTTCGAGTTTTTAGCTGAATTTTTTTATGCATGCCAACAAAAATACAAGGATCACGTCTACCAAGTTTGGGGTCAAAAATCCTTCTGAAAAAATTTAAAAAAATCCCGTACCGTAAAAAGTTTTGAAAATCATGAAAAATAGAAAACAAGTTGTCTTGCCATGAAACTTCACGTGAAAGCTTATGGGACCATTGTATGAATTTACCAGCCATAAAAATGGCATTGGCACGTAGAAATATGAAGATGTGCCTAAACCCACCTACCACCCTATGGATCCACGGCTTGTGCATCCCGTCTCTCTGGCCGGCGTAGTGCCTGCCCGCCCGCCCGCCAGGTCGTTTCGTCGGTCGGTTTATTCATATGGAGTTCATTCCTAGTCTAAGATCAGACTGGACCGAGCATTGCGGCAGCAGGATTGGTAGCACGCAGTGGGGGACCCAATCGATCCCCAGCTTGCGCATCCCGCCCCTCCGGCCGGCTGAGCGCCCGCCCGCTCATTTCATGGGTTAAGTTAGGCATACGGAGTTCATTCCCAGTCTAAGCTTACAGAGTTCATTCCCAGTCTAAGATCAGACCAGACCGAGGGTTGCTGCAGCACA
Source organism: Durio zibethinus (assembly GCF_047325235.1). Classification (NCBI taxonomy): domain Eukaryota; kingdom Viridiplantae; phylum Streptophyta; class Magnoliopsida; order Malvales; family Malvaceae; genus Durio; species Durio zibethinus. Next base: position 22,581,504 of record NC_143163.1, read on the forward strand.
TGCTAGGCTTAGGCATGTGCTGGTGCTGCATTTTTCTTCGCAAGGGCACCATCGCTGGAGCATCGCCGAAGAACCTGACCGACGGCATTGGGGTTTCAGCGATCGGGGCAACCGGGGGGTGTTCGCACGTGATGTGTGATGGGTGCTGGTACTTGGCCCTTATATTAGCCCCCTATCCCTCATCAAACCTCAAGAACCCACACCCCCTTAAAGAGCATGTGAGATTTTACAGGTTTGCTGCCAGTAGCCATTAAAGTGTTTAAAATGGGGACACTTTTTTCAAATGGTCACAAAATCTTGTACACTTTGAGTTTTTAGCTAAATTTTTTTGTGCATGCCAAAAAAAATACAAGGATCACGTCTACCAAGTTTGCGGCCAAAACCCCTTCTGAAAAAATTTAAAAAAATCTCGAACCACAAAAAGTTTTAAAAATCGTGAAAAATAGAAAATGAGTCATCTTGCCATGAAACTTCATCTGAAGGATTAAGGGACCATTGTATGAATTTATAAGCCATTAAAATGGCATTGGCATGCAAAAATATGAAGATGTGCCTAGACACACCAACCACCTTATCGATCCACGGCTTGCGCATCCCGTCTCCCTGACCGGCGTAGTGGCCGCCCGCCCGCCCTCTCGTTTTGTCAGTTGGCTTAGGCATATGGAGTTCATTCCCAGTCTAAGATCAGACCAGACTGAGGGTTGCGGCAGCAGGATCGGTAACACGTAAAAGAGGACCCAGCCGATCCCCGGCTTATGTATCCGCCCCTCTGGCCGGTTGAGCGCCCGCACATTCATTTCGTGGGTTGACTTAGGCATACAGAGTTCATTCATAGTCTAAGCATACGGAGTTCATTGCCAGTCTAAGATCGAACTGGACCGAGGGTTGTGGCAGCACATGCTGGGCTCGGGCATGTGCTGTTGCCGCATTTTTCTTCGTCGGGGCACCATCGTAGGAGCATCGTCGGAGAACCTGACCGGCTGCATTGGGGTTCCGATGATCAAGGGGGCCGGGGGGTGTGCACACATGACGTGCGATGGGTGGTGGTACTTGGCCCTTATATTGGCCCCGTATCCCTCATCAAACCTCAAGAACTCACACCCCCTTAAAGAGCATTTGAGATTTTACAGGTTTGCTGCCAGTTGCCATTAAAGTGTCTGAAATGGGGACACTTTTTTCAATTGGTCACAAAATCTTGTACACTTCACGTTTTTAGCTGAATTTTTTTGTTCATGCCAAAAAAAATACAAGGATCACGTCTACCAAGTTTGGGGCCACAACTCCTTCCGAAAAAATTTTAAAAAATCTCGAACCACAAAAAGTTTCAAAAATCATGAAAAATAGAAAATGAGTCGTCTTGCCATGAAACTTCATGTGAAGGATTAAGGGACCATTGTATGAATTTACAAGCCATAAAAATGGCATTGGCAGGCAAAAATATCAAGATGTGCCTAAACACACCTACCACCCTATCGATCCATGGCTTGCGCATCCTGTCTCTCTGGCCGGCGTAGTGGCCGCCTGCCCGCCCGCTCGTTTTGTCGATTGGCTTGGCATATGGAGTTCATTCCCAGTCTAAGATCAGATCGGACTGAGGGTTGCGACAGCAGGATCGGTAGCACGTAGAAGCGGACCCGGTCGATCCCCGGCTTATGCATCTCGCCCCTCTGGCCGGCTGAGCACCCGCATGCTCGTTTCATGGGTTGACTTAGGCATACAGAGTTCATTCATAGTCTAAGCATACGGAGTTCATTCCCAGTCTAAGATCAGACCGGACCGAGGGTTATGGCAGCACATGCTGGGCTCCAGCATGTGCTAGTGTCGTATTTTTCTTCGCCGAGGCACCATCGTCGGAGAACCTAATTGACGACATTGGGGTTCCGACGATCGGGAGGGCCGGGGGGTGTACGCACATGATGTGCGTTGGGCGCTGGTACTTGGCCCTTATATTGGTCGCTTATCCCTCATCAAACCTCGAGAACTCACACCCCCTTAAAGAGCATTTGAGATTTTACAGGTTTGCTGCCAGTAGCCATTAAAGTGTTTGAAATGGGGACACATTTTTCAAATGGTCACAAAATCTTAAAAAATCCCGAACCACAAAAAGTTTCAAAAATCGTGAAAAATAGAAAATGAGTCGTTTTGCCATGAAACTTTACGTGAAGGCTTAAGGGACCATTGTATGAATTTACAAGCTATAAAAATGGCATTGGCATGCAAAAATATGAAGATGTGCCTAAACCCACCTCCCACCCTATCGATCAACGGCTTGCACATCCCATCTCTCTGGCCGGCGTAGTGCCGGCCCGCCCGCCTGCTCATTTCGTCGGTTGGCTTAGGCATACGGAGTTCATTCCCAATCTAAGATCAGATCGGACCGAGGGTTGTGGCAGCAGGATTGGCAGCACGCAGAGGGTGACCAGGCCGATCCCTGGTTTACGCATCCCGCCCTTCTGGCGACTGAGTGCCCACATGCTCGTTCTGTGGGTTGACTTACGCATACGGAGTTTATTCCTAGTCTAAGCATACGGGGTTCATTCTCAGTCTAAGATCGAACCAGACCGAGGGTTACGGTAGCACATGCTGGGCTCGGGCATGTGGTGGTGCCGCATTATTCTTCGTCAAGGCAACATCGTCGGAGCATCGTCGGAGAACCTGACCAGGCCGTTAGGGTTTCGGCGATCGAGGGGTTCGGGGGGGTTTGTGCACATGATGTGTGATGGGTGCTGGTACTTGGCCCTTATATTGGCCCCCTATCCCTCATCAAACCTCGAGAACTCACACCCCCTTAAAGATCATTTGAGATTTTATAGGTTTGCTGCCAGTAGCCACTAAAGTGTCTGAAATGGGGACACTTTTTTCAAATGGTCACAAAATCTTGTACACTTTGAGTTTTAGCTGAATGTTTTTATGCATGCCAACAAAAATACAAGGATCACGTCTACCAAGTTTGGGGCCAAAAATTTTTCTGAAAAAATTTTAAAAAATCCCGAACCGTAAAAAGTTTCAAAAATCGTGAAAAATAGAAAACGAGTCGTCTTGCCATGAAACTTCACGTGAAGGCTTAAGGGACCATTGTGTGATTTTACAAGCCATAAAAATGGCATTGGCAAACAGAAATACGAAGATGTCCCTAAACCCACCTACCACCCTATCGATCCACGGCTTGCGCATCCCGTCTCTCTAGCCGGCGTAGTGCCCGCCCGCCCACTCGCCCGTTCGTTTCGTCGGTTGGCTTAGGCATATGGAGTTCATTCCCAGTCTAAGATCGGATCAGACCGAGGGTTGTGGTAGCAAGATCGGCAGCACGCAGAGGGGGACCCGACCGATCCCTGGCTTGCGCATCTCACCCCTCTAGCCTGCTGAACACCCGCACGCTCGTTTCGTGGGTTGACTTAGGCATACGGAGTTCATTCCCAGTCTAAGCATACGGAGTTCATTCCCAGTCTAAGATTAGACCGGACCAAGGGTTGCGGCATCACATACTGGGCTCGGCCATGTGCTGGTGCCACATTTTTCTTCACTGGGGCACCATCGCCGGAGAACCTGACCGGCGACATTGGGGTTAAGGCGATCCGGGGGGCCGGGGGGTGTTCACACATGATGTGCGGTGGGTGCTGGTACTTGGCTCTTATATTGGCCCCCTATCCCTCATCAAACCTCGAGAACTCACACCCCCTTAAAGAGCATTGGAGATTTTACAGGTTTGCTGCCAGTAGCTATTAAAGTGTCTTAAACGAGGACACTTTTTTCAAGTGGTCACAAAATCTTGTACACTTCGAGTTTTTACCCGAATTTTTTTTTGCATGCCAAAAAAAATGCAAGAATCACGTCTACCAAGGTTATAGCCAAAACTCCTTCTGAAAAAATTTTAAAAAATCCCGAACCGCAAAAAGTTTCAAAAATCATTAAAAATAGAAAACGAGTCGTCTTGCCATGAAACTTCACGTGAAGGCTGAAGGGACCATTGTATGAATTTACAAGCCATAAAAATAGCATTGGCACACAAAAATATGAAGATGTGCCTAAACCCACCTACCACCCTATCGATCAACGACTTGCGCATACCGTCTCTCTGGCCGACGTAGTGCCTGCCCGCCTGCCCGTCGGCTCGTTTCGTCAGTTGGCTTAAGCATACAGAGTTCATTCCCAGTCTAAGATCAGACCGGACCAAGGGTTGCAGCAGTAGGATCGGCAACACGCAGAAGGGGACCCGGTCGATCCTCAGCTCGTGCATCCCGCCCCTCTGGTCGGCTGAGCACCCGCAGGCTCGTTTTGTGGGTTAACTTAGGCATACGGAGTTCATTCCCAGTCTAAGCTTACGGAATTCATTCCCAGTCTAAGATCGGACCAGACCGAGGGTTGCTGCAGCACATACTGGGCTCGGGCATCTGCTGGTGCTGCATTTTTCTTCACCAGGGCACCATCGCCGGAGCATCGTCGAAGAACCTAACCGAAGGCAATGGGGTTCCGACGATCGGGGGGCGGGGGGGTGTTTGCACGTGATGTGCGATGGGTGCTGGTACTTGGCCCTTATATTGGCCCCCTATCCCTCATCAAACCTCGAGAACCCACCCCCCTTAAAGAGCATTTGAGATTTTACAGGTTTGCTGCCAGTAGCAATTAAAGTGTTTGAAATGGGGACACTTTTTTCAAATGGTCACAAAATCTTGTACACTTCGAGTTTGTAGCTAAATTTTTTTTTGCGTGCCAAAAAAAATACAAAGATCACGTCTACCAAGCTTGGCGCCAAAACTCTTTCCGAAAAAATTTTAAAAAATCCCGAACCACAAAAAGTTTTGAAAATCGTGAAAAATAGAAAACGAGTAGTCTTGCCATGAAACTTCATGTGAAGGATTAAGGGACCATTGTATGAATTTACAAGCCATAAAAATGGCATTGGCATGCAAAAATATGAAGATGTGCCTAAACTGACCTACCACCCTATCGATCCACGGCTTGCGCATCTCGTCTCTCTGGCCGACGTAGTGCCCGCCTGCCCGCCCGCTCGTTTTGTCGGTTGGCTTAGGCATACAGAGTTCATTCCCAGTCTAAGATCGGACTAGACCAAGGGTTGTGGCAGCAGGATCGGCAGCACGCAAAGAGGGACCCGATCGATCCCCGGCTTGTGCATCCCGCCCCTCTGGCCGGCTGAGCGCCTGCACGCTCGTTTCATGGGTTGACTTAGGCATACAGAGTTCATTCCCAGTCTAAGATCGGACCGGACCGAGCGTTACGGCAGCACATGCTGGGCTCGAGCATGTGCTGGTGCCACATTTTTCTTCGTCGGGGCACCATCGCCAGAGCATCCTGGAGAACCTGACTGGCGGCATTAGGGTTCCGATGGTCAGGGGGGCTGGGAGGGGTGTGCGCACATGATGTGCAATGGGTGCTGGTACTTGGCCCTTATATTGGCCCCCTATCCCTCATCGAACCTCGAGAACTCACACCCCCTTAAAGATCATTTGAGATTTTACAAGTTTGCTGCCAGTAGCAATTAAAGTGTCTGAAATGGGGACACTTTTTTCAAACGATCACAAAATCTTGTACACTTCGAGTTTTTAGTTGAATTTTTTTGTGCATGCCAACAAAAATCATGCATTATGTCTAATAAGTGTAGGCCCAAAAATCCTTCTGAAAAAATTTAAAAAAATCCCGAACCGCAAAAAGTTTCAAATATCGTGAAAAATAGAAAACGAGTCGTCTTGCCATGAAACTTCACGTGAATGCTTAAGGGACCGTTGTATGAATTTGCAAGCCATAAAAATGGCATTGGCATGCAGAAATATGAAGATGTGCCTAAACACACCTACCACCCTATCGATCCACGGCTTGAGCATCCAGTCTCTCTAGCCGGCGTAGTATCGCCCGCCCGCCCGCCAGGTCGTTACGTCGGTCGGCATATTCATATGGAGTTCATTTCCAGTCTAAGATCAGACTGGACCGAGCGTTCCGACAGTAGGATCGATAGCACGTAGTGGGGGACCCGGTCGATCCTCAGCTCGCGCATCCCGCCCCTCTGGCCGGCTGAGCGCCCGCACGCTCGTTTCGTTGGTTGACTTAGGCATACGGAGTTCATTCCCAGTCTAAGCTTACGGAGTTCATTCCCAGTCTAAGATCGGACCAAACCAAGGGTTGCTGCAGCACATGCTGGGCTCGAGCATGTGCTGTGCTGCATTTTTCTTCGCCAGGGCACCATCGTCGGAGCATCGTCGGAGAACCTGACCAGTGGCATTGGGGTTCCAGCGATCGGTGGAGTCGGGGGTGTTCTTACGTGATGCGCGATGGGTGCTGGTACTTGGCCCTAATATTGGCCCCCTATCCCTCATCAAACCTTGAGAACCCACACCCCTTAAAGAGCATTTGAGATTTTACAGGTTTGCTGCCAGTAGCCATTAAAGTGTTTGAAATGGGGACACTTTTTTCAAATGGTCACAAAATCATGTACACTTCGAGTTTTTAGCTAAATTTTTTTTGCGTGCCAAAAAAAATACAAGGATCACCTCTACCGAGTTTGGTGCCAAAACTCCTTTTAAAAAATTTTTAAAAAATACCAAACCACAAAAAGTTTTGAAAATCGTGAAAAATAGAAAACGAGTCGTCTTGCCATGAAACTTCATGTGTAGGATTAAGGGACCATTGTATGAATTTACAAGCCATAAAAATGGTATTGGCATGCAAAAATATGAAGATGTGCCTAAACCCACCTACCACCCTATCGATCCACGGCTTGTGCATCCCGTCTCTCTGGCCGACATAATGCCCGCCCGCCTGCCCGCCCGCCCGCTCGTTTCATCGGTTCGCTTAGGCATATGGAGTTCATTCCCAGTCTAAGATCGAATCAGACTGAGGGTTGCGGCAGCAAGATCGATAGCATGTAGAAGGGGACTCGATCGATCCCTGACTTACGCATCCCGCCCTCTGTCCGGTTGAGCGCCCGCACGCTCATTTCATGGGTTGACTTAGGCATACGGAGTTCATTCCCAGTCTAAGCATACGGAGTTCATTCCCAATCTAAGATCGGATCAGACTGAGGGTTACGGCATCACATGCTAGCCTCGGGCATGTGCTAGTGCCGTATTTTTCTTCACCGAGGCACCATCGTCGGAGCATCGCCGGAGAACCTGACCGGCGGCATTGGGGTTCCGGCGATCGGAGGGGCCGAGGGGGGTGTGCGCAGATGATGTGCGATGGGTACTGGTACTTGGCCCTTATATTGGCCCTCTATCCCTTATCAAACCTCGAGAACTCACACCCCTTTAAAGAGCATTTGAGATTTTATAGGTTTGCTGCCAGTAGCCATTAAAGTGTCTAAAATGGGGACACTTTTTTCAAATGGTCACAAAATCTTGTACACTTCGAGTTTTTAGCTAACTTTTTTTGTGCATGCCAAAAAAAATACAAGGATCACGTCTACCATGTTTCGGGCCAAAACACCTTCAAAAAAATTTTAAAAAATCCCGAACCGTAAAAAGTTTGGAAAATCATGAAAAATAGAAAATGAGTCGTGTTGCCATGAAACTTCACGTGAAGGCTTAAGGGACCATTGTATGAATTTACAAGCCATAAAAATGGCATTGGCATGCAAAAATATGAAGATGTGCCTAAACCCACCTACCACCCTATCGATCGACGGCTTGCGCATCCTATCTCTCTGGCCGATATAATGCCCTCCAGCCTACCCGCTCATTTCATCGATTGGCTTAGGCTTACGAAGTTCATTCCTAGTCTAAGATTAGACCGAATAGAAGGTTGTAGGAACAGGATAGGCAGCACGCAGAGGGGGACCCGGTCGATCCTCGGCTTACGCATCTCGCCCCTCTTGGCAACTGAGCGCCTGCACGCTCGTTTCGTGGGTCGACTTAGGCATACAGAGTTCATTTCCAGTCTAACATCGGATCAGATTGAGGGTTGCGGCAGCACATGCTGGGCTCAGGCATGTGCTGGTGTCGTATTTTTCTTCGTTGGGGCACCATCGCCGGAGCATCGTCGGAGAACCTGACCGACGGCATTAGGGTTCCGACGGTCAGGGGGGTGGGAGGGGTGTACGCACATGATGTGCGATGGGTGCTCGTACTTGGCCCTTATATTGGCCCCCTATCCCTCATCGAACCTCGAGAACTCACACCCCCTTAAAGAGCATTTGAGATTTTACAGGTTTGCTGCCAGTAGCCATTAAAGTGTCTGAAATGGGGACACTTTTTTCAAACGGTCACAAAATCTTGTACACTTCGAGTTTTTAGTTGAATTTTTTTGTGCATGCTGAAAAAAATAAAAGTATCATGTCCACCAAGTTTTGGGCGAAAAATCCTTCCGAAAAAATTTAAAAAAAATCCCGAAACATAAAAAGTTTTAAAAATCATGAAAAATAGAAAACGAGTAGTCTTGCAATTAAAACTTCACGTGAAGGCTTAAGGGACTATTGTATGAATTTACAAGCCATAAAAATGGCATTGGCATGCAGAAATATGAAGATGTGCCTAAACCCACCTACCACCCTATCGATCCATGGCCTGCGCATCCCGTCTCTCTGGCCGGTGTAGTGCCCGCCCATTCGCTCGCCCGCCCGCTTGCTCGTTCCATCGGTTGCCTTAGGCATACAGAGTTCATTCCCAGTCTAAGATCAGACCGGATCGAGGGTTCTGGCAGCAGGATCAGTAGCACGTAGAGGTTGACCCGGTCGATCCCCGGCTTCCGCATCCCGCCCCTCTGGTCGGCTGAGCACCCGCACGCTCGTTTCGTGGGTTGACTTAGGCATACGGAATTCATTCCCAGTCTAAGCATATAGAGTTCATTCCCAGTCTAAGATCGGATCAGGCCGAGGGTTGCTGCAGCACATGCTGGGCTCAGGCATGTGCTGGTGCTGCATTTTTCTCTGCCGAGGCACCATCGTCGAAGCATCGCCGTAGAACCTGACCGGCAGCATTGGGGTTCCGGCGATCGGGGGGGCCGGGGGGGTGTGCGCACATGATGTTCGATGGGCGCTGGTTCTTGGCCCTTATATTGGCCCCCTATCCCTCATCAAACCTCGCAAACTCACAGCCCCTTAAAGAGCATTTGAGATTTTACAGGTTTGCTGCCAGTAGCCATTAAAGTGTCTGAAATGGGGACACATTTTTCAAATGGTCACAAAATCTTGTACACTCCGAGTTTTTAGCTGATTTTTTTTATGCATGCCAACAAAAGTACAAGGATCACGTCTGCCAAGTTTGGGCCCAAAACTCCTTTCGAAGAAATTTAAAAAAATCCCGAACCCAAAAAATTTTGAAAATCCTGAAAAATAGAAAATGAGTCATCTTGCCATGAAACTTCACGTGAAGGCTTAAGGGACCGTTGTATGAATTTACAAGCCGTAAAAATGTAATTGGCATGCAGAAATATGAAAATGTGCCTAAACCCACCTACCACCCTATCGATCCACGGCTTGCGCATCCCGTCTCTCTGGCCGGCATATTGCCCGCCTGTGCGACCGCCTGCCCGCTTGTTCTGTCGGTTGGCTTAGGCATATGGAGTTCATTCCCAGTGTAAGATCAGACCGGACTAAGGTTTATGGTAGCAGGATCGACAACATGCAGAGGGGGACCCGATCGATCCCCAGCTTGTGCATCCCGCCCTTCTGGCCGGCTGAGCGCCCGCCCGCTCGTTTCGTGGGTTGACTTAGGCATACGGAGTTCATTCATAGTCTAAGCATACGGAGTTCATTCCCAGTCTAAGATCAGACCAGAGTGAGGGTTGCAGTAGCACATGCTGGGCTCGGGCAAGTGCTGGTGCTGCATTTTTCTTCATCGAGGCACCATCACCGGAGCATCGTCGGAGAACCTGACCGACGGCATTGGGGTTCTGGCGATCGGGGGGCCGGGGGGTGTGCACATATGATGTGCTATGGGTGCTGGTACTCGGCCCTTATATTGGCCCCCTATCCCTCATCAAACCTCAAGAACTCACACCCCCTTAAAGAGCATTTGAGATTTTACAAGTTTGCTGCCAGTAGCCATTAAAGTGTCTAAAATGGGGACACTTTTTTCAAATGGTCACAAAATCTTGTACACTTCGAGTTTTTAGCTGAATTTTTTTATGCATGGCAAAAAAAATACAAGGATCACATCTACCAAGTTTAGGGCCAAAATGCTTTTGAAAAAATTTTAAAAAATCTTGAACTACCAAAAGTTTCAAAAATTGAGAAAAATAGAAAATGAGTCGTCTTGCCATGAAACTTCACGTGAAGGCTTAAGGGACCATTGTATGAATTTACAGGCCATAAAAATGGCATTGGCATGCAGAAATATGAAGATGTGCCTAAACTCACCTACCACCCTATCGATCAACGGCTTGCGCATCCCATCTCTTTGGCCGACGTAGTGCCCGCCTGCCCGCCCGCCCGCTCATTTCGTCGGTTGGCTTAGGCATACGGAGTTCATTCCCAGTGTAAGATCAGACCAAACCAAGGGTTGTGAAAGCAAGATTGGCAGCACACAGAGGGGGACCTGGGCGTTCCCCGACTTGCGCATCCTGCCCCTCTAGCCGGTTGAGTGCCCACACGCTCGTTTCGTGGGTTGACTTAGGCATACGGAGTTCATTCCCAGTCTAAGCATGCGAGGTTCATTCCCAGTCTAAGATCGGACCAGACTGAGGGTTGCGGTAGTACATGCTGGGCTCGGGCACGTGCTGGTGCTGCATTTTTCTTCGTCGGGGCACCATCACTGGAGCATCGTCGGAGAACCTGATCGACGGCATTGGGGTTCTGGCGATCGGGGGGCCAGGGGGTGTGCGCACATGATGTGCTATGGGTGCTGCTACTTGGCCCTTATATTGGCCCCCTGTCCCTTATGAAACCTTGAGAATTCACACCCCCTTAAAGATCATTTGAGATTTTACAGGTTTGCTGCCAGTAGCCATTAAAGTGTCTGAAATGGGGACACTTTTTTCAAATGGTCACAAAATCTTATACACTTCGAGTTTTTAGCTGAAATATTTTGTGCATGCCAACAAAAATACAAGGATCACGTCTACCAAGTTTGGGGCCAAAACTCCTTCCGAAAAAATTTTAAAAAATCCCGAACAGTAAAAAGTTATGAAAATCATGAAAAATAGAAAACGAGTCGTCTCGCCATGAAACATCACGTGAAGGCTTAAGGGACCATTGTATGAATTTACAAGCCATAAAAATGGCATTGGCATGCAGAAATATGAAGATGTGCCTAAACCGACCTACCACCCTATAGATCCACGGCTTGTGCATCCCGTCTCTCTGGCCGGCATAGTGCCTGCCCGCCCGCCCGCCCGCTTGTTTCATCGGTTGGCTTAGGCATACGGAGTTCATTCCCAGTCTAAGATCATACCAGACCGAGGGTTGCGGCAACAGGTTGGCAGCACACAGAGGGGGACCCGGCCGATCCCCGACTTGTGCATCCCACCTCTCTGGTCGGCTGAGCGCCCATACGCTCATTCTGTGGGTTGACTTAGGCAGACGGAGTTCATTCCTAGTCTAAGCATAAGGAGTTCATTCCCAGTCTAAGATCGGATCAGACCGAAGGTTGCGACAGCACATGCTGGGCTCGGGCATGTGCTGGTGCCGCATTTTTCTTCATCGGGGCACCATCACCGGAGAACCTGACCGACAGCATTGGGGTTCCGGCGATCGGGGGGCCGGGGGGTGTGCGCACATGATGTGTGATGGGTGCTGGTACTTGGCCCTTATAATGGCCCCCTATCCCTCATCAAACCTTGAGAACTCACACCCCCTTAAAGAGCTTTTGAGATTTTATAGGTTTGCTGCCAGTAGCCATTAAAGTGTCTGAAATAGAGACCCTTTTTTCAAATGGTCACAAAATCTTGTACACTTTGAATTTTTAGCTGAATTTTTTTGTGCATTCCAAAAAAAATAAAAGGATCATGTCTACCAAGTTTGGGGCCAAAAATCCTGTCGAGAAAATTTTAAAAAATCCCGAACAGCAAAAAGTTTTCAAAATCGTGAAAAATAGAAAATGAGTCCTCTTGCCATGAAACTTCACATGATGGCTTAAGGGACCATTGTATGAATTTACAAGCCATAAAAATGGTATTAGCACATAGAAATATGAAGATGTGCCTAAACCCGCCTACCACCCTATCGATCCACAGCTTGCGCATCCCGTCTCTCTGGCCGGCGTAGTGCCCGCCCGCCCGTCCGTCCGCTCGTTTCGTCAATTGGCTTAGGCATACGGAGTTCATTCCCAGTCTAAGATTAGACCGGACTGAGGGTTACGGCAGCAGGATCGGCAGCACGCAGAGGGGCACTCGGCCAATCCTCGACTTTCGTATCTCGCCCCTGTGGCTGGTTGAGCGCCCGCACGCTCGTTTCGTGGGTTAACTTAAGCATACGAAGCTCATTCGCAGTGTAAGATCAGACCGGACTGAGGGTTGCAGCAGCACATGCTACGCTCGGGCATGTGCTGGTGCGGCATTTTTCTTCACCGGGGCATTGTCGTCGGAGCATCGTCCGAGAACCTGATCGACGGTATTGGGGTTCCGACGATCGGGGGGGCCAGGGGGTGTGCGCACATGATGTGCGATGGGCGCTGGTACTTGGCCCTTATATTGGCCCCCTATCCCTCATCAAACCTTGAGAACTCACACACCCTTAAAGAGCATTTGAGATTTTACAGGTTTGCTGCCAGTAGCCATTAAAGTGTCTGAAATGGGGACACTTTTTTCAAATGGTCACAAATTCTTCTACACTTTGAGTTTTTAGCTGAATTTTTTTGTGCATGCCAAAAAAAATACAAGGATCACGTCTAACAAGTTTGGGGCAAAAAATCTTTCCGAAAAAATTTTAAAAAATCCCAAACCGCAAAAAGTTTTGAAAATCGTGAAAAATAGAAAAAGAGTCATCTTGCCATGAAACTTCACGTGAAGGCTTAAGGGACCATTGTATGAATTTACAAGCCATAAAAATGGCATTGCCACACAGAAATATGAAGATATGCCTAAACCCACCTACCACCCCATTGATCCACGACTTGCGCATCCCGTCTATCTGGCCGGCGTAGTGCCCGCCCGCCCGCCCGATCGTTTCGCCGGTTGGCTTAGGCATACGAAGTTCATTCCCAGTCTAAAATGGCACCAAACCGAGGGTTACGACAGTAGGATCGGTAGGACGCAGAGGGTGACTCAACCGATCCCCGGCTTGCACATCCCACCCCTCTGGCCGACTGAGCGCCCGCACGCTCGTTTCGTGGGTTGACTTAGGCATACGGAGTTCATTCCCAGTCTAAGCATACGGAGTTCATTCCCAGTCTAAGATCAGACAGGACCGAGGGTTGCGGCAGCACATACTGGGCTCGGTCATGTGCTGGTGCCGCATTTTTCTTCGTCGGAGCACCATCGTCGGAGCATCACTGGAGAACCTGACCAGCGGCATTGGGGTTTCGACGATCGGGGGGGCCAGGGGGTATGTGCACATGATGTGCGATGGGTACTGGTACTTGGCCATTATATTGGCCCCCTATCCCTCATCAAACCTCGAGCACTCACACCCCCTTAAAGAGCGTTTCAGATTTTACAGGTTTGCTGCTAGTAGCCATTAAAGTGTCTGAAATGGGGACACTTTTTTCAAATGGTCACAAAATCTTGTACGCTTCGAGTTTTTAGCTGAATTTTTTTGTGCATGCCAACAAAAATAGAAGGATCACGTCTAAAAAGTTTGGGACCCACACTCCTTTCGAAAAAATTTTAAAAAATCCTGAACCGCAAAAAGTTTCAAAAATCGTGAAAAATAGAAAACGAGTCGTCTTGCCATGAAACTTCACGTGAAGGCTTAATGGACCATTATATGAATTTACAAGCCATAAAAATGGCATTGGCACGTAGAAATATGAAGATGTCACTAAACCCACCTACCACCTTATCGATCAACGGCTTGCGCGTCCCGTCTTTCCGACCGGCGTAGTGCCCGCCAACCCGCTCGTTTCGTCGGTTGACTTAGGCATACGGAGTTCATTCCCAGTCTAGGATCAGACCGAACTGAGGGTTATGGCTGCAGGATCGACAGCACGTAGAGGGGGACCCGACCGATCCCCGGCTTGCGCATCCCGCCCCTCTGGCCGACTGAGCACCCGCACGCTCGTTCTGTGGGTTGACTTAGGCATACGGAGTTCATTCCCAGTCAAGCATATGGAGTTCATTCCTAGTCTAAGATCAGAACCAGACCGAGGGTTACGACAGCACATCCTGGGCTCGGGCATGTGTTGGTGCCACATTTTTCTTCGTCGGGGCACCATCGTCGGAGATCCTGATCGACGACATTGGGGTTCCGACGATTGGGGGGTCCGGGGCGTGTGTGCGCACGTGATGTGTAATGGGTGCTGGAACTTGGCGCTTAAATTGGCCCCCTATCCCTCATTAAACCTTGAGAACTCGCACCCCCTTAAAGAGCATTTGAGATTTTACAGGTTTGTTGCCAGTAGCCATTAAAGTGTCTGAAACGGGGACACTTTTTTCAAATGGTCACAAAATCTTGTACACTTCGAGTTTTTAGCTGAATTTCCTTGTGCATGCTAACAAAAATACAAGGATCACGTCTACCAAGTTTGATGCCATAACGCCTTCCGAAAAAATTTTAAAAAATCTCGAACCGTAAAAAGTTTCAAAAATCATGAAAAATAAAAAACGAGTCGTCTTACCATGAAACTTCACGTGAAGGCCTAATGAACAATTGTATGAATTTACAAGCCATAAAAATGGCATTGGCAGTAGGATTGGTAGCACACAGAGGGGGACCCGACTGATCCCCGGCTTGCGCATCCCGCCCCTCTGGTCGGCTGAGCGCCCGCACGCTCGTTCCGTGGGTTGACTTAGGCATACAGAGTTCATTCCCTGACTAAGCATACGGAGTTCATTCCCAATCTAAGATCGGACCGGACCGAGGTTTGCGGCAGCACATGTTGGGCTCGGGCATGTGCTGGTGCCGTATTTTTCTTCACCGGGGCACCATCACCGGAGAACCTGACCGACGGCATTGGGGTTCTGGCGATCGGGAGGGCCGGGGGGTGTGCGCACATGATGTGCGATGGGTGCTGGTACTTGGCCCTTATATTGGCCCCCTATCCCTCATCAAACCAAGAGAACTCAAACCCCCTTAAAGAGCATTTGAGATTTTACAGGTTTGCTGCCAGTAGCCATTAAAGTGTCTGAAATGGGGACACTTTTTTCCAATGGTCACAAAATCTTGTACACTTCAAGTTTTTAGCTGAATTTCCTTGTTCATGCTAACAAAAATACAAGGATCACATCTACCAAGTTTGATGCTAGAATGCCTTCTGAAAAAATTTTAAAAAATCTCGAACCGTAAAAAGTTTCGAAAATCATGAAAAATAGAAAACGAGTCGTCTTGCCATGAAACTTCATGTGAAGGCCTAGTGGACCATTGTATGAATTTACAAGCCATAAAAATGGCATTGGCACACAGAAATATGAAGATGTTCCTAAACCCACTTACCACCCTATCGATCCACGGCTTGCGCATCCCGTCTCTCTGGCCGGCGTAGTGCCCGCCCGCCCACCCGCTCATTTCATCGGTTGGGTTAGGCATACGGAGTTCATTCCCAGTCTAAGATCGGACCGAACCAAGGGTTGCGGTAGCAAGATTGGCAGCATGCAGAGGGGGACCCGACCGATCCCCGGCTTGTGCATCTCGCCCCTCTGGCCAGCTGAGCGCCCGTCCGCTCGTTTCATGGCTTGACTTAGGCATACAGAGTTCATTCGCAATCTAAGCATACAGAGTTCATTTCCAGTCTAAGATTAAACCAGACCGAGGGTTGTGATAGCACATACTGGGCTCGGGCATGTGCTGGTGCCACATTTTTCTTCATCGGGGCCCCATTGTCGGAGCATCGTCGGAGAACCTGACCTGCAGCAATGGGGTTTCGACGATCAAGGGGGCCGAGGGGGTGAGCGCACATGATGTGTGATGCGTGCTGGTACTTGGCCCTTATATTGGCCCCCTATCCCTCATCAAACCTCGAGAACTCACACCCCCTTAAAGAGCATTTGAGATTTTACAGGTTTGCTGCTAGTAGCTATTAAAGTGTCTGAAATGGGGACACTTTTTTCAAATTGTCACAAAATCTTGTACACTTCGAGTTTTTAGCTGAATTGTTTTGTGCATGCCAACAAAAATACAAGTATCATGTCTACCAAGTTTGGGGCCAAAAATCCTTCCGAAAAAATTTTAAAAAATCCTGAACCGTAAAAAGTTTCAAAAATCGTGAAAAATAGAAAACGAGTCATCTTGCCATGAAACTTCACGTGAAGGCTTAAGGGACCATTGTATGAATTTACAAGCCATAAAAATGGCATTGGCACGCAGAAATATGAAGATGTGCCTAAACCCACCTACCACCCTATCGATCCACGGCTTGCGCATCCCGACTCTCTGGTCGGTGCAGTGCTCATCCGCCCACCCGTCCGCCCGCTTGTTTCATCGGTTGGCTTAGGCATACAGGTTCATTGCCAGTCTAATATCAGATCGAACTGAGGGTTGCGGTAGCAGGATCGATAGCACGTAGAGGGGGACCCGATCGATCCCCGTCTTACGTATCCCGCCCCTCCGGCTGGCTGAGCGCTCGCACGCTCATTTCGTGGGTTGACTTAGGCATACGGAGTTCATTCCCAGTCTAAGATCGGACCAGACCGAGGGTTACAGCAGCACATGCTGGGCTTGGGCATGTGCTGGTGCCGTATTTTTCTTCACCGGGGCACCATCGTCGGCATTGGGGTTCCGACGATCGGGGGGCCAGGGGGTGTGCGCACATGATGTGCGATGGGTGCTGGTACTTGGCCCTTATATTGGCCCCCTATCCCCCATCAAACCTCTAGAACTCACACCCCCTTAAAGTGCATTTGAGATTTTACAGGTTTGCTGCCAGTAGCCATTAAAGTGTCTGAAATGGGGACACTTTTTTCAAATGGTCACAAAATCTTGTACACTAGAGTTTTTAGCTGAATTTTTTTATGCATGCCAACAAAGATACAAAGATCAAATCTACCAAGTTTAGGGCTAAAAAACTTTCCTAAAAAATTTTAAAATATCCCGAACCACAAAAGGTTTGAAAAATCATGAAAAATAAAAAATGAGTCATTTTGCCATGAAACTTCACGTAAAGGCTTAAAGGACCATTGTATGAATTCACATGCCATACAAATGGCATTCACACATAGAAATATGAAGATGTGCCTAAACCCACCAACCACCCTATCGATCCACGGCTACGCATCCCGTCTCTTTGGCCGACGTAGTGCCCGCCCGCCCGCCCGCCCGCCCGCTCGTTTCATCGGTTGGCTTAGGCATACGGAGTTCATTCCCAGTCTAAGATCAGACTCGACCTAGGGTTGCGGTAGCAAGATTGGCAACAAGCAGAGGGGGACCCGACCGATCCCCGACTTGCGCATCTCGCCCCTCTGGCCGACTAAGCGCCCTCACACTCATTTCGTGGGTTGACTTAGGGATACGTAGTTCATTCCAGTCTAAGCAAATGGAGTTCATTTCCAGTCTAAGATTGGACCAGACCGAGGTTTACGACAGTACATGCTGGGCTCGGGCATGTGCTGGTGCCGCATTTTTTTTCACCGGGGCAGCAGCACCGGGGCATCGTCGAAGAACCTGACCGGCGGCATTGGGGTTCCGACGATCGGGGGGGCTAGGGGGTGTGCGCACATGATGTGCGATGGGTGCTGGTACTTGGCCCTTATATTGGCCCCCTATCCCTCATCAAACCTCAAGAACTCACACCCCCTTAAAGTGCATTTGAGATTTTAGAGGTTTGCTGCCAGTAGCCATTAAAGTGTCTTAAATGGGGACACTTTTTTCAAATGGTCATAAAATCTTGTACTCTTCGAGTTTTTAGCTGAATTGTTTTATGCATGCCAACAAAAATACAAGGATCACGTCTACCAGGTTTAGGGCCAAAACACCTTCTGAAAAAATTTTAAAAAATCCCGAATCGCAAAAAGTTTCAAAAATCATGAAAAATAAAAAACGAGTCATCTTGCCATGAAACTTCACGTGAAGGCTTAAGGGACCATTGTATGAATTTACAAGCCATAAAAATGGCATTGGCACATAGAAATATGAAGATGTGCCTAAACCCACCTACTACCCTATCGATCCACGGCTTGCGCATCCTGTCTCTCTGGTCGACGTAGTGCCCGCCTGCTCGCCCGGCCACTTGTTTCATCGGTTAGCTTAGGCATATGGTGTTCATTCCCAGTCTAAGATCAGACCAGACAAAGGGTTGCGGTAGCAGGATCGGTAGCACATAGAAGGGGACCCAGTCGATCCCTGGCTTGCGCATCCTGCCCCTCTGGCCGGCTAAGCGCCCACACGCTCGTTTCATGGGTTGACTTAGGCATACGGAGGTCATTCCCAGTCTAAGCATACGGAGTTCATTCCCAATCTAAGATCAGCCTGGACTGAGGGTTACGGCAGCACATTATGGGCTCGGGCATGTGCTAGTGCCGCATTTTTGTTTGCCGGGGCACCATCGTCGGAGAACCTAATCGGCGGCATTGGGGTTCCGACGATCGGGGGTGCCAGGGGGCGGTGTGCGCACATTATGTGCAATGGGTGCTGGTACTTGGCCCTTATATTGGCCCCCTATCACTCATCAAACCTCGAGAACTCACACCCCCTTAAAGAGCATTTGAGATTTTACAAGTTTGCTGCCAGTAGCCATTAAAATGTCTAAAATGGAGACACTTTCTTCAAATGGTAAAAACAAAATCTTGTACATTTCGAGTTTTTAGCTGAATTTTTTTGTGCAAGCCAACAAAAATACAAGGATCAAGTCTACCAAGTTTGGGGCCAAAACTACTTTTGAAAAAATTTTAAAAAATCCCGAACCGCAAAAAGTTTCAAAAATCGTGAAAAATAAAAAATGAATTGTCTTGCCATGAAACTTCACGTGAAGGCTAAGGGGACCATTGTATGAATTTACAAGCCATAAAAATGGCATTGGCACGTAGAAATATGAAGATGTGCCTAAACCCACCTACCACCCTATCGATCCACGGCTTGCGCATCCCGTCTCTCTGGCCAGCGTAGTGCCCGCCTGTCCGCCTGTACGTTTCGTCAGTTGGTTTAGGCATACGGAGTTCATTCCCAGTCAAAGATTGGATCGGACCGAGGGTTGCGATAGCAGGATCGATAGCACGCAGAGGGGGACCTAGCCGATGCCTGGGTTGCGCATCCCGCCCCTCTGGTCGGCTCAGCGCCCGCACGCTCGTTTCATGGTTTGACTTAGGCATACGGAGTTCATTCCCAGTCTAAGATCAGACCGAACCAAGGGTTGCGATAGCACATGCTGGGGTTGGGCATGTGCTGGTGCCGCATTTTTCTTCATCGGGGCACCATCGTCGGAGCATCGCTGGAGAACGTGACCGACGGCATTGGGGTTCCGATGATTGGGGGGGCCAGGGGGGTGTGCGCACATGATATGTGATGGGTGCTGGTACTTGGCCCTTATATTGGCCCCCTATCCTGCATCGAACCTCGAGAACTCACACCCTCTTAAAGAGCATTTGAGATTTTATAGGTTTGCTGCCAGTAGCCATTAAAGTGTCTGAAATGGGGACACTTTTTTCAAATTGTCACAAAATCTTGTACACTTCGAGTTTTTAGCTGAATTGTTTTGTGCATGGAAACAAAAATACAAGGATCACGTCTTCTAAGTTTGGGGGTAAAACTCCTTTCGAAAAAATTTTAAAAAATACCGAACCGAAAAAAGTTTTAAAAATCGTGAAAAATAGGAAACGAGTCGTCTTGGCATGAAACTTCACGTGAAGGCTTAAGGGACCACTGTATGAATTTACAAGCCATAAGAATGGCATTGGCACACAGAAATATGAAGATGTGCCTAAACCCACCTACCACCCTATTGATCCACAGCTTGCGCATCCCGTCTCTCTGGCCGGTGTAGTGCCCGCCCGCTTGTTTCATCGGTTGGCTTAGGCATATGGAGTTCATTCCCAGTCTAAGATCAGACCAAACCGAGGGTTATGGTAGCAGGATCGGTAGCATGCAGAGGGGGACCCAACCGATCCCCAGCTTGATCATCCCGTCCCTCTGGCCGGCTGAGCGCCTGCACGCTCATTTCGTGAGTTGACTTAGGCATACAGAGTTCATTCCCAGTCTAAGCATGCAAAGTTCATTCCCACTCTAAGATCGGACCAGACCGAGGGTTGTGGCAGCACATGCTAGGCTCGAGCATGTGCTGGTGCCGCATTTTTCTTTGTCGGGGCACCATCACCGGAGCATCACCGGAGAACCTGACCGACGACATTAGGGTTCCGACGATCGGGGGGCCCGGGGGGGTGTGCGCACATGATGTGCGATGGGTGCTGGTACTTGGCCCTTATATTGGCCCCCTATCCCTCATCAGACCTCGAGAACTCACACCCCATTAAAGAGCATTTGAGATTTTACAGGTTTGCTGCCAGTAGCCATTAAAGTGTCTTAAATGGGGACACTTTTTTCAAATGGTCACAAAATCTTGTACATTTCTAGTTTTTAGCTGAATTTTTTTGTGGATGCCAAAAAAAATACAAGGATCATGTCTACGTACTTTGGGGGAAAAACTCCTTCCGAAAAAATTTAAAAAAATCCAAAACCGCAGAAAGTTTCAAAAATCGTGAAAAATACAAAACGAGTCGTCTTGCCATGAAACTTCACGTGAAGGCTTAAGGCACCATTGTATGAATTTACAAGCCATAAAAATGGCACTGGCATGTAGAAATATGAAGATGTACCTAAACTCGCCTACCACCCTATCGATCCATGGCTTACGCATCCCGTCTCTCTGGTCGGTGTAGTGCCCGCCCGCCCGCCCGCCTGCTCATTTCATCGATTGGCTGAGGCATACGGAGTTCATTCCCAGCCTAAGATCGGATCAGATCGAGGCTTGCCCGTCCCGCCCCTCTGGCCGGCTGAGCGCCCGTACGCTTGTTTCATGGGTTGACTTAGTCATACCAAGTTCATTCCCAGTCTAAGCATACGGAGTTCATTGCCAGTCTAAGATCGGATCAGACCGAGGGTTAAAGTAGCACATGCTGGGCTCGGGCATGTGCTGGTGTCGTATTTTTCTTCGTCGGGGCACCATCGCAAGAGCATCGCCGGTGAACCTGACCAGCGATATTGGGGTTTGGCGATCGGGGGGGCCCGGGGCGGTCTGCGCACATGATGTGCGATGGGGGCTGGTAATTGGCCCTTATATTGGCCCCCTATCCCTTATCAAACCTTGAGAACTCACACCCCCTTAAAGAGCATTTGAGATTTTACAGGTTTGCTGCCAGTAGCCATTAAAGTGTCTGAAATGGGGACACTTTTTTCAAATGGACACAAAATCTTGTACACTTTGAGTTTTTAGCTGAATATTTTTTTGCATGCCAACAAAAATACAAGAATCACGTCTACCAAGTTTGCGACCAAAACTCCTTCCGAAAAAATTTTAAAAAATCCCAAACCGTAAAAAGTTTTGAAAATCACGAAAAATAGAAAACGAGTCGTCTTGCCATGAAACTTCACGTGAAGGCTTAAGGGACCACTGTATGAATTTACAAGCCATAAAAATGGCATTGGCACTTAGAAATATGAAGATGTGCCTAAACGCACTTACCACCCTATTGATCCACGGCTTGCGCACCCCGTATCTCTGGCCGACGTAGTGCCCGCCCGCCCACTCGTTTCGTCGGTTGGCTTAGGCATACGGAGTTTATTCCCAGTGTAAGATCAGACCGAACCAAGGGTTGCGATAGCAAGATCGACAGCACATAGAGGGGGACCCGGCCGATCCTCGGCTTCTGCATCCCGCCCCTCTGGCTGGTTGAACGCCCGTACGCTCATTTCGTGGGTTGACTTAGGCATACGAAGTTCATTCCCAGTCTAAGCATGCTGAGTCATTCCCAGTCTAAGATCGGACCGGACCGAGGGTTGCAGCAACAAATGCTGGGCTCGGGCATGTGCTGGTGCCACATTTTTCTTCACCGGGGCACCATCGTCGGAGAACCTGACCGGCGGTATTGGGGTTCCCCCGATCGAGGGGGCCGGGGGGGTGTGCGCACATGATGTGCGATGGGAGCTGGTAATTGGCCCTTATATTGGCCCCCTATCCCTTATCAAACCTTGAGAACTCACACCCCCTTAAAGAGCATTAGTAGCCATTAAAGTGTCTGAAATGGGGACACTTTTTTCAAATGGACACAAAATCTTGTACACTTTGAGTTTTTAGCTGAATATTTTTGTGCATGCCAACAAAAATACAAGGATCACGTCTACCAAGTTTGCGACCAAAAATCCTTTCAAAAAAATTTTAAAAAATCCCGAACCGCAAAAAGTTTTGAAAATCGTGAAAAATAGAAAAGGAGTCATCTTGCCATGAAACTTAACGTGAAGGCTTAAGGGACCATTGTATGAATTTACAAGCCATAAAAATGGCATTGGCACACAGAAATATGAAGATGTGCCTAAACCCACCTACCACCTTATCGATACACGGCTTGTGCATCCTGTCTCTCTGGCCGGCATAGTGCCCGCCCGCCCGCTCATTTCGTCAGTAGGCTTAGGCATACGGAGTTCATTCCCAGTCTAAGATCGAACCAGATTGAAGGTTGCGGTAGTAGGATCGGCAGCATGCAGAGGGTGACCCGGCCAATCCCTGACTTACGGATCTCGCCCCTCTGGCCGGTTGAGTGCCCGCACGCTCGTTCCGTGGGTTGACTTAGGCATACGGAGTTCATTCCCAGTCTAAGCATACAGAGTTCATTCCCAGTCTAAGATCGGACTGGACCGAGGGTTGCGGCAGCACATGATGGGCTTGGGCATGTGCTGGTGCCATATTTTTCTTCATCGAAGCATCGCCGAAGAACCTGACCGGCGGCATTAGGGTTTTGGCGATCGGGGGGGCCGGGGGGGTGTGCGCACATGATGTGCGATGGGTGCTAGTACTTGGCCCTTATATTGGCCCCCTATCCCTCATCAAACCTCCAGAACTCACACCCCCTTAAAGAGCATTTGAGAATTTACAAGTTTGCTGCCAATAGCCATTAAAGTGTCTGAAATAGGGACACTTTTTTCAAATGGTCACAAAATCTTGTACACTTCGAGTTTTTACCTGAATTTTTTTATGCACGCCAAAAAAAATACAAGGATCACGTCTACCAAGTTTGGGGCCAAAACACCTTCCAAAAAAATTTTAACAAAAAACAAACCGTAAAAAGTTTTAAAAATCGTGAAAAATAGAAAACGAGTCGTCTTGCCATGAAACTTCACGTGAAGGCTTAAGGGACCATTGTATGAATTTATAAGCCATGAAAATGGCATTGGCATGTAGAAATTTGATGATGTGCCTAAACCCACCAGCCGCCCTATCGATCCATGGCTTGCGCATCCTGTCTCTTTGGCCTGTGTAGTGCCCGCACGCCCGTCCGCCCGCTCGTTTCGTCAGTTGGCTTAGGCATACAGAGTTCATTCCCAGACCAAGATCAGACCGGACCGAGGGCTGCTACAGCAGGATTGGAAGCATGCAGAGGTGGACCCGATCGATCCCCGGCTTGCGCATTCCGCCCCTCTGGCCGGCTGAGCGCCCGCACGCTCGTTCCGTGGGTTGACTTAAGCATACGGAGTTCATTCCCAGTCTAAGCATACGGAGTTCATTCCCAGTCTAAGATCGAACCGGACCAAGGGTTGCAGCAACAAATGCTAGGCTCGGGCATGTGCTGGTGCCGCATTTTTCTTCGCCGGAGCATCGCCGGAGAACCTGACTGGCGGCATTGGGGTTCCGGCGATCGGGGGGCCAGGGGGTGTGCGCACATGGTGTGCGATGGGTGCTGGTACTTGGCCCTTATATTGGCCCCCTGTCCCTCATCGAACCTCGAGAACTCATACCCCCTTAAGGAGCATTTGAGATTTTACAGGTTTACTGCCAGTAGCCATTAAAATGTCTGAAATTGGGACACTTTTTTCAAATGGTCAAAAAATCTTTTACACTTCGAGTTTTTAGCTGAATATTTTTATGCATGCCAAAAAAAATACAAGGATCACGTCTACCAAGTTTGGGGCCAAAACTCCTTTCAAAAAAATTTTAAAAAATCCCGAACCGCAAAAAGTTTTAAAAATCGTGAAAAATAGAAAAGGAGTCGTCTTGCCATGAAACTTAACGTGAAGGCTTAAAGGACCATTGTATGAATTTACAATCCATAAAAATTGCATTGGCACGCAAAAATATGAAGATGTGCCTAAACCCACCTACCACCCAATCGATACACGACTTGCGCATCTCGTCTCTCTGGCCGGTGTAGTGCCCGCCCGCCCGCTCTTTTCGTCGGTTGGCTTAGGCATACGGAGTTCATTCCTAGTCTAAGATCGGACCGGATTGATGGTTGTGGGAGCAGGATCGACAGCACGCAGAGGGGGACCCGGCCGATCCCCGGTTTGTGCATCCCGCCCCTCTGGCGGGTTGAGTTCCCACACACTCGTTTCGTGGGTTGACTTAGGCATACGGAGTTCATTCCCAGTCTAAGCATATAGAGTTCATTCCCAGTCTAAGATCAGACCGGACCGAGGGTTGCGGCAGCACATGCTGGGCTTGGGCATGTGCTGGTGCCATATTTTTCTTCGCCGGAGCATCGCCGAAGTACCTGACCGGCGGCATTGGGGTTCCGACGATCGGGGGGGCGGGGGGGGGGTGTGCGCACATGGTGGTCGATGGGTGCTGGTACTTGGCCCTTATATTGGCCCCCTATCCCTCATCAAACCTCTAGAACTCACACCCCCTTAAAGTGCGTTCGAGATTTTACAAGTTTGCTGCCAGTAGCCATTAAAGTGTCTGAAATGGGGACAGTTTTTTCAAATGGTCACAAAATCTTGTACACTTCCAGCTTTTAGCTGAATTTTTTTGTGCACGCCAAAAAAAATACAAGGATCACGTCTACCAAGTTTGGGGCCAAAACACCTTCGAAAAAAATTTTAAAAAATTTCAAACCGCAAAAAGTTTCAAAAATCGTGAAAAATAGAAAACGAGTCGTCTTGCCATGAAACTTCACGTGAAGGCTTAAGGGACCATTGTATGAATTTACAAGCCATGAAAATGGCATTGGCACGCAAAAATATGAAGATGTGCCTAAACCCACCTCACCCTATCGATCCACGGCTTGCGCATCCCATCTCTCCGGCTGGCGTAGTGCCCGTACACCCGCCCGCCCGCTCGTTTCATCGGTTGGCTTAGGCATACGGAGTTCATTCCCAGACCAAGATCAGACCGGACTGAGGGCTGCTGTAGCAGGATCGGCAACATGTCGAGGGGGACCCGACCGATCCCTGGCTTGCGCATCCCGCCCCTCTGGCCGGCTGAGCGCCCGCACGTTCGTTTCATGGGTTGACTTAAGCATACAGAGTTCATTCCCAGTCTAAGCATATGGAGTTCATTCCCAGTCTAAGATCGGGATGGACCAAGGGTTGCAGCAACACATGCTGGGCTCGAGCATATGTTGGTGGCTCATTTTTCTTCGTCGGGGCACCATCGCCAGAGCATCGCCGAAGAACCTGACCGGCGGCATTGAGGTTCCGACGATTGGGGGGCTGGGGGTGTGCGCACATGGTGTGCGATGGGTGCTGGTACTTGGCCCTTATATTGGCCCCCTATCCCTCATCGAACCTCGAGAACTCACACCCCCTTAAAGAGCATTTGAGATTTTAAAGGTTTGCTGTCAGTAGCCATTAAAGTGTCTGACATGGGGACACTTTTTTCAAATAGTCAAAAAATCTTGTACACTTCGAGTTCTTAGCTGAATTTTTTTATGCATGCCAACAAAAATACAAGGATCACATCTAACATGTTTGGGGCCAAAACTCTTTTCAAAAAAATTTTAAAAAATCTCGAACCGTAAAAAGTTTTGAAAATCGTGAAAAATAGAAAAGGAGTCGTCTTGCCATGAAACTTAATGTGAAGGCTTAAGGGACCATTGTATGAATTTACAAGCCATAAAAATGGCATTGGCACACAGAAATATGTAGATGTGCCTAAACCCACCTACCACTCTATCGATACACGGCCTGCGCATCCCGTCTCTCTGGCCGATGTAGTGCCCGTCGACCCGCTCGTTTCATCGGTTGGCTTAGGCATACAGAGTTCATTCCCAGTGTAAGATCAGATCGGATTGAGGGTTACCGCAGTAGGATCGGCAGCACGTAGAAGGGGACCCGATCGATCCCCGGCTTGCGCATCCCGCCCCTCTGGTCGGTTGAGTGCCCGCACGCTCATTTCATGGGTTGACTTAGGCATACGGAGTTCATTCCCAGTCTAAGCATACAGAGTTCATTCCCAGTCTAAGAGTGGACCAGACCGAGGGTTGCGACAGCACATGCTGGGCTCAGGCATGTGCTGGTGCCGTATTTTTCTTCATCGGGGCACCATCGCCGGAGCATCGTCGGAGAACTTGATCGACGGCATTGGGGTTTCGACGATCGAGGGGGCCGGGGGGGGTGTGCGCACATGATGTGTGATGGGTGCTGGTACTTTCCCTTATATTGGTCCCCTATCCCTCAACAAACCTCGAGAACTCACACCCCCTTAAAGAGCATTTGAGATTTTACAGGTTTGCTACCAGTAGCCATTAAAGTGTCCGAAATGGGGACACTTTTTTCAAATGGTCACAAAATCTTGTACACTTTAAGCTTTTAGCTGAATTTTTTTGTGCATGCCAACAAAAATACAAGGACCACGTCTACCAAACTTGGGGCCAAAACTCCTTCTGAAAAAATTTTAAAAAATCCCAAACCGTAAAAACTTTTGAAAATCGTGAAAAATAGAAAACGAGTCGTCTTGCCATGAAACTTCACGTGAAGGCTTAAGGGACCATTGTATGAATTTACAAGCCACAAAAATGGCATTGGCAGACAGAAATATGGAGATGTGCCTAAACCCACCTACCACCCTATCGATCCACGGCTTGCGCATCCCGTCTCTCTGGCTGGCGTAGTGCTCGCCCGCCTGCCCGATCGTTTTGTCGGTTGGCTTAGGCATACGGAGTTCATTCCTAGTCTAAGATCATACCGGATCGAGGGTTGCGGTAGCAGGATTGGCAGCACGTAGAGGGGGACCCCACCGACCCCCGGGTTGCGCATCCCGCCCCTCTGGCCGACTGAACGCCCGCACGCTCGTTTCGTGGGTTGACTTAGGCATACGGAGTTAATTCCCAGTCTAAGCATATGGAGTTCTTTCCCCGTCTAAGATCAGATAGGACCGAGGGTTGTGGCAGCACATGCTGGGCTCGGGCATGTGCTGGTGCCACATTTTTCTTCGTCGGGGCACCATCGCCAGAGCATCGTCGGAGAACCTGACAGGCGACATTGGGTTTCCGACGATCAGGTGGCCGGGGGGGTGTGCGCACATGATGTACGATGGGTACTGGTACTGGGCCCTTATATTGGCCCCCTATCCCTCATCAAACCTCAAGAACTCACACCCCCTTAAAAAGAATTTGAGATTTTCCAGGTTTCCTGCCAGTAGCCATTAAAGTGTCTGAAATGGGGACACTTTTTTCAAATGGTCACAAAATCTTGTACACTTCAAGTTTTTAGCTGAATTTTTTCGTGCATGCCAACAAAAATACAAGGATGACGTCTACCAAGTTTGGAGCCAAAAATCCTTCCAAAAAAATTTTAAAAATCCCGAACCGAAAAAAGTTTTGAAAATCATGAAAAATAGAAAACGAGTCGTCTTGCCATGAAACTTCACGTGAAGGCTTAAGGGACCATTGTACGAATTTACAAGCCATAAAAATGGCATTGGGATGCAGAAATATGAAGATGTGCCTAACTCCACCTACCACCCTATCGATCCACAGCTTGCGCATCCCGTGTCTCTGGCAGGCGTAGTGCCCTCCCGCCCGCCTGCCCGCTCGTTTCGTCGGTTTGCTTAGCCATACGGAGTTCATTCCCAGTCTAAGATAAGATCAGACTGAGGGTTGCGGCAGCTGGATCGGCAGAACATAGAGGGGGACCCGATCGATCCCTGGTTGCGCATCCCGCCCCTCTGGCCGACTGAGCGCCCGCACGCTCGTTTCGTGGGTTGACTTAGGCATACGGAGTTCATTCCCAGTCTAAGCATACGGAGTTTATTCCCAGTCTAAGATCGAAATGGACCGAGGGTTGCGGCAGCACATGCTGGGCTTGGGCATGTGCTGGTGCCGTATTTTTCTTTGCCAGGGCACCATCACCGGAGCATCGTCGGGGAACCTGACCGACGGCATTGGGGTTCCGACGATGGGTGCTCGTACTTGGCCCTTATATTGGCCCCCTATCCCTCATCAAACCTCAAGAACTCGTACCCCCTTAAAGAGCATTTGAGATTTTACAGGTTTGCTGCCAGCAGCCATTAAAGTGTCTGAAATGGGGACACTTTTTTCAAATGGTCACAAAATCTTGTACACTTCGAGTTTTTAGCTGAATTTTTTTGTGCATACCAAAAAAAATACAAGGATCACGTCTACCAAGTTTGGGGCCAAAAATCTTTCCGAAAAAATTTTAAAAAATCCCAAACCGTAAAAAGTTTCAAAAATCATGAAAAATAAAAAATGAGTCGTCTTGCCCTGAAACTTCACGTGAAGGCTTAAGAGACCATTGTATGAATTTACAAGCCATAAAAATTTCATTGGCATGTAGAACTATGAAGATGTGCCTAAATCCACCTACCACCCTATCGATCCACGGCTTGCGCATCCCGTCTCTCTGGCCGGCGTAGTGCCCGTCCACCCGCTCGCCTGCTCGATTCGCCCGTTGGCCTAGGCATACGGAGTTCATTCCCAGTCTAAGATTGGACTGGACTGAGGGTTGTGGCAGTAGGATTGACAGCACGCAGAGGAGGTCTTGGCCGATCCCTGGCTTGCGCATCCAGCCCCTCTGTCCTGCTGAGCGCCCGCACACTCGTTTCATGGGTTGACTTAGGCAGACGGAGTACATTCCCAGTCTAAGCACACGGAGTTCATTCCTAGTCTAAGATCAGACCGGACCGAGGGTTGCGACAGCATATGCTGGGCTCGAGCATTTGCTGGTGCCGTATTTTTCTTCGTCGGGGTACCATTGCCAGAGCATCGTCGAAGAACCTGATCGACGGCATTGGGGTTCCGATGATCGGAGGGGTCGGGGGTGTGCGCACATGATGTGCGATGGGTGCCGGTACTTGGCCCTTATATTGGCCTCCTCTCCATCATCAAACCTCGAGAACTCACACCCCCTTAAAGAGCATTTGAGATTTTACTGGTTTGCTGCAAGTAGCCATTAAAGTGTCTAAATGGGGACACTTTTTTCAAATGGTCACAAAATCTTGTACACTTTGAGTTTTTAGCTGAATGTTTTTGTGCACGCCAAAAAAAATACAAGGATGACGTCTACCAAGTTTGGGGCCAAAACCCCATCCAAAAAAATTTTAAAAAATCCTGAACCGTAAAAAGTTTCAAAAATTATGAAAAATAAAAAACGAGTCGTCTAGCCATGAAACTTCATGTGAAGGCTTAAGGGACCATTGTATGAATTTACAAGCCATAAAAATTGCATTGGCATGCAGAAATATGAAGATGTGCCTAAACCCACCAACCACCCTATCGATCCACGGCTTGCACCTCCTGTCTCTCGGGTCGGCGTAGTGCTCGCCCGCCCGTCTGCGCGCTCGTTTCGTCGGATGGCTTAGGCATACGGAGTTCATTCCCAGTCTAAGATTGGACCAGACCTAGGGTTACGACAGCAAAATCGGTAGCACGTAGAGGGGAACCCGATCGATCCCCGACTTGCGCATCCCGCCCCTCTGGCCGGCAGAGTGCCCGCACGCTCATTTTGTGGGTTGACTTAGGCATATGGAGTTCATTCCCAGTCTAAGCTTAGGGAGTTCATTCTCAGTTTAAGATTTGACTGGCTTGAGGGTTACGGTAGCACATGCTGGGCTCAGGCATGTGCTGGTGCCGCATTTTTCTTCATCGGGGCACCATCACCAGAGCATCGTCGGAGAACCTGACCGGCGACATTAGGGTTCCAGCAATCGAAGGTGTCGGGTGGGGGTGTCCGCACATGATGTGCGATGGGTGCTGGTAGTTGGCCCCTATATTAGCCCTCTATCCCTCATCAAACTCGAGAACTCACACCTCCTTAGAGAGCATTTGAGATTTTACAGCTTTGCTGCCAGTAGCCAGTAAAGTGTCCGAAATGGGGACACTTTTTTCAAATGGTCACAAAATCTTGTACACTTTGAGTTTTTAGCTGAAGTTTTTTATGCATGCCAACAGAATATACAAGGATCACGTCTACCAAGTTTGGGGCCAAAACTCCTTCTGAAAAAATTTTAAAAAATCCTGAACCGTAAAAAGTTTTAAAAATCGTGAAAATTAGAAAACGAGTTGTCTTGCCATGAAACTTCACGTGAAGGCTTAAGGGACCATTGTATGAATTTACAAGCCATAAAAATGGCATTGGCATGCAGAAATATGAAGATGCACTGAAACCCACCTACCACCCTATCGATCCACGACTTACGCATCCCGTCGGTTGGCTTAGGCATACGGAGTTCATTCCCAGTATAAGATTGGAGTGGATAGAGGGTTACGATAGCAGGATCGACAGCACGAAGAGGGGGAACCGGCCGATCCCCGACTTGCGCATCCCGCCCCTTTGGCTGGCTGAGCGCCCGCACGCTCGTTTCGTGGGTTGACTTAGGCATACGGAGTTCATTCCCAGTCCAAGCATACGGAGTTCATTCAAAGTATAAGATCAGATGGGACCAAGGGTTACGGTAGCAAATGCTGGGCTCGAGCATGCGCTGGTGCCGCATTTTTCTTCGCCAGGGCACCATCGCCGGAGAACCTGACTGGCGGTATTGGGGTTTTGGCGATCGGGGGGTCGGGGGGGCTGTGCGCACATGATGTGCGATGGGTGCTGGTACTTTGCCCTTATGTTGGCCCACTATCCCTCATCAAACCTCGAGAACTAACACCCCCTTAAAGAGCTTTTGAGATTTTACAGCTTGGTTGCCAGTAGCCATTAAAGTGTCTAAAATGGGGACACTTTTGTCAAATGGTCACAAAATCTTGTACACTTTGGGTTTTTAGCTGAATTTTTTTGTGCATGCCAACAAAAATACAAGGATCATGTCTACCAAGTTTGGGGCCAAAAAGCCTTTTTGAAAAAATTGAAAAAAATCCCGAACCACAAAAAGTTTCGAAAATCGTGAAAAATAGAAAACGAGTCGTCTTGCCATGAAACTTCACGTGAAGGCTTAAGGGACCATTGTATGAATTTACAAGCCATAAAAATGGCATTGGCATGCAGAAATATGAAGATGTGCCTAAACCCACCTGCCACCCTATCGATCCACGGCTTACGCATCCCGTCTCTTTGGTCGGCGTAGTGCCCGCCCGCCAGCCTGCCCGCTCGTTTCGTCGGTTGGCTTAGGCATATGGAGTTCAGTCCTAGTCTAAGATTGGACCGGACCAAGGGTTGCGGCAGCAGGATCAGCAGCACGCAGAGGGCGACCCGACCGATCCTCGGCTTGTGCATCCCGTCCCTTTGGTTGGCTGAGCGCCCGGACGCTCGTTTCGTGGGTTGACTTAGGCATACAGAGTTCATTCCCAGTCTGAGCAGACGGAGTTCATTCCCAGTCTAAGATTGAACTAGACCGAGGGTTGCAGCAGCACATGCTGGGCTTGGGCATGTGCTGGTGTCGCATTTTTCTTCGTCGGGGCACCATCATCGTAGAACTTGACTGGCGACATTGGGGTTCCGACGATCGGGGTGGCCGGGCGGGTGTGCGCACAGGATGTGCGATGGGTGCTGGCACTTGGCCCTTATATTGGCCCCCTATCCCTCATCAAACCTTGAAAACTCACACCCCCATAAAAAGCATTTGAGATTTTACAGGTTTGCTGCCAGTAGCCATTAAAGTGTCTGAAATGGTGACACTTTTTTCAAATGGTCACAAAATCTTGTACACTTCAAGTTTTTAGCTGAATTTTTTGTGCATGCCAAAAAAAATACAAGGATCACGTCTACCAAGTTTTTGGCCAAAACTCCTTTCAAAAAAATTTTAAAAAATCCTGAACCGCAAAAAGTTTCGAAATCATGAAAAATAGAAAACGAGTCGTCTTGCCATGAAACTTGACGTGAAGGCTTAAAGGACCATTGTATGAATTTACAAGCCATAAAAATGGCATTGGCATGCAGAAATGTGATGATGTGCCTAAACCCACGTACCGCCCTATCGATCCACGGCTTGCGCATCCCGTCTTTCTAGCCGGTGTAGTACCCGCCCGCCCGCCCGCCCGCTCGTTTCATCAGTTGGCTTAGGCATACGAGTTCATTCCCAATCTAAGATCAAATCAGAAAGAGGGTTGCGGTAGTAGGATCGACAGCACACAGAGGGGGACCCGGTTGATCCCCGGCCTGTGCATCCCGCCCCTCTGGCCGGTTGAGCGCTCACACGCTCGTTTCATGGGTTGACTTAGGCATACGGAGTTCATTCCCAGTCTAAGCATATTGAGTTCATTCCCAGTCTAAGATCGGACTGGATCGAGGGTTGCAACTGCACATGCTACGCTTGGGCATGTGTTGGTGTCGCATTTTTCTTCGTTGGGGCACTATCGTCGGAGCATCGTCGGAGCACCTGACCGGTAGCATTGGGGTTCCGGAGATTGGGGGGCCGGGGGGTGTGCGTACATGATGTGCGATGGGTGCTGCTACTTGGCCCTTATATTGGCCCCCTATCCCTCATGAAACCTCGAGAACTCACACCCCCTTAAAGAGCATTTGAGATTTTACAGGTTTGTTTCCAGTAGCAATTAAAATGTCTGAAATGGGGACACTTTTTTCAAATGGTCACAAAATCTTGTACACTTGGAGTTTTTAGCTGAATTTTTTTATGCATGCCAAAAAAAATACAAGGATCACGTCTAACAAGTTTGGGGCCAAAACTCCTTCCGAAAAAATTTCAAAAAATCCTGAACCGTAAAAATTTTTGAAAATCATGAAAAAAAGAAAACGAGTCGTCTTGCCATGAAACTTCACGTGAAGGCTTAAGGGACCATTGTATGAATTTACAAGCCATAAAATGGAATTGGCACGCAAAAATATGAATATGTGCCTAAACCCACCGACCACCCTATCGATCCACGGCTTGCGTATCCCGTCTCTCTGGCCGACTTAGTGCCCGCGTGCCCGCCCGTTCGTTTCGTCGGTTGGCTTAGGCATACGGAGTTCATTCCTAGTCTAAGATCGGACTGGATCAAGGGTTACGGAAGTAGGATTGGCAACACGCAGAGGGGGACCTGGTCGATCCCCGGCTTGCGCATCCTGCCCCTCTGGCCGACTGAGCGCCCGCACGCTCGTTTCGTGGGTTGACTTAGGCATACGAAGTTCATTCCCACTCAAACCATACAGAGTTCATTCCCAGTCTAACATCAAACCGGACCGAGGGTTGCGGCAGCATATGCTGGGCTTGGGCATGTGCTGGTGCCACATTTTTCTTCATAGGGGCACCATCGTCGGAGCATCGTCGGAGAACCTGACCGGCGATATTGGGGTTTCGGCGATCGGGGGGGTCAGGAGGGGGGTGTGCGCACATGATGTGCGATGGGTGCTGGTACTTTGCCCTTATATTAGCCCCTATCCCTCATCAAACCTCGAGAACTCACACCCCCTTAAAGATCATTTGAGATTTTACAGGTTTGCTGCTAGTTGCCATTAAAGTGTTTGAAATGGGGACACTTTTTTCAAATGGTCACAAAATCTTG
The DNA here is from genome assembly GCF_047325235.1 of Durio zibethinus. NCBI lineage: Eukaryota > Viridiplantae > Streptophyta > Magnoliopsida > Malvales > Malvaceae > Durio > Durio zibethinus. The sequence goes on from NC_143163.1 coordinate 22,615,302, forward strand.
TACACTTCGAGTTTTTAGCTGAATTTTTTTGTGCATGCCAAAAAAAATAAAAGGATCACGTCTACCAAGTTTGGGGCCAAAACTCCTTCCGAAAAAGTTTCAAAAATCCCGAACCTTAAAAAGTTTCAAAAATCGTGAACAATAGAAAACGAGTCGTCTTGCCATGAAACTTCACGTGAAGGCTTAAGGGACCATTGTATGAATTTACAAGCCATAAAAATGGCATTGGCACACAGAAATATGAAGATGTACCTAAACCCACCTACCACCCTATCGATCCATGGCTTGCGCATCCCGTCTCTCTGACCAACGTAGGGCCTGCCCGCCCACCTGCCCGCTCCTTTCGTCGATTCGCTTAGGCACACAGAGTTCATTCCTAGTCTAAGATCAGAGTGAACCGAGGGTTGCGGTAGTAAGATTGGTAGCACGTAGAGGGGGACCTGGCTGATCCCCGACTTGCACATCCCGCCCTTCTGGCCGACTGAACACCCGCACGCTCATTTCGTGGGTTGGCTTAGACATACGGAGTTCATTCCCAGTCTAAGATCGAACCAGACCAAGGGTTACGGTAGCACATGCTGGGCTCGAGCATGTGCTGGTGCCGTATTTTTCTTCATCCGGGCACCATCGTCGGAGCATCGCCGGAGAACCTAATTGGCGGCATTGGGGTTCCGGCGATTGGGGGGCCTGGGGGGGGCGTGCCCACAATATGTGCAATGGGTGCTGGTACTTGGCCCTTATATTGGCCCCCTATCCCTCATCAAACCTCGAGAACTCACACCCCCTTAAAGAGCATTTGAGATTTTACAGGTTTGCTGCCAGTAGCCATTAAAGTGCTGGAATGGGGACACTTTTTTCAAATTTTCACAAAATCTTGTACACTTCGAGTTTTTAGCTGAATTTTTTTTTTGCATGTCAACAAAAATAAAAGGATCACGTCTACCAAGTTTGGGGCCAAAACACCTTCCAAAAAAATTTTAAAAAATTTTGAAAATCGTGAAAAATAGAAAACGAGTCGTCTTGCCATGAAACTTCACGTGAAGGCTTAAAAGACCATTGTATGAATTTACAAGCCATAAAAATATCATTGGCACGTAGAAATATGAAGATGTGCCTAAACCCACCAACCGCCTATCGATCCACGGCTTGCGCATCCCATCTCTCTGGCCGGTATAGTGCCTGCCCGCCTGCCCGACCACTTGTTTCATCGGTTGGCTTAGGCATACGAAGTTCATTCCCAGTCTAAGATCGAATTGGACTGAGGGTTGCGGCAGCACATGCTGGGCTCTGGCATGTGCTGGTGCTGCATTTTTCTTCGTCGGGGCACCATTGCCGGAGCATCGTCGGAGAACCTGATGGACGGCATTGGGGTTTTGACGATCGGGGGGCCGGGGGGTGTGCGCACATGATGTGCGATGGGTGCTGGTACTTGGCCCTTATATTGGCCCCCTATCCCTCAACAAACCTCGAGAACTCACACCCCCTTAAAGAGCATTTGAGATTTTACAGGTTTGCTGTCAGTAGCAATTAAAGTGTCTAAAATGGGGACACTTTTTTCAAATGGTCACAAAATGTTGTACAGTTCTAGTTTTTAGCTGAATATTTTTGTGGATGCCAACAAAAATACAAGGATCACGTCTACCAAGTTTGGGGCCAAAACTCCTTCCGAAAAAACTTTAAAAAATCTCGAACCGCAAAAAGTTTCAAAAATCTTGAAAAAAATAAAACGAGTCGTCTTGCCATGAAACTTCACGTGAAGGCTTAAGGGACCATTGTATGAATTTACAAGCCATAAAAATGGCATTGGCACGCAGAAATATAATATATGCCTAAATCCACCTACCACCCTATCGATCCTTGGCTTGCGCATCCCATCTCTCTGGCAGACGTAGTGCCCGCCCGCCAGCTCGCCCTCTCGTTTTGTCGGTTGGCTTAGGCATACGGAGTTCATTCCAGTCTAAGATCAGACCGGATTGAGGGTTGTAGCAGTCGGATCGGCAGCACGTAGAGGGGTACAAGGTCGATCCCCAGCTTGTGCATCCCGCCCCTCTGGCCGGCTGAGTGCCCGTACGCTCGTTTCGTGGGTTGACTTAGGCATACGTAGTTCATTCCAGTCTAAGATCAGACCGGACTGAGGGTTGTGGTAGCAGGATCGGTAGCACGCAGAGGGGGACCTAGTCAATCCCTGGCTTGCGCATCTCGCCCCTCTGGCAGGCTGAGCGCCCGCACGCTCGTTTCGTTGGTTGACTTAGGCATACAAAGTTCATTCCCAGTCTAAGATCGGACCAGACCGAGGGTTGCGGTAGCACATGCTGGGCTCGAGCATGTGCTGGTGCCACATTTTTCTTCGTCGGGGCACCATCGCCTGAGCATCGCCGGAGAACCTGACCGACGGCATTGGGGTTCCGACGATCGAGGGGGTTGGGGGGGTGTGCGCACATGATGTGCGATAATGTGCTGGTACTTGGCCCTTATATTGGCCAACTATCCCTTATCAAACCTCGAGAACTCACACCCCCTTAAAGAGCATTTGAGATTTTACAGGTTTGCTGCCAGTAGCCATTAAAGTGTCTGAAATGGAGACACTTTTTTCAAATGGTCACAAAATCTTGTACACTTCGATTTTTTAGCTAAATTTGTTTGTGCATGCCAATAAAAATACAAGGATCACGTCTACCAAGTTTAGGGCCAAAACTCCTTCCGAAAAAATTTTAAAAAATCTCGAACCATAAAAAGTTTCAAAAATCTTGAAAAATAGAAAATGAGTCATCTTGCCATGAAACTTCACGTGAAGGCTTAAGGGACCATAGTATGAATTTACAAGCCATAAAAATGGCATTGGCACATAGAAATATGAAGATGTGCCAAAACCCACCTACCACCCTATCGATCCAAGGCTTGCACATCCTGTCTCTCTGGCCGGCGTAGTGCCCGCCCGCCCGCCTGCTCGTTTCGTCGGTTGGCTTAGGCATACGGAGTTCATTCCTAGTCTAAGATCGGACCGGACCAAGGGTTATGGCAGTAGGATCGGCAGCACGTAGAGGGGGACCCGACCGATCCCTAACTTACGCATCCCACCTTTTGGCCGACTGAGCGCCCGCACGCTCGTTTCGTGGGGTTGTCTTAGGCATACAGAGTTCATTCCCAGTCTAAGCATACGGAGTTCATTCCCAGTCTAAGATCGAACCGGACCCAGGGTTATGGCAGCACATGCTGGGCTCGCGCATGTGCTGGTGCCGCATTTTTCTTCGTCGGGGCACCATCGTCGGAGCATCGCCAGAGAACCTGACCGGCGGCATTAGGGTTTCGATGATCGGGGGGGCCGGGGGGTGTGCGCACATGATGTACGATGGGTGCTGGTAGTTGGCCCTTATATTCGCCCCCTATCCCTCATCAAACCTCGAGAACTCACACCCCCTTAAAGAGAATTTGAGATTTTACAGGTTTGCTGCCAGTAGCCATTAAAGTGTTTGAAATGGAGACACTTTTTTCAAATAGCCACAAAATCTTGTACACTTCGAGTTTTTAGCTAAATTTTTTTGTGCATGCCAAAAAAAATACAAGGATCACGTCCACCAAGTTTGGGGCCAAAACTCCTTCCAAAAAAATTTGAAAAAATCCCGAACTGTAAAAAGTTTCAAAAATCGTGAAAAATAGAAAACGAGTTGTCTTGCCATGAAACTTCACGTGAAGGCTTAAGGGACCATTGTATGAATTTACAAGCCATAAAAATGGCATTGGCATGTAGAAATATGGAGATGTGCCTAAACCCACCTACCACCCATTGATCCACGGCTTGCGCATCCCGTCTCTCTGGTCGGCGTAATGCCTGCCCGCCCGCCCGTCCGCTCATTTCGTCAGTTGGCTTAGGCATATGGGGTTCATTCCCAGTCTAAGATCGGACCAGACTGAGGGTTGCAGCAGCAGGATCGGTAGCACGCAGGGGGGACCCGACCGATCCCCAGCTTCCGCATCCCGCCCCTCTGGCCGACTGAGCCCCGCACGCTCGTTTCATGGGTTGACTTAGGCATACAGAGTTCATTCCCAATCTAAGCGTACGGAGTTCATTTCCAGTCTAAGATCGGACCGGACCGAGGGTTACCGCAGCACATGCTGGGCCCGGGAATGTGCTGGTGCCACATTTTTCTTCGTCGGCACCATCGCCGGAGCATCGTCGGAAAACCTGACCGACGGCATTGGGGTTCCTACGATTGGGGGGGTCAGGGGGTGTGCGCACATGATGTCTGATGGGTGCTGGTACTTGGCCCGTATATTGGCCCCCTATCCCTCATCAAACCTTAAGACCTCACACCCCCTTAAAGAGCAATTGAGATTTTACAGGTTTGCTGCCAGTAGCCATTAAAGTGTTTGAAATGGGGATGCTTTTTTCAAATGGTCACAAAATCTTGTACTCTTTGAGTTTTTAGCTGAATTTTTTTGTGCATGCCAAAAAAAATAAAGGGATCACGTGTACCAAGTTTGGGGCAAAAACTCCTTTCAAAAAAATTTAAAAAAATCCTGAACCGCAAAAAGGTTTGAAAATCATGAAAAATAAAAAAACGAGTCATCTCGCCATTAAACTTCACGTGAAGGCTTAAGGGACCATTGTATGAATTTACGAGCCATAAAAATGGCATTTGCATGTAGAAATATGAAGATGTGCCTAAATCCACCTACCACCCCATCGATCCACGGCTTACGCATCCCGTTTCTCTGGCCGGTGTAGTGCCCGCTCGTCCACCCTCCCGCTCGTTTCGTCAGTTGGCTTAGGCATACAGAGTTCATTCCCAGTCTAAGATCAAACCAATCGAGGGTTGAGGCAGCACGCAGAGGGGGACCAGGCCGATCCCCGGCTTGCGCATCCCGCCCTTCTGGCCGATTGAACGGCCGAACGCTCGTTTCGTGGGTTGACTTAGGCATACGAAGTTCATTCCCAGTCTAAGCATACGGAGTTCATTCCCAGTCTAAGATCAGACCGGATCGAAGGTTGCGGCAGCACATGCTGGGCTTGGGCATGTGCTGGTGCTGCATTTTTCTAAGTCGAGACACCATCGCCGGAGCATCGTCAGAGAACCTGACTGGCGGCATTGGGGTTCCAGCGATCGGGGGGGCCGAGGGCAGGGTGTGCGCACATGATGTGCGATGGGTGCTGGTACTTGGCCTTTATATTGGCCCCCTATCCCTCATCAAACCTCGAGAACTCACACCCCCTTAAAGAGCATTTGAGATTTTACAGGTTTGCTGTCAGTAGCAATTAAAGTGTCTGAAATGGGGACACTTTTTTCAAATGGTCACAAAATGTTGTATAGTTTGAGTTTTTAGTTTAATATTTTTGTGCATGCCAACAAAAATACAAGGATCACATCTACCAAGTTTAGGGCCAAAACTCCTTCCGAAAAAATTTTAAAAAATCTCAAATCGCAAAAAGTTTCAAAAATCCTGAAAAAAATAAAACGAGTCGTCTTGCCATGAAACTTCACGTGAAGGCTTAAGGGACCATTGTATGAATTTACAAGCCACAAAAATGGCATTGGCACGTAGAAATATGAAGATATGCCTAAACCCACCTACCACCCTATCGATCCACAGCTTGCGCATCCCGTCTCTCTGGCCGACGTAGTGCCCACCCGCCAGCCCGTCCACTCGTTTCATCGGCTGTCTTAGGCATACGGAGTTCATTCTAGTCTAAGATCAGACCAAACCGAGGGTTGCGGCAGCAGGATTGGCAGCACGTAGAGGGGTACAAGGTCGATCCCCGGCTTGTGCATCCCACCCCTCTGGTCGGCTGAGCGCCCGCACGCTCGTTTCATGGGTTGACTTAGGCATACGGAGTTCATTCCCAGTCTAAGCATGCGGAGTTCATTCCCCATCTAAGATCAAACTGGATCGAGGGTTACGGTAGCAGATGTTGGGCTCGGGCATGTGCTAGTGCCACATTTTTCTTTGCCGGGGCACCATCGCCGGAGAACTTGACCGGTGGCATTGGCATTTCGACGATCAGGGGGGCCAAGGGGTTTATGCACATGATGTGCAATGGGTGCTTGTACTTGGCCCTTATATTGGCCCCCCATCCCTCATCAAACCTCGAGAACTCACACCCCCTTAAAGAGCATTTGAGATTTTACAGGTTTGCTGCCAGTAGCCATTAAAGTGTCTGAAATGGGGACACTTTTTTCAAATGGTCACAAAATCTTGTACACTTCGAGTTTTTAGCTAAATTTATTTGTGCATGCCAACAAAAATACAAGGATCACGTCTACCAATTATGGGGCCAAAACTCCTTCCGAAAAAATTTTAAAAAATCCGCAGCCATAAAAAGTTTCAAAAATCCTGAAAAATAGAAAACGAGTCATCTTGCCATGAAACTTCACGTGAAGGCTTAAAGGACCATAGTATGAATTTACAAGCCATAACAATGGCATTGGCATGCAGAAATATGAAGATGTGCCCAAACCCACCTACCACCCTATCGATCCAATGCTTGCGCATCCCGTCTCTCTGGTCGGCGTAGTGCCCGCCCGCCCGCTCGTTTCGTCGGTTGGCTTAGGCATATGGAGTTCATTCCCAGTCTAAGATTGGACCGGACCAAGGGTTTCGGCAGCAAGTAGAGGGGGACCCGACTGATCCTCGGCTTGTGCATCCTGCCCCTCTGGCCGACTGAGTGGCCGCACGTTCGTTTTTTAAGTTGACTTGGGCATACGGAGTTCATTCCCAATCTAAGATTGGACCGGACCGAGGGTTGTGGCAGCACATGCTGGGCTCGGCCATGTGCTGGTGCCGCATTTTTCTTCACCGGGGCACCATCACCGGAGCATCACCGGAGAACCTGACCGGCGGCATTAGGGTTCCGACGATCGGGGGGGCCGGGGGGGTCTGCGCACATGATGTGTGATGGGTGCTGGTACTTGGCCGTTATATTGGCCCCCTATCCCTCATCAAACCTTGGGAACTCACGCCCCCTTAAAGAGCATTTGAGATTTTACAGGTTTGCTGCCAGTAGCCATTAAAGTGTTTAAAATGGGGACACTTTTTTCAAATGGTCACAAAATCTTGTACACTTCGAGTTTTTAGCTGAATTTTTTTTTTGCATGCCAAAAAAAATACAAGGATCATGTCTACCAAGTTTGGGGCTAAAACTATTTCCAAAAAAATTTTAAAAAATCCTGAACCGCAAAAAGTTTCAAAAATCATGAAAAATAAAAAACGAGCCGTCTTGCCATGAAACTTCACGTGAAGGCTTAAGGGACCATTGTATGAATTTACAAGCCATAAAAATGGAATTGGCACGCAGAAATATGAAGATGTGCCTAAACCCACCTACCACCCTATCGATCCATGGCTTGCCATCCCGTCTCTCTGGCCGGCGTAGTGCCCGCCCACTCGTTTTGTCAGTTGGCTTAGGCATATGGAGTTCATTCCCAGTCTAAGATCAGACCGGAGTGAGGGTTGTGGCAGCAGGATCGACAGCACGTAAAGGGGGACCCGCCGATCCCCGACTTGCGCATCCGGCCCCTCTGGCCGCTAAGCGCCCGCAGGCTTGTTCTGTGGGTTAACTTAGGCATACGGAGTTCATTCCCAGCCTAAGCATACGGAGTTCATTCCTAGTCTAAGTTCAAATCGGACCGAGGGTTGCGGCAGCACATGCTGGGCTCGGGCATGTGGTGGTGCTGCATTTTTCTTCGCTAGGGCACCATCACCGGAGCATCACCGGAGAACCTGACCGACGACATTGGGGTTCCGGTGATCGGGGGGTCGGGGGGGTGTCCGCACATGATGTGCGAAGTGTGCTAGTACTTGGCCCTTATATTGGCCCCCTATCCCTCATCAAACCTCGGGAACTCACACCCCCTTAAGAAGCATTTGAGATTTTACAGGTTTGCTACTAGTAGCCATTAAAGTGTCTGAAATGGGGAGACTGTTTTCAAATGGTTACAAAATCTTGTACACTTTGAGTTTTTAGCTGAATTTTTTTGTGCATGCCAACAAAAATATAAAGATCACGTCTACCAAGTTTGGGGCCAAAGGTCCTTCCAAAAAATTTTAAAAAATCTCGAACCCCAAAAATTTTCAAAAATCGTAAAAAATAGAAAACGAGTCATCTTAAAATGAAACTTTACTTGAAGGCTTAAGGGACCATTGTATGAATTTACAAGCCATGAAAATGACATTGGCACGCAGAAATATGAATATGTGCCTAAACCCACCTACCACCCTATCGATTCACGGCTTGCGCATCCCATCTCTCTGGCAGTAGCATCGGCAGCGTGCAGAGGGGGACACGGCCGATCCCCGGCTTACGCATCTCACCCCACTGGCCGGTTGAACACTCGCACGCTCGTTTCGTAAGTTGACTTGGGCATACGGAGTTCATTCCCAATCTAAGATCAGACTAGACCGAGGGTTGCGGTAGCACATGCTGGGCTCGGGCATGTGTTGGTGTCGCATTTTTCTTCACCGGGGCACCATCACCGAAGCATCACCGGAGAACCTGACCGACGACATTAGGGTTCTGACGATCGGGGGGGCCGGGGGGTATGCGCACATGATGTGCGATGGGTGCTGGTACTTGGCCCTTATATTGGCCCCCTATCCCTCATCAAACCTCGAGAACTCACACCCCCTTAAAGAGCAATTGAGATTTTATAGGTTTGCTGCCAGGAGCCATTAAAGTTTCTGAAATGGGGACACTTTTTTCAAATGGTCACAAAATCTTGTACACTTCGAGTTTTTAGCTGAATGTTTTTGTGCATGCCAACAAAAATACAAGTATCACGTCTACCAAGTTTGGGGCCAAAACTACTTTCGAAAAAATTTTCAAAAATCCCGAACCGTAAAAAGTTTCGAAAATCATGAAAAATAGAAAACGAGTTGTCTTGCCATGAAGCTTCACGTGAAGGCTTAAGGGAGCATTGTATGAATTTACAAGCCATAAAAATGGCATTGGCATGCAGAAATATGAAGATGTACCTAAAGCCACCTACCACCCTATCGATGCATGGCTTGCGCATCTTGTCTCTCTGGCCGGTGTAGTGCCCGCCCGCTCGCCCGCATACTCATTTCGTGGGTTGACTTAGGCATATAGAGTTCATTCCCAGTCTAAGCATACAGAGTTCATTCCCAATCTAAGATCAGACCAGATCATGGGTTACGACAGCATATGCTAGGCTCGGCCATGTGCTGGTGCCACATTTCTCTTCGTCGGGGCACCATCGTCGGATCATCATCAGAGAACCTGACCGGCGGTATTTGGGTGCCGGCGATCGAGGGGGCTGGGGGGGTGCGCACATGATGTGCGATGGGTGCTGGTACTTGGCCCTTATATTGGCCCCCTATCCCTCATCAAACCTCAAGAACTCACACCTCCTTAAAGAGCATTTGAGATTTTATAGGTTTGCTTCTAGTAGCAATTAAAGTGTCTAAAATGGGGACACTTTTTCGAAATGGTCAGAAAATCTTGTACACTTCAAGTTTTTAGCTGAATTTTTTTGTGCATGCCAACAAAAATACAAGGATCACATCTACAAAGTTTGGGGCTAAAATGCTTCCAAAAAATTTTCAAAAATCTCGAACCGTAAAAAGTTTCAAAAATCTTGAAAAATAGAAAACGAGTCATCTTGCCATGAAACTTCATGTGAAGGCTTAAGGGACCATTGTATGAATTTACAAGCCATAAAAATGGCATTGGCATGCAGAAATATGAAGATGTGCCTAAACCCACCTACCACCCTATTGATCCACGGCTTGTGCATCCCGCCTCTCTGGCCGACGGAGTGCCCGCCCACCCGCCCACTTGCTCGTTTCGTCGGTTGGCTTAGGCATACGGAGTTCATTCCCAGTCTAAGATCAGATCGAACTGAGGGTTGAGGTAGCAGGATCAACAGCACGCAGAGGGGGACCCGACCAATCCCCGACTTGCGCATCCCACCCCCTGGCCGGCTGAGCGCCCACATGTTCGTTTCGTGGGTTGAATTAGGCATACGGAGTTCATTCCCAATCTAAGCATACGGAGTTCATTCCCAGTCTAGGCATACGGAGTTCATTCTCAGTCTAAGATCAGGCCGAATTGAGGGTTGCGATAGCACATGTTGGGCTCGAGCATGTGCTGGGGCCGTATTTTTCTTCACTGGGGCCCATCACCGGCGCATCGTCGGAGAACCTGACCGGCGGCATTGGGGTTCCCGTGATCGGGGGACGGGGGGGGGTGTGCGCACATGATGTGCGATGGGTACTGGTACTTGGCCTTTATATTGGCCCCATATCCCTCATCAAACCTCGAGAACTCACACCCCCTTAAAGAGCATTTGAGATTTTATAGGTTTGCTACCAGTAGCCATTAAAGTGTTTGGAATGGGGACACTTTTTTCAAATGGTCACAAAATCTTGTACACTTCTAGTTTTTAGATGAATTTTTTTGTGCATGCCAACAAAAATACAAGGATCACGTCTACCAAGTTTGGGGCCAAAACTCTTTCGGAAAAAATTTAAAAAAATCTCGAACCGTAAAAAGTTTTGAAAATCGTGAAAAATAGAAAACAAGTCGTCTTGCCATGAAACTTCACGTGAAGGCTTAAGGGACCATTGTATGAATTTTCAAGCCATAAAAATGGCATTGGCACACAGAAATATAAAGATGTGCCTAATCCCACCTACCACCCTATCGATCCACGGCTTGCGCATCCCGTCTCTCTGGCCGACGCAGAGCCCGCCCGCCCGCCCGCCCGCCTGCCCGCCCGCCCGCTCGTTTCTTCGGTTGGCTTTGGCATATGGAGCTCATTCCTAGTCTAAGATCAGATTGGACCGAGGGTTGAGGCAGCAGGATCGGCAGCTTGCAGAGGGGGACCCGACCGATCCCCAGCTTGCGCATCCTGGCCCTCGGCCGACTGAGCGCCCGTATGCTCGTTTCGTGGGTTGACTTAGGCATACGAAGTTCATTCCCAGTCTAAGATCGGACCAGACGAGGGTTACAACAGCGCATGCTAGGCTCGGGCATGTGCTGGTGCCGTATTTTTCTTCATTGAGCCACCATCGTCGGAGCATCGTCGGAGAACCTGACCGGCGGCATCAGGGTTCTGACGATTGGGGGGGCCGGGGGGGTGTGCGCACAAGATGTGTGATGGGTGCTGGTACTTGGCCCTTATATTGGCCCCCTATCCCTCATCAAACCTCAAAAACTCACACCCCCTAAAAGAGCATTTGAGATTTTACAGGTTTGCTGCCAGCAGCCATTAAAGTGTCTGAAATGGGGACACCTTTTTCAAATGGCCACAAAATCTTGTACACTTTGAGTTTTTGGCTGAGTTTTTTTGTGCATGCCACCAAAAATACACGCATCACCTCTACCAAGTTTGGGGCCAAAACTCCTTCCGAAAAAATTTTACAAAATCCCGAACCGCAAAAAGTTTCAAAAATTATGAAAAATAGAAAATGAGTTGTCTTGCCATGAAACTACACGTGAAGGCTTAAGGGACCATTGTATGAATTTACAAGCCATAAAAATGGCATTGGCATGCAGAAATATGAAGTTGTGCCTAAACCCACCTACCACCCTATCGATCCACGGCTTGCGCATCCCGTCTCTCTGGCCGGCGTAGTGCCCGCCCCCCTGCCCGCTCGCTTGTTTTGTCGGTTGGCTTAGGCATATGGAGTTCATTCCCAGTCTAAGATCAGACCAGATTGAGGGTTGCAGTAGCAAGATCGGTAGCACGCAGAGGGGGACCCAACCAATCCCCCGCTTATGCATCCCACCCCTCTGGTAGGCTGAGCGCCTGCACGCTCGTTTCATGGGTTGACTTAGGCATACAGAGTTCATTCCCGGTCTAAGCATACAGAGTTTATTCCCAGTCTAAGATCAGACCTACCGAGGGTTGCGGCAGCACATGCTAGACTCGGGCATGTGCTGGTGCCACATTTTTCTTCGTCGGGGCACCATCCCCGGAGAATGACCGAAGAACCTAACCGACAGCATTGGGGTTCTGGCGATCGGGGGGGCCGGGGGGTGTGCGCACATGATGTACGATGGGTGCTGGTACTTGGCCCTTATATTGGCCCCCTATCCCTCATGAAAGCTCAAGAACTCACACCCATTTGAGATTTTACAGGTTTGCTGCCAGTAGCCATTAAAGTGTCTGAAATGGGGACACTTTTTTCAAATGGTCACAAAATCTTGTACACTTCGAGTTTTTAGCTGAATTTTTTTTGCATGCCAACAGAAATACAAGCATCACGTCTACCAAGTGTGGGGCCAAAACTCCTTCCGAAAAAATTTTACGAAATCCCGAACCGTAAAAAGTTTCAAAAATTAAGAAAAATAGAAAACGAGTCGTCTTGCCATGAAACTTCACGTGAATGCTTAAGGGACCATTGTATGAATTTTCAAGTCATAAAAATGGCATTGTCATGAAGAAATATGAAGATGTACCTAAACCCACCTACCACCCTATCGATCCACGGCTTGCGCATCCCGTCTCTCTGGCCTGCGTAGTGCCCGCCCACCCGCCGGCTCGCTTGTTCCGTCGGTTGGCTTAGGCATACGGAGTTCATTCCCAGTCTAAGATCGGACCAGATCGAGGGTTGTAGTAGCAGGATCGACAGTACACAGAGGGGGACCCGACCGATCCCTGGCTTGTGCATCCCGCCCCTCTAGCCGGCTAAGCGCCCGCACGTTCGTTTCGTGGGTTGACTTAGGCATACAGAGTTCATTCCAGTCTAAGCATACGGAGTTCATTCCCATTCTAAGATCAGACTGGACTAAGGGTGGCTGCAGCACATGCTGGGCTCAGGCATGTGCTGGTGCCACATTTTTCTTCACCGGGGCACCATCGCCGGAGCATCGTCAGAGAACCTGACCAACGGCATTGGGGTTCCGGCGATCGGGGGGGCAGGGGAGTGCGCACATGATGTGCGATGGGTGCTGGTACTTGGCCCTTATATTGGCCCCCTTTCCCTCATCAAACCTCGAGAACTCACACCCCCTTAAAGAGCATTTGAGATTTTACAAGTTTGCTGCCAGTATCTATTAAAGTGTCTGAAATGGGGACACTTTTTTAAATGGTCACAAAATCTTGTACACTTTGAGTTTTTAGCTGAATTTTTTTGTGCAAGCCAACAAAAATAGATGGATCACGTCTACCAAGTTTGGGGCAAAAATTCCTTCCAAAAAAATTTTAAAAAATCCCGAACCGCAAAAAGTTTCAAAAATCATGAATAATAGAAAATGAGTCGTCTTGCCATGAAACTTCACATGAAGGCTTAAGGGACCATTGTATGAATTTACAAGACATAAAAATGGCATTGGAATGCAGAAATTTGAAGATGTGCCTAAACCCACCTACCAACCTATCGATCTACGGCTTGCGCATCCCGTCTCTCTAACCGATGTAGTGCCCGCCCGCCCGTCTGCCAGCTCATTTCGTCGGTTGGCTTAGGTATACGAAGTTCATTCCCAGTCTAAGATCAGATTGACTGAGGGTTGCGGTAGTAGGATTGGCAGCACGCAGAGGGGGACCCGGCCGATCCCCGACTTGCGCATCCCGCCCCTCTGGTCGGCTGAGTGCTCGTACTCTCATTTTATGGGTTGACTTAGGCATACGGACTTCATTCCAAGTCTAAGATCAGATCAGACCAACGATTGCGGCAGCAGGATCGGCAGCACCCAGAGGGGGACCCGACCGATCCCCGGCTTGCTCATCCCGCCCCTCTGGCCGGTTGAGCACTCCCATGCTTGTTTCGTGGGTTGACTTCGGTGTACAGAGTTCATTCCCAGTCTAAGATCAGACTAGACCGAGGGTTGAGGCAGCACATGCTAGGGTCAAGCATGTGCTGGTGCCACATTTTTCTTCGTCGGGGCACCATCGCTAGAGCATCGTCGGAGAACCTGACTGGCGGCATTGGGGTTTCGACGATCGGGGGGGCCGGGGGGTGTGCGCACAGGATGTGCGATGGGTGCTGGTACTTGGCCGTTATATTGGCCCCCTATCCCTCATCAAACCTCGAGGACTCACACCCCCTTAAAGAGCATTTGAGATTTTACAGGTTTGCTGCAAGTAGCCATTAAAGTGTCTGAAATGGGGACACTTTTTTCAAATGGTCACAAAATTTTGTGCACTTCAAGTTTTTAGCTGAATTGTTTTGTGCATGCCAAAAAAAATACAAGGATCATGTCTACCAAGTTTGGGGCCAAAACTCCTTCCGAAGAAATTTTAAAAAATCTCGAACCGTAAAAAGTTTCAAAAATCCTGGAAAATAGAAAAGGAGTCGTCTTGCCATGAAACTTCACGTGAAGGCTTAAGGGACAATTGTATGAATTTACAAGCCATAAAAATGGCATTGGCATGTAGAAATATGAAGATGTGCCTAAACCCACCTACCACCCTATCGATCCATAGCTTACGCATCTAGTCTCTCTGGTCGGCGTAGAGCCCGCCCGCCCGCCTGCCCGCTCGTTTCGTCAGTTCACTTAGGCATACAAAGTTCATTCCCAGTCTAAGATCGAACTGGACTGAGGGTGGCGGCAGCACATGCTGGGCTCGGGCATGTGCTGGTGCCGCATTTTTCTTCGTCGGGGCACCATCGCCGAAGCATCGTCAGAGAACCTGCCCAGTGGAATTTGGGTTCCGACAATCGGGGAGGCCGGGGGGGTGTGTGCGCACATGATGTGCGATGGGTGCTGGTACTTGGCCCTTATATTGGCCCCCTATCCCTCATCAAACCTCAAGAACTCACACCCCCTTAAAGAGCATTTGAGATTTTACAGGTTTGCTGCCAGTAGCCATTAAAGTGTCTGAAATGGGGACACTTTTTTCAAATGGTCACAAAATGCTGTACACTTCGAATTTTTAGCTGAAATTTTTTTATGCATGCCAACAAAAGTACAAGGATCACGTCTACCAAGTTTGGGGCCAAAACCCCTTTTAAAAAAATTAAAAAAATCCCGAATCGTAAAAAGTTTTGAAAATCGTGAAAAATAGAAAATGAGTCGTCTTGCCATGAAACTTCACGTGAAGGCTTAAGGGACCATTGTATAAATTTATAAGCCATAAAAATGGCATTGGCATGCACAAATGTGAAGATGTGCCTAAACTCACCTACCACCCTATCGATCCACGGCTTGCGCGTCCCATCTTTCTGGCCGACGTAGTGCCCGTCCGCCCGCCCGCCAGCTCGTTTCATCGGTTGGCTTAGGCATACGGAGTTCATTCCTAGTCTAAGATTAGACTAGACTACGGGTTCCAACAGCAGGATTGGCAGCACGTAAAGGGGGACTCGGTCGATCCCCGACTTGAGCATCCCACCCTGCTGGCTGACTGAGCGCCCGTACGCTTGTTTCGTGGGTTGACTTAGGCATACAGAGTTCATTTCCAATCTAAGCATACGGAGTTCATTCCCAGTCTAAGATCAGACCAAACCGAGGGTTACGGCAGCACATGTTGGGCTGGACCGATCCCCGACTTGCGCATCCTGCCCCTGTAGCCGGCTGAGCACTCGCACGCTAGTTTCATGGGTTGACTTAGGCATACGGAGTTCATTCCTAGTCTAAGCATATGGAGTTCATTCCCAATCTAAGATCGGACCGGACTGAGGGTTGCGGCAGCACATGTTGGGCTCGACCGATCCCCGGCTTGCATATCCCGCCCCTCTAGCCGGCTGAGCGCCCGCACGCTAGTTTCATGGGTTGACTTAGGCATACGGAGTTCATTCCCAGTCTAAGCATATGGAGTTCATTTCCAGTCTCAGATCGGACCGGACCCAGGGTTGTGGTAGCATATGCTGGGCTCGGGTATGTGCTGGTGCCGCATTTTTCTTTGCCGGGGTACCGTCGTCGAAACATCACCGGAGAACCTGACTGACGGCATTAGGGTTCCGACGATCGGGGGGCCAGGGGGTGTGCGCACATGATGTGCGATGGGTGCTGGTACTTGGCCCCTATATTGGCCCCCTATCCCTCATCAAACCTCGAGAACTCACACCCCCTTAAAGAGCATTTGAGATTTTATAGGTTTGCTGCCAGTAGCCATTAATGTGTCTGAAATGGGGACACTTTTTTCAAATGGTCACAAAATCTTGTACACTTCGAGTTTTTAGCTAAATTTTTTTACGCATGCCAAAAAAAATACAAGGATCACGTCTACCAAGTTTGGGGCCAAAACTCCTACCGAAAAAATTTTAAAAAATCCCAAACTGTAAAAAGTTTCAAAAATCGTGAAAAATAGAAAACGAGTCATCTTGCCATGAAACTTCACGTGAAGGCTTAAGGGACCATTGTATGAATTTACAAGCCATAAAAATGGCATTGGCATGTAGAAATATGAAGATGTGCCTAAACCCACCTACCACCATATCGATCTATGGCTTGCGCATCCCGTCTCTCTGGTCGGCGTAGTGCCTGCCCGTCCACCCTCCCGCTCGTTTCGTCGGTTGGCTTAGGCATACAAAGTTCAATCCCAGTGTAAGATCAGACCAGACCGACGGTTGTGGCAGCAGGATCGACAGCACGCAGTGGGGGACCCGATCGATCTCCGACTTGTGCATCCTGCCCCTCTGGCTGGCTGAACGCTCGCACGCTTGTTTCGTGGGTTGACTTAGGAATACGGAGTTCATTCCCATCTAAGCATATGGACTTCATTCCCAGTCTAAGATCAGACCGAACCGAGGGTTGCGGCCGCACATGTTGGGCTCGGCCATATGCTGACTGACGGCATTGGGGTTTCGACGATCGGAGGGGCCGAGGGGGTGTGTGCACATGATGCACGATGGGTGCTGGTACTTGGCCATTATATTGGCCCCCTATCCCTCATCAAACCTCGAGAACTCACACCCCCTTAAAGAGCATTTGAGATTTTACAAGTTTGCTGCCAATAGCCATTAAAGTGTCTGAAATGGGGACATTTATTTCAAATGGTCAAAAAAACTTGTACACTTCGAGTTTTTAGCTGAATTTTTTTGTTCATGCCAACAAAAATACAAGGATCACGTCTACCAAGTTTGGGGCCAAAACTCCTTTCGAAAAAATTTAAAAAATCTCCAACCGTAAAAAGTTTCGAAAATCGTGAAAAATAGAAAACGAGTCGTCTTCCCATCAAACTTCACGTGAGGTCTTATGGGACCATTGTATGAATTTACAAGCCATAAAAATGGCATTGGCACACATAAATATGAAGATGTGCCTAAACCCACCTGCCACCCTATCGATCCATGGCTTGCGCATCCCGTTTCTCTGGCCGGCGTTGTACCCACCCACCCGCCCGCCCGCTCGTTTCTTCTGTTGGCTCAGGCATACAGAGTTCATTCCTCGTCTAAGATGGGACCAGACCAAGGGTTGTGGCAGTAGGATTGGCAGCACGTAGAGGGGGACTCGACCTATCCCCGACTTGCGCATCCCAGCCCTCTGGCCAGCTGAGCGCCCGCACGCTCATTTCGTGGGTTGACTTAGGCATACGGAGTTCATTCCCAGTCTAAGCATATGGAGTTCATTCCCAGTCTAAGATCGGACCGGATTGAGGGTTGCGGTAGCACATGTTGGGCCCGGGAATGTGCTGGTGCTGCATTTTTCTTCACCGGGGCACCATCGTCGGAGCATCACCAGAGAACCTGACCGGCGACATTGGGTTTCTGACGATCGGGGGGGTCTGGGGGGTGTGCGCACATGATGTACGATGGGTGCTGGTACTTGGCACTTATATTAACCCCTATCCCTCATCAAACCTTGAGAACTCCCAACCCCTTAAAGAGCATTTGAGATTTTACACGTTTGCTGCCAGTAGCCATTAAAGTGTCAGAAATGGGGACATTTTTTTCAAATGGTCACAAAAACTTGTACACTTTGAGTTTATAGCTGATTTTTTTTGTGCACGCCAACAGAAATACAAGGATCACGTCTACCAAGTTGGGGCCAAAACTCCTTTCGAAAAAATTTAAAAAATCTCAAACCGTAAAAAGTTTCAAAAATTGTGAAAAATAGAAAACGAGTCGTCTTGCCATGAAACTTCACGTGAGGTCTTAAGGGACCATTGTATGAATTTACAAGCCATAAAAATGGCATTGGCATGCGGAAATATGAAGATGTGCCTAAACCCACCTACCACCCTATCGATTCACGACTTGTGCATCCCGTCTCTCTGGCCGGCATAGTGCCCGCCCGCCAGCCCGCTCGTTTCGTCGGTTGGCTTAGGTATACGGAGTTCATTCCAGTCTAAGATCAGACCAGACCAAGGGTTGTGGCAACAGGATCGACAACACACAGAGGGGGACCTGGCCGATCCCCGACTTCTGCATCCCACCCCTCTGGCCGGTTGAGCGCCCGCACGCTCGTTTCGTGGGTTGACTTAGGCATACGTAGTTCATTCCCAGTCTAAGATCGGATCGGACCGAGGGTTGCAGCAGCACATGCTGGGCTCGGGCATGTGCTGGTGTCGCATTTTTCTTCACCGGGGCACCATCGCTGGATCATCGTCGGAGAACCTGACCGACGACATTGAGGTTCCGACGATCGGCGGTCCGGGGGGGTGTCGCACATGATGTGCGATGGGTGCTGGTACTTGGCCCTTATATTGGCCCCCTATCCCTCATCAAACCTGGAGAACCCATACCCCCTTAAAGAGCATTTGAGATTTTACAGGTTTGCTACCAGTAGCCATTAAAGTGTTTGAAATGGGGACACTTTTTTCAAATGGTCACAAAAACTTGTACACTTTGAGTTTTTAGCTGAATTTTTTTGTGCGCGCCAACAAAAACACAAGGATCACGTCTACCAAGTTTGGGGCCAAAACTCCTTTCGAAAAAATTTAAAAAATCTCGAACCGTAAAAAGTTTCAAAAATCGTGAAAAATAGAAAACGAGTCGTCATCCCATGAAACTTCACGTGAGGTCTTAAGGGACCATTGTATGAATTTACCAGCCATAAAAATGGCATTGGCACATAGAAATATGAAGATGTGCCTAAACCCACCTGCCACCCTATCGATCCACGGCTTGCGCATCCCGTCTCTCTGGCAGGCGTAGTGCTCGCCCGCCCACCCGTTCGCTCGTTTCGTCGATTGGCTCAGGCATACGAAGTTCATTCCTCATCTAAGATCAAACCAGACTAAGGGTTGCGGCAGTAGGATCGACAGCACATAGAGGGGGACCCGAACGATCCCTGGCTTACGCATCCCAGCCCTCTGGCCGACTGAGCGCCCGCACGTTCGTTTCGTGGGTTGACTTAGGCATACAGAGTTCATTCCCAGTCTAAGCATACGGAGTTCATTCCCAGTCTAAGATCGAACCGGATCGAGGGTTACGGCAGCACTAGCTGGGCCTGAGAATGTACTAGTGCTGCATTTTTCTTCACCGGGGCACCATCATCGGAGCATCGCCAGAGAACCTGACTGGCGGCATTGGGGTTCTGACGATCGGAGGGGTCGGGGGGGTGTACGCACATGATGTGCAATGGATGCTGGTACTTGGCCCTTATATTTGCCCCTATCCCTCATCAAACCTCGAGAACTCACAACCCCTTAAAGAGCATTTGAGATTTTACAGGTTTGCTGCCAGTAGCCATTAAAGTGTTTGAAATGGGGACATTTTTTCAAATGGTCACAAAAACTTGTACACTTCGAGTTTTTAGCTGATTTTTTTTATGCACGCCAACAAAAATACAAGGATCACGTCTACCAAGTTGGGGCCAAAACTCCTTTCAAAAAAATTTAAAAAATCTCAAACCGTAAAAGGTTTCGAAAATCGTGAAAAATAGAAAACGAGTCGTCTTCCTATGAAACTTCACGTGAGGTCTTAAGGGACCATTGTATGAATTTACAAGCCATAAAAATGGCATTGGCATGCGGAAATATGAAGATGTGCCTAAACCTACCTACCACCCTATCGATTCACGACTTGTGCATCCCGTCTCTCTAGCCGGCATAGTGCCCTTCCACCCGCCCGCTCGTTTCGTCGGTTGGCTTAGGCATATGGAGTTCATTCAACTCTAAGATCAGACCAGATCGAGGGTTGCAGCAATAGGATCGACAACATGTAGAGGGGGACCCGGCCGATCCTCGGCTTGCGCATCCCGCCCCTCTGGCTTACTGAGTGCCCGCACGCTCATTTCGTGGGTTGACTTAGGCATACGGAGTTCATTCTCAGTCTAAGATCAGACCGGACCGATGGTTGCGGCAGCACATGCTGGGCTCGGGCATGTGCTGGTGCCGCATTTTTCTTCGTCGGGGCACCATCGCTGGATCATCATCGGAGAACCTGACCGACGATCGTGAGGTTTCGGCGATCGGGGGGGCCGGGGGGTGTGCGCACATGATGTGCGATGGGTGCTGGTACTTGGCCCTTATATTGGCCCCCTATCCCTCATCAAACCTGGAGAACCCACACCCCCTTAAAGAGCATTTGAGATTTTATAGGTTTGCTACCAGTAGCCATTAAAGTGTTTGAAATGGGGACACTTTTTTAAAATGGTCACAAAAACTTGTACACTTCGAGTTTTTAGCTGAATTTTTTTGTGCATGCCAAAAAAAATTCAAGGATCACGCCCATCAAGTTTGGGGCCCAAAATCCTTCTGAAAAAATTTTAAAAAATCTCGAACCGTAAAAAGTTTTAAAAATCTTGAAAAATAGAAAACGAGTCGTCTTGCCATGAAATTGCACGTGAAGGCTTAAGGGACCATTGTATAAATTTACAAGCCATAAAAATTGCATTGGTATGTAGAAATATGAAGATGTGCGTAAACCTACCTACCACCCTATCGATCCACGGCTTGCGCATCCTGTCTCTCTGGCCGGCGTAGTGCCCGCCTGCCCGCCTACCCACAGTCTTTACTAATCTGAAGACCACACCTTTTTGTTTCTTCTGGTGTGATGAAAGTGTCGGTTGCACCCGTATCCACCATGGCCTTGGTGGCTTTCCCATTGATCGTCAAGTTCACGTACATCAAGCCTCTACTTTGCTCTTTCTTTATAGTGTTCAATTGGGTGCGGAGGGCACTGAGGAACCTTATTGAGCCCATCCTGGCTGGCTCTTCTTCAGCTTCTTCAACGCTCTCTGGCGCTTTTACGGACTCTTGGGATGAGGTCCTTAAGGCATTAAGGGCTCTTCGGTGCAGGCATTTAGCCACTTGATGCGGCCCCTTGCAAAGAAAGCAAGCTAGCGGTTGTCTGGGCCTAAAAATCCCTGCGTTGTTTGTCTTGGGCTGGGTGCTATCTCGCCCAAAGGACCTCCTGTCTGATCCCCCACTGAAGGGTCGGTCCAACCTAGTCATCTTTCCTCCACTCCCAAGGTTAAAGTTACTGCCAATTGATGGAGGATTTTTCCATTTTAGGGAGCCATCATTGTAATCATGAAGACGTTTCGCTGTAGCCATGGCCGTGGCCACATCTTGCACTTTCTACCTTTGTAGCTCTGTCCTCGCCCACGGCTTGAGGCCCTCAAGAAAATAGAACATCTTGTCCTTTTCGGACATGTCCCGAATATCTAGCATCAGGGTAGAAAAGTTCTTTATGAACTCTCGCACCGTTCCGATTTGCACCAACTCTCGAAGTCTCTTTCGAGCCATATACTCCATATTCTCCGAAAAAAATTGGTTTTTCAGCTCTCGCTTTAGATCCGTCCAAGTCTTAATCAGGCACTCGTCATCGAAAAACTTGGAGTGCCACCACAACTTGGCATCCCCTGCGAGGTACATCGATGCCATTGTCACCTTATCTTCCTCTGAACTTGTGTGTACAGCTCGAAAGTATTGTTCCATGTCAAACAAGAAGTTCTCAAGTTCCTTAGCATCCCTTGTCCCCTCATAGCATCGAGGCTCCGGCACCTTGGGCCTTTGTCCCCTGTCCATCGAGCTCGAACCCGATCTGGCCACAGCCATTTGTAGGATGCTCACCTGGGCTCTAAGCTCCTCAAACTCCTTTTGGAGAATGTTCAAGGCATCTCTAGCCTCTTCGCTCACATTGTGGAGAGTATCGGACAACTCCCGCTGGGTTGTCTCGATCTCCCTCACTCGATCTTTTGTCACCATATGAGTTTTCATTGCGGCCACCGCGGCCTCTAGTTCCTCAATTCTCTACTGATGATCCGGTCTACCACTTGTGGCCATCTCATCCATTTCTGTAGCACTTCTCAACCATGCTCTGATACCACGTGTCACGGACTAAGCTTTCTTTCAACAAGCACTAGCCCGTGTGGCACTTGAATGGACGCTTCCACCCAAGTCAGCCTTCAATAGATCGAGATCTGAACAAATAACCATAAACCATGGTTAGTCTCAAGCATTCACAATAAGGCACAATATATCGAGGTCAATCTTAAGCATACACACAACAAGGCACATTCACATCGAGAAAGAAAGAAACACATCGAGGCAACAATCTGGCATTCAATCGAGGAATTATATTATAAATGGGAATCATACATCGGGACCTCCCACCATCACCAGGGCCAGGGGGCAGCCCTTGGTGGGTGGCCTAAGCTCGCATAGCACCCGGTGAGACAGCCCAACAATACGCTGCCGGCTCACCCCCCCTTAAGAGCCTTAGAACTTTTAGAGCTATGCTACCAGTAACCGTTACAATGTTTGAAATGGGGACACTTTTCCTAGCACAAGGGATCTACCCGGCCATGGCCCTATACATGGGTGGCTCATGGCAACCTAAGTCCGGGTCATGGCCCTATACAAGGGTGGCTCATGACACATGGCTTGCGCATCCCGTCTCTCTGGCCGACGTAGTGCCCACCCACCCGCCCTTCCGCTTGTTTCGTCAGTTGGCTTAGGCATATGGAGTTCATTCCCAGTCTAAGATCAGACTGGATCGAGGATTGTGGCAGCAGCATCGGCAGCTCGTAGAGGGGGCCCGGTCGATCCCCGGCTTGTGCATCTCGCCCCTCTGGCTGGTTGAGCGCCCGCACACTCGTTTTGTGGGTTGACTTAGGCATACGGAGTTCATTCCCTGTCTAAGCATACGGAGTTCATTCCCAGTCTAAGATCGGATCGGACCAAGGGTTGCGGCAGTACATGCTGGGCTCGAGCATGTGCTGGTACCGTATTTTTCTTCGTCGGGGCACCATCGCCAGAGCATCGCCGGAGAACCTGACCGACGGCATTGGGGTTCCGACGATCGGGGGGGCTGGGGGGGTGTGCGCTCATGATGTGCGATGGGTGGTGGTACTTGGCCCTTATATTGGCCCCCTATCCCTCTTCAAACCTCGAGAACTCACACCCCTTGAAAGAGCATTTTACATTTTACAGGTTTGCTGCCAGTAGCCATTAAAGTGTCTGAAATGGGGACATTTTTTTCAAATGGTCACAAAATCTTATACACTTCGAGTTTTTAGCTGAATTTTTTTACGCATGCCTACAAAAATACAGGATCACGTTTACCAAGTTTGGGGCCAAAACTCTTTTTGACAAAATTTCAAAAAATCCCGAACCGCAAAAAGTTTCAAAAATCATCAATAATAGAAAACGAGTCGTCTTGCCATGAAACTTCACGTGAAGGCTTAAGGGACCATTGTATGAATTTACAAGCCATAAAAATGGC
Source organism: Durio zibethinus (assembly GCF_047325235.1). NCBI lineage: Eukaryota > Viridiplantae > Streptophyta > Magnoliopsida > Malvales > Malvaceae > Durio > Durio zibethinus. Next base: position 22,638,816 of record NC_143163.1, read on the forward strand.
ATTGGTACGCAGAAATATAAAGATGTACCTAAACCCAGCTACCACCCTATCGATCCATGACTTGCGCATCCCGTCTCTCTGGCCGACGTAGTGCCCGCCCGTACGCTCGTTTCGTCGGTTGGCTTAGGCATACGGAGTTCATTCCCAATCTACGATTCGACCGGATCGAGGGTTGCAGGAGCAGGATTGGCAGCACGCAGAGGGGGACCCGGTCGATCCCCAGCTTGCGCATCCCGCCCCTCTGGCCGGTTGAGCGCCCGTACGCTCGTTTCGTGGGTTGACTTAGGCATACGAAATTCATTCCCAGTCTAATCATACGGACTTCATTCCCAGTGTAAGATCGGACTAAACCGAGGGTTGCAGCAGCACATGCTGGTTTCGGGCATGTGCTGGTGTCGTATTTTTCTTCGCCGGGGCACCATCGTCGGAGCATCGTCGGAGAACCTGACCGATGGCATTAGGGTTCCGACAATTGGCGGGGCATGGGGGGGCGTGCACACACATGATGTGTGATGGGTGCTGGTACTTGGCCCTTATATTGGCCTCCTATCCCTCATCGAACCTCGAGAACTCACACCCTTTAAAGAGCATTTGAGATTTTACATGTTTGCTGCCAGTTGCCATTAAAGTGTCTGAAATTGGCACACTTTTTTCAAATGATCACAAAATCTTGTACACTTCGAGTTTTTAGCTGAATTTTTTTGTGCATGCCAACAAAAATACAAGGATCACGTCTACCAAGTTTGGGGACAAAAATCTTTCCGAAAAAATATTAAAAAATCTCAAACCGCAGAACGTTTTGAAAATCGTGAAAAATAAAAAACGAGTCGTCTTGCCATGAAACTTCACGTGAAGGCTTAAGGACCATTGTATGAATTTACTTGCCTTAAAAATGGGATTGGCACATAGAAATATGAAGATGTGCCTAAACCCACCTACCACCTTATCGATCCACGGCTTGCGCATCCCGTCTCTCTGGTCGGCGTAGTGCCCGCCCAACCGCCCGCCCACTCGTTTCGTCGGTTGGCTTAGGCATACGGAGTCCATTCCTAGTCTAAGATCGGGCCGGACCAAAGGTTGCGGCCGCAGGATTGGCAGCAAGCAGAGGGGGACACGACCGATCCTCGGCTTGCACATCCCACCCCTCTAGCCGGCTGAGAGCCCGTACGCTTGTTTCGTGGGTTGGCTTAGTCATACAGAGTTCATTCCCAGTGTAAGCATACGGAGTTCATTCCCAGTCTAAGATCGGACTGGATTGAGGGTTACGGTAGCACATGCTGGGCTCGGGCATGTGCTGGTGCCACATTTTTCTTCACCGGGGCACCATCACCGGAGCATCGTAGGAGAACCTGACCGGCGGCATTGGGGTTCCGGCGATCGGGGGGGCCGGGGGGGGTGTGCGCACATGATGTGCAATGAGTGCTGGTACTTGGCCCTTATATTGACCCCCTATCCCACATCAAGCCTTGAGAACTCACACTCCCTTAAAGAGCATTTGAGATTTTACAGGTTTGCTGCCAGTAGCCGTTAAATTGTCCGAAATGGGGAGACTTTTTTCTAATGGCCACAAAATCTTGTACAATTTGAGTTTTTAGCTGAATTTTTTTATGCAAGCCAACAAAAATACAAGGATCACATCCACCAAGTTTAAGGCTAAAAATCCTTCTGAAAAAATTTTAAAAAATCCGGAACCACAAAAAGTTTTGAAAATCCTGAAAAATAAAAAACGAGTCGTCTTGCCATGAAACTTCACGTGAAGGCTTAAGGACCATTGTATGAATTTACAAGCCATAAAAATGGGATTGGCACGTAGAAATATGATGATGTGCCTAAACCCACCTACAATCTTATCGATCCACGGTTTGCGTATCCCGTCTCTCTGGCCGACGTAGTGCCCGCCCGCCCGTCCGCCCGCTCGTTTCGTCGGTTGGCTTAGCCATACGGAGTGCTTTCCCAGTCTAAGATCGGGACAGACCAAAGGTTCCGGTAGCAGGATCGGCAGCACGTAGAGGGGGACACGATCGATCCTCGGCTTGCGCATCCCGCCCCTCTAGCCGGTTGAGCGCCCGTACGCTCGTTTCGTGGGTTGACTTAGGCATACGGAGTTCATTGCCAGTCTAAGCATACAGAGTTCATTCCCAGTCTAAGATAGAACCAGACCGAGGGTTACGGTAGCACATGCTAGGCTCGGGCATGTGCTGGTGCCACATTTCTCTTCGCCAGGGCTCCATCGCCAAAGCATCACCGGAGAACCTGACCGGCGGCATTGGGGTTCCGACGATCGGGGAGGCCGGGGGGGGAGTGTGCGCACATGATGTGCGATGGATGCTGGTATGTGGCCCTTATATTGGCCCCCTATCCCTCATCAAACCTTGAGAACTCACACCCCCTTAAAGAGCATTTGAGATTTTACAGCTTTGCTGCCAGTGGCCACAAAGTGTTTGAAATGGGGACACTTTTTTCAAATTGTCACAAAATCTTGTACACTTTGAGTTTTTAGCTGACTTTTTTTGTGCATGCCAAAAAAAATACAAGGATCACATCTACCAAGTTTGGGGCAAAAACTCCTTCTGAAAAAATTTTAAAAAATCCTGAACCGTAAAAAGTTTAAAAAATTTTGAAAAATAGAAAATGCCTCGTCTTGCCATGAAACTTCACGTGAAGGCTTAAGCAACCATTGTATGAATTTACAAGCCATAAAAATGGCATTGGCATGCAGAAATATGAAGATGTGCCTAAACCCACCTACCACCCTATCGATCCACGGCTTGGGCATCCCGTCTCTCTGGCCCGCGTAGTGCCCGTATAGTGCCCGCCCGCCCGCCCGCCAGCTCGTTTCGTCGGTTGGCTTAGGCATACGAAGTTCATTCCCAGTCTAAGATTGGATCGGACTGAGGGTTGCGACAGCAGGATCGGCAGCACATAGAGGGGGACCCGATCGATCCCCGGCTTGCGCATCCCGGCCCTCTGGCTGGTTGAGTGCCCGCACGCTCATTTCGTGGGCTGACTTAGGCATACGGAGTTCATTCCCAGTCTAAGATCGGACCGCGCTGAGGGTTTCGGTAGCACATGCTGGGCTCGGGCATGTGCTGGTTTCACATTTTTTTTCGTCGGGCCTCCATCGTCGGAGCATCGCCAGAGAACTTGATCGGCGGCATTGGGATTCCGACGATCGGGAAGGCCGGGGGAAAGGGGTGTGCGCACATGATGTGCGATGGGTGGTGGTACTTGGCCCTTATATTGGCCCCCTATCCCTCATCAAACCTCCAGAACTCAGACCCCCTTAAAGAGCATTTGAGATTTTACAGGTTTGCTGCCAGTAGCCCTTAAAGTGTTTGAAATGGGGACACTTTTTTCAAATGGTCACAAAATCTTGTACTCTTTGAGTTTTTAGCTGAATTTTTTTGTGCATGCCAACAAAAATACAAGGATCACGTCTACCAAGTTTGGGGCTAAAAATCCTTCCAAAAAAATTTTAAAAAATCCCGAACCGCAAAAAGTTTTAAAAATCATGAAAAATAGAAAACGAGTCGTCTTGCCGTGAAACTTCACGTGAAGGCTTAAGGGACCATTGTATGAATTTTCAAGCCATAAAAATAGCATTGGCACATAGAAATATGAAGCTGTGCCTAAACCCACCTACCACCCTATCGATCCACGGCTTGTGGATCCCGTCTCACTGGCCGACGTAGTGGTCGCCCAGACGCCCATCCGCTTGTTTCGTCGGTTGGCTTAGGCATAGGGAGTTCATTCTCAGTCTAAGATTGGACTGGACTGAGGGTTGCGATAGCAGGATCGGCAGCATGCAGAAGGGGACCCGATCGATCCTCGGCTTACGCGTCCTGCCCCTCTAGCCACCAGAGCACCCGCACGCTCATTCCGTGGGTTGACTTAGGCATACGGAGTTCATTCTCAGTCTAAGCATACGGAGTTCATTCCTAGTCTAAGACTAGACCAGACCGAGGGTTACGGCAGCACATACTGGGCTCAGGCATGTGCTGGTGTCGTATTTTTCTTCGTCGGGGCACCATCGTCCGAGCATCGCCTGAGCATCACCGGAGAACTTAACCGGCGGCATTGGGGTTCTGACGATCGGGGGGCCGGGGTGGGTGTGCGCACATGATGTGCGATGGGTGCTGGTACTTGGCCCTTATATTGGCCCCCTATCCCTCATCAAACCTCCAGAACTCACACCCCCTTAAAGAGCATTTGAGATTTTACAGGTTTGCTGCCAGTAGCCATTAAAGTGTTTGAAATGGGGACACTTTTTTCAAATGGTCACAAAATCTTGTACACTTCGAGTTTTTAGCTGAATGTTTTTGTGCATGCCAAAAAAAATACAAGGATCACATCTACCAAGTTTGGGGCCAAAAATCCTTCTGAAAAAATTTTAAAAAATCTCAAACCGTAAAAAGTTTCAAAAATCCTGAAAAATGGACAATGAGTCGTCCTGCCATGAAACTTCACGTGAAGGCTTAAGGGACCATTGTATGAATTTACAAGCCATAAAAATGGCATTGGCACACAGAAATATGAAGATGTGCCTAAACCAACCTACCACCCTATCGATCCACAGCTTGTGCATCCCGTCTCTCTGGCCGGCATAGTGCCCGCCCACCCGCTCCTTTCGTCAGTTGCCTTAGGCATACGGAGTTCATTCCCAGTCTAAGATCGGATCGGACCGAGGGTTGTGGCACCAGGATCGATAGCATGCAGTGGCAGACCCGACCGATCCTCGACTTCCGCATCCCGTCCCTCTGGCGGGCTGCGCGCCTGCACGCTCCTTTCGTGGGTTGACTTAACCATACGGAGTTCATTCCCAGTCTAAGCATACGAAGTTCATTCCAAGCCTAAGATTGGACCGGATCAAGGGTTGCGGCAGCACATGTTGAGCTAGGGCATGTGCTGGTGCCGCATTTTTCTTCACCGGGGCACCATCGCCGGAGCATCGCCGGAGAACCTGACCGACAGCATTGGGGTTCCGGCTATCGGAGGGGCCGGGGGTGTTGTGCACACATGAGGTGCGATGGGTGCTAGTGCTTGGCCCTTATATTGGCCCCCTATCCCCCATCAAAACTTAAGAACTCACAGCCCCTTAAAGAGCATTTGAGATTTTATAGGTTTGCTGCCAGTAGCCATTAAAGTGTCTGAAATGGGGACACTTTTTTCAAATGGTCACAAAATCTTGTACACTTCGAGTTTTTAGCTGAATTTCTTTGTGCATGCCAACAAAAATACAAGGATCACGTCTACCAAGTTTGGGACCAAAACTCCTTTCGAAAAAATTTTAAAAAATCTCGAACCGTAAAAAGTTTTAAAAATCATGAAAAATAGAAAACGAGTCGTCTTGCCGTGAAACTTCACGTGAAGGTTTAAGGGACCATTGTATGAATTTACAAGCCATAAAAATGGCATTTGCATGCAGAAATATGAAGATGTGCCTAAACCCACCTACCACCCTACCGATCCACGGCTTACGCATCCCATCTTTCTGGTCAGCGCAGTGCCCGCCCGCCCGTCCGCCCGCTCGTTTCATCGGTTGGCTTAGGGATAGGAGCTCATTCCCAATCTAAGATCAGACCAGACTGAGGGTTATGGTAGCAGGATCGGCAGCACACAGAGGGGGACCCAACCGATCCTCGGCTTGCGCATCCCGCCCTTCTGGCCGACTGAGCGCCCGCACGTTCGTTTCGTGGGTTGACTTAGGCATACGGAGTTCATTCCCAGTCTAAGATCAGACCAAACCAAGGGTTGCGGCAGCACAAGCTGGGCTCGAGCATGTGTTGGTGCCGTATTTTTCTTCGTCGAGGCACCATCGTCGGAGCATCATCGGAGAACTTGACCGGCGACATTGGGGTTCTGACGATCAGGGGGCCGGGGGGTGTGCGCATATGATGTGCGATGGGTGCTGGTACTTGGCCCTTATATTGGCCGCCTATCCCGTATCAAACCTTGAGAACTCACACCCCCTTAAAGAGCATTTGAGATTTTACAGGTTCGCCACTAGTAGCCATTAAAGTGTCTGAAATGGGGACACTTTTTTCAAATGGTCACAAAATCTTGTACACTTCGAGTTTTTTGCTGAATTTTTTTTTGCATGCCAACAAAAATACAAGGATCATGCCTACCAAGTTTGGGGCCAAAACCGAAAAAATTTTAAAAAAATCCCGAACCGCAAAAAGTTTTGAAAATGGTGAAAAATAGAAAATGAGTCGTCTTGCCATGTAACTTCACATGAAGGCTTAAGGGACCATTGTATGAATTTACAAGCCATAAAAATGGCATTGGCACATAGAAATATGAACATGTGCCTAAACCCACCTACCACCCTATCGATCCATGGCTTGTGCATCCCGTCTTTCTGGCCGGCATAGTGCCTGCCCGCCCGCCCGCTCGTTTCGTCGGTTGGCTTAGGCATACGGAGTTCATTACCAGTCTAAGATTGGACCAGACCGAGGGTTGCGGTAGCAGGATCGATAGCATGTAGAGGGGGACCTGATCGATCCCTGGTTTACGCATCCCGCCGCTCTGTCCGACTGAGCACCCGCACGCTCGTTTAGTGGGTTGACTTATGCATACGGAGTTCATTCCCAGTCAAGCATATAGAGTTCATTCCCAGTCTAAGATCAGACTGAAACGAGGGTTGCGGCAGCACATGCTGGGCTCAGGCATGTGCTGGTGCCGCATTTTTCTTCGTCGGGGCACCATCATTGGAGAACCTGACCGACGGTATTGGGGTTCCGACGATCTGGAGGGCCGGGGGGTGTGCGCACATGATGTCTGATGGGTGCTGGTACTTGGCCCTTATATTGGCCCCCTATACCTCATCAAACCTTGAGAACTCACACCCCCTTAAAGACCATTTGAGATTTTAAAGGTTCGCCGCCAGTAGCCATTAAAGTGTCTGAAATGGGGACACTTTTTTGAAATGGTCATAAAATCTTTTACACTTTGAGTTTTTAGCTGAATTTTTTTGTGCAAGCCAACAAAAATAAAAGGATCACGTCTATCAAGTTTGGGTTCAAAATTCCTTCCGAACAAATTTTAAAAAATCTCGAACAGTAAAAAGTTTTGAAAATCGTGAAAAATAGAAAACGAGTCGTCTTGCCATTAAACTTCACGTGAAGGCTTAAGGGACCATTGTATGAATTTACAAGCCATAAAAATGGCATTGACATGCAGAAATATGAAGATGTGCCTAAACCCACCTACCACCCTATCGATCCACGGCTTGCGCATGCCGTCTCTCTAGTCGGCTTGTGCCCGCCCGCCCGCCCTCCTGCTCGTTTCGTCAGTTGGCTTGGGCATACAGAGTTCATTCCCTATCTAAGATCAGACCAAAATGAGGGTTGTGGTAGCAAGATCGACAGCACGCAGAGGGGGACCCAACCGATCCCCGGCTTGCGCATCCCGCCCCTCTGGCGTTGAGTGCCCCGTACGCTCGTTTCGTGGGTTGACTTAGGCATACGGAGTTCATTCCCAGTCTAAGCATACAGAGTTCATTCCCAGTCTAAGATCGGATTGAATCAAGGGTTGCGGCCGCACATGCTAGGCTCGGGCATGTGCTGGTGTCGCATTTTTCTTCGTCGGGGCACCATCGCCGGAGCATCGTCGGAGAACCTGACCGACGGCATTGGGGTTCCGACGGTCGGAGGGGGCCAGGGGGTGTGCGAACATGATGTGCGATGGGTGCTAGTACTTGGCCCTTATATTGGCCCCCTATCCCTCATCAAACCTTGAGAACTCACACCCCCTTAAAAAGCATTTGAGATTTTACAGGTTTGCTGCCAGTAGCCATTAAAGTGTCTGAAATGGGGACACTTTTTTCAAATGGTCACAAAATCTTGTACACTTTGAGTTTTTAGCTGGATCTTTTTGTGCATGCCAAAAAAAATACAAAGATTGTGCCTACCAAGTTTGGGGACAAAACTCCTACCGAAAAAATTTTAAAAAATCTCGAACCGTAAAAAGTTTTGAAAATCGTGAAAAATAGAAAACGAGTCATCTTGCCATGAAACTTCACGTGAAGGCTTAAGGGACCATAGTCTGAATTTACAAGCCATCGAAATGGCATTGGCACACAAAAATATGAAGATGTGCCTAAACCCACCTACCACCCTATCAATCCACGGCTTGCGTAACCCGTCTCTTGGATCGGCGTAGTGGCTGCCCACCCGCTCGTTTCGTCGGTTGGCCTAGGCATACGGAGTTCATTCCCAGTATAAGATCAGACTAGATCAAGGGTTGAAATAGCAAGATCAGTAGCACGTAGAGGTGGACCCGGCTGATCCCTGACATATGCATCTCGCCCCTCTGGCTGGCTAAGAGCCCGCACGCTTGTTTCGTGGGTTGACTTAGGGATACGGAGTTCATTCCCAGTCTAAGCATATGGAGTTCATTCCCAGTCTAAGATCATACCGGACTGAGGGTTACGGTAGCACACGCTGGGCTCGAGCATGTGCCGGTGCCGTAATTTGCTTCGCCGGGGCACCATCATCGGAGCATCACCGGAGAACCTGACCGGCGGCATTGGGGTTATGGTGATCGGGGGGGTCGGGCCAGGGGGTGTGCACACATGATGTGCGATGGGTGCTGGTACTTGGCCCTTATATTGGCCCCCAATCCCTTATCAAACCTCAAGAACTCACACCCCCTTAAAGAGCATTTTCGATTTTACAGGTTTGCTGCCAGTAGCCATTAAAGTGTCTAAAATGGGGACATTTTTTTCAAATGGTCACAAAATCTTGTACACTTCGAGTTTTTAAATGAATTTTTTTTGTGCATGCCAACAAAAATACAAGGATTACGTCCAAGTTTGGGGCCAAAACTCCTTTCGAAAAAATTTTAAAAAATCTCGAACCGTAAAAAGTTTCAAAAATCATGAAAAATAAAAAACAGGTCATCTTGCAATGAAACTTCACGTGAAGGCTTAAAGGACCATTGTATGAATTTACAAGCCATAAAAATGGCATTGGCATGCAAAAATATGAAGATATGCCTAAACCCACCTACCACCCTATCGATCCACGGCTTGCGCATCCCATCTCTCTTGCCAGCATAGTGCCCGCCTGCCCGCTCGTTTTGTCGATTGGCTTAGGCATACGGAGTTCATTCCCAGTCTAAGATCGAATCAAACCAAGGGTTACGATAGCAGGATCGGCAGCACGCAGAGGGGGAACCGGTCGATCTTTGGCTTACACATCCTACCCCTCTGGCCGGCTGAGTGCCCGCACGCTCGTTTCGTGGGTTGACTTAGGCATATGGAGTTCATTCCCAGTCTAAGCATACGGAGTTCTTTCCCAGTCTAAAATCGGACTGGACCGAGGGTTGCGGCAGCAGATGCTGGGCTCGAGCATGTGCTAGTGTCGAATTTTTCTTTGCCGGGGCACCATCGTCAGGGCATTGCCTGAGAACCTAGCCAGTGGCATTGGGGTTCCGGCGATCAGGGGGTCGGGGGGGTTTGCGCAAATGATGTGCGATGGGAGCTGGTACTTCGCCCTTATATTGGCCCCCTATCCCTCATCAAACCTCAAGAACTCACCACCCCTTAAAGAGCATTTGAGATTTTATAGGTTTGCTGCCAGTCGTAATTAAAGTGTCTGAAATGGAGACACTTTTTTCAAATGGTCACAAAATCTTGTACACTTTGAGTTTTTAGCTGAATTTTTTTGTGCAAGCCAACAAAAACAAAAGGATCACGTCTACCAAGTTTGGGTTCAAAATAGAAAACGAGTCGTCTTCCCATGAAACTTCACGTGAAGGCTTAAGGGACCATTGTATTAATTTACAAGCCATAAAAATGGCATTGGCATGCAGAGATATGAAGATGTACCTAAACCCACCTACCACCCTATCGATCCACGGCTTGCGCATCCCGTCTCTCTGGCCGACGTAGTGCCCGCCCGCCTGTCTGCTCGTTTCATCGGTTGGCTAAGGCATACGAAGTTCATTCCCAGTCTAAGATCTGACTCGACTGAGGGTTACGGTAGCAGGATTGACAGCACGCAGAGGGGGGCCCAACCAATCCTCGGCTTGCGCATCCCGCCCCTCTAGCCGGCTGAGTGCCCGCACGCTCCTTTCATGGGTTGACTTAGGCATACAGAGTTCATTCCTAGTCTAAGCGTATGGAGTTCATTCCCATTCTAAGATCGGACTAGACCGACGGTTATGGCAGCACATGCTATGCTCGGGCATGTACTGGTGCCACATTTTTCTTCACCGGGGCACCATCGTCGGAGCATCGTCAGAGAACTTGACCGGCGGCATTGGGGTTCCGGTGATCGGGGGGGCCGAGGGGGTGTGCGCACATGATGTGCGATGGGTGCTGGTACTTGGCCCTTATATTGGCCCCCTATCCCTCATCAAACCTCGAGAACTCACACCCCCTTAAAGAGCATTTGAGATTTTACAAGTTTGCTGCCAGTAGCCATTAAAGTGTCTGGAATGGGGACACTTTTTTCAATTGGTCACAAAATCTCGTACACTTTGAGTTTTTAGCTGAATTTTTTTGTGCATGCCAAAAAAAATACAAGGATCACGTCTACCAAGTGTGGGGCCAAAACTCGTTTCGAAAAAATTCTGAAAAATCCTGAACCGCAAAAAGTTTTGAAAATCGTGAAAAATAGAAAACGAGTCGTCTTGCCATGAAACTTCACGTGAAGCTTAAGGGACCATTGTATGAATTTACATGCCATAAAAATGGCATTGGCATGCAGAAATATGAAGATGTGCCTAAACCCACCTATCACCCTATTGTTCCACGGCTTGCGCATCCCGTCTCCCTGGCTGACGTAATGCCCGCCCGCCCACCCGCTCGCTCGTTTTGTCGATTGGCTTCGACATACTGAGTTCATTCGCAATCTAAGATCAGACCAGATCGAAGGTTGCGGCAGCATGATCGGCGGCACGCAGAGGGGGACCCGGTCGATCTTCGGCTTGTGCATCCCGCCCCTCTGGCCCGTTGAATGCCCGCACGCTCGTTTCGTGGGTTGACTTAGGCATACAGAGTTCATTCCCAGTCTAAGCATACGGAGTTCATTCCCAGTCTAAGATCAGATTAGACCGAGGGTTACGGTAGCACATGCTAGGATCGAGCATGTGCCGGTGCCGTATTTTTCTTTGTCGGGGCACCATCGTCAGAGCATCACCGAAAAACCTGTCCGGTAGTGTCATAAGGTCTAGATCTGGGGATCTATCACTAGACATTAACTTAAGGGAGTCGGCACCAATCTTTTTTATTTAGGTGCGATTGGCCACCTAAAGAATTTGTCCTTTCAGGGAACACCTAAGTTTAAGGGTCCCTAAAAGAATAGGTTCAGGTCTACAAACTAGAACAGGGTTCGGGAGTTCGGTTACGTGTGAGGAAGGTTATAGCAACGCTGATCAAAAGATGGTACCAACTAAAATTTATGTTATCCAAAAAGCCTTAAAAATTTACCAATTAATTAATTATTGGAAATTATTCTCAATTGACTCGAATACTTTTAGCAGAAAATTGAGAAAATTCCCTCACCTCAAGAGTATGCAAGAAAAACTACTGCTTCACTTGCAGAGGCTCCATCGTCGGATTAGTTAAAAAAAAATCAAAATCAAAATCAAAATAGAAAGGAAGGAAAAAATGATTGTTCTTGTGTAGGGAAAATTGATACTTTCAACTTTTCCCCAAAAATACTTTTTTTGAAAATTTATTTTTAAGGAAAATTGATACTTTCAACTTTTCCCAAAAAATATTTTTTTGGAAATTTATTTTTAAGAAAAATTGATACTTTCAACTTTTCCTCAAAAATATTTTTTTTGAAACTTTGATTTCCAAGGAAAATTGATACTTTCAACTTTTCCTCGAAAACCCTTTTTTGAAAATTTATTTTTAAGGAAAACTGATACTTTCAACTTTTCCCTAAAAATATTTTTTTTGGAAATTTTGATTTTTATTTAAAGAAAATAGAATAATAAAAATAGAAAAATAAAGAAAAGTAAAAATAAAATAAAAATAAAATTAAGATAAGAAGAATATTAAATAAACCAAATCTAATAAATAAAAAAAAATAAACAAATAAATGAAAATAAAAATAATTCAAAAAAAAAAAAAAACTTGGAGCGGCTCAGATCGTGGCTCAGCTCGGCTCGGCTCAAGGAAGAGAAACGGCTCGAGGGGCAGCTTGGGAAGCTCGGCTCGACTTGGCTTGACTCGGAGGGGGGCTGGCACGCACGGGTCAGGAAGTGGGTCGACGCTCGGGTTGGGTCGGGTCACAGTAAAACGCGCGGATCCTCTGGGTCAGTTAAGGCCAAAACGACGTCGTTTTGAGAGGGTATAAAAGGCACTTCCCTCTGTTTTTCGGCAGAACGCTCCTCCCTTCTCTCTCTCTTCTTCCTTTTTCCTCTCTTTTCTCTCTAAAAGGTCGAAGAACTTTGATTGAAGATTCACCAGATTCTGGGTTTTGTTACCGGAATCTGGGTTTTTTCACCGGAAGTTCACCAAAAGTTCGCTGGAAGGTCACCGGTTTCTGGGATTCTTTGCTGGAAACTGGGCAGGTCGTCGAAAACTTCAAGGTTGGTCGGAATTTTCATCGAAAAATTCAAACTTTGCCGAAAACTTCACTGGAATCTGGAATTTTCCAAAAATTCCTAGAAAAAAAATGCCAAAAATCTTCAAAAAATTTCTTCTAATTCCCAGAACCCTTCTACACCTTTTCTTAGCCTTCTATACGCCTCTTTTCCCTTAAATCAGTAGCTTTTGCTTACTGTTTTTCGTCTGTCCAGCATTTTGTTCCAGAGGTCCCTTTTATAGGGATTGATCAGGCGTTCCTGATCAATCCCAATTCCTCCTTGGACGGGAATTCAATCTTTGAATCCAATCTGGACTCTCTTGATTGAATTCCCCTTCATAGTGGGATTCTTACACTTTTAATCCCAGCCCTCCAAAATCAAATAAAAATAATAATAGATAATTAAAAAAGATAGGATAGATAAAATAATAACAATAATAATATCAGATATACAAAAAATCAGATAAACGGAGCAAGAATTATTAACAGATAATACAATAAGATAAATCAAAAAAATATTACAAGAAAAATAATAATAAATAATAATAATAAATAAATTATAATATATAATAAATATAGAACTATATAAATAAAATACATATAAATATTAACAAAAAAATAAATAAATAAATAAATAAATAAGTAAAAATATACATGTAATAATAATAAATAATAAAATACATAAAATACAAAAGAAAAGAAACGAAAAAAAGGAAAAAAATACAAAGTAAAAATTGCATTGGGCTTGCCCATTTGGGCCAGGCCCAATTGATCTGGGCCAGGACCCAATTGGGTGTCTACAGCTGCCCCTCTTTGCACATTTTCTGTGAAACAAAAATTGCGCAAAGACGTAGACACCCAATTAAGACTCAACTCAACATTGTCATTTTTTTGTGTTTTTTTTTGTTTTTTGTTTTTTGTTTTTTGTTTTTTTTTTTTTTACCAAAGCTCCTCTAAACAGAGGCTCAACGACTTTGAGAAACATAAATTGCTCCTCTAAACAGAGGCACCATGACTTTTGAAAATAAATTGCTCCTCTAAACAGAGGTACCACGACTTTTGGAAAGTAAATTGCTCCTCTAAACAGAGGCACCACTACTTTGAAAAATAAATTGCTCCTCTAAACAGAGGCACCACGACTTTGAAAAATAAATTGCTCCTCTAAACAGAGGCACCACGACTTTGAAAAATAAATTGCTCCTCTAAACAGAGGCACTACGACTTTTGGAAAGTAAATTGCTCCTCTAAATAGAGGCACCACGACTTTGAGAAAGTAAATTGCTCCTCTAAACAGAGGCACCACGACTTTGGAAAATAAATTGCTCCTCTAAACAGAGGCACCACGACTTTTGGAAAGTAAATTGCTCCTTGACAATCATGTCCAAAGGAGTTGAAAGTTGTGTTTGAAGGAATTTCAGGGGATTATGCCCAAAGGTCTTATAAATCAACCCTGATACCAAAAGACATCCTATTTCAAGGATTAGGAACTTACTTGACAAGCTTTTTTTTCAATTTTAAAAAATATCTTCGTATCTGTCTTCTCCATGTGGGATGTTGGAACACCCTTGCTTCTTGAATTTATACACTCTACTTTCCTGAAAGTAGTGTATGCTATGCAAATGCATATGAATTTCAATGCATACTATGCAAATGTTAGCCAAATAATTCCTATTCAATGTATGGTACTCAAGTTTCTCAAGCTCTTCTTGGGCACCAAGCTTTTTGATTCTTCAGAGATCCAATTACACTACTCTTCTAAGATCGAAATAGTGTAGCTCTTAATTGTTTTTTTCCACTCACATTCTTCCTTGTTCAGTTTCTCAATACTTTGGAATAAGCTTCATCAATCGATCATCACTTGACCATCATTCAATGAATTTTTCAGCACTAAAAAATTTCAAAACAAGTTTCATCCACCATCACTGGGTCATTACTCATAGGTGTCTTAGCATTAACCATTCCAAAACAAACTTTGTCCACTGATTGTTCTCATCATTCAATCATAACTTGCAAATCATATCGACCAATTCATCATTGTACTAATCACTTGGTTATACCACTTTTCAAGATTTGCCCCATTATATTCTCCATTTGGTCACATCATATATCCTTCCAAAGCATCTTTTTTAGGTTTCTACCATTTCTTCATTTTGCTACCACCATCATCTTAGATTTTCTTTTCAAATGAATGCAAGACTCTTTTAAGCACATATTCATTCATTCATTATCATTTCAATTCTTGACAAATACAATGCAATCAAGCATTTTCTCAATTCATTCTAGGGGTGAAACAATAAGAGAACACAAGGTGAATTATGGTAAAGATAATCAATGAAGATTTGTTTTGGTACAAAACAAATGGGAAAGAAAATAAATTGGACATATGTCATTGGGATGGATGGTATGTCCAAATGATGAATATCTAGACAATTCTCAATATTAATCTAGCATTCTTTTTCAAAAACTCATTCCATTTACTGTTGAAGTCAACTTGAGCTTGGCGAACTTTGCCCCAGTCTTTGAGGGATCTTCAGATGTCTTTGATCTTCCATTTATGTGAGCCGTTTGACCTGGATCTTTTTCTATCAACTTTTCAGGTTTTTAATTTGAATCTCTTTTTTTTTCATTTTCTCATTTCTTTTTTTTTCTTTTTTCTTTCTTTTTTTTTCCTTTTTTCATCATCTTTTTTCTCTTTTCTCATTTTTCATCCATTGTTGATATCTTTCATGCATCAAACTTTAGAGCCTGATTCCATTGCTTCCTCATGAGCATACTTTCGCTCAACATATGATCATTCAAGTTGAGTATTCACATTTGATCCAAATGGACTTTTCAAGGTTGTAATGTAGGCCAAGGTGAAGGGTCATAAAAAAATGGATATAATAGGCTCAAAACACGTATTAAAAAGGTTCAACACCAAAGGATCATTTGATATAACTTGGCATTTTGCCCCCACATTGTTTCACTATTTGCTTTCTTCACACAAAGGATTCTCATTACTTTGCCCCAAGTCATGTGTGACATTTTTTATTTTTTTCTTTTTTTTTTTGAGATCTTTTTGTGTTTTTTTCAAAAATTGCCCCTTCAGTGTAGAAGGTGATCCTTGGTTAGGGTTCTTCAGAAAAAGAAATCATAACAAGCTCAAAGGGGTAGCAATAAATGGTTTTTCGAATGGTAAAAGAAAGATGGCCATTTTTCATCTCAATTGTGAATACCTTTCTTGAACATCATCTATTGAACAAAGCTCATGAATCTGTATAAAAGATTACACATCTTCAAGACATATCTATTTCACCTCCGGTAACATCTTATTTTTGCTCAAATCATCTTCTCATATTAAATGGGGATGAGTTTTCAAAATTAAATCCCAAAATTATTGTTATCATTGTCTAAATATTCATCATCTGAAATTTAAGAATGGGAATGTAAAGTTATGAAAGGTAACGGAGCATGGAGTAATGGTCAAGTGAAAGAGAAAAATGTAATGAAATGCAATGACTTGCCTTTATTAAAATGATAACAAGTGAAGTCATATTGCAAAAAGAAATCTAACATTATTTGAAAAGAAATCCTAAAATGACAGAAGAAACCTTCAACCAGCCTTATCTCCATTTTTTAAAATTGTCCCCCTATGCGATCAGGTGAAGAATCTCTATTGACATCTTGCCCCTCAATTCATTGTGACTCTCCAGACCCTTTCTGTTCTTGACTTTCACTCAGAGCGCTAACATTAGATGTTGTTGCTTTTCCTTGATCAAAACTTATCATTCCATCATTGATCAACTGTAGCACCTTATACTTTAAAGCAGTGCAATTTTCAATAGAATGGCCAGTAATTCCATAGTGATAGTCGCAGTGGGCTGTAGGATCATACCACTTTGGGTAGGGTGGTTTAAGTGGCTCCACATGGATGGGGGCAATCAAATGGCTATTATAGAGTTCTCAATATAACTCTGTATAAGTCATAGGGATTAGATCAAATACAGGTTTCAAGTAGTTCGTTGTTCTCGTGAACCACTTGCTGGGTTAATAGGGTGAACTTGGGTTCTTGCAGGAGCTTGAATGTTGAGGCTGTATGTAAGATCTTGAGGGCTATAAATTGATCGGTATGTGGATGAATAAGGTGGTTGTGGAGCCAGCTGGTATGGGTAGGATGAGACATTATTCACAGTAGGATAGTATGAAGAGTAACCTTGGGATGGATAGGGTTGATAACCCCTGAATTATTGTCTATCAAAGCTCATAGCTTGAGCTTGAGCTTCTTTCTTTTCTGATGTCTTCTTGGTTTCTCCTCCTTTTAACTTGCCATTTTTTATGGCACTTTCAATAATTTCTCCAGAGATCACCATGTCGACAAAATTCTTTGTTGCATTCCCTATCATCTTTTCATAATAGGGAGGTTTTAAAGTGCTAACAAATAGCACTGTAGTTTCTTTCTCGGTCAATGGAGGTTGTACCTGTGAAGTTATATCTCTCCATCTCTGGGCGTATTCTTTAAAAGAGTCATTTACCTTTTTCTCTAGATTCTGTAAAGACAAACGATCAGGAGCCAAATCGATAATGTGTCGATATTGACTGATGAAGTCATGAGCCATATCACTTCAAGAGCAAATGTGGGTCCTATCCAACTGAACATACCACCTGGTAGCAGAACCAGTAAGGCTATCCTGGAAGACATGCATCAAGAGTTTTTCATCATGTGCATGAGCTGCCATCTTTCTGCAATATATAGTGATGTGGGTTTTGGGGCACTTTGTACCATCATATTTTTCAAATTTTGGTACTTTGAACTTATGGGGGATAACCACATCAGGAACTAGGCAGAGCCCAGCAGCATCAACTGACCCATAAAAGCTAAATCCTTCTACAGCCCGTAGCCTCTGCTCTAGCATGCTAATTTTAGAGCTTTCCTCAGCTTCCACCCTTATCTTTTCCTTCTCTTTCTTTTTTAAATCATCTAGATTAGGAATTGGTTTTGCTGCCTTTTCAGTGAAGACAGGATTTATATAGCTATTATACTGCCCTGGGTTAAAAGCTGATGGCATTCCAGGATATGTTGGATATGCAAAATGTTGTGGTGGGACCTCTTGGGCAGACTGGGCTTGAGGTGGGCCAAAACCTAGAGGGTACAAAGGGTCAGCCACTTCTTGCTGGCTTGTACTTCCTTCAACTCCTTTTCCTTTATTCATGTTATTAAGGGCCTCCAGAATCTTGCTTAGTTCATTTTCAATCTTCTCTTGAGCTTTTTCTAGCTTTTCAAATCTATGAGAACTTTCCTCTTCCATTTGCCTTGCTCTGAATCTTGTGTTGTATGGATGAGTAGGGTTTTCGCTAGATGGAGCTATCTTGGGACCTTGAGTACCATACTTATGATTAGAAATGTTATGCTGTGCCTTATGTATGATGCTTTGATACATAAATGAAATGTACATTTTTCTGAATGAAATCTAGTATGAAATGAATGCAAATGATTGTGTTAAAACATGATCATGAAAGTAATGCAAATGCATACAATCAGACAAACAACATAGTTAGTTCGATGGATGAAATGAAAGTGATGCTGATGCATAATGGTACATATGATAAAAATAATACACAAAGTTAAACAGTCAAAATGATTAGACAAACACCCTTTTTGTGTCTTAATTTCAGGGTATATCTATCATTGGATAGAAAAGGGCTCTATCTTAGGTATAGGCACTCTTAAGGTTCACTACATGTGATTTTAAGGTCAGAGTCTAAAGGTCCTCAAATTGCTCCTTACATCCTTGTCTATCATAGACTGGTAAGGCACCCTAATCCTCACCCATTATAGGCTACAAGAGGAAAAGGTTCAATTTGAGTGGGAGTATTTCGCTAGCCACTGCAGAGGCATTAGACCTCACGAAAGCAATAAGTACTTTACTCCTTCCTAGAGGGACAGAGCTCAGGTATAGAGCTCATGTTATGCACATGCACATGAATGACATAATTAACAAGGTAAATAAACATGAATGAATAATAACACATATATACAAAAAGGTTCAATTTTATTAGGCTTTTGGATAACACAAATTATTTGCTGCCCTGACTCTCAAAGTCCCCAGTGGAGTCACCAAGCTGTCATAACGTCTAGATCCAGGGATCTATCGCTAGACATTGACTTAAGGGAGTCACCACCAATCTTTTTTATCTAGGTGCGATTGGCCACCTAAGGAATCTGTCCTTTCAGGGAACACATAAGTTTAAGGGTCCCTAAAAGAATAGGTTCAGGTCTACAAACCAGAATAGGGTTCGGGAGTTCAGTTACGTGTGAAGAAGGTTATAGCACCCTCAAAAGGCCCATCAAAAGATGGTACCAGCTGAAATTTGTGTTATCCAAAAAGCCTTAAAATTTTACCAAGTAATTAATTATTGGAAATTATTCTCAATTGACTCTAATACTTTTAGCAAAAAATTGAGAAAATTCCCTCACTTCAAGAGTATGCAAGAAAAACTACTGCTTCACTTGCAGAGGCTCCATCGTCGGATTAGTTAAAGAAAAATCAAAATCAAAATCAAAATCAAAATAGAAAGGAAGGAAAGAATGATTGTTCTTGTGTAGGGAAAATTGATACTTTCAACTTTTCCTCAAAAATATTTTTTTTGAAACTTTGATTTCCAAGGAAAATTGATACTTTCAACTTTTCCTCAAAAACTCTTTTTTGAAAATTTATTTTTAAGGAAAATTGATACTTTCAACTTTTCCCTAAAAATATTTTTTTTGGAAATTTTGATTTTTATTTAAAGAAAATAGAATAATAAAAATAGAAAAATAAAGAAAAGTAAAACAAAAATAAAAATAAAATTAAGATAAAAATAATATTAAATAAACCTAATCTAATAAATAAAAAAAACAAAAAAATGAAAATAAAAAAAATTCAAAAAAAAAAAACCTGGAGTGGCTCGAATCGCGGCTCGGCTTGGCTCAACTCAAGGAAGATAAACGGCTCGGGGGGCGGCTTGGGAAGCTCGGCTCGGCTCGGCTCGGCTTGGCTCGAAGGGGGGCTGGCACACACGAGACAGGAAGCGGGTCGATGCTCGGGTCGGGTCGGGTCACGGTAAAACACGCGGATCCTCTGGGTCACTTAAGGCCAAAACGACGTCGTTTTGAGAGGGTATAAAAGGCACTTCCCTTTGTTTTTGGGCAGAACGCTCCTCCCCTCTCTCTCTCTTCTTCCTTTTACCTCTCCCTTCTCTCTAAAAGGCCGAAGAACTCCGGTTGAAGATTCATCAGATTCTGGGTTTTGTAGCCGGAATCTGGGTTTTTTCGTCGGAAGTTCACCGATTTCTGGGATTCTTTACTGGAAACTGGGCAGGTCGCCGAAAACTTCAAGGTTGGTCGAAATTTTCATCAAAAAATTCAAACTTTGTCGAAAACTTCACTGGAATCTGGAATTTCCAGAAATTCCTAGAAAAAAGACGCCAAAAATCTCCAAAAAATTTCTTCTAATTCCCAGAACCCTTCTACACCTTTTCTTAGCCTTCTATACGCCTTTTTTCCCTTAAATCAGTAGCTTTTGCTTACTGTTTTTCTTCTGTCCAGCATTCTGTTCCAGAGGTCCCTTTTATAGGGATTGATCAGGAGTTCCTGATTAATCCCAATTCCTCCTTGGACGGGAATTCAATCTTTGAATCCAATCCGGACTCTCTTGATTGAATTCCCCTTCACAGTGGGATTCTTCCACTTTCAATCCCAGCCCTCCAAAATCAAATAAAAAAATAATAGATAATTAGAAAAGATAGGATAGATAAAAAAAAATAATAATAATATCAGATACACAAAAAATCAGATAAACGGAACAAGAATTATTAACAGATAATACAATAAGATAAATCAAAAAAATATTACAAGAAAAATAATAATAAAAATAATAATAAATAAATTATAATATATAATAAATATAGAACTATATAAATAAAATACATATAAATATTAATAGAAAAATAAATAAATAAATAAGTAAAAATATACATATAATAATAATAAATAATAAAATACATAAAATACAAAAGAAAAGAAACGAAAAAAAGGAAAAAAAATACAAAGTAAAATTTGCATTGGGCTTACCCATTTGGGCCAGGCCCAATTGATCTGGGCCAGGACCCAATTGGTTGTCTACAGGTAGGATTGGGGTTTCGGTGATCAGGGGGCCGGGGGGTGCGTGCACATCATGTGTGATGGATGCTGGTACTTGGCCCTTATATTGCCACCTATCCCTCATCAAACCTCGAGAACTCACACCCCCTTAAAGAGCATTTGAGATTTTACAGGTTTGCTGCTAGTAGCCATTAAAGTGTTTGAAATGGGGACACTTTTTTCAAATGGTCACAAAAATCTTGTACGCTTCGAGTTTTTAGCTGAATTTTTTTGTGCATGCCAACAAAAATACAAGGATCACGTCTACAAAGTTTGGGGCCAAAACTCCTTCCGAAAAAATTTTAAAAAATCCTAAACCATAAAAAGTTTTAAAAATCGTGAAAAATTGAAAACGATTCGTCTTGCCATGAAACTTCACGTGAAGGCTTAAGGGACCATTGTATGAATTTACAAGCCATAAAAATGGCATTGGCACACAAAAATATGACGATGTGCCTAAACCCACCAACAACCCTATCAATCCACGGCTTGCGCATCCCGTCTCTTTGGTCGGCGTAGTGACCGCCCGCCCGCACGTTTCGTCGGTTGGCTTAGGCATATGGAGTTCATTTCCAGTCTAAGATCGCACCAGACCAAGGGTTGTGGCAGCAAGATCGGCAGCACGCAGAGGGGGGCCCGATTGATCCCCGACTTGCGCATCCCGCCCCTCTGGCCAGTTGAGCACCCGCACGCTCATTTCGTGGGTTAACTTAGGCATACGGAGTTCATTCCCAGTCTAAGCATACAGAGTTTATTCCAGTCTAAGATCGGACCGGACCGAGGGTTGCGACAGCACAAGCTGGGCTCGGGCATGTGCTGGTGCCGCATTTTTCTTCATCGCGGCACCATCGTCGGAGCATCGCCGGAGAATCTGACCGGTGGCATTAGGGTTCCGGCGATCGGGGGGGCAGGGGGTGTGCGCACATGATGTGCGATGGGTACTGGTACTTGGCCCTTATATCGGCCCCCTATCCCTCATCAAACCTTGAGAACTCACACCCCCGTAAAGAGCATTTGAGATTTTACAGGTTTGCTGCCAGTAGCCATTAAAGTGTTTGAAATGGGGACACTTTTTTCAAATGGTCACAAAATCTTGTACACTTCGAGTTTTTAGCTGACTTTTTTTGTGCATGCCAATAAAAATACAAGGATCATGTCTACCAAGTTTGGGGCCAAAACTCCTTCCGAAAAAATTTTAAAAAATCCCGAACCGTAAAATTTTTAAAAATTGTGAAAAATAGAAAACGAGTCGTCTTGCCATGAAAGTTCACGTGAAGGCTTAGGGGACCATTGTGTGTATTTACAAGCCATTAAAATGGCATTGGCACACAAAAATATGAAGATGTGCCTAAACCCCACTACCACCCTATCGATCCACGGTTTGCGCATCCCATCTCTCTGGCCGACGGAGTGCCCGCCCGCCCGCTCCTTTCGTCGGTTGGCTTAGGCATACGGAGTTCATTCCCAGTCTAAAATCAAACCGGACTGAGGGTTGCAGCAGTAGGATCGGCAACACGTAAGGGGTTGCCCGACCGATCCGCGACTTGCGCATCCCACCCCTCTGGCCGGCTGAGCGCCCGCACACTCGTTTCATGGGTTGACTTAGGCATACGGAGTTCATTCCCAGTATAAGCATATGGAATTCATTACCAGTCTAAGATTGGACCAGACTGAGGTTTGTGGCAGCACATGCTGGGCTCAGGCATGTACTGGTGCCGCATTTTTCTTCGTTGGGGCACCATCGTCGGAGCATCGTCGGAGAACCTGACCGGGGGGCCGGGGGGTGTGCGCAAATGATGTGCGATGGGTGCTGGTACTTGGCCCTTATATTGGACCCCTATCCCTCATCAAACCTCGGGAACTCACACCCCCTTAAAGAGCATTTGAGATTTTGCAGGTATGCTACCAACAGCCATTAAAGTGTCTGAAATGGGGACACTTTAATCAAATGGTCACAAAATCTTGTACACTTTGAGTTTTTAGCTGAATGTTTTTGTGCGTGCCAACAAAAATAGAAGGATCACGTCTACCAAGTTTGGGGCCAAAACTCCTTCCAAAAAAAGTAAAAAAAATCTCGAACCTTAAAAAGTTTCCAAAATCGTGAAAAATAGAAAACGAGTCATCTTGCCATGAAACTTTACATGAAGGCTTAAGGGACCATTGTATGAATTTACAAGCCATAAAAATGGCATTGGCATGCAGAAATATGAAGATGTGCCGAAACCCACCTACCACCCTATCGATCCATGGCTTGCGCATCCCGTCTCTCTGGCTGGTGTAGTGCCCGCCCGCCTGTCCGCTCGTTTCGTCGGTTGGCTTAGGCATAGGGAGTTCATTCCCAGTCTAAGATCGAACCTGACAGAGGGTTGCAACAGCAGGATCGGTAACACGCCGAGGGGGACCCGACCGATCCCCGGCTTGCGCATCTCGCCCCTCTGGTCGGCATACGGAGAATCTGACCGGTGGCATTAGGGTTCCGCCGATCGGGGGGGCAGGGGGTGTGCGCACATGACATGCGATGGGTGCTGGTACTTGGCCCTTATATTGGGCCCCTATCCCTCATCAAACCTTGAGAACTCACACCCGCTTAAAAAGCATTTGAGATTTTACAGGTTTGCTGTCCGTAGCGATTAAAGTGTTTGAAATAGGGACACTTTTTTCAAATGGACACAAAATCTTGTACACTTCAAATTTTTACCTGAATTGTTTTGTGCATGCCAATAAAAATACAAGGATCACGTCTGCAAGTTTGGGGCAAAAACTCCTTCCGAAAAAATTTTAAAAAATCTTGAACCATAAAAAGTTTCAAAAATCATGAAAAATAGAAAACGTGTTGTCTCGCCATGAAACTTCATGTGAAGGCTTAAGGGACCATTGCATGAATTTACAAGCCATAAAAATGGCATTGGCATGCATAAATATGAAGATGTGCCTAAACCCACCTAGCACCCTATCAATCCACAGCATGTGCATCCCGTCTTTCTGGCTGGCGTAGTGCTCGCCCGCCCGCACGCTCGTTTCGTCGGTTGGCTTAGGCATAAGGAGTTCATTCCCAGTCTAAGATTGGACCGGACCAAGGGTTGTGGCAGCATGATCGGCAGCACGCAGAGGGGACCCGACCGATCCCCAGCTTGCGCATCCCGCACCTATGGCCGGCTGAGCGCCCGCACGTTCATTCCATGGGTTGACTTAGGCATACGGAGTTCATTCCCAGCATAAGCATACGGAGTTCATTCCCAGTCTAAGATTGGACCGGAGCAAGGGTTGCGGCAGCACATGCTGGGCTCGGGCATGTGCTGGTGCCGCATTTTTCTTCGTCGGGGCACCATCGTCGGAGCATCGTCGGAGAACCTGACAGGCAGCATTGGGGTTCCGACGATCGGGGGGGCTGGGGGGGTGTGCGCACATGATGTGCGATGGGTGCTGGTACTTGGCCCTTATATTGGCCCCCTATCCCTCATCAAACCTCTAGAACTCACACCCCCTTAAAGGGCATTTGAGATTTTACAGGTTTGCTACCAGTAGCCATTAAAGTGTCTGAAAAGGGGACACTTTTTTCAAATGGTCACAAAATCTTGTACACTTCGAGTTTTTAGCTGAATGTTTTTGTGCATGCCAACAAAAATACAAGGATCACGTCTACCAAGTTTAGGGCCAAAATTCCTTCCAAAACAATTTTAAAAAATCTCGAACCGTAAAAAGTTTAAAAAATCGTAAAAAATAGAAAACGAGTCGTCTTGCCATGAAACTTCACGTGAAGGCTTAAGGGACCATTGTATGAATTTACAAGCTATAAAAATGGCATTGGCATGCAGAAATATGAAGATGTGCCCAATCCCACCTACCACCCTATCAATCCACGGCTTGCGTATCCCGTCTATCTGGCCGGCGTAGTGCCCGCCCGCTCGTTTCGTCGGTTGGCTCAGGCATACAGAGTTCATTCCCAGTCTAAGATTGGATGGGACTGAGGGTTACGGCAGCAGGATCAGTAGCACATAGAGAGGGACCCGGTTGATCCTCGGCTTGCGCATCCCGTCCCTCTGGCCGGTTGAGCGCCCGCACGCTCGTTTCGTGGGTTGACTTAGGCATACAGAGTTCATTCCTAGTCTAAGCATACGGAGTTCATTCCCAGTCTAAGATGGGACCTAACCGAGGGTTGCGGCAGCACATGCTGGGCTCGGGCATGTGCTGGTGACGCATTTTTCTTCGTAGGGGCACCATTGTCGGAGAACCTGACTGGCCGCATTGGGGTTTCGACGATCAAGGTGGCCGGGGGGTGTGCGCACATGATGTGCGATGGGTGCTGGTACTTGGCCCTTCTATTGGCCCCCTATCCCTCATCAAACCTCCAAAACTCACACCCCCTTAAAGAGCATTTGAGATTTTACAGGTTTGCTGCCAGTAGCCATTAAAGTGTCTGAAAAGGGGACACTTTTTTCAAATGGTCACAAAATCTTTTACACTTCGAGTTTTTAGCTGACTGTTTTTGTGCATGCCAACGAAAATAAAAGGATCACGTCTACCAAGTTTAGGGCCAAAATTCCTTCCAAAACAATTTTAAAAAATCTCGAACCGTAAAAAGTTAAAAAAATCGTGCAAAATAGAAAACGAGTCGTCTTGCCATGAAACTTCACGTGAAGGCTTAAGGGACCATTGTATGAATTTACAAGCTATAAAAATGGCATTGGCATGCAGAAATATGAAGATGTGCCCAAACCCACCTACCACCCTATCAATCCGCGGCTTGCGTATCCTGTCTGTCTGGCCGGCGTAGTGCCCGCCCACCCGCCCGCCCGCTCGTTTCGTCGGTTGGCTCAGGCATACAGAGTTCATTCCCTATCTAAGATTGGATGGGATCGAGGGTTGCGGCAGCAGGATCAGTAGCACGTAGAGGGGGACCCGGTTGATCCTCGGCTTGTGCATCCCGTCCCTCTGGCCGGCTGAGCGCCCGCACGCTCGTTTCGTGGGTTGACTTAGGCATACGGAGTTCATTCCTAGTCTAAGCATACGAAGTTCATTCCCAGTCTAAGATTGGACCTAACCGCGGGTTATGGCAGCACATGCTGGGCTCGGGCATGTGCTGGTGACGCATTTTTCTTCGTAGGGGCACCATCGTCGGAGAACCTGACCGGCCGCATCGGGGTTTCGACGATCGGGGTGGCCGGGGGGTGTGCGCACATGATGTGCGATGGGTGCTGGTACTTGGGCCTTCTATTGGCCCCCTATCCCTCATCAAACCTCGAGAACTCACACCCCCTTAAAGAGCATTTGGGATTTTACAGGTTTGCTGCACTGTCAGTAAAGTGTCTGAAATGGGGACACTTTTTCTAATGGTCACAAAATCTTTTACACTTCGAGTTTTTAGCTGAAATTTTTTGTGCATGCCAAGAAAAATACAAGGATCATGTCTACCAAGTTTGGGGCAAAAACTCCTCGTGAAAAAATTTTAAAAAATCCCAAATTGTAAAAGTTTTAGAAATCATGAAAAATAGAAAACGAGTCGTCTTGCAATGAAACTTCACGTGAAGGCTTAAGGGACCATTGTATGAATTTACAAGCCATAAAAATGGCATTGGCACGCAGAAATATGAAGATGTGCCTAAACCCACCTACCACCCTATCGATCCACGACTTCCGCATCCCGTCTCTCTGGTCGATGTAGTGCCCGCCCGTCCTTCCGCCTGTTCGTTTCGTCGGTTGGCTTAGGCATAGGGAGTTCATTCCCAGTCTAAGATCAGACCGGATCGAGCGTTGCGGTAGCATGATCGGCAGCACACAGAGGGGGACCCGACAGATCCCCAGCTTGGGCATCCCGCCCCTCTGGCCGGCTGAGCGCCCGTACACTCATTTCATTGGTTGACTTAGGCATACGGAGTTCATTCCTAGTCTAAGCATAAAGAGTTCATTCCCAGTCTAAGATCAGATCGGACCGAGGGTTACGGTAGCACATACTGGGCTCGAGCATGTGCTGGTGTCACATTTTTCTTCATAGGGGCACCATCGTCGGAGAACCTAACCTGCGACATTTGGGTTCCGACGATCGGGGGGGTCGGGGGGGCCGGTGTGCGCACATGATGTGCGATGGGTGCTGTTACTTGGCCCTTATATTGGCCCCCTATCCCTTATCAAACCTCTAGAACTCACATCTCCTTGAAGAGGATTTGAGATTTTACAGGTTTGCTACCAGCAGCCATTAAAGTGTCTAAAATGGGGACATTTTTTTCAAATGGTCACAAAATCTTGTACACTTTGAGTTTTTAGCTGAATTTTTTTGTGCATGCCAAGAAAAATACAGTGATCACGTCTACCAAGTTTAGGGCCAAAACTGCTTCCGAAAAAATTTTAAAAAATCCCAAACCACAAAAAGTTTCAAAAATCGTGAAAAATAGAAAACGAGTCGTCCTGCCATGAAATTTCACATGAAGGCTTAAGGGACCATTGTCTGAATTTACAAGCCATAAAAATGGCATTGGCACGCAGAAATATCAAGATGTTCTTAAACCCACTTACCACCCTATCGATCCACGGCTTGCGCATCCCGTCTCTCTGGCTGGCGTAGTGCCCGTCCGCCCGCTCATTTCGTCGGTTGGCTTAGGCATACGGAGTTCATTCCCAGTCTAAGATCAGACCGGACCGAGGGTTGCGGCAGCAGGATCGACAGCACGCAGAGGGGGACCCGACCGAACCCCAGCTTGCGCATCCCGGCCCTTTAGCCGGCTGAGCGCCAGCACGTTCCTTTCGTAGGTTGACTTAGGCATACGGAGTTCATTCCCAGTCTAACATCGGACCGGACCGAGGGTTACGACAGCACATGCTGGGCTCGGGCATGTGCTGGTGATGCATTTTTCTTCACCGGGGCACCATCGCCGGAGAACCTGACCGACGGTATTGGGGTTCCGACGATCAGGGGGGCCGGGTGGGGTGTGTGCATATGATGTACGATGGGTGCTGGTACTTGGCCCTTATATTGGCTTCCTATCCCTCATCAAACCTCGAGAACTTACACCCCCTTAAAGAGCATTGGAGATTTTACAGGTTTGCTGCCAGTAGCCATTAAAGTGTCTGAAATGGGGACACTTTTTCAAATGGTCACAGAAACTTGTGCACTTTGAGTTTCTAGCTGAATTTTTTTGTGCATGGCAACAAAAATACGAGGATCACGTCTACCAGGTTTAGGGTAAAAACTCCTTCTGAAAAAATTTTAAAAAATCTCGAACGGCAAAAAGTTTCAAAAATCGTGAAAAATAGAAAACGAGTCATCTTGCCATGAAACTTCACGTGAAGGCTTAAGGTGACCGTTGTATTAATTTACAAGCCATAAAAATGGCATCGACATGCAGAAATATGAAGATGTGCCTAACCCACCTACCACCCTATCGATCCACACTTGCACATCCCGTCTCTCTGGCCGTAGTAGTGCCCGCCCGCACGCCCTCCCGCTCGTTTCGTCGGTTGGCTTAGGCATATGGAGTTCATTCCCAGTCTAAGATGAGACCGGACCGAGGGTTGTAGCAGTAGGATTGACAGCACGTGGAGGGTGACCCGGACAATCCCCGGCTTGCGCATCCCGCCCCTCTGGCCGGCTGAGCGCCCGCACGTTCGTTTCGTGCGTTGACTTAAGCATACGGAGTTCATTCCCACTCTAAGCATACGGAGTTCATTCCCAGTCTAAGATTGGATTGGACTGAGGGTTGCGGTAGCACATGCTGGGCTCGAGCATGTGCTGGTGCCACATTTTTCTTCACCGGGGCACCATCACCGGAGCATGTCGGAGAACCTGACCGGCGGCATTGGGGTTCCGACGATCAGGGGGGCTGGGGGGGGTGTGCGCACATGATGTGTGATGGGTGCTCATACTTGGCCCTTATATTGGCCCTTATCCCTCATCAAACCTTGAGAACTCACACCCCCTTAAAGAGCATTTGAGATTTTACAGGTTTGCTGCCAGTAGCCATTAAAGTGTCTGAAATAGGGACACTTTTTTCAAATGCTCACAAAATCTTGTACACTTCGAGTTTTTAGTTGAATTTTTTTGTGCATGCCAACAAAAATACAAGGATCACGTCTACCAAGTTTGGGGCCAAAAATCCTTCCAAAAAAATTTTAAAAAATCTCGACCGTAAAAAGTTTCAAAAATCGTGAAAAATAGAAAACGAGTCGTCTTGCCATGAAACTTCACGTGAGGGCTTAAGGGACCATTGTATGAATTTACAACCCATAAAAATGGCATTGGCATGAAGAAATATGTAGATGTGCCTAAACCCACCTACCACCCTATCGATCCACGGCTTGCGCATCCCGTCTCTCTGGCCGGCGTAGTGCCCGCCCGCTCGCCCGCCCGCTCGTTTTGTCGGTTGGCTTAGGCATACGGAGTTCATTCCTAGTCTAAGATTGGATCGGACTGAGGGTTGTGACTGCACGTAGAGGGGGACCCAGCCGATCCCCGGCTTGCGCATCGTGCCCCTCTAGCCGGCTGAGCGCCCGCACGATCGTTTCGTGGGTTGACTTAGGCATACGGAGTTCATTCCCAGTCTAAGCATACGGAGTTCATTCCCAGTCTAAGATCGGACTGGATCGAGGGTTGCGATAGCACATGCTGGGCTCGAGCGTGTACTGGCGCCGCATTTTTCTTCGTTGGGGCACCATCGTCGGAGCATCACCGGATAACCTGACCGGAGGCATTGGGGGTCAGGCGATCGGGGGGGCTGAGGGAGGGTGTGCGCACATGATGTGCGATGGGTGCTGGTACTTGGCCCTTATATTGGCCCCTATCCGTCATCAAACCTCTAGAACTCACACCTCCTTGAAGAGCATTTGAGATTTTACAGGTGTGCTGCCAGTAGCCATTAAAGTGCCTGAAATGGGGACACTTTTTTCAAATGGTCACAAAATCTTGTACACTTCGAGTTTTTAGCTGAATTTTTTTGTGCTAGCCCAAAAAAATACAAGGATCACGTCTACCAAGTTTGGGGGCCAAAAATCCTTCCGAAACAATTTTAAAAAATCTCAACCACAAAAAGTTTCGAAAGTCATGAAAAATAGAAAACGAGTGTCTTGCCATGAAACTTCACGTGAAGGCTTGAAGGACCATTGTATGAATTTACAAGCCATAAAAATGGCATTGGCATGCAGAAGTATGATGATGTGCCTAAACCCACCGACCACCCTATCGATCCATAGCTTGCGCATGCCGTCTCTCTAGTCGGTGTAGTGCCCGCCCGCCTGCTCATTTCGTGGGTTGTCTTAGGCATAAGGAGTTCATACCTAGTCTAAGATTGGACCGAACCGAGGGTTGCGGCAGCACATGCTGGGCTCGGGCATGTGCTGGTGCTGCATTTTTCTTCACCGGGTCACCATCGTCGAAGCATCGCTGGAGAACCTGACTGGCGGCATTGGGGTTCCGGCGATCGGGGGGCCGGGGGGGTGTGCGCACATTATGTAAGATGGGTGCTGGTACTTGGCCCCTATATTGGCCCCCTATCCCTCATCAAACCTCGAGAACTCACACCCCCTTAAAGAGCATTTGAGATTTTATAGGTTTGCTGCCAGTAGCCAATAAAGTGTCTGAAATGGGGACACTTTTTTCAAATGGTCACAAAATCTTGTATAGTTCGAGTTTTTAACTCAATGTTTTTGTGCATGCCAACAAAAATAAAAGGATCACGTCTACCAAGTTTGGGGCCAAAACTCCTTCCGAAAAAATTTTAAAAAATGTCGAACCGTAAAACGTTTTAAAAATCGTGAAAATTAGAAAACGAGTCGTCTTGCCATGAAACATCACGTGAAGGCTTAAGGGACCATTGTATGAATTTACAACCCATAAAAATGGCATTGGCATGCACAAATATGAAGATGTGCCTAAACCCACCTACCACCCTATCGATCCATGGCTTGTGCGTCCTGTCTCTCTGCTCGATGTAGAGCCCGCCCGCCCGCCCGCCCGCCTGCTCGTTTCGTCGGTTGGCTTCGGCATACGAATTTTATTCCCAGTCTAAGATTGGGCTGGTCCGAGGGTTGCGGCAGCAGGATTGGCAGCAAGCAGAGGGGGACCTGACCGATCCTCGACTTACGCATCCCGCCCCTCTGGCCAACTGAGCGCCCGCACGCTCGTGTCATGGGTTGACTTAGGCATACAGAGTTCATTCCCAGTCTAAGATCCGATCGGACCGAGGGTTGCGGCAGTACATGCTGGGCTCAGGCATGTGCTAGTGCTGTATTTTTCTTCGCCAGGGCACCATCGCGGAGAACCTAACCGACGGCATTAGGGTTCCGACGATCATGGGGGTCGAGGGGGGTGTGCGCTCATGATGTGCGATGGGTGCTGGTACTTGGCCCTTATATTGGCCCCTTATCCCTCATCAAACCTCGAGAACTCACACCCCCTTAAAGAGCATTTGAGATTTTACAGGTTTGCTGCCAGTAGCCATTAGAGTGTCTGAAATGGGGACACTTTTTTTAAATGGTCACAAAATCTTGTACACTTCGAGTTTTTAGCTGAATTGTTTTGTGCATGCCTACAAAAATACAAGGATCACGTCTACCAAGTATGGGGCCAAAACTCCTTCCAAAAAAATTTTAAAAAATCTCGAACCGTAAAAAGTTTCGAAAATCGTGAAATATAGAAAAGGAGTCGTCTTGCCATGGAACTTCACGTGAAGGCTTAAGGGTCCATTGCATGAATTTACAAGCCATAAAAATGGCATTGGCACGTAGAAATATGAAGATGTGCCTAAACCCACCTACCACCCTATCGATCCACGGCTTACCCATCCTGTCTCTCTGGCCAGCGTAGTGCTAGCCCACCCTCCCGTAAATCCGCTCGTTTTATCGATTGGCTTAGGCATACGGAGTTCATTCCCAGTCTAAGATCCGACCAAACCGAGGGTTGTGGCAGCAGGATCGACAGCATGCAGAGGGGGACCCGACCGATCTCCGGCTTGCTTATCCTGCCCCTTTGGCCGGCTGAGCGCCCGCACGCTCGATACGTGGGTTGACTTAGGCATACGGAGTTCATTCCCAGTCTATGATCGGATCGGACTGAGGGTTGAGACAGCACATGCTGGGCTCAGGCAAGTGCTGATGCCGCATTTTTCTTCACCCAGGCACCATCGTCAGAGCATAGTCGAAGAACCTGACCGACGGCATTGGGCTTCTGGTGATTGGGGGGCCGAGAGGGGGGTGTGCACACATGATGTGTGATGGGTGCTGGTACTTGGCCCTTATAGTGGCCCCCTATCCCTCATCAAACCTCGAGAACTCACACCCCCTTAAAGAGAATTTGAGATTTTACAGGTTTGCTGCCAGTAGCCATTAAAGTGTCCGAAATGGGGACACTTTTTTCAAATGCTCACAAAATCTTGTACACTTCGAGTTTTTAGCTGAATGTTTTTGTGCATGCCAACAAAAATACAAGGATCACGTCTACCATGTTTGGGGCCAAAACTCCTTGAAAAAAAATTTTAAAAAATCCCGAACCGTAAAAAGTTTCAAAAATCATGAAAAATAGAAAATGAGTCGTCTTGCCATGAAACTTCGCGTGAAGGCTTAAGGGACCATTGTATGAATTTACAAGCCATAAAAATGGCATTGGCATGCAGAAATATGAAGATGTGCCTAAACCCACCTACCACCCTATCAAAACACGGCTTGCGCATCCCGTCTCTCTGGCCGGCATAGTGCCCGTTTGCCCGTTCATTTCGTCGGTTGGCTTAGGCATACGGAGTTCATTCCCAATCTAAGATCAGACCGGACTGAGGGTTGCGACTGCACGTAGAGGGGGACCCAGTCGATCCTCGGCTTGCGCATCGCGCCCCTCTAGCCGGCTGAGCGCCTGCACGCTCGTTTCGTGGCTTGACTTAGGCATACGGAGTTCATTCTTAGTCTAAGATTGGACCGGATAGAGGGTTGCGGCAGCACATGCTGGGCTCGAGCATGTGCTGGTGCCACATTTTTCTTCGTCAGGGCACCACCGTCGGAGCATCGCTAGAGAACCTGACTGGTGGCATTTGGGTTCCGGCGATCGGGGGGGCCGAGGGGGTGTGCGCACATGATGTGTGATGGGTGCTGGTACTTGGCCCTCATATTGGCCCCCTATCCCTCATCAAACCTCGAGAACTCACACCCCCTTAAAGAGCATTTGAGATTTTACAGGTTTGCTACCAGTAGCCACTAAAGTGTCTGAAATGGGGACACTTTTTTCAAATGGTCACAAAATCTTGTACACTTCGAGTTTTTACCTGAATTTTTTGTGCATGCCAACAAAAAAAAAGGATCACGTCTACCAAGTTTGGGGCCAAAACTCCTTCCAAAAAAATTTAAAAAAATCCCGAACCATAAAAAGTTTTAAAAATCACGAAAAATAGAAAACGAGTCGTCTTGCCATTAAACTTCACGTGAAGGCTTAAAGGACCACTGTATCAATTTACAAGCCATAAAAATGGCATTGGCACCCAGAAATATGGAGATGTGCCTAAACCCACCTACCACCCTATCAATCCACGGCTTGCGCATCTCGTCTCTCTGGCCGGCGTAGTGCCCGCCCGCCCGTCCGCCTGCTCGTTTCATCGGTTGGTTTAGGCATATGGAGTTCATTCCCAGTCTAAGATTGGACCGGACCGAGTGTTGTGGTTGCAGGATTGGCAGCACGCAAAGGGGGACCCGATCGATCCCTGGCTTGCGCATCCCACCCCTCTGGCCAGCTGAGCGCCCGCACGCTCATTTCGTGGGTTGACTTAGGCATATGGAGTTCATTCCCAGTCTAAGATCAGACCAGACCGAGGTTTGTGGTAGCACATGCTGGGCACGGGCATGTGCCGGTGCCGTATTTTTCTTTGTCGGGGCACCATCATAGGAGCATCGTCGGAGAACCTGACCGGCGGCATTGGTGTTCCGGCGATCGGGGCAACCGGGGGGTGTGCGCACTTGATGTGCGATGGGTGCTGGTACTTGGCCCTTATACTGGTAGCCTATCCCTCATCAAACCTCAAGAACTCACACCCCCTTAAAGAGCATTTGAGATTTTACAGGTTTGCTGCCCGTAGCCACTAAAGTGTCTGAAATGGGGACACTTTTTTCAAATGGTCACAAAATCTTGTACACTTCAAGTTGTTAGCTGAATGTTTTTGTGCATGCCAACAAAAATACAAGGATAATTTCTACCACGTTTGGGGTGCAAACTCCTTCCGAAAAAATTTTAAAAAATCTCGAACCGTAAAAATTTTCAAAAATTGTGAAAAATAGAAAATGAGTCGTCTTGCCATGAAACTTCACGTGAAGGCTTATGGGATCATTGTATCAATTTACAAACCATAAAAATGGCATTGGCACGCAGAAATATGAAGATGTGCCTAAACCCACCTACCACTCTATCGATCCACGGCTTGCGCATCCCGTCTCTCTGGCCGGCGTAGTGCCCGCCCGCCCACTCGTTTCGTTGGTTGGCTCAGGCATACGGAGTTCATTTCTAGTCTAAGATCGGATCGAACTGAGGGTTGTGGTAGTAGGATCAGCCACACGCAGAGTGGGACCCACCCGATCTCCGGCTTGCGCATCCCGACCCTCTGGCCGGCTGAGCGCCCGCACGCTCGTTTTGTGGGTTGACTTAGGTATACGGAGTTCATTCCCAGTCTAAGCATACGGAGTTCATTCCCAGTCTAAGATCGGACCGAACCAAGGGTTGCGGCAGCACATGCTGGGCTTGGGCATGTGCTGGTGCCGTATTTTTCTTCGTCGGGGCACCATCGCCGAATCATCATCGGAGAACCTGACCGACGGCATTGGGGTTCCAACGATCGGGGGGGCCGGGGGGTGTGCGCACATGATGTGCGATGGGTGCTGGTACTTGGCCCTTATATTGGCCCCCTATCCCTCATCAAACCTCGAGAACTCACACTCTCTTAAAGAGCATTTGAGATTTTACAGGTTTGCTGCCAGTAACCATTAAAGTGTCTGAAATGGGGACACTTTTTTCAAATGGTCAAAAAATCTTGTACACTTTGAGTTTTTAGCTGAATTTTTTTCTGCATGCCTAAAAAAATACAAGGATCATGTCTACCAAGTTTGGGGCCAAAACACTTTCTGAAAAAATTTTAAAAAATCCCAAACCGTAAAAAGTTTCAAATATCCTGAAAAATAGAAAACGAGTCGTCTTGCCATGAACTTCACGTGAAGGCTTAAGGGACCATTGTATGAATTTACAAGCCATAAAAATGGCATTGGCACGTAGAAATATGAAGACGTGCCTAAACCCACCAACCACCTTATCGATCCATGGCTTGCGCATCCCGTCTCTCTGGCTGGCGTAGTGCCCGCCCACCTGCCCGCCCGCTCGTTTCGTCAGTTGGCTTAGGCATACGGAGTTCATTCCCACCGGATCGAGGGTTGTGGCAACAGGATCGGCAGCATGCAGAGGGGGACCCAGTCGATCCCCGGCTTACGAATCCTGCCCCTCTGGCCGGCTGAGCGCCCGCACGCTCGTTTCGTGGGCTGGCTTAGGCATACAGAGTTCATTCCCAGTCTAAGCATATGGAGTTGATTCCCTGTCTAAGATCGGATCGGACCGAGGGTTGTGGCAGCACATGCTGGGCTCGGGCATGTGCTGGTGTCGCATTTTTCTTCATCGGGGCACCATCGCCGGGACATCGCTGGAGAACCTGACCGGCAACATTGGGGTTCTGACGATCGGGGGGTCGGGGGGCGGGTGTGCGCACATGATGTGCGATGGGTGCTAGTACTTGGCCCTTATATTGGCCCCCTATCCCTCATCAAACCTCAAGAACTCACACCCTCTTAAAGAGCATTTGAGATTTTACAAGTTTGCTGCCAGTAGCCATTAAAGTGTCTGAAATGGGGACACTTTTTTCAAATGGTCACAAAATCTTGTACACTTCGAGTTTTTACCTGAAATTTTTTGTGCATGCCAAAAAAAATACAAGGATCACGTCTACCAAGTTTGGTGCCACAACTCATTCTGAAAAAATTCTAAAAAATCCCGAACCATAAAAAGTTTCAAAAATCGTGAAAAATAGAAAATGAGTCGTCTTGCCATGAAACTTCACGTGAAGGCTTGAGGGACCATTGTATGAATTTACAAGCCATAAAAATGGCATTGGCACACAAAAATATGAAGATGTGCTTAAACCCACCTACCACTCTGAAAATGGTCAAAAAATCTTGTACACTTTGAGTTTTTAGCTGAATTTTTTTTTGCATGCCTACAAAAATACAAGGATCATGTCTACCAAGTTTACGGCCAAAACACTTTCTGAAAAAATTTAAAAAAATCCCAAACCGCAAAAAGTTTCAAAAATCGTGAAAAATAGAAAACGAGTCGTCTTGCCTTGAAACTTCACGTGAAGGCTTAAAGGACCATTGTATGAATTTACAAGCCATAAAAATGGCATTGGCACGTAGAAATATGAAGACGTGCCTAAACCCACCAACCACCCTATCGATCCTTGGCTTGCGCATCCCGTCTCTCTGGCCGGCGTAGCGCCCGCCCACCCGTCCGCCCGTTCGTTTCGCCGGTTGGCTTAGGCAAACGGAGTTCATTCCCACCGGATCGAGGGTTGT
Source organism: Durio zibethinus (assembly GCF_047325235.1). NCBI lineage: Eukaryota > Viridiplantae > Streptophyta > Magnoliopsida > Malvales > Malvaceae > Durio > Durio zibethinus. The sequence goes on from NC_143163.1 coordinate 22,675,089, forward strand.
GGCAGCAGGATCGACAGCATGCAGAGGGGGACTTGGTCGATCCCCGGCTTGCGCATCCCGCCCCTCTGGCCGGCTGAGCGCCCGCACGCTCGTTTCGTGGGTTGACTTAGGCATACAGAGGTCATTCCCAGTCTAAGCATACGGAGTTCATTCCCAGTCTAAGATCGGATCGGACCGAGGGTTGCGGCATCACATGCTGGGCTCGGGCATGTGCTAGTGCCGCATTTTTCTTCATTGGGGCACCATTGCCGGAGCATCGTCGGAGAACCTAACCGGCGGCATTGGGGTTCCAGCGATCGGGGGGGTGTGCGCATATGATGTGTGATGGGTGCTGGTACTTGGCCCTTATATTGGCCCCCGATCCCTCATCAAACCCCGAGAACTCACACCCCCTTAAAGAGCATTTGAGATTTTATAGGTTTGCTGCCAGTAGCCATTAAAGTGTTTGAAATGGGGACTCTTTTTTCAAATGGTCACAAAATATTGCACACTTTGAGTTTTTAGCTGCATTGTTTTGTGCACGCCAACAAAGATACAAGGATCACATCCACCAAGTTTGGAGCAAAAAATCCTTTCAAAAACATTTTAAAAAATCCAGAACCGCAAAAAGTTTTGAAAATCGTGAAAAATAGAAAATGAGTCGTCTTGCCATGAAACTTCACGTGAAGGCTTAAGGGACCATTGTATGAATTTAAAAGCCATAAAAATGGCATTGGCATGCAAAAATATGAAGATGTGCCTAAACCCACCTACCACCCTATCGATCCACGGCTTGCGCATCCCGTCTCTCTGGCCGGCATAGTGCCCCCCCGCACGCCCGCCCGCTCGTTCGTCGGTTAGCTTAGGCATACGAAGTTCATTCCCTGTCTAAGATTTGATCAGACTGAGGGTTGCAGCAGTAGGATCGGCAGCACGCAGTAGTGGACCCGACCGATCCCGAGCTTGGGCATCCCGCCCCTCTGGCCGGCTGAGCACCCGTAAGCTCGTTTCGTGGGTTGACTTAGGCATACGGAGTTCATTCCCAGTCTAAGCAAACGGAGTTCATTCCCAATCTAAGATCGGATAGGACCGAGGGTTGCGGTAGCACATGCTGGGCTCGGGCATGTGCTGGTGCCGCATTTTTCTTCGCTGGGGCACCATCGTCGGAGCATCGCCGGAGAACCTGATCGGCGGCATTAAGGTTCCGGCGATCGCGGGGGGGGGGGGGTGTGCGCACATCATGTGCGATGGGTGCTGGTACTTGGCCCTTAGATTGGCCCCCTATCCCTCATCAAACCTCGAGAACTCACACCCCCTTAAAGAGCATTTGAGATTTTACAAGTTTGCTGCCAGTAGCCATTAAACTGTCCTAAATTGGGACACTTTTTTCAAATGGTCACAAAATCTTGTACACTTTGAGTTTTTAGCTGAATTTTTTTGCGCATGCCAAAAAAAATACAAGGATCACGTCTACCAAGTTTGGGGCCAAAACCCCTTCCAAAAAAATTTAAAAAAATCCCGAACCGTAAAAAGTTTCAAAAATTATGAAAAATAGAAAACGAGTCGTGTTGCAATGAAACTTCACGTGAAGGCTTAAGGGACCATTGTATGAATTTACAAGCCATAAAAATGGCATTGTCACGCAGAAATATGAAGATGTGCCTAAACCCACCTACTACCCTATCGGTCCATGGCTTGCGCATCCTATCTCTCTGGTCGGCATAGTGCCCGCCCGCCCGCTCGTTTCGTCGGTTGGCTTAGGCATACGGAGTTCATTCCCAGTCTAAGATTGGACCAGACCGAGGGTTACGGCAGCAAGATCGACAGCATGTAGAGAGGGACCCGGCCGATCCTCGGCTTCTGCATCCCACCGCTTTGGACGGGTGAGCGCTCGCACGCTCATTTCGTGGGTTGACTTAGGCATACAGAGTTCATTCCTAGTCTAAGCATACAGAGCTTATTCCCGGTCTAAGCATACGGAGTTTAATTCCCAGCCCAAGATCGGACCAGACCGAGGGTTGCGACAGCACATGCTGGGCTCGGGCATGTGCTGGTGCCGCATTTTTCTTCGTCGGGGCACCATCGTTGGAGCACCGTCGGAGAACCAGGCTGGCGGCATTGGGGTTCCGACGATCGTGGGGGCCGGGGGGGTGTGCGCACATGATGTGCGATGGGTGTTGGTACTTGGCCCTTATATTGGCCCCCTATCTCTCATCAAACCTCGAGAACTCACACTCCCTTAAAAAGCATTTGAGAATTTACAGGTTTGCGGCCAGTAGCCACTAAAGTGTCTGAATTGGGACACTTTTTTCAAATGGTCACAAAATCTTGTACACTTCGAGTTTTTAGCTGAATATTTTTGTGCATACCAAGAAAAATACAAGGATCACGTCTACCAAGTTTGGGGCCAAAATGCCTTCCGAAAAAATTTTAAAAAATCTCGAACAGTAAAAAGTTTCAAAAATCGTGAAAAATAGAAAATGAGCCGTCTTGCCATGAAACTTCACGTGAAGGCTTAAGGGACCATTGTATGAATTTACAAGCCATAAAAATGGCATGGCATGCAGAAATATGAAGGTGTGCCTAAACCCACCTAGCACCCTATCGATCCACGGCTTGCGCATCCCGTCTCTCTGGTCGGCGTAGTGCCTGGCCGCCCGCATGCCCACTCATTTCGTCCGTTGGCTTAGGCATACGGAGTTCATTCCCAGTCTAAAATCAGACCAGACTGAAGGTTGTGGTAGCAGGATCAACAGCACACAAAAGGGGACCCGACTGATCCCCGGCTTGCGCATCCCGCCCCTCTGGCCGGCTGAGCGCTCGTACGCTCATTTCGTGGGTTGACTTAGGCATACGGAGTTCATTCCCAGTCTAAGCATACAGAGCTCATTCCCAATCTAAGATTGGACCGGACTGAGGGTTGCAACAGCATATGCTGGGCTCGGGCATGTGTTGGTGCCGCATTTTTCTTCGACGGGGCACCATCATCGGAGCATCACCGAAGAACCTGACCGACGGCGTTGGGGTTCCAATGATCGGGGGGCCGGGGGGGTGTGCGCACATCATGTGTTATGGGTGCTGGTACTTGGCCCTTATATTGGCCCCCTATCCCTCATCAAACCTCGAGAACTTACGCCCCCTTAAAGAGCATTTGAGATTTTACAGGTTTGCTGTCAGTAGCCATTAAAGTGTCTTAAATGGGGAAACTTTTTTCAAATGGTCATAAAATCTTGTACACTTTGGGTTTTTAGCTGAATTTTTTTGTGCATGCTAACAAAAATACAAAGATCACGTCTACCAAGTTTGGGGCCAAAAGCCCTTCCGAAAAAATTTTGAAAAATCCTGAACCGTAAAAAGTTTCAAAAATCATGAAAAATAGAAAACGAGTCGTCTTGCCATGAAACTTCACGTGAAGGCTTAAGAGACCATTGTATTAATTTACAAGCCATAAAAATGGCATTGGCATGTAGAAATATGAAGATGTGCCTAAACCCACCTACCACCCTATCGGTCCATGGCTTGCACATCGTATCTCTCTGGCCGGCATAGTGCCCGCCCGCCCGCTCATTTCGTCGGTTGGTTTAGGCATACGGAGTTCATTCCAGTCTAAGATCGGATCAGACCGAGGGTTGCTACAGTAAGATCGACAGCATGCAGAGAGGGACCCGACCGATCCTCGACTTGCGCATCCTGCCTCTCTGGCCGGGTGAGTGCCCGCACGCTCGTTTTGTGGGTTGACTTAGGCATACAGAGTTCATTCCTAGTCTAAGCATACAGAGTTTATTCCCAGTCTAAGCATACGGAGTTCATTCCCAGTCTAAGATCAGACCAGATCGAGGGTTGCGACAGCACATGCTGGGCTCGGGCATGTGCTGGTGCCGTATTTTTCTTCGTCGGGGCACCATCGTTAGAGCACCGCCAGAGAACCTGGTCGGCAGCATTGCGGTTCCGACGATCATGGGGCCCGGGGGGTGTGCGCACATGATGTGCGATGGGTGCTGGTACTTGGCCCATATATTGGCCCCCTATCTCTCATCAAACCTCGAGAACTCACACTCCCTTAAAGAGCATTTGAGATTTTACAGGTTTGCAGCCAGTAGCCACTAAAGTGTCTGAAATGGGGACACTTTTTTCAAATGGTCACAAAATCTTGTACACTTCGAGTTTTTAGCTGAATATTTCTGTGCATGCCAAGAAAAATACAAGGATCACGTCTACCAAGTCTGGGGCCAAAACTCCTTTCAAAAAAATTTTTAAAAATCTCGAACCGTAAAAAGTTTCAAAAATCGTGAAAAATAGAAAATGAGTCATCTTGCCATGAAACTTCACGTGAAGGCTTAAGGGACCATTGTATGAATTTACAAGCCATAAAAATGGCATGGCACGCAGAAATATGAAGATGTGCCTAAACCCACCTAGCACCTTATCGATCCACGGCTTGCGCATCCCGTCTCTCTGGTCGGCGTAGTGCCTGGCCGCCCGCACGCCCGCTCATTTCATCGGTTGGCTTTGGGTTTTTAGTTGAATTTTTTTGTGCATGCTAACAAAAATACAAGGATCACGTCTGCCAAGTTTGGGGCCAAAATTCCTTCTGAAAAAATTTTAAAAAATCTCGAACCGTAAAAAGTTTCAAAAATCATAAAAAATAGAAAACGAGTCGTCTTGCCATGAAACTTCACGTGAAGGCTTAAACCCACCTACCACCCTATCAATCCATGGCTTGCGCATCCCATCTCTCTGGCCGACGAAATACCTGCCCGCCCGTCCGCCTGCTCGTTTCGTCGGTTGGCTTAGGCATACGGAGTTCATTCCCAGTCTAAGATCACACCGGATCGAGGGTTGTGGCAGCAGGATCGGTAGGACGCAGAGGGGGACCCGGCCAATCCCCACCTTGAGCATCCCACCCCTTTGGCTGGCTGAGTGCCCGCACGCTCGTTTCGTGGATTGACTTAGGCATACAGAGTTCATTCCTAGTGTAAGCATACAAAGTTCATTCCCAGTCTAGGATCGGACGAGACTGAGGGTTGCGGTAGCACATGCTGGGCTCGGGCATGTGCTAGTGCCACATTTTTCTTCATCGGGGCACCATCGCCGGAGCATCGTCGGAGAACCTGACCGGCGGCATTGGGTTCTGGCGATCGGGGGGTGTGCGCACATCATGTGCGATGGGTGCTAGTACTTGACCCTTATATTGGCCCCCTATCCCTCATCAAACCTCGAGAACTCACACCCCCGTAAAGAGCATTTGAGATTTTACAGGTTTGCTGCCACTAGCCATTAAAGTGTCTTAAATGGGGACACTTTTTTCAAATGATCACAAAATCATGTACACTTCAAGTTTTTAGCTGAATTTTTTTGTGCATGCCAACAAAAAACAAGGATCATGTCTACCAAGTTTGGGGCCAAAACTCCTTTCAAAAAAATTTTAAAAAATCTCGAACCGTAAAAAGTTTCCAAAATCGTGAAAAATAGAAAACGTGTCATCTTACCATGAAACTTCACATGAAGGCTTATGGGACCATTGTATGAATTTAAAAGCCATAAAAATGGCATTGGCATGTAGAAATATGAAGATGTGCCTAAACCCACCTACCACCCTATCAATGCACGGCTTGCGCATCCCGTTTCTCTGGTTGACGTAGTGCCTGCCTGCCCGCCCGCGTGCTCGTTTCGTCGGTTGGCTTAGGCGTACGGAGTTTATTCCCAGTATAAGATTGCATCGAACTGAGGGTTGCAGCAGTAGGATGGGCAGCACGCAGAGGGGGACCCGGTCGATCCCTGGCTTGTGCATCCTGCCCCTATGGCCGGCTGAGCGCCCGTACGCTTGTTTCGTGGGTTGACTTAGGCATACGTAGTTCATTCCCAGTCTAAGCATATAGAGTTCATTCCCAGTCTAAGATCGGACCAGACCGAGGGTTGCGGTAGCACATGCTGGGCTCGGGCATTTGCCGGTGCCTTCTTTTTCTTCGCCGGTGCACCATCGCCAGAGCATCGTCGGAGAACCTGACCGGTGGCATTAGGGTTCCGGCGATCGGGGGGCTGGGGGGTGTGCGCACATGATGTGCGATGGGTGCTGGTACTTGGCCCTTATATTGGCCCCCTATCCCTCATCAAACCTCGAGAACTCACACCCCCTTAAAGAGCATTTGAGATTTTATAGGTTTGCTGCCAGTAGCCACTGAAGTGTCTGAAATGGGGACACTTTTTGCAAATGGTCACAAAATCTTGTACGCTTTGAGTTTTTAGCTGGATTGTTTTATGCATGCCAACAAAAATACAAGGATCACGTCTACCAAGTTTGGGGCCAAAACTCCTTCCGAAAAAATTTTAAAAAATCTTAAACCGTAAAAAGTTTCAAAAATCATGAAAAATAGAAAACGAGTCGTCTTGCCGTGAAACTTCACGTGAAGGCTTAAGGGACCATTGTATGAATTTACAAGCCATAAAAATGGCATTGGCACATAGAAATATGAAGATGTACCTAAACCCATCTACCACCCTATCGATCCACGGCTTGCGCATCCCGTCTCTCTGGCTGGCGTAGTGCCTGCCTGCCCGTTCATTTCATCGGTTGGCTTAGGCATACAGAGTTCATTCCAAGTCTAGGATTGGACCAGACCGAGGGTTGCGGCAGTAGGATCGACAGCACGTAGAGGGGGACCCGATCGATCCCCGGCTTGCGAATCCCGCCCCTCCGGCCGGTTGAGTGGCCGCACGCTCGTTTCGTGGGTTGACTTAGGCATACGGAGTTCATTCCCAGTCTAACATTGAACTGGACCAAGGGTTCCGACGGCAGGATCGACAGCACACAAAGGGGGACGCGGTCGATCCTCGGCTTGCGCATCCTGCCCCTCTGGCCGGCTGAGTGCCCGTACGCTCATTTTCGTGGGTTGACTTAGGCATACGGAGTTCATTCCCAGTTTGAGATTGGATCAGACCGAGGGTTGCAACAGCACATGCTAGGCTCAGGCATGTGCTGGTGCCGCATTTTTCTTCACCGGGGCACCATCGTCGGAGCATCGTCGGAGAACCTAACCGGCGGCATTGGGGTTCCGACGATCGAGGGGGTCGGGGGGGTGTGCGCACATGATGTGCAATGGGTGCTGGTACTTGGCCCTTATATTGGCCCCTTATCCCTCATGAAACCTTGAGAACTCCCACGCCCTTAAAGTGCATTTGAAATTTTACAGGTTTGCTGCCAGTAGCCATTAAAGTGTCTGAAATGGGAACACTTTTTTCAAATGGTCACAAAATCTTGTACACTTCGACTTTTTAGCTGAATTTTTTTGTGCTTACCAACAAAAATACAAGGATCACGTCAACCAAGTTTGGGGCCACAACTCCTTCGAAAAAATTTTAAAAAATTTTGTACCGCAAAAAGTTTCAAAAATCGTGAAAAATAGAAAACGAGTCGTCTTGCCATGAAACTTCACGTGAGGGCTTAAGGGAACATTGTATGAATTTACAAGCCATAAAAATGGCATTGGCATGCAGAAATATGAAGATGTGCCTGAACCCACCTACAACCCTATCGATCCGCGGCTTGCGCATCCCGTCTCTCTGGCTGACGTAGTGCCCGCCCGCCCGCTTGCTCGCTCGTTTCGTCGGTTGGCTTAGGCATATGGAGTTCATTCCCAGTCTAAGATCAGACCGGATTGAGGGTTGCGGCAGTAGGATCGGCAGCAGGCAAAGGGGGACCCGATCGATCCTCGACAGCACGTAGAGGGGGACCCGATTGATCCTCGGCTTGCGCATCCCGCCCCTCTGGCCGGCTGAGCGCCCGCACGCTTGTTTCGTGGGTTGACTTAGGCATACGAAGTTCATTTCCAGTCTAAGCATATGGAGTTCATTGCCAGTCTAAGATTGAACCGGACTAAGGGTTGCGGCAGCACATGCTGGGCTCGGGCATGTGCTGGTGCTGCATTTTTCTTCGTCGGGGCACCGTCGCCGGAGTATTGCCGGAGAACCTGACCGGCGGCATTGGTGTTCCGGCGATCGGGGGGGCCGGGGGGGTGTGTGCGCACATGATGTGCAATGGGTGCTGGTACTTGGCCCTTATATTGGCCCCCTATCCCTCATCAAACCTCGAGAACTCACACCCCCTTAAAGAGCATTTGAGATTTTACAGGTTTGCAGACAGTAGCCATTAAAGTGTCTGAAATGGCGACATTTTTTTCAAAGGGTCACAAAATCTTGTACCCTTAGAGTTTTCAGCTAAATTCTTTTGTGCATGCCAACAAAAATACAAGGATCACGTCTACCAAGTTTGCGGCCAAAACTCCTTTCGAAAAAATTTAAAAAAATCTTGAACCGTAAAAAGTTTCAAAAATCGTGAAAAATAGAAAACGAGTCGTCTCGCCATGAAACTTCATGTGAAGGCTTAAGGGACCCTTGTATGAATTTACATGCCATAAAAATGGAATTGGCACACAAAAATATGAAGATGTGCCTAAACCCACTTGCCACCCCATCGATCCACAGCTTGCGCATTCCGTCTCTCTGCCGACGTAGTGCCCACCCGTCCGCTCGTTTCATCGGTTGGCTTAGGCATACGGAGTTCATTCCCAGTCTAAGATCGGACCGGACCGAGGGTTGCAGCAGCAGGATCGGCAGGACGCAGAGGGGGACCCGACCGATCCCCGGCTTGCGCATCCCGCCCCTCTGGCCGGCTGAGCGCCCGCACGCTCATTTCGTGGGTTGACTTAGGCATATGGAGTTCATTACCAGTCTAAGCATACAAAGTTCATTCCCAGTCTAAGATCGGACCGGACTGAAGGTTGCGGCAACACATGTTGGGCTCAGGAATGTACTGGTGCTGTATTCTTTTTTCGTCGGGGCACCATCGCTGGAGCATCACCGGAGAACTTGACCGGCGGCGTTAGGGTTCTGACGATCAGGGGTGTCAGGGGGTGGGCGCACATGATGTGCGATGGGTGCTGGTACTTGGCCCTTATATTGGCCCCCTATCCCTCATCAAACCTGGAGAACTCACACCCCCTTAAAGAGCATTTGAGATTTTATAGGTTTGCTACCAGTAGCCATTAAAGTGTTTGAAATGGGGTTACTTTTTTCAAACGGTCACAAAATCTTGTACACTTCGAGTTTTTAGAAAAAAATTTTTACTCATGCCAATAAAAATACAAGGATCACGTCTACGAAGTTTGGGGCCAAAACTCCTTCTGAAAAAATTTTAAAAAATCTCGAACCGTAAAAAGTTTCAAAAATCATGAAAAATAGAAAACGGGTCGTCTTGCCATGAAACTTCACGTGAAGGCTTAAGGGACCATTATATGAATTTACAAGCCATAAAAATGGCATTGGCATGCAGAAATATGAAGATGTGCCTAAACCCACCTACCACCCTATCGATCCACGGCTTGTGCATCCTGTCTCTCTGGCCGGCGTAGTGCCCGCCCGCCCGCCCGCTCGTTTCGTCGGTTGGCTTAGGTATACGGAGTTCATTCCCAGTCTAAGATCGGACTAGACAGTGGGTTGTAGCAACAGGATCGACAGCACGTAGAGGGGGACCCGGCCGATCCCCGGCTTACGCATCCCGCCCCTCTGGCCGACTGAGCACCGGCACGTTCGTTTCGTGGGTTGACTTAGGCATACGGAGTACATTCCCAGTCTAAGTATACGGAGTTCATTCCCAGTCTAAGATCGGATCGGACCGAGGGTTACGATAGAACATGTTGGGCTCGAGCATGTGGTGGTGCCGTATTTTTCTTCGTCGGGTTACCATCGCCGGAGAACCTGACCGGCGGCATTGGGGTTTCGACGATCGGGGGGGCCGGAGGGGTGTGCGCACATGATCTACGATGGGTGGTAGTACTTGCCCCTTATATTGGCCCCTTATCCCTCATCAAACCTCGAGAACTCATACCCCCTTAAAGAGCATCTGAGATTTTACAGGTTTGCTGCCAGTAGACATTAAAGTGTCTGAAATGGGGACACTTTCTTCAAATGGTCACAGAATCTTGTACACTTCCAGTTTTGAGCTGAATTTTTTTTGCATGCCAACAAAAATACAAGATCATGTCTACCAAGTTTGGGGCCAAAACTCCTTCCGAAAAAATTTTAAAAAATCCCGAGCCATAAAAAGTTTCAAAAATCGTGGAAAATAGAAAACGAGTCGTCTTTTCATGAAACTTCACGTGAAGGCTTAAGGGAGCATTGTATGAATTTACAAGCCATAAAAATGGCATTGGCATGCAGAAATATGAAGATGTGCCTAAACTCACCTACCACCCTATCGATCCACGGCTTGTGCATCCGGTCTCTCTGGTCGACATAGTGCCCGCCCGTCCGCCCGCTCATTTCATCGGTTGGCTTAGGCATACGGAGTTCATTCCTAGTCTAAGATCAGACCGGACTGAGGGTTGCAGCAGCAGGATCGGCAGCACGCAGAGAGGGACCCGACCGATGCCCGACTTGCGCATCCCACCCCTCTAGCCGGCTGAGTGCCCGCACGCTAGTTTCGTGGGTTGACTTAGGCATACGGAGTTCATTCCCAGTCTAAGCATATGGAGCTCATACCCAGTCTAAGATCGGACCGGACCGAGGGTTGTCGTAGCATATGCTGGGCTCGAGCATGTGCTGATGCTGCATTTTTCTTTGTCGGGGCACCATCATCAGAGCATCATTGGAGAACCTGACCGACGGGGTTGAGGTTCCGACGATCATGGGGCCAGGGGGTGTGAGCACATGATGTGCAATGGGTGCTAGTACTTGGCCCTATATTGCCCCCTATCCCTTATTAAACCTTGAGAAGTCACACCCCCTTAAAGAGCATTTGAGATTTTATAGGTTTGCTGCCAGTAGCCATTAAAGTGTCTAAAATGGGGACACTTTTTTCAAATGGTCACAAAATCTTGTATACTTCGAGTTTTTAGCTAAATTTTTTGTGCATGCCAAAATAAATACGAGGATCACGTCTACCAAGTTTGGGGCTAAAACTCCTTTCGAAAAAATTTTAAAAAATCCCAAATTGTAAAAAGTTTCAAAAATCATGAAAAATAGAAAACTTCACGTGAAGGCTTAAGGGACCATTGTATGAATTTACAAGCCATAAAAATGGCATTGGCACATAGAAATATGAAGATGTGCCTAAACCCACCAACCACCCTATCGATCTACGGCTTGCGCATCCCATCTCTCTGGCCGACGTAGTGCCCGTCCGCCCGCCCTCTCGCTCGTTTCGTCGATTGGCTTAGGCATACGGAGTTCAATCGCAGTGTAAGATCAAACCGGACCGAGGGTTGCGACAGCACGATTGGCAGCACACAGAGGGGGACCCGGCCGATCTCCAGCTTGCGCATCCCTACCCTCTGGCCGGCTGAGCGCTCGCACGCTTGTTTCGTGGGTTGACATAGGAATACGGAGTTCATTCCCAGTCTAAGCATATGGAGTTCATTCCCAATCCAAGATCGGACCAGACCGAGGGTTGTGGCAGCACATGTTGGGCTTGGGCATGTGCTGGTGCCACATTTTTCTTCACCGGGGTACCATCGCCGGAGAACCTGACCGGCAGCATTGGGGTTCCGGAGATCGGGTGGGCCGGGGGTGTGTGTGCACATGATGTGCGATGGGTGCTGGTACTTGGCCATTATATTGGCCCCCTATCCCTCATCAAACCTCAAGAACTCACACACCCTTAAAGAGCATTTGAGATTTTATTGGTTTGCTACCAAGAGCCATTAAAGTGTCTGAAATGGGGATATTTTTTTCAAATGGTCACAAAATCTTGTACGGTTTGAGTTTTTGGCTGAATTTTTTTAGGCATGCCAACAAAAATACAGGGATCACATCTACCAAGTTTGGATCCAAAACTCCTTCCGAAAAAATTTTAAAAAATCCCAAACCGTAAAAAGTTTTGAAAATAATGAAAAATAGAAAACGAGTTGTCTTGCCTTGAAACTTCACGTGAAGGCTTAACGGAACATTGTAAGAATTTACAAGCCATAAAAATGGCATTGGCATGCAGAAATATGAAGATGTGCCTAAACCCACCTGCCACCCTATCGATCCACGGCTTGCGCATCCCGTCTCTCTGGTCGGCGTAGTGCCCGCCCGCCCGCCCGCCCACTCGTTTCGTCTGTTGGCTCAGGCATACAAAGTTCATTCCCCATCTAAGATCAGACCAGACCAAGGGTTGTGGCAGTAGGATCGACAGCACGTAGAGGAGGACCCAACCGATCCTCGGCTTGCGCATCCCACCCCTCTGGCCGGCTGAGCGCCCGCACGCTCGTTTCATGGGTTGACTTAGGCATACGGAGTTCATTCCTAGTCTAAGCATACGGAGTTCACTCCTAGTCTAAGATCAGACCGGATCAAGGGTTGCGACAGCACATGCTGGGTCTGGGCATGTGCTGGTGCTACATTTTTCTTCACCGGGGCACCTTCGTCGGAGCATCGCCGGAGAACCTGACCGACGGCATTGGGGTTCTGGCGATCGGAGGGGTCGGGGGGGTGTGCGCACATGATGTGTGATGGGTGCTGGTACTTGGCCCTTATAGTCACCCCCTATCCCTCATCAAACCTCTAGAACTCACAACCCCTTAAAAGAGCATTTGAGATTTTACAGGTTTGCTGCCAGTAGCCATTAAAGTGTCTCAAATGGGGACACTTTTTTCAAATGGTCACAGAATCTTGTACACTTCAAGTTTTTAGCTGAATTTTTTTGTGCATGCCAACAAAAATACAAGGATCACATCTACCAAGTTTGGGGCCAAAACCCCTTCCGAAAAAATTTTAAAAAATCCTGAACCGCAAAAAGTTTCAAGAATCATGAAAAATAGAAAACGAGTCGTCTTGCCATGAAACTTCACGTGAAGGCTTAAGGTACCATTGTATGAATTTACAAGCCATAAAAATGGCATTGGCATGTAGAAATATGAAGATGTGCCTAAACCCACCTACCACCCTATTGATCCACGGCTTGCGCATCTCGTCTCTCTGGCCGGCGTAGTGCCTGCCCGCCCGCCCGCCCGCTCGTTTCATCGATTGGCTTAGGCATACGGAGTTCATTCCTAGTCTAAGATCAGACCAGACCGTGGGTTGCGGCAGCAGGATCGGCAGCACGCAGAAGGGGATCCAGTCGATCCCCGACTTGTGCATCCCGCCCCTCTGGCTGGCTAAGCGCCTGCACGCTCGTTTCGTGGGTTGACTTAGGCATACGGAGTTCATTTCCTGTCTAACCATACAGAGTTCATTCCCAGTCTAAGATTGGACCAGACCGAGGGTTGCAGTAGCATATGCTGGGCTCGAGCATGTGCTGGTGTCGCATTTTTCTTCGCCGGGGCACCATCGTCGGAGCATCACCGGAGAACCTGACTGGCAGCATTGGGGTTCCAGTGATTGGGGGGATCGGGGGGTGGTGTGCGCACATGATGTGCGATGGGTGCTGGTACTTGGCCCTTATATTGGCCCCCTATCCCTGTTCAAACCTCGAGAACTCACATCCCCTTAAAGAACATTTGAGATTTTACAGGTTTGCTGTCAGTAGCCATTAAAGTGTCTGAAATAGGGACACTTTTTTCAAATAGTCACAAAATCTTGTACGCTTCAAATTTTTAGCTGAATATTTTTGTGCATGCCAACAAAAATACAAGGATCACGTCTACCAACTTTGGGGCCAAAACTCCTTTCGAAAAAATTTTAAAAAATCCCAAACCGTAAAAAGTTTTGAAAATCGTAAAGAAAACGAGTTGTCTTGCCATGAAACTTCACGTGAAGGCTTAAGGGACGATTGTATGAATTTACAAGCCATAAAAATGGGATTGGCACGCAGAAATATGAAGACGTGCCTAAACCCACCTACCACTCTATCGATCCACGGCTTGCGCATCCTGTCTCTCTGGCCGGCGTAGTGCCCATCTGCCCGCCCACTTGTTTCATCGGTTGGCTTAGGCATACGGAGTTCATTCCCAGTCTAAGATCGGACCGGACTGAGGGTTGTGGCAGTAGGATCGACAGCACGCAGAGGGGTACCCCACCGATCCTCGGCTTGCGCATCCCACCCCTCTAGCCGGCTGAGCGCCCGTACGCTCGTTTCGTGGGTTGACTTAGGCATACGGAGTTCATTCCCAGTCTAAGCATACGGAGTTCATTCCCAAACTAAGATTGGATCCGTCTAAGGGTTGCGGCAGCACGTGCTGGGCTCGGGCATGTGCTGGTGCCACATTTTTCTTTCTCGGGGCACCATCGTCGGAGCATCGTCGGAGAACCTGACCGGCGGCATTGGGGTTTCAACGATCGGGGGGTCCGGGGGGGTGTGCGCACATGTTGTGTGATGGGTGCTGGTACTTGGCCCTTAGATTGGCCCCCTATCCCTCATCAAACCCTGAGAACTCACACCCCCTTAAAGAGCATTTGAGATTTTACAGGTTTGCTGCCAGTAGCCATTAAAATGTCTGGAATGGAAACACTTTTTTCAAATGGTCACAAAATCTTGTACGTTTCGAGTTTTTAGCTGAATTTTTTTCTGCATGCCAACAAAAATACAAGGATCACGTCTACCAAGCTTGGATCAAAAATCCTTTCGAAAAAATTTTAAAAAATCTCGAACCGCAAAAAGTTTCGAAAATCATGAAAAATAGAAAACGAGTCATCTTGCCATAATACTTCACGTGAAGGCTTAGGGGACCATTGTATGAATTTACAAGCCATAAAAATGGCATTGGCATGAAGAAATATGAAGATGTGCCTAATCCCATCTACCGCCCTATCGATCCACGGCTTGCGAATCCCATCTCTCTTGCCGGCGTAGTGCCCGCTCGCCTGCTCATTTCATCAGTTGGCTTAGGCATACGGACTTCATTCCCAGTCTAAGCATACGGAGTTCATTCCCGGTCTAAGATTGGATCGAACTGAGGGTTGCGGTAGCACATGCTAGGCTCGGGCAAGTGCTGGTGCGGCATTTTTCTTCGTCGAGGCACCATCGCCGAAGCATCATCGGAGAACTTGATCGCCGACATTGGGGTTCCGACGATCGGGGGGCCTGGGGGGGTGTGCGCACATGATGTACACTTTGACTTTTTAGCTGAATTTTTTTGTGCATGCCATAAAAAATACAAGGATCACGTCTACCAAGTTTGGGGCCAAAACTCCTATCGAAAAAATTTTAAAAAATCTCGAACCGTAAAAAGTTTTGAAAATCGTGAAAAATAGAAAACGAGTCGTCTTGCCATGAAACTTCAGGTGAAGGCTTAAGGGACAATTGTATGAATTTACAACCCATAAAAATGACATTGGCATGCAGAAATATGAAGATGTGCCTAAACCCAACTACCACCCTACCGATCCACGGCTTGCGCATCCCGTCTCTTTGGCTGGCGTAGCGCCCGCACGCTCGTTTCGTGGGTTGACTTAGGCATACGGAGTTCATTCCCAGTCTAAGCATACGGAGTTCATTCCCAGTCTAAGATCGAACCAACCCAAGGGTTGCGGCAGCACATGCTGGGCTCAGGCATGTGCTGGTGCCGCATTTTTCTTCGCCGGGGCACCATCACCGGAGAACCTGACCGGCGGCATTAGGGTTCCGGCGATCGGGGGGGCCGGGGGGGAGTGCGCACATGATGTGTGATGGGTGCTGGTTATTGGCCCTTATGTTGGTCTCCTATCCGTCATCAAACCTCAAAAACTCACACCCCTTTAAAGAGCATTTGAGATTTTATAGGTTTACTGCCAACAACCATTAAAGTGTCTGAAATGGGGATACTTTTTTCAAATGGTCGCAAAATTTTGTACACTTCGAGGTTTTAGCTGAATTTTTTTGTGCATGCCAACAAAAATACAAGGATCATGTCTACCAAGTTTGGGGCCAAAACTCCATCCGAAAAAATTTTAAAAAATCTCGAACCGCAAAAAGTTTCCAAAATCGTGAAAAATAGAAAACGAGTCGTCTTGCCATAAAACTTCACGTGAAGGCTTAAGGGACCATTGTATGAATTTACAAGCCATAAAAATGGCATTGGCATGCAGAAATATGAAGATGTGCCTAAACCCACCTACCACCCTATCGATCCACGGCTTGCGCATCCTGTCTCTCTAGTGGACGTAGTGCCCGCCCGTCCACCCGCCTGCTCGTTTCGTCAGTTGGCTTAGGCATATGGAGTTCATTCCTAGTCTAAGATCAGACCAGACCGAGGGTTGCGGCAGCAGGATTGACAGCATGCAGAGGGGTACCCGGTCGATCCCCGACTTGCGTATCCCACCCCTCTGGTCGGTTGAGTGCCCGCACGCTCATTTCGTGGGTTGACTTAGGCGTACAGAGTTCATTCTCAATCTAAGCATACGAAGTTCATTCCCAGTCTAAGATCGAACTGGACAGAGGGCTGCGGCAGCACATGCTAGGCTCGGGCATGTGCTGGTGCTGCATTTTTCTTCGTCGGGGCACCATTACCGGAGCATCACCAGAGAACCTGACCGACGGCATTGAGGTTCTGACGATCGGGGGGATCGGGGGGGTGTACGCACATGATGTGCGATGGGTGCTGATACTTGGCCCTTATATTGGCCCCCTATCCCTCGTCAAACCTAGATACCACCCTATCGATCCACGGCTTACGCATCCCGTGTCTCTGGCCGACGTAGAGCCTGCCCGCCCACCCGTCCGCTCGTTTTGTCAGTTGGCTTAGGCATACGGATTGCATTCCTAGTCAAATATTAGACCGGACCAAGGGTTACGATAGTAGGATCAGTAGCACGCAGAGGGGGACCCGATCGAACCTCGGCTCGCACATCCTGCCCCTCTGGCCGGCTGAGCGCCCGCACGCTCATTTTGTGGGTTGGCTTAGGCATACGGAGTTCATTCCCAGTCTAAGATCGGACCGGACCGACGGTTACGGCAGCACCTGCTGGGCTCGGGCATGTGTTGGTGGAGCATTTTTCTTTGTCGGGGCACCATCGTCGGAGAACCTGACCGGCGGCATTGGGGTTCCGATGATCAGGGGGCCGGAGGGGTGTGCGCACCTGATGTGCGATGGGTGCTGGTACTTGGCCTTTATATTGTCCCACTATCCCTCATCAAACCTCAAGAACTCACACCCCCTTAAAGAGCATTTGAGATTTTACAGGTTTGCTGCCAATAGCCATTAAAGTGTCTGAAATGGGGACACTTTTTTCAAATGGTTACAAAATCTTGTACACTTCAAGTTTTTAGCTGAATTATTTTGTGCATGCCAACAAAAATACAAGGATCATGTCTACCAAGTTTGGGGCCAAAACTCCTTCCGAAAAAATTTTAAAAAATCCTGAACCGTAAAAAGTTTTGAAAATCGTGAAAAATAGAAAACGAGTCGTCTTGCCATGAAACTTCACGTGAAGGCTTAAGGGACCATTGTACGAATTAACAAGCCATAAAAATGGCATTGGCACACAAAAATATGAAGATGTGCCTAAACCCACCTACCACCCTATCGGTCCACGGCTTGCGCATCTCGTCTCTTTGGCCGGCGTAGTGCCCGCCCACCCGCCCGCCTGCTCATTTCGTCGGTTGGCATAGGCATACGAAGTTCATTCCTAGTCTAAGATTAGACCAGACTGACGGTTGCGGCAGTAGGATCAGCAACACGTAGAGGGGGACCCGACCGATCCCCGACTTTCGCATCCTGCCCCTCTGGCCGGCTGAGCGCCCACACACTCGTTTCGTGGGTTGACTTAGGCATACAGAGTTCATTCCCAGTCTAAGAATACAGAGTTCGTTCCAAGTCTAAGATCGGTTCAGACTGAGGTTTACGACAGCACATGCTAGGCTCGGGCATGTGCTGGTGCCACACTTTACTTCGTCGAGGCACCATCGCCGGAGCATCGCCGGAGAACTTGACCAGCGGCACTGGGGTTCCGGTGATCGGAGGGGTGTGCGCACATGATGTGCGATGGGTGCTGGTACTTGGCCCTTATATTGGCCCCCTATCCCTCATCAAACCACGAGAACTCACACCCCTTAAAGAGCATTTGAGATTTTACAGGTTTGCTGTCAGTAGCCATTAAAATGTCTGAAATGGGGACACCTTTTTCAAATGGTCACAAAATCTTGTACACTTTGAGTTTTTAGCTGAATTTTTTTGTGCATGCCAACAAAAATACAAGGATCACGTCTACCAAGTTTGCTACCAAAACTCCTTCCAAAAAAATTTTAAAAAATCCCAAACCGCAAAAAGTTTCAAAAATCGTGAAAAATAGAAAATGAGCCGTCTTGCCATGAAACTTCATGTGAAGGCTTAAGGGACCATTGTATGAATTTACAAGCCATAAAAATGGCATTGGCACGTAGAAATATGAAGATGTGCCTAAACCCACCTACCACCCTATCGATCCACGGCTTACGCATCCCGTCTCTCTGGCCAGCGTAGTGCCCGCCCGTCCGCCCGCCCGCCCGCCCGCTTGTTTCGTCGATTGGCTTAGGCATACAAAATTCATTCCTAGTCTAAGATCAGACCGGACAGAGCATTACGGCAGCAGGATTGGTAGCACGCAGAGGGGAAACCGGTCGATCCCCGGCTTGCGCATCCCACCCCTCTGGTCGACTGAGCTCCCGCACGCTCGTTTCGTGGGTTGACTTAGGCATAAGCAGTTCATTCCCAGTCTAAGCATACAGAGTTCATTCCCAGTCTAAGATCGGACCAGACCGAGGGTTGCGGCAGCACATGCTGGGCTTGAGCATGTGCTGGTGCTGCATTTTTCTTAGTCGGGGCACCATCGCCAGAGCATCGCTGGAGAAGCTAACCGGCGGCACTGGGGTTCCGGTGATCGGAGGGGTGTGCGCACATGATGTGCGATGGGTGCTGGTACTTGGCCCTTATATTGGCCCCTATCCCTCATCAAACCTCGAGAACTCACACCCCCATAAAGAGCATTTGCGATTTTACAGGTTTGCTGTCAGTAGCCATTAAAGTGTCTGAAATGGGGACACTGTTTTCAAATGATCACAAAATCTTGTACACTTCGAGTTTTTAGTTGAATTTTTTTGTGCTTGCAAAAAAAAATACAAGGATCACGTCTATCAAGTTTGGGGCCAAAACTCCTTTCAAAAATGTTTTAAAAAATCCCGAATCGCAAAAGGTTTTGAAAATCATGAAAAATAGAAAACGAGTCGTCTTGCCATGAAACTTCACGTGAAGGCTTAAGGGACCATTGTATGAATTTACAAGCCATAAAAATGGCATTGGCATGCAGAAATATGAAGATATGCCTAAGCCAACCTACCACCCTATCGATCCACGGCTTCCGGATCCCGTCTCCCTGGCCGACGTAGTGCCCGCCCGCCCGCCCGCCCGCTCGCCCGCTCGTTTCGTCGGTTGTCTTAGGCATACGGAGTTCATTCCTAGTCTAAGATTGAGAGCACATAGAGGGGGACCCTGCCGATCCCCGGATTGCGTATCTCGCCCCTCTGGCAGGCTGAGCACCCTCACGCTCGTTTTCTGGGTTAACTTAGGCATATTGAGTTCATTCCCAGTCTAAGCATAAGGAGTTCATTCCCAATCTAAGATCAGACTGGATCGTGGGTTCTGGCAGCACATGCTGGGCTCGGGCATGTGCTGGTGCCGCATTTTTCTTCGTCGGGGCACCATTGCCGGAGCATCACCGGAGAACCTGACGGACGATATTGGGGTTCCGACGATCGAGGGGGCTGGGGGGTGTGCACACATGATGTGTGATGGGTGCTGGTACTTGGCCCTTATATTGGCCCCCTATCCCTCATCAAACCTCGAGAACTCACACCTCCTTAAAGAGCATTTGAGATTTTACAGGTTTGCTGCCAGTAGCCATTAAAGTGTCTGAAATGGGGACACTTTTTTCAAATGGCCACAAAATCTTGTACACTTTGAGTTTTTAGCTGATTTTTTTTTTTGCATGCCAACAAAAATACAAGGATCACGTCTATGAAGTTTGGGGCCAAAACTCCTTCCGAAAAATTTTAAAAAAATCCCAAACCTCAAAAAGTTTCAAAAATCGTGAAAAATAGAAAACCAGTTGTCTTGCCATGAAACTTCACGTGAAGGCTTAATGGACCATTCTACGAATTTACAAGCCATAAAAATGGCATTGGCAAGCAGAAATATGAAGATACGCCTAAACCCACCTGCCACCCTAGCGATCCCCGGCTTGCGCATCCCGCCCCTTTGGCCGACTGAGCGCCCGCGCACACGTTCCATGGGTTGACTTAGGCATACGGAGTTCATTCCCAGTCTAAGCATACGGAGTTCATTCCTAGTCTAAGCATATGGAGTGGACCGAGGGTTGCGGTAGCACATGCGGGGCTCGGGCATGTGCTGGTGCGTCATTTTTCTTCGTTGAGGCACCATCGCGGGAGCATCGCCGGAGAACCTAATCGGCGGCATTGGTGTTCCGACGAGCGGGGGGGGCCGGGGGTGGTGCGCAAATGATGTGCGATGGGTGCTGGTACTTGGCCCTTATATTGGCCCCCTATCCCTCATCAAACCTCGAGAACTCACACACCCTTAAATAGCATTTGAGATTTTACACGTTTGCTGCCAGTAGCCATTAAAGTGTCTGAAATGGGGACACTTTTTTCAAATGGTCACAAAATCTTGTACACTTCAAGCTTTTACCTGAATTTTTTTGTGCATGCCAACAAAAATACAGGGATCATGTCTATCAAGTTTGGGGCCAAAAATCCTTCCGAAAAAATTATAAAAAATCCCGAACCGTAAAAAGTTTCAAAAATCATAAAAAATAGAAAACGAGTCGTCTTGCCATGAAACTTCACGTGAAGGCTTAAGGGACCATTGTATGAATTTACAAGCCATAAAAATGGCTTTGGCACGTAGAAATATGAAGATGCACCTAAACCCACCTACCACCCTATCGATCCACGGCTTGTGCATCCCGTCTCTCTGGCCGACGTAGTGCTCGCCCTCCCGCCCGCTCATTTCGTCGGTTGGCTTAGGCATACGAAGTTCATTTCTAGTCTAAGATCGAACCAGACCGAGGGTTACGGTAGCAGGATCGGCAGCACATAGAGGGGGACTCGATCGATCCTCGGCTTACACATCCATCCCCTCTGGCCAGCTGAGCGCCTACACGCTCGTTTCGTGAGTTGACTTAGGCATACGGAGTTCATTCCCAGTCTAAGATCGGACCGGACCGAGGGTTGTGCCAGCACACGCTAGGCTCAGACATGTGCTAGTGTCGTATTTTTCTTTGCTGGGGCACCATCGCCGGAGCATCGCTGGAGAACCTAACCAGCGGCACTGGGGTTCCGGTGATCGGAGGGGTGTACACACATGATGTGCGATGGGTGGTGGTACTTGGCCCTTATATTGGCCCCCTGTCCCTCATCAAACCTCGATAACTCACACCCCCTTAAAGAGCATTTGAGATTTTACAGGTTTGCTGTCAGTAGCCATTAAAGTGTCTGAAATGGGGGCACTTTTTTCAAATGGCCACAAAATCGTGTACACTTCGAGTTTTTAGCTGATTTTTTTTTTGCATGCCAACAAAAATACAAGGATCGTGTCTACCAAGTTTGGGGCCAAAACTCCTTCCGAAAAAATTTTAAAAAATCCTGAACCTCAAAAAGTTTCAAAAATCATGAAAAATAGAAAACAAGTCGTCTTGCCATGAAACTTTACGTGAAGGCTTAAGGGACCATTCTACGAATTTACAAGCCATAAGAATGGCATTGGCAAGCAGAAATATGAAGATGTGCCTAAACCCACCTACCACCCTAGCGATCCACGGCTTGCGCATCCCGCCCGCCCGCTCCTTTCGTTAGTTGGCTTAGGCATACGGAGTTCATTCCTAGTCTAAGATCAGACCGGACCGAGGGTTACGGCAGTAGGATTGGTAGCACACAGAGGGGGACTCGGTCGATCCCCGACTTGTGCATCCCGCCCCTCTGGCCGGCACACACACACGTTTCATTGGTTAACTTAGGCATATAGAGTTCATTCCCAGTCTAAGCATACGGAGTGGACCGAGGGTTGCGGCAGCACATGCTAGGCTTGGGCATGTGCTGGTGCCTCATTTTTCTTCGTCGGGGCACCATCACGGGAGCATCGTCGGAGAACCTGACCGGCGGCATTGGGGTTCCGGTGAGCGGGGCGGCCAGGGGGTGTGCACCCATGATGTGCGATTGGTGCTGGTACTTGGCCCTTATATTGGCCCCCTATCCCTCATCAAACCTTGAGAACTCACACACCCTTAAATAGCATTTGAGATTTTACAGGTTTGCTGCCAGTAGCCATTAAAGTGTCTTAAGTGGGGACACCTTTTTCAAATGGTCACAAAATATTGTACTCTTTGAGTTTTTAGATTAATTTTTTTGTGCATGCCAACAAAAATACAAGGATCACGTCTACCAAGTTTGGGGCAAAAACTCCTTCCAAAAATTTTTTTAAAAATCCTGAACCACAAAAAGTTTCAAAAATCATGAAAAAAAGAAAACGAGTCGTCTTACCATGAAACTTCACATGAAGGCTTAAGGCGCCATTGTATGAATTTACAAGCCATAAAAACGGCATTGGCATGCAGAAATATGAAGATGTGCCTAAACCTACCTACCACCCTATCGATCCACGCTTGCGCATCCCGTCTCTCTGGCCGGCGTAGTGCCCGCTCGCCTGCCCGCCCATTCGTTTCGTCGGTTGGCTTAGGCATACAGAGTTCATTCCCAGTCTAACATCACACCAGACCGAGGGTTGCGACAACAGGATCGGTAGCACACAGAGGGGGACCCGACTGATCCCCGGCTTACGTATCCCTCCCCTCTGGCCGACAGAGCGCCCGCACACTCGTTTCATGGGCAGACTTAGGCATACGGAGTTCATTCCCAGTCTAAGCATATGGAGTTCATTCCCATTCTAAGATCAAACTGGACCGAGGGTTGCGGCAGCACATGCTGGGTTCGGGCATGTGCTGGTGCCACATTTTTTTTTGTCGGGGCACCATCGCTGGAGCATCGCCGGAGAAGCTGACCGGCGGCATTGGGGTTCCGGCGATCGAGGGGGCCGGGGGGCGTGTGCGCACATGATGTGCGATGGGTGCTGGTACATGGCCCTTATATTGGCCCCCTATCCCTCATCAAATATCGAGAATTCACACCCCCTTAAAGAGCATTTGAGATTTTACAGGTTTGCTGCCAGTAGCCATTAAAGTGTCTGAAATGGGGACACTTTTTTAAAATGGTCACAAAATCTTGTACACTTCGATTTTTTAGCTGATTTTTTTTATGGAAGCCAACAAAAAAACAAGGATCACGTCTAAGAAATTTGGGACCAAAACTCTTTCGAAAAAAATTTCAAAAAATCCCGAACCTCAAAATGTTTCAAAAATCATGAAAAATAGAAAACGAGTCGTCTTGCCATGAAACTTCACGTGAAGGCTTAAGGGACCATTGTATGAATTTACAAGCCATAAAAATGGCATTGGCACATAGAAATATGAAGATGTGCCTAAAGCCACCTACCACCCTATCGATCTACAACTTGCGCATCCCGTCTCTCTGGCCGACGTGGTGCCCGCCCACCCGCTTGTTTCATCAGTTGGCTTAGGCATACAGAGTTCATTCCTAGTATAAGATCAGATCAGACCGAGAGTTATGGCAGCAGGATCGGCAGCACGCAGAAGGGGACCCGGTCGATCCTCGGCTTGCGCATCCCGCCCCTCTGGTCAGTTGAGCGCCTGCACGCTCGTTTCATGGGTTGACTTAGGCATACGAAGTTCATTCCCAGTCTAAGCATACGGAGTTCATTCCCAGTCTAAGATCAGATTGGATCAAGGGTTGCAGTAGCACATGCTAGGCTCGAGCATGTGTTGGTGCCAAATTTTTCTTCGTCGGGGCACCATCATCGGAGCATCGTCGGAGAACCTGACCGGCGGCATTGGGGTTCAGGAGATTGGGGGGCCGGGGGGGGTGGTGTGCGTACATGATGTGCGATGGGTGCCGGTACTTGGCCCTTATATTGGCCCCCTATCCCTCATCAAACCTCGAGAACTTACACCCCCTTAAAAAGCATTTGAGATTTTACAGGTTTGCTGCCAGTAGCCATTAAAGTGTCTGAAATGGGGACACCTTTTTCAAATGGTCACAAAAACTTGTACACTTCGAGTTTTTAGCTGATTTTTTTGTGCAAGCCAACAAAAATACAAGGATCACGTCTACCAAGTTTGGGGCCAAAACTCCTTTCAAAAAAATTTTAAGAAATCTCGAACAGTAAAAAGTTTCGAAAACCGTGAAAAATAGAAAACGAGTCGTCTTGGCATGAAACTTCACGTGAAGGCTTAAGGGACCATTGTATAAACTTACAAGCCATAAAAATGGCATTGGCACGCAGAAATATGAAGATGTGCCTAAACCCACCTACCACCCTATCGTTCCACGGCTTGCGCATCCCGTCTCTCTGGCCGACGTAGTGCCCGCCCGCTCGCTCGTTTCGTCGGTTGGCTTAGGCATACGGAGTTCAGTCCTAGTATAAGATTAGACCAAACTGAGGGCTGCGGTAGTAGGATCGGCAGCATACAGAGGGGGACCCGGCCGATCCCCGGCTTGCGCATCCCTCCCCTCTGGCCTACTGAGCGCCCGCACGCTCGTTTCGTGGGTTCACTTAGGCATACGGAGTTCATTCCCAGTCGAAGCATACGGAGTTCATTCCCTATCTAAGATCGGACCGGATCGAGGGTTACGGCAGCACATGCTGGGCTCGAGCATTTGTTGGTGCCGCATTTTTCTTCGTCGGGGCACCATCACCGGAGTATCGTCAGAGAACCTGACCGGCGGCATTGGGGTTCTGGAGATTGGGGGCTGGGGGTGTGCGCACATGATGTGCGATGGGTGCTGGTACTAGGCCCTTATATTGGCCCCCTATCCCTCATCAAACCTCAAGAACTCACACCTCCTTAAAGAGCATTTGCGATTTTACAGGTTTGTTGCCAGTAGCAATTAAAGTGTCTGAAATGGGGACACTTTTTTCAAATAGCCAAAAAATCTTGTACACTTTGAGTTTTTAGCTGAATTTTTTTGTGCATTCCAACAAAAATACAAGGATCACCTCTACCAAGTTTGGGGCCAAAAATCCTTCCAAAAAATTTCAAAAAATCCCGAACCGCCAAAAGTTTCGAAAATAGTGAAAAATAGAAAATGAGTCGTCTTGCCATGAAACTTCACGTGAAGGCTTAAGAGATAATTGTATGAATTTACAAGCCAAAAAAATGGCATTGGCACTCACAAATAAGAAGATGTGCCTAAACCCACCTACCACCCTATCGATCCACGGCTTGCGCATCCCGTCTCTCTGGCCGACGTGGTGCCTGCTCGCCCGCTCGTTTCGTCGGTTGGCTTAGGCATACAGAGTTCATTCCCAGTATAAGATTAGACCGGACCGAGGGTTGAGGCAGTAGGATCAGCAGCACTCAGAGGGGGACTCGGTCGATCCTCGGCTTCCGTATCCCGCCCCTCTGGCCGGTTGAGTGCCCGCACGCTCGTTTCGTGGGTTGACTTAGGCATACAGAGTTTATTCCCAGCCTAAGCATACGGAGTTCATTCCCAGTCTAAGATTAGACTGGATCAAGGGTTACGGCAGCACATGCTGGGCTCGGGCATGTGCTGGGGCCACATTTTTCTTCGTCGGGGCACCATCCACGGAGCATCACCGGAGAACTTGACCCGCGGCATTGGGGTTCCAACGATCGGGGGGGCTGGGGGGTGTGTGCACGTGATGTGCGATGGGTACTGGTACTTGGCCCATATATTGGCCCCCTATCCCTCATCAAACCTCGAGAACTTACACCCCCTTAAAGAGCATTTGAGATTTTATAGGTTTGCTGCCAGTAGCCATTAAAATGTCTGAAATGGGCACACATTTTTCAAATGGTCACAAAATCTTGTACACTTCGAGTTTTTAGCTGATTTTTTTGTGCAAGCCGAAAAAAATACAAGGATCACGTCTACCAAGTTTGGGGCCAAAACTCCTTCCGAAAAAATTTAAAAAAATCCCGAACAGTAAAAAGTGTCAAAAATCATGAAAAATGGAAAACGAGTCGTCTTGCCACGAAACTTCACGTGAAGGCTTAAGGGACAATTGTATGAACTTACAAGCCATAAAAATGGCATTGGCACGTAGAAATATGAAGATGTGCCTAACCCCACCTACCACCCTATCGATCCATGGCTTGCACATCACGTCTCTCTGGCCGGCATGGTGCCCACCCGTTCGCTCGTTTCATCAGTTGGCTTAGGCATACGGAGTTCATTCCCAGTCTAAGATCAGATTGGATGAAGGGTTGCAGCTGCAGGATCGGCAGCACGCAGAGGGGGACCCGATCGATCCCCGACTTACGCATCCCACCCCTCTAGCCGACTGAGCTCTCAGACGCTCGTTTCGTTGGTTGACTTAAGCATACAGAGTTCATTCCCTGTCTCAGATCAGACCAGACTGAGGGTTACGGTAGAACATGGTGGGCTTGGGCATGTGCTGGTGCCGCATTTTTCTTCGTCGAGGCACCATCGCCGGACCATCGTCGAAGAACCTGACCAGCGGCATTAGGGTTCCGACGATCGGGGGGGCGAGGGGGTGTGCACACATGATGTGCGGTGGGTGCTGGTACTGGGCCCTTATATTGGCCCCCTATCCCTCATCAAACCTCAAGAACTCACACCCCCTTAAAGAGCATTTGAGATTTTACAGGTTTGCTGCCAGTAGCCATTAAAGTGTCTGAAATGGGGACACTTTTTTCAAATGGTCACAAAATCTTGTACACTTTGAGGTTTTAGCTAAATATTTTTGTGCAAGCCAACAAAAATACAAGGATCACGTCTACCAACTTTGGGGCAAAAAGTCCTTTCGAAAAAATTTTAAAAAATCTCGAATCGTAAAAAGTTTTGAAAATCATGAAAAATAGAAAACGAGTCATCTTGCCATGAAACTTAACGTGAAGGCTTAAGGGACCATTGTATGAATTTACAAGCCATAAAAATGGCATTGGCATGCAGAAATATGAAGATGTGCCTAAACCCACCTACCACCCTATTGATCCGTGGCTTGCGCATTCCGTCTCTCTAGCTGGCGTAGTGCTCGCCCGCCCGCCCTCCCATTCGTTTTGTCTGTTGGCTTAGGCATAGGGAGTTCATTCCCAGTCTAAGACCGAATCGAATCGAGGGTTACGGTAGCATGATCAGTAGCATGCAGAGGGGGACCCAACCGATCCTGACTTGCGCATCTTGCCCCTCTGGCCGACTGAGCGCCCGTAAGCTCCTTTCGTGGGTTGACTTAGGCATATGGAGTTCATTCCCAGTCTAAGCATACGGAGTTCATTTCTAGGGTTATGGCAGCACGTGCTGGGCTCGGGCATGTGCTGGTGCCGTATTTTTCTTTGTCGGGGCACCATCGTCGGAGCATCGCCGAAGAACCTGATCGACAGCATTGGGGTTCCGATGATCGGGGGGGTCAGGGGGTGTGCGCACATGATTTGCAATGGGGACACTTTTTTCAAATGCTCACAAAATCTTGTACACTTCGAGTTTTTAGCTGAATTGTTTTTTGAATGCCAACAAAAATACAAGGATCACGTCTACCAAGTTTGGGGCCAAAACTCCTTTCGAAAAAATTTT
The DNA here is from genome assembly GCF_047325235.1 of Durio zibethinus. Taxonomy (NCBI): domain Eukaryota; kingdom Viridiplantae; phylum Streptophyta; class Magnoliopsida; order Malvales; family Malvaceae; genus Durio; species Durio zibethinus. The sequence goes on from NC_143163.1 coordinate 22,702,639, forward strand.
AAAAAATCCTGAACTATAAAATGTTTCGAAAATCATGAAAAATAGAAAACGAGTCGTCTTGCCATGAAACTTCACGCGAAGGATTAAGGGACCATTGTGTGAATTTACAAGCCATAAAAATGGCATTCGCTCGCGGAAATATGAAGATGTGCCCAAACCCACCTATCACCCTATCGATCCACGGCTTGCACAACCCGTCTCTCTGGCCGGCGTAGTGCCCGCCCGCCCGCTCGCACTTTTCGTCGGTTGGCTTAGGCATACAGAGTCTATTCCTAGTCTAAGATCAGACTTAACAAAGGGTTGTGGCCCAGGATCACCAGCACGTAGAGGGGGACCCAGTCGAGCACCGGCTTGCGCATCCCGCCCCTCTGGTCGGCTGAGCCCCCGCACGCTCATTTCGTGGGTTGACTTAGGCATACGGAGTTCAATCCCAGTGTAAGCATACGGAGTTCATTCCCAGTCTAAGATTGGACCGGATTGAGGATTTCGACAGTACATGCTGGGCTTGGGCATGTGCTGGTGTCGCAATTTTCTTCGTCGGGGCACCATCGTCGGAGCATCGTCGGAGAACCTGACCGACGGCATTGGGGTTCCGGCGATCGGGGGTGCCGGGGGGTGTGCGCACATGATGTGCGAAGAGTGCTGGTACTTGGCCCTTATATTGGCCCCCTATCCCTCATCAAACCTAGAGAACTCACACCCCCTTAAAGAGCATTTGAGATTTTACAGGTTTGCTGCCAGTAGCCATTAAAGTGTTTGAAATGGGGACACTTTTTTCAAATGGTCACAAAATCTTGTACACTTCGAGTTTTTAGCTAAATTTTTTTGTGCACACCAAAAAAAATACAAGGATCACATCTACCAAGTTTAGGGCCAGAAATCCTTTCGAAAAAATTTTAAAAAATCCCGAACCGTAAAAATTTTTAAAAATCATGAAAAATAGAAAACGAGACGTCTTGCCATTAAACTTCATGTGAAGGCTTAAGGGACCATTGTATGAATTTACAAGTCATAAAAATGGCATTGGCAAGCAGAAATATGAAGATGTGCCTAAACCCACCTACCACCCTATCGATCCATGGCTTGCGCATCCCGTCTCTCTGGCCGACGTAGTGCCCGCCCGCTCGTTTTGTCGGTTGGCTTAGGCATAGGGAGTTCATTCCCAGTCTAAGATTGGACCGGACCGAGGGTTGCAACAACACATGCTGGGCTCGGGCATGTGCTGGTGTCATATTTTTCTTCATCGGGTTACCATCGTCGGAGCATCGTCGGAGAACCTATCCGGCGGCATCGGGGTTCCGGTGATCGGGGGGGCCGGGGGGGTGTGCGAACATGATGTGCAAAGAGTGCTGGTACTTGGCCCTTATATTGGCCCTCTATCCCTCATCAACCCTCGAGAACTCACTCCCCCTTAAAGAGTATTTGAGATTTTACAGGTTTGCTACCACTAGCCATTAAAGTGTCTGAAATGGGGACACTTTTTTCAAATGGTCACAAAATCTTTTACACTTCGAGTTTTTAGCTGAATGTTTTTGTGCACGCCAACAAAAATACAAGGATCACGTCTACCAAGTTTAGGGACAGAACTCCTTTCGAAAAAATTTTAAACAATCCCGAACCGCAAAAAGCTTCAAAAATAGTGAAAAATAGAAAATGAGTCGTCTTGCCATGAAACTTCACGTGAAGGCTTAAGGGACCATTGTATGAATTTACAAGCCATAAAAATGGCATTGGCACGTAGAAATATGAAGATGTGCCTAAACCCACCTATCACCCTATCGATCCACGCTTGCGCAACCCGTCTCTCTGACCGGCGTAGTGCCCGCACGCCCACCCGCCCGCTCGTTTCATTGTTTGGCTTAGGCATACGGAGTTCATTCCTAGTTTAAGATAGGATCGGACCAAGGGTTGCGACAGCAGGATCGGTAGCACGCAGAGGGGGACCCGACCGATCCTCGGCTTTTGTATCCTGCCCCTCTGACAGACTGAGTGCCTCCACGCTCGTTTTGTGGGTTGACTTAGGCATACAGAGTTCATTCCCAGTCTAAGCATATGGAGTTCATTCCCAGTCTAGGCTCGGGCATGTGCTGGTGCCACATTTTTCTTCGTCGGGGCACCATCATCGGAGCATCGTCGGAGAACCTGACTGACAGCATTGGGGTTTCGACGATCGAGGGGGTCGGGGGGGTGTGCGCACATGATGTGCGATGGGTGCTGGTACTTGGCCCTTACGGTAGCAGGATCGGTAGCACGCAGAGGGGGACCTATCCGATCCCCGGCTTGCGCATCCCGCCCCTCTGGCCGACTGAATGCCTGCACGCTTGTTTCGTGGGTTGACTTAGGCATACGGAGTTCATTCCTAGTCTAAGCATATGGAGTTCATTCCCAGTCTAAGATCGGACCGGACCGAGGGTTGTGGCAGCACATGCTGGGCTTGGGCATGTGCTAGTGCCGTATTTTTCTTCACAGTGGCAGCATCGTCGGAGTACCTGACTGACGGCATTAGGGTTCTGACGATCGGGGGGGTCGAGGGGGTTTGCGCACATGATGTGCGATGTGTGCTGGTACTTGGCCCTTATATTCACCCCCTATCCCTCATTAAACCTCGGGAACTCACACCCCCTTAAAGAGCATTTGAGATTTTACAGGTTTGCTGCCAGTAGCCAATAAAGTGTTTGAAATGGGGACACTTTTTTCAAATGGTTACAAAATCTTGTACACTTTGAGTTTTTAGCCAATTTTTTTTGTGCATGCCAACAAAAATACAAGGATCATGTCTAATAAGTTTGGGACCATTGTATGAATTTACAAGCCATAAAAATGCTTTGGCACGTAGAAATATGAAAATGTGCCTAAACCAACCTACCACCCTATCGATTCACGGCTTGCGCATCCCGTCTCTCTGGCCCGCGTAGTGCCCACCCGCCTGCCCCCTCATTTCATCAGTTGGCTTAGGCATACGGAGTTCATTCCCAGTCTAAGATTGGATCGGACCGAGGGCACGTAGAGGGGGACCCAGCCGATCCTCGGCTTGCGCATCCCACCCCTCTAGCTGGCTGAGTGCCCGCACGCTCATTTCGTGGGTTGACTTAGGCATACGGAGTTCATTCCCAGTCTAAGATCAAACCAGACCAGGGGTTGCGATAGCACATGCTGGGCTCAGGCATGTGCTGGTGACGCATTTTTCTTTGTTGGGGCACCATCGCCGAAGCATCGCCGGAGAACCTGACCGACGGCACTGGGGTTCCGATGATCGGGGGGCCGGGGGGGTGTGCGCACATGATGTGTGATGGATGCTGGTACTTGGCCATTATATTGGTCCCCTATCCCTCATCAAACCTCGAGAACTCACACCCCCTTAAAGAGCATTTTAGATTTTACAGGTTTGCTGCCAGTAGCCATTAAAGTGTTTGAAATGGGGACACTCTTTTCAAATGGTCACAAAATCTTGTACACTTCGAGTTTTTAGCTGAATTTTTTTACGCATGCCAACAAAAATACAAGGATCATGTCCACCAAGTTTGGGGCCAAAAATCCTTTCGAAAAAATTTTAAAAAGTACCAAACTGCAAAAAGTTTCAAAAATCGTGAAAAATAAAAAATGAGTCGTCTTGCCATGAAACTTCACGTGAAGGCTTAAGGGACCATTGTTTGAATTTACAAGCCATAAAAATGGCATTGGCGCACAGAAATATGAAGATGTGCCTAAACCCACCTACCACCCTATCGATCAACGGCTTGCGAATCCCGTCTCTCTGGCTGGCGTAGTGCCCGCCCGCTCATTTCATCGGTTCGCTAAGGCATATGGAGTTCATTCACAGTCTAAGATCGGATCGGACCGAGGGTTACGGTAGTAGGTTCGGGAGCACGCAGAGGGGGACCCGACCAATCCTCGACTTACGTAACTCACCCTACTGGCCGGCTGAGCGCTCGCACGCTCGTTTCGTAATTTGACTTGGGCATAGGGAGTTCATTCCCAATCTAAGCATACAAAGTTCATTCCCAATCCAAGATCAGACCGGATCGAGGGTTGCGGTAACACATGCTGGGCTCAGGCATGTGCTGGTGTCACATTTTTCTTCACTGATGCACCATCGTCGGAGAACCTGACTGACAGAATTGGGGTTCCGGTGATCGGGGGGCCGAGGGGGTGTGCGCACATGATGTGCGATGGGTGCTGGTACTTGGCCTTTATATTGGCCCCCTATCCCACATCAAACCACAAGAACTCACACCCCCTCATTTCATCGATTTGGCTTAGGCATACGGAGTTCATTCCCACTCTAAGATCAGACCGAACCGAGGGTTGTGGCAATAGGATCGGTAGCACGCAGAGGGGGACCCGGCTGATCCCCGGCTTGTGCATCCCGCCCTTCTGGCCGCTTGAGCGCCCGCACGTTTGTTTGGTCAGTTGGCTTATGCATACGGAGTTCATTCCCAGTCTAAGGTCAGATTGAACCGAGGGTTGTGGTAGTAGGATCGACAGCACGCAGAGGGAGACATGGCTGATCCCTGGCTTGTGCATCCCACCTTTCTGGCTGACTGAGCGCCCGTACGCTCGTTTCGTGGGTTGACTTAGGCATACGGAGTTCATTCCCAGTCTAAGCATACGGAGTTCATTCCCAGTCTAAGATCAGACTGGACCGAGGGTTGTAGCAGCACATACAAGGCTCAGGTATGTGTTGGTGCCGTATTTTTCTTCACTGGGGTACCATCGTCGGAGCATCACCGAAGAACCTGACCGACGGCATTGGGGTTTCGGTGATCGGGGGGGCCGGGGGGTGTGCGTACATGATTTGCGAAGGTGCTGGTACTTGGCCCTTATATTAGCCCCCTATCCCTCATCAAACGTCGAGAACTCACACCCCCTTAAAGAGCATTTAAGATTTTACAGGTTTGCTACCAGTAGCCATTAAAGTGTCTGAAATGGGGACATTTTTTTCAAATGGTCTCAAAATCTTGTACACTTCGAGTTTTTAGCTAAATTTTTTTGTGCCCACCAAAAAAAATACAAGGATCACGCCTACCAAGTTTGGTTCCAAAACTCCTTCCGAAAAAATTTTAAAAAATACCGAATTGTAAAAAGTTTTGAAAATCGTGAAAAATAGAAAACGAGTCGTCTTGCCAAGAAACTTCACGTGAAGGCTTAAGGGACCATTGGATGAATTTACAAACCATAAAAATGGGATTGGCATGCAGAAATATGAAGATGTGCTTAAACCCACCTGCCACCCTATCGATCAACGACTTGCGCATACCGTCTTTCTTGCCGGTGTAGTGCCAGCCCGCCCGCCCGTTCGTTTCGTCAGTTGGCTTAGGCATACGGAGTTCATTCCCAGTCTAAGATCAGACAGCCATGAGGGTTACGGCAGCACATGCTCACCTTGGGCACGTGCTGTGTCGTATTTTTCTTCACCGGGGCACCATCGCCGGAGCATCGCCGGAGAACCTGACCGGTGGCATTGAGGTTCTGACGATCGAGGGGGCCGGGGGGGTGTGTGCACATGATGTGCGATGGGTGCTGGTACTTGGCCCTTATATTGGCCCCCTATAGATCATCAAACCTCAAGAACTCACACCCTCTTAAAAAGCATTTGAGATTTTACAGGTTTGCTACCAGCAGCCATTAAAGTGTCTGAAATGGGGACACTTTTTTCAAATTATCAGAAAATCTTGTACACTTCGAGTTTTTAGCTGAATGTTTTTGTGCATGCCAACAAAAATACAAGGATCACGTCTACCAAGTTTAGGGCCAAAACTCCTTCCGAAAAAATTTTAAAAAATCTCGAGCCGTAAAAAGTTTCAAAAATCGTGAAAAATAGAAAACGAGTCGTCTTGCCATGAAACTTCACGTGAAGGCTTAAGGGACCATTGTATGAATTTACAAGCCATAAAAATGGCAATGGCATGTAGAAATAAGAAGATGTGCCTAAACCCACCTACCACCCTATCGATCCACGGCTTTCGCATCCCATCTTTCTGGCCGGTGTAGTGCCAGCCCGCCCGCCCACCCGTTCATTTCGTCGGTTGGCTTAGGCATACGGAGTTCTTTCCCAGTCTAAGATCAGATTGGACCGAGGGTTCCGACAGCAGGATCGGCAGCACGCAGAGGGGGACCCGGTCGATCCCCATCTTGTTCATCGCTCCCCTTTGGTCGGCTGAGCACCCGGACGCTCGTTTCATGGGTTGACTTAGACATATAGAGTTCATTCCCAGTCTAAGCATACAGAGTTTCATTCCCAGTCTAAGATGGGATCGGACCAAGGGTTACGGTAGCACATGCTTGGCTCGGGCATGTGCTGGTGTCGTATTTTTCTTCACCGGGGCATCATCGCCGGAGCATCATCGGAGAACCTGACCGACGGCATTGGGGTTCCGGCGATCCGGGGGGTGGGGGGTGTGCGCACATGATGTGTGATGGGTGCTGGTACTTGGCCCTTATATTGGCCCCCTATCCCTCATCAAACCTTGAGAACTCACACCCCCTTAAAGAGCATTTGAGATTTTACAGGTTTGTTGCCAGTAGCCATTAAAATGTCTGAAATGGGGACACTTTTTTCAAATGGTCACAAAATCTTGTACACTTCGAGTTTTTAGCTGAATTGTTTTGTGCATGCCAATAAAAATACAAGGATCATGTCTACCAAGTTTGGGGCCAAAACTCCTTTCAAAAAAATTTTAAGAAATCCCAAACCATAAAAGTTTCAAAAATCGTGAAAAATAGAAAACGAGTCATCTTGCCATGAAACTTCATGTGAAGGCTTAAGGGACCATTGTATGAATTTACAAGCCATAAAAATGGCATTGGCACGTAGAAATATGAAGATGTTCCTAAACCCACCTACCGCCCTATCGATCCACAGCTTGCGCATCCCGTCTCTCTGGTCCACGTAGTGCCCGCCCGCCTGTCCGCCCGCTCATTTCGTCGGTTGGCTTAGGTATACGGAGTTCTTTCCCAGTCTATGATCAGCTCGGAGTGAGGGTTGCGGCAGCAGGATCGACAGCACGCAAAAGGGGACCCGACCGATTCTCGACTTGCTTATCCCGCCCCTCTGGCCGACTGAGCGCCCGCACGCTTCTTTCGTGGGTTGACTTAGGCATACGGAGTTCATTCCCAGTCTAAGCATAAGGAGTTCATACCCAGTCTAAGATCAGACTAGACTGAGGGTTACGATAGCACATGCTGGGCTCGGGCATGTGCTGCTGCCGCATTTTTCTTCGTCGGGGCACCATCGTCGGAGCATCGTTGGAGAATCTGACCGGCAGCATTGGGGTTCCGACGATCGGGGGGGCCGGGGGTGTGCGCACATGATGTGCAATGGGTGCTGGTACTTGGCCCTTATATTGGCCCCCTATCCCTCATCAAACCTTGAGGACTCACACCCCCTTAAAGAGCATTTGAGATTTTACAGGTTTGCTGCCAATAGCCATTAAAGTGTCTGAAATGGGGACACTTATTTCAAATGGTCACAAAATCTTGTACACTTTGAGTTTTTAACTGAATTTTTTTATGCGTGCCAACAAAAATACAAGGACCACGTCTACCAAGTTTGTTGCCAAAACTCCTTCCGAAAAAATTTAAAAAAATACCGAACTGTAAAAAGTTTCAAAAATCGTGAAAAATAGAAAACGAGTCGTCTTGCTATGAAACTTCACATGAAGGCTTAAGGGACCATTGTATGAATTTGCAAGCCATAAAAATGGCATTGTCACATAGAAATATGAAGATGTGCCTAAACCCACCTACCACCCTATCGATCCACGACTTGCGCATCCTATCTCTCTGGCCGGCGTAGTGCCCGCCCGCCCGCCTGCCTGCTCGCCCGCCCGCTCGTTTCGTCAGTTGGCTTTGGCATACGGAGTTCATTCCCAGTCTAAGATTGGACCAGATCGAGGGTTACGGTAGCAGGATCGACAGCGCGCAGAAGAGGACCCGATCGATCCCCGGCTTGCACACGCTCGTTTCGTGGGTTGATGACTTAGGCATACGGAGTTCTTTCCCAGTCCAAGCATACAAAGCTCATTCCCAGTCTAAGATCAGACCGGACCAAGGGTTACGGTAGCACAGGTTGGGCTCGGGCATGTGCTGGTGCCGCATTTTTCTTCGTCGGGGCACCATCGTCGGAGCATCGTCGGAGAACCTGAACGACGGCATTTGGGGGTTCAGGTGACCGGGGGGGCCGGGGGGGTGTGCCCACATGATGTGCGATGGGTGATGGTACTTGGCCCTTATATTGGCCCCTTATCCACCTGGAGAACTCACACCCCCTTAAAGACCATTTGAGATTTTACAGGTTTGCTGCCAGTAGCCATTAAAGTGTCTAAAATGGGGACACTTTTTTCAAATGGTAACAAAATCTTGTACACTTTGATTTTGAGCTGAATTTTTTTTTTGCATGCCAACAAAAATACAAAGATCACGTCTACCAAATTTGGGGCCAAAACTCCTTGCGAAAAAATTTTAAAAAATCCCGAACCGCAAAAAGTTTCAAAAATCATGAAAAATAGAAAACGAGTCATCTTGCCATGAAACTTCACGTGAAGGCTTAAGGCACCATTGTACGAATTGACAAGACAAAAAATGCCATTGGCATGCAAAAATATGAAGATGTGCCTAAACCCACCTACCACCCTATCGATCCACCGCTTGCGCATCCTGTCTCTCTGGCCGGCGTAGTGCCCACCCACCCGTCCGCCCGTTCATTTCATCGGTTGGCTTAGGCATACGGAGTTCATTCCTAGTCTAAGATTGGACCGGACCAAAGGTTACGATATTAGGATCGGTAGCACGCAGAGGGGGACCCGGTCGATCCTTGGCCTGTGCATTCCGCCCCTCTGGTCGGCTGAGCGCCCGCACGCTCGTTTCATGGGTTGACTTAGGCATACAGAGTTCATTCCCAGTCTAAGCATAAGGAGTTCATTTCCAGTCTAAGATCGAAATGTACTGAGGGTTATGACAGCACATGCTGGGCTCGGGCATGTGCTGGTGCTGCATTTTTCTTCACCGGGGCACCATCACCGGAGCATCGTCGGAGAACCTGATCGGCGGCATTGGGGTTCCGTCGATCGGGGGTGCCGGGGGGTGTACGCACATGATGTATGATGGGTGCTGGTACTTGGCCCTTATATTGGCCCCCTATCCCTCATCAAACCTCGAGAACTCACACCTCCTTAAAGAGCATTTGAGATTTTACAGGTTTGCTGCCAGTAGCCATTAAAGTGTTTGAAATGGGGACACTTTTTTCAAATGGTCAGAAAATCTTGTACACTTCGAGTTTTTACCTGAATGTTTTTGTGCATGCAAACAAAAATATAAGGATCACGTCTACCAAGTTTGGGGCCAAAACTCCTTCCGAAAAAGTTTTAAAAAATCTCGAACCGTAAAAAGTTTCCAAAATCATGAAAAATAGAAAACGAGTTGACTTGCCATGAAACTTCACGTGAAGGCTTAAGGGACCATTGTATGAATTTACAAGCCATAAAAATGGCATTGGCATGCAGAAATATGAAGATGTGCCTAAACCTACCTACAACCTTATCGATCCACGGCTTGCGCATCTCGTCTCTCTGGCTGGCGTAGTGCCCGCTTGCCCGCACGCCTGCTCATTTCATTGGTTGGCTTAGGCATACGGAGTTCATTCCCAGTCTAAGATCGGACTGGACCGAGGGTTACGGTAGTAGGATCGGTAGCACGCAGAGGGGGACCCGACCAATCGTCACCTTTCGCATCCCACCCCTCTAGCTGACTGAGCGCCCGTACGCTCGTTTCGTGGGTTGACTTAGGCATACAGAGTTCATTCCCAGTCTAAGCATACGAAGTTCATTCCCAATCTAGGATCAGACCAGACCGAGGGTTGCGGCAGCACATGTTGGGCTCGGGCATGTGCTGGTGTCACATTTTTCTTTGCTAGGGCACCATCGCCAGAGCGTCGTCGGAGAACCTGACCGACGGCATTGAGGTTCCAGCGATCGGGGGGCCAGGGGGTGTGCGCACATCATGTGCGATGCGTGCTGGTACTTGGCCCTTATATTGGCCCCTATCCCTCATCAAACCTCGAGAACTCACACCCCCGTAAAGAGCATTTGAGATTTTACAGGTTTGCTGCCACTAGCCATTAAAGTGTCTTAAATGGGGATACTTTTTTCAAATGGTCACAAAATCTTGTACACTTCAAGTTTTTAGCTGAATTTTTTTGTGCATGCCAACAAAAAACAAGGATCATGTCTACCAAGTTTGCGGCCAAAACTCCTTTCGAAAAAATTTTAAAAAAGTTCAAACCGTAAAAAGTTTCCAAAATCGTGAAAAATAGAAAACGTGTCATCTTACCATGAAACTTCACATGAAGGCTTAAGGGACCATTGTATGAATTTAAAAGCCATAAAAATGGCATTGGCATGTAGAAATATGAAGATGTGCCTAAACCCACCTACCACCCTATCGATGCATGGCTTGCGCATCCGTTTCTCTGGTTGACGTAGTGCCTGCCTGCCCACCCGCGCGCTCGTTTCATCGGTTGGCTTAGGCATACGGAGTTCATTCCCAGTTTAAGATCGCAACGAACTGAGGGTTGCAGCAGTAGGATGGGCAGCACACAGAGGGGGGACCCGATCGATCCCTGGCTTGTGCATCCTGCCCCTATGGCCGGCTGAGCGCCCGTACGCTTGTTTCGTGGGTTGACTTAGGCATACGGAGTTCATTCCCAGTCTAAGCATATAGAGTTCATTCCCAGTCTAAGATCGGACTAGACCAAGGGTTGCGGTAGCACATGCTAGGCTCGGGCATGTGCTGGTGCCACATTTTTCTTTACCGGCGCACCATCGCCAGAGCATCGTCGGAGAACCTGATCGACGGCATTAGGGTTCCGACGATCGAGGGGCTGGGGGGTGTGCGCACATGATGTGCGATGGGTGCTGGTACTTGGCCCTTATATTGACCCCCTATCCCTCATCAAACCTCGAGAACTCACACCCCCTTAAAGAGCATTTGAGATTTTATAGGTTTGCTGCCAGTAGCCACTAAAGTGTCTGAAATGGGGACACTTTTTGCAAATGGTCACAAAATCTTGTACGCTTTGAGTTTTTAGCTGGATTGTTTTATGCATGCCAACAAAAATACAAGGATCACGTCTACCAAGTTTGCGGCCAAAACTCCTTCCGAAAAAATTTAAAAAAATCTTAAACCGTAAAAAGTTTCAAAAATCATGAAAAATAGAAAACGAGTCGTCTTGCCATGAAACTTCATGTAAAGGCTTAAGGGACCATTTTATGAATTTACAAGCCATAAAAATGGCATTGGCACATAGAAATACGAAGATGTGCCTAAACCCATCTACCACCCTATCGATCCATGGCTTGCGCATCCCGTCTCTCTGGCCGGCGTAGTGCCCGCCCGCCCTCTAATTTCATCGGTTGGCTTAGGCATACAGAGTTCATTCCAAGTCTAGGATTGGACCAAACCGAGGGTTGCGGCAGTAGGATAGACAGCACGCAGAGGGGGACCCGATCGATCCCCGACTTGCGCATCCTGCCCCTCCGGTCGGTTGAGCGGCCGCACGCTCGTTTCGTGGGTTGACTTAGGCATACGGAGTTCATTCCCAGTCTAACATTGAACTGGACCAAGCGTTGTGACGACAGGATCGACAGCACATAAAGGGGGACGCGGTCGATCCCCGGCTTGCGTATCCTGCCCCTCTGGCCGGCTGAGTGCCCGTACGCTCATTTTCGTGGATTGACTTAGGCATACGGAGTTCATTCCTAGTTTGAGATTGGATCAGACCGAGGGTTGCAGCAGCACATGCTAGGCTCGGGCATGTGCTGGTGCCGCATTTTTTTTCACTGGGGCACCATCGTCGGAGCATCATCGGAGAACCTAACCGGCGACATTGGGGTTCCGACGATCGGGGGGGTCGGGGGGGTGTGCGCACATGATGTGCGATGGGTGCTGGTACTTGGCCCTTATATTGGCCCCCTATCCCTCATGAAACCTCAAGAAATCACACACCCTTAAAGTGCATTTGAAATTTTACAGGTTTGCTGCCAGTAGCCATTAAAGTGTCTAAAATGGGGACACTTTTTTCAAATGGTCACAAAATCTTGTACACTTCGAGTTTTTAGCTGAATTTTTTTGTGCATGCCAACAAAAATACAAGGATCACGTCAACCAAGTTTGGGGCCACAACTCCTTCGAAAAAATTTTAAAAAATTTTGAGCCACAAAAAGTTTCAAAAATCGTGAAAAATAGAAAACGAGTCGTCTTGCCATGAAACTTCACGTGAGGGCTTAAGGGACCATTGTATGAATTTACAAGCCATAACAATGGCATTGGCATGCAGAAATATGAAGATGTGCCTAAACCCACCTACAACCCTATCGATCCGCGGCTTGCGCATCTCGTCTCTCTGGCCGACGTAGTGCCCGCCCGCCCGCCTGCCCGCTCGTTTCATCGGTTGGCTTAGGCATATGGAGTTCATTCCCAGTCTAAGATCAGACCGGATCGAGGGTTGCGACAGTAGGATCAGCAGCAGGCAAAGGGGGACCCAGTCGATCCTTGACAGCACGTAGAGGGGGACCCGACCGATCCTCAGTTTACGCATCCCGCCCCTCTGACCGGCTGAGCGCCCGCACGCTTGTTTCGTGGGTTGACTTAGGCATACGAAGTTCATTTCCAGTCTAAGCATATGGAGTTCATTGCCAGTCTAAGATTGAACCGGACTGAGGGTTGTGGCAGCACAAGCTGGGCTCGGGCATGTGCGGGAGCCGTATTTTTCTTCGCCGGGGCACCATCGCCGGAGTATTGTCGGAGAACCTGACCGGCGGCATTGGTGTTCCGACGATCGGGGGGGCCGGGGGGTGTGTGCGCACATGATGTGCGATGGGTGCTGGTACTTGGCCCTTATATTGGCCCCCTATCCCTCATCAAACCTCGAGAACTCACACCCCCTTAAAGAGCATTTGAGATTTTACAGGTTTGCAGACAGTAGCCATTAAAGTGTCTGAAATGCCGACACTTTTTTCAAAGGGTCACAAAATCTTGTACCCTTAGAGTTTTCAGCTAAATTCTTTTGTGCATGCCAACAAAAATACAAGGATCACGTCTACCAAGTTTGCGGCCAAAACTCCTTCCGAAAAAATTTTAAAAAATCTTGAACCATAAAAAGTTTAAAAAATCGTGAAAAATAGAAAACGAGTCGTCTTGCCATGAAACTTCATGTGAAGGTTTAAGGGACCCTTGTATGAATTTACATGCCATAAAAATGGAATTGGCACACAGAAATATGAAGATGTGCATAAACCCACCTGCCACCCCATCGATCCACAGCTTGCGCATTCCGTCTCTCTGGCTGACGTAGTGCCCGCCCGTCCGCTCGTTTCATCGGTTGGCTTAGGCATACGGAGTTCATTCCCAGTCTAAGATCGGACCGAACCGAGGGTTGCAGCAACAGGATCGGCAGCATGCAGAGGGGGACCCGACCGATCCCCGGCTTGCGCATCCCGCCCCTCTGGCCGGCTGAGCGCCCGCACGCTCATTTCGTGGGTTGACTTAGGCATACGGAGTTCATTACAAGTCTAAGCATACAAAGTTCATTCCCAGTCTAAGATCGGACCGGACTGAAGGTTGCGGCAGCACATGTTGGGCTCAGGCATGTACTGGTGCCGTATTCTTTTTTTGTCGGGGCACCTTCGCCGAAGCATCACCGGAGAACCTGACCGGCGGCATTAGGGTTCTGGTGATCGGGGGGGTCAGGGGGTGTGCGCACATGATGTGCGATGGGTGCTGGTACTTGGCCCTTATATTGGCCCCCTATCCCTCATCAAACCTCGAGAACTCACACCCCCTTAAAAAGCATTTTAGATTTTATAGGTTTGCTACCAGTAGCCATTAAAGTGTTTGAAATGGGGTTGCTTTTTTCAAACGGTCACAAAATCTTGTACACTTCGAGTTTTTAGAAAAAAATTTTTGTTCATGCCAATAAAAATACAAGGATCATGTCTACGAAGTTTGGGGCCAAAACTCCTTCCGAAAAAATTTTAAAAAATCCCGAACCGTAAAAAGTTTCAAAAATCGTGAAAAATAGAAAACGAGTCGTCTTGCCATGAAATTTCACGTGAAGGCTTAAGGGACCATTATATGAATTTACAAGCCATAAAAATGGCATTGGCATGCAGAAATATGAAGATGTGCCTAAACCCACCTACCACCCTATCGATTCACGGCTTACACATCCTATCTCTCTGGCCGGAGTAGTGCCCGCCCGCCCGCCCGCTCATTTCGTTGGTTGGCTTAGGCATACGGAGTTCATTCCCAGTCTAAGATCAGACTAGATAGTGGGTTACAGCAACAGGATCGACAGCACGTAGAGGGGGACCCGGTCGATCCCCGACTTGCGCATCCCGCCCCTCTGGCAGACTGAGCACCGGCACGCTCGTTTCGTGGGTTGACTTAGGCATACGGAGTACATTCCCAGTCTAAGTATACGGAGTTCATTCCCAGTCTAAGATCAGATCATACCGAGGGTTACGACAGCACATGTTGGGCTCGAGCATGTGCTGGTGCCGTATTTTTCTTCGTCGGGTTACCATCGCCGGAGAATCTAACCGGCGGCATTGGGGTTCCGACGATCGGGGGGGCTGGAGGGGTGTGCGCACATGATCTACGATGGGTGGTAGTACTTGCCCCTTATATTGGCCTCTTATCCCTCATCAAACCTTGAGAACTCACACCCCCTTAAAGAGCATCTGAGATTTTACAGGTTTGCTGCCAGTAGCCATTAAAGTGTCTAAAATGGGGACACTTTCTTCAAATGGTCACAAAATCTTGTAAACTTCCAGTTTTGAGCTGAATTTTTTTGTGCATGCCAACAAAAATACAAGATCATGTCTACCAAGTTTGGGGCCAAAACTCCTTTCGAAAAAATTTTAAAAAATCCCGAGCCATAAAAAGTTTCAAAAATCGTGAAAAATAGAAAATGAGTCGTCTTTCCATGAAACTTCACATGAAGACTTAAGGGAGCATTGTATGAATTTACAAGCCATAAAAATGGCATTGGCATGCAGAAATATGAAGATGTGCCTAAACCCACCTACCACCCTATCGATCCACAGCTTGTGCATCCGATCTCTCTGGCCGACATAGTGCCCGCCTGCTCATTTCGTCGGTTGGCTTAGGCATACGGAGTTCATTCCCAGTCTAAGATCAGATCGGACTGAGGGTTGCAGCAGCAGGATCGGCAGCACGCAGAGAGGGACCCGACCGATGCCCGACTTGCGCATCCCACCCCTCTAGCCGGCTGAGTGCCCGCACGCTAGTTTCGTGGGTTGACTTAGGCATACGGAGTTCATTCCCAGTCTAAGCATATGGAGCTCATTCCCAGTCTAAGATCGGACCGGACCGAGGGTTGTCGTAGCATATGCTGGGCTCGAGCATGTGCTGATGCCGCATTTTTCTTTGTCAGTTTACCATCGTCGAAGCATCACTAGAGAACCTGACCGACGGGGTTGAGGTTCCGACAATCGGGGGCCCAGGGGGTGTGACACATGATGTGCGATGGGTGCTAGTACTTGGCCCTATATTGCCCCCTATCCCTCATTAAACCTTGAGAAGTCACACCCCCTTAAAGAGCATTTGAGATTTTATAGGTTTGCTGCCAGTAGCCATTAAAGTGTCTAAAATGGGGACACTTTTTTCAAATGATCACAAAATCTTGTACACTTCGAGTTTTTAGCTAAATTTTTTTGTGCATGCCAAAAAAAATACGAGGATCACGTCTACCAAGTTTGGGGCTAAAACTCCTTTCGAAAAAATTTTAAAAAATCCCAAATTGTAAAAAGTTTCAAAAATCGTGAAAAATAGAAAACTTCACGTGAAGGCTTACGGGACCAATGTATGAATTTACAAGCCATAAAAATGGCATTGGCACGTAGAAATATGAAGATGTGCCTAAATCCACCAACCACCCTATCGATCTACAGCTTGTGCATCCCGTCTCTTTGGCCGACATAGTGCCCGTCCGCCCGCCCTCCCGCTCGTTTCGTCGGTTGGCTTAGGCATATGGAGTTCAATCCCAGTGTAAGATCAAACTGGACCGAGGGTTGCGGCAGCAGGATTGACAGCACACAGAGGGGGACCCGGCCGATCTCCAACTTGTGCATCCCTACCCTCTGGCCGGCTGAGCGCACGCACGCTTGTTTCATGGGTTGACTTAGGAATACGGAGTTCATTCCCAGTCTAAGCATATGGAGTTCATTCCCAGTCTGAGATCGGACCAGACCGAGGGTTGCGACAGCACATGTTGGGCTTGGGCATGTGCTGGTGCCACATTTTTCTTCACCGGGGCACCATCGTCGGAGAACCTGACCGGCGGCATTGGGGTTTCGAAGATCGGGTGGGCCGGGGGTGTGTGTGCACATGTTGTGCGATGGGTGCTGGTACTTGGCCATTATATTGGCCCCCTATCCCTCATCAAATCTCGAGAACTCACACACCCTTAAAGAGCATTTGAGATTTTATTGGTTTGCTACCAACAGCCATTAAAGTGTCTGAAATGGGGATATTTTTTTCAAATGGTCACAAAATCTTGTACGGTTTGAGTTTTTGGCTGAATTTTTTTAGGCATGCCAACAAAAATAGAGGGATCACGTCTACCAAGTTTGGGGCCAAAACTCCTTCCGAAAAAATTTAAAAAAATCCCAAACCGTAAAAAGTTTTGAAAATAGTGAAAAATAGAAAACGAGTTGTCTTGCCTTGAAACTTCACGTGAAGGCTTAACGGAACATTGTATGAATTTACAAGCCATAAAAATGGCATTGGCATGCAGAAATATGAAGATGTGCCTAAACCCACCTGCCACCCTATCGATCCATGGCTTGCGCATCCCGTCTCTCCGGTCGGCGTAGTGCCCGCCCGCCTGCCCGCCCGCTCGTTTCGTCTGTTCGCTCAGGCATACAAAGTTCATTCCCCATCTAAGATCAGACCAGACCAAGGGTTGCGACAGTAGGATCGACAGCACGTAGAGGGGGACCCAACCGATCCCCGGCTTGCACATCCCAACCCTCTGGCCGGCTGAGCGCCCGCACGCTTGTTTCATGGGTTGACTTAGGCATACGGAGTTCATTCCCAGTCTAAGCATACGGAGTTGACTCCTAGTCTAAGATCAGACCGGATCAAGGGTTGTGACAGCACATGCTAGGTCCGGGCATGTGCTGGTGCTGCATTTTTCTTCACCGGGGCACCATCGTCGAAGCATCGCCGGAGAACCTGACCGGTGGCATTGGGGTTCTGGCGATCGGGGGGGTCGGGGGGGTGTGCGCACATGATGTGTGATGGGTGCTGGTACCTGGCCCTTATAGTCGCCCCCTATCCTTCATCAAACCTCTAGAACTCACAACCCCTTAAAAGAGCATTTGAGATTTTACAGGTTTGCTGCCAGTAGCCATTAAAGTGTCTGAAATGGGGACACTTTTTTCAAATGGTCACAAAATCTTGTACACTTCAAGTTTTTATCTGAATTTTTTTGTGCATGCCAACAAAAATACAAGGATCACATCTACCAACTTTGGGGCCAAAACTCCTTCCGAAAAAATTTTAAAAAATCCTGAACCGTAAAAAGTTTCAAGAATCATGAAAAATAGAAAACGAGTCGTCTTGCCATGAAACTTCACGTGAAGGCTTAAGGTACCATTGTATGAATTTACAAGCCATAAAAATGGCATTGGCATGCAGAAATATGAAGATGTGCCTAAACCCACCTACCACCCTATTGATCCACGGCTTACGCATCTCGTCTCTCTAGCCGGCGTAGTGCCTGCCAGCCCGCCCGCCCGCCCGCTCGTTTCGTCGGTTGGCTTAGGCATACGGAGTTCATTCCTAGTCAAAGATCAGACCAGACCATGGGTTGCGGTAGCAGGATCGGCAGCACGTAGAAGGGGATCCGGTCAATCCCCGACTTGTGCATCCCGCCCCTCTAGCTGGCTGAGCGCCCGGACGCTCATTTCGTGGGTTGACTTAGGCATACGAAGTTCATTTCCTGTCTAACCTTACAGAGTTCATTCCTAGTCTAAGATTGGACCGGACCGAGGGTTGCAGTAGCATATGCTGGGCTCGAGCATGTGCTGGTGCCGCATTTTTCTTCGCCGGGGCACCATCGTCGGAGCATCACCGGAGAACCTGACTAGCGGCATTGGGGTTCCAGCGATTGGGGGGGCCGGGGGGTGGTGTGCGCACATGATGTGTGATGGGTGCTGGTACTTGGCCCTTATATTGGCCCCCTATCCCTCTTCAAACCTCGAGAACTCACATCCCCTTAAAGAGCATTTGAGATTTTACAGGTTTGCTGTCAGTAGCCATTAAAGTGTCTGAAATAGGGACACTTTTTTCAAATAGTCACAAAATCTTGTACACTTCAAGTTTTTAGCTGAATATTTTTGTGCATGCCAACAAAAATACAAGGATCATGTCTACCAACTTTGGGGCCAAAACTCCTTCCGAAAAAATTTTAAAAAATCCTGAACCGTAAAAAGTTTCAAGAATCATGAAAAATAGAAAACGAGTCGTCTTGCCATTAAACTTCACGTGAAGGCTTAAGGTACCATTGTATGAATTTACAAGCCATAAAAATGGCATTGGCACGCAGAAATATGAAGATGTGCCTAAACCCACCTACCACCCTATTGATCCACGGCTTACGCATCTCGTCTCTCTAGCCAGCGTAGTGCCTGCCCGCCCGCCCGCCCGCCCGCTCGTTTCGTCGGTTGGCTTAGGCATACGGAGTTCATTCCTAGTCAAAGATCAGACCAGACCATGGGTTGCGGTAGCAGGATCGGCAGCACGTAGAAGGGGATCCGGTCAATCCTCGACTTGTGCTTCCCGCCCCTCTAGCTGGCTGAGCGCCCGGACGCTCATTTCGTGGGTTAGGCATACGAAGTTCATTTCCTGTCTAACCATACAGAGTTCATTCCTAGTCTAAGATTGGACCGGACCGAGGGTTGCAGTAGCATATGCTGGGCTCGAGCATGTGCTGGTGCCGCATTTTTCTTCGCTGGGGCACCATCGTCGGAGCATCATCGGAGAACCTGACTAGCGGCATTGGGGTTCCAGCGATTGGGGGGGCCGGGGGGTGGTGTGCGCACATGATGTGTGATGGGTGCTGGTACTTGGCCCTTATATTGGCCCCCTATCCCTCTTCAAACCTTGAGAACTCACATCCCCTTAAAGAGCATTTGAGATTTTACAGGTTTGCTGTCAGTAGCCATTAAAGTGTCTGAAATAGGGACACTTTTTTCAAATAGTCACAAAATCTTGTACACTTCAAGTTTTTAGCTGAATATTTTTGTGCATGCCAACAAAAATACAAGGATCATGTCTACCAACTTTGGGGCCAAAACTCCTTCCGAAAAAATTTTAAAAAATCCTGAACCGTAAAAAGTTTTAAAAATCGTGAAGAAAACGAGTCGTCTAGCCACGAAACTTCACGTGAAGGCTTAAGGGACGATTGTATGAATTTACAAGCCGTAAAAATGGGATTGGCAGGCAGAAATATGAAGACATGCCTAAACCCACCTACCACCCTATCGATCCACGGCTTACGCATCCTGTCTCTCTGGCCGGCGTAGTGCCCATCTGCCCGCCCACTTGTTTCATCGATTGGCTTAGGCATACGGAGTTCATTCCCAGTCTAAGATCGGACCGGACTGAGGGTTGTGGTAGTAGGATCGACAGCACGCAGAGGGGGACCCCACCAATCCTCGGCTTGCGCATCCCGCCCCTCTGGCCGGTTGAGCGCCCGCACGCTCGTTTCGTGGGTTGACTTAGGCATACGGAGTTCATTCCCAGTCTAAGCATACGGAGTTCATTCCCAAACTAAGATTGGATCCGTCCAAGGGTTGTGACAGCACGTGCTGGGCTCGGGCATGTGCTGGTGCCACATTTTTCTTTCTCGGGGCACCATTGTCGGAGCATCGTCGGAGAACCTGACCGGCGGTATTGGGGTTTCGACGATCGGGGGGGCCGGGGGGGTGTGCGCACATGTTGTGCGATGGGTGCTGGTACTTGGCCCTTAGATTGGCCCCCTATCCCTCATCAAACCCTAAGAACTCACACCCCCTTAAAGAGCATTTGAGATTTTACAGGTTTGCTGCAAGTAGCCATTAAAATGTCTGGAATGGAGACACTTTTTTCAAATGGTCACAAAATCTTGTACGCTTCGAGTTTTTAGCTGAATTTTTTTCTGCATGCCAACAAAAATACAAGGATCACATCTACCAAGTTTGGACCAAAAATCCTTTCAAAAAAATTTTAAAAAATCTTCAACCGCAAAAAGTTTCAAAAATCATGAAAAATAGAAAATGAGTCATCTTGCCATAATACTTCACGTGAAGGCTTAGGGGACCATTGTATGAATTTACAAGCCATAAAAATGGCATTGGCATAAAGAAATATGAAGATGTGCCTAATCCCATCTACCACCCTATCGATCCACGGCTTGCGAATCCCATCTCTCTTGCCGGCGTAGTGCCCGCCCGCCTGCTCGTTTCATCAGTTGGCTTAGGCATACGGAGTTCGTTCCCAGTCTAAGCATACGGAGTTCATTCCCGGTCTAAGATCGGACCGAACCGAGGGTTGCGGCAGCACATGCTAGGCTCGGGCAAGTGCTGGTGCCGCATTTTTCTTCACCGGGGCACCATCGTCGGAGCATCATCGGAGAACTTGATCGGCGACATTGGGGTTCCGACGATCGGGGGGCCTGGGGGGGTGTGCGCACATGATGTACACTTTGAATTTTTAGCTGAATTTTTTTGTGCATGCCATAAAAAATACAAGGATCACGTCTACCAAGTTTGGGGCCAAAACTCTTTCTGAAAAAATTTTAAAAAATCTCGAATCGTAAAAAGTTTTGAAAATCGTGAAAAATAGAAAACGAGTCGTCTTGCCATGAAACTTCAGGTGAAGGCTTAAGGGACAATTGTATGAATTTACAACCCATAAAAATGACATTGGCATGCAGAAATATGAAGATGTGCCTAAACCCAACTACCACCCTATCGATCCACGACTTCCACATCCCGTCTCTCTGGCTGGCGTAGCGCCCGCACGCTCGTTTCGTGGGTTGACTTAGGCATACAGAGTTCATTCCCAATCTAAGCATACGGAGTTCATTCCCAATCTAAGATCGGACCAACCCGAGGGTTGCGGCAGCACATGCTGGGCTCAGGCATGTGCTGGTGCCGTATTTTTCTTCGCCGGGGCATTAGGGTTCCGGCGATCGGGGGGGAGTGCACACATGATGTGTGATGGGTGCTGGTTATTGGCCCCTATGTTGGCCCCCTATCCGTCATCAAACCTCAAAAACTCACACCCCCTTAAAGAGCATTTGAGATTTTATAGGTTTACTGCCAACAGCCATTAAAGTGTCTGAAATGGGGATACTTTTTTCAAATGGTCGCAAAATTTTGTACACTTCGAGTTTTTAGCTGAATTTTTTTTGTGCATGCCAACAAAAATACAAGGATCATGTCTACCAAGTTTGGGGCCAAAACTCCATCCGAAAAAATTTTAAAAAATCCCGAACCGTAAAAAGTTTCCAAAATCGTGAAAAATAGAAAACGAGTCGTCTTGCCATGAAACTTCACGTGAAGGCTTAAGGGACCATTGTATGAATTTACAAGCCATAAAAATGGCATTGGCATGCAGAAATATGAAGATGTGCCTAAACCCACCTACCACCCTATCGATCCACGGCTTGCGCATCCTGTCTCTCTGGTCGTCGTAGTGCCCGCCCGCCCACCCGCCTACTCGTTTCGTCGGTTGGCTTAGGCATATGGAGTTCATTCCTAGTCTAAGATCAGAACAGACCGAGGGTTGCGGTAGCAGGATTGACTGCACGCAGAGGGGTACCCGATCGATCCCCGACTTGCGTATCCTGCCCCTCTGACCGGCTGAGTGCCCGCACGCTCGTTTCGTGGGTTGACTTAGGTGTACAGAGTTCATTCTCAGTCTAAGCATACGAAGTTCATTCCCAGTCTAAGATCGGACTGGACAGATGGTTGCGGCAGCACATGCTAGGCTCGGGCATGTGCTGGTGCCGCATTTTTCTTCGCCGGGGCACCATTACCGGAGCATCACCAGAGAACCTCACCGGCGGCATTGAGGTTCCGACGATCGGGGGGTCGGGGGGGTGTACGCACATGATGTGCGATGGGTGCTGATACTTGGCCCTTATATTGGCCCCCTATCCCTCGTCAAACCTTGAGAACTCACACACCCTTAAATAGCATTTGAGATTTTACAGGTTTGCTGCCAGTAGCCATTAAAGTGTCTTAAGTGGGGACACCTTTTTCAAATGGTCACAAAATCTTGTACTCTTCGACTTTTTAGCTTAATTTTTTTGTGCATGCCAACAAAAATACAAGGATCACGTCTACCAAGTTTGGGGCAAAAACTCCTTCCAAAAAAATTTTTAAAAATCCTGAACCACAAAAAGTTTCAAAAATCGTGAAAAAAAGAAAATGAGTCGTCTTACCATGAAACTTCACATGAAGGCTTAAGGCGCCATTGTATGAATTTACAAGCCATAAAAACGGCATTGGCATGCAGAAATATGAAGATGTGCCTAAACCTACCTACCACCCTATCGATCCACGCTTGCGCATCCTGTTTCTCTGGCCGGCGTAGTGCCCGCCCGCCCGCCCGTTCGTTTCGTCGGTTGGCTTAGGCATACAGAGTTCATTCCCAGTCTAACATCACACCGGACCGAGGGTTGCGACAGCAGGATCGATAGCACACAGAGGGGGACCCGACCGATCCCCGGCTTACGCATCCCGCCCCTCTGGCCGACAGAGCGCCTGCACACTCGTTTCATGGGCTGACTTAGGCATACGGAGTTCATTCCCAGTCTAAGCATATGGAGTTCATTCCCATTCTAAGATCAAACTGGACCGAGGGTTGCGGCAGCACATGTTGGGCTCGGGCATGTGCTGGAGCCACATTTTTCTTTGTCGGGGCACCATCGCTGGAGCATCGCCGGAGAAGCTGACCGGCGGCATTGGGGTTCCGGCGATCGAGGGGGCCGGGGGGCGTGTGCGCACATGATGTGCGATGGGTGCTGGTACATGGCCCTTATATTGGCCCCCTATTACTCATCAAACATCGAGAATTCACACCCCCTTAAAGAGCATTTGAGATTTTACAGGTTTGCTGCCAGTAGCCATTAAAGTGTCTGAAATGGGGACACTTTTTTCAAATGGTCACAAAATCTTGTACACTTCGAGTTTTTAGCTGATTTTTTTTATGGAAGCCAACAAAAAAAGAAGGATCACGTCTAAGAAGTTTGGGACCAAAACTCCTTCCAAAAAAAATTTCAAAAAATCCTGAACTTCAAAAAGTTTCAAAAATCATGAAAAATAGAAAACGAGTCGTCTTGCCATGAAACTTCACGTGAAGGCTTAAGGGACCATTGTATGAATTTACAAGCCATAAAAATGGCATTGGCACATAGAAATATGAAGATGTGCCTAAAGCCACCTACCACCCTATCGATCCACGACTTGCGCATCCCGTCTCTCTGGCCGGCGTGGTGCCCGCCCACCCGCTTGTTTCATTAGTTGGCTTAGGCATACGGAGTTCATTCCTAGTATAAGATCTGATCAGACCGAGGGTTGCGGCAGCAGGATCGGCAGCACGCAGAAGGGGACCCGGTCGATCCTCGACTTTTGCATCCCGCCCTTCTGGTCAGTTGAGCGCCCGCACGCTTGTTTTGTGGGTTGACTTAGGCATACGGAGTTCATTCCCAGTCTAAGCATACGGAGTTCATTCCTAGTCTAAGATCAGATCGATCATGGGTTGCGGTAGCACATGCTAGGCTCAAGCATGTGTTGGTGCCGCATTTTTCTTCGTCAGGGCACCATCATCGGAGCATCGTCGGAGAACCTGATCGGCGGCATTGGGGTTCAGGAGATTGGGGGGCCGGGGGGGAGGTGTGCGCACATGATGTGCGATGGGTGCTGGTACTTGGCCCTTATATTGGCCCCCTATCCTTCATCAAACCCCAAGAACTTACACCCCCTTAAAGAGCATTTGAGATTTTACAGGTTTGCTGCCAGTAGCCATTAAAGTGTCTGAAATGGGGACACTTTTTTCAAATGGTCACAAAATCTTATACACTTCGAGTTTTTAGCTGATTTTTTTGTGCAAGCCAACAAAAATACAAGGATCACATCTACCAAGTTTGGGGCCAAAACTCCTTTGGAAAAAATTTTAAGAAATCCCGAACAGTAAAAGGTTTCGAAAATCATGAAAAATAGAAAACGAGTTGTCTTGGCATGAAACTTCACGTGAAGGCTTAAGGGACCATTGTATGAACTTACAAGCCATAAAAATGCCATTGGCACGCAGAAATATGAAGATGTGCCTAAACCCACCTACCACCCTATCGTTCCACGGCTTGTGCATCCCATCTCTTTGGCCGACGTAGTACCCGCCCGCCCGCTCGGTCGCTCGTTTCGTCGGTTGGCTTAGGCATACGGAGTTGAGTCCCAGTCTAAGATTAGACCAAACCGAGGGCTGCGGTAGTAGGATCGGCAGCATACAGAGGGGGACCCGGCCGATCCTCGGCTTGCGCATCCCGCCCCTCTGGTCGGCTGAGCGCCCGTACGCTCGTTTCGTGGGTTCACTTAGGCATACGGAGTTCATTCCCAGTCTAAGCATACGGAGTTCATTCCCTATCTAAGATCGGACCGGATCGAGGGTTACGGCAGCACATGCTGGGCTCGGGCATGTGTTGGTGCCACATTTTTCTTCGTCGGGGCACCATCGCCTGAGTATCGTCAGAGAACCTGACCGGCGGCATTGGGGTTCTAGAGATTGGGGGGCTGGGGGTGTGCGCACATGATGTGTGATGGGTGCTGGTACTTGGCCCTTATATTGGCCCCCTATCCCTCATCAAACCTCGAGAACTCACACCTCCTTAAAGAGCATTTG
Organism: Durio zibethinus; assembly: GCF_047325235.1. NCBI lineage: Eukaryota > Viridiplantae > Streptophyta > Magnoliopsida > Malvales > Malvaceae > Durio > Durio zibethinus. Next base: position 22,727,608 of record NC_143163.1, read on the forward strand.
AGATTTTACAGGTTTGTTGCCAGTAGCAATAAAAGTGTCTGAAATGGGGACACTTTTTTCAAATAGCTACAAAATCTTGTACACTTCGAGTTTTTAGCTGAATTTTTTTATGCATTCCAACAAAAATACAAGGATCACCTCTACCAAGTTTGGGGCCAAAAATCCTTCCAAAAAATTTCAAAAAATCCCGAACCGCCAAAAGTTTCAAAAATCGTGAAAAATAGAAAATGAGTCGTCTTGCCATGAAACTTCACGTGAAGGCTTAAGAGACAATTGTATGAATTTACAAGCCAAAAAAATGGCATTGGCACTCAAAAATAAGAAGATGTGCCTAAACCCACCTACCACCCTATCGATCCACGGCTTGCGCATCCCGTCTCTCTGGCCGACGTGGTGTCTGCCCGCCCGCTCGTTTTGTCGGTTGGCTTAGGCATACAGAGTTCATTCCCAGTATAAGATCAGACCAGACCGAAGGTTGAGGTAGCAGGATCGGCAGCACTCAGAGGGGGACTCGGTCGATCCCCGGCTTCCGTATCCCACCCCTCTGGCCGGTTGAGCTCCCGCACGCTCGTTTTGTGGGTTGACTTAGGCATATGGAGTTCATTCCCAGCCTAAGCACACGGAGTTCATTCCCAGTCTAAGATCAGACTGGATCAAGGGTTACGGTAGCACAAGCTGGGCTCGGGCATGTGCTGGGGCCACATTTTTCTTCGTCGGGGCACCATCCACGAAGCATCACCGGATAACTTGATCGGCGACATTGGGGTTCCAACGATCGGGGGGCCTGGGGGGTGTGTGCACGTGATGTGCGATGGGTACTGGTACTTGGCCCATATATTGGGCCCTTATCCCTCATCAAACCTCGAGAACTTACACCCCCTTAAAGAGCATTTGAGATTTTAAAGGTTTGCTGTCAGTAGCCATTAAAGTGTCTGAAATGGGGACACATTTTTCAAATGGTCACAAAATCTTGTACACTTCGAGTTTTTAGCTGATTTTTTTGTGCAAGCCGAAAAAAATACAAGGATCACGTCTACCAAGTTTGGGGCCAAAACTCCTTCCGAAAAAATTTTAAAAAATCTCGAACAGTAAAAAGTTTAAAAAATCGTGAAAAATGGAAAACGAGTCGTCTTGCCATGAAACTTCACGTGAAGGCTTAAGGGACAATTGTATGAACTTACAAGCCATAAAAATGGCATTGGCACCCAGAAATATGAAGATGTGCCTAAACCCACCTACCACCCTATCGATCCACGGCTTGCACATCACATCTCTCTGGCCGACGTGGTGCCCACCCGTCCGCTCGTTTCATCAGTTGGCTTAGGCATACGGAGTTCATTCCCAGTCTAAGATCAGATCGGATGAAGGGATGCAGCTGCAGGATCGGCAGCACGCAGAGGGGGACCCGATCGATCCCCGACTTGCGCATCCCACCCCTCTGGCCGACTGAGGTCTTAGACGCTCGTTTCGTGGGTTGACTTAAGCATACAGAGTTCGTTCCCTGTCTCAGATCGGACCAGACTGAGGGTTACGGTAGATCATGGCGGGCTTGGGCATGTGCTGGTGCCGCATTTTTCTTCGTCGGGGCACCATCGCCAGACCATAGTCGAAGAACCTGACCAGCGACATTAGGGTTCCGACGATCGGGGGGGCAGGGGGGTGTGCACAAATGATGTGCAGTGGGTGCTGGTAATGGGCCCTTATATTGGCCCCCTATCCCTCATCAAACCTCAAGAACTCACACCCCCTTAAAGAGCATTTGAGATTTTACAGGTTTGCTGCCAGTAGCCATTAAAGAGTCTGAAATGGGGACACTTTTTTCAAATGGTCACAAAATCTTGTACACTTTGAGTTTTTAGCTAAATATTTTTTTGCAAGCCAACAAAAATACAAGGATCACATCTACCAACTTTGGGGCAAAAAGTCCTTTCGAAAAAATTTTAAAAAATCTTGAACCGTAAAAAGTTTTGAAAATCATGAAAAATAGAAAACGAGTCATCTTGCCATGAAACTTAACGTGAAGGCTTAAGGGACCATTGTATGAATTTACAAGCCATAAAAATGGCATTGGCACGCAGAAATATGAAGATGTGCCTAAACCCACCTACCACCCTATTGATCCGTGGCTTGCGCATCCCGTCTCTCTAGCCGGCGTAGTGCCCGCCCGCCCGCCCTCCCGCTCGTTTTGTCTGTTGGCTTAGGCATAGGGAGTTCATTCCCAATCTAAGACTGGATCAAATCGAGGGTTACGGTAGCATGATCAGTAGCACGCAGAGGGGGACCCGACCGATCCTCGGCTTGCGCATCGCGTCCCTCTGGCCGACTGAGCGCCCGCAAGCTCCTTTTATGGGTTGACTTAGGCATATGGAGTTCATTCTCAGTCTAAGTATATGGAGTTCATTCCCAGTCTAAGCATACGGAGGTCATTTCAAGGGTTACGGCAGCACGTGCTAGGCTCGGGCATGTGCTGGTGCCGCATTTTTCTTCGTCGGGGCACCATCGTCGGAGCATCGCCGAAGAACCTGACCGACAGCATTGGGGTTTCGATGATCGGGGGGGCCAGGGGGTGTGCGCACATGATTTGCAATGGGTGGTGGTACTTGGCCCTTATATTGGCCCCCTATCACTCATCAAACCTCGAGAACTCACACTCCCTTAAAGAGCATTTCAGATTTTACAAGTTTGTTGCCAGTAGCCATTAAAGTGTCTGAAATGGGGACACTTTTTTCAAATGCTCACAAAATCTTGTACACTTCGAGTTTTTAGCTGAGTTGTTTTGTGCATGCCAACAAAAATACAAGGATCACGTCTACCAAGTTTGGGGCCAAAACTCCTTTCGAAAAAATTTTAAAAAATCCTGAACTGTAAAATGTTTCGAAAATCATGAAAAATAGAAAACGAGTCGTCTTGCCATGAAACTTCACGCGAAGGCTTAAGGGACCATTGTGTGAATTTACAAGCCATAAAAATGGCATTCGCTCACGGAAATATGAAGATGTGCCTAAACCCACCTATCACCCTATCGATCCACGGCTTGCGCAACCTGTCTCTCTGGCCGGCGTAGTGCCCGCCCACACTTTTCGTCGGTTGGCTTAGGCATACGAAGTCTATTCCTAGTCTAAGATCGGACTTAACAAAGGGTTGTGGACCAGGATCGCCAGCACGTAGAGGGGGACCCAGTCGAGCCCCAGCTTGCGCATCCCACCCCTCTGGCCGGCTGAGCGCCCGCACGCTCTGGGTTGACTTAGGCATACAGAGTTCAATCCCAGTCTAAGCATACGGAGTTCATTCCCAGTCTAAGATCAGATGGGATCGAGGGTTGCGCCAGTACATGCTGGGCTCAGGCATGTGCTGGTGTCACAATTTTCTTCGTCGGGGCACCATCGTCGGAACATCATCGGAGAACCTGACCGGCGGGATTAGGGTTCCGACGATCAGGGGTGCCAGGGGGTGTGCGCACATGATGTGCGAAGAGTGCTGGTACTTGGCCCTTATATTGGCCCCCTATCCCTCATCAAACCTGGAGAACTCACACCCCCTTAAAGAGCATTTGAGATTTTACAGGTTTGCTGCCAGTAGCCATTAAAGTGTTTGAAATGGGGACACTTTTTTCAAATGGTCACAAAATCTTGTACACTTCGAGTTTTTAGCTGAATTTTTTTGTGCACACCAGAAAAAATACAAGGATCACATCTACCAAGTTTAGGGCCAGAACTCCTTTCGAAAAAATTTTAAAAAATCCCGAACCGTAAAAAGTTTTAAAAATCGTGAAAAATAGAAAACGAGACGTCTTAACATGAAACTTCACGTGAAGGCTTAAGGGACCATTGTATGAATTTACAAGCCATAAAAATGGCATTGGCAAGCAGAAATATGAAGATGTGCCTAAACCCACCTACCACCCTATCGATCCATGGCTTGTGCATCCCGTCTCTCTGGCCGGCGTAGTGCCCGCCCGCTCGTTTCGTCGGTTGGCTTAGGCATAGGGAGTTCATTCCCAGTCTAAGACTGGACCGGACTGAGGGTTGCGACAGCACATGTATCTTATTCGAGTTAAACCAATTCAGATTAAAAAAAAATTATTTGTCGTACAAAAAAACTTTTTGAATTACCCGTAAAAATAGATCTCGATAATGAAAAAGCTTTCTACGCCGCCCAATATCCTTTCTTTTTCCAAACATTTTTTCGAATACGCTTTACTATTATCTAAAAATAATCAAGTTATTAATGACTGGACGAAACCAAGAAATAACCCCTTACGTGCGAAATTATAGAAGATCCCCTTTAAGATCAAACAATTCCATCGAATTGAGTATGATTGTATGTGTGATAGCATCTACTATACCAGGAATATCAATGAACCCGATTATTGCAATTGCTCAGGATACCCTTTTTTAGTTTAGCTTCTAGTTAGCTTCTAGAATCTATTTCTTAGTTCAAGGTCCCTCTTTACTATCTTTTGAAATCATTGGATGTGGTGCTGAAATTGTGATCTCTAAAAATAATATTTTTTCATTCATTTATTCATTCAATTGATAAGCATTTTTTTTTTTATAGATTCATAAAAATCATATAAAAGAATGAGAGATGAATCATTAAAAAATTAAAATGATAAAGAACATTTTTTTGTTGAATTCTATCTATGAATTGAAGTTACAACTAGTTAGTTTAGTTACAATAGAGGAGTTCTCTTTTCTGTAGCTGATAGATTCATAAGTTTTTCCTCGATTCATTCTTACATGAATTGTTGAAAACGAAAAGAAGTACATCAAAATGAAAAATATAATAAATCGACTAATTCAATCAAATTAACGATTTTTTGATTCCCGAATATCCAACTCACTAATTAATTCTTTATAACGTATGTTATTTTTCTTTGATAAATAAGACAGAAGCCGTTGACGTTTTCCTAGAATTTTACGTAGACCTCTCTAAGATAAATAGTCTTTTTTGTGCAATTCCAAATGTGAAGTAAGTCTTCGTATCTTATTGGTGAAACTGACTATTTGAAATTCAACGGACCCCTTGTTTTCTTCTTTTTTTTCTTGAAAAATAACTGAGATGAATATAATTTATACATCTCCATTTATACACGAAAAATACATCAAAACAAAAAAATGTAAAAAAACCATTTTATTTACCTAATAAAAAACAAACTTGAATTTTTTTCTATTAATTGGTAATTGGTCAAGCTCGAAGAGAGAGTATGCCCAATTTTCATTTTCAATCAAATTCGAATGAGACTCGTAATTAATCTGTTAAAGGATACATGCTGGGCTCGGGCATGTGCTGGTGTCGCATTTTTCTTCATCGGGTTACCATCGTCGGAGCATCGTCGGAGAACCTGTCCGACGGCATCGGCGTTCAGGTGATCGGGGGGGCCGGGGGGTGTGCGCACATGATGTGCGAAGAGTGTTGGTACTTGGCCCTTATATTGGCCCTCTATCCCTCATCAACCCTCGAGAACTCACACCCCCTTAAAGAGTATTTGAGATTTTACAGGTTTGCTACCACTAGCCATTAAAGTGTCTAAAATGGGGACACTTTTTTCAAATGGTCACAAAATCTTTTACACTTCGAGTTTTTAGCTGAATGTTTTTGTGCATGCCAACAAAAATACAAGGATCACGTCTACCAAGTTTAGGGCCAGAACTCCTTTCGAAAAAATTTTAAAAAATCCCGAACCGCAAAAAGCTTCAAAAATAGTGAAAAATAGAAAATGAGTCGTCTTGCCATGAAACTTCACGTGAAGGCTTAAGGGACCATTGTATGAATTTACAAGCCATAAAAATGGCATTGGCACGTAGAAATATGAAGTTGTGCCTAAACCCACCTATCACCCTATCGATCCACGCTTGCGCAACCCGTCTCTCTGACCGACGTAGTGCCCGCACGTCCACCCGCCCGTTCGTTTCATCGGTTGGCTTAGGCATAGGGAGTTCATTCCTAGTCTAAGATAGGATCGGACCAAGGGTTGCGGCAGCAGGATCGGTAGCACGCAGAGGGGGACCCGACCGATCCCCGGCTTTTGCATCCTGCCCCTCTGGCCGGTTGAGTGCCTGCACGCTCATTTCGTGGGTTGACTTAGGCATACGGAATTCATTCCCAGTCTAAGCATACGGAGTTCATTCCCAGTCTAAGATCGAACCAGATCGAGGGTTGCAGCAGCCCATGCTGGGCTTGAGCATGTGCTGGTGCCACATTTTTCTTCACCGGGGCACCATCATCGGAGCATCGTTGGAGAACCTGACTGACAGCATTGGGGTTCCGACGATCGGGGCGGCCGGGGGGTGTGCGCACATGATGTGCGATGGGTGCTGGTACTTGGCCCTTACAGTAGCAGGATCGGTAGCACACAGAGGGGGACCTGTCCGATCCCCGGATTGCGCATCCCGCCCCTCTGGCCGACTGAGTGCCCGCACGCTCGTTTCGTGGGTTGACTTAGGCATACGGAGTTCATTCCCAGTCTCAGCATACGGAGTTCATTCCCAGTCTAAGATTGGACCAGACCGAGGGTTGTGGCAGCACATGCTGGGCTTGGGCATGTGCTAGTGCCGCATTTTTCTTCGCAGTGGCAGCATCGTCGGAGTACCTGACCGACGGCATTTGCGTACATGATGTGCGATGTGTGCTGGTACTTGGCCCTTATATTCACCCCCTATCCCTCATTAAACCTCAGGAACTCACACCCCCTTAAAGAGCATTTGAGATTTTACAGGTTTGCTGCCAGTAGCCAATAAAGTGTTTGAAATGGGGACACTTTTTTCAAATGGTCACAAAATCTTGTACACTTCGAGTTTTTAGCCAAATTTTTTTGTGCATGCCGACAAAAACACAAGGATCATGTCTAATAAGTTTGGGACCATTGTATGAATTTACAAGCCATAAAAATGCATTGGCACGTAGAAATATGAAGATGTTCCTAAACCAACCTACCACCCTATCGATTCACGGCTTGCGCATCCCGTCTCTCTGGCCCGCGTAGTGCCCACCCACCCACCCCCTCATTTCATCAGTTGGCTTAGGCATACAGAGTTCATTCCCAGTCTAAGATCGGATCGGACCGAGGGCACGCAGAAGGGGACCCAACCGATCCCCGGCTTGCGCATCCCGCCCCTCTAGCCGGCTGAGTGCCTGCACGCTCGTTCCGTGGGTTGACTTAGGCATACGGAGTTCATTCCCAGTCTAAGCATACAAAGTTCATTCCCAGTCTAAGATCGAACCAGACCAAGGGTTGCGATAGCACATGTGGGCTCAGGCATGTGCTGGTGATGCATTTTTCTTTGTCGGGGCACCATTGCCGAAGCATCACCGGAGAACCTGACCGACGGACTGGGGTTCCGACAATCGGGGGGCCGGGGGGGTGTGCGCACATGATGTGTGATGGGTGCTGGTACTTGGCCATTATATTGGCCCCCTATCCCTCATCAAACCTCGAGAACTCACACCCCCTTAAAGAGCATTTTAGATTTTACAGGTTTGCTGCTAGTAGCCATTAAAGTGATTGAAATGGGGACACTCTTTTCAAATGGTCACAAAATCTTGTACACTTCGAGTTTTTAGCTGAATTTTTTTGCGCATGCCAACAAAAATACAAGGATCATGTCCACCAAGTTTGGGGCAAAAAATCCTTCCGAAAAAATTTTAAAAAATACCAAACCGTAAAAAGTTTCAAAAATCATGAAAAATAAAAAATGAGTTGTCTTGCCATGAAACTTCACGTGAAGGCTTAAGGGACCATTATCTGAATTTACAAGCCATAAAAATGGCATTGGCGCATAGAAATATGAAGATGTGCCTTAACCCACCTACCACCCTATCGATCCATGACTTGCGAATCCCGTCTCTCTGGCCGGCGTAGTGCCCGCCCGCTCATTTCATCGGTTGGCTTATGCATATGGAGTTCATTCACAGTCTAAGATCAGATCGGACTGAGGGTTACGACAGTAGGTTCGAGAGCACGCAGAGGGGGACTCGGCCAATCCTCGACTTACGTAACTCACCCCACTGGCCGGCTGAGCACTCGCACGCTCGTTTCGTAATTTGACTTGGGCATACGGAGTTCATTCCCAATCTAAGCATACAAAGTTCATTCCCAATCTAAGATCGGACCGGACCGAGGGTTGCGGCAACACATGCTAGGCTCAGACATGTGCTGGTGTCACATTTTTTTTCGTCGGTGCACCATCATCGGAGAACCTGACCGACATAATTGGGGTTCCGATGATCGGGGGGCCGAGGGGGGTGTGCGCACATGATGTGCGATGGGTGCTGGTACTTGGCCTTTATATTGGCCCCCTATCCCACATCAAACCATAAGAAGTCACACCCCCTCATTTCATCGATTTGGCTTAGGCATACGAAGTTCATTCCCACTCTAAGATCGGACCGAACTGAGGGTTGTGGCAGTAGGATCGGTAGCACGCAGAGGGGGATCTGGCTGATCCCCAGCTTGTGCATCCCGCCCTTCTGGCCGGTTGAGCGCCCGCACGCTTGTTTCGTCGGTTGGCTTATGCATACGGAGTTCATTCCAATCTAAGGTCAGACCGAACCGAGGGTTGTGGTAGTAGGATCAGCAGCACGCAGAGGGGGACCTGGCTGATCCCTGGCTTGTGCATCCCACCTTTCTGGCTGACTGAGCGCCCGTACACTCGTTTCGTGGGTTGACTTAGGCATACGAAGTTCATTCCCAGTCTAAACATACGGAGTTCATTCCCAGTCTAAGATCAGACTGGACTAAGGGTTACAGCAACACATACTGGGCTCGGATATGTGTTGGTGCCATATTTTTCTTCACCGGGGCACCATCGTTGGAGCATCACCGAAGAACCTGACCGACGGCATTGGGGTTTCGGTGATCGGGGGGCCGGGGGGTGTGCGCACATGATGTGCGAAGGGTGCTGGTACTTGGCCCTTATATTGGCCCCCTATCCCTCATCAAACGTCAAGAACTCACACCCCCTTAAAGAGCATTTAAGATTTTACAAGTTTGCTACCAGTAGCCATTAAAGTTTCTGAAATGGGGACATTTTTTTCAAATGGTCTCAAAATCTTGTACACTTCGAGTTTTTAGCTGAATTTTTTTGTGCCCACCAAAAAAAATACAAGGATCACGCCTACCAAGTTTGGTTCCAAAACTCCTTCCGAAAAAATTTTAAAAAAATACCGAATTGTAAAAAGTTTTGAAAATCGTGAAAAATAGAAAACGAGTCGTCTTGCCAAGAAACTTCACGTGAAGGCTTAAGGGACCATTGGATGAATTTACAAGGCATAAAAATGGGATTGGCATGCAGAAATATGAACATGTGCCTAAACCCACCTACCACCCTATCGATCCATGACTTGCGCATACCGTCTTTCTGGCCGGTGTAGTGCCAGCCCGCCCGCTCGTTTCGTCGGTTGGCTTAGGCATACGGAGTTCATTCCCAGTCTAAGATCGGACCGCCGTGAGGGTTACGGCAGCACATGCTCACCTCGGGCACGTGCTGTGTCGTATTTTTCTTCACCGGGGCACCATCGTCGGAGCATCGCCGGAGAACCTGACCGGTGGCATTGAGGTTCCGACGATCGGGGGGGCCGGGGGGGTGTGCGCACATAATGTGCAATGGGTGCTGGTACTTGGCCCTTATATTGGCCCCCTATCGATCATCAAACCTTGAGAACTCACACCCTCTTAAAAAGCATTTGAGATTTTACAGGTTTGCTGCCAGCAGCCATTAAAGTGTCTGAAATGGGGACACTTTTTTCAAATTATCACAAAATCTTGTACACTTCGAGTTTTTAGCTGAATATTTTTGTGCATGCCAACAAAAATACAAGGATCACATCTACCAAGTTTAGGGCCAAAACTCCTTCCGAAAAAATTTTAAAAAATCTCGAGCCGTAAAAAGTTTTGAAAATCGTGAAAAATAAAAAACGAGTCATCTTGCCATGAAACTTCACGTGAAGGCTTAAGGGACCATTGTATGAATTTACAAGCCATAAAAATGGTATTGGCACGTAGAAATATGAAGATGTACCTAAACCCACCTACCACCCTATCGATCCACGACTTTCGCATCTTGTCTTTCTGGCCGGTGTAGTGCTCGCCCGCCCGCTCGCCCGCCCGTCCGCCCTTTAATTTCATCGGTTGGCTTAGGCATATGGAGTTCTTTCCCAGTCTAAGATCAGACTGGACCGAGGGTTCCGACAGCAGGATCGGCAGCATGCAGAGGGGGACCCGGTCGATCCCCATCTTGCTCATCCCGCCCCTTTGGCCGGCTGAGCGCCCGGACACTCGTTTCATGGGTTGACTTAGACATATAGAGTTCATTCCCAGTCTAAGCATACAGAGTTTCATTCCCAGTCTAAGATGGGATCGGACCAAGGGTTACGGTAGCACATGCTTGGCTCTAGCATGTGCTGGTGTCGTATTTTTCTTCGTCGGAGCATCATCACCGGAGCATCGTCGGAGAACCTTACCGACGGCATTGGGGTTCCGGCGATCGGGGGGGGTGGGGGGTGTGCGCACATGATGTGTGATGGGTGCTGGTACTTGGCCCTTATATTGGCCCCCTATCCCTCATCAAACCTTGAGAACTCACACCCCCTTAAAGAGCATTTGAGATTTTACAGGTTTGTTGCCAGTAGCCATTAAAGTGTCTGAAATGGGGACACTTTTTTCAAATGATCACAAAATCTTGTACACTTCGAGTTTTTAGCTGAATTGTTTTGTGCATGCCAATAAAAATACAAGGATTACATCTACCAAATTTGGGGCCAAAACTCCTTTCAAAAAAATTTTAAAAAATCTCAAACCACAAAAGTTTCAAAAATCGTGAAAAATAGAAAACGAGTCATCTTGCCATGAAACTTCACGTGAAGGCTTAAGGGACCATTGTATGAATTTACAAGCCATAAAAATGGCATTGGCACGCAGAAATATGAAGATGTTCCTAAACCCACCTACCGCCCTATCGATCCACGGCTTGCGCATCCCGTCTCTCTGGTCAGCGTAGTGCCCGCCCGCCTGCCCGCCCACTCATTTCGTCGGTTGGCTTAGGCATACGGAGTTCGTTCCTAGTCTATGATCAGATCGGAGTGAGGGTTGCGGCAGCAGGATCGACAGCACGCAGAAGAGGACCCGACCGATTCCCGACTTGCTTATCCCGCCCCCCTGGCCGACTGAGTGCCCGTACGCTTCTTTCGTGGGTTGACTTAGGCATACGGAGTTCATTCCCAGTCTAAGCATAAGGAGTTCATACCCAGTCTAAGCATAAGGAGTTCATACCCAGTCTAAGATCAGATCGGACCGAGGGTTACGGCAGCACATGTTTGGCTCGGGCATGTGCTGGTGCCGCATTTTTCTTCGTCGGGGCACCATCGTCGGAGCATCGCCGGAGAACCTGACCGACAGCATTGGGGTTCCGACGATCAGGGGGGCCGGGGGTGTGCGCACATGATGTGCAATGGGTGCTGGTACTTGGCCCTTATATTGGCCCCTTATCCCTCATCAAACCTTGAGGACTCACACCCCCTTAAAGAGCATTTGAGATTTTACAGGTTTGCTGCCAATAGCCATTAAAGTGTCTGAAATGGGGACACTTTTTCAAATGGTCACAAAATCTTGTACACTTTGAGTTTTTAACTGAATTTTTTTGTGCGTGCCAACAAAAATACAAGGACCACGTCTACCAAGTTTGTTGCCAAAACTCCTTCCGAAAAAATTTTAAAAAATACCGAACTGTAAAAAGTTTCAAAAATCATGAAAAATAGAAAACGAGTCGTCTTGCTATGAAACTTCACATGAAGGCTTAAGGGACCATTGTATGAATTTGCAAGCCATAAAAATGGCATTCTCACACAGAAATATGAAGATGTGCCTAAACCCACCTACTACCCTATCGATCCACGACTTGCGCATCCTATCTCTCTGGCCAGCGTAGTGCCCGCCCGCCCGCCCGCCCGCCCGCTCGTTTCGTCAGTTGGCTTTGGCATACAGAGTTCATTCCCAGTCTAAGATTGGACCAGATCAAGGGTTACGGTAGCAGGATCGATAGCACGCAGAAGAGGACTCGGTCGATCCCCAGCTTACGCACGCTTGTTTTGTGGGTTGACTTAGGCATATGGAGTTCCTTCCCAGTCCAAGCATACAAAGCTCATTCCCAGTCTAAGATCAGACCGGATCAAGGGTTACGGTAGCACAGGTTGGGCTCAGGCATGTGCTGGTGCCGCATTTTTCTTCGTCGGGGCACCATCGTTGGAGCATCGCCGGAGAACCTGAACGACGACATTGGGATTCAGGTGATCGGGGGGGCCGGGGGGGTGTGCCCACATGATGTGCGATGGGTGCTGGTACTTGGCCCTTATATTGGCCCCCTATCCACCTGGAGAACTCACACCCCCTTAAAGAGCATTTGAGATTTTACAGGTTTACTGCTAGTAGCCATTAAAGTGTCTAAAATGGGGACACTTTTTTCAAATGGTAACAAAATCTTGTACACTTTGATTTTGAGCTGAATTTTTTTTTGCATGCCAAAAAAAATACAAAGATCACGTCTACCAAATTTGGGGCCAAATCTCCTTGCGAAAATATTTTAAAAAATCCCGAACCACAAAAAGTTCCAAAAATCATGAAAAATAGAAAACGAGTCATCTTGCCATGAAACTTCACGTGAAGGCTTAAGGGACCATTGTACGAATTTACAAGCCAAAAAATGCCATTGGCATGCAAAAATATGAAGATGTGCCTAAAACCACCTACCACCCTATCGATCCATCGCTTGCGCATCCTGTCTCTCTGGCCGGCGTAGTGCCCGCCCGCCCGTCCGCCCGCTCGTTTCGTCGGTTGGCTTAGGCATACGGAGTTCATTCCTAGTCTAAGATTGGATCGGACCAAAGGTTACAACAGTAGGATCGGTAGCACGCAGAGGGGGACCCGGTCGATCCTTGGCTTGCGAATTCCACCCCTCTGGTCGGCTGAGCGCCCGCACGCTCGTTTCATGGGTTGACTTAGGCATACGGAGTTCATTCCCAGTCTAAGCATACGGAGTTCATTTCCAGTCTAAGATCGAAATGTACTGAGGGTTATGACAGCACATGCCGGGCTCGGGCATGTGCTGGTGCTGCATTTTTCTTCACCGGGGCACCATCACCGAAGCATCGTCGAAGAACCTGACCGGCGGCATTGAGGTTCCGTCGATCGAGGGTGCCGGGGGGTGTACGTACATGATGTATGATGGGTGCTGGTACTTGGCCCTTATATTGGCCCCCTATCCCTCATCAAACCTTGAGAACTCACACCCCCTTAAAAAGCATTTGAGATTTTACAGGTTTGCTGCCAGCAGCCATTAAAGTGTCTGAAATGGGGACACTTTTTTCAAATTATCACAAAATCTTGTACACTTCGATTTTTTAGCTGAATGTTTTTGTGCATGCTAACAAAAATACAAGGATCACGTCTACCAAGTTTAGGGCCAAAACTCCTTCCGAAAAAATTTTAAAAAATCTCGAGCCGTAAAAAGTTTCGAAAATCGTGAAAAATAGAAAACGAGTCGTCTTGCCATGAAACTTCACGTGAAGGCTTAAGGGACCATTGTATGAATTTACAAGCCATAAAAATGGCATTGGCATGCAGAAATATGAAGATGTTCCTAAACCCACCTACCACCCTATCGATCAACGGCTTGCGCATCCCGTCTCTCTGGCCGGCATAGTACCCACCCGCCCGCCCACCCGCTCGTTTCGTCGGTTGGCTTAGGCATATGGAGTTCATTCCTAGTCTATGATTGGACCGGACTCAGGGTAGCGGCAACAGGATTGACAGCACACAAGGGGGACCCGGTCGATTCCCGGCTTGCTTATCCCACCCCTTTGGCCGACTGAGCACCCGCACGCTCGTTTCGTGGGTTGACTTAGGCATACAGAGTTCATTCCCAGTCTAAGCATACGGAGTTCATACCCAGTCTAAGATCAAACTGGACCGAGGGTTGCAGAAGCACATGCTGGGCTCGGGCATATGCTGGTGCCGTATTTTTCTTCGTCGGGGCACCAGCGTCGGAGCATCGCCGGAGAACCTGACCGGTAGCACTGGGGTTCTGACGATCGGGGGGGCCGGGGGGGTGTGCGCACATGATGTGCGATGGGTGCTGGTACTTGGCCCTTATATTGGCCCCCTATCCCTCATCAAACCTTGAGGACTCACACCCCCTTAAAGAGCATTTTGAGATTTTACAGGTTTGCTGCCAGTAGCCATTAAAGTGTTTGAAATGGGGACACTTATTTCAAATGGTCATAAAATCTTGTACACTTCGAGTTTTTAGCTGAATTTTTTTATGCATGCCAATAAAAATACAAGGATCACGTCTACCATGTTTGGGGTGAAAACTCCTTGCGCAAAAATTTTAAAAAATCCTGAACCGCAAAAAGTGTCAGAAATCATGAAAAATAGAAAACGAGTTGTCTTGCCATGAAACTTCACGTGAAGGCTTAAGGGACCATTTTATGAATTTACAAGCCATAAAAATGGCATTGGCAAGATGAAATATGAAGACGTGCCTAAACCCACCTAACACCCTATCGATCCATAGCTTGCGCATCCCGTCTCTCTGGTCGGTGTAGTGCCCACCTGGCCACCCGCCCACCCGCTCGTTTCGTCGGTTGGCTTAGGCATACAGAGTTCATTCCCAGTCTAAGATCGGACTGGACCGAGCGTTGCGGCAGCAGGATTGGCAGCACGCAGAGGGGGACCCGGTCGATCCCCGGCTTGCGCATCCTGCCCCTCTGGCCGGTTGAGCGCCCGCACACTCGTTTCATGGGTTGACATAGGCATACGGAGTTCATTCCCAGTCTAAGCATACGGAGCTCATTCCCAGTCTAAGATCGGATTGGGGCCAAAACTCCTTCCGAAAAAAGTTTTAAAAATCTCGAACCACAAAAAGTTTCAAAAATCATGAAAAATAAAAAACGAGTCGTCTTGCCATGAAACTTCACGTGAAGGCTTAAGGGACCATTGTATGAATTTACAAGCCATAAAAATGGCATTGGCATGCAGAGATATGAAGATGTTCCTAAACCCACCTACCACCCTATCGATCCACGGCTTGCGCATCCCGTCTCTCTGGCCGGCGTAGTGCCCGCCCGCCCGCCCACCCGCTCGTTTCGTCGGTTGGCTTAGGCATACGGAGTTCATTCCCAGTCTATGATTGGACCGGACTCAGGGTAGCGGCAACAGGATTGACAGCACACAAGGGGGACCCGGTCGATTCCCGGCTTGCTTATCCCACCCCTTTGGCCAACTGAGCACCCGCACGCTCGTTTCGTGGGTTGACTTAGGCATACAGAGTTCATTCCCAGTCTAAGCATACGGAGTTCATACCCAGTCTAAGATCAAATTGGACCGAGGGTTGCAGAAGCACATGCTGGGGTCGGGCATATGCTGGTGCCGCATTTTTCTTCGTCGGGACAACAGCGCCGGAGCATCGCCAGAGAACCTGACCAGTAGCACTAGGGTTTCGACGATCGGGGGGGCCGGGGGGTGTGCGCACATGATGTTTAATGGGTGCTGGTACTTGGCCCTTATATTGGCCCCCTATCCCTCATCAAACCTCGAGGACTCACACCCCCTTAAAGAGCATTTGAGATTTTACAGGTTTGCTGCCAGTAGCCATTAAAGTGTCTGAAATGGGGACACTTATTTCAAATGGTCATAAAATCTTGTACACTTAGAGTTTTTAGCTGAATTTTTTTGTGCATGCCAATAAAAATACAAGGATCACGTCTACCATGTTTGGGGTGAAAACTCCTTGCGCAAAAATTTTAAAAAATCCTGAACCGCAAAAAGTTTCAGAAATCATGAAAAATAAAAAATGAGTCGTCTTGCCATGAAACTTCACGTGAAGGCTTAAGGGACCATTGTATGAATTTACAAGCCATAAAAATGGCATTGGCAAGCAAAAATATGAAGACGTGCCTAAACCCACCTAACACCCTATCGATCCATAGCTTGCGCATCCCATCTCTCTGGTCGTTGCAGTGCCCACCTGGCCACCCGCCCACCTGCTCGTTTCGTCGGTTGGCTTAGGCATACAGAGTTCATTCCCAGTCTAAGATTGGACTGGACCGAGCGTTACGACAGTAGGATTGGCAGCATGTAGAGGGGGACCCGGTCGATCCCCGGCTTGCACATCCTGCCCCTCTGGCCGGCTGAGCGCCCGCACGCTCGTTTCGTGGGTTGACATAGGCATACGGAGTTCATTCCCAGTCTAAGCATACGGAGCTCATTCCCAGTCTAACATCAGATTGGACCGATGGTTGTGGTAGCACATGCTGGGCTCGAGCATGTGCTGGTGTCATAATTCTCCTCACCGGGGCACCATCGCCGGAGCATCACCGGAGAACCTGACCGGTGGCATTACGGTTCCGGCGATCGGGGGGGCCGGGGGGGTGTGCGCACATGATGTGTGATGGGTGCTGTAACTTGGCCCTTATATTGGCCCCCTATCCCTCATCAAATCTCGAGAACTCACACCCCCTTAAAGAGCATTTGCGATTTTACAGGTTTGCTTCCAATAGCAATTAAAGTGTCCGAAATGGGGACACTTTTTTCAAATGGTCACAAAATCTTGTACACTTCAAGTTTTTAGCTCAATTTTTTTGTACAAGCCAACAAAAATGCAAGGATCACGTCTACCAGGTTTGGGACGAAAACTCTTGCCGAAAAAATTTTAAAAAATCCCAAACCGTAAAAAGTTTTGAAAATCATGAAAAATAGAAAACGAGTCGTCTTGCCATGAAACTTCACGTGAAGGCTTAAGTGACCATTGTATGAATTTACAAGCCATAAAAATGGCATTGGCACGTAGAAATATGAAGATGTGCCTAAACCCACCTGCCACCCTATCGATGCATGGCTTGCGCATCCCGTCTCTCTGGCTGACGTAGTGCTCGCCCGCCCGCTCGTTTCGTCGGTTAGCTTAGGCATACGAAGTTCATTTCCAGTCTAAGATCAGACCGGACTGAGGGTTGCGGCAGTAGGATCGGCAGCACACAGAGGGTGACCCGACCAATCACCAGCTTACGCATCTCGCCCCTCTGGCCGGTTGAGCGCCCGTACTCTCGTTTCATGGGTTGACTTTGGCATACGGAGTTCATTCCCAGTCTAAGCATACGAAGTTCATTCCCAGTCTAAGATCGAACCGGACCGAGGGTTGCCACAGCACATGCTGGGCTCAGCATGTGCTGGTGCCACATTTTTCTTCGTCGGGGCACCATCGCCTGAGCATCGTCAGAGAAACTAACCGGCGGCATTGGGGTTCCGGCGATCGGGGGGGCCAAGGGGGTGTGCACACATGATGTGCGATGGGTGCTGGCACTTGGCCCTTATATTGGCCCGCTATCCCTCATCAAACCTCGAGAACTCACCCCCCCTTAAAGAGCATTTGAGATTTTACAAGTTTGCTGCCAGTAGCCATTAAAGTGTCTGAAATGGGGACCCTTTTTTCAAATGGTCACAAAATCTTGTACACTATGAGTTTTTAGCTGAATTTTTTTGTGCATGCCAACAAAAATACAAGGATCACGTCTACCATGTTTGGGGCCAAAACTCCTTCCGAAAAAATTTTAAAAAATCCTGAACCGTAAAAAGTTTGAAAAATTGTGAAAAATAGAAAACAAGTCATCTTGCCATGAGACTCCACGTGAAGGCTTAAGGGACCATCGTATGAATTTACAAGCCATAAAAATGGCATTGGCAAGCAGAAATATGAAGATGTGTCTAGACCCACCTACCACCCTATCGATCCATGGCATGCGCATCCCGTTTCTCTGGCCGGCATAGTGCCAGCCCGCCCGCCCGCTCGTTTCGTGGGTTGACTGAGGCATATGGTGTTCATTCCCTGTCTAAGCATACGGAGTTCATTCCCAGTCTAAGATTAGACCGGACCGAGTGTTACGGTAGCACATGCTGGGCTCGGGCATATGCTGGTGTCATATTTTTCTCCGTCGACGATCGGAGGGGCCGGGGGGTGTACGCACATCATGTCCGATGGGTGCTGGTACATGGCCCTTTTATTGGCCCCATATCCCTCATCAAACCTCAAGAACTCACACCCCCTTAAAGAGCATTTGAGATTTTGCAGGTTTGCTGCCAGTAGTCATTAAAGTGTCTAAAATGGGAACACTTTTTTCAAATGGTCACAAAATCGTGTACACTTTGAGTTTTTAGCTGAATTTTTTCGTGCATGCCAACAAAAATATAAGGATCACGTCTACCAAGTTTGGGGACAAAAATCTTTCCAAAAAAATTTTGAAAAATCTCGAACTGCAAAAAGTTTCAAAAATCGTGAAAAATAGAAAACGAGTCGTCTTGCCATGAAACTTCACGTGAAGGCTTAAGGGACCATTGTATGAATTTACAAGCCATAAAAATGGCATTGGCATGCAGAAATATGAACATGTGCCTAAACCCAGCTACCACCCTATCGATCCACGACTTCCCATCCCGTCTCTCTGGCCGGCGTAGTGCCCGGCCGCCCGCCTGGCAGCTCGTTTCGTCGGTTGGCTTAGTCATATGGAGATCATTCCCAGTCTAAGATCAGACCAGATCGAGGGTTGCGGCAGTAGGATCGGCAACACGCAAAGGGGGACCCGGTCGATCCCCGATTTGCTCATCCTGCCCCTCTAGCCGGTTAAGTGTCCACACGCTCGTTTCGTGAGTTGACTTAGGCATACGGAGTTCATTCTCAGTCTAAGCATATGGAGTTCATTCCCAGTCTAAGATCGGACTGGACCGAGGGTTGCAGCAGCACATGCTGGGCTCGGGCATGTGCTGGTGCCGTATTTTTCTTCATCCGGGACCCATCGCCAGAGAACCTGACCGGCGGCATTGAGGTTCCGACGATCGTGGGGGCCGGGGGGGGTGTGCGCACATGATGTGCGATGGGTGCTGGTACTTGGCCCTTATATTGGCCCCCTATCCCTCATCAAACCTCAAGAACTCACACCCCCTTAAAGAGCATTTGAGATTTTACAGGTTTGCTGCCAGTAGCCATTAAAGTGTCTGAAATGGGGACATTTTTTTCAAATGGTCTCAAAATGTTGTACACTTCAAGTTTTTAGCTGAATTTTTTTATGCATGCCAACAAAAATACAAGGATCACGTCTACCAAGTTTGGGGCTAAAACTCCTTCCGAAAAAATTTTAAAAAATCCTGAACCGCAAAAAGTTTTGAAAATCGTGAAAAATAGAAAACTAGTCGTCTTGCCATGAAACTTCACGTGAAGGCTTAAGGGACAATTGTATGAATTTACAAGCCATAAAAATGGCATTGGCATGCAGAAATATGAAGATGTCCCTAAACCCACCTACCATCCTATCGATCCACGGCTTGCGCATCCCGTCTCTCTGGCCGGCGTAGTGCCCGCCCGCCCGCCCACTCATTTCGTCGGTTGGCTTAGGCATATGGAGTTCATTCCCAGTCTAAGATCGGATCAGATTGAGGGCTGCGGTAGCAGGATCGGTAGCATACAGAGGGGGACCCGACCGATCGGCTGAGCGCTTAGACGCTCGTTTCGTGGGTTGACTTAGGCATACAGAGTTCATTCCCAGTCTAAGCACACGGAGTTCATTCCTAGTTGCGGCAGTAGGATGGGCACCACGCGGAAGGGGACCCGACTAATCCTGGCTTGCGTATCCTGCCCCTCTGGCCGGCTGAATGCCCGTACGCTCGTTTCGTGGGTTGACTTAGGCATACGGAGTTCATTCCAGTATAAGCATACGAAGTTCATTCCTAGTCTAAGATCGGACCGGACCGAGGGTTACGGCAGCACATGCTGGGCTCAGGCATGTGCTGGTGCCGTATTTTTCTTCGCCAGGGCACCTTCACCGGAGCAATTGAGCTTTTACAGGTTTGCTGCCAGTAGCCATTAAAGTGTCTGAAATGGGGACACTTTTTTCAAATGGTCACAAAATCTTGTACACTTCGAGTTTTTAGCTGAATTTTTTTATTCATGCCAAAAAAAATACAAGGATCACGTTTACCTAGGTTTTAGCCAAAACTCCTTCCGAAAAAATTTTAAAAAATCTCGAACCTTAAAAAGTTTAAAAAATCATGAAAAATAGAAAACGAGTCATCTTGCCATGAAACTTCACGTGAAGGCTTAAGGGACCATTGTATGAATTTACAAGCCATAAAAATGGCATTGGCATGCAGAAATATGAGCATGTGCCTAAACCCAGCTACCACCCTATCGATCCACGACTTCCCATCCCGTCTCTCTGGCCGGCGTAATGCCCGCCCGCCCGCCCGCTCATTTCGTCAGTCGACTTAGGCATATGGAGATCATTCCCAGTCTAAGATCAGACCAGATCGAGGGTTATGGCAGTAGGATCGGCAGCATGCAAAGCGAGACCCGGTCGATCCCCGACTTGCTCATCCCGCCCCTCTAGCCGGCTGAGCGCCCACACGCTCGTTTCGTGGGTTGACTTAGGCATACGGAGTTCATTCTTAGTCTAAGCATATGGAGTTCATTCCCAGTCTAAGAACGGACTGGACCGAGGGTTGCAGCAGCACATGCTGGGCTCGGGCATGTGCTGGTGCCACATTTTTCTTCGTCGGGGACCCATCGCCGGAGCTTCGCCGGAGAACCTGACCGACGGCATTGAGGTTCCGACGATCGGGGGGGCCGGGGGGGGTGTGCGCACATGATGTGCGATGGTTGCTGGTACTTGGCCCTTATATTGGCCCCCTATCCCTCATCAAACCTCGAGAACTCACACCCCCTTAAAGAGCATTTGAGATTTTACAGGTTTGCTGCCAGTAGCCATCAAAGTGTCTGAAATGGGGACACTTTTTTCAAATGGTCTCAAAATGTTGTACACTTCAAGTTTTTAGCTGAATTTTTTTATGCATGCCAACAAAAATACAAGGATCACGTCTACCAAGTTTGGGGTAAAACTCCTTCCAAAAAAATTTTAAAAAATCTTGAACCGCAAAAAGTTTTGAAAATCGTGAAAAATAGAAAACGAGTCGTCTTGCCATGAAACTTCACGTGAAGGCTTAAGGGACCATTGTATGAATTTACAAGCCATAAAAATGGCATTGGCATGCAGAAATATGAAGATGTGCCTAAACCCACCTACCACCCTATCGATCCACGGCTTGCGCATCCCATCCCTCTGGTCGGCGTAGTGCCCGCCCGCCCGCCCGCCCATTTCGTCGGTTGGCTTAGGCATACGGAGTTCATTCCCAGTCTAAGATCGGATCAGACTGAAGGCTGCGGTAGTAGGATCGGCAGCATACAGAGGGGGACCCGACCGATCGGCTGAGCGCTCACACGCTCGTTTCATGGGTTGATTTAGGCATACAAAGTTCATTCCCAGTCTAAGCACACGAAGTTCATTCCTAGTATAAGATCGGACCGGACCGAGGTTTACGGCAGCAGGATGGGCACCACGAGGAAGGGGACCCGACTGATCCCTGGCTTGCGTATCCCGCCCCTCTAGCCGGATGAGTGCCCACACGCTCGTTTTGTGGGTTGACTTAGGCATACGGAGTTCATTCCCAGTCTAAGCGTACAAAGTTCATTCCTAGTCTAAGATCAGACCGGACCGAGGGTTACGGTAGCACATGCTGGGCTCGAGCATGTGCTGGTGCCGTATTTTTCTTCGCCAGGGCACCATCACCAGAGCAATTGAGATTTTACAGGTTTGCTGCCAGTAGCCATTAAAGTGTCTGAAATGGGGACACTTTTTTCAAATGGTCACAAAATCTTGTACACTTCAAGTTTTTAGCTGAATTTTTTTACGCATGCCAAAAAAATACAAGGATCACGTCTACCCAGGTTTTAGCCAAAACTCCTTCCAAAAAAATTTTAAAAAATCTCAAACCGCAAAAAGTTGCAAAAATCATGAAAAATAGAAAACGAGTTGTCTTGCCATGAAACTTCACGTGAAGGCTTAAGGGACCATTGTATGAATATACGAGCCATAAAAATGGCATTGGAACGCAAAACTATGAAGATGTGCATAAACCCACCTACCACTTTATCGATCCACGGCTTGCGCATCCCGTCTCTCTGGCCGGCGTAGTGCCCGCACGCTCGTTTCGTCGGTTGACTTAGGCATATGGAGTTCATTCCCAGGCTAAGCATACGGAGTTCATTCCCAGTCTAAGATCGGATCAGACCGAGGGTTGCGACAGCACATGCTGGGCTCGGGCATGTGCTGGTGCTGTATTTTTCTTCGCTGGGGCACCATCGTCGGAGCATCGTCGGGGAACCTGACCGGTGGCATTGGGGTTCCGACGATCGGGGGGGTCGGGGGGGTGTACGCACATGATGTGTGATGGGTGATGGTACTTGGCCCTTATATAGGCTCCATATCCCTCATCAAACCTCGAGAACTCACACCCTCTTAAAGAGTATTTGAGATTTTATAGGTTTGCTGCCAGTAGCCATTAAAGTGTATGGAAGGGGGACATTTTTTTTAAGTGGTCACAAAATCTTGTACACTTCGAGTTTGAAGCTGAATTTTTTTGTGCATGCCAACAAAAATAGAAGGATCTCGTTTACCAAGTTTGGGGCCAAAATTCCTTCTGAAAAAATTTTAAAAAATCCCAAACAACAAAAAGTTTCAAAAATCGTGAAAAATAGAAAATGAGTCGTCTTGCCATGAAACTTCACGTGAAGGCTTAAGGGACCATTGTATGAATTTACAAGCCATAAAAACGGCATTGGCTCACAGAAATATGAAGATGTGCCTAAACCCACCTACGACACTATCGATCCACGGCTTGCGCATCCCGTCTCTCTGACCGGCGTAGTGCCCGCCCGCCCGTCTGCCCGCTCGTTTCGTCGGTTGGCTTAGGCACACAGAGTTCATTCCTAGTCTAAGATCAGACTAAACCAAGGGTTCTGGTAGCAGGATCGGTAGCATACAAAGGGAGACCTGGCCGGTCCCTGGCTTACACATCTCGCCCCTCTAGCCGGCTGAGCGCCCGCACGCTCGTTTCGTGGGTTGACTTAGGCATGCGGAGTTTATTCTCAGTCTAAGCATACAGAGTTCATTCCCAGTCTAAGATCGGACTGGACCGAGGGTTGTGACAGCACATACTGGGCTCGGGCATGTGCTGGTGCCGTATTTTTCTTCGTCGGGGCACCATCGTCGGAGAACTTGACCGGTGGCATTGGGGTTCTGACGATCGGGGGGGCCGGGGGGGCTGTACGCGAATAATGTGTGATGGGTGCTGGTACTTGGCCCTCATATTGGCCCCCTATCCCTCATCAAACCTTGAGAACTCACACCCCCTTAAAGAACATTTGAGATTTTACAGGTTTGCTGCCAGTAGCCATTAAAGTGTTTGAAATAGGGACACTTTTTTCAAATGGTCACAAAATCTTGTACACTTCGAGTTTTTAGCTAAATGTTTTTATGCATGCCAACAAAAATACAAGGATCATGTCTACCAAGTTTGGGGCCAAAACTCCTTCCGAAAGAATTTTAAAAATCCCAAACCCCAAAAAGTTTCAAAAATCGTGCAAAATAGAAAACGAGTCGTCTTGCCATGAAACATCACGTGAAGGCTTAAGAGACCATTGTATGAATTTAAAAGCCGTAAAAATGGCATTGGCATGCAGAAATATGAAGATGTGCTAAAAGCCACCTACCAGCCTATCAATCCACGGCTTGCGCATCCCGTCTCTCTGGTCGGCGTAGTGCACGCCCGCCCGCCCGCTTGTTTCATCGGTTGGCTTAGGCATACGGAGTTCATTCCTAGTCTAAGATCAGACCGAACTGAGGGTTGAGAAAGCACGCAGAGGAGGACCCGGTCAATCCTTGGCTTACGCATCCCGCCCTCTGGTTGGCTGAGCGCTCCCACGTTCATTTCGTGGGTTGACTTAGGCATACGGAGTTCATTCCCTGTCTAAGCATATAGAGTTCATTCCAGTCTAAGATCGGACTGGACCGAGGGTTGTGGCAGCACATGCTGGGCTCGGGCATGTGCTGGTGTCGCATTTTTCTTCGTCGGGGCACCATCGCTGGAGCATCGTCGGAGAACCTGACCAACGGCATTGGGGTTCCAATGATCGGGGGGCCGGGGGGGTGTGCGCACATGATGTGCGATGGGTTCTGGTACTTGGCCTTTATATTGGCCCCCTATCCCTCATCAAACCTCGAGAACTCACACCCCCTGAAAGAGCATTTGAGATTTTACAGGTTTGCTGCCAGTAGCCATTAAAGTGTCTAAAATGGGGACACTTTTTTCAAATGGTCACAAAATCTTGTACACTTCGAGTTTTTAGCTGAATTTTTTTGTGCATGCCAAAAAAAATACAAGGATCATGTCTACCAAGTTTGGTCCCCAAACTACATCCAAAATATTTTAAAAAATCCCGAACCACAAAATGTTTTAAAAATCGTGAAAAATAGAAAACGAGTTGTCTTGCCATGAAACTTCACGTGAAGGCTTAAGGGACCATTGTATAAATTTACAAGCTATAAAAATGGCATTGGCACATAGAAATATGAAGATGTGCCTAAACCCACTTGCCACCCTATCGATCCACGGCTTGCGCATCCCGTCTCTCTGGTCTATGTAGTGCCCCCACCCGCCCGTACGCTTGTTTCGTCGATTGGCTTAGGCATACGAAGTTAATTGCTAGTCTAAGAATGGACCAGACCGAGGGTTGCGACAGCAGGATTGACAGCATGCAGAGGAGGACCCGATCATTCCCCGGCTTGCGCATCCCGCCCTCTAGCCGGCTGAGCGCCCGTATGCTCATTTCGTGGGTTGACTTATGCATACGGAGTTCATTCCCTGTCTAAGCATACAGAGTTCATTCCCTGTCTAAGCATACAGAGTTCATTCCAATCTAAGATTGGACCAGACTGAGGGTTGTGGCAGCATGTGCTGGGCTCGGGCATGTGCTGGTGCCACATTTTTCTTCGTCAGGGCACCATCGTCGGAGCATCATCGGAGAACCTGATCGGCGGCATTGGGGTTCCGACGATCGGGGGGGCCGGGGGGTGTGCGGACATGATGTGCGATGGGTGCTGGTACTTGGCCCTTATATTAGCCCCCTATCCCTCATCAAACCTCGAGAAGTCACACCCTCTTAAAGAGCATTTGAGATTTTACAGGTTTGCTGCCAATAGCCATTAAAGTGTATGAAATGTGGACACTTTTTTCAAATGGTTACAAAAACTTCTACACTTCGAGTTTTTAACTGAAATTTTTTTGCATGCCAACAAAAATACAAGGATCACTTCTACCGAGTTTGGGGCCAAAACTCCTTTTGAAAAAATTTTAAAAAATCTTGAACCGCAAAAAGTTTCCAAAATCTTGAAAAATAGAAAACGAGTCATCTTGCCATGGAACTTCACGTGAACGCTTAAGGGACCATTGTATGAATTTCCAAGCCATAAAAATGGCATTCGCATGCAGAAAAGTGAAGATGTGCCTAAACCCACCTACCACCGTATCGATCGACGGCTTGCGCATCCCGTCTCTCTGGCCGACGTAGTGCTCGCCCGCCCACCCGCTCATTTCGTCGGTTGGCTTAGGCATACAGAGTTCATTCCCAGTCTAAGATTGGACCAGACTGAGGGTTACGACAGTAGGATTGGCAGTACGCAGATGGGGACCCGATCGATCCCCGGCTTGCCCATCCCGCCCCTCTGGTCGGTTAAGCGCCCGCACGCTCGTTTCGCGGGTTGACTTAGGCATACGGAGTTCATTCCCAGTCTAAGCATACGGAGTTCATTCCCAGTCTAAGATCAGATCGGACCGAGGGTTGTGGCAGTAAATGCTGGGCTCGGGCATGTGCTGGTGCCGCATTTAAGTTTGGGGCCAAAACTCCTTCCAAAAAAATTTTAAAAAATCTCGAACCGCAAAAAGTTTCAAAAATCGTGAAAAATAGAAGACGAGTCATCTTGCCATGAAAGTTCACGTGAAGGCTTAAGGGACCATTGTATGAATTTACAAGCCATAAAACTGGTATTGGCATGTAGAAATATGAAGATGTGCCTAAACCCACCTACCACCCAATCGATCTACGGCTTGCGCATCCCGTCTCTCTGGCAGCATAGTGCCCGCCTGCCCGCCCACTCATTTCATCGGTTGGCTTAGGCATACGGAGTCGTCTTGACATGAAAGTTCAAGTGAAGGTTTAAGGGACCATTGTATGAATTTACAAGCCATAAAAATGGTATTGGCACGTAGAAATATGAAGATGTGCCTAAACCCACCTACCACCGTATCGATCCACGACTTGCGCATCCCGTCTCTCTGGCCGACGCAGTGCCCGCCCGCGCGTTCATTTCGTCGGTTGGCTTAGGCATACGGAGTTCATTCCCAGTCGAAGATCAGACCAGATTGAGGGTTGCGATAGTAGGATTGGCAGCACGCAGATGGGGACCCGATCGATCCCCTACTTACGCATCCCGCCCCTCTGGCTGGCTGAGCGACCGCACGCTCGTTTCGTGGGTTGACTTAGGCATACGGAGTTCATTCCCAGTCTAAGCATACGGAGTTCATTCCTAGTCTAAGAGCGGCCCAGACCGAGGGTTGTGGCAGCACATGTTGGGCTCGGGCATGTACTGGTGCCACATTTTTCTTCCTCGGGGCACCACCGTTGGAGCATCATCGGAGATCCTGACTGGCGGCATTGGGGTTCTGACGATCGAGGTGGTCGGGGGGGTGTGCGCACATGATGTGCGATGGGTACTGGTACTTGGCCCTTATATTCACCCCTATCCCTTATCAAACCTTGAGAACTCACACCCCCTTAAAGAGCATTTGAGATTTTACAGGTTTGCTGCCAGTAGCCATTAAAGTGTCTAAAATGGGGACACTTTTTTCAAATGGTCACAAAATCTTGTACACTTCGAGTTTTTAGCTGAATTGTTTTGTGCATGCCAACAAAAATACAAGGATCACGTCTACCAAGAGTGGGGCCAAAACTCCTTTCGAAAAAATTTTAAAAAATCTCGAACAGCAAAAAGTTTCAAAAATCGTGAAAAATAGAAAACGAGTCGTCTTGTCATGAAAGTGCACGTGAAGGCTTAAGGGACCATTGTATGAATTTACAAGCCATAAAAATGGTATTGGCACGTAGAAATAGGAAGATGTGCCTAAACCCACCTACCACCCTATCAATCCACGGTTGTGCATCCCGTCTCTCTGGCGGCGTAGTGCCCGCTTGCCCGCCCACTCATTTCGTCGGTTGGCTTAAGTATACGAAGTTCATTCCCAATCAAAGATCGGACTGGACCGAGGGTTGCGACAGCTGGATCGACAGCATGCAGAGGGGGACCCGGCCGATCCCTGGCTTACGTATCCCTCTGGCCGGCTGAGCGCCCGCACGCTCGTTTCCTGGGTTGACTTAGACATACGAGTTCATTCCCAGTCTAAGCATACGGAGTTCATTCTCAGTCTAAGATCGGACCAGATCGAGGGTTCTGATAGCACATGCTGGGCTCAGGCATGTGCTGGTGCCGCATTTTTCTTCGCTGGGGCACCATCGCCGGAGCATCAATGGAGAACGTGACCGGCGGCATTGGGGTTCCGGCGATCGGGGCGCCAGGGGGGTGTGCACACATGATGTGCGGTGGGTGCTGGTACTTGGCCCTTATATTGGCCCCCTATCCCTCATCAAACCTTGAGAACTCACACCCCCTTAAAGAGCATCTGAGATTTTACAGGTTTGCTGCCAGTAGCCATTAAAGTGTCTAAAATGGGGACATTTTATTCAAATGATCACAAAATCTTGTACTCTTCGAGTTTCTAGCTGAATTTTTTTGTGCATCCCAAAATAAAAATAGGGATCTTGTCTACCAAGTTTGGGGCCAAAACTCCTTCCGTAAAAATTTTAAAAAATCCCGAACAGTAAAAAGTTTTAAAAATCGTGAAAAATAGAAAACAAGTCGTCTTGCCATGAAACTTCACCTGAAGGCTTAAGGGACCATTGTATGAATTTACAAGCCATAAAAATGGCATTGGCATGCAAAAATATGAAGATGTGCCTAAACCCACCTACCACCCTATCGATCCACGGCTTGCGCATCCCGTCTCTCTGGCCAGCGTAATGCTCGCCCGCTCGCCCGCCCGCTCATTTCGTCGGTTGGCTTAGGCAGACGGAGTTCATTCCCAGTCTAAGATCAAACCAGATCGAGGGTTATGGTAGCAAGATCAGCAGTAGGCAAAGGGGGGCCCGGTCGATCCCCGGCTTGTGCATCCCACCCCTCTGGCCGGCTGAGCGCTCGTTTCGCGGGTTGACTTGGCATACGAAGTTCATTCCAAGTCTAAGCATACGGAGTTCATTCCTAGTCTAAGATCGAATCAGACCGAGGGTTGCGACAGCACTTACAGGGCTCGGGCATGTGCTGGTGCCGCATTTCTCTTTGTCGGGGGACCATCGCCGGAGCATCATCAAAGAACCTGACCTGAGACATTGGGGTTCCGGATATCGGAGGGCCGGGGGGTGTACGCACATGATGTGCCATGGGTGCTGGAACTTGGCCCGTCTAATATCCCCCTATCCCTCATCAAAGCTCGGGAACTCACATGCCCTTAAAGTGCATTTGAGATTTTACAGGCTTGCTGCTAGTAGCCATTAAAGTGTTTAAAATGGGGACAATTTTTTAAAATGGTCACAAAATCTTGTACATTTCGAGTTTTTTGCTGAATTTTTTTGTGCATGCCAAAAAAAATACAAAGATCACGTCTACCAAGTTTTTGGCCAAAACTCCTTCCGAAAAAATTTAAAAAAATCCTGAACTGCAAAAAGTTTCAAAAATCGTGAAAAATAGAAAACAAGTCGTCTTGCCATGAAACTTCACATGAAGGCTTAAGGGACCGTTGTATGAATTTACAAGCCATAAAAATGGCATTGGCATGCAGAAATATGAAGATGTGCCTAAACACACCTACCACCCTATCGATCCACGGCTTGCACATCTCGTCTCTCTGGCCGGCATAGTGCCTGCTCGCCCGCCCGCCCGCTCATTTCGTCAGTTGGCTTAGGCATACGGAGTTCATTCCCAGTCTAAGATCAGACCGAGGTTGCAGTAGCAGGATCGACAGCACGCAGAGGGGGACCTAGCCGATCCCTGGCTTGTACATCCCGCCCCTCTGGCCGGTTGAGCGCCCGCACGCTCGTTTCATGGGTTGACTTAGGCATACGAGTTCATTCCCAGTCTAAGCATACAGAGTTCATTCCCAGTCTAAGATTGGACCGAACCGAGGGTTGCGACAGCACATACTGGGCTCTGGCATGTGCTGGTGCCGCATTTTTCTTCATCGAGGCACCATCGTAGGAGCATCACCGGAGAACCTGACCGGCGACATTGGGGTTCCGACGATCGGGGGGGCCTGGGGGTGTGCGCACATGATATGCGATGGGTTCTGGTACTTGGCCCTTATATTGGCCCCCTATCCCTCATCAAACCTCGAGAACTCACTCCCCCTGAAAGAGCTTTTGAGATTTTACAGGGTTTGCTGCCAGTAGCCATTAAAGTGTCTGAAAATGGGGACATTTTTTTCAAATGGTCACAAAATCTTGTACACTTCGAGTTTTTAGCTGAATTTTTTGTGCTTGCCAACAAAAATACATGGATCACGTCTACCAAGTTTGGGGCCAAAACTCCTTCTGAAAAAATTTTAAAAAAGCTAGAACCATAAAAGGTTTCAAAAATCGTGAAAAATAGAAAATGATTCGTCTTGCCATGAAACTTCACGTGAAGGCTTAAGGGACCATTGTATGAATTTACAAGCCATAAAAATGGCATTGGCACATAGAAATATGAAGATGTGCCTAAACCCAACTACGACCATATCGATCCACGGCTTACGCATCCCGTCTCTCTGGCCAGCGTAGTGCCCGCCCGCCCGCCCGCTCACTCGTTTCATCGGTTGGCTTAGGCATACAGAGTTCATTCCCAGTCTAAGCATACGGAGTTCATTCTCAGTCTAAGATCAGACCGGATCGAGGGTTGCGGCAGCACATGCTGGGCTCAGCATATGCTGGTGCCGTATTTTTCTTCGCCGGGGCACCATCGCCGGAGCATCACCGGAGAACCTGATAGGCGGCATTGGGGTTCCGGTGATCGGAGGCGTCGGTGGGGGGGTGTGCGCACATGATGTGCAATGGGTGCTGGTACTTCGCCCTTATATTGGCCCCGTATCTCTCATCAAACGTCAAGAACTCACGCCCCCTTAAAGAGCATTTGAGATTTTATAGGTTTGTTGCCAATAGCCATTAAAGTGTCTAAAATGGGGACATTTTTTTCAAATGCTCACAAAATCTTGTACACTTCGACTTTTTAGCAGAATTTTTTTGTGCAAGCCAAAAAAATTACAAGGATCACGTCCACCAAGTTTGGGGCCAAAACACCTTCCGAAAAAATTTTAAAAAATCTTGAACCGTAAAAAGTTTCAAAAATTGTGAAAAATAAAGAATGAGTCGTGTTGCCACGAAACTTCAGGTGAAGGCTTAAGGGACAATTGTATGAATTTACAAGCCATAAAAATGGCATTGGCATGTAGAAATATGAAGATGTGCCTAAACCCAGCTACCACCCTATCGATCCACGGCTTGCGCATCCCGTCTCTCTGGCCGGCGTAGTGTCCGCCTGCCCGCTCGTCCGCTCGTTTCGTTGGTTGGCTTAGGCATACAGAGTTCATTCTCGGTCTAAGATCAAACTGGACGGAGGGTTGCGACAGCAGGATCGGTAGCACACAGAGGGGGACCAGGTCGATCGTTGGCTTGCGCATCTCGCCCCTTTGCTCGACTGAGCGCCCGCACGCTCGTTTCATGGGTTGACATAGGCATACGGAGTTCATTCTCAACCTAAGATCGGACCGGACCGAGGGTTACCGGAGCACATGCTGGGCTCGGGCATGTGCTGGTGCCGCATTTTTCTTCACCGAGGCACCATCGTCGGAGAACCTGACCGGCGGCATTGGGGTCCGACGATCGGGGGGCCGGGGGGTGTGCGCAAATGATGTGCAATGGGTGTTGGTACTTGGCATTTATATTGGCCCCCTATCCCTCATCAAACTTTGAGACTCACACCCCCTTAAAGAGCATTTGAGATTTTACAGGTTTGCTTCCAGTAGCCATTAAAGTGTCTAAAATGTGGACACTTTTTTCAAATGGTCACAAAATCTTGTACACTTCGAGTTTTTAGCTGAATTTTTTTGTGCATGCCAACAAAAATACAAGGATCACGTCTACAAAGTTTGGGGCCAAAAATCCTTTCGAAAAAATTTTATAAAATCCCGAACCGCAAAAGTTTCAAAAATCGTGAAAAATAGAGAACGAGTCGTCTTGCCATGAAACTTCACGTTAAGGCTTAAGGCACCATTGTATGAATTTACAGGCCATAAAAATTGCATTGGCATGTAGAAATATGAAGATGTGCCTAAACCCACCTACCACCCTATCGATACACGGCTTTCGCATCCCGTCTCTCTGGCCAGTGTAGTGCCCGCCCGCTCGTTTCGTCAGTTGGCTTAGGCATACAGAGTTCATTCCCAGTCTAAGATCAGACCAGATCAAAGGTTACGGCAGCAGGATCGGTAGCACGTAGAGGGGGGCCCGACCGATCCTCGGCTTGCGCGTCCCACCCCTCTGGTCGGCTGAGCACCCGCACGCTCGTTTTGGGGGTTGACTTAGGCATACAAAGTTCATTCCCAGTCTAAGCATACAAAGCTCATTCCCAGTCTAAGATTGGATGGGACTGAGGGTTGCGGCAGCACATGCTGGGCTTGGTCATGTGCTGGTGCCGTATTTTTCTTCGTCGGGGCACCATCACCGGAGCATCGCCGGAGAAACTGACCGATGGCATTGGGTTCCGGCGATCGGGGGGGCCGGGGGGGTGTGCGCACATGATGTGCGATGGGTGCTGGTACTTGGCCCTTATATTGGCCCCCTATCCCTCATCAAACCTCGAGAACTCACACCGCCCTAAAGAGCATTTGAGATTTTACAGGTTTGCTGCCAGTAGCCATTGAAGTGTCTGAAATGGGGACATTTTTTTCAAATGCTCACAAAATCTTGTACACTTGGAGTTTTTAGCTGAATCTTTTTGTGCATGCCAAAAAACTTACAAGGATCACGTCTACAAAGTTTGGGGCCAAAACTCCTTTCAAAAAAATTTTAAAAAATCTTGAACCGTAAAAAGTTTCGAAAATTATGAAAAATAGAAAATGAGTCGTGTCGCCACGAAACTTCAGGTGAAGGCTTAAGGGACAATTGTATGAATTTAGAAGCCATAAAAATGGGATTGGCATGAAGAAATATGAAGATGTGCCTAAACCCAGCTACCACCCTATCGATCCACGGCTTGCGCATCCCGTCTCTCTGGTCGGCGTAGTGCCCACCCGCCCGCCCGTCTGTTCATTTCGTTGGTTGGCTTAGGCATACGGAGTTCATTCCCATTCTAAGATCAGACCGGATCGAGGGTTGTGGCACCAGGATCGGCAGCACATAGAGGGGGACCCGCTCGATCATCGACTTGTGCATCCTGCCCCTCTGCTCGGCTGAACGCCCGCACGCTTGTTTCGTGGGTTGACTTAGGCATACGGAGTTCATTCCCAGTCTAAGCATACGGAGTTCATTCTCAGTCTAAGATCGGACAGGACCGAGGGTTGCGGCAGCACATGCTGGGCTCGGGCATGTGCCGGTGCCGCATTTTTCTTCACCGAGGCACCATCGTCGGAGAACCTGACCGGCGACATTGGGGTCCAACGATCGGGGGGGCCGGGGTGTGTGTGCACATAATGTGCGATGGGTGCTGGTACTTGGCATTTATATTGGCCCCCTATCTGTCATCAAACTTCGAGAACTCACACCCCCTTAAAGAGCATTTGAGATTTTACAGGTTTGCTGCCAGTAGCCATTAAAGTGTGTGAAATGGGGACACTTTTTTCAAATGGTCACAAAATCTTGTACACTTTGAGTTTTTACCTGAATTTTTTTATGCACGCCAAAAAAAATACAAGGATCACGTCTACCAAGTTTGGGGCCAAAAATCCTTCCGAAAAAATTTTATAAAATCTCAAACCGCAGAAAGTTTCAAAAATTGTGAAAAATAGAGAACGAGTCGACTTGCCATGAAACTTCACGTGAAGGCTTAAGGCACCATTGTATTAATTTACAAGCCATAAAAATTGCATTGGCATGCAGAAATATGAAGATGTGCCTAAACCCACCTACCACTCTATCGATACACGACTTTCGCATCCCGTCTCTCTGGCGGTTGTAGTGCCCGCCCGCTCGTTTCGTCGGTTGCCTTAGGCATACGGAGTTCATTCCTAGTCTAAGATCAGACCAGACCAAGGGTTGTGGTAGCAGGATCGATAGCACGCAGAGGGGGACCGGCCGATCCCCGGCTTGCGCATCCTGCCCCTCTGGTCGGCTGAGCGCCCGCACGCTCGTTTCATGGGTTGACTTAGCCATACGGAGTTCATTTCCAGTCTAAGCATACGGAGTTCATTCCCAGTCTAAGATCGGACCAGACCGAGGGTGACGGCAGCACATGTTGGGCCCGGGCATGTGCTGGTGTCGTATTTTTCTTCCCCGGGGCACCATTGTCGGAGCATCGTCGGAGAACCTGACTGGCGGCATTGGGGTTCTGGCGATCGGGGGCGCCGAGGGGTGTGCGCACATGATGTGCGATGGGTGCTGGTACTTGGCCCTTATCTTGGCCCCCTATCCCTCGTCAAACCTCCTAAACTCACACCCCCTTAAAGAGCATTTGAGATTTCACAGGTTTGCTGCCAATAGCCATTAAAGTGTCTGAAATGGGGACACTTTTTTCAAATGGTCACAAAATCTTGTACACCTCGAGTTTTTAGCTGAATTTTTTTATGCACGCCAAAAAAAAATACAAGGATCACATCTACCAAGTTTGGGGCCAAAACTCCTTCCGAAAAAATTTTAAAAAATCTCGAACCGTAAAAAGTTTCAAAAATCGTGAAAAATAGAAAATGAGTCGTCTTGCCATGAAACTTCACGTGAAGGCTTAAGGGACCATTGAATGAATTTTCAAGCCATAAAAATGGCATTGCATGCAGAAATATGAAGATCTGCCTAAACCCACCTACCACCCTATCGATCCACGGCTTGCGCATCCCGTCTCTCTGGTCGACGTAGTGCCCGCCCGCTTGTTTCGTCGGTTGGCTTAGGCATACGGAGTTCATTCCCAGTCTAAGATTGGATCGGACCGAGGGTTGCGACACCACATGCTGGGCTCGGGCATGTGCTGGTGCTGCGTTTTTCTTCGTAGGGGCACCCTCGCTGGAGCATCGCCGGAGAACCTGACCGACGGCATTGGGGTTCCGATGATCGGGGGGGCCGGGGGGTATGCGCACATGATGTGCGATGGGTGCTGGTACTTGGCCCTTATATTGGCCCCCTATCCCTCATCAAACCTCGAGAACTCACACCCCTTTAAAGAGCATTTGAGATTTTACAGGTTTGGTGCCAGTCGCCATTAAAGTGTCTGAAATGGGGACACTTTTTTAAAATGGTCACAAAATCTTGTACACTTCGAGTTTTTAGCTGAATTTTTTTGTGCATGCCAATAAAAATTCAAGGATCACGTCTACCAAGTTTGGGGCAAAAAATCCTTCCGAAAAAATTTAAAAAAATCCCAAACCACAAAAAGTTTCGAAAATCATTAAAAATAGAAAACGAGTGGTCTTGCCATGAAACTTCACGTGAAGGCTTAAGGGACCATTGTATGAATTTACAAGCCATAAAAATGGTATTGGCATGTAGAAATAAGAAGATGTGCGTAAACACACCTACCACCCTATCGATCCACGGCTTGCGCATCCCGTCTCTCTGGCTGAAGTAGTGCTTGCCCACCCGCCAACTCGTTTCGTCGGTTTGCTTAGGCATACGGAGTTCATTCCTAGTCTAAGATCAGACAGGACCAAGGGTTACGGCAGCAGGATCGACAGTACGCAGAGGGGGACCCGACTGATCCCCGACTTGTGCATCCTGCCCCTCTCGCTGGCTGAGCGCCCGCACGCTCGTTTCGTGCGCTGACTTAGGCATACGGAGT
This sequence comes from Durio zibethinus, assembly GCF_047325235.1. Lineage (NCBI taxonomy): Eukaryota > Viridiplantae > Streptophyta > Magnoliopsida > Malvales > Malvaceae > Durio > Durio zibethinus. Next base: position 22,762,657 of record NC_143163.1, read on the forward strand.
TCATTCTCGGTCTAAGCATACGGAGTTCATTCCCAATCTAAGATCGGATAGGATCAAGGGTTACGGCAGGACATGCTACGCTCGGGCATGTGCTGGTGCTGCATTTTTCTTCGCCGGGGCACCAGCATCATCGGAGAACCTGACCGGCAGCATTAGGGTTCTGACGATCGGAGGGGCCCGGGGGTGTGCGCACATGATATGCGATGGGTGCTGGTACTTGGCCCTTATATTGGCCCCCTATCCCTCATCAAACCTCGTGAACTCACACCCCCTTAAAGAGAATTTGAGATTTTACAGGTTTGCTGCCAGTAGCCATTAAAGTGTCTGAAATAGGGACACTTTTTTCAAATGGACACAAAATCTTGTACATTTCGAGTTTTTAGCTGAATTTTTTTGTGCATGCCAACAAAAATACAAGGATCATGTCTACCAAGTTTGGGACCAAAACTCCTTCCGAAAAAATTTTAAAAAGTCCTGAACTTTAAAAAGTATCGAAAATCTTGAAAAATGGAAAACGAGTCGTCTTGCCATGAAACTTCACGTGAAGGCTTAAGGGACCATTGTATGAATTTACAAGCCATAAAAATTGCATTGGCACATAGAAATATGAAGATGTGCCTAAACCCACCTACCACCCTATCGATCCACGGCTTGCGCATCCCGTCTCTCTGGCCGGTGTAGTGCCCGCCCGCCCGCCCTCTCGTTTCGTCGGTTGGCTTAGGCATACGGAGTTCATTCCCAGTCTAAGATTAGACCGGACCAAGGGTTGTGGCAGCAGGATTGGTAGCACGCATAGGGGGACCCCATCGATCCCCAGCTTGCGCATCCCGCCCCTCTGGCCGGCTGAGCACCCGCACGCTCGTTTTGTGGGTTGACTTAGGCATACGGAGTTCATTCCAAGTCTAAGCATACGGAGTTCATTCCCAGTCTAAGATCACACCAGACCGAGGGTTGCGGCAGCACATGTTGGGCTTAGGCATGTGCTGGTGCCGCATTTTTCTTCCCTAGGGCACCATCACCAGAGCATCGCCGGAGCATCGCCAGAGAACCTGACCGGCAGCAATGGGGTTCCGGCGATCGGGGGCCTGGGGGTGTGCGCACATGATGTGCGATGGGTGCTGGCACTTGGCCCTTATATTGGCCCCCTATCCCTTATCAAACCTCGAGAACTCACACCCCCTTAAAGAGCATTTGAGATTTTACAGGTTTGCTGCCAGTAGCCAGTAAAGTGTCTGGAATGGGGACACTTTTTTCAAATGGTCACAAAATCTAGTACACTTCGAGCTTTTAGCTGAATTTTTTTGTTCCTGCTAACAAAAATATAAGGATCACGTCTACCAAGTTTGGGGCCAAAACTCCTTCCGAAAAAATTTTAAAAAATCTCGAACCGCAAAAAGTTTTGAAAATCATGAAAAATAGAAAACGAGTCGTCTTGCCATGAAACTTCATGTGAAGTCTTAAGGGACCATTGTATGAATTTACAAGCCATAAAAATGGCATTGGCATGCAGAAATTTGAAGATGTTCGTAAACCCACCTACCACCCTATCAATGCTCGGCTTACGCATCCCGTCTCTCTGGCCGACGTAGTGCCCGCCCGCCCACCCGCTCGTTTCATCGGTTGGCTTAGGCATATGGAGTTCATTCCTAGTCTAAGATCAGACAGGACCGAGGGTTACGGCAACAGGATCGACAGCACGCAGAGGGGGACCCGATCGATCCTCAGCTTACGCATCCTGCCCCTCTGGCTAGCTGACCGCCCGCACGCTCGTTTCGTGCGTTGACTTAGGCATACGGAGTTCATTCCCAGTCTAAGCATACGGAGTTCATTCCCAGTCTAAGATCGGATAGGACCGAGTGTTGCGGCAGGACATGCTGGGCTCAGGCATTTGCTGGTGCCGCATTTTTCTTCGTCGGGGCACCAGCATCACCGGAGAACCTAACCGACAGCATTGGGGTTCTGGCGATCGGAGGGGCCGGGGGGTGTGCGCACATGATGTGCGATGGGTGCTGGTACTTGGCCCTTATATTGGTCCCCTATCCGTCATCAAACCTCGAGAACTCACACCCCCTTAAAGAGCATTTGAGATTTTACAGGTTTGCTGCCAGTAGCCATTAAAGTGTCTGAAATGGGGACACTTTTTTCAAATGGGCATTAAATCTTGTATACTTTGAGTTTTTAGCTGAATTTTTTTGTGCATGCCAAAAAAAAATACAAGGATCACGTCTACCAAGTTTGGGACCAAAACTCCTTCCGAAAAAATTTTAAAAAGTCCTAAACCGTAAAAAGTATCGAAAATCGTGAAAAATAGAAAACGAGTCGTCTTACCGTGAAACTTCATGTGAAAGCTTAAGGGACCATTGTACCAATTTGCAAGCCATAAAAATGCATTGGCGTACAGAAATATGAAGTTGTGCCTAAACCCACCTACCACCCTATCGATCCACGGCTTGTGCATCCCGTCTCTCTGGCCGACGTAATGCCCGCCCGCCCGCCCACTCGTTTCATCGATTAGCTTAGGCATACGGAGTTCATTCCTAGTCTAAGATTGGACCGGACCGAGGGTTGTAGTAGCAGGATCGATAGCACACAGAGGTGGACCAGGTGATCCCCGGCTTGCGCATCTCGCCCCTCTGCCCGACTGAGCGTCCGCACGCTCATTTCGCGGGTTGACTTAGGCATACGGAGTTCATTCCCAGTCTAAGCATATGGAGTTCATTCCCAATCTAAGATTGGACCAGACAGAGGGTTGCAGCAGCACATGCTGGGCTCGGGCATGTGCTGGTGCCGCATTTTTCATCACCGGAGCATCGTCGAAAAACCTGACCGGCGGCATTGGGGTTTCGATGATCGGGGGGCCGGGGGCGGTGTGCGCACATGTTGTGCGATGGGTGCTGGTACTTGGCCCTTATATTGGCCCACTCTCCCTCATCAAACCTTGAGAACTCACACCCCCTTAAAGAGCATTTGAGATTTTACAGGTTTGCTGCCAGTAGCCAATAAGGTGTTCGAAATGGGGACACTTTTTTCAAATGGTCACAAAATCTTGTACACTTCAAGTTTTTAGCTGAATTTTTTTATGCATGCCAAAAAAAATACAAGGATCACGTCTACCAAGTTTGGGGCCAAAACTCCTACCGAAAAAATTTTAAAAAATCCCAAACCGCAAAAAGTTTCAAAAATCGTGAAAAATAGAAAACGAGTCGTCTCGCCATGAAACTTCACGTGAAGGCTTAAGGGACCATTGTATGAATTTACAAGCCATAAAAATGGCATTGGCACGCAGAAATATGAAGATGTACCTAAACCCACCTAGCACCCTATCGATTCACGGCTTGCGCATCCCGTCTCTCTGGCCGGCGTAGTGCCTGAACGCCCGCCCGCCCGCTCGTTTCGTCGGTTGGCTTAGGCATTCGGAGTTCATTCCCAGTCTAAGATCAGACCGAACTGAGGGTTGAGGCAGCAGGATCGGCAGCACGAAGAGGAGGACCCGACTGATCCCCGGCTTGCGCATCCCGCCCCTCTGGCCGGCTGAGCTCCTGCACGCTCATTTCGTGGGTTGGCTTAAGCATACGGAGTTCATTCCCAGTCTAAGCATACGGAGTTCATTCTCAGTCTAAGATCGGACAGGACCGAGGGTTGCGGCAGCACATGCTGGGCTCGGGCATGTGCCGGTGCCGCATTTTTCTTCACCGAGGCACCATCGTCGGAGAACCTGACCGGCGACATTGGGGTCCAACGATCGGGGGGGCCGGGGTGTGTGTGCACATAATGTGCGATGGGTGCTGGTACTTGGCATTTATATTGGCCCCCTATCCGTCATCAAACTTCGAGAACTCACACCCCCTTAAAGAGCATTTGAGATTTTACAGGTTTGCTGCCAGTAGCCATTAAAGTGTCTGAAATGGGGACACTTTTTTCAAATGGTCACAAAAATCTTGTACACTTAGATTTCTTAGCTGAATTTTTTTGTGCATGCCAAAAAAAATACAAGGATCACGTCTACCAAGTTTGAGGCCAAAACTCCCCCCGAAAAAATTTTAAAAAAGCCCGAACCGAAAAAGGTTTTGAAAATCATGAAAAATAGAAAACGAGTCGTCTTGCCATGAAACTTCACGTGAAGGCTTAAGGGACCATTGTATAAATTTACAAGCCATAAAAATGGCATTGGCAAGTAGAAATATGAAGATGTGCTTAAACCCACCTACCACCTTATCGATCGACGTCTTGCGCATCCCATATGTCTCGGGCCAACGTAGTGCCCGCCCGCCGACTCGTTTCATCGGTTGGCTTAGGCATACGGAGTTCATTCCCAGTCTAAGATTGGACCAGAACAAGGGTTGCGGCAGTAGGATCGATAGCACGCAAAGGGGGACTCGATCGATCCCCAGCTTGCGCATTCCGCCCCTTTGGCCGACTGAGCGCCCGCACGCTCATTTCATGGGTTGACTTAGGTAGACGCAGTTCATTCCCAGTCTAAGATCAGCCCAGACCGAGGTTTGCGGTGCCGCATTTTTCTTCGCTAGGGCACCATCACCGGTGCATCACCGGAGAACCTGACCGACGACATTGGGGTTTCGTCGATCGGGGGCCCGGGGGGTGTGCGCACATGATGTACGATGGGTGCTGGAACTTGGCCCTTATATTGGCCCCCTATCCCTCATCAAACCTCGAGAACTCACACCCCCTTAAAGGGCATTTGAGATTTTACAGGTTTGCTGCCAGTAGCCATTAAAGTGTTTGAAATGGGGACACTTTTTTCAAATGGTGACAAAATCTTGTACACTTGGAATTTTTAGCTGAATCTTTTTGCCCATGCCGAAAAAAATACAAGGATCACATCTACCATGTTTGGGGCAAAAACTCCTTCTGAAAAAATTTTAAAAAATCCCGAACCTCAAAAAGTTTCGAAAATCGTGAAAAATAAAAAATCAGTCGTCTTGCCATGAAACTTCACGTGAAGGCTTAAGGGACTAGTGTATGAATTTACAAGCCATAAAAATGGCATTGGCATGCAGAAATATGAAGATGCGCCTAAACCCACCTACCACCCTATCGATCCACGGCTTGCGCATCCCGTCTCTCTGGCCGACGTAGTGCCCGCCCGCCCGCTCGTTTCGTCAGTTGGCTTAGGCATACGGAGTTCATTCTCAGTCTAACATCACACCAGACCGAGGGTTACGGCAGCACGTAGAGGGGGACCCGGTCGATCCTCGGCTTGCGCATTTCGCCCCTCTGGCTGGCTGAGCGCCTGCACGCTCATTTCGTGCGTTGACTTAGGCATACCAGTCTAAGCATACGGAGTTCATTCCCAGTCTAAGCATACGGAGTTCATTCCAAGTCTAAAATAAGATCGGATCGAGGGTTGCGGTAGCACATGCTGGGCTCAGGCATGTGCTGGTGCCGTATTTTTCTTCGTCCGGTCACCATCATCGGAGCATCGTCGGAGTACCTGATCGGTGGCATTGGGGTTCCGACGGTCGAGGGGCCGAGGGGGTGTGCGCACATGATGTGCGATGGGTGCAGGTTCTTGGCCCTTATATTGGCCACCTATCCCTCATCAAACCTCGAGAGCTCACACCCCCTTAAAGAGCATTTGAGATTTTACAGGTTTGCTGCCAGTAGCCATTCAAGTGTCTAAAATGGGGACACTTTTTTCAAATGGTCCCAACATCTTGTACACTTCGAGTTTTTAGCTGAATTATTTTATGCATGCCAACAAAAATACAAGGATCACGTCAACCAAGTTTGGGGCCAAAACTCCTTCCGAAAAAATTTTAAAAAATCTCGAACCGCAAAAAATTTTAAAAATTGTGAAAAATAGATAACGAGTCATCTTGCCATGAAATTTCACGTGAAGGCTTAGTGGACCATTGTATGAATTTACAAGCCATAAAAATGGCATTGGCATGCAGAAATATGAAGATGTGCCTAAACCCACCTACCAACTTATCGATCCACGGCTTGCGCATCCCGTCTCCCTAGTCGGCGCAGTGCCCGCCAGCCCGCTCGTATCGTCGGTTGGGTTAGGCATACGGAGTTCATTCCCAGTCTAAGATCAGACTGGATCGAGGGTTACAGTAGCAGGATCGGTAGCACACAGAGGGGGACCCGGCCGATCCTCGGCTTACGCATCCCACCTCTCTGGTCGGTTTAGCACCTGCACACTCGTTTCGTGGGTTGACTTAGGTGTACGGAGTTCATTCCCAATCTAAGCATACGGAGTTCATTCCCAGTCCAAGATCAGACCGAATCAAGGGTTGCGGCAGCACATGCTAGGCTCGGGCATGTTCTGGTGCCGTATTTTTCTTCGTTGGGTCACCATCGTCGGAGCATCGCCGGAGAACCTGACCGATGGCATTGGGGTTCCGACGATCGGGGAGGCCGGGGGGGCGTGCGCAGATGATGTGTGATGGGTGCTGGTACTTGGCCCTTATATTGGCCCCCTATCCCTCATCAAATCTCGAGAACTCACACCCCCTTAAAGAGCATTTGAGATTTTATAGGTTTGCTGCCGGTAGCCATTAAAGTGTTTGAAATGGGGACATTTTTTTAAAATGGTCACAAAATCTTGTACACTTCGAGTTTTTAGCTGAATTTTTTTGTGCATGCCAACAAAAATACAAGGATCACGTCTACCAATTTTGGGCCAAACCACCTGAAGAAAAAATTTTAAAAAATCCCGAGCCGTAAAAAGTTTCAAAAATCGTGAAAAATAGAAAACGAGTCATCTTGCCACGAAACTTCACGTGAAGGCTTAAGGGACCATTGTATGAATTTACAGGCCATAAAAATGGAATTGGCATGCAGAGATATGAAGATGTACCTAAACCCACCTACCACCCAATCGATCCATGGCTTGCGCATCCCGTCTCTCTGGCCGGCGTAGTGCCTGCCCGCCCGCTCATTTCGTCAGTTGGCTTAGGCATAGGGAGTTCATTCCCAGTCTAAGATCGAACCAGACTGAGGGTTGCGGCAGCAAGATCGGCAGCCCACAGAGGGGGACCCGGCCAATCTCTCGCTTGCGCATCAAGCCCCTCTGGCCGGTTGAGCACCCGCACACACGTTTCGTGGGTTGACTTAAGTATACGGAGTTCTTTCCCAGTCTAAGCATATGGAGTTCATTCCTAGTCTAAGATCGGACCGAACTGAGGGTTGCAGCAGCACATGCTGGGCTCGGGCATGTGCTGGTGTCGTATTTTTCTTCATCGGGGCACGATCATCGGAGCATCGCCAGAGAACCTTACCGACGGCATTGGGGTTCCGAGATCGGGGGGGCCGGGGGGATGTGTGCACATGATGTGCGATGGGTGCTGGTACTTGGCCCTTATATTGGCCCCCTATCCCTCATCAAACCTCGAGAAGTCACACCCCCTTAAAGAGCAATTGAAATTTTACAAGTTTGCTGCCAGTAGCCATTGAAGTGTCAAAAATGGGGACACTTTTTTCAAATGGTCCCAAAATCTTGTAGACTTTGAGTTTTTAGCTAAATTTTTTTGTGCATGCCAACAAAAATACAAGGATCATGTCTACCAAGTTTGGGGCCAAAAATACATCCGAAAAAATTTTAAAAAATCTCGAACCGCAAAAAGTTATGAAAATCCTGAAAAATAGAAAACGAGTCATCTTGCCATGAAACTTCACGTGAAGGCTTAAGGGACCATTGTATGAATTCACAAGCCATAAAAATGGCATTGGCACATAGAAAAATGAAGATGTACCTAAACCCACCTACCACCCTATCGATCGACGGCTTGCGCATCCCGTCTCTCTGGTCGGCGTAGTGCCCGCCCGCCCGCCCGGTCATTTCGTCGGTTGGTTTAGGCATACGGAGTTCATTCCTAGTCTAAGATTGGACTGGATCGAGGGTTACGGCAGCACATGCTGGGCTCGGGCATGTGCTGGTGTCGCATTTTTCTTCACCGGGCCACCATCGTCGGAGCATCGTCGGAGAACCTGACCGGCGGCATTGGGGTTCCGGCGATCGGGGGGGCCGGGGGGTGTACGCACATGATGTGTGATGGGTGTTGGTACTTGGCCCTTATATTGGCCACCTATCCCTCATCAAACCTCGAGAACTCACAGCCCCTTGAAGAGCATTTGAGATTTTACAGGTTTGCTACCAATTGCCATTAAACTGTCTGAAATGGGGACACTTTTTTCAAATGGTCACAAAATCTTGTACACTTCGAGTTTTTAGCTGAATTTTTTTGTGCATGCAAAAAAAAGTACAAGGATAACGTCTAGCAAGTTTGGGGCCAAAACACCTTCCGAAAAAATTTTAAAAAAATCCCGAATAGCAAAAAGTTTCAAAAATTATGAAAAATAGAAAACAAGTCGTCTTGCCAAGAAACTTGATGTGAAGGCTTAAGGGACCATTGTATCAATTTACAAGCGATAAAAATGGCATTGGCATGCAGAAATATGACGATGTGCCTAAACCCACCTACCATCCTATCGATCCACGGCTTGTGCATCCCATATCTCTAGCTTGAAGGTTAAGGGACCATTGTATGAATTTACAAGCCATAAAAAAGGCATTGGCATGCAAAAATATGAAGATGTGCCTAAACCCAGCTACCACCCTATCGATCCACGGCTTGTGCATCTCGTCTCTCTGGCCGACGTAGTGCCCGCCCGCCCGCCCGCCCGCTCGTTTCGTCGGTTGGCTTAGGCATACGGAGTTCATTCCCAGTCTAAGATCGGATGGGATCGAGGGTTGCGACAGCAGGATCGATAGCACGTAGAGGGGGACTCGATTGATCCCCGGCTTGTGCATCCCGCCCCTCTGCCTGGCTGAGTGCCTGCACGCTCGTTTCATGCATACGGAGTTCATTCCCAGTCTAAGTATACGGAGTTCATTCCCAGTCTAAGTATACGGAGTTCATTCCCAGTCTAAGCATACAAACTTTTTTCCCAGTCTAAGCATACGGAGTTCATTCCTAGTCTAAGATCAGACTGGACTAGACCGAGGGTTGTGGCAGCACATGCTGGGCTCGGGCATGTGTTGGTGACTCATTTTTCTTCGTCGGGGCACCATCGTCGGAGCATCGCTGTAGAACCTGACCGGCGGCATTGGGGTTTCGACGATCAGAGGGGCCGGGGGGTGTGCGTACATGATGTGCGATGGGTGCTGGTACTTGGCCCTTATATTGGCCCCCTATCCCTCATCAAACCTCGAGAACTCACGCCCCCTTAAATAGCATTTGAGATTTTACAGGTTTGCTGTCAGTAGCCATTAAAGTGTCTGAAATGGGGACACTTTTTTCAAGTGGTCACAAAATCTTGTACACTTCGAGTTTTTAGCTGAATTTTTTTATGCATGCCAACAAAAATACAAGGATCGTGTCTACCAAGGTTGGGGCCAAAACTCTTTCCGAAGAAATTTTAAAAAATCTCGAACCGTAAAAAGTTTTAAAAATTATGAAAAATAGAACATGAGTCGTCTTGCCATGAAACTTCACGTGAAGGCTTAAGGGACCATTGTATGAATTTACAAGCTAAACCGGCGGCATTGGCATGCAGAAATATGAAGATGTGCGTAAATCCACCTACCACCCTATCGATCCACGGCTTGCGCATCCCGTCACTCTGCCCGACGTAGTGCCCGCCCACCCGCCTGCTCGTTTCATTGGTTGGCTTAGGCATACGAAGTTCATTCCCAGTCTAAGATCAGACCAAATCGATGGTTGCAGCAGTAGGATTGACAGTACATAGAAGGGGACCCGACCGATCCCCGGCTTACGCATCCTGCCACTCTGGCCGGCTGAGCGCCCGCACACTTATTTCGTGGGTTGAGTTAGGCATACGGAGTTCATTCCCAGTCTAAGATCAGACCGGACTGAGGTTTGCGGTAGCATATACTGGGCTCGAGCATGTGCTACTGCTGCATTTTTCTTCGCCAAGGCACCGTCGTCGGAGCATCGTCGGAGAACCTGACCGGTGGCATTGGGGTTCCGACGATCGGGGGCCCGGGGGGTGTGCGCACATGATGTGCGATGGGTGCTGGTACTTGGCCCTTATATTGGCCCCCTATCCCTCATCAAACCTCAAGAACTCACACCCCCTAAAAGGCATTTGAGATTTTACAGGTTTGCTGCAAGTAGCCATTAAAGTGTCTGAAATGGGGACACTTTTTTCAAATGGTCACAAAATCTTGTACACTTTGTATGAATTTACAAGCCATAAAAATGGCATTGGCACATAGAAATATGAAGATGTGCCTAAACCCACCTACCACCCTATCGATCCACGGCTTGCGTATCCCGTCTCTCTAGCCGATGTAGCAACTGCCCGCCCGCCCGCCCGCTCATTTCGTCGATTGGCTTAGGCATACAGAGTTCATTCCCATTCAAGATCAGACCAGACCGAGGGTTGCGACAACAGGATTGGTAGCATGTAGAGGGGGACCCGGTCGATCCCCGGCTTGCGCATCCCGCCCCTCTGGCCAGCTGAGCGCCCGTACGCTCGTTTCATGAGTTGACTTAGGCATACGGAGTTCATTCCCAGTCTAAGCTTACGAAGTTCATTCCTATTCTAAGATCGGACTGGACTGACGATTGCAGCAGCACATGCTGGGCTCAGGCATGCGCTGGTGCCGTTTTTTTCTTCGCCGGGGTGCCATCGTCGGAGCATCACCGGAGAACCTAACCGGCGGCATTAGGGTTCCGAGGATCGAAGGGGTCGGGGGGGTTAGCGCACATGATTTGCAATGGGTGCTGGTACTTGGCCCTTATATTGGCCCCCTATCCCTCATCAAACCTCGAGAACTCACACCCCCTTAAAGAGCATTTGAGATTTTACAGGTTTGCGGCTAGTAGCCATTAAAGTGTCTGAAATAGGGACATTTTTTTCAAATTGTCACAAAATCTTGTACACTTTGAGTTTTTAGCTGAATTTTTTTGTGCATGCCAACAAAAATACAAGGATCACGTCTACCAAGTTTGGGGCCAAAAATCCTTCCAAAAAAATTTTAAAAAATCCTGAACCGTAAAAATTTTTGAAAATCATGAAAAATAGAAAACGAGTCGTGTTGCCATTAAAACTTCACGTGAAGGCTTAAGGGACCAATGTATGAATTTACAGGCCATAAAATGGCATTGGCACATACAAATATGAAGATGTGCCTAAACCCACCTACCACCCTATCGATCCACGACTTGCGCATCCCGTCTCTCTGGCCGGCGTAGTGCCCGCCTGCCCGCCCGCCCGTTCGTTTCGTTGGTTGGCTTAGGCATACAGAGTTCATTCCCAATCTAAGATCGGATCGGACCGAGGGTCGTGGTAGCACATGCTGGGCTCGGGCATGTGCTGGTGTCGTATTTTTCTTCGACGGGGCACCATCACTGGAGCATCGCCGAAGAACCTGACCGACGGCATTAGGCTTCCGACAATCGGGGGGGCCGGGGGGGTGTGCGCACATGATGTGCGATCGGTGCTGGTACTTGGCCCTTATATTGGCCCCCTATCCCTCATCAAACCTCAAGAACTCACACCCCCTTAAAGAGCATTTGAGATTTTACAGGTTTGCTTCCAGTAGCCATTAAAATGGTCACGAAATCTTGTACACTTCGAGTTTTCAGCTGAATTTTTTTGTGCTTCCCAAAAAAAATAAAAGGATCACGTCTACCAAGTTTGGGGCCAAAACTCCTTCCGAAAAAATTTTAAAAAATCCCGAACGGAAAAAATTTTCAAAAATCATGAAAAATAGAAAATGAGTCGTCTTGCCATGAAACTTCACGTGAAGGCTTAAGGGACCATTGTATGAACTTACAAGCCATAAAAATGGCATTGGCATGCAAAAATATGAAGATGTGCCTAAACCCACCTACCTCCCTATCGATCCACGGCTTGTGCATCCCATCTCTCTGGCCGATGTAGTGCCCGACCGTCCGCCTGTACGCTAGTTTTGTTGGTTGGCTTAGGCATACGGAGCTCATTCCCAGTCTAAGATCGAACCAGACTGAGGGTTGCGATAGTAGGATCGGCAGCATGCAGAGGGGGACCCGACCGATCCTCGGCTTGCACATCCCACCCCTCTGGCCGGCTGAGTGCCCGCACACTCGTTTCGTGGGTTGACTTAAGCATATGGAGTTCATTCCCAGTCTAAGCATACATAGTTCATTCCCACTCTAAGATCAGATCAGACCAAGGGTTGCGGTAGCACATGCTGGGCTCGAGCATGTGCTGGTGCCACATTTTTCTTCACCGGGGCACCATCGCTGGAGAACCTGGCCGACGGCACTAGCTTCTGGCGATCGGGGGGGACGGGGGGGTGTACGCACATGATGTGCGATGGGTGCTGGTACTTGGCCATTATATTGGCCCCTTATCCCTCATCAAATCTCGAAAGCTCACACCCCTTTAAAGAGCATTTGAGATTTTACAGGTTTGCTGTCAGTAGCCATTAAAGTGTCTGAAATGGGGACACTTTTCTCAAATGGGCACAAAATCTTGTACACTTCGAGTTTTTAGCTAACTTTTTTTGTGTATGCCAACAAAAATAAAAGGATCACGTCTTCCAAGTTTGGGGCCAAAACTCCTTCCGAAAAAACTTTTAAAAATCTCGAAGCACAAAAAGTTTCGAAAATCGTGAAAAATAGAAAATGAGTCGTCTTGCCATGAAACTTCACGTGAAGGCTTAAAGGACCATTGTATGAACTTACAAGCCATAAAAATGCCATTGGCATGCAGAAATATGAAGATGTGCCTAAACCCATGTACCACCCTATCGATCAACGGCTTTCGCATCCCGTCTCTCTGGTTGGCGTAGTGCCTGCCAGCCTGCCCGCCCACTCATTTCATCGGTTGGCTTAGGCATACGGAGTTTATTCCCAGTCTAAGATCAGATTGGACCGAAGGTTGCGAGACCAGGATCGACAGCACGCAGAGGGGGACCCAGTTGATCCCCGGCTTGCGCATCCCGCCCCTCCGGCCGGGTGAGTGCCCTAATCCTCATTTCATGGGTTCACTTAGGCATACAGAGTTCATTCCCAGTCTAAGATTGGACCAGACCAAGGGTTGCTGCAGTAGGATCGGCAGCACGCAGAGGGGGACCCAACCGATCCGTCTTACCATGAAACTTTTTTCAAATGGTCACAAAATCTTGTACACTTCGAATTTTTAGCTGAATTTTTTTATGCATGCCAATAAAAATACAAGGATCACGTCTACCAAGGTTGGGGCCAAATCTGCTTTTGAAAAAATTTTAAAAAATCCCGAACCGTAAAAAGTTTCAAAAATCGTGAAAAATAGAAAACGAATTATCTTGCCACGAAACTTCACGTGAAAGCTTAAGGGACCATTGTATGCATTTACAAGCCATAAAAATGGGATTGGCATGCAGAAATATGAATATGTGCCTAAACCCACCTACCAACCTATCGATCCACGGCATGCGCATCCCGTCTCTCTGGCCGGTATAGTGCCCGCCCGCCCGCCTGCCTGTTCGTTTCGTCGGTTGGATTAGCCATACGGAGTTCATTCCAAGTCTAAGATTAGACCAGACCGAGGGTTGCGATAGCAGGATCGGCAACACATAGAGGGGGACCCGGTCGATCCCCGGCTTGTGCATCCCGCCCCTCTAGCCAACTGAGCACCTGTACGCTCATTTCATGGGTTGACTTAGGTATACGGAGTTTCTTCCCAGTCTAAACATACGGAGTGCATTCCCAATCTAAGATCGGACAAGACCGAGGGTTACGGCAGCACATACTGGGCTCGGGCATATGCTGGTGTTGCATTTTTCTTCGTCGGGGCACCATCACCAGAGAACCTGACCGACGGCATTGGGGTTTCGGAGATCAGGGGGGTCGGGGGGGTTTGCGCACATGATGTGCGATGGGTGCTGGTACTTGGCCCTTATATTGGCCCCCTATCACTCATCAAACCTTCAGAACTCACACCCTCTTAAAGAGCATTTGCGATTTTATAGGTTTGCTGCCAGTAGCCATTAAAGTGCCTAAAATGGGGACAGTTTTTTCAAATGGTCACAAAATCTTGTACACTTCGAGTTTTGAGCTGAATTTTTTATGCATGCCAACAAAAATACAAGGATCATGTCTACCAAGTTTGGGGCCAAAACTCCTTCTAAAAAAATTTTAAAAAATCTCGAACTCTAAAAAGTTCCAAAAATCGTGAAAAATAGAAAACGAGTCGTCTTGCCATGAAACTTCACGTGAAGGCTTAAGGGACCACTGTATGAACTTACAGGCCATAAAAATGCCATTGGCATGCAGAAATATGAAGATGTGCCTAAACCCACGTACCACCCTATCGATCCACGGCTTCCGTATCCCGTCTCTCTAGCTGGCGTAGTGCCTGCCCGCCTGCCCGCCCGTTCGTTCCGTCGGTTGGCTTAGGCATACGGAGTTCATTCCCAGTCTAAGATCAAACCGGACTGAAGGTTACGAGACCATGATCGACAGCACGCAGAGGGGTACCCAGTTGATCCCCGACTTGCGCATCCTGCCCCTCCGGCCGGCTGAGCGCCCGCATGCTCATTTCGTGGGTTCACTTAGGCATACGGAGTTCATTCCCAGTGTAAGATTGGACCGGACCGAGGGTTGCTGTAGTAGGATCGGCAGCACGCAGAAGGGGACCCAACCGATCCCTGGCTTGTGCATCCCGCCCCTCTGGCCGGCTGAGCGCCCGCACATTCGTTTCGTGGTTTCACATAGGGGGACCCAACCGATCCCTAGCTTGTGCATCTTGCCCCTCTGGCCGGCTGAGCACCAGAACGTTCGTTTCGTGGTTTCACATAGGCATACAGAGTTCATTCCCAGTCTAAGCATACGGAGTTCATTACTGGTCTAAGCATACGGAGTTCATTCTCTGTCTAAGATCGGACTAGACCGAGGGTTACGGTAGCACATGCTGGGCTCGAGGATGTGCTGGTGCCGCATTTTTCTTCACCGGGGCATCATCACCGAAGCATCGTCGGAGAACCTGATCGGAGGCATTGGGGTTCCGACGATCGGGGGGCGGGGGGGTGTGTGCGCACATGATGTGCGATGGGTGCTGGTACTTGGCCCTTATATTCGCCCCCTATCCCTCATCAAACCTCGAGAACTCACACCCCTTTAAAGAGCATTTGAGATTTTACAGGTTTGCTGCCAGTAGCCATTAAAGTGTCTGAAATGGGGACATTTTTTTCAAATGGTCACAAAATCTTGTACATTTCGAGTTTTTAGTTGAATTTTTTTGTGCACGCCAACAAAAATACAAGCATCATGTCTTCCAAGTTTGGGGCCAAAACTCATTCCGAAAAAATTTTTAAAAATCCCAAACCGAAAAAAGTTTCAAAAATCGTGAAAAATAAAAAACGAGTCGTCTTGCCATGAAACTTTGCGTGAAGGCTTAAGGGACCATTGTATGAATTTACAAGCCATAAAAGTGGCATTGGCATGTAGAAATATGAAGATGTACCTAAACCCACCTACCACCCTATCGATCCACGGCTTGCGCATCCCGTCTCTCTGGCCAGCGTAGTGCCCTCCTGCCCACCCGCCTGTTCGTTTCATCGGTTGGCTTAGGCATACGGAGTTCATTCCCAGTCTAAGATCAGATCAGACCGAGGGTTACAGTAGTAGGATCGACAGCACGCAGAGGGGGACCCGGTCGATCCTTGGCTTGTGTATCCCTCCCCTCTGGCCGACTGAGCACCCGCATGCTCGTTCCGTGGGTTGACTTAGGCATACAGAGTTCATTCCCAGTCTAAGCATATGGAGTTCATTCACAGTTTAAGATCGGACTGGACCGAGGGTTGCGGCAGCACATGCTGGCCTAGGGCATGTGCTGGTGCCGCATTTTTCTTTGCTGAGGCACCATCGCCAGAGCATCGCCGGAGCATCGTCGAAGAACTTGACCGGTGGCATTGGGGTTCTGACGATCGGGGGGGCCGAGGGGTGTGCGCACATGATGTGCGATGGGTGATGGTACTTGGCCCTTATATTGGCCCCCTATCCCTCATCAAACCCCAAGAACTCACACCCCCTTAAAGAGCCTTTGAGATTTTACAGGTTTGCTGCTAGTAGCCATTAAAGTGTCTGAAATGGGGACACTTTTTTCACATGGTCACGAAATCTTGTACACTTTGAGTTTTTAGCTGAATTTTTTGTGCATGCAAACAAAAATACAAGGATCACGTCTACCAAGTTTGGAAACAAAACTCCTTCCGAAAAAATTTTAAAAATTCTCGAACCGCAAAAAGTTTCAAAAATCATGAAAAATAGAAAACGAGTCATCTTGCCATGAAACTTCACATGAAGGCTTAAGGGACCATTGTATGAATTTACAAGCCATAAAAATGGCATTGGCATGCAGAAATATGAAGATGTGCCTAAACCCACCTACCACCCTATCGATGCACGGCTTGCGCATCCTGTCTCTTTGGCCGGCGTAGTGGCCGCCTGCCCGCCCGCTCGTTTCGTCGGTTGGCTTAGGCATACGGAGTTCATTACCAGTCTAAGATTGAACCAGACCGAGGGTTGCGGTAGCAGGATTGGCAGCACCCAGAGGGAGACCCAACCGATCCCTGACTTGTGCATCCCACCCCTCTAGCCGGCTGAGCGCCCGCACGCTCGTTTCGTGGGTTGACTTAGGCATATGGAGTTCATTCCCAGTCTAAGATTGGACTCGACCGAGGGTTGCAGCAGCACATGCTGGGCTCAGACATGTGCTGGTGCCACAATTTTCTTCGCCGGGGCACCATCGTCGGAGCATCGCTGGAGAACCTGACCGGCGGCATTGGGGTTTCGACGATCGGGGGGTCGGGGGTGTGTGTGCACATGATGTACGATGGGTGCTGGTACTTGGCCCTTATATTGGCCCCCTATCCCTCATCAAACCCTAAGAACTCACACCCCCTTAAAGAGCATTTGAGATTTTACAGGTTTGCTGCCAGTAGCCATTAAAGTGTCTGAAATAGGAACACTTTTTTCAAATGGTCACAAAAGCTTGTACACTTCGAGTTTTTAGCTGAATTTATTTGTGCATGCCAACAAAAATACAAGGATCATGTCTACCAGGTTTGGGGCCAAAACTCCTTCTGAAAAAATTTTAAAAAATCCCAAACCAGAAAAAGTTTCAAAAATCATGAAAAATAGAAAACGAGTCGTCTTGCCATGAAACTTCATGTGAAGGCTTAAGGGACCATTGTATGAGTTTACAAGCCATAAAAATGGCATTGGCATGCATAAATATGAAGATGTGCCTAAACCCACCTACCACCCTATCGATGCACGGCTTGCGCATCCTGTCTCTCTGGCCGACGTAGTGGCTGACTGCCCACCCGCTCGTTTCGTCGGTTGGCTTAGGCATACGGAGTTCATTACCAGTCTAAGATTGAACCAGACCGAGGGTTGTGGTAGCAGGATTGGTAGCACCCAGAGGGGGACCCGACCGATCCCCGACTTGTGCATCCCGCCCCTCTGGCCGACTGAGCGCCCGCATGCTCGTTTTGTGGGTTGACTTAGGCATACGTAGTTCATTCCCAGTCTAAGATCAGACCGGATCGAGGGTTGCGGCAGCATATGCTGGGCTCGGGCATGTGCTGGTCCCACATTTTTCTTCGTCGGGGCACCATCATCGGAGCATCACTGGAGAACCTGAACGACGGCATTGGGGTTCCGGCGATTGGCGGGGCCGGGGGTGTGCGCACATGATGTGAGATGGGTGCTGGTACTTAGCCCGTATATTAGCCCCCTATCGCTCATCAAACCTCGAGAACTCACACCCCCTTAAAGCGCATTTGAGATTTTACAGGTTTGCTGCCAGTAGCCATTAAAGTGTCTGAAATGGGGACACTTTTTTCAAATGGTCACAAAATCTTGTACACTTCGAGTTTTTAGCTGAATTTATTTGTGCATGCCAACAAAAATACAAGGATCACGTCTACCAAGTTTGGGCCAAAAATCCTTCTGAGAAGATTTTAAAAAATCCCGAACCGTAAAAAGTTTCAAAAATCATGAAAAATAGAAAATGAGTCGTCTTGCCTTGAAACTTTACGTGAAGGCTTAAAGGACCATTGCAAGAATTTAGAAGCCATAAAAATGGCATTGGCACGCAGAAATATGAAGATGTGGCTAAACCCACCTACCACCCTAAGCATACGGAGTTCATTCCCAGTCTAAGATTGGACCGGACCGAGGGTTGCGACAGCACATGCTGGGCTCGGGCATGTGCTGGCACCGCATTTTTCTTCACCGGGACACCATCGCCGGAGCGTCGTCGGAGAACCTGACAGACGGCATTGAGGTTCCGGCGATCGGGGGCCATGAGGTGTGCGCACATGATTTGCGATGGGTGCTGGTACTTGGCTCTTATATTGGCCCCTTATCCCTCATCAAACCTCAAGAACTCACACCCCCTTAAAGAGCATTTGAGATTTTATAGGTTTGCTGCCAGTAGCCATTAAAGTGTCTGAAATCGGGACATCTTTTTCAAATGGTCACAAAATCTTGTACACTTCGAGTTTTTAGCTAAATTTTTTTGTGCATGCCAATAAAAATACAAGGATCACATCTACCAGGTTTGGGGCTAAAACTCCTTCCTAAAAATTTTTAAAAAATCACGAACCGTAAAAAGTTTTGAAAATCATGAAAAATAGAAAACAAGTCATCTTGCCATGAAACTTCACGTGAAGGCTTAAGGGACCATCGTATGAATTTACAAGCCATAAAAATAGCATTGGCATGCAGAAATATGAAGATATGCCTAAACCCACCTACCACCCTATCGATCCACGGCTTGTGCATCCCGTCTCTCTAGCCGGCGTAGTGCCCGCCCGTCCGCCTGCACTTTCATCGGTTGGCTTAGGCATACGGAGTTCATTCCCAGTGTAAGATCAGACCGGACTGAGGGTTGAGATAGTAGGATCGGCAGCATGCAGAGGGGGGACCCGATCGATCCTCGGCTTGCACATCCCGCCCCTCTAGCCACTTGAGCGCCCGCTCACTCGTTCCGTAGGTTGACTTAGGCATACGGAATTCATTCCCAGTCTAAGCATACGGAGTTCATTCCCAGTATAAGATCGGATCGAACCATGGGTTACGGCATGTGCTGGTACCAGCACATGCTGGGCTTGGGCATGTGCTGCATTTTTCTTCACCGAGGCACCATCACCGGAGAACCTAACCGGCGGCATTGGGGTTTCGGCGATCGGGGGGGAGGGGGGTGTGCGCGTGTGATGTGCGATGGGTGCTGGTACTTGGCCCTTATATTGGCCCCTAATCCCTCATCAAACCTCGAGAACTCACACCCCTTAAAGAGCATTTGAGATTTTACAGGTTTGCTGCAAGTAGCCATTAAAGTGTCTAAAATGGGGATACTTTTTTCAAATGGTCACAAAATCTTGTACACTTTGAGTTTTCAGCTGAATTTTTTTGTGCATGCCAAAAAAAATACAAGGATCACATGTACCAAGTTTGGGGCCAAAAATCCTTCCGAAAAATTTTTAAAAAATCCCAAACCAATAAAAGTTTCGAAAATCGTGAAAAATAGAAAATGAGTCGTCTTGCCATGAAACTTCACGTGAGGGCTTAAGGGACCATTGTATGAATTTACAAGCCATAAAAATGGCATTGGCAGGCAAAAATATGAAGATGTGCCTAAACCCACCTACCACCCTATCGATCCATAGCTTACGCATCTCGTCTCTCTGGCCTACGTAGTGCCCGCCCGCCCGCCCACCAGCTCGTTTCGTTGGTTGGCTTAGGCATACGGAGTTCATTCCCAGTCTAAGATCAGATCTGACTAAGGGTTACGACAGTAGAATAAGCAGGACGCAGAGGGGGACCCGACCGATCCCCAGCTTGCACATCCTGCCTCTCTGGCCGGTTGCGTGGGTTAACTTAAGCATACGAAGTTCATTCCCAATCTAAGCATACAGAGTTCATTCCTAGTCTAAGATCGGACTAGACCGAGCTTTGTGGCAGCACATGCTGGGCTCGGCCATGTGCTGGTGCCGCATTTTTCTTTGCCGGGGCACCATTGCCGGAGCATCGTCGGAGAACCTGACCGGCGGCATTGGGGTTCCGGCAATCGGGGGGGCCGGGGGGTGTGCGCACATGATGTGCGATGGGTGCCGGTACTTGGCCCTTATATTGGTCCGCTATCCCTCATCAAACCTTGAGAACTCACACCCCCTTAAAGTACATTGGAGATTTTACAGGTTTGCTCCCAGTAGCCATTAAAGTGTCTGAAATGGGGACACTTTTTTCAAATGGCCACAAAATCTTGTACAGTTCGAGTTTTTAGCTGAATTTTTTTTGTGCATACCAACTAAAATACAAGGATCACGTCTAAAAAGTTTGGGGCTAAAACTCCATTCAAAAAAATTTTAAAAAATCTCGAACCGTAAAAAGTTTCAAAAATCATGAAAAATAGAAAACGAGTCGTCTTGCCATGAAACTTCACGTGAAGGCTTAAGGGACCATTGTATGAATTTACAAGCCATAAAAATGGCATTGCCACATAGAAATATTAAGATGTGCCTAAAAGCACCTACCACCCGATCGATCCATGGCTTGCGCATCCCGCCTCTCTGGCCGGCGTAGTGCCCGCCTGCCCGTCCGCGCTTTTCGTCGGTTGGCTTAGGTATACGAAGTTCATTCCCAATCTAAGATCAGATCAAACTGAGGGTTGCAGCAGCAAGATCGGTAGCACACAGAGGGGGACCCGACCGATCCCCGACTTGCGCATGCCGCCCCTCTGGCAGGCTGAGCGCCCGCATGCTCATTACGTTGGTTGACTTAGGAATACAGAGTTCATTCCCAGTCTAAGCATACGAAGTTCATTCCCAGTCTAAGATCAGACCGGACAGAGGGTTGCAGCAGCACGTTCTGGGCTCGAGCAGGTGCTGGTGCCACATTTTTCTTTGCCGGGGCACCATCACCGGAGCATCGTTGGACAACCTGACCGACGGCATTGGGGTTCCAGCGATCGGGGGGGCCGGGGGGTGTGCGCACATGATCTGCCATGGGTGCTGCTACTTGGCCCTTATATTGGCCCCCTATCCCTCATCAAACCTCGAGAACTCACACCCCCTTAAATAGCATTTGAGATTTTGCAGGTTTGCTGCCAGTACCCATTAAAGTGTCTGAAATGGGGATAGTTTTTTCAAATGGTCACAAAATCCTGTACACTTCGAGTTTTTAGCTGAATTTTTTTTTTGCATGCTAAAAAAAATACAAGGATCATGTGTACCAAGTTTGGAACCAAAACTCCTTTCAAAAAAATTTTAAAAAATCTCGAACCACAAAAAGTTTCAAAAATCATGAAAAAAAGAAAACGAGTTGTCTTGCCATGAAACATCACGTGCAGGCTAAAGGGGCCATTGTATGAATTTACAAGCCATAAAAATGGCATTGGCACATAGAAATATGAAGATGTGCCTAAACCCACCTACCACCCTATCGATCCACGGCTTGCGCATCCCGTCTCTCTGGCTGACGTAGTGCCTTCCCATGCACCCGCTCGTTTCGTCGATTGGCTTAGGCATACGAAGTTCATTCCCAATCTAAGATCAGATCAGACCGAGGGTTGTGGTAGTAGGATCAGCAGCACGCAGAGGCGGACCCGGTCGATCCCCAGCTTACGCATCCCGCCTCTCTGGCCAGTTGAGCGCCCGTACGCTCGTTCCGTGGGTTGACTTAGGCATACAGAGTTCATTCCCAGTCTAAGCTTACGGAGTTCATTCCCAGTCTATGATCGGACCGGACCGAGGGTTACAATAGCACATGCTAGGCTCAGGCATGTGCTGGTGCCACATTTTTCTTCGCCAGGGCACCATCGTCGGAGCATTGCCGGAGAACCTGACCAGCGGATTGGGGTTCCGACGATCGGGGGGGTCGAGGGGGTGTGCGCACATGATGTGCTATGGGTGATGGCACTTGGCCCTTATATTGGCCCCATATCCCTCATCAAGCCTTGAGAACTCACGCCCCCTTAAAGAGCATTTGAGATTTTACAAGTTTGCTGCTAGTAGCCATTAAAGTGTCTGAAACAGGGGCACTTTTTTTAAATGGTCACAAAATCTTGTACACTTCGAGTTTTTAGCTGAATTTTTTTGTGCATGCCAACAAAAATACAAGGATCACGTGTACCAAGTTTGGGGCCAAAAATCCTTCCGAAAAAAAATTTACAAAATCTCTAACCGTAAAAAGTTTCAAAAATCATGAAAAATAGAAAACGAGTTGTCTTGCCATGAAACTTCACATGAAGGCTTAAGGGACCATTGTATGAATTTAAAAGCCATAAAAATGGCATTGGCACATAGAAATATGAAGATGTGCCTAAACCCACCAACCACCCTATCAATCCACGGCTTGCGCATCCCGTCTCTCTGGCCGACGTAGTGCCCGCCCGCCTGCCCGCTCGTTTTGTCGGTTGGCTTAGGCATACGAAGTTCATTCCTAGTCTAAGATCAGATCAGACCGAGGGTTGTGGTAGTAGGATCGACAGCACGCAGAGGGGGACCCAGCCGATCCCCGACTTATGCATCCCGCCCCTCTGGCCGATTGAGCGCCCGTACGCTCATTTCATGGGTTGACTTAGGCATACGAAGTTCATTCCCAGTCTAAGCATACAGAGTTCATTCCCAGTCTAAGATCGGATCGGACCGAGGGTTGCGGCAGCACATGCTGGGCTCGAGCATGTGTTGGTGCCGTATTTTTCTTCGTCGGGGCACCATTACCGGAGCATCACCGGGGAACCTGACCGATGGCATTGGGGTTTCGACGATCAGAGGGGCCGGGGGGTGTGGGTACATGATATGCAATGGGTGCTGGTACTTGGACCTTATATTGGCCCCCTATCCCTCATCAAACCTCGAGAACTCACACCCCCTTAAGGAGCATTTGAGATTTTACAGGTTTGCTGCCAGTAGCCATTAAAGTGTCTGAAATGGGGACACTTTTTTCAAATGGTCACAAAATCTTGTACGCTTCGAATTGTTAGCTGAAGTTTTTTGTGCATGCCAACAAAAATACAAGGATCACGTATACCAAGTTTGGGGCAAAACTCCTTCCAAAAAAATTTTAAAAAATCTCGAACCATAAAAAGTTGCAAAAATCATGAAAAATAGAAAAGGAGTCGTCTTGCCATGAAACTTCATGTGACGGCTTAAGGGACCGTTGTATGAATTTACAAGCCATAAAAATGGCATTGGCATGCAGAAATATAAAGATGTGCCTAAACCCACCTACCACCCTATCGATCCACGACTTGCGCATCCCGTCTCTCTGGCCGACGTGGTGCTCGCCCGCCCGCCCGTTCGCTCGTTTCTTCGGTTGGCTTAGGCATACGGAGTTCATTCCCAGTCTAAGATTGGATTAGACCGAGGGTTACGACAGTAGGATCGACAGCACGCGAAGGGGGACCTGACAGATTCCCAGTTTACGCATCTCACCTCTCTTGCCGGCTGAGCGCCCGCACGCTTGTTTCGTGTGTTGACTTAGGCATACGGAGTTCATTCCTAGTCTAAGCATACGAAGTTCATTCCCGATCTAAGATTGGACCGGACCGAGGGTTACGGCAGCACATGCTAGGCTCGGGCATGTGCTGGTGCCGTATTTTTCTTCGTCGGGGCACCATCGCCGGAGCATCACCGGAGAACCAGACCGGCGGCATCGGGGTTTCGATGATCGGGGGGCCGGGGGGTGTGCGCACAGGATGTGCGATGGGTGCTGGTACTTGGCTGTTATATTCGCCCCCTATCCCTCATCAAACCTTGAGAACTCACATCCCTTTAAAGAGCCTTTGAGATTTTACAGGTTTGGTGCCAGTAGCAATTAAAGTGTCTAGAATGGAGACACTTTTTTCAAATGGTCACAAAATCTTGTACACTTCGAGTTTTTAGCTGAATCTTTTTATGCATGCCAAAAAACATACAAGGATCACGACTACCAAGTTCGGGGCCAAAACTCCTTTCGAAAAAATTTTAAAATATCCCGAACCGTAAAAATTTTAAAAAATCATGAAAAATAGAAAACGAGTCGTCTTGCCATGAAACTTCACGTGAAGGCTTAAGGGACCATTATATGAATTTACAAGCCATAAAAATGGCATTGGAACATAGAATTATGAAGATGTGCCTAAACCCACCTACCACCCTATCGATCCACGGCTTGCGCATCCCGTCTCTCTGGCCGGCATAGTGCCCACCCGCCCGTCCGCCCGCTCGTTTCGTCAGTTGGCTTAGGCATATGAAGTTCATTCCCAGTCTATGATCCAACCGGATCGAGGGTTGTGGCAGTAGGATCGACAGCACACATAGGGGGACCCGGTGATCCCCGGCTTCCGCAACCCGCCCCTCTGGCCGGTTGAGCGCCCGCACGATTGTTTCGTGTGTTGACTTAGGCATATGGAGTTCATTCCCAGTCTAAGCATACAGAGTTCATTCCCAGTCTAAGATCGGACCGGACCGAGGGTTACGACAGCACATGCTGGGGTCGGGCATGTGCTGGTGCCGCATTTTTGTTCGTCGGGGCACCATCACCGGAGAACTTGATCGACGACATTGGGGTTTCGATGATCAGGGGGGCCCGGGGGGCGTGTGCGCACATAATGTGCGATGGGTGCTGGTTCTTGGACCTCATATTGGCCCCCTATCCCTCATCAAACTATGAGAACTCACACCCTCTTAAAGAGCATTTGAGATTTTATAGGTTTGCTGCCAGTAGCCATTAAAGTGTCTGAAATGGGGACACTTTTTTCAAATGGTCACAAAATCTTGTACACTTCAAGTTTTTAGCTGAATTTTTTTGTGCATCCCAACAAAACTACAAGCATCACGTCCACCAAGTTTGGGGCCAAAACTCCTTCCAAAAAAATTTTAAAAAATCTCGAACCGCAAAAAGTTTCAAATCGTGAAAAATAAAAAAGGAGTCGTCTTGCCATGAAACTTCACGTGAATGCTTAAGGGACCATTGTATGAATTTACAAGCCATAAAAATGGAATTGGCACGCAGAAATATGAAGATGTGCCTAAACCCACCTACCACCCTATCGATCCATGGCGTGTGCATCCTGTCTCTCTGGCAGGCGTAGTGCCCGCACGCCCGCCCGCTCATTTCGTTGGTTGGCTTAGGCATACGGAGTTCATTCCCAGTCTAAGATCTGACTGAACGAAGGGTTACAGTGGTAGGATCGACAGCACGTAGAGTGGGACCTGACCAATCACTGGTTTGTGCATCCCGTCCCTCTGGCCGGTTGAACACCCGCACGATCGTTTCATGGGTTGACTTAGGCATACGGAGTTCATTCACAATCTAAGCATACGAAGTACATTCCCAGCCTAAGATCGGACCGGACCGAGGGTTGCGGCAGCACATGCTGGGCTCGGGCATATGCTGGTGCCTTATTTTTCTTCGTCGAGGCATCATCGTCAGAGCATCGCCGGAGAACTTGACCGGCCGCATTGGGGTTCCGGTGATCGGGGGGGTGTGCACACATGATATGCGATGGGTGCTGGTACTTGGCCCTTATATTGGCCCCCTATCCCTAATCAATTCTCAAGAACTCACACCCCCTTAAAGAGCATTTGAGATTTTATAGGTTTGCTGCCAGTAGCCATTAAAATGTCTGAAATGTGGACACTTTTTTCAAATGGTCACAAAATCTTGTACACTTCAAGTTTTTAGCTGAATTTTTTTTGTGCATGCCAACAAAAATGCAAGGATCACGTCTGCCAAGTTTAGAGCCAAAAATCCTTCCCAAAAAATTTTAAAAAATCCCGAACCCCAAAAAGTTTCAAAAATCGTGAAAAATAGAAAACGAGTCGTCTTGTCATGAAACTTCACGTGAAGTCTTAAGGGACCATTGTATGAATTTACAAGCCATAAAAATGGCATTGGCATGTAGAAATATGAAGATATGCCTAAACCCATCGACCACCCTATTGATCCACGGCTTGCGCATCCCGTCTCTCTGGCCGGTGTAGTGCCCGCCCACCCACCTGCCCGTTCGTTTCGTTGGTTAGCTTAGGCATACGGAGTTCATTCCCAGTCTAAGATCAGATCAGATCGAGGGTTACGGTAACAGGATCGGTAGCACACAGAGTGGGACCCGACCAATCGTCGGCTTCCGCATCCCGTCCCTCTGGCCGGCTGAGCGCCTGCACGCTCGTTTCGTGGGTTGACTTAGGCATACGAAGTTCATTCCCAGCCTAAGATCGGACCAGACCGAGGGTTGCGGCAGCACATGCTGGGCTCGGGAATGTGCTGGTGCCACATTTTTCTTCGTCGGGGCACCATCGCCGGAGCATCGTCGGAGAACCTGACCGGCCGCATTGGGGTTCCGGCGATCGGGGGGTGTGCACACATGATGTGCGATGGGTGCTGGTACTTGGCCCTTATATTGGCCCCCTATCCCTCATCAAACCTCGAGAACTCACCCCCCCTTAAAGAGCATTTGAGATTTTACAGGTTTGCTGCCAGTAGCCATTAAAGTTTCTGAAATGGGGACACTTTTTTTAAATGGTCACAAAATCTTGTACACTTCGAGTTTTTAGCTGAATTTTTTTGTGCATGCCAGCAAAAATACAAGAATCACATCTACCAAGTTTGGGGCCAAAACGCCCCCCGAAAAAATTCTAAAAAATCCCAAACCGCAAAAAGTTTCAAAAATCATGAAAAATAGAAAACGAGTCGTCTTGCCATGAAACTTCACGTGAAGGCTTAAGGAACCATTGTATGAATTTACAAGCCATAAAAATGGCATTGGCACATAGAAATATGAAGATGTGCCTAAACCCACCTACCACCCTATCAATCCACGGCTTGCGCATCCCGTCTCTCTGGCCAGCGTAGTGCCCGCCCGCCCGCTCGTTTCGTCGGTTGGCTTAGGCATACAGAGTTCATTCCTAGTCTAAGATCAGATCGGACTGAGGGTTGCGGTAGTAGGATCGACAGCACGCAGAGGTGGACCCGACCGATCCCCGACTTGCGCATCCCGCCCCTCTAAGCATCCCGACACGCTCATTTCGTGGGTTGACTTAGGCAAACAGAGTTCATTCCCAGTCTAAGCATATGGAGTTCATTCCCAGTGTAAGATCAGACTGGACCAATGGTTGCGGCAGCACATGCTAGGCTCGGGCAGGTGCTGGTGCCACATTTTTCTTCGTCGGGGCACCATCGCCGGAGAACCTGTCCAGTGGCATTGGGGTTCCGTCGGTCGAGGGGCCGGGGGGGTGTGCACACATGATGTACGATGGGTGCTGGCACTTGGCCCTTATGTTGGCCCCCTATCCCTTATCAAACCTCGAAAACTCACACCCCCTTAAAGAGCATTTGAGATTTTACAGGTTTGCTGCCAGTAGCCATTAAAATGTCTAAAATGTGGACACTTTTTTCAAATGGTCACAAAATCTTGTACACTTCGAGTTTTTAGCTGAAGTTTTTTTCGCATGCCAACAAAAATACAAGTATCACATCTGCCAACTTTGGGGACAAAAGTCCTTCCGAAAAAATTTTAAAAAATCCTGAACCGTAAAAAGTTTCAAAAATCATGAAAAATAGAAAACGAGTCGTCTTGCCATGAAACTACACGTGAAGGCTTAAGGGACAATTGTATGAATTTACAAGCCATAAAAATGGCATTGGCACGTAGAAATATGAAGATTTACCTAAACCCACCTACCACCCTATCGATCCATGGCTTACGCATCCCGTCTCTCTGGCCAGCGTAATGCCCGCCCGCCCGCCCGCTTGCTCATTTTGTCGGTTGGCTTAGGCATACGGAGTTCATTCCCAGTCTAAGATTTGATCGGACCAAGGGTTCTGGCAACAAGATCGACAGTACGCAGAGGGGGACCAGTCCGATCCCCTGCTTGCGCATTTTGCCCTTCTGGCCGGCTGAATGCCCGTACGCTTGTTTCGTTGGTTGACTTAGGCATGCAGAGTTCATTCCTAGTCTAAGCATACGGAGTTCATTCGTAGTCTAAGATCGGATCGGACCGCAGGTTGCGGCAGCACATGCTGGGCTCGGGCAAGTGCTGGTGCCACATTTTTCTTCATTGGGCCACCATCGCCAGAGCATCGCCGAAGAAACTGGCCGGCGGCATTGGGGTTCCGACGATCGAGGGGGCCGGGGGGTGTGTAGATGATGTGCGATGGGTGCTGGTACTTGGCCCTTATATTGACCCCTATCCCTCATCAAACCTCGAGAACTCACACCCCCTTAAAAAGCATTTGAGATTTTACAGGTTTGCTGCCAGTAGCCATTAAAGTGTCTGAAATGGGGACACTTTTTTCAAATTGTCACAAAATCTTGTACACTTTGAGTTTTTAGCTGAATTTTTTTGTGCATGCCAACAAAAATACAAGGATCACGTCTACCAAGTTTGGGGCCAAAAGTCCTTTCAAAAAATTTTAAAAAATCCTGAACCATAAAAAGATTGAAAAATCATGAAAAAAAGAAAACAAGTCGTCTTGCCCTGAAACTTCACGTGAAGGCTTAAGGGACCATTGTATGAATTTACAAGCCATAAAAATGGCATTGGCATGTAGAAATATGAAGATGTGCCTAAACCCACCTACCACCCTATCGATCCACAGCTTAAGCATCCCGTCTCACTGGCCGGCACAGTGCCTGCCCACCCGCTAGTTTCGTCGATTGCCTTAGGCATATGGAGTTCATTCCCAGTCTAAGATTGGACCGTATCGAGGGTTGTGGTAGCAGGATCGGCAGCACACAGAGGGGGACCCGGTTGATCCCCAGCTTGCGCATCCCACCCCACTGGCCGGCTGAGTGCCCGCGCGCTCGTTTCGTGGGTTGACTTAGGCATACGGAGTTCATTCCCAGTCTAAGCATACGGAGTTCATTCCCAGTCTAATATCGGGCTGGATCGAGGGTTGCGGTAGCACATGCTAGGCTCAGGCATTTGCTGGTGTCGCATTTTTCTTCGCCGAGTCACCATCATCTGAGCATCACCGGAGAACCTGACCCCCGGCATTGGGGTTCCGATGGTCGAGGGGGCCGGGGGGTGTGCACACATTATGTGCGATGGGTGCTGGTACTTGGCCCTTATATTGGCCCCATATCCCTCATCAAACCTCAAGAACTCACACCCCCTTAAAGAGCATTTGAGATTTTACAGGTTTGCTGCCAGTAGCCATTAAAGTGTCTGAAATGGGGACACTTTTTTCAAATTGTCACAAAATCTTGTACACTTCGAGTTTTTAGCTAAATTTTTTTGTGCATACCAACAAAAACACAAGGATCACGTCTACCAAGTTTGGTGCTAAAACTCCTTCCGAAAAAATTTTAAAAAATCTCGAACCGCAAAAAGTTTCAAAAATCTTGAAAAATAGAAAAGGAGTCGTCTTGCCATTAAACTTCACGTGAAGGCTTAAGGGACCGCTGTATGAATTTACAGGCCATAAAAATGGCATTGGCACACAAAAATATGAAGATTTGCCTAAACCCACAAACCACCCTATCGATCCACGGCTTACGCATCCCGTCTGTCTGGTCGACGTAGTGCCCCACCACCCCTCCGCCCGTCCGCTCGTTTTGTCGGTTGGCTTAGGCATACGGAGTTCATTCCTAGTCTAAGATCGGACCAGACTGAAGGTTATGGCAGCAGGATCAATAGCACCCAGAGAGGGACCCGGTCGATCCTCGGCTTGCGCATCCCACCCCATTGGCCGGCTGAGCGCCCGTACACTCGTTTCGTGGGTTGACTTAGGCATACGAAGTTCATTCCCAATCTAAGAATACAGAGTTCATTCCCAGTCTAAGCATACGAAGTTCATTCCCAGTCTAAGATCAGACCGGACTGAGGGTTGCGGTAGCACATGCTGGGCTCAGGCAAGTTCTGGTGCGACATTTTTCTTCGTCGGGGCACCATCGCCAGAGCATTGCCGGAGAACCTGACCGGCGGCATTGGGGTTCCGACGATCGAGGGGGCCGGGGGGGTGTGCGCACATGATGTGTGATGGGTGCTGGTACTTGGCCCTTATATTGGCCCCCTATCTTTCATCAAACCTCGAGAACTCACACCCTTTAAAAAGCATTTGAGATTTTACAGGTTTGCTGCCAGTAGCCATTAAAATGTTTGAAATGAGGACAATTTTTTCAAATGGTCACAAAATCTTGTACACTTCTAGGTTTTAGCTGAATTTTTTTGTGCATGCCAACAAAAATACAAGGATCACGTCCACCAAGTTTGGGCCAAAATTCCTTGCAAAAAAATTTAAAAAAATCCTGAACCGTAAAAAGTTTCAAAAATCCTGAAAAATAGAAAATGAGTCGTCTTGCCATGAAACTTCACGTGAAGGCTTAAATGACCATTGTATGAATTTACAAGCCATAAAAATGGCATTGGCATGCAGAAATATGAAGATGTGCCTAAACCCGCCTACCACCCAATCGATCCACTGGTTTCGCATCCGGTCCCTCTGGCCCGCATAGTGCCCACCCGTCCGCCCGCCCGCTCGTTTCGTCAGTTGGCTTAGGCATATGGAGTTCATTCCTAGTCTAAGATTGGACCGGACCGAGGGTTATGACAACAGGAATGGCAGCACGCAGAAGGGGACCCGACCAATTCCTGGCTTGCGCATCTCGCCCCTCTGGCTGGCTGAGCGCCCGTACGCTCATTTCGTGGGTTGACTTAGGCATACGGAGTTCATTCCCAGTCTAAGCATACAGAGTCCATTCCCAGTCTAAGATCAGACCGGACCGAGGGTTGCGACAGCACATGCAGGGCTCGGGCATGTGCTGGTGCCATATTTTTCTTCGTCGGAGCACCATCGTAGGAGCATCACCGGAGAACCTGACCGTTGGCATTGGGGTTCCGACGATCGGGGGGCCCGGGGGGGTGTACGCACGTGATGTGCGATGGTGCTGATACTTGGCCCTTATATTGGCCCTTTATTCCTCATCAAACCTCATGAACTCATACCTTCTTAAAGAGCATTTTACATTTTACAGGTTTGATGCCAGTAGCCATTAAAATGTCTACCAAGTTGGGACCAAAACTCCTTCCGAAAAAATTTTAAAAAATCTCGAACAGTAAAAAGTCTCGAAAATCATGAAAAATAGAAAACGAGTCGTCTTGCCATGAAACTTCTCGTGAAGGCTTAAGGGACCATTGTATGAATTTACAAGCCATAAAAATGGCATTGGCACGCAGAAATATGAAGATGTGCCTAAACCCAGCTACCACCCAATCGATCCATGGCTTGCGCATCCCGTCTCTCTGGCCGGGGTAATGCCCGCCCGCTCATTACGTCGGTTGGCTTAGGCATACGGAGTTCATTCCCAGTCTAAGATCAGACTAGACTGAGGGTTGTGGCAGTAAAATTGGCAGCATGCAGAGTGGGACTTGACCGATCCCCGGCTTATGCATCCCACCCCTCTGGCTGGCTAAGCGCCTGCACACTCGTTTCGTGGGTTGACTTAGGCATACGGAGTTCATTCCCAATCTAAGCATACGGAGTTCATTCCCAGTCTAAGATCGGATCAGACCGAGGGTTGCGGCAGCAGTTACTGGGCTTGGGCATGTGCTGGTGCCGCATTTTTCTTCGTCGGGGTACCATCGTCGGAGCATCGCCGGACAACCTGACCTGCGGCATTAGGGTTTCGATGATCGGGGGGCCAGGGGGTTTGCGCACATGATGTGCGATGGGTGCTGGTACTTGGCCCGTATAATATCCCCCTATCCCTCATCAAACTTTGAGAACTCACACCCCCTTAAAGAGCATTTGAGATTTTACAGGTTTGCTGCCAGTAGCCATTAAAGTGTCTAAAATAGGGATAATTTTTTAAAATGGACACAAAATCTTGTACACTTTGAGTTTTTAGCTGAATTTTTTTTGCATGCCAACAAAAATACAAGGATCACGTCTACCAAGTTTGGGGTGAAAACTCCTTCCAAAAAAATTTTAAAAAATCCCGAACCGTAAAAAGTTTTGAAAATCGTGAAAAATAGAAAATGATTCGTCTTGCCATGAAACTTCATGTGAAGGCTTAAGGGACCATTGTATGAATTTACAAGCCATAAAAATAGCATTGGCACACAAAAATATGAAGATGTGCCTAAACGCACCTACCACCCTATCGATCCACGGCTTGTGCATCCCGTCTCTCTGGCCGGTGTAGTGCTCGCCCGCCCGCTCGTTTAGTCGGTTGGCTTAGGCATACAGAGTTCATTCCAGGTCTAAGATCAGACCAGACCGAAGGTTGCAGCAACAGGATCGGCAGGACGCAGAGGGGGACCTGGTCGATCCCCGGCTTGCGCATCCCGCCCCTCTGGCCGGCTGAGCGCCCCCACGCTCGTTTCATGGGTTGACTTAGGCATACGAGTTCATTCCCAGTCTAAGCGTACGGAGTTCATTCCCAGTCTAAGATCGACTCGGACCAAGGGTTGCGACAGCACATGCTAGGCTCGGGCATGTGCTGGTGCAGCATTTTTCTTCATCGGGGCACCATCTCCGGAGCATCACCGGTGAACCTGAACGGTGGCATTGGGGTTCTGGTGATCGGGGGGGCCGAGGGGGTGTGCGCACATGATGTGTGATTGGTGCTGGTACTTGGCCCTTATATTGGCCCCCTATTCCTCATCAAAGCTCGAGAACTCACACCCCTTTAAAGAGCATTTGAGATTTTATAGGTTTGCTGCCAGTAGCCATTAAAGTATCTGAAATGGGGACATTTTTTTCAAATGGTTACAAAATCTTGTACACTTTGAGTTTTTAGCTGAATTTTTTTGTGCATAACAAAAACAATACAAGGATGACGTCCAAGTTTGGGGCCAAAACTCCTTCCGAAAGAATTTTAAAAAATCCTGAATCGTAAAAAGTTTTGAAAATCGTGAAAAATAGAAAACGAGTCGTCTTGCCATGAAACTTCACGTGAAAGCTTAAGGGACCATTGTATGAATTAACAAGCCATAAAAATGGCATTGGCATGTAGAAATATGAAGATGTGCCTAAACCCACCTACCACCCTATCGATCCACGACTTGCGCATCCTATCTCTCTGACAGGCGTTGTGCTCACCCGCCCGTCCGCCGCTCGTTCCGTCAATTGGCTTAGGCATACGGAGTTCATTCCTAGTCTAAGATCGGACCAGACCGAGGGTTGGGGTAGTAGGATTGACAGCAGGCAGAGGGGGACCCGGCCGATCATCCCGCCCCTCTGGCTGACTGAGCGCCCACACGCTCGTTTCGTGGGTTGACTTAGGCATACGGAGTTCATTCCCAGTCTAAGCATACGAGTTCTTTCCCAGTCTAAGATTGGACCAGACCGAGGGTTACGATAGCACATGCCGGGCTCGAGCATGTGCTGGTGCCGTATTTTTCTTTGTCGGGGTACCATCATCAGAGCATCGCCGGAGAACCTGACAG
The DNA here is from genome assembly GCF_047325235.1 of Durio zibethinus. Classification (NCBI taxonomy): domain Eukaryota; kingdom Viridiplantae; phylum Streptophyta; class Magnoliopsida; order Malvales; family Malvaceae; genus Durio; species Durio zibethinus. The sequence continues at coordinate 22,796,003 of NC_143163.1, forward strand.
GCGGCATTGGGGTTCCGGCGATCGGGGGGGCGGGGGGTGTGCGCCCATGATGTAAAATGGGTGCTGGTACTTGGCCCTTATATTGGCCTAGGCATACGGAGTTCATTCCCAGTCTAAGATCGGACCGGACCAAGGGTTGCGGCAGCCCATGCTGAGCTCGAGCATGTGCTGGTGCCATATTTTTCTACATCGAGGCACCATCGTCAGATCATCGTCGGAGAACCGGACCGACGGCATTGGGGTTTCGAAGATCGAGGGGCCCGGGGGTGGGAGTGTGCGCACATGATGTGCGATGGGTGCTGGTACTTGGCCCTTATATTCGCCCCCTATCCCTCATCAAACCTCGAGAACTCAGACCCCTTAAATAGCATTTGAGATTTTACAGGTTTGCTACCAGTAGCCATTAAAGTGTCTGAAATGGGGACACTTTTTTCAAATGGTCACAAAATCTTGTACACTTCGAGTTTTTAGCTGAAGTTTTTTCTGCATGCCAAAAAAAATACAAGGATCACGTCTAAAAGTTTGGGGCCAAAACTCCTTGCGAAAAAATTTTAAAAAATCCTGAACTGCAAAATGTTTCGAAAACCATGAAAAATAGAAAATGAGTCATCTTGCCATGAAACTTCACGTGAAGGCTTAAGGGACCATTGTAAGAATTTACAAGCCATAAAAATGGCATTGGCATGCAGAAATATGAAGATGTGCCTAAACCCACCTACCTCCCTATCGATCCACGACTTGCGCATCCCGTCTATCTGGCCGACATAGTGCCTGCCCGCTCTCCCGCCCGCTCGTTTCGTCGGTTGGCTTAGGCATACGGAGTTCATTCCCAGTCTAAGATCAAACCAAACCAAAGGTTGCGGCAGTAGGATCGGCAGCACGTAGAAGGGTACCCGACCGATCCCCAGCTTGCGCATCCTGCCCCTCTGGTCGGCTGAGCGCCCGCACGCTCGTTTCGTGGGTTGACTTAGGCATATGGAGTTCATTCCCAGTCTAAGTATATGGAGTTCATTCCCAGTCTAAGATCGGACTAGACCGAGGGTTACGGCAGCAGATGCTGGGCTCGGGTATGTGCTCTGCAACATTTTTCTTCATCGGGGCACCATCGTCGGAGCATCGTCGGAGAACCTAACCGATGGCATTGGGGTTCCGCCGATCGGGGGGGCCAGGGGTGGGGGTGTGCGCACATGATGTGCGATGGGTGCAGGTACTTGGCCCTTATATTGGCCCCCTATCCCTCACCAAACCTCGAGAACTCACACCCCCTTAAAGAGCATTTGAGATTTTACAGGTTGGCTGCCAGTAGCCATTAAAATGTCTGAAATGGGGACACTTTTTTCAAATGGTCACAAAATCTTGTACACTTTGAGTTTTTAGCTGAATTTTTTTATGCATGCCAAAAAAAATAAAAGGATCAGCAGCACGTAGAGGGGGACCCGACCGATCCCCAGCTTGCGCATCCCGCCCCTCTGGCCGGTTGAGCGCCCACACGCTCGTTTCATGGGTTGGCTCAGGCATACGGAGTTCATTCCCAGTCAAGCATATGGAGTTCATTCCCAATCTAAGATCGGACCGGACCGAGGGTTACGGTAGCACATGTTGGGCTCAGGCATGTGCTGGTACTGCACTTTTCTTCGCCGGGGCACCATCACCGGAGCATCGCCGGATAACCTGATTGTTGGTGTTGGGGTTCCGGCGATCGGGGAGGCCGGGGGGTGTGCGCACATGATGTGCGATGGGTACTGGTACTTGGCCCCTATATTGGCCCCCTATCCCTCATCAAACCTTGAGAACTCACACCCCCTTAAAGAGCATTTGAGATTTTACAGGTTTGCTTCCAGTACCCATTAAAGTGTCTGAAATGGGGACACTTTTTTCAAATGGTCACAAAATCTTGTACACTTCGGGTTTTTAGCTGAATTTTTTTTTGCATGCCAACAAAAATAAAAGGATCACGTCTACCACGTTTGGGGCCAAAACTCCTTCTGAAAAAATTTTAAAATATCCCGAACCGCAAAAAGTTTCAAAAATTGTGAAAAATAGAAAACGAGTCGTCTTGCCATGAAACTTCACGTGAAGGCTTAAGGGACCATTGTATGAATTTACAAGCCATAAAAATGGCATTGGCAGGCAGAAATATGAAGATGTGCCTAAACCCGCCTATCACCCTATCGATCCATGACTTGCGCATCCCGTCTCTCTGGTCGACATAGTGCCCGTCTGCCCGCCCGCCCGATCGTTTCGTCGGTTCAGGCATACGGAGTTCATTCCCAGTCTAAGCATACGGAGTTCATTCCCAATCTAAGATCGGACCGGACCGAGGGTTGCGGTAGCACATGTTGGGCTCAGGCATGTACTGCTACTGCATTTTTCTTCGCCGGGGCACCATCACCAGAGCATCACCGGATAACCTGATTATTGGCGTTGGGGTTCCGGCGATCGGGGAGGCCGGGGGGTGTGCGCACATGATGTGCGATGGGTGCTTGTACTTGGCCCTTATATTGGCCCCCTATCCCTCATCAAACCTCGAGAACTCACCCCCCCTTAAAGAGCATTTGAGATTTTACATGTTTGCTGCCAGTAGCCATTAAAGTGTCTGAAATGGGGATATTTTTTTCAAATGGTCACAAAATCTTGTATACATCGAGTTTTTAGCTGAATTTTTTTGTGCAAGCCAACTAAAATACAAGGATCATGTCTACCAAGTTCGTTGCTAAAACTCCTTCCAAAAAAATTTAAAAAAAGCCCAAACAGCAAAAAGTTTTGAAAATCGTGAAAAATATAAAACGAGTCGTCTTGCCATGAAACATCACGTGAAGGCTTAAGGGACCATTGTATGAATTTACAAGCCATAAAAATGGCATTGGCATGCAGAAATATGAAGATGTGCCTAAACACACCTACCACCCTATCGATCCACGGCTTGCGCATCCCGTCTCTTTGGCCGGCGTAGTGCCCGCCCGCTCGTTTCGTCGGTTGGCTTAGGCATACGGAGTTCATTCCCAGTCTAAGATCGGACCAGACTGATGGTTGTGGCAGCAAGATCAGCAGCACGTAGAGGGGGACCCGACCGATCCCCGGCTATCACATCCCACCCCTCTAGCCGGCTAAGCGCCCGCACGCTCGTTTCGTGGGTTGACTTGGGCATACGGAGTTCATTCCCAGTCTAAGATCGGACCGGACCGAGGGTTGCGGTAGCACATGCTGGGCTCGGGCATGTGCTGGTGCCACATTTTTCTTCATCGGGGCACCATCGTCGGAGCATCGCCATAGAAGCTAACTGGCGGCATTGGGGTTCCGGTGATGGAGGGGTTCGGGGGGTGTCTGCGCGCATGATATGCGATGGGTGGTGGTACTTGGTCCTTATTTTGGCCCCCTATCCCTCATCAAACTTTGAGAACTCACACCCCCTTAAATGGCATTTGAGATTTTACAGGTTTGCTGCCAGTAGCCATTAAAGTGTCTGAAATGGGGACACTTTTTGCAAATGGTCACAAAATCTTGTACACTTTGAGTTTTAGCTTAATTTTTTTGTGCATGCCAAAAAACATACAGCGATCACGTCTACCAAGTTTGGGGCCAAAACTCCTTCCAAAAAAAATTAAAAAATTCTCGAACAGCAAAAAGTTTCGAAAATGGTGAAAAATAAAAAACGACTCGTCTTGCTATGAAACTTCACGTGAAGGCTTAAGGGACCATTGTATGAATTTGCAAGCCATAAAAATGGAATTGGCATGCAGAAATATGAAGATGTTCCTAAACCCACCTGCCACCCTATCGATCCACGGCTTGCGCATCCCATCTCTCTGGCCGGCGTAGTGCTCGCCCGCCCGCCCGCCCGCTCGTTTCGTCGGTTGGCTTAGGCATACGGAGTTCATTCCCAGTCTAAGATTGGACTGGATCGGGGGTTCCGGTAGCAGGATCGACAGCGCACAGAGGGGGACCCGACCGATCCCCGAGTTGCGCATCCCGTCCCTCTGGCCGACTGAGCGCCCGCACGCTCGTTTCGTAGGTTGACTTAGGCATGCGGAGTTCATTCCCAGTCTCAGCATACGGAGTTCATTCCCAGTCTAAGATCGGACCGGACCGAGGGTTACGCCAGTACATGCTGGGCTTGGGCATGTGCTGGTGCAGCGTTTTTCTTCGTCGTGGCACCATCGTCGGAGCATCACCAGAGAACCTGACCGACGGCATTGGGGTTCTTGCGATCGGGGGGGCCAGGGGGTGTGCGCACATGATGTGCGATGGGTGCTGGTACTTGGCCCTTATATCGCCCCCTATCCCTCATCAAACCTCGAGAACTCACACCCCCTTAAAGAGCATTTGAGATTTTACAGGTTTGCTGCCAGTAGCCATTAAAGTGTCTAAAATAGGGACACTTTTTTCAAATTGTCACAAAATCTTGTACACTTCGAGTTTTTAGCTGAATTTTTTTATGCTTGCCAACAAAAATACAAGGATCACGTCTACCAGGTTTGGGGCCAAAACTCCTTTCGAAAAACTTTTAAAAAATCCTAAACCGTAAAAAGTTTTGAAAATTATGAAAAATGAAACACGAGTCGTCTTGCCATGAAACTTCATGTGAAGGCTTAAGGGACCATTGTTTGAATTTACAAGCCATAAAATGGCATTAGCACGCAGAAATATGAAGATGTGCCTAAACCCACCTACCACCCTATCGATCCACGGCTTGCGCATCCAGTCTTTCTGACCGGTGCAGTGCCCGCCCGTCCGTCCGCCCGCTCGCTCGTTTCGTCGTTTGGCTTAGGCATACGGAGTTCATTCCTAGTCTAAGATCAGACCAGAATGAGGGTTGCGGTAGTAGGATCGACAGCACGTAGAGGGGGACTCGGTCGATCCCCGGCTTGCGCATCCCGCCCCTCTGGCCAACTGTGTGCCCGCACGCTCGTTTCATGGGTTGACCTAGGCATACGGAGTTCATTCCTAGTCTAAGCATATGGAGTTCATTCCCAGTCTAAGATCAGACCAGACCGAGGGTTCTAGCCGCATATGCTGGGCTCGGGCAATTGCTGGTGCCAGATTTTTCTTTACCGGGGACCATCACCGAAGCATCGCCGAAGAACCTGACCGGCGACATTGGGGTTCTGACGATCGGGGGCTGGGGGGTGTGCGCACATGATGTGCGATGGGTGCTGGTACTTGGCCCCTATATTGGCCCCCTATCCCTCATCAAACCTCGAGAACTCACTCCCCCTTAAAGAGCATTTGAGATTTTACAGGTTTGCTGCTAGTAGCCATTAAAGTGTCTGAAATGGGGACACTTTTTTCAAATGATCACAAAATTTTGTACACTTCGAGTTTTTAGCTGAATTTTTTTGTGCAAGCCAACTAAAATACGGGGATCATGTCTACCAAGTTCGGGGCTAAAACTCCTTCCAAAAAAATTTTAAAAAATCCCAAACCGTAAAAAGTTTTGAAAATCGTGAAAAATAGAAAACGAGTCGTCTTGCCATGAAACTTCACGTGAAGGCTTAAGGGACCATTGTATGAATTTACAAGCCTTAAAAATGGCATTGGCATGCATAAATATGAATATGTGCCTAAACCCACCTACCACCTTATCGATCCACGGCTTGCGCATCCCGTCTCTCTGGCCGGTGTAGTGCCCGCCCCGCCGCCCGCTCGTTTCGTCAGTTGGCTTAGGCATACAGAGTTTGTTCCCAGTCTAAGATCAGACCAGACCGATGGTTACACCAGCAGGATCAGAAGCATGCAGAGGGGGACCCGCCCGATCCCCGGCTATCGCATCCCGCCCATCTGGCCAGCTGAGCGCCCGCACGCTCGTTTCGTGGGTTGACATAGGCATACGGAGTTCATTCCAAGTCTAAGATCAGACCAGACCGAGGGTTATGATAGCACATGCTGGGCTCGGGCATGTGCTGGTGCCGTATTTTTCTTCGTTGAGGCACCATCGTTGGAGCATCGCCGGAGAACCTGACTGACGGCATTGGGGTTTCGACGATCGGGGGCCGAGGGGGGTTTGCGCACATGATGTGCAATGGGTGCAGGTACTTGGCCCTCATATTGGCCCCCTATCCCTCATCAAACCTCGAGAACTCACACCTTCTTAAATAGCATTTGAGATTTTACAAGTTAACTGCCAGTAGCCATTAAAGTGTCTGAAATGGGGACACTTTTTTCAAATGGTCACAAAATCTTGTACACTTCGAGTTTTTAGCTGAATTTTTTTTTGCATGCCAAAAAAAATACAAGGATCACGTCTACCAAGTTTGGGGATAAAAATCCTTCCGAAAAAATTTTAAAAAATCCCAAACCGCAAAGAGTTTCAAAAATCGTGAAAAATAGAAAACGAGTCGTCTTGCCATGAAACTTCATGTGAAGGCTTAAGGGACCATTGTATGAATTTACAAACCATAAAAATGGCATTGGCATGTAGAAATATGAAGATGTACCTAAACCAACCTACCATACTATCGATCCATGGCTTTCACATCCCGTCTCTCTAGTCGGCGTAGTGCCCGGCCTCCCAGCCGCCTGCTCGTTTCATCGGTTGGCTTAGGTATGTGAAGTTCATTCCTAATCTAAGATTGAACCAGATTGAGGGTTCCGACAACAGGATCACCAGCACGTAGAGGGTGACCCGACCGATCCCCTGCTTGCGCATCCCGCCCCTCTGGCCAGCATGCTCGTTTCGTGGGTTGACTTAGGCATACGGAGTTCATTCTCAGTCTAAGCATACGGAGTTCATTCCCAGTCTAAGATCAGACTGGACCGAGGGTTGCGACAGCACATGCTAGGCTCAGGCATGTTCTGGTGCCGCATTTTTCTTCGCCGAGGCACATCGTAGGAGAACTTGACCGACAACATTGTGGTTCCGACGATCGGGGGGGCTGGGGGGGGCTGTACGCACATATTGTGTGATGGGTACTGGTACTTGGCCCTCATCAAACCTCAAGAACTCACACCCCCTTAAAGAGCATTTGAGATTTTACAGGTTTGCTCCCAGTAGCCATTAAAGTGTCTGAAATGGGGACACTTTTTTCAAATGGTCAGAAAATCTTGTACACTTCGAGTTTCTAGCTGAATTTTTTTGTACATGCCAACAAAACAACAAGGATCACGTCTACCAAGTTTGGGGCTAAAACTCCTTCCGAAAAAAGTTTAAAAAATCTTGAACCGTAAAAAGTTTCAAAAATCATGAAAAATAGAAAACGAGTCATCTTGCCATGAAACTTCACGTGAAGGCATAAGGGACCATTGTATGAATTTACAAGCCATAAAAATGCATTGGCACGCAGAAATATGAAGATGTGCCTAAACCCACCTACCACCCTATCGATTCACGGCTTGCACATCCCGTCTCTCTGGCGGGTGTAGTGCCCGCCAGCCCGCCCACCCGCTCGTTTTGTCGGTTGGCTTAGGCATACGAAGTTCATTCCCAGTCTAAGATCACACCGGACCTAGGGTTACAGCAGCAGGATCGGTAGCACATAGAGGGAGACCCGACCGATCCTCGGCTTGCGCATCCCGCCCCTCTGGCTGGTTGAGCGCCCGCACGTTCGTTTCATAAGTTAACTTAGGCATATGGAGTTCATACCCAGTCTAAGATTGGACCAGACTGAGGGATGCGGCAGCACATGCTGGGCTTAGGTATGTGCTGGTGCCACATTTTTCTTCGTCGGGGCACCATCGTCGGAGCATCGCCGGAGAACCTGATCGGCGGCATTGGGGTTCCGACGATCGAAGGGGCCAGGGGGGGTGTGCGCACATGATGTGCGATGGGTGCTAGTACTTGGCCCTTATATTGGCCCCTTATCCCTCATCAAACCTCGAGAACTCACAGCCCCTTAAAGAGCATTTGAGATTTTACAGGTTTGCTGTTAGTAGCCATTAAAGTGTCTGAAATGGGAACACTTTTTTCAAATGGTCACAAAATCTTGTACACTTCGAGTTTTTAGCTGAGTTTTTTTGTGCACACCAACAAAAATACAAGGATCAGGTCTAACAAGTTTAGTGCCAAAACTCCTTCCGAAAAAATTTTAAAAAATCTGGAACTGTAAAAAGTTTCTAAAATCATGAAAAATAGAAAATGAGTCGTCTTACCTTGAAACTTCACGTGAAGGCTTAATGAACCATTGTATGAATTTACAAGCCATAAAAATGGCATTGGCACGCAAAAATATGAAGATGTGCCTAAATCCACCTACCACCCTATCGATCCACGGCTTACGCATCCCGTCTCTCTGGCCGGTGTAGTGCCCGCCCGTCCGCTCGCCCGTTCGTTTCGTCAGTTGGCTTAGGCATACAGAGTTCATTCCCAGTCTTAGATCAGACCGAATCGAGGGTTGTGATAGCAAGATCGGCAGCACGTAGAGGGGGACCCGGTCGATCCCTGGCTTGCGCATCCTGCACTTTGGCCGACTGAGAGCCCGCACGCTCGTTTCATGGGTTTACTTAGGCATACGGAGTTCATTCACAGTCTAAGCATACGGAGTTCATTCCCAATCTAAGATCAGACTGGATCGAGGGTTGCGGCAGCACATGCTGGGCTCGGGCATGTGCTAGTGCCGCATTTTTCTTCGTCGGTGCACCATCGTTGGAGCATCGCCGAAGAACCTGACCGGCAGCATTGGGGTTCCGACGATCAAGGGGGCCGGGGGGGTGGCAGCAGGATTGGCAACACGTAGTGGGGGACCCGGTCGATCCTCAGCTTGCGTCCCACCCCTCTGGTTGACTGAGCGCCCGCACGCTCATTTCGTGGGTTGACTTAGGCATACGGAGTTCATTCCCAGTCTAAGCATACGGAGTTCATTCCCATTTTAAGATTGGACCGGTCCGCAGGTTGCAGCAGCACATGCTGGGCTCGAGCATGTGGTGGTGCCGTATTTTTCTTCACCGGGCCACCATCGTCGGAGAATCACCGGAGAACCTGACCGACGACATTGGGGTTCCGACGATCGGGGGGGTCGGGTGGGTGTGAGCCCTTATATTGGCCCCCTATCCCTCATCAAACCTCAAGAACTCACACCCCCTTAAAGAGCATTTGAGATTTTACAGGTTTGCTGCCAGTAGCAATGAAAGTGTCTGAAATGGGGACACTTTTTTCAAATGGTCACAAAATCTTGTACACTTTGAGTTTTTAGCTGAATATTTTTGTGGATCCCAAAAAAAATACAAGGATCACATCCACCAAGTTTGGGGCCAAAACTCCTTTCAAAAAAATTTTAAAAAATCCCGAACCGTAAAAAGTTTCAAAAATTGTGAAAAATAGAAAACGAGTCGTCTTGTCATGAAACTTCATGTGAATGCTTAAGGGACCATTGTATGAATTTACAAGCCATAAAAATGGCATTGGCATGCAGAAATATGAAGATGTCCCCAAACCCACCTACCACCCTATCGATCCACGGCTTGCGCATCCCGTCTCTCTGGCCGGCATAGTGCCCGCCCGCCCGCCCGCTTGTTTTGTCGGTTGGCTTAGGCATACGGAGTTCATTCCCAGTCTAAGATTGGACCAGACTGAGGGTTGCGGCAACAGGATCAACAGCACGTAGAGGGGGACCCGACCAATCCCCGGCTTGCGCATCTCGCCCCTCTGGCTGGCTGAGCGCCCACACGCTCGTTTCATGGGTTGACTTAGGCATACGGAGTTCATTCCCAGTCTAAGCATACGAAGTTCATTCCCAGTCTAAGATCGGACCAGACTGAGGGTTACGGTAGGACATGTTGGGCTCGGGCATGTGCTGGTGCTGCATTTTTCTTTATTGGGGCACCATCACCCCCTTAAAGAGCATTTGAGATTTTACAGGTTTGCTGCCAGTAGCCATTAAAGTGTCTAAAATAGGGACACTTTTTTCAAATAGTCACAAAATCTTGTACACTTCGAGTTTCTAGCTGAATTTTTTTGTGCAGGCCAATCAAAATACAAGGATCACGTCTACCAAGTTTGGGGCCAAAACTCTTTTCGAGAAAATTTTAAAAAATCTCGAACCGAAAAAGTTTTGAAAATCGTGAAAAATAAAAAATGAGTCGTCTTGCCACGAAACTTTACGTGAAGGCTTAAGGGACCATTATGTGAATTTAAAATCCATAAAAATGGCATTGGCACGCACGAATATGAAGATGTGCCAAAACACACCTACCACCCTTTCGATCCATGGCTTGCGCATCCCGTCTCTCTGGTTGGCGTAGTGCCCGCCCGCCTGCTCGTTTCATCGATTGGCTTAGGCATACGAAGTTCATTCCCAGTCTAAGATCGAACCAGACTGAGGGTTGCGACAGCAGGATTGGCAGCACGTAGAGGGGGACCCGGTTGATCCCCGGCTTACGCATCCCACCCCTCTGGCCGACTATTACTGGTACGCTCGTTTCGTGGGTTGACTTAGGCATACGGAGTTCATTCCCAGTCTAAGATCGGACCGGACCGAGGGTTGTGGCAGCACATGCTGGGCTCGGGCATGTGCTGGTGCCGCATTTTTCTTCGTCGGGGCACCATCGTCGGAGAACCTGATCGACAGCATTGGGGTTCCAGCGATCGTGGGGGGGTGTGCACATATGATGTGTGATGGGTGCTGGTACTTGGCCCTTATATTGGCCCTCTATCCCTCATCAAACCTTGAGAACTCACACCCCCTTAAAGAGCATTTGAGATTTTACAGGTTTGCTGCCAGTAGCCATTAAAGTGTCTGAAATGGGGACACTTTTTTCAAATGGTCGCAAAATCTTGCTCACTTCGAGTTTTTAGCTGAATTTTTTTATGCATGCCAAAAAAAATACAAGGATCACGTCTACCAAGTTTGGGGCCAAAACTCCTTCCAAAACAATTTTAAAAAATCCCGAACACCAAAAAGTTTCAAAAATCGTGAAAAATAGAAAATGGGTGCTTTTGCCATGAAACTTGACGTGAAGGATTAAGGGACCATTGTATGAATTTACAAGCCATAAAAATGGCATTGGCACACAAAAATAAGAAGATGTGCCTAAACCCAGCTACCACCCTATCTATCCACGGCTTGCACATCCCGTCTCACTGGCCGTCGTAGTGCCCACCCGCCCATTCGTTTCGTCGGTTGGCTTAGGCGTACGGAGTCATTCCGAGTCTAAGATCGGACCGGATTGAGGGTTGTGGCAACACATGCTGGGCTCGGGCATGTGCTGGTGCTGCATTTTTCTTCGCCGGGGCACCATCACCGGAGCATCACCAGAGAACCTGACCGGCGGCATTGGGGTTTCGACGATCGGGAGGGTCGGGGGGGTGTGCGCACATGATGTGCGATGGGTGCTGGTACTTGGCCCTTATATTGGCCCCCTATCCCTCACCAAACCTCGAGAACTCACACCCCCTTAAAGAGCATTTGAGATTTTAGAGGTTTGCTGCTAGTAGCCATTAAAGTGTCTGAAATGGGGACACTTTTTTCAAATTGTCATAAAATCTTGTACACTTCGAGTTTTTAGCTGAATTTTTTTGTGCATGCCAAAAAAAAAACAAGGATCACGTCTACCAAATTTGGAACCAAAAATCCTTCCAAAAAAATTTTAAAAAATCCCGAACAGCAAAAAGTTTCAAAAATCGTGAGAAAAAGAAAACGAGTCGTCTTGCCATGAAACCTCACGTGAAGGCTTAAGCGACCACTGTATGAATTTACAAGCCATAAAAATGGCATTGTCATGTAGAAATATGAAGATGTGCCTAAGCCCACCTACCACCCTATCGATCCACGGCTTGCGTATCCTATCTCTCTGGTCGGAGTAGTGCCCGCCCGCCCGCTCGTTTTGTCAGTCAGCTTAGGCATACGGAGTTCATTCATAGTCTAAGACCAAACTGGACCGAGGGTTGTGGCAGCAAAATTGGCAGCACGCATAGGGGGACCCGACCGATCCTCAGCTTGCGCATCCCGCCCCTTTGGACGGCTGAGCACCCGCACGCTCGTTCCGTGGGTTGGCTTAGGCATACGGAGTTCATTCCCAGTCTAAGCATATGGAGTTCATTCCCAATCTAAGATTGGACTGGACCGAGGGTTACGGCAGCACATGCTGGGCTCAGGCATTACTGGTGCCGCATTTTTCTTCGTCGGGGCACCATCGTCGGAGCATCGTCGGAGAACCTGACCGGCGGTATTGGGGTTCCGACGATCAGGGGTGCCGGGGGGTGTGCGCACATGATGTGCGATGGGTGCTGATACTTGGCCCTTATATTGGCCCCCTATCCCTCATCAAACCTCAAGAACTAACACCCCCTTAAAGGGCATTTGAGATTTTACAGGTTTGCTGCCAGTAGCAATTAAAGTGTCTGAAATGGGGACACTTTTTTCAAACGGTCACAAAATCTTGTACACTTTAAGTTTTTAGCTGAATTTTTTTGTGCATGCCAACAAAAATACAAGGATCACGTATACGAAGTTTGGGGCCAAACATCCTTCAAAAAAAATTTTAAAAAATCTCGAATCGTAAAAAGTTTCAAAAATCGTCAAAAATAGAAAACCAGTCATCTTGCCATGAAACTTCACGTGAAGTTTCAAAAATCATGAAAAATAGAAAACCAGTCGTCTTGCCATGAAACTTCACGTGAAGGCTTAAGGGACCATTGTATGAATTTACAAGCCATAAAAATGGCATTGGCACGTAGAAATATGAAGATGTGCCTAAACCCACCTACCACCCTATCGATCCACGGTTTGCGCATCCTGTCTCTCTGGCCGACGTAGTGCCCGCTCGCCTGCCGGCTCGCTTGTTTCATCGGTTGGCTTAGGCATACAGAGTTCATTCCCAGTCTAAGATCGGATCAAACCAAGGGCTGCAGCAGCAAGATCGACAGCACATAGAGGGGGACCCAGTCGATCCTCGGCTTGCGCATCCCACCCCTCTGGCCAGCTGAGCGCCCGCACACTCGTTTCGTGGGATGACTTAGGCATACGGAGTTCATTCCCAATCTAAGCATACGAAGTTCATTCCCAGACTAAGATCGGACCGGACCGAGGGTTGTGCCAGCACATGCTGGGCTCGGGCATTTTTCTGCTAGTAGCCATTAAAGTGTCTGAAATGGGGACACTTTTTTCAAATGGTCACAAAATCTTGTACACTTAGAGTTTTTAGCTGAATTTTTTTGTGCATGGCAAAAAAGATACAAGGATCACGTCTACCACGTTTGGGGCCAAAAATCCTTCCGAAAAAATTTTAAAAAATCCCGAACCGCAAAAAGTTTCAAAAATCAAGAAAAATAGAAAACGAGTCGTGTTGCTATGAAACTTCACGTGAAGGCTTATGGGACCATTGTATGAATTTACAAGCCATAAAAATGGCATTGGCACATAGAAAATTAGACTGGATCGAGTCTAAGCATACGGAGTTCATTCTCAGTCTAAGCATACGGAGTTCATTCCCAGAAGATCGGATTGGACTGAGGGTTATGACAGCACAAGCTGGGCTCGGGCATGTGCTGGTGCCACATTTTTCTTCGTCGGGGCACCATCGCCAGAGCATCGCCTGAGAACCTGATCGGCGGAATTGGGGTTTCGACGATCGGCGGTGCCGGGAGGGTGTGCGTACATGATGTGCGATGGGTGCTTGTAATTGGCCCTTATATTGGCCCCCTATCCCCCATCAACCCTCGAGAACTCGCACCCCCTTAAAGAGCATTTGAGATTCTACAAGTTTGCTGCCAGTAGCCATTAAAGTTTCTGAAATGGGGACATTTTTTTCAAATGGTCACAAAATCTTGTACACTTCGAGTTTTTAGCTGAATTTTTTTGTGCATGCCAACAAAAATGAAAGGATCGTGTCTACCAAGTTTGGGGCCAAAAATCCTACCGAAAAAATTTTAAAAAATCCCAAACCGCAAAAAAGTTTCAAAAATCGTGAAAAATAGAAAACGAGTTGTCTTGCCATGAAACTTCACGTGAAGGCTTAAGGGACCATTGTATGAATTTACAAGCCATAAAAATGGCATTGGCGTGCAGAAATATGAAGATGTGCCTAAACCCACCTACCACCCTATCGATCCACGGCTTGCGCATCCCGTCTCTCTGGTTGAGATAGTGCACATTCGTCCGCTTGTTTCATCGGTCGGCTTAGGCATACGGAGTTCATTCCCCGTCTAAGATCGGACCGGACTGAGGGTTGCAACAGCAGGATCGGTGGCACGCAGAGGGGGACCCGACCTATCCCCGGCTTGTGCATCCCGCCCCTCTGGCCAACCGAGCGCCCGCACTCTCGTTTCGTGGGTTGACTTAGGTATACGAAGTTCATTCCCTGTCTAAGCATACGAAGTTCATTCCCAGAAGATCGGAATGGGCCGAGGGTTGCGGCAGCAGATGCTGGGCTCGGGCATGTGCTGGTGCCGCATTTTTCTTCGTCGGGGCACCATCGCCAGAGCATCGCCTGAGAACCTGATCAGTGGCATTGGAGTTCCCGCGATCGGGGGTGCCGGGGGGTTGTGCACACATGATGCGCGATGGGTGCTGGTGCTTGGCCCTTATATTGGCCCCCTATCCCTCATCAAACCTCAAGAACTCACACCCCCTTAAAGTGAATTTGAGATTTTACAGGTTTGCTGCCAGTAGCCATTAAAGTGTCTGAAATGGGGACACTTTTTTGAAATGGTCACAAAATCTTGTACACTTCGAGTTTTTAGCTGAATTGTTTTGTGCATGCCAACAAAAATACAAGGATCACGTTTACCAAGTTTGGGGCAAGAACTCTTTCCAAAAAAATTTTAAACAATCCCGAACCGCAAAAAGTTTCAAAAATCATGAAAAATAGAAAATGAGTCGTCTTGCCATGAAACTTCACGTGAAGGCTTAAGGGATTATTGTATGAATTTACAAGCCATAAAAATGGCATTGGCATGTAAAACTATGTAGATGTGCCTAAACCCACCTACCACCCTATCGATCCACGGCTTGCGCATCCCGTCTCTCTGGCCGACGTAGTGCCCGCCTGGCCGCCCGCTCGTTTCGTCGGTTGGCTTAGGCATAAGGAGTTCATTCCCAGTCTAAGATCAGACCAGATCGAGGGTTACGGTAGCAGGATCAGCAGCACGCAGAGGGGGAGGCGACCAATCCCCGGCTTGCGCATCCCACCCCTCTGGCTGGCTGAGCACTCGCTCGCTCGTTTCGTGGGTTGACTTAGGCATACGAAGTTCATTCCCAGTCAAAGATCGAAACGGACCGAGGGTTGCGGCAGTACATGATAGGCTCGGGCATGTGCTGGTACCGTATTTTTATTCACCGGGGCACCATCACCAGGGCATCACCGGAGAACCTGACCGACGGCATTAGGCTTGCACATCCCGTCTCTCTGGTCGATGTAGTGCCCGTCCGCCCGCCCGCTCGTTTCATCGATTGGCTTAGGCATACGGAGTTCATTCCAGTCTAAGATCGGACTGGACCGAAGGTTACGGCAGCAGGATTGGCAGCACGTAGAGGTGGACCCGATCGATCCCCGGCTTGCGCATCCCGCCCGTTTGGCCGGTTGAGCGCCCGCACGCTCGTTTCATGGGTTGACTTAGGCATATGGAGTTCATTCCCAGTCTAAGATTGGACCAGACCGAGGGTGGCGGCAGCATATGCTGGGCTCAGGCATTGTTGGTGCCGCATTTTTCTTCGTCGGGACACCATCACCGGAGCATCGTCAGAGAACCTGACCGGCGGCATTGGGGTTCCGACGATCGGGGGGGCCGGAGGGGTGGGTGTGCGCACATGATGTGCGATGGGTGCTGGTACTTGGCCCTTATATTGGCCCCCTATCCCTCATCAAACCTTGAGAACTCACACCCCCTTAAAGAGCATTTGGGATTTTACAGGTTTGCTGCCAGTAGAAATTAAAGTGTCTGAAATGGGGACACTTTTTTCAAATGGTCACAAAATTTGGTACACTTCAAGTTTTTAGCTGAATTTTTTTTTGCATGCCAACAAAAATACAAGGATCACGTCTACCAAGTTTGGGGCCAAAACTCCTTCCAAAAAATTTTTAAAAAATCCCGAACCGCAAAGAGTTTCAAAAATCGTGAAAAATAGAAAACGAGTCGTCTTGCCATGAAACTTCACGTGAAGGCTTCAGGGACCATTGTATGAATTTACAAGCCAAAAAAATGCCATTGGCATGCAGAAATATGAACATCTGCCTAAGCCCACCTACCACCCTACCGATCCACGGCTTGCGCATCTCATCTCTCTGGCCGGCGTAGTGCCTGACCGCCTGCCCGCCCGCTCGTTTCATCGGTTGGCTTAGGCATACGAAGTTCATTCCCTATCTAAGATCAGACCGGATCAAGGGTTGCAGTAGCAGGATCGGTAGCACGCAGAGGGGGACCTGACAAATCCTCGGCTTGCGCATCCCGCCCCACTGGCTGGCTGAGCGCCCGCACGCTCGTTTCGTGGGTTGACTTAGGCATGCGGAGTTCATTCCCAGTCTAAGCATATGGAGTTCATTCCCAGTCTAAGATTGGACCGGACCAAGGGTTGTGGCAGCACATGCTGGGCTCGAGCATGGCCTGGTGCCGCTTTTTTCTTCGCACGGGCACCATCGCCAGAGTATCGCCGAAGAACCTGACCGACGGCATTGGGGTTTTGGCCATCGGGGGGGCCAGGGGGTGTGTGCACATGATGTGCGATGGGTGGTGGTACCTGGCCCTTATATTGGCCCCCTATCCCTCATCAAACCTCTAGATCTCACACCCCTGAAAGAGCATTTGAGATTTTACAGGTTTGCTACCAGTAGCCATTAAAGTGTCTGAAATGGGGACACTTTTTTCAAATGGTCACAAAATCTTGTACACTTCGAGTTTTTAGCTGAATTTTTTTGTCATGCCAACAAAAATGCAAGGATCACTTCTACCAAGTTTGGGACCAAAACTCCTTCTGAAAAAATTTTAAAAAATCCCGAACCGCAAAATGTTTCAAAAATCATGCAAAAATAGAAAACGAGTCATCTTGCCATGAAACTTCACGTGAAGGCTTAAGGGTCCATTGTATGAATTTACAAGCCATAAAAATGGCATTGGCAGGCAGAAATATGAAAATGTACCTAAACCCACCTAACACCCTATCGATCCACAACTTGCGCATCCCGTCTCTCTGGTCGGTGTAGTGCCCGCCCGCCCACCCACCCACTCGTTTCGTCGGTTGGCTTAGGCATACAGAGTTCATTCCCAGTCTAAGGTCAGACCGGACTGATGATTGCGGTAGCAGGATCGACAGCACACAGAGGGGTACCCGACCGATCTCCGGTTTGTGCATCTCACCCTTCTGGCCGGTCGAGCGCCCGTACGCTCGTTTCATGGGTTGACTTAGGCATACGGAGTTAATTCCCACTCTAAGATCGGAACGGACTGAGGTTTGCGGCAGCACATGATGGGCTTGGGCATGTGCTGGTGCCGTATTTTTCTTCATCGGGGCACCATCACCGGAGCATCGCCAGAGAACCTGACAGACGGCATTGGGGTTCCGGCGATCGGGGGGCCAGGGGGTGTACGCACATGATGTGCGATGGGTGCTGGTACTTGGCCCTTATGTTGGCCCCCTATCCCTCATCAAACCTTGAGAACTCACACCCCCTTAAAGAGCATTTGTGATTTTACAAGTTTGCTGCCAGTAGCCATTAAAGTGTCTGAAATGGGGACACGTTTTTCAAATGGTCACAAAATCTTGTACATTTACAGTTTTTAGCTAAATTTTTTTGTGCATACCAAAAAAAATACAAGGACCACGTCTACCAAGTTTGGGGCCAAAACACCTTCCGAAAAAATTTTAAAAAATCCCAAACCACAAAAAGTTTCAAAAATCGTGAAAAATAGAAAACGAGTCGTCTTGCCATGAACTTGACGTGAAGGCTCAAGGGACCATTGTATGAATTTACAAGCCATAAAAATGGCATTGGCGCGCAGAAATATGAAGATGTGCCTAAACCAACCTACCACCCTATCGATCCATGGCTGGCGCATCCCGTCTCTCTGGCCGGCGTAGTGCCCGCCCGCTCATTTCATCGGTTGGCTTAGGCAAACAGAGTTCATTCCAGTCTAAGATCAGACCAGACCGAGGGTTGCTGCAGCACGATCGGTAGCACACAGAGGGGGACCCGGTCGATCCCAGGCTTGCACATCCCGCCCCTCTGGCCGGCTGAGCGCCCGCATGCTTGTTTCATGGGTTGACTTAGGCATAGGAGTTCATTCCCAGTCTAAGATCGAACGGGACCGAAGGGTGCGGCAGCACATGCTAAGCTCGAGCATGTGCTGGTGCCGCATTTTTCTTCATCGGGGCACCATCACCGGAGCATCATCGGAGAACCTGACCGGTAGCATTGGGGTCCCGGCGATCCGGGGGGCCGGGGGGGTGTGCACACATGATGTGCGATGGGTGCTGGTACTTGGCCCTTATATTGGACCCCTATCCCTCATCAAACCTCGAGAACTCACACCCCCTTAAAGAGCATTTAAGATTTTACAGGTTTGCTACCAGTAGCCATTAAAGTGTCTGAAATGGGGACACTTTTTTCAAGTGGTCACAAAATCTTGTACACTTCGAGTTTTTAGCTGAATTTTTTTATGCATGCCAACAAAAATACAAGGATCACATCTTCCAAGTTTGGAGCCAAAACACCTTCCGAAAAAATTTTAAAAAATCTCGAACCGTAAAAAGTTTTGAAAATCGTGAAAAATAAAAAAGGAGTCGTCTTGCCATGAAACTTCACGTGAAGGTTTAAGGGACTATTGTATGAATTTACAAGCCAAAAAATGGCATTGGCAGGCAGAAATATGAAAATGTACCTAAACCCACCTAACACCCTATCAATTCACAGCTTGCGCATCCCGTCTCACTGGTCGGGGTAATGCCCGCCCGCCCGCCCACCCGCTCGTTTCGTCGGTTGGCTTAGGCATACAGAGTTCATTCCCAGTATAAGATCAGACCAGACAGAGGGTTGCCGCAGCACGATCGGTAGCACGCAGAGGGGGACCCGGTCGATCCCAGGATTGCACATCCCGCCCCTCTGGCCGGCTGAGCGCCCGCACGCTTGTTTCATAGGTTGACTTAGGCATACGAAGTTCATTCCCAGTCTAAGATCGGACGGGACCGAGGGTTGCGGCAGCACATGCTAAGCTCGAGCATGTGCTGGTGCCGCATTTTTCTTCACCAGGGCACCATCGCCGGAGCATCATCGAAGAACCTGACAGACGGCATCGGGGTCCCGGCGATCGGGGGGGCTGGGGGGTGTGTGCACATGATGTGCGATGGGTGCTGGTACTTGGCCCTTATATTGGCCCCCTATCCCTCATCAAACCTCGAGAACTCACACCCCCTTAAAGAGCATTTCAGATTTTATAGGTTTGCTACCAGTAGCCATTAAAGTGTCTGAAATGGGGACACTTTTTTCAAATGGTCACAAAATCTTGTACACTTCGAGTTTTTAGCTGAAGTTTTTTGTACATGCCAACAAAAATACAAGGATCACATCTACCAAGTTTGGAGCCAAAACACCTTCTGAAAAAATTTTAAAAAATCTCGAACCGTAAAAAGTTTTGAAAATCGTGAAAAATAGAAAATGAGTCGTCTTGCCATGAAACTTCACGTGAAGGCTTAAGGGACCATTGTATGAATTTACAAGCCATAAAAATGGCATTGGCAGGCTGAAATATGAAGATGTGCCTAAAACCACCTACCACCCTATCGATCCACGGCTTGCGCATCCTGTCTCTCTGGCCGGCGTAGTGCCCGTCCGCCCGCCCAGTCGTTTCGTCGGCTGGCTTAGGCATACGGAGTTCATTCCCAGTCTAGGATCGGACCGGATCGAGGGTTGCGGCAGCAGGATCGGTAGCACGCAGAGGGGGACCCGACCGATCCCTGACTTGTGCATCCCGCCCCTCTGGCCAGCTGAGCGCCCGTACACTCGCTTCATGGGTTGACTTAGGCATACGGAGTTCATTCCAAGTCAAAGCATATGGAGTTCATTCCCAGTCTAAGATCGGACCAGACCGAGGGTTGTGGTAGCACATCCTGGGCTCAAGCATGTGCTGGTCCTGCATTTTTCTTTGCCGGGCCACCATTGTCGGGGCATCATCGGAGAACCTTACCGGCGGCCCTTTGGTTTAGGCAATCGGGGGGCCGGGGGGGTGTGCGCATATGATGTGCGATGGGTGCTGGTACTTGGCCCTTATATTGGCCTCCTATCCCTCATCAAACCTCGAGAACTCACACCCCCTTAAAGAGAATTTGAGATTTTACAGGCTTGCTGCCAGTAGCCATTAAAGTGTCTGAAATGGGGACACTTTTTTCAAATGGTCACAAAATCTTGTACACTTCGAGTTTTTGGCTGAATTTTTTTGTGCATGGCAAAAAAAATACAAGGATCACATCTACCAAGTTTGGGGCCAAAAATCCTTCCAAAAAATTTAAAAAAATCCCAAACAGCAAAAAGTTTCAAAAATTGTAAAAAATAGAAAACGAGTTGTCTTGTCATGAAACTTCACCTGAAGGCTTAAGGGACCATTGTGTGAATTTACAAGCCATAAAAATGGTATTGGCATGCAAAAATATGAAGATGTGCCTAAACCCACCTACCACCCTATCGATCGACAGCTTGCGCATCCCGTCTCTCTGGCCGGCGTAGTGCCCACCCGTCCGTCCGCCCGCTCGGTGCATCAGTTGGCTTAGGCATATGGAGTTCATTCCCAGTCTAAGATTGGACCGGTTTGAAGGTTACGGTAGCAGGATCGGCTGCACGTAGAGAGGGACCCGGCCGATCCCCAGCTTGCGCATCCCGCCCCTCTGGCCGGTTGAGCGCCCGTACACTCGTTTCATGTGTTGACTTAGGCATACGGAGTTCATTCCCAGTCTAAGCATACGGAGTTCAATTGCAGTCTAAGATCGGATTAGACCGAGGGTTGCAGACGCAGATGCTAGGCTCGGCCATGTGCTGGTGTCGCATTTTTCTTTGTAGGGGCACCATCGCCAGAGCATCGCTGGAGAACCTGACTGGCGGTATTGAGGTTTTGACGATTGGGGCGGCCGGGGGGTGTACGCACATGATGTGAGATGGGTGCTGGTACTTGGCCCTTTATTGGCCCCCTATCCCTCATCAAACCTCAAGAACTCACACCCCCTTAAAAAGCATTTGAGATTTTACAGGTTTGCTACTAGTAGCCACTAAAGTGTCTGAAATGGGGACACTTTTTTCAAATGGTCACAAAATCTTGTACACTCTGAGTTTTTAGCTGAATTTTCTTGTGCATGCCAACAAAAATACAAGGACCACGTCTAAAAAGTTTAGGGCCAAAAGTCCTTCTGAAAAAATTTTAGAAAATCCTGAACCGCAAAAAGTTTCCAAAATCGTGAAAAATAGAAAACGAGTCGTCTTGCCATGAAACTTCACGTGAAGGCTTAAGGGACCATTGTATGAATTTACAAGCCAAAAAAATGGAATTGGCATGCAGAAATATGAAGATGTGCCTAAACCCACCTACCACCCTATCGATCCATGGCTTGCGTATCCCGTCTCTCTGGCCGACGTAGTGCCCACCCGCCCGCCCGCTCGATTCTTTGGTTGGCTTAGGCATACGGAGTTCATTCCCAGTCTAAGCATACGGACTTACACCCCCTTAAAGAGCATTTGAGACTTTACAAGTTTGCTGCCAGTAGCCATTAAAGTGTCTGAAATGGGGACACTTTTTTCAAATGGTAACAAAATCTTGTACACTACGAGTTTTTAGCTAAATTTTTTTTTGCTAGCCAACAAAAATAAAAGGATCACGTCTACCAAGTTTGGGGCCAAAACGCCTTCCAAAAAAATTTTCAAAAATCTCGAACCGTAAAAAGTTTCAAAAATCGTGAAAAGTAGAACAGGAGTCGTCTTCCCACGAAACTTCACGTGAAGGATTAAGGGACCATTGTATGAATTTACAGGCCAAAAAAATGGCATTGGCAAGCAGAAATATGAAGATGTGCTTAAACCCACCTACCACCCTATCGATCCACGACTTGCGCATCCCGTCTCTCTGGCCGGCGTAGTGCCCGCCCGCCTGCCCGCCCGTTCATTTGCTCGATTAGCTTAGGCATATGGAGTACATTCCCAGTCTAAGATTAGACTGGACTAAGGGTTATGGCACCAGGATCGACAGCATGCAGAGGGGGATCCCGCCCCTCCGGTCGGCTGAGCGCCCGCACGCTCATTTCATGGGTTAACTTAGGCATACGGAGTTCATTCCCAGTCTAAGCATACGGAGTTTATTTGTAGCCTTAGATCTGACCAGACCGATGGTTACAACAGCACATGCTGGGCTCGGGCATGTATGGGTGCCATATTTTTCTTCGCCGGGGCACCATCGCCAGAGCATCACCGGAGAACCTGACCGGTGGCATTAGGGTTCCGGTGATCGGAGGGGCCGGGGGGTGTGCGCACATGATGTGCGATGGGTGCTGGTACTTGGCCCTTATATTGGCCCCCTATCCCTCATCAAACCTCGAGAACTCACACCCCCTTAAAAAGCATTTGAGATTTTACAGGTTTGCTGCCAGTAGCCATTAAAGTGTCTGAAATGGGGACACTTTTTTCAAATGGTCACAAAATCTTATACACTTTGAGTTTTTAGCTGAATTTTTTTGTGCATGCCAACAAAAATACAAGGATCACGTCTACCAAGTTTGGCATAAAAACTCTTTCCGAAAAAAATTTAAAAAATCCCGAACCGCAAAAAGTTTCAAAAATCATGAAAACTAGAAAACGAGTCGTCTTGCCATTAAAACTTCACGTGAAGGCTTAAGGGACCATTGTATGAATTTACAGGCCATAACAATGGCATTGGCATGCAGAAATATGAAGATGTGCCTAAACCCACCTACCACTCTATCGATCCACGGCTTACACATCCCGTCTCTCTGGCCGGCGTAGTGCCCGCCTGCCCGCCCACTCGTTTCGTCGGTTGGCTTAGGCATGCGGAGTTCATTCCCAGTATAAGATCGGACCTGACCGAGGGTTGCGGTAGCAGGATCGGCAGCATGCAGAGGGGGACCCGGCCGATCCCCAGCTTGCGCATCCCACCCCTCTGATCGGCTGAGCACCCGCACGCTCGTTTCGTGGGTTGACTTAGGCATACGGAGTTCATTCCCAGTCTAAGATCGGATCGGACCGAGGGTTGTGGTAGCACATACTGGGCTTGGGCATGTGCTGGTGCCACATTTTTCTTCGTCGAGGCACTATCACCGGAGCATCATCGAAGAACCTGACTGATGGCATTAGCGTTCCGACGATCGGGGGGGCCGGGGGTTTGCGCACATGATGTGCGATGGGTGCTGGTACTTGGCCCTTATATTGGCCCCCTATCCCTTATCAAACCTCGAGAACTCCCACCCCCTTAAAGAGCATTTGAGATTTTACAGGTTTGCTTCCAGTAGCCATTAAAATGTCTTAAATGGGGACACTTTTTTCAAATGGTCACAAAATATTGTACACTTCGAGTTTTTGGCTGAATTTTTTTGTGCATGCCAACAAAAATACATGGATCATGTCTACCAAGTTTGGTGCCAAAAATGCTTCGAAAAAAATTTTAAAAAATCTCGAACCGAAAAAGTTTCAAAAATCATGAAAAATAGAAACGAGTCATCTTGCCACGAAACTTCACGTGAAGGCTTAAAGGACCATTTTATGAATTTACAAGCCATAAAAATGGCATTGGCACGTAGAAATATGAAGATGTGCCTAAACCCACCTACCACCCTATCGATCCACGGCTTGCGCATCCCGTCTCTCTAGTCAGCGTAGTGCCCGCCCGCCCGCCTACCCGTTCATTTTGTCGGTTAGCTTAGGCATACGGAGTTCTTTCCCAGTCTAAGCATACGGAGTTCATTCCTAGTCTAAGATCGGACCGGACCGAGGGTTACGGCAACACATGCTGGGCTCGGGCATGTGCTGGTGCCGCATTTTTCATCACCGGAGCATCGTAGGAGAACCTGACCGACGGCATTGGGATTTCGACGATCGGGGGGGCCAGGCGGTGTTCGCACATGATGTGTGATGGGTGCTGGTACTTGGCCCTTATATTGGCCCCCTATCCCTCATCAAACCTTGAGAACTCACACCCCCTTAAAAAGCATTTGAGATTTTATAGGTTTGTTGCTAGTAGCCACTAAAGTGTCTAAAATGGGGACACTTTTTTAAAATGGTCAAAAAATCTTGTACACTTCAAGTTTTTAGCTGAATTTTTGTGTGCATGCCAACAAAGTTTGGGGCCAAAACTCCTTCTGAAAAAAATTTTAAAAAATCCCCAACCGCAAAATGTTTCAAAAATCGTGAAAAATAGAAAACGAGTAGTCTTGCCATGAAACTTCACGTGAAGGCTTAAGGGACCATTGTATGAATTTACAAGCCGTAAAAATGGCTTTGGCATGTAGAAATATGAAGATGTGCCTAAACCCACCTACCACCCTATCGATCCACGGCTTGCACATCCCATCTCTTTGGCCGGCGGAGTGCCCGCCCGTGCACCCACTTGCTCGTTTCGTCGGTTGGCTTAGGCATACGAACTTCATTCCCAGTCTAAGATCAGACCGGATCGAGGGTTGCGACAGCAGGATTGACAGCACGTAAAAGGGGACCCGATCGATCCTCGACTTGCGCATCCCGCCCCTCTGGTCGGCTGAGCACCCGTACGCTCGTTTCGTGGGTTGACTTAGGCATACGGAGTTCATTCCCAGTCTAAGATTGGATCGGACCGAGGGTTGCGGTAGCACATGCTTGGCTCGAGCATGTGCTGGTGCCATATTTTTCTTCATCGGGGCACCATCGTCAGAGCGTCGCCGGAGAACCTGACCGACGGCATTGGGGTTCCGGCGATCGGGGGGGCCGGAGAGGTTGTACACGCAGGATGTACGATGGGTGCTGGTACTTGGCCCTTATATTGGCCCCCTTTCCCTCATCAAACCTTGAGAATTCACACCCCCTTAAAGAGCATTTGAGATTTTACAGGTTTGCTGCCAGTAGCCATTGAAGTGTCTGAAATGGGGACAGTTTTTTCAAATGGTCACAAAATCTTGTACACATCAAGTTTTTAGCTGAATTTTTTTGTGCATGCCAAAAAAAACACAAAGATCATGTCCACCAAGTTTGGGGCCAAAAGTCCTTCCAAAAAAATTTTAAAAAATCCCGAGCAGCAAAAGTTTCAAAAATCTTGAAAAATAGAAAACGAGTCGTCTTGCTATGAAACTTCACGTCAAGGCTTAAGGGACCATTGTATGAATTTACAAGCCAGAAAAATGGCATTGGCATGCAGAGATGTGAAGATATGCCTAAACCCACCTACCACCCTATCGATCCACGGCTTGCGCATCCTGTCTCTCTGGCTGGCGTAATGCCCGCCCGCCCGCTCGTTTCGTAGGTTGGCTTAGGCATACGGAGTTCAATCCCAGTGTAAGATTGGACTGCACCAAGGGTTGTGGTAGCAGGATCGATAGCGCACAGAGGGGGACCCGATCGATACCCGGCTTGCGCATCCCGCCCCTCTGGCCGACTGAGCGCCCGCATGCTCGTTTCGTGGGTTGGCTTAGGAATACGGAGTTCATTCCCAGTCTAAGCATACGGAGTTCATTCCCAGTTTAAGATCGGACCAGACCAAGGGTTGTGGCAGCACATGCTGGGCTCGGGCATGTGCTGGTGTCGCATTTTTCTTCATCAGGGCACCATCGTCGGAGTATCGTCGGAGAACCTGACCGGCTGCATTGGGGTTCCGACGATCGGGGGGCCGGGGGGTGTGCACACATGATGTGTGATGGGTGGTGGTTCTTGGCCCTTATATTGGCCCCGTATCCCTCATCAAACCTTGAGAACTCATACCCCCTTAAAGAGCATTTGAGATTTACAAGTTTGCCGCCAGTAGCCATTAAAGTGTCTGAAATGGGGACACTTTTTTCAAATGGCCACAAAATCTTGTACACTTCGAGTTTTTAGCTGAATTTTTTTTGTGCATGCCAAAAAAAATACAAGGATCACGTCTACCAAGTTTGGGGCCAAAACTCCATTCGAAAAAAGTTTAAAAAATCCCGAACGGCAAAAAGTTTCAAAAATTGTAAAAAATAAAAAACGAGTCGTCTTGCCATGAAACTTCACGTGAAGGCTTAAGGGACCATTGTATGAATTTACAAGCCATAAAAATGGCATTGGCACATAGAAATATGACGGTGTGCTTAAAACCACCTACCACCCTATCGATCCATGGCTTGCGCATCCCGTCTCTTTGGCCGGCGTAGTGCCTGCCCGCCCGCCCGCCCGCTCGGTTGCTTAGGCATAAGGAGTTCATTCCAGTCTATTATCGGACCGAATCAAGGGTTGCGACAGCAGGATCGGTAGCATGCAGAGGGGGACCCGGTCGATCCCCGGCTTGCGCATCCCGCCCCTCTGGTCGACCGAGCGCCCGTACGCTCGTTTCATGGGTTGACTTAGGCATACGGAGTTCATCCCAACTCTAAGCATATAGAGTTCATTCCCAGTTTAAGACTGGACCGGACCGAGGATTGTGGCAGCACATGCTGGGCTCGGGCATGTGCTGGTACCACATTTTTCTTCGTCGGAGCATCGCCGGAGAACCTGACCGACGGCATTAGAGTTCCGGCGATCAGGGGTCCAGGGGGTGTGCGCACATGATGTGTGATGGATGCTGGCACTTGGCCCTTATATTGGCCCCCTATCCCTCATCAAACCTCAAGAACTCACACCCCCTTAAAGAGCATTTTAGATTTTACAGGTTTGCTGCCAGTAGCCATTAAAGTGTCTGAAATAGAGACACTTTTTTCAAATGGTCACAAAATCTTGTACACTTCGAGTTTTTAGCTAATTTTTTTTGTGCATGCCAAAAAAAATACAAGGATGACGTCTACCAAGTTTGGGGCCAAAACACCTTCCAAAAAAATTTTAAAAAATCCCAAACCGTAAAAAGTTTCCAAAATCGTGAAAAATTGAAAACGAGTCGTCTTGCCATGAAACTTCACGTGAAGGCTTAAGGGGCCATTGTATGAATTTACAAGCCATAAAAATGGCATTGGCACGCGGAAATATGATGATGTGCCTAAACCCACCTACCACCCTATCGATCCACGGCTTGCGCATCCCGTCTCTCTGGCCGGCGTAGTGCCCGCCCGCCCACCTGCCCGCTCGTTTCGTTAGTTGGCTTAGGCATATGGAGTTCATTCCCAGTCTAAGATTGAACCGGACTAAGGGTTGCTACAGCAGGATCAACAGCACACAGAAGGGGACCCGATAGATCCTCGGCTTGCGCATCCCACCCCTCTGGCTGGCTGAGCGCCCGCACGCTCTTTTCATGGGTTGACTTAGGCGTACGAAGTTCATTCCCAGTCTAAGCATACGGTGTTCATTCCCAGTCTAAGATCAGACCAGACCGAGGGTTGCGGCAGCACATGCTGGGCTCGGGCATGTGCTGGTGCCACATTTTTCTTTGTCGGGGCACCATCGTTGGAGCATCGTCAAAGAACCTGATCGACGAAATTGGGGTTTCGACGATCGGGGGGGCCGGGGGGTGTGTGCACATGATTTGCGATGGGTGCTGGTACTTGGCCCATATATTGGCCCCCTATCCCTCATCAAACCTCGAGAACTCACACCCCCTTAAAGAGCATTTGAGATTTTACAGGTTTGTTGCTAGTAGCCATTAAAGTGTCTGAAATGGGAACACTTTTTTTAATTGGTCACAAAATCTTGTACACTTTGAGTTTTTAGCTGAATTTTTTTGTGCATACCAACAAAAATACAAGGTTCACGTCCACGAGGTTTGGGGCCAAAAATCCTTCCGGAACAATTTTAAAAAATCTTGAACCGTAAAAAGTTTCAAAAATCATGAAAAATTAAAAATGAGTCATCTTGCCATGAAACTTCATGTGAAGGCTCAAGGGACCATTGTATGAATTTACAAGCCATAAAAATGGCATTGGCATGCAAAAATATGAAGATGTGCCTACACCCACCTAACACCCTATCGATCCACGGCCTGCGCATCCCGTCTCTCTGGTCGGCATAGTGCCCGCCACCCGCCCGCTCGCTCGCTCGTCTCGTCAGTTGGCTTAGGCATACGGAGTTCATTCCCAGTCTAAGATCAGACTAACCAAGGGTTGCGGTAGTAGGATCGATAGCACACAAAAGGGGACCTAGCTGATCCCTGGCTTGTGCATCCCGCCCCTCTGGCTGGCTGAGCGCCCGCATGCTCATTTTGTGGGTTGACTTAGGCATACGAACTTCATTCCCAGTCTAAGATCGGACTGGACCGAGGGTTGCGGCAGCACATGCTGGGCTTGGGCTTGTGCTGGTGCTGCATTTTTCTTCGTCGGGGCACCTTCGCTGGAGCATCGCCAGAGAACCTGACAGGTGGCATTGGGGTTCCAGCGATCGGGGGGGCCAGGGGGTGTGCGCACATGATGTGCGATGGGTGCTGGTACTTGGTCCTTCTATTGGCCCCCTATTGTTCATCAAACCTCGAGAACTCACACCCCCTTAAAGAGCATTTGACATTTTACAGGTTTGCTGCCAGTAGCCATTGAAGTGTCTGAAATGGGGACACTTTTTTCAAATGATCACAAAATCTTGTACAGTTTGAGTTTTTAGCTGAATTGTTTTGTGCATGCCAACAAAAATACAAGGATCACATCTACCAACTTTGGGGCAAAAACTATTTCCGAAAAAATTTTAAAAAATCCCGAACCACAAAAACTTTCGAAAATCATGAAAAATAGAAAACGAGTCGTCTTGCCATGCAACTTCACGTGAAGGCTTAAAGAGCCATTGTATGAATTTACAAGCCATAAAAATGGCATTGGCACATAGAAATATGAAGATGTGCCTAAACCCACCTACCACCCTATCGATCCACGGCTTGCGCATCCCGTCTCTCTGGCCGATGTAGTGCCCGCCCGCCTGCCCCCCGCTCATTTCGTCAGTTGGCTTAGGTATACGGAGTTCATTCCCAGTCTAAGATTGCATCAGACCGAGGGTTGGGCAGTAGGATTGGCAGCATGCAGAGGGGGAGCTGGCCGATCCTCGGCTTGTGCATCCCGCCCCTCTGGCCGGCTAAGCGCCCGCACGCTCGTTTCGTGGGTTGACTTAGGCATACGGAGTTCATTCCCAGTCTAAGCATATGGAGTTCAATCCCAGTCTAAGATCGGACCGGACCGAGGGTTGCGACAGCACATGCTGGGCTCGGGCATGTGCTGGTGCCGATTTTTCTTTGTCAGGGCACCATCGCTGGAGCATCGTCGGAGAACCTGACCGGCGGCATTGGGGTTTCGGTGATCGGGGGGGCCGGGGGGGTGTGCGCACATTATGTGCGATGGGTGCTGGTACTTGGCTCTTATATTGGCCTCTTATCTCTCATCAAACCTCGAGAACTCACACCCCCTTAAAAAGCATTTGAGATTTTACAGGTTTGCTACCAGTAGCCATTAAAGTGTCCGGAATGGGGACACTTTTTTCAAATGGTCACAAAATCTTGTACACTTCGAGTTTTTAGCTGAATTTTTTTTTGCATGCCAACAAAAATAAAAGGATCACGTCTACCAGGTTTGGGGTGAAAACTCCTTTCAAAAAAATTTTAGAAAACCCTGAACCGTAAAAAGTTTCAAAAATCATGAAAAATAGAAAACGAGTCGTCTTGCCATGAAACTTCACGTGAAGGCTTAAGGGACCATTGTATGAATTTACAAGCCATAAAAATGGCATTGGTACACAGAAATATGAAGATGTGCCTAAGCCCACCTACCACCCTATCGAGCCATGGCTTTCGCATCCCGTCTCTTTGGCCGGCGTAGTGCCCGCCCACCCGCCCTCCCGCTCGTTTCGTCGGTTGGCTTAGGCATACAAAGTTCAATCCCAGTCTAAGATCAGACTGGACCGAGGGTTGCGGTAGCAGGATCGGCAGCACGTAAAGGGGGACCCAGCCAATCTCCGACTGACGTATCCCGCCACTCTAGTCGGCTGAGCGCCCGCACGCTTGTTTCGTGGGTTGACTTAGGCATACGGAGTTCATTTCCAGTCTAAGCATACGGAGTTCATTCCAAGTCTAAGATCGAACCAGACTGAGGGTTGCGGCAGCACATGCTGGGCTTGGGATGTGTTGGTGCCGCATTCTTCTTCACCGGGGCACCATCGTCGGAGCATCGCCGGAGAACCTGACGGGCGGCATTGGGGTTCCGGCGATCGAAGGGGCCGGGGGGTGTGCGCACATGATGTGCGATGGGTGCTGGTACTTGGCCCTTATATTGGCCCCCTATCCCTCATCAAACCTCGAAAACTCACACCCCCTGAAAGAGCATTTGAGATTTTACAGGTTTGCTGTCAGTAGCAATTAAAGTGTCTGAAATGGGGACACTTTTTTCAAATGGTCACAAAATCTTGTACACTTCGATTTTTTAGCTGAATTGTTTTGTGCATGCCAACAAAAATACAAGGATCACGTCTACCAAGTCTGGGCAAAACACCTTCAGAAAAAATTTTAAAAAATCCCCAACCGTAAAATGTTTGGAAAATCGTGAAAAATAGAAAACGAGTAGTCTTGCCATGAAACTTCACGTGAAGGCTTAAGGGACCATTGTTTGAATTTACAAGCCATAAAAATGGCTTTGGCATGTAGAAATATGAAGATGTGCCTAAACCCACCTACCACCCTATCGATCCACGGCTTGCACATCCCGTCTCTCTGGCCGGCATAGTGCCCAGTCGCCCGTCCGCCTGCTCGTTTCGTCGGTTGGCTTAGGCAAACGGAGTTCATTCCCAGTCTAAGATCAGACCGAAGGTAGGAGGATTGACAGCACGTAGAAGGGGACCCGATCGATCCTCTGCTTGCGCATCTCTTCCCTCTGGCCGACTAAGACCCGCACGCTCGTTTCGTGGGTTGACTTAGGCATACGGAGTTCATTCCCAGTCTAAGATCGGATTGGACCGAGGGTTGCGACAACATATGCTTGGCTCGAGCATGTGCTGGTGCCGTATTTTTCTTCACTGAGGCACCATCGTCGGAGCATCACTGGAGAACCTAACCGGCGGTTTTGGGGTTCCGACGATCGGGTGGGCCGAGGGGGGCATGCACACATGATGTGCGATGGGTGCTAGTACATGGCCCTTATATTGGCCCCATATCCTTCATCAAACCTCGAGAACTCACACCCCCTTAAAGAGCATTTGAGATTTTAAAGGTTTGCTGTCAGTAACCATTAAAATGTCTGGAATGGGGACACTTTTTTCAAATGGTCACAAAATCTTGTACACGTCGATGTTTTAGCTGAATTTTTTTGTGCATGCCAACAAAAATACAAGGATCACGTCTACCAAGTTTGGGGCCAAAACTTCTTCCAGAAAAATTTTAAAAAATCCTGAACCGTAAAAAGTTTTAAAAATCATGAAAAATAGAAAACGAGTCGTCTTGCCATGAAACCTCATGTGAAGGCTTAAGGGACCATTGTATGAATTTACAAGCCATAAAAATGGCATTGGCATGCAGATATATGACGGAGTGCGTAAAACCACCTACCACCCTATCGATCCACGGCTTGCGCATCCCGTCTCTCTGGTCGGCGTTGTGCCCGCCCGCCCGCCCGCCCGCTCGTTTCGTTGGTTGGCTGAGGCATACGGAGTTCATTCCCAGTGTAAGATCGGACCGAACCAAGGGTTGCAGTAGCAGGATTGGTAGCATGCAGAGGGGGACCCGGTCGATCCCCGGCTTGCGCATCCCACCCCTCTGGCCGGCTGAGTGCCCGTACGCTCATTTCGTGGGTTGACTTAGGCATACAGAGTTCATTCCCATTCTAAGCATACAGAGTTCATTCCCAGTCTAAGATCAGACCGAATCAAGGGTTGTAGCAGCACATGCTGGGCTCGGGCATGTGCTGGTGCCACATTTTTCTTCGTCGGGGCACCATCGTCGGAGCATCGTCGGAGAACCTGACCGACGGCATTGGGGTTCCGATGATCGGGGGGGCCGGAGTGGGTGTACGCACATGGTGTGCGATGGGTGCTGGTACTTGGCTCTTATATTGGCCTCTTATCCCTCATCAAACCTCAAGAACTCACACCCCCTTAAAGAGCATTTGAGATTTTACAGGTTTGCTGCTAGTAGCCATTAAAGTGTCTGATATGGGGATACTTATTTCAAATGGTCACAAAATCTTGTGCACTTTGAGTTTTTAGCTGAATTTTTTTGTGCATGCCAACAAAAATACAAGGATCACGTCTACAAAGTTTGGGGCAAAAACTTCTTTCGAAAAAATTTTAAAAAATCCCGAACCGTAAAAAGTTTTAAAAATCGTGAAAAATAGAAAACGAGTAGTCTTGCCATGAAACTTCACGTGAAGGCTTAAGGGACCATTGTATGAATTTCCAAGCCATAAAAATGGCATTGGCACGCAGAAATATGAAGATTTGCATAAACCCACCTACCACCATTTTGATCGACGGCTTGCGCATCCCGTCTTTCTGGCTGGCCTAGTGCCCGCCTTCCCGCCCGCTCGCTCGTTTCGTCGGTTGGCTTAGGCATACGAAGTTCATTCACAGTCTAAGATTAGACCAGACCGAGGGTTGTGGCAGTAGGATCGACAGCACGCAGAGGGAGACCCAGTCGATTTTTGGTCGACTAAGTACCCGAGCGCTCGTTTCGTGGGTTGACTTAGGCATACAGAGTTCATTCCCAGTCTAAGATCAGACCGGACCGAGGGTTGCGGTAGCACATGCAGGGCTCGGGCATGTGCTGGTGGCATATTTTTCTTTGCCAGGGCACCATCCCCGGAGAACCTGACCAGCAGCATTGGGGTTCCGACGATCGGGGGGAGTGTGCGCACATGATGTGCGATGGTGCTGGAACTTGGCCCTTATATTGGCCCCCTATCCCTCATCAAACCTCGAGAACTCATTCCCCCCCGGCATACGGAGTTCATTCCCAATCTAAGATCGGATCAAACCGAGGGTTGCGGCAACACATACTGGACTCGGGCATGTGCTGGTGCCACATTTTTCTTCGTCGGGGCACCATCATCGGAGCATCGTCGGAGAACCTGACCAGCGGCATTGGGGTTCTGGCGATCGGGGGGCCGGGTGAGGTGTGCGTACAAGATGTGTGATGGGTACTGGTATCTGGCCCTTATATTGGCCCCCTATCCCACATCAAACCTCAAGAACTCACACCCCCTTAAAGAGCATTTGAGATTTTACAGGTCTGCTGCCAGTAGCCATTAAAGTGTCGAAAAAGGGGACACTTTTTTCAAATGGTCACAAAATCTTGTACACTTCGATTTTTTAGTCGAATTTTTTTATGCATGCCAACAAAAATACAAGGATCACGTCTACCAAGTTTGGGGCCAAAACTCCTTTCAAAAAAATTTTAAAAAATCCCGAACCGCAAAAAGTTTTGAAAATCGTGAAAAATAGAAAACAAGTCGTCTTGCCATGAACCTTCACGTGAAGGCTTAAGGGACCATTGTATGAATTTACACGAAATAAAAATGGCATTGGCACACAGAAATATGAAGATGTGCCTAAACCCACCTACCACCCTATCGATCCATGGCTTGCGCATCCCGTCTGTCTGGCCGACGTAGTGCCTACCCTCCCGCCCGCCCGCTCGTTTCGTCGGTTAGCTTAGGCTTACGGAGTTCATTCCCAGTCTAAGGTTGGACCACACTGAGGGTTGCGGTAGTAGGATCGACAGCACGTAGAGGGGGACCCGATCGATCCTCAGCTTACGCATTCCGCCCCTCTGGCCAGTTGAGTGCCCACAAGTTCGTTTCGTGGGTTGACATAGGCATACGGAGTTCATTCTAGTCTAAGCATACGGAGTTCATTCCCAGTCTAAGATCAGACCGGATCGAGGGTTGCGGTAGCATATGCTGGGCTCGGGCATGTGCTGGTGCCGTATTTTTCTTCATCGGGGCACCATCACCGGAGCATCACCAAAGAACCTAAACGGTGGCATTGGGGTTCTGGCGATCGGGGGGGCCGGGGGGGTGTGCGCACGTGATGTACGATTGGTGCTGGTACTTGGCCCTTATATTGGCCACCTATCCCGCATCAAACCTTGAGAACAAACACCCCCTTAAAGAGCATTTGAGATTTTACAGGTTTGCTGCCAGTAGCAATTAAAGTGTTTGAAATGCGGACACTTTTTGCAAATGGTCACAAAATCTTGTACACTTCGATTTTTTAGCTGAATTTTTTTGTGCAAGCCAACAAAAATACGAGGATCAGGTCTACCAAGTTTGGGGTCAAAACTCCCCCTGAAAAAATTTTAAAAAATCCCAAACCGCAAAACATTTCAAAAATCATGAAAAATAGAAAACGAGTCGTCTTGCCATGAAACTTCACGTGAAGGCTTAAGGGACCATTGTATGAATTTACAGGCAATAAAAATGGCATTGGCATGCAGAAATATGATGATGTGCCTAAACCCACCTACCAACCTATCGATCCACGGCTTGCGCATCCCGTCTCTCTGGCTGGCGTAGTGCCCACCCGACCGCCCGCCCGTTCGATTCGTCGGTTGGCTTAGGCATATGGAGTTCATTCCTAGTCTAAGATTGGACTAGATTGAGGGTTGCAGTAGAAAGACCGACAGCATGCAGAGGGGGACCCAGTCGATCCCCGACTTGCGCATCCCACCCCTCTGGCCGGCTTAGCACCCACATGCTCGTTTCGTTGGTTGACTTAGGCATACGGAGTTCATTCCCAGTCTAAGCATACGGAGTTCCTCCCAGTCTAAGATCGGATCGAACCGAGGGTTACGGCAGCACATGCTGGGCTCGGGCATGTACTGGTGCTGCATTTTTCTTCATCGGGGCACCATCACCGGAGCATCGTCGGAGAACCTGACCGACGGCATTGGGGTTCCGGCGATTGGGGGGGCCGGGGGGTGTGCGTACATGATGTGCGATGGGTGCTGGTACTTGGCCCTTATATTCGCCCCCTATCCCTCATCAAACCTCGAGAACTCACACCCTCATATAGAGCATTTGAGATTTTACAAGTTTGCTGCCAGTAGCCATTAAAGTGTCTGAAATGGGGACACTTTTTTCAAATGGTCACAAAATCTTGTACACTTTGAGTTTTTAGCTGAATTGTTTTGTGCACGCCAACAAAAATACAAGGATCACGTCTACCAAGTTTAGAGACAGAATTATTTCTGAAAAAAATTTTAAAAAATCCCGAACCGTAAAAAGTTTCTAACATCATGAAAAATAGAAAACGAGTCGTCTTGCCATGAAACTTCACGTGAAGGCTTAAGGGACCATTGTATGACTTTACAAGCCATAAAAATGGCATTGGCATGCAGAAATATGATGATGTGCCTAAACCCACCTACCAACCTGTCGATCCACGGCTTGCGCATCCCGTCTCTCTGGCCGGCGTAGCGCCCACCCGCCCGCCCGCCCGCCCGATCTTTTTGTCAATTGGCTTAGGCAAACGGAGTTCATTCCCAGTGTAAGATCTGACCGGATCGAGGGTTGCAGCAGTAGGATTGGCAGCACATAGAGGGGGACCCGATCGATCCCCGGCTTGCGCATCCCTCCCTTTTGGCCGGCTGAGCGCCCGTATGCTCGTTTCATGGGTTGACTTAGGCATACGAAGTTCATTCCCAGTCTAAGCATACGGAGTTCATTCCCAGTCTAAGATCAGACCAGACCGAGGGTTGCGGCAGCACATGCTGGGCTCGAGCATGTGCTGGTGCCGCATTTTTTTTCATCGGGGCACCATCGCCAGAGCATCGCCGGAGAACCTGACCGGCGGTATTGGGGTTCCGACGATCGAGGGAGCCGAGGGTGGTGTGCACACATGATGTGTGATGGGTGCTGGTACTTGGCCCTTATATTGGCTCCATATCCCTTATCAAACCTTGAGAACTCACACCCCCTTAAAGAGCATTTGAGATTTTACAGGTTTGCTGCTAGTAGCCATTAAAGTGTCTGAATTAGGGACAATTTTTTAAAAAGGTCACAAAATCTTGTACACTTCGAGTTTTTAGCTGAATTTTTTTTGTGCATGCCAACAAAAATACAAGGATCACGTCTACCAAGTTTGGGGCCAAAACTCCTTCCTAAAAAATTTTACAAAATCCCAAAGTGCAAAAAGTTTTAAAAATCGTGAAAAATAGAAAACGAGTCGTCTTGCCATAAAACTTCACGTGAAGGCTTAAGGGACCATTGTATGAATTTACAAGCCACAAAAATGGCATTGGCACACAAAAATATGAAGATGTGCCTAAACCCACCTACCACCCTATCGATCAACGGCTTGCGCATCCCGTCTCTCTGGTTGGCGTAGTGCCTACCTGCCCGCCGGCCCGCTCGTTTCGTCGGTTGGCTTCAGCATATGGAATTCATTCCCAGTTTAAGATTGGACCAGATAGAAGGTTGCGGTAGCAGGATCGGCAACACGCAAAAAGGGACCCGATCGATCCCCGGCTTGCGTATCCCACCCCTCTGGCCAGCTGAGCGCCCGCACGCTCGTTTCATGGGTTGACTTAGGCATACAGAGTTCATTCCCAGTCTAAGCAAACTGAATTCATTCCCAGTCTAAGATAGAACCGGATCGAGGGTTGTGGCAGCCAATGCTGGGCTCGGGCATGTGTTGGTGCCGCATTTTTCTTCGTCGAGGCACCACCGCCGGAGCATCGTCGAAGAACCTGACTGGAGGCATTGGGGTTCCTGCGATCGGGGGGGCCAAGGGGTGTGCGCACATGATGTGTGATGGGTGTGGTACTTGGCCCTTATATTGGCCCCCTATCCCTCATCAAACCTCGAGAACTCACACCCCCTTAAAGAGCATTTGAGATTTTACAGGTTTGTCGCCAGTAGCCATTAAAGTGTCTGAAATTGAAACACTTTTTTCGAATGGTCACAAAATCTTGTACACTTCGAGTTTTTAGCTGAATTTTTTGTGCATGCCATAAAAAATACATGGATCACGTCTACCAAGTTTGGGGTCAAAACTCCTTCCAAAAAAAGTTTAAAAAATCCCGAACTGTAAAAAGTTTCGAAAATCGTGAAAAATAGAAAACGAGTCGTCTTGCCACGAAACTTCACGTGAAGGCTTAAGGGACCATTGTATGAATTTACAAGCCATAAAAATGGCATTGGCACGTAGAAATATGAAGATGTGCCCAAACCCACCTACCACCCTATCGATCCACGGATTGCGCATCCCGTCTCTTTGGCCGGCGTAGTGCCCGCCCGCCCGCTCGTTTCGTTAGTTGGCTTAGGCATACGAAGTTCATTCCCAGTCTAAGATCAGACCAGACTGAGGGTTGCGGTAGCAGGATCGATAGCACGCAGAGGGGGACCCGACCGATTCTCGGCTTGCGCATCCTGCCCCTCTGCCCGACTGAGCGCCCGCACGCTTGTTTCGTGGGTTGACTTAGGCATACGGAGTTCATTCCTAGTCTAAGATCGGATCAGACCGAGGGTTATAGCAGCACATGCTGGGCTCGGGCATGTGCTGGTGCCACTTTTTTCTTCGTCAGGGCACCATCACCGGAGAACTTGACCGGCGGCATTTGGGTTTCGACGATCGGGGGGGCCGGGGGGGGTGTGCGCACATGATGCATGATGGGTACTGGTACTTGCCCTTATATTGGCCCCATATTCCTCATCAAACCTTAAGAACTCACACCCCTTTAAAGAGCATTTGAGATTTTACAAGTTTCTGCCAGTAGCCATTAAAGTGTCTGAAATGGGGACACTTTTTTCAAATGGTCACAAAATCTTGTACACCACAAGTTTTTAGGTGAATTTTTTTGTGCGTGCCAAAAAAAATACAGCGATCACGTCCACCAAGTTTGGGAACAAAATTCCATCTGAAAAAATTTAAAAAAATCTCGAACCGTAAAAAGTTTCAAAAATCATGAAAAATAGTAAATGAGTCGTCTTGCCTTGAAACTTCACGTGAAGGCTTAAGGGACCATTGTATGAATTTACAAGCCATAAAAATGGCATTGGCATGTAGAAATATTAAGATATGCCTAAACCCACCTACCACCCTATCGATCCACGGCTTGCGCGTCCCGTCTCTCTGGCCGGCGTTGTGCCTGCCCACCTGTCCACCCGCTCATTTCGTCGGTTGGCTTAGGCATATGGAGTTTATTCCCACTCTAAGATCAGACCGGACCGAGGGTTACGGTAGCAGGATTGACAGCACACAGAGGGGGACCCGACCGATCCCCGGCTTATACATCCCACCCCTCTGGCCGACTGAACGCCTGCATGGGTTGACTTAGGCATACGGAGTTCATTCCCAGTCTAAGATCGGATTAGACCAAGGGTTGAGACAGCACTTGCTGGGCTCGGGTATGTGCTGGTGCCGCATTTTTCTTCGTCGGGGCACCATCGTCAGAGCATCGTCGGAGAACCTGACCTGCGGCATTGGGGTTCCGACGATCGGGGGGTCAGGGGGGTGTGCGCACATGATATGCGATGGGTTCTGGTACTTGACCCCCTATCCCTCATCAAACCTCGAGAACTCACACCCCCTTAAAGAGCATTTGAGATTTTACAGGTTTGCTGCCAGTAGCCATTAAAGTGTCTGAAATGGGGACATTTTTTTCAAATGGTCACAAAATCTTGTACACTTCGAGTTTTTAGCTGAATATTTTTGTCCATGCCAAAAAAAATAGAAGGATCACGTCTACCAAGTTTGGGGCCAAAACTCCTTCAAAAAAAATTTTAAAAAATCCCGAACCGCAAAAGGTTTTGAAAATCGTGAAAAATAGAAAACGAGTCGTCTTGCCATGAAGATTCACGTGAAGGATTAAGGGACCATTGTATGAATTTACAAGCCATAAAAATGGCAATGGCATGCAGAAATATGAAGATGCGCCAAAACCCACCTACCACCCTATCGATCCACGGCTTGCGCATCCCGTCTCTCTTTCCAGCATAGTGCCCGCCCGTCTGCCCGCTCGCTCGTTTCATCGGTTGGCTTAGGCATACGGAGTTCATTCCTAGTCTAAGCAAACGAAGTTCATTCCCAGTCTAAGATCGAATTGGACCGAAGGTTACGGCAGCACAGGCTGGGCTTGGGCTTGTGCTCGTGCCGCATTTTTCTTCATCGGGGCACCATCGTCGGAGCATCACCGGAGAACCTGATAGGTAGCATTGGGGTTCCGGCGATCGGGGTGGCCGGGGGGGTGTACGCACGTGATGTGTGATGGGTGCTGGAACTTGGCCCTTATATTGGCCCCCTATCCCTCATCAAACCTCGAGAACTCACACCCCCTTAAAGAGCATTTGAGATTTTACAGGTTTGCTGCCAGTAGCCATTAAAGTGTCTGAAATGGGGACACTTTTTTCAAATGGTCACAAAATCTTGTACACTTCAAGTTTTTAGCTGAATTTTTTTGTGCATGCCAAAAAAAATACAAGGATCACGTCTACCATGTTTGGGGCCAAAACTCCTTCCGAAAAAAATTTTAAAAAATCCCGAATCGTAAAAAGTTTTGAAAATCGTGAAAAATAGAAAACGAGCCGTCTTGCCATGAAACTTCACGTGAAGGCTTAAGGGACCATTGTATGAATTTACAAGCCATAAAAATGGCATTGGCATGTAGAAATATGAAGATGTGCCTAAACCCACCTACCACCCTATGGATCCACGGCTTGCGTATCCCGTCTCTCTGGCCGACGTAGTGCTCGCCGGCCCGCCTACCCGCTCGTTTTGTCGGTTGGCTTAGGCATACGGAGTTCATTCCCAGTCTAAGATTCGATAGGACCGAGGGTTGTGGCAGCACATGCTGGGCTTGGGCATGTGCTGGTGCCGCATTTTTCTTCATCGGGGCACCATCGGCGGAGCATCGCCGGAGAACCTGATCGGCGATATTGGTGTTCTGACGATCGGGGGGGGCGGGGGGGTGTGCGCACATGATGTGCGATGGGTGCTATACTTGGCCCTTATGTTGGCCCCTTATCCCTCATCAAACCTCGAGAACTCACACCCCCTTAAAGAGCATTTGAGATTTTACAGGTTTGCTGCCAGTAGCCATTAAAGTGTCTGAAATAGGGACACTTTTTTCAAATGGTCACAAAATCTTGTACACTTCGAGTTTTCAGCTGAATTTTTTTGTGCATGCCATAAAAAATACAAGGATCATGTCTACCATGTTTGGAGTGAAAACTCCTTCTGAAAAAATTTTAAAAAATCCCGAACTGAAAAACGTTTCAAAAATCATGAAAAATAGAAAATGAGTCATCTTGCCACGAAACTTCACGTGAAGGCTTAAGAGACCATTGTATGAATTTACAAGCCATAAAAATGGCATTGGCACTCAAAAATATGAAGATGTGCCTAAACCCACCTACCACCCTATCGATCCACGGCTTGCGCATCCCGTCTCTCTGGCCGACGTAATGCCCGCCTGCCCGCCCACTCGCTCGTTTCGTTGGTTGGCTTAGGCATACGGAGTTCATTCCCAGTCTAAGATTGGATTGGACCAAGGGTTGTGGTAGCAAGATCGACAGCACGTAGAAGGGGACCCGGTCGTTCCCCGGCTTGCGCATCCCGCCCCTCTGGCCGATTGAGCGCCCGCACGCTCATTCGTGGGTTGACCTAGGCATACGGAGTTCATTCCCAGTCTAAGCATACGGAGTTCATTCCCAGTCTAAGATCGGACCGGACCGACGGTTGCGGCAACACATGCTGGGCTCGGGCATGTGCTGGTGCCGAATTTTTCTTCGTCGGGGCACCATCACCGGAGCATTGTCAGAGAACCTGACCGATTGCCTTGGGGTTCCAACGATCGAAGGGGCCGGGGGGTGTGAGCACATGATATGCGATGGGTGCTGGTACTTGGCCCTTATATTGGCCCCCCATCCCTCATCAAACTCACACCCCTTAAAGTGCATTTGAGATTTTACAGGTTTGCGGCCAATAGCCATTAAAGTGTCTGAAATGGGGACACTTTTTTCAAATGGTCACAAAATCTTGTACACTTCGAGTTTTTAGCTGAATTTTTTTGAGCATGCCAAAAAAAATACAAGGATCACGCTACCAAGTTCGGGGCCAAAACTCCTTCCGAAAAATTTTAAAAAATCTCAAACCGTAAAAAGTTTCAAAAATCATGAAAAATGGAAAACGAGTCGTCTCGCCATGAAACTTCACGAGAAGG
Organism: Durio zibethinus; assembly: GCF_047325235.1. Taxonomy (NCBI): domain Eukaryota; kingdom Viridiplantae; phylum Streptophyta; class Magnoliopsida; order Malvales; family Malvaceae; genus Durio; species Durio zibethinus. The sequence goes on from NC_143163.1 coordinate 22,837,098, forward strand.
CTTAAGGGACCATTGTATGAATTTAGAAGCCATAAAAAATGGCATTGGCATGCAGAAATATGAAGATGTGCCCAAACCCAGCTACCACCCTATCGATCCACGGCTTGCGCATCCCGTCTCTCTGGCCGGCGTAGTGCCCGCTCGCCCGTCTGCTCGTTTCGTCGATTGGCTTAGGCATACAGAGTTCATTTCCAATCTAAGATGTTCCTGACAAATGGTTATGGTAGCAGGATCGGTAGCACGTAGAGGGGGACCCGGCTGATCCCCGACTTGCGCATCTCGTCTCTCTGGCCGACGTAATGCCCGGCTGCCCGCTCGCTCGCTTGTTTCGTCGGTTGGCTTAGGCATACGGGAGTTCATTCCCAGTCTAAGATTGGATCAGACCAAGGGTTGCGGTAGTAGGATCGACAGCACGTAGAAGGGGACCCGGTCGATCCCCGGCTTGCGCATCCCTCCCCTCTGGCCGACTGAGCGCTCGCACACTCATTCGTGGGTTGACCTAGGCATACGGAGTTCATTCCTAGTTTAAGCATATGGAGTTCATTCCCAGTCTGAGATCGGACCAGACTGAGGGTTGCGGCAGCACATGTTGGGCTTGAGCATGTGCTGGTACCACATTTTTCTTCGTCGGGGCACCATCGTCGGAGAACCTGACCGACGGTATTAGGGTTCCGGCGATCGGGGGTCCGGGGGGTGTGCGCACATGATGTGCGATGGGTGCTGGCACTTGGCCCTTATATTGGCCCCCAATCCCTCATCAAACCTTGAGAACTCACACCCCCTTAAAGAGCATTTGAGATTTTACAGGTTTGCTGCCAGTAGCCATTAAAGTGTTTGAAATGGGGACACTTTTTTCAAATGGTCACAAAATCTTGTACACTTCGAGTTTTTAGTAGAATGTTTTTGTGCATGCCAAAAAAAATACAAGGATCATGTCTACCAATTTTTGGGTCCAAAACTCATTTCGAAAAAATTTTAAAAAATCCCGAACCGCAAAAAATTTGAAAACTCATGAAAAATAGAAAACGAGTCGTCTTGCCATGAAACTTCACGTGAAGGCTTAAGGGACCATTGTATGAATTTACAAGCCATAAAAATACCATTGGCACACAGAAATACGAAGATGTGCCTAAACCCACCTACCACGCTATCGATCCACGGCTTGTGCATCCCGTCTCTCTGCCCGGCGTAGTGCCCGCCCGCTCGTTATGTCGGTTGGCTTACGCATACGGACTTCATTCCCAGTCTAAGATCAGACCGGACCAAGGGTTACGGTAGTAGGATCGGCAGAACGCAGAGGGGGACTCGGTCGATCCCCAGCTTGCGCATCCTGCCCCTCTGGCCGGCTGAGCACTCACACGCTCATTTCATGGGTTGACTTAGGCATACGCAATTCATTCCCAATCTAAGCATATGGAGTTCATTCCCAGTCTAAGATCAGATTGGACCGAGGGTTGCGGCAGCACATGCTGGGCTCGGGCATGTGCTGGTGCTGCATTTTTGTTCGCCAGGGCACCATCACCGGAGGATCGTCGGAGAACCTGACCGGTGGCATTGGGGTTCCGACGATCGGGGGGGCAGGGGGTGCGCGCAGATGATGTGGGATGGGTGATGGTACTTGGCCCTTATTTTGGCCCCCTATCCCTCATCAAACCTCAAGAACTTACACCCCCTTAAAGAGCATTTGAGATTTTACAGGTTTGCTACCAGTAGCCATTAAAGTGTCTAAAATGGGGACACTTTTTTCAAATGGTCACGAAATATTGTACACTCTGAGTTTTTAGCTGAATTTTTTTGTGCATGCCAACAAAAATAAAAGGATCACGTCCATCAAGTTTGGGGCCAAAAATCCTTCCAAAAAAATTTTAAAAAATCCTGAACCGCAAAATGTTTCGAAAATCATGAAAAATAGAGAACGAGTCGTCTTGCCATGAAACTTCACATGAAGGCTTAAGGGACCATTGTTTGAATTGACAAGGCATAAAAATTCCATTGGCAGGCAAAAATATGAAGATGTGCCTAAACCAACCTGCCACCCTATTGATACACCGCTTGCACATCCCGTCTCTCTGGCCGGCATAGTGCCCACCCACCCGCCCGCTCGTTTCGTCGATTGGCTTAGGCATACAGAGTTCATTCCCAGTCTAAGATCAGACTGGATCAAGGGTTGTGGCAGCAGGATCGACAGCATGCAAAGTTGGACCCGATCGATCCCCGGCTTGCGCATCCTGCCCCTCGGGCCGGCTGAGCGCCCGCACACTCGTTTCGGGGGTTGACTTAGGCAGACGAAGTTCATTCATAGTTTAAGCATACGGAGTTCATTCCCAGTCTAAGATTCAGTGGGATCGAGGGTTGCGACAGCACATGCTGGGCTCGAGCATGTGCTGGTGCCGCATTTTTCTTCGTCGGGGCACCATCGCCGGAGAACCTGACCGGCGGCATTAGGGTTCCGACGATCGAGGGGGCCGGGGGGGTGTGCGCACAAGATGTGCGATGGGTGCTGGTACTTGGCACTTATATTGGCCACCTATCCCTCATCAAACTTTGAGAACTCACACCCCCTTAAAGAGCATTTGAGATTTTACAAGTTTGCTGCCAGTAGCCATTAAAGTGTCTGAAATGGGGACACTTTTTTCAAATGGTCACAAAAATCTTGTACACTTCGAGTTTTTGGCTGAATTTTTTTGAGCATGCCAACAAAAATACAAGGATCAAGTCTACCAAGTTTGGGGCCAAAACTCCTTCCGAAAAAATTTTAAAAACTCCCGAACTGCAAAAATTTTGAAAATCATGAAAAATGGAAAACGAGTCGTTTTGCCATTAAAATTCACGAGAAGGCTTAAGGGACCATTGTATGAATTTACAAGCCATAAAAAATGGCATTGGCACATAGAAATATGAAGATGTGCCCAAACCCACCTACCACCCTATCGATCAACGGCTTGCGCATCCCGTCTCTCTGGCCGGCGTAGTGCCCGCTCGTTTGCTCGTTTCGTCAGTTGGCTTAGGCATACAGAGTTCATTCCCAGTCTAAGATGGGACCAGACCGACGGTTGCCATAGCAGGATCGATAGCACGTAGAGGGGGACCCGCCCGATCCCCGGCTTGTGCATCCCGTCCCTCTGGCCGGCTGATTGCTCACACGCTCATTTCGTGGGTTGACTTAGGCATACGGAGTTCATTCCCACTCTAAGCATACGGAGTTCATTCCCAGTCTAAGATCGAACTGGATCGAGGTTTACGGTAGCACATGTTGGGCTCGGGCATGTGCTGGTGCCACATTTTTCTTCGCCGGGGCACCATCGCTGAAGCATTATCGGAGAACCTGACCGGCGACATTGGGGTTCCGGCGATCGGGGGGTCCGGGGGGTGTGCGCACATGATGTGCGATGGGTGCTAGCACTTGGCCCTTCTATTGGCCCCCTATCCTTCATCAAACCTCGAGAACTCACACCCCCTTAAAGAGCATTTGAGATTTTATAGGTTTGCTGCCAGTAGCCATTAAAGTGTCTGAAATGGGGACATTTTTTTCAAATGGTCACAAAATCTTGTACACTTCGAGTTTTTAGTAGAATGTTTTTGTGCATGCCAACAAAAATACAAGGATCACGTCTACCAATTTTGGGGCCAAAACTCCTTCCGAAAAAATTTAAAAAAATCTTGAACCGTAAAAAGTTTCAAAAATCGTGAAAAATAGAAAATGAGTCGTCTTGCCATGAAACTTCACGTGAAGGCTTAAGGGACCATTGTATGAATTTACAAGCCATTAAAAAGGCATTAGCATGTAGAAATGCGAAGATGTACCTAAACCCACCTACCACCCTATCGATCCAGGGTTTGCGCATCCCGTCTCTCGGCCGACGTAGTGCCCACCCGCTCGCCCGCTCGTTTCATCGGTTGGCTTAGGCACACGAAATTCATTCCAGTCTAAGATCAGACCGGACCGAGGGTTGCAGTAGTAGGATTGGCAACATGCAGAGGGGGACTCAATCGATCCCCGGCTTACGTATCCTGCCCCTCTGGCCGGCTGAACGCTCGCACGCTCGTTTCGTGGGTTGACTTAGGCATACGGAGTTCATTCCTAGTCTAAGCATACAGAGTTCATTCCCAGTCTAAGATCAGACCAGACCGAGGGTTACAGCACCACATGCTAGGGTCGAGAATGTGCTGGTGCTGCATTTTTGTTCGTCGGGGCACCATCGTCGGAGCATCGCTGGAGAACCTGACCGGTGGCATTGGGGTTTCGACGATCGGGGGGGTTGTGCGCACATGATGTGGGATGGGTGCTGCTACTTGGCCCATATATTGGCCCCCTATCCCTCATCAAACCTCAAGAACCCACACCCCCTTAAAGAGCATTTAAGATGTTACAGGTTTGCTGCCAGTAGCCGTTAAAGTGTCTGAAATGGGGACACTTTTTTCAAATGGTCACAAAATCTTGTACACTTCGAGCTTTTAGCTGAATTTTTTTTTGCACATGATGTGCGATGGGTGCTGGTACTTGGCCCTTATATTGGCCCCCTATCCCTCATCAAACCTCGAGAACTCACACCCCCTTAAAGAGCATTTGAGATTTTATAGGTATGCTACCAGTAGCCATTAAAGGGTCTGAAATGAGGACACTTTTTTCAAACGGTCACAAAATCTTGTACACTTCGAGTTTTTAGCTGATTTTTTTTGTGAATACCATCAAAAATAAAAAAATCACATCTACCAAGTTTGGGGCTAAAAGTCGTTCCAAAAAAATTTTAAAAAATCCCAAACCGCAAAAAGTTTTGAAAATCATGAAAAATAGAAAACGAGTCGTCTTGCCATGAAACTTCATGTGAGGGCTTAAGGGACCATTGTATCAATTTACAAGCCATAAAAATGGCATTGGCACGCAAATATATGAAGATGTGCCTAAACCCACCTACCACCCTATCGATCCACGGCTTGCGCATCCCGTCTCTCTGGCCGACGTAGTGCCCGCCCGCCCGCTCGTTTCACCGGTTGGCTTAGGCATACAGAGTTCATTCCTTGTCTAAGGTCAGATCGGACCGAGGGTTGCAGCAGCAGGATCGGCAGCACGCAGAGGGGGCCCCGGCCGATCCCCGTCTTGCGCATCTCGCCCCTCTGGCCGACTGAACGCCCGCACGCTCATTTCGTGGGTTTACTTAGGCATACGGAGTTCATTCCCAGTCTAAGATCAGACTGGATCGAGGGTTACGGCAGCACATGCTGGGCTCGAGCTTGTCCCGGTGCCGTATTTTTCTTCACCGGAGCACCATCGCCAGAGCATCGCCAGAGAACCTGACCGACGGCATTGGGGTTCCGACGATCGGGGGGGTCGGGGGGGTGCACACATAATGTGCGATGGGTGCAGGTACTTGGCCCTTATATTGGCCCCCTATCCCTCATCAAACCTTGAGAAGTCAAACCCCCTTAAAGAGCATTTGAGATTTTATAGGTTTGCTGCCAGTAGCCTTTAAAGTGTCTGAAATGGGGACACTTTTTTCAAATAGTCACAAAATCTTGTTCACTTAGAGTTTTTAGCTGAATTTTTTTTGTGCATGCCAAAAAAGATACAAGGATCATGTCTACCATGTTTGGGGCCAAAACTCCTTTCGAAAAAATTTTAAAAAATCACGAACCGTAAAAAGTTTTTAAAATCTCAAAAAATAAAAAACGAGTAATCTTCCCATGAAACTTCACGTGAAGGCTTAAGGGACCATTGTATGAATTTACAAGCCATAAAAATGGCATTAGCACACAGAAATATGAAGATGTGCCTAGACCCACCTACCACCCTATCCATCCACGGCTTGCGCATCCCGTCTCTCTGGCCGACGTAGTGCCCGCCTGCCCGCCCGCTCGTTTCGTCGATTGGCTTAGGCATACGGAGTTCATTCCTAGTCTAAGATTGGACCAGATCGAAGGATGCAGCAGCAAGATTGGCAGCATGTAGAGAGGGACTCGGTCGATCCCCGACTTACACATCCCGCCCCTCTGGCCGATTGAGCGCCCGCACGCTCGTTTCATGGGTTGACTTAGGCGTACGGAGTTCATTCCCAGTTTAAGCATACAGAGTTGATTCCCAGTCTAAGATCAGACCGGACCGAGGGTTGCGACAGCACATGCTGGGCTCGGGCATGTGTTGGTGCCGTATTTTTCTTCGCCAATGCACCATCGTCGAAGCATCACCGGAGAACCTGACCGACGGCGTTGGGGTTCCGACGATCGGGGGGGTCGGGGGGGTGTGCGCACATGATGTACGATGGGTGCTGGTACTTGGCCCTTATATTGGCCCCCTATCCCTCATCAAACCTCGAGAACTTACACCCGCTCGTTTCGTCAGTTAGCTTAGGCATACGAAGTTTATTCCCAGTGTAAGATCGGACCGAACTAAGGGTTACGGCAGCATGATTGGTAGCATGCAGAGGTGGACTCGGTCGATCCCCGGCTTGCGCATCCTGCACGCTCGTTTCGTGGGTTGACTTAGGCATACGGAGTTCATTCCCAGTCTAAGCATACGGAATTCATTCCCAGTCTAAGATCGGACCGGACCGAGGGTTATGGTAGCACATGCTGGGCTCAGGCATGTGCTGGTGTTGCATTTTTCTTCGACGGGGCACCATCACCAGAGCATCACCGGAGAACCTGATCGACGGCATTGGGGTTCCGACGATCAGGGGGCCGGGGGGCGCTGTGCGCACATGATGTGCGATGGGTGCTGGTACTTGGCCCTTATATTGGCCCCCTATCCCTCATCAAACCTCGAGAACTCACACCCCCTTAAAGAGAACTTGAGATTTTACAGGTTTGCTGCCAGTAGCAATTAAAGTGTCTGAAATGGGGACACTTTTTTCAAATGGTCACAAAATCTTATACACTTCTAGTTTTTAGCTGAATTCTTTTATGCATGCCAACAAAAATTCAAGGATCACATATGCCAAGTTTGGGGCTAAAACTCCTTCCAAAAAAATTTAAAAAAATCCCGAACCGTAAAAAGTTTCAAAAATCATGAAAAATAGAAAACGGGTCATCTTGCCATTAAACTTCACGTGAAGGCTTAAGGGACCATTGTATGAATTTACAAGCCATAAAAATCGCATTGCCACATAGAAATATGAAGATGTGCCTAAAGCCACCTACCACCCTATCGATCCACGGCTTACGCATCCAGTCTCTCTGGCCGGCATAGTGCCCGCCCGCCCGCCCGTCCGCTTGTTTCGTTGGTTGGCTTAGGCATACGGATTTCATTCCCAATCTAAGATCAAACCGAACTGAGGGTTCCGATAGCAGGATCGACAGCACGCAGAGGGGGGACCCGACGATCTCTGGCTTACGCATCCCGCCCCTCTGGCCGGCTGAGCGCCCGTACGCCCGTTTCGTGGGTTGACTTAGGCATACGGAGTTCATTCCCAGTCTAAGATTGGACCGAACCAAGGGTTGTGGTAGCACATGCTGGGCTGGGCTGGGCATGTGCTGGTGTCGCATTTTTCTTCGTCGGGGGACCATCGTCGGAGCATTGTCGGAGAACCTGACCGACGGCATTGGGGTTCCGGCAATCGGGGGGGCCGGGGGGTGTGCGCACATGATGTGCGATGGGTGCTGGTACTTGGCCCCATATTGGCCCCCTATCCCTCATCAAACCTTGAGAACTCACACCCCCTTAAAGAGCATTTGAGATTTTACAGGTTTGCTGCCAGTAGCCATTAAAATGTTTGGAATGAGGACACTTTTTTCAATTGGTTACAAAATCTTGTACACTTTGAGTTTTTAGCTGAATTTTTTTGTGCATGCCAACAAAAATAGAAGCATCATGTTTACCAGGTTTGGGGCCAAAACTCCTTCCGAAAAATTTAAAAAAATCCCCAACCGTAAAAAGTTTCAAAAATCATGAAAAATAGAAAATGAGTCATCTTGCCATGAAACTTCACGTGAAGGCTTAAGGGACCATTGTATGAATTTACAAGCCACAAAAATGGCATTGTCATGCAAAAATTTGAAGATGTGCGTAAACCCGCCTAGCACCTTATCGATCCACGGCTTACGCATCCCGTCTCTCTGACCGGCGTAATGCCCGTCCGTCCGCTCGTTTCATCGGTTGGCTCATGCATACGGAGTTCATTCCCAGTCTAAGATTGGATTGGATCGAGGGTTGCGGCAGCAGGATCGACAACACGCAGAGGGGGACCCAGTCGATCCCCAACTTGCGCATCCTGCCCCTCTGGCTGGCTGAGCGCCCGCACGCTCATTTCGTGGGTTGACTTAGGCATACGAAGTTCATTCCCAGTCTAAAATCGGACCAGACCAAGGGTTACGGTTGCACATGCTGGGCTCGGGCATGTGTTGGTGCCTCATTTTTCTTCGTCGGGGCACCATCGTCGGAGAACCTGACCGGCGGCATTGGGGTTCCGACGATCGGGGGGGTCAGGGGGTGCGCGCACATGATGTGTGATGGGTGCTGGTACTTGGCCCTTATAGTGGCCCCCTATCCCTCATCAAACCTCAAGAACTCACACCCCCTTAAAGAGCATTTGAGATTTTATAGGTTTGCTGCCAGTAGCCATTAAAGTGTCTGAAATGGGGACACTTTTTTCAAATGGTCACAAAGTCTTGTACACTTTTTAGCTGAATTTTTTTGTGCATGCCAACAAAAATACAAGGATCACATCTACCAAGTTTGGGGCCAAAATTCCTTCCGAAAAAATTTTGAAAAATCCCAAATTGCAAAAAGTTTTGAAAATCGTGAAAAATAGAAAATGAGTCGTCTTGCCATGAAACTTCACGTGAAGGCTTAAGGGACAATTGTATGAATTTACAAGCCAAAAAAATGGCATTGGCACGTAAAAATATGAAGATGTGCCTAAACCCACCTACCACCCTATCGATCCATGGTTTGTGCATCCCGTCTCTTTGGCTGGCGTAGTACCCGCCCGCCCGCTTGCCCGCTCGTTTCGTCGGTTGTCTTAGGCATACGGAGTTCATTCCTATTCTAAGTTTAGACCAGACACAGGGTTGCGACAGTAGGATTGGTAGCACGTAGAAGGGGACCTAGCCGATCCCCGACTTGCGTATCCCTTCCCTCTGGTCGGCTGAGCGCCCGCACGCTCGTTTCATTGGTTGACTTAGGCATACGGAGTTCATTCCCAGTCTAAGCATACGAAGTTCATTCCCAGTCTAAGATCGACCAGACAAAGGGTTGCGGCAATACATACTGGGCTGGGGCATGTGCTGGTGCCGCATTTTTCTTCACCGAGGCACCATCACCAGAGCATCGTCGGAGAACCCGACCGACGGCATTGGGGTTTTGGCGATCGGGGGGCCCGGGGGGTGTGCGCACATGATGTTCGATGGGTGCTGGTACTTGGCCCTTATATTGGCCCCCTATGCCTCATCAAACCTGGAGAACTCACAACCCCTTAAAGAGCATTTGAGATTTTACAGGTTTGCTGCTAGTAGCCATTAAAGTGTCTGAAATAGGGACACTTTTTTCAAATGGTCACAAAATCTTGTCCATTTCGAGTTTTTAGCTGAATTTTTTTGTGCATGCCAAAAAAAATACAAGGATCAGGTCTACCAAGTTTGGGGCCAAAACTCCTTCCGAAAAAATTTTAAAAAATCCCAAACCATAAAAAGTTTTGAAAATTGTGAAAAATAGAAAATGAGTCGGCTTGCCATGAAACTTCACGTGAAGGCTTAAGGGACCATTGTGTGAATTTACAAGCCATAAAAATGGCATTGGTACACAGAAATATGAAGATGTGTCTAAACCCACCTACCATCCATCATCCACGGCTTGCGCATCCCATTTCCCTGGCCGACGTAGTGCCCGTCCGCCTGTTTACTCGTTTCATCGGTTGGCTTAGGCATACAGAGTTCATTCCCAGTCTAAGATCAGACCAGACCGAGGGTTGTGGCAGCAGGATTGGCAGCATGCAGAGGGGGACCTGGCCGATCCCCGGGTTGTGCATCCTGCCCCTCTGGCCGGCTGAGCGCCCGCACGCTTATTCCGTGGGTTGACTTAGGCATACGGAGTTCATTTCCAGTTTAAGCATATGAAGTTCGTTCCCAGTCTAAGATCAGACAAGACCTAGGGTTGCGGCAGCACATGCTGGGCTTGGGATGTGCTGGTGCCACTTTTTTTTTCGTCGGGGCACCATCGCCGGAGAACCTAACCAGCGGCATTGGGGATCCGGCGATCAGGGGGGCCGGGGGGTGTGCGCACATGATGTGCGATGGGTGCTGGTATTTGGCCCTTATATTGGGCCCCTATCGATCATCAAACCTTGAGAACTCACACCCCCTTAAAGTGCATTTGAGATTTTACAGGTTTGCTACCAGTAGCCATTAAAGTATCTGAAATGGGGACACTTTTTTCAAATGGTCGCAAAATCTTGTACATTTCGAGTTTTTAGCTGAATTTTTTTGTGCATGCCAATAAAAATACAAGGATCTCATCTACCAAATTTGCAGCCAAAAATCCTTCCGAAAAAATTTTAAAAAATCCCAAATCGTAAAAAGTTTTAAAAATCATGAAAAATAGAAAACGAGTCATCTTGCCATGAAACTTCACGTGAAGGCTTACGGGACCATTGTATGAATTTACAAGCCATAAAAATGGCATTGAGATGCAGAAATATGAAGACGTGCCTAGACCCACGTACCGCCCTATCGATCCATGGCTTGCGCATCCCGTCTCTTTGGCCGGCGTAGTGCCCGCCTGCCCACCCGCCTGCTCGCTTCGTCGATTGGCTTAGGCATACGGAGCTCATTCCTAGTCTAAGATCAGATTGGACTGAGGGTTGCAGTAGTAGGATTGGCAGCATGCAATCGGGGACCTGGCCGATCCCAAGCTTGCACATCCCGCCCCTCTGGCCGGCTGAGTACCCGCACGCTTGTGTCATGGGTTGACTTAGGCATAGGGAGTTCATTCCCAGTCTAAGTATATGGAGTTCATTCCCAGTCTAAGATCAGACTAGACTAAGGGTTACGGCAGCACATGCTGGGCTTGGGCATGTGTCGGTGTCGCATTTTTCTTCACCGGGCCACCATCATCAGAGCATCACCGGAGAACCTGACCGTCGGCATTGGGGTTCTGATGATGGGGGGGCTGAGGGGGGTGTACGCACATGATGTGCGATGGGTGCTGGAACTTAGCCCTTATGTTGGCCCCCTATCCCTCATCAAACGTCAAGAACTTTCACCCTCTTAAAGAGCATTTGAGATTTTGCAGGTTTGCTGTCAGTAGCCATTAAAGTGTCTGAAATGAGGACACTTTTTTCAAATGGTCACAAAATCTTGTACACTACGAGTTTTTAGCTGAATTTTTTTGTGCATGCCAACAAAAATGCAAGGATCTTGTCTACCAAGTTTGGGGCCAAAACTTCTTCCAAAAAAGTTTTAAAAAATCTCCAACCGCAAAAAGTTTCGAGAATCATGAAAAATAGAAAAAAAGTCATCTTGCCGTGAAACTTCACGTGAAGGCTTCAGGGACCATTGTATGAATTTGCAGGCCATAAAAATGGCATTGGTCGGCAGAAATATGAAGATGTGACTAAACCCACCTACCACCCTATCAATCCACAGCTTGCGCATCCCGTCCCTTTGGCCGACGTAGTGCCCGCCCGCCCGCCTGCTCGTTTCATCGGTTGGCTTAGGCATACGGAGTTCATTCCCAGTGTAAGATTAGACTGGATCGAGGGTTACAGGAGCAAGATTGACAGCACGTAGAGGGGGACCCGATCGATCCCCAGCTTGTGCATCCTGCCCCTCTGGTCGGTTGAGCGCCTGCACGCTCGTTTTGTGGGTTGACTTAGGCATACAGAGTTCATTCCCAGTCTAAGCATACGGAGTTCATTGCCAGTCTAAGACCAGACCGGACCGAGGGTTGCGGCAGCACATCCTGGGCTCGGGCAAGTGTTGGTGCCGTATTTTTCTTCATCGGGGCACCATCGCCGGAGCATCGTCGGAGAACCTGACCGACGGCATTGGCGTTCCGTCGATCGGGGGCCCCGGGGGGTGTGCGCACATGATGTGCGATGGGTGCTGGTACTTGGCCCTTATATTGGCCCCCTATCCCTCATCAAACCTCGAGAACTCACACCCCCTTAAAGAGCATTTGAGATTTTACAGGTTTGCTGCCACTAGCCATTAAAGTGTCTGAAATGGGGACACTTTTTTCAAATGGTCAAAAAATCTTGTACACTTCGTGTTTTTGGCTGAATTTTTTTATACATGCCAACAAAAATACAAGGATCATGTCTACCAAGTTTGGGCCCAAAACCCCTTCCGAAAAAATTTTAAAAAATCCCGCCTGCCCACCCGCTCGTTTCGTCGATTGGCTTAGGCGTACGGAGTTCATTCCCAGTCTAAGATCATACCGAACTAAGGGTTATGGTAGCAGGATCAGTAGCACGTAGAGGGGGACCCCACCGATCCCTGGCTTGTGCATCCCGCTCTTCTGGCCGACTGAGCGCCTGCACGCTCGTTTCGTGGGTTGACTTAGGCATACAGAGTTCATTCCCAGTCTAAGCATACGGAGTTCATTGCTAGTCTAAGATTGTACCAGACCGAGGGTTACGGCGGCACATGTTGGGCTCGGACATGTGCTGGTGCCGCATTATTCTTCATCGGGGCACCATCACCGGAGCATCATCGGAGAACCTGACCGGCGGCATTGGGGTTTCGGTGATCGGGGGGGCGGGGGTTGTGTGCACATGATGTGCGATGGGTGCTGGTACTTGGACCTTATATTGGCCCCCTATCCCTCGTCAAACCTCGAGAACTCACACCCCCTTAAAGAGCATTTGAGATTTTACAGGTTTACTGCCAGTAGCCGTTAAAGTGTCTGAAATGGGGACACTTTTTTCAAATGGTCACAAAATCTTATACACTTCGAGTTTTTAAAAGAATTTTTTTGTGCATGCCAACAAAAATACAGAGATCACGTCTACCAAATTTGGGCCCAAAAATCCTTCTAAAAAAATTTTAAAAAATCCTGAACTGTAAAAAGTTTGGAAATTTGTGAAAAATAGAAAATGAGGCGTCTTGCCATGAAACTTCACGTGAAGGCTTAAGGGACCATTGTATGAATTTACAAGCGATAAAAATGGCATTGGCACATAGAAATATGAAGATGTGCCTAAACCCACCTACCACCCTATCGATACACGGCTTGCGCATCCCATGTCTCTGGCCGACGTAGTGCTCGCCCGTAGACCCGCCCGCCCGCCCGCTCGTTTCATTGGTTGGCTTAGGCATACGGAGTTCATTCCCAGTCTAAGATCAGACCAGACCGAAGGTTGCAGTAGCAGGATCGGTAGCACGCATAGGGGGACCCAATCGATACCCGGCTTGCGCATCCCGCCCCTCTGGCCAGCTGAGCACCCGCACGCTCGTTTTATGGGTTGACTTAGGCATACGGAGTTCATTCCCAGTCTAAGCATACTGAGTTCTTTCCCAGTCTAAGATCGGACTAGACCGAGGGTTACGGCAGCACATGCTAGGCTCGAGCATGTGCTGGTGTCGTATTTTTCTTCTCGGGGGCCCAATCGTCGGAGCATCACTGGAGAACCTGATCGACGGCATTGGGGTTCCGACGATTGGGGGGGACGGGGGGGTGTGCACAGATGATATGTGACGGGTGTTGGTACTTGGCACTTATATTGGGCCCCTATCCCTCATCAAACCTTGAGATCTCACACTCCCTTAAAGAGTATTTGAGATTTTACAGGTTTGCTGCCAGTAGCCATTAAAGTGTTTGAAATGGGTACACTTTTTTCAAATGGTCACAAAATCTTGTACATTTCGAGTTTTTGGCTGAATTCTTTTGTGCATGCCAACACAAATACAAGGATCATGTCTACCAGGTTTGGGGCAAAAACTCTTTCCCAAAAAATTTTAAAAAATCTCGAACCGCAAAAAGTTTCAAAAATCGTGAAAAATAAAAAAGGAGTCGTCTTGCCATTAAACTTCACGTGAAGGCTTCAGGGACCATTGTATGAATTTACAAGCCACAAAAATGGCATTGGCATATAGAAATATGAAGATGTGCCTAAACCAACCTACCACCCGATCGATCCACGGCTTGCGCATCCCGTCTCTCTGGCGACGTCGTGCCCGCCCGCCCGTCCGCACGCTCATTTCGTCGGTTTGCTTAGGCATACAGAGTTCATTCCCAGTCTAAGATCGGACGGGACAGAGGGTTGCGGCAGCAAAATCGACAACACGTAGAAGGGGACCCGGCCGATCCCCGGCTTGCGCATCCTGCCCTCTGGTCGGTTGAGCGCCCGCACGCTCGTTTCGTGGGTTGACTTAGGCATACAGAGTTCATTCCCAGTCTAAGCATACGGAGTTCATTGCCAGTCTAAGACCAGACCAGACCGAGGGTTGCGGCTGCACATCCTGGGCTCGGGCAAGTGTTGGTGCCGCATTTTTCTTCATCGGGGCACCATCGTCGGAGCATCGTCGGAGAACCTGACCAACGGCATTGGGGTTCCGTCGATCGGGGGCCCGGGGGGTGTGCGCACATGATGTGCGATGGGTGCTGGTACTTGGCCCTTATATTGGCCCCCTATCCCTCATCAAACCTCGAGAACTCACACCCCCTTAAAGAGCATTTGAGATTTTACAGGTTTGCTGCCAGTAGCCATTAAAGTGTCTGAAATGGGGACACTTTTTTCAAATGGTCACAAAATCTTGTACACTTCGAGGTTTTAGCTGAATTGTTTTGTGCATGCCAACAAAAATACAAGCATCACGTCTACCAAGTTTTGAGTGAAAAATCCTTCTGAAAAAATTTTAAAAAATCCCGAACCGTAAAAAGTTTTGAAAATCGTGAAAAATAGAAAACGAGTCGTCTTGCCATGAAACTTCACGTGAAGGCTTAAGGGGCCATTGTATGAATTTACAAGCCATAAAAATGGCATTGGCATGCAGAAATATGAAGATGTGCCTAAACCCACCTACCACACTATTGATCCACGGCTTGCGCATCCCGTCTCTCTGGCCGGCGTAGTGCCCGCCCGACCGCCCACCTACTCGTTTCGTCGGTTGGCTTAGGCATATGGGTTCATTCCCAGTCTAAGATCGGATCGGACCGAGGGTTGTGGCAGCAAGATCGGTAGCACGTAGAGTGGGACCCGGCCAATCCCCAGGTTGCGCATCCCGCCCCTCTGGCCGGCTGAGCGCCCGCACGCTCGTTTCGTGGGTTGACTTAGGCATACGGAGTTCATACCCAGTCTAAGCATACGGAGTTAATTCCCAGTCTAAGATCAGACTAGACCGAGCGTTGTGGCAGCACATGTTGGGCTCGGGCATGCGCTGATGCCGCATTTTTCCTCACCGGGGAACCATCCTCGGAGAACCAGACCGGTGACATTGGGGTTCCGACGATCGGGGGGCTGGAGGGGTGTGCGCACATGATGTACGATGGGTGCTGGTACTTGGCCCTTATATTGGCCCCCTATCCCTCATCAAACCTCGAGAACTCACACCCCCTTAAAGAGCATTTGAGATTTTACAGGTTTGCTGCCAGTAGCCATTAAAGTGTCTGAAATGGGGACACTTTTTTCAAATGGTCACAAAATCTTGTACACTTCGAGGTTTTAGCTGAATTGTTTTGTGCATGCCAACAAAAATACAAGGATCACGTCTACCAAGTTTTGAGTGAAAAATCCTTCTGAAAAATTTTTAAAGAATCCCGAACCGTAAAAAGTTTTGAAAATCGTGAAAAATAAAAAACGAGTCGTCTTGCCATGAAACTTCACGTGAAGGCTTAAGGGGCCATTGTATGAATTTACAAGCCATAAAAATGGCATTGGCATGCAGAAATATGAAGATGTGCCTAAACCCACCTACCATACTATCGATCCACGGCTTGCGCATCCCGTCTCTCTGGCCGGCGTAGTGCCAGCCCGATCGCCCACCTACTCGTTTCGTCGGTTGGCTTAGGCATATGGGTTCATTCCCAGTCTAAGATCGGATCGGACCGAGGGTTGTGGCAGCAAGATCGGTAGCACATAGAGTGGGACCCGGCCAATCCCCAGGTTACGCATCCCGCCCCTCTGGCCGGCTGAGCGCCCGCACGCTCATTTCGTGGGTTGACTTAGGCATACGGAGTTCATACCCAGTCTAAGCATACGGAGTTAATTCCCAGTCTAAGATCGGACTGGACCGAGCGTTATGGCAGCACATGTTGGGCTCGGGCATGTGCTGATGCCGCATTTTTCCTCACCGGGGAACCATCCTCGGAGAACCAGACCGGTGACATTGGGGTTCGACGATCGGGGGGGCTGGAGGGGTGTGCGCACATGATGTGCGATGTGTGCTGGTACTTGGCCCTTATATTGGCCTCCTATACCTCATCAAACCTTGAGAACTCACACCCCCTTAAAGAGCATTTGAGATTTTACAGGTTTGTTGCCAGTAGCAATTAAAGTGTCTGAAATGGGGACACTTTTTTCGAATGGTCACAAAATCTTGTACACTTTGAGTTTTTAGCTGAATTTTTTTGTGCATGCCAGAAAAAATACAAGGATCACGTCTACCAAGTTTGGGACCAAAACTCCTTCCGAAAAAATTTCAAAAAATCCCGAACCTCAAAAAGTTTCGAAAAACATGAAAAATAGAACACGAGTCGTCTTGGCATGAAACTTCATGTGAAGGCTTAAGGGACCATTGTATGAATTTACAAGCCATAAAAATGGCATTGGCACATAGAAATATGAAGAAGTGCGTAAACCCACGTACCACCCTATCGATCCACGGCTTGCGCATCCCGTCTCTCTAGCCGGCGTAGTGCCCGCCCACCCGCCTGCTCGTTTCGTCAGTTGGCTTAGGCATACGGAGTTCATTCCCAATCTAAGATCAGCCCAGACCAAGGGTTGCAGCAGCAGGATCGGCAGCACGCAGAGGTAGACCCGATCGATCCTCGGTTTACGCATCCTACCCTTCTGGCCGGCTGAGCGCCCGTACGCTCATTACGTGGGTTGACTTAGGCATACGGAGTTCATTCCCAATCTAAGATCGGACCCGACCGAGGGTTGCGGCAGCACATGCTGGGCTCAGGCATGTGCTGGCGCTGCATTTTTCTTCGTCGGGGCACCATCCCCGGAGCATCGTCGGAGAACCTGACCGATGGCATTGGGGTTACGACGATCGGTGGGGCCCGGGGGTGCGCACACATGATGTGCGATGGGTGCTGGTACTTCACCCTTATATTGGCCCCCTATCCCTCATCAAACCTCAAGAACTCACACCCCCATAAAGAGCATTTGAGATTTTACAGGTTTGCTGCCAGTAGCCATTAAAGTGTCTGGAATGGGGACACTTTTTTTAAATGGTCACAAAATCTTTTACAGATCGAGTTTTTAGCTGAATTTTTTTATGGATGTGAACAAAAATACAAGGACCACATCTACCAAGTTTGGGGCCAAAACTCCTTTCGAAAAAATTTTAACAAATCCCGAACTGCAAAAAGGTTTGAAAGTCGTGAAAAATCGAAAACGAGTCGTCTTGCCATGAAACTTCACGTGAAGGCTTAAGGGACTATTGTATGAATTTACAAGCCATAAAAATGGCATTGGCACACAGAAATATGAAGATGTACCTAAACCCACCTACCACCCTATCGATCCACAGCTTGCGCATCCCATCTCTCTGGCCGGCGTAGTGCCCGCCCGCTCGCCCGCCCACTCGTTTCATCGGTTGGCTTAGGCATATCGAGTTCATTCCCAGTCTAAGATCGGACCCGACTGAGGGTTGCGACAGTAGGATCGACAGCACACAGAGGGTGACCTGATTGATCCCCAGCTTGTGCATCCCGCCCCTCTGGTCGACTGAGCACCCGCACACTCGTTTCGTGGGTTGACTTAGGCATACGAAGTTCATTCCCAGTCTAAGCATACAAAGTTCATTCCCAATCTAAGATCGAACCGGACCGAGGGTTGCAGCGGCACATGCTGGGCTCGGGCATGTGCTGGTGCCGTATTTTTCTTCGTCGGGGCACCATCGCCGTAGCATCGCCGAAGAACCTGAATGGCGGCATTGGGGTTCCGGAGATTGGGGGGGCCGGGGGGTGTGCGCACATGATGTACGATGGGTGCTGGTACTTGGCCCTTATATTGGCCCCCTATCCCTCATCAAACCTCGAGAACTCACACCCCCTTAAAGAGCATTTGAGATTTTACAGGTTTGTTGCCAGTAGCAATTAAAGTGTCTGAAATGGGGACACTTTTTTCAAATGGTCACAAAAACTTGTACACTTTGAGTTTTTAGCTGAATTATTTTGTGCATGCCAACAAAAATACAAGGATCACGTCTACTAAGTTTGGGGCCCGGCCGCCCGTTCGTTTCATCAGTTGGCTTAGGCATACGGAGTTCATTCCCAATCTAAGATCAGACCGGACCGAGGGCTGCAGTAGCAGGATTGGCAACACACCGAGGGGGACCCAACCGATCCCCGGCTTGCACATCCTGCCCCTCTGGCCGACTGAGCCCCTGCACGCTTGTTTCGTGGGTTGACTTAGGCATACAGAGTTCATTCCCAGTCTAAGCATACGGAGTTCATTCCAAATCTAAGATCGGACCGGACCAAGGGTTGCGGTAGCACATGCTAGGATCGGGCATGTGCTGGTGTCGCATTTTTGTTCGTCGGTGCACCATCGTCGGAGCATCGCTGGAGAACCTGACAGGTGGCATTGGGGTTCTGGCGATCGAGGGGGCTGGGGGGGTGTGCGCACATGATGTGCGATGGGTGCTGGTACTTGGCCCTTATATTGGCCCCCTATCCCTCATCAAACCCCGAGAACTCACACCCCCTTAAAGAGCATTTGAGATTTTACAGGTTTGCTGCCAGTAGCCATTAAAGTGTCTGAAATGGGGACACTTTTTTCAAATGGTCACAAATCTTGTACACTTCGATTTTTTAGCTGAATTTTTTTGTGCATGCCAAAAAAATTACAAGGATCACGTCTACCAAGTTTGGGGCCAAAACACCTTCAAAAAAAATTTTAAAAAATCTCGAACCGCAAAAAGCTTCCAAAATCGTGAAAAATAGAGAAAGAGTCGTCTTGCCATGAAACTTTACGTGAAGGCTTAAGGGACCATTGTATGAATTTACAAGCCATAAAAATGGCATTGGCATGCAGAAATATGAAGATGTGCCTAAACCCACCCACCACCCTATCGATCCACAGCCTGTGCATCCCGTCTCTCTGGTCGGCGTACTGCCCGCCCGCCCGCCCGCTCTTTCGTTTCGTCGATTGGCTTAGGCATATAGAGTTCATTCTCAGTCTAAGATCAGACCGGACCGAGGGTTGCGGTAGTAGGATCGACAGAACGCAGAGGGTGACCCGGTCGATCCCTGACTTGCACATCCGGCCCCTCTGGCCGGCTGAGTGCCCGAACGCTCGTTTCGTGGGTTGACTTAGGCATACGGAGTTCATTCCCAGTCCAAGCATACGAAGTTCATTGCCAGTCTAAGATCGAACCGGACTGAGTGCTAGGCTCAGGCATGTGCTGGTGCCTCATTTTTTTTCATTGGGGCACCATCGTCGAAGCATCACCGGAGAACCTGACCGGTGGCATTGGCGTTCCGGTGATTCGGGGGGGCCGGGTAGGTGTGCGCACATGATGTGCGATGGCTGCTGGTACTTGTCCCTTATAGTGGCCCCCTATCCCTCATCAAACCTCAAGAACTCACACCCCCTTAAAGAGCATTTGAGATTTTACAGGTTTGCCGCCAGTAGCCATTAAAGTGCCTGAAATGGAGACACTTTTTTCAAATGGTCACAAAATCTTGTACACTTTGAGTTTTTAGTTGAATTTTTTTGTTCATGCCAAAAAAAATACAAGGATCATGTCTACCATGTTTGGGGCCAAAACTCTTTTCGAAAAAATTTTAAAAAATCCCGAACTGTAACAAGTTTTAAAAATCATGAAAAATAGAAAACGAGTCGTCTTGCCATGAAACTTCACGTGAAGCCTTAAGGGACCATTGTATGAATTTACAAGCCATAAAAATGGCATTGGCACATAGAAATATCAAGATGTGCCTAAACCCACCTACCACCCTATCGATCCATGGCTTGCGCATCCCGTCTCTCCGGCCGGCTTAGTGCCCACCCGCCTGCTCGTTTGGTCGGTTGGCTTAGGCATACGAAGTTCATTCCCAGTCTAAGATCCGATCAGACCGAGGTTTATGGCAGTAGGATCGACAGCACGCAGAGGGGGACCCGGCCAATCCCCGGCTTGCACATCCCGCCCCTCTGGCCGGTTGAGCGCCCGCACGTTCGTTTCGTGGGTTGACTTAGGCATACGGAGTTCATTCCAAGTCCAATCATACGAAGTTCATTCCCAATCTAGGATCAGACCAGACCGAGTGTTGCGGTAGCACATGCTTTGCTTAGGCATGTGCCGGTGCCGCATTTTTCTTCACCGGGGCACCATCGTCGGAGAACCTGACCGACGGCATTAGGGTTCCGACGATCGGGGGGGCCGAGGGGTGTGCGCACAGGATGTGCGATGGGTGCTGGTACTTGGCCCTTATATTGGCCCCCTATCCCTCATCAAGCCTCGAGAACTCACACCCCCTTAAAGAGCATTTCAGATTTTACAGGTTTGCTGCCAGTGGCCATTAAAGTGTCTGAAATGGGGACACTTTTTTCAAATGGTCGTAAAATCTTGAACACTTCGAGTTTTTAGCTGAATTTTTTTGTGCATGCCTACAAAAATACAAGGATCACGTCTACCAAGGTTTGGTTCAAAATGCCTTCTAAAAAAATTTTAAAAAATCCCGAACCGTAAAAAGTTTCAAAAATCATGAAAAATAGAAAACGAGTCATCTTGCCATGAAACTTCATGTGAAGGCTTAAGGGACCATTGTATGAATTTACAAGCCATAAAAATGGCATTGGCATGGAGAAATATGAAGATGTGCCTAAACCCACCTACCACCCTATCGATTCACGGCTTGCGCATCCCGTCTCTCTGGCCGGCGTAGTGCCCGCCCGCCCGCCCGCTCGTTTCGTCGGTTGGCTGAGGCATACGGTGTTCATTCCCAATCTAAGATCCTACTAGATCGAGGGTTGTGGCAGTAGGATCAGTAGCACACAGAGGGGGACCCGGTCGATCCTTCGCTTGCGCATCCTGCCCTTATGGTCGACGGAGTGCCCGCACGCTCGTTTCATGGTTTGACTTAGGCATACGGAGTTCATTCCCAGTCTAAGCATACGGAGTTCATTCCCAGTCTAAGATCAGGCCAGACTGAGGGTGCGGCAGCACATGCCGGGCTCAGGCAAGTGCCGGTGCCGTATTTTTCTTCACCGGGGCACCATCGCCGGAGAACCTGATCGACGGTATTGGGGTTTCGACGATCGGGGGGGCCGGGGGGGTGTGCGCACATGATGTGCGATCGGTGCTGGTACTTGGCCCTTATATGGGCCCACTATCCCTCATCAAACCTCGAGAACTCACACCCCCTTAAAGAGCATTTGAGATTTTACAGGTTTGCTGCCAGTAGCCATTAAAGTGCTTGAAATGGGGACACTTTTTTCAAATGGTCCCAAAATCTTGTACACTTCGAGTTTTTAGCTGAACTTTTTTGTGCATGCCAAAAAAAATACAAGGATCACGTCTGCCAAGTTTTGAGCCAAAAGTCCTTCCAAAAAAATTTTGAAAAATCCCAAACCGCAAAAAGTTTCAAAAATCATGAAAAATAAAAAATGAGTCGTCTTGCCATTAAACTTCACATGAAGACTTAAGGGACCATTGTATGAATTTACAAGCCATAAAAATGGCATTGGCACATAGAAATATGAAGATGTACCTAAACCCACCTACCACCCTATCGATCCACAGCTTGCACATCCCGTCTCCCTGGCCGACGTTGTGCCCGCCCGTCCGTTCGTTTCGTCGGTTGTTCTAGGCATACGGAGTTCATTCCCAGTATAAGATCAGACTGGACCAAGGGTAACGGTAGCAGGATCGACAGCATACAGAGGGGGACCCGATCGATCCCTGGGTTGCGCATCCCGCCCCTCTGGCCGGCTGAGCGCCCGCACACTCGTTTCGTGGGTTGACTTAGGCATACGGAGTTCATTCCCTGTCTAAGCATACGGAGTTCATTCCCAATCTAAGATCGGACCGGACCGAGGGTTACAACAACACATGCTGGGCTCAGGCATGTGCTGGTACCACATTTTTCTTCTGTGGGGCACCACCGTCGGAGCATCCCCGAAGAACCTGACTGGCAGAATTGGGGTTCCGGCGATCGGGGGGCCGGGGGGTGTGCGCACATAATGTGCGATGGGTGCTGGTACTTGGACCTTATATTGGCCCCCTATCCCTCATCAAACCTCGAGAACTCACACCCCCTTAAAGAGCATTTGAGATTTTACAGGTTTACTGCCAGTAGCCGTTAAAGTGTCTGAAATGGGGACACTTTTTTCAAATTGTCACAAAATCTTGTACACTTCGAGTTTTTAAATGAATTTTTTTGTGCATGCCAACAAAAATTCAGAGATCACGTCTACCAAATTTGGGCCCAAAAATTCTTCTAAAAAAATTTTTAAAAATTCTGAACTGTAAAAAGTTTGGAAATTTGTGAAAAATAGAAAAGGAGTCGTCTTGCCTTGAAACTTCACGTGAAGGCTTAAGGGACCATTGTATGAATTTACAAGCCATAAAAATGGCATTGGATCACAGAACTATGAAGATGTGCCTAAACCCACTTACCACCCTATCGATCCATGGCTTCCGCATCTCGTCTCTCTGGCTGGCGTAGTGCCCGTTCGTCGGTTGGGTTAGGTATACGAAGTTCATTCCCAGTCAAAGATTGGACCGGATCGAGGGTTGCGGCAGCAGGATCTACAGCACGCAGAGGGGTCCCGACCAATCCCCGGCTTGCGCATCCCACCCCTCTAGCCTGCTGAGTGCCCGCACGCTCATTTTGTGGGTTGACTTAGGCATACGGAGTTCATTCCCAGTCTAAGCATACGAAGTTCATTCCCAGTCTAAGATCAGACTGGACCGAGGGTTATGGCAGCACATGCTGGGCTCGGGCATTTACTGGTGCCACATTTTTCTTCGTTGGAGCATCACCGGAGAACCTGATCGATGGCATTGGGGTTCCGGCTATCATCAACCCTCAAGAACTCACACCCCCTTAAAGAGCATTTGAGATTTTACAGGTTTGCTGCCAGTAGCCATTAAAGTGCCTGAAATGGGGACACTTTTTTCAAATGGTCACAAAATATTGTACACTTCGAGTTTTTAGCTGAATTGTTTTGTGCATGCCAACAAAAATACAAGGATCACGTCTACCAAGTTTGGGGCCAAACCCCTTCCAAAAAAATTTTAAAAAATCCTGAACCGTAAAAATTTTGAAAATCGTGAAAAATAGAAAACGAGTCGTCTTGCCATGAAACTTCATGTGAAGACTTAAGGGACCATTGTATGAATTTACAAGCCATAAAAATTACATTGGCATGCAGAAATATGAAGATGTGACTTAACACACCTACCACCCTATCGATCCACGGCTTGCACATCCCGTCTCTCTGGCCGGCGTAGTGCTCGCCAGGCCGCTCACTCGCTCGTTTCATCGGTTGGCTTTGGCAAACGAAGTTCATTCCCAGTCTAAGATCAGACCAGATCGAGGGTTATGGGAGCACGATCGGTAGCAAGCAGAGGTGGACCCGATCGATCCTCGGCTTGCGCATCCCGCCCCTCGGCCGACAGAGTGCCCGCACGCTCGTTTCGTAGGTTGACTTAGGCATACGGAGTTCATTCCCAGTCTAAGCATACGAAGTTCATTCTCAGTCTAAGATCAAACCAGACCGAGGGTTGCGGCAGCACATGCTGGGTTCGGGCATGTGCTGGTGCCACATTTTTCTTCGTCGGGGAAGCATTGCAGGAGCATCGCTGGAGAACCTGACCTGCGGCATTGGGGTTCCGGCGATCGGGGGGGCGGGGGGGTGTGCGTACATGATGTGCGATGGGTGCTGGTACTTGGCCCTTATATTGGCCCCCCATCCCTCATCAAACCTCGAGAACTCACACCCCTTAAAGAGCATTTGAGATTTTACAGGTTTGCTGCCAGTAGCCATTAAAGTGTCTGAAATGGGGACACTTTTTTCAAATGGTCACAAAATCTTGTACACTTGAAGTTTTTGGCTGAATTTTTTTATGCATGCCAACAAAAATACAAGGATCATGTCTACCAAGTTTGGGGCCAAAAATCCTTCTGAAAAAATTTTAAAAAATCCCGAAGCACAAAAAGTTTCAAAAATCGTAAAAAATAGAAAATGAGTCATCTTGCCATGAAACTTCACGTTGTATGAATTTACAAGCCATAAAAATGGCATTGGCATGCAGAAATATGAAGATGTGCCTAAACCCACCTACCACCCTATCAATCCACGGCTTGCGCATCCCGTCTCTCTGGCCGACGTAGTGCCCGCCCGCCCGCCTGCACATATCGTCAGTTGGCTTAGGCATACGGAGTTCATTCCCAGTCTAAGATCAGACCGGACCGAGGGTGGTGGCAGCAGGATCGACAGCATGCAGAGGGGGACCCGTTCAATCGCCGGCTTACGCATCCCGTCCCTCTGGCTGGCTGAGCGCCCGCCCGCTCGTTTCGTGGGTTGACTTAGGGATACGGAGTTCATTCCCAGTCTAAGCATACGGAGTTCATTCCCAATCTAAGATCGAACCGGACCGAGGGTTGCGGCAGCACATGTTGGGCTCAGGCATTTGTAGTTGCCGCATTTTTCTTCGTCGGGGCACCACGCTGGAGCATCATCGAAGAACCTGGCCGGTGGCATTGGGGTTCCGACGATCGGGGGGGCCGGGGGGTGTGCGCACATGATGTGCGATGGATGCTGGTACTTGGCCCTTATATTGGCCCCCTATCCCTCATCAAACCTCGAGAACTCACACCCCTTAAAGAGCATTTGAGATTTTATAGGTTTGCTGCCAGTAGCCATTAAAGTGTCTGAAATGGGGACACTTTTTTCAAATTGTCACAAAATCTTGTACACTTCGAGTTTTTAGCTGAATTTTTTTGTGCATGCCAACAAAAATAGAAGGATCACGTCTACCAAGTTTGGGGCCAAAACTTCTTCCGACAAATTTTAAAAAATCTCGAACCGCAAAAAGTTTCAAAAATCGTGAAAAATAGAAAACGACTCATCTTGCCGTGAAACTTCACGTGAAGGCTTAAGGGACCATTATATGGATTTACAAGCCATCAAAATGTCATTGGCATGCAAAAATATGATGATGTGCCTCAACCAAGCTACCACCTTATTGATCCATGGCTTGCGCATCTGTCTCTCTGGTCGGCGTAGTGCCTGCCCGCTCGCCCGCCCGTTCATTTTGTCGGTTGGCTTAGGCATACGAAGTTCACTCCCAGTCTAAGATCAGGCCAGACCGAGGGTTCTGGCAGCAGGATCGACACCACACAGAGGGGGACTCGACCAATCCCTGGCTTGCGCATCCCGCCCCTCTGGCTGGCTGAGCGCCCGTATGCTCGTTTCATGGGTTGACTTAGGCATACAGAGTTGATACCCAGTCTAAGCATACGGAGTTCATTCCCAATCTAAGATCAGACTAGACTGAGGGTTACGACAGCACATGCTAGGCTCAAGCATGTGCTGGTACCGCATTTTTCTTTGCCGGAGCATCACCGGAGAACCTAACCAGTGGCATTGGGGTTCCAGTGATCGGGGGGGCCGGGGGAGTGTGCGCACATAATGTGTGATGGGTGCTGGTACTTGGCCCTTATACTGGCCCCCTATCCATCATCAAACCTCAAGAACTCACAACCCCTTAAAGAGCATTTGACATTTTACAGGTTTGCTGCTAGTAGCCATTAAAGTGTCTGAAATGGGCACACTTTTTTCAAATGGTCATAAAATCTTGTAAACTTTGAGTTTTTAGCTGAATTTTTTGTACATGGCAACAAAAATAAAAAGTCACATCTACAAAGTTTGGGGCCAAAACTCCTTCCAAAAAAATTTTAAAAAATCTCGAACCGTAAAAAGTTTCAAAAATTGTGAAACATAGAAAACGAGTCGTCTTGCCATGAAACTTCACGTGAAGGCTTAAGGGACCATTGTATGAATTTACAAGCCATTAAAATGGCATGGGCATGCATAAATATGAAGATGTGCCTAAACCCACCTACCACGCTATCGATCCACTGCTTGCACATCTCGTCTTTCTGGCCGGCGTAGTGCCCGCCCGCTCGCCCGCACCCCGCCCGCTAGTTTCATCAGTTGGCTTAGGTATACGGAGTTCATTCCCAATCTAAGATC
Organism: Durio zibethinus; assembly: GCF_047325235.1. NCBI lineage: Eukaryota > Viridiplantae > Streptophyta > Magnoliopsida > Malvales > Malvaceae > Durio > Durio zibethinus. The sequence continues at coordinate 22,863,404 of NC_143163.1, forward strand.
AGACCGAACAGAGGGTTACGATAGCAGGATCGATAGCATGCAAAGGGGGACCCGGCCTATCCCCAGCTTGTGCATCCTGCCCTCTGGCCGGCGTAGTGCCCGTCCACCCACCCACCCGCTCGTTTCGTCGGTTGGCTTAGGCATACGGAGTTCATTCCCAGTCTAAGATCAGACCAGACTGAGGGTTGCGACAACATGATCGGTAGCACGTAGAGGGGGACCCGACCGATCCCCGGCTTGTGCATCCCGCCCTTCTGGCCGACTGAGCGCCCGCACGCTTCTTTCGTGGGTTGACTTAGGCATAAGGAGTTCATTCCCAGTCTAAGCAAACGGAGTTCATTCCCAGTCTAAGATCGGATTGGACCGAGGGTTGCAACAGCATATGTTGGGCTTGGGCATGTGGTGGTGCCGTATTTTTCTTCACCGAAGCATCGTCGGAGAACCTGACCAACGACATTGGGGTTCCGACGATCGGGGGGCCAGGGGGTGTGCGCACAGGATGTGCAATGGGTGCTGGTACTTGGCCCTTATATTGGCCCCCTATCCCTCATCAAACCTCGAGAACTCACACCCTTAAAGAGCATTTGAGATTTTACAGGTTTGCTGCCAGTAGCCATTAAAGTGTCTGAAATGGGGACACTTTTTTCAAATGGTCACAAAATCTTGTACACTTCGAGTTTTTAGCCGAATTTTTTTGTCAATACCAACAAAAATACAAGGATCACGTCTAATAGTTTGGGGCCAAAACTCCTTCCAAAAAAATTTTAAAAAATCCCGAACCGTAAAAAGTTTCAAAAATCATGAAAAATAGAAAACGAGTCGTCTTCCCATGAAACTTCACATGAAGGCTTAAGGGACCATTGTATGAATTTACAAGCCATAAAAATGGTATTGGCATGTAGAAATATGAAGATGTGCCTAAACCCACCTACCACCCTACCGATCCACGGCTTGCGCATCCCGTCTCTCTGGTCGGCGTAGTGCCTGCCCGCCCGCTAATTTCGTCGGTTGGCTCAGGCATACAAAGTTCATTCCCAGTCTAAGATCAGACCGAATGGATGGTTGCAACGGTAGGATCAGCAACACGCAGAGGGGGACCCGATCGATCCCTGGCTTGCGCATCGCACCCCTCTGGCCGGCTGAGCGCCCGCACGCACGTTTAATGGGTTAACTTAGGCATACAGAGTTCATTCCCAGTCTAAGCATACGGAGTTCATTCCTGTCTAAGATCGGACCGGACCGAGGGTTACGGTAGCACTTGCTGGGCTCAGGCATGTGCTGGAGCCACATTTTTCTTCGTCGGGGCACCATTGTCGGAGCATTGCCGGAGATCCTGACCGGCCGCATTGAGGTTCCGGCGATCGAAGGGGGCCAGGGGTGTGCGCACAAGATGTGCGATGGATGCTGGTACTTGGCCCTTATATTGGCCACCTATCCCTCATCAAACCTCGAGAACTCACACCCCCTTAAAGAGCATTTGAGATTTTACAGGTTTGCTGCCAGTAGCGATTAAAGTGTCTGAAATAGGGACACTTTTTTCAAATGGTCACAAAATCTTGTACACTTCGAGTTTTTAGCTGAATTTTTTTGTGTATGCCAACAAAAATACAAGGATCACGTCTACCAGGTTTGGGGCCAAAACTCCTTCTGAAAGGATTTTAAAAAATCCCGAACCCTAAAAAGTTTTAAAAATCATGAAAAATAGAAAACGAGTCATCTTGCCATGAAACTTCACGTGAAGGCTTATAGGACCATTGTATAAATTTACAAGCCATAAAAATGAAATTGGCACACAGAAATATGAAGATGTGCCTAAACCCACCTACCACCCTATCAATCCATGGCTTGCGCATCCCATCTCTCTGGCTGACGTAGTGCCTACCCGTTCGCCCGCCCGCTCATTTCATCGGTTGGATTAGGCATACGGAGTTCATTCCCAGTCTAAGATCAGATCAAACTGAGGGTTGCGACAGCAGGATTGGTAGAACATAAAGAGGGACCCGATCGATCCCTGACTTACGCACCCGCCCCTTTGGTCGATGAGCGCCCGCACGCTCGTTTCATGGGTTGACATAGGCATACGGAGTTCATTCCCAGTCTAATCAACGGTGTTCATTCCCAGTCTAAGATCGGATCGGACCAAGGGTTGCGGTAGCACATGCTGGGCTCGGGCATGTGCTGGTGCCGTATTTTTCTTCGCCAGGGCACCATCGCCAGAGCATCATCGGAGAACTTGACCGACGACATTGGGGTTCTGACGATCGAGGGGGCCGGAGGGGGGGTGTGCACACATGATGTGCGATAGGTTCTGGTACTTGGCCCTTATATTAGCCCCCTACCCCTCATCAAACCTTGAGAACTCACACCCCCTTAAAGAGCATTTGAGATTTTATAGGTTTGCTGCCAGTAGCCATTAAAGTGTCTGAAATGGGGACACTTTTTTCAAATGGTCACAAAATCTTGTACATTTCTTGTTTTTAGCTGAATTTTTTTTTTGCTCACCAAAAAAAATACAAGGACCACGTCTACCAAGTTTTGGGCCAAGGCTCCTTCCGAAAAAATTTTAAAAAATCTCGAACCGTAAAAAGTTTTGAAAATCGTGAAAAATAGAAAACGAGTCGTCTTGCCATGAAACTTCACGTGAAGGCTTAAGGGACCATTGTATGAATTTACAAGACACAAAAATGGCATTGGCATACAGAAATATGAAGATGTGCCTAAACCCACCTACCATCCTATCGATCCATGGCTTGCGTATCCTGTCTCTCTTGCCAGGGTAGTGCCCGCCCACCCGCCCTCCCGCTCGTTTCGTCGGTTCGCTTGGGCATACAGAGTTCGTTCCTAGTCTAGGATTAGAACGGATCGAAGGTTGTTGCAGCAGGATCGGTAGCACGCAGAGGGGGACCCGATCGATCCCTGGCTTGTGCATCTCGCCCCTCTGGCCAGCTGAGCGCCCGCACGCTCGTTTCGTGGGTTGACTTAGGCATACGGAGTTCATTCCCAGTCTAAACAAATGGAGTTCATTCCCAGTCTAAGATCAGACCGGATCGAGGGTTACGGCAGCACATGCTGGCCGCGGGCATGTGTTGGTGTCACATTTTTCTTCGTTGGGGCACCATCACCAGAGCATCATCGGAGAACCTGACCGGCGGCATTAGGGTTCCGGTGTTCGGGGGGGCCGGGGGGTGTGCGCGCATGATGTGAGATGGGTGCTGGTACTTGGCCCTTATATTGGCCCCCTATCACTCATCAAACCTCGAGAACTCGCCCCTCCTTAAAGAGCATTTGAGATTTTACAGCTTTGCTGCCAGTAGCCATTAAAGTGTCTGAAATGGGGACACTTTTTTCAAATAGTAACAAAATCTTGTACACCTCAAGTTTTTAGTTGAATGTTTTTGTGCATGCCAACAAAAATACAAGGATCACGTCTACCAAGTTTGGGGCCGAAACTCCATCCGAAAAAAATTTTAAAAATCTCGAACTGCAAAAAGTTTCAAAAATCGTGAAAAATAGAAAATGAGTCGTCTTGCCATGAAACTTCACGTGACGGCTTAAGGGACCATTGTATGAATTTACAAGCCATAAAAATGGCATTGGCATGCAAAAATATGAAGATGTGCCTAAACTCACCTACCACCCTATCGACCCACGGCTTGTACATCCCGTCTCTCTGCCCGGCGTAGTGCCCGCCCACCTGCCTACCCGCTCATTTCATCGGTTGGCTTAGGCATACAGAGTTCATTCCCAGTCCAAGATTGGACCAGACCGAGGGTTGCGGTAGCAAGATTGAGGGGACGTAGAGGAGGATGTGATTAAACCCACCTACGTAGAGGGGACGTAGGTTGAGGCATGTAGAAATATAAAGATGTGATTAAACCCACCTACCACTCTATCGATCCACGGCTTGCGTATCCCATCTTTCTGAACAGCATAGTGCCCGGTCGACTGCCTGCACGCCCGTTTCGTGGGTTGACTTAGGGATACGGAGTTCATTCCCAGTCTAAGCATACGAAGTTCATTCCCAGTCTAAGATCAGACCGGACTGAGGGTTTCTGCTGCTCATGCTTGGCTCGAGCATGTGCTGGTTCCACATTTTTCATCGTCGGGGCACCATCGCCGAAGCATCATCGGAGAACCTAACTGGCGGCATTGGTGTTCCGACGATCGGGGGGGTCGGGGGGTGTGCGCATATGATGTGCGATGGGTGCTGGTACTTTGCCCTTAACTTGGCCCCCTATCCCTGATCAAACCTCGAGAACTCACACCCCCTTAAAGAGCATTTGAGATCTTACAGGTTTGCTGCCAGTAGCCATTAAAGTGTCTGAAATGTGGTCACTTTTTTAAAATGGTCACAAAATCTTGTACACTACGAGTTTTTAGTTGAATATTTTTGTGCATGCCAAAAAAAATACAAGGATCACATCTACCAAGTTTGGGGTGAAAACTCCTTCCGAACAAATTTTAAAAAATCCCGAACCGCAAAAAGTTTTGAAAATCGTGGAAAATAGAAAACGGGTCGTCTTGCCATGAAACTTCACGTGAAGGCTTAAGGGACCATTGTATGAATTTACAAGCCATAAAAAAGGCATTGGCATGCAGAAATATGAAGATGTGACTAAACCCACCTACCACCCTATCGATCCACGGCTTTCGCATCCCGTCTCTCTGGTGGCTTAGTGCCCGCCCGCCCGTCCACCTGCTCGTTTTGTCGGTTGGCTTAGGCATACGTAGTTCATTCCCAGTCTAAGATTGGATCAGACCGAGGGTTGCAGCAGCAGGATCAGCAGCACGGAGAGAGGGACCCAACCGATCCGCGACTTGCGCATTCCGCCCCTCTGGGTGGCTGAGCGCTCGCACGTTCGTTTTGGCGGGTTGACTTAGGCTTACGGAGTTCATCCCAAGTGTAAGCATACGGAGTTCATTTCCAGTCTAAGATCGGACCAGACCGACAGTTGCGGCAGCACATGCTAGGCTCGGGCATGTGCTGGTGCCGTATTTTTCTTCGCGGGGGCACCATCGCAGGAGCATCGCCGGACAACCGGATCGACGGCATTGGGGTTACGGTGACGGGGGGCTGGGGGGGTGCGCACATGATGTGCGAAGGGTGCTGGTACTTGGCCCTTATATTTGCCCCCTATCGCTCATCAAACCTCGAGAACTCACACCTCCTTAAAGAGCATTTGAGATTTTACAGGTTTGCTGCCAGTAGCCATTAAAGTGTCTGAAATGGGGACACTTTTTTCAAATGGTCACAAAATCTTGTACACTTCGAGTTTTTAGCTGAATTTTTTTGTGCATGCCACAAAAAATCCAAGGATGACGTCTACCAAGTTTGGGGCCAAAACTCCTTCCGAAAAAAGTTTTGAAAATCGTGAAAAATAGAAAATGAGTCGTCTTGCCATGAAACTTCACGTGAAGGCTTAAGGGACCATTGTATGAATTTACAAGCCATAAAAATGGCATTGGCATGCAGAAATATGAAGATATGACTAAACCCACCTACCACCCTATCGATCCATGGCTTTCGCATCCCGTCTCTCTGGCCGGCTTAGTGCCCGCCTGCCCGCCCACCTGCTCGTTTCGTCGGTTGGCTTAGGCATACGGAGTTCATTCCCAGTCTAAGATTGGATCAGACTGGGGGTTACAGCAGCAGGATCAGCAGCACGGAGAGAGGGACCCAACCGATCCGCGACTTGCACATCCCGCCCCTCTGGGTGGCTGAGCGCCCGCACGCTCGTTTCGCGGGTTGACTTAGGCTTACAGAGTTCATCCCAAGTGTAAGCATACGGAGTTCATTTCCAGTCTAAGATCGAACCAGACCGACAGTTACAGCAGCACATGCTAGGCTCGGGCATGTGCTGGTGCCGCATTTTTCTTCGCGGGGGCACCATCGCAGGAGCATCGTCAGACAACCGAATCGACGGCATTGGGGTTATGGTGATCGGGGGGGCCGGGGGGGTGTGCGCACATGATGTGAGATGGGTGCTGGTACTTGGCCCTTATATTGGCCCCCTATCGCTCATCAAACCTCGAGAACTCACACCTCCTTAAAGAGCATTTGAGATTTTACAGGTTTGCTGCCAGTAGCCATTAAAGTGTCTGAAATGGGGACACTTTTTTCAAATGGTCACAAAATCTTGTACACTTAGAGTTTTTAGCTGAATTTTTTTGTGCATGCCACAAAAAATCTAAGGATGATGTCTACCAAGTTTGGGGCCAAAACTCCTTCCGAAAAAAGTTTTGAAAATCGTGAAAAATAGAAAATGAGTGTCTTGCCATGAAACTTCACGTGAAGGCTTAAGGGACCATTGTATGAATTTACAAGCCATAAAAATGGCATTCGCATGTAGAAATATGAAGATGTGCCTAAACCCACCTACCACCCTATCGATCCATGGCTTACGCATCCCGCCTCTCTGGCTGGCGTAGTGCCTGGTCACCCGGCCGCCCGCTCGTTTCGTCGGTTGGCTAAGGCATACGGAGATCATTCCTAGTCTAAGATCAGATCGGACCAGAGGTTGCGGTAGCAGGATCGGCAGCACACAGAGGGGGACCCGACCGATCCCCGGCTTGTGCATCCCGCCCCTCTGGCCAGCTAAGCGCCCGCACGCTCGTTTCATGGGTTGACTTAGGCATACGGAGTTCATTCCTAGTCTAAGCATACGGAGTTCATTCCCAGTCTAATATAGGACCGGACAGAGGGTTGTGGCAGCACATTCTAGGCTCGGGCATTTGCTGTTGACGCTTTTTTCTTCGCTGGGCACCATCGCCGGAGCATCGTTCAAGAACCTGACCGGCGGCATTAGGGTTCCGACGATTGGGGGGCCGGGGGGGGTGTGCTCACATGATGTGCGGTGGGTGCTGGTACTTGGCCCTTATATTGGGCCCCTATGCCTCATCAAACCTCGAGAACTCACACCCCCTTAAGGAGGATTTGAGATTTGACAGGTTTGCTGCCAGTAGCCATTAAAGTGTCTGAAATGGGGACACTTTTTTCAAATAGTCACAAAATCCTGTACACTTTGAGTTTTTAGCTGAATTTTTTTGTGTAGGCAAAAAAAAATACAAGGATCACGTCTACCAAGTTTGGGGCCAAAACTGCAGAAGAAAAAATTTTAAAAAATCTCGAACCGCAAGATGTTTCGAAAATCATGAAAAATAGAAACCGACTCATCTTGCCATGAAACTTCACGTGAAGGCTTAAGGGACCATTGTATGAATTTAAAAGCCATAAAAATGGCATTTGCACGCAGAATTAAAAAGATGTACCTAAACCCACCTACCACCCTATCGATCCACGGCTTGCATATCCCGTCTCTCTGGCCGGTGTAGTGCCCACCCGCCCGTCCGCCCGCCTGCTCGTTTCATCGATTGGCTTAGGCATACGGAGGTCATTCCCGGTCTAAGATTGGACCAGACCAAGCATTGTGGCAGCAGGATCGGTAGCATGTAGAGGGGGACCTGGTGGATCCCCGGGTTACGCATCCAACCCCTCTGGCCGGCTGAGCACCCGCACGCTCGTTTCGTGGGTTAACTTAGGCATACGGAGTTGATTCCCAGTCTAAGCATATGGAGTTCATTCCAATCTAAGATTGGACCAGACCAAGAGTTACGGCAGCCCATGCTTGGCTCGGGCATGTGCTGGTGGCGCATTTTTCTTCGCCGAGGCACCATCGTCGGAGCATTGCCGGAGAACTTGACCGGCGACATTGGGGTTTCGACGATCGGCGGGGCCGGGGGCTGTGCGCACATGATGTGCGATGGGTGCAGGTACTTGGCCCTTATATTGGCCCCCTATCCCTCACAAACCTCTAGAACTCACAACCCCATAAAGAGCATTTGAGATTTTACAGGTTTGCTGCCAGTAGCCATTAAAGTGTCTGAAATGGGGACACTTTTTTCAAATGGTCACAAAATCTTGTACACTTCGAGTTTTTTGCTGAATTTTTTTGTGCTTGCCAACAAAAATACAAGGATCACGTCTACCAAGTTCGGAGCCAGAACTCCTTCCGAAAAAATTTTAAAAAGTCCCGAACCGCAAAAAGTTTCAAAAATCATGAAAAATTGAAAACGAGTCATCTTGCCATGAAACTTCACAGGAAGGCTTAAGGGACCATTGTATGAATTTACAAGCCATAAAAATGGCATTGGCATGCAGAAATATGAAGATCCCCGGCTTGCGCATCCCGCCCCTCTGGCCGGCTGAGCGCCCGCACGCTCGTTTCGTGGGTTCACTTAGGCATACGGAGTTCATTCCCAGTCTAAGATCCGACCAGACCGAGGGTTGTGGCAGCACATGCTGGGCTCGATCATGTGCTGGTGCTGCATTTTTCTTTGCCGGGGCAACATCGTCAGAGCATCGTCAGAGAACCTGACCGGCGACATGGGATTTCGACGATCGGGGAGGCCGGGGAGGGTGTGCACACATGATGTGCGGTGGGTGCTGGTACTTGGCCCTTATATTGGCCACCTATCCATCATCAAACCTCAAGAACTCACACCCCCATAAAGAGCATTTGAGATTTTACAGGTTTGCTGCCAGTAGCCATTAAAGTGTCTGAAATTGGGACACTTTTTTCAAATGGTCACAAAATCTTATACACTTCGAGTTTTTGGCTGAATTTTTTTGTGCATGCCAAAAAAAATACAAGGATCACGTCTACAAGTTTGGGGCCAAAACTCCTTCCGAAAAAATTTTAAAAAATCTGGAACCACAAAAAGTTTCAAAAATCGTGAAAAATAGAAAACGAGTCGTCTTGCCATGAAACTTCATTTGAAGGCTTAAGGGACCATTGTATGAATTTACAAGCCATAAAAATGGCATTGGCATGTAGAAATATGAAGATGTGCCTAAACCCACCTACCAAGCTATCGATCCATGGCATGCGCATCCCGTCTCTCTGGCCGGCATAGTGCCCGCACGCCCGCCCGCCCGCTCGTTTCGTCGGTTGGCTTAGGCATACGGAGTTCATTCCCAGTCTATGATCGGACCAGATCGATGGTTGTGGTAGTAGGATCGGCAACACACAGAGGGGGACCCGACCGATCCCTGGCTTGCGCATCCCGCCCCTTTGGCCGATTGAGCACCAGCACGCTCGTTCCATGGGTTTACTTAGGCATATGGAGTTCATTCCCAGTCTAAGCATACGGAATTCATTCCCGGTCTAAGATCGGATCAAACCGAGGGTTACAACAGCACATGCTGGGCTCAAGCATGTGCTGGTGCCACATTTTTCTTCGTCGAGGCACCATCGCCAGAGCATCGCCGGAGAACCTGACCAGTGGCATTGGGGTTCCAACGATCGGGGGGGTCGGGGGGTGTGCGCACATGATGTGCAATGGGTGCCGGTACTTGGCCCTTATATTGGCCCCCTATCCCTCATCAAACCTTGAGAACTCACACCCCCTTAAAGAGCATTTGAGATTTTACAGGTTTGCTACCAGTAGCCATTAAAGTGTCTGAAATGGGGACACTTTTTTCAAATGGTCACAAAATATTGTACACTTCGAGTTTTTAGCCGAATTTTTTTATGCATGCCAACAAAAATACAAGGATCACGTCTACTAAGGTTGGGGCGAAAACGCCTTTCGAAAAAATTTTAAAAAATCTCGAACCGCAAAAAGTTTCAAAAATCATGAAAAATAGAAAATGAGTCGTCTTGCCATGAAACTTCATGTGAAGGCTTAAGGGACCATTGTATGAATTTACAAGCCATAAAAATGGCATTGGCACATAGAAATATGAAGATGTGCCTAAACCCACCTACCACCCTATCGATCCACGGCTTACGCATCCCGTCTCTCTGGCAAGCGTAGCGCCTGCCCGTTCGCCTGCCCGTTCATTTCGTCGGTTGGCTTAGGAATACAGAGTTCATTCCCAGTTTAAGATTAGATCAGACTGAGGGTTGCAGTAGTAAGATTGTCTACACGTAGAGGGGGACCCGACCAATCCCTAACTTCCACATCCCACCCCTCTGGCCGACTGAGCGCCCGCACGCTCGTTTCGTGGGTTGATTTAGGCATACGGAGTTCATTCCGAGTCTAAGCATATGGAGTTCATTCCCAGTCTAAGATCGGACCAGACTGAGGTTTGCGGCAGCACATGCTGGGCTCGAGCATGTGCTGGTGGCGCATTTTTCTTCACCGGGGCACCATCACCAGAGCATCGTCGGAGAACCTGATCGACGACATTGGGGTTTCGGCGATCGGGGGGGCCAGGGGGGTGTGCGCATATGATGTGTGATGGTTGATAGTACTTGGCCCTTATATTGGCCCCTTATCCCTTATCAAACCTCGAGAACTCACACTCCCTTAAGGAGCATTTGAGATTTTACAGGTTTGCTACCAGTAGTCATTAAAGTGTCTGAAATGGGGACACTTTTTTCAAATGGTCACAAAATATTGTACACTTCGAGTTTTTAGCTGAATTTTTTTGTGCATGCCAACAAAAATACAAGGATCACGTCTACCAAATTTGTTGTCAAAACTCCTTCCGAAAGAATTTTAAAAAATCCCAAACGGCAAAAAGTTTCAAAAATCATGAAAAATAAAAAACTAGTCATCTTGCCATGAAAGTTCACGTGAAGGCTTAAGGGACCATTCTATTAATTTACAAGCCATAAAAATAGCATTGGCATGCAGAAATATGAAAATGTGCCTAAACCCAGCTACCACCCTATCGATCCACGGCTTGCGCATCCCGTCTCTCTGGCCGACTTAGTGCCCGCCTGCCCGTCAACACGCTCATTTTGTCGGTTGGCTTGGGCATACGGAGTTCATTCCCAGTCTAAGATCAGATCAAACCGAGGGTTACAGTAGCAAGATCGATAGCACGCAGAGGGGGACTCGACCGATGCCCGGCATGCCATCCCACCCCTCTGGCCAACTGAGTGTCGGAGAACTTGGCTGGCGGCATTGGTGTTCCGACGATCGAGGGGGCCGGGGGGTGTGCGCATATGATGTGCGATGGGTGCTGGTACTTAGCCCTTATATTGGCCCCCTATCCCTAATCAAACCTCGAGAAGTCACACCCCCTTAAAGTGCATTTGAGATCTTATAGCTTTGCTGCCAGTAGCCATTAAAGTGTCTGAAATGGGGACATTTTTTTCAAATGGTCACAAAATCTTGTACACTTCGAGTTTTTAGCTGAATTTTTTTGTGCATGCCAAGAAAAATACAAGGATCACGTCTACCAAGGTTGGGGCAAAAACTCCTTCTGAAAAAATGTTAAAAAATATGGAACCATAAAAAGTTTCAAAAATCGTCAAAAATAGAAAACGAGTCGTTTTGCCATGAAACTTCACGTGAAGGCTTAAGGGACCATTGTATGAATTTACAAGCCATAAAAATGGCATTGGCATGCAAAAATATGAAGATGTGCCTAAATCCACCTACCACCCTATTGATCCATGGCTTGCGCATCCTGTCTTTCTGGCCGGCGTAGTGCCCGCCCACCCGACTGCTCGCTCATTTCGTCGGTTGGCTTAGGCATGCGGAGTTTATTTTGAGTCTAAGATCAGACCGGACCGAGGATTGTCATAGCAGGATCGATAGCATGTAGAGGGGGACCTAATCGATCCCCGACTTGCGGATCCCACCCCTCTGGCCGGTTGAGCACCCGCACGCTCGTTTCGTGGGTTGACTTAGGCATACAGAGTTCATTCCCAGTCTAAGCATATGGAGTTCATTCCCAATCTAAGATCAGATCAGACCAAGGGTTACGGTAGCACATGCTGGGCTCAGGCATGTGCTGGTGCTGCATTTTTCTTCGTCGGGGCACCATCGCCGGATCATCGTCGGAGAACCTGACCGACGGCATTGGGGTTCTGACGATCTGGGGGGCCGGGAGGGTGTACGCAAATGATGTGCGATAGGTGCTGGTACCTGGCCCTTATATTGGCCCCCTGTCCCTCATCAAACTTTGAGAACTCACTCCCCTTTAAAGAGCATTTGAGATTTTATAGGTTTGCTGCCAGTAGCAATTAAAGTGTCTGAAATGGGGACACTTTTTCCAAATGGTCACAAAATCTTGTACACTTCGAGTTTTTAGCTGAATTTTTTTGTGCATGCCAAGAAAAATACAAGGATCACATCTACCAAGCTTGGGGCCAAAAGTCCTTCTGGAAAAATTTTAAAAAATCCCGAACCGTAAAAAGTTTCAAAAATTGTGAAAAATAGAAAATGAGTCGTCTTGCCATGAAACTTCACGTGACGGCTTAAGGGACCATTGTATGAATTTACAAGCCATAAAAATGGCATTGGCATGCAGAAATATGAAGATGTGCCTAAACCCACCTATCACCCTATCGATCCACGACTTGCGCATCTCGTCTCTTTGGCCGGCGTAATGCTTACCTGCCCGCCTGCCCGCTAGTTTCGTCGGTTGGCTTAGGGATACGGAGTTCATTCCCAGTTTAAGATTGGATCAGACCGAGGGTTGCGGCAGCAGGATCGACAACACGCAGAGGGGGACCCGATCGATCCCCGGCTTGGCCATCCCGCCCCTCTGGCCGGCTGTGCACCCACACGCTCGTTTCGCGGGTTGACTTAGGCATACAGAGTTCTTTCCCAGTCTAAGATCAGACCATACTGAGGGTTGCGGCAGCACATGCTGTGCTCGAGCATGTGCTGGTGCCTCTTTTTTCTTCATCGGGGCACCATCGTCGGAGCATCACCGGAGAACCTGACCGGCGGTATTGGGGTTCCGGCAATCGGGAGGCGGGGGGTGTGCGCAAATGATGTGCGATGGGTGCTGGTACTTGGCGCTTATATTGGCCCCCTTTCCCTCATCAAACCTCGAGAACTTACACCGCCTTAAAGAGCATTTGAGATTTTACAGGTTTGCTGCCAGTAGCCATTAAAGTGTCTGAAATGGAGACACTTTTTTCAAATGGTCACAAAATCTTGTACACTTCGAGTTTTTGGCTGAATTTTTTTTTGCTTCCCAACAAAAATACAAGGATCACGTCTGTCAAGTTTAGGGCCAAAACTCCTTCTTAAAAAATTTTAAAAAATCCCGAATTGCCAAAAGTTTCAAAAATCATGAGAAATAGAAAACGAGTCTTCTTGCCATGAAACTTCACGTGAAGGCTTAAGGGACCATTGTATGAATTTACAAGCCATTAAAATGGCATTGGCACATAGAAATATAAAGATGCACCTAAACCGACCTACCTCCTTATTGATCCACGGCTTACGCATCCCGTCTCTCTAGCCGGTGTGGTGCCCGCCCGCTCGTTTCATCAATTGGCTTAGGAATACGGAGTTCATTCCCAGTCTAAGATCGAATTGGATTGAGGGTTATGGCAGCAGGATTGGCAGCATGTAGAGGGGGACCCGATCGATCCCCGGCTTGCGCATCCCGCCCCTCTGGCCGACTGAGCGCCCGCACGCTCATTTCGTGGGGTGACTTAGGCTTACAGAGTTCATTCCCAGTCTAAGCATACGGAGTTCATTCCCAGTGTAAGATCGGATCAGACCAAGGGTCACGGCAGCTCATGCTGGGCTCGGGCATGTGCTGGTGCCGCATTTTTCTTCGCCAGGGCACCATCACCGGAGCATCGCCGGAGAACCTGACCGGCGGCATTGCGGTTCCTGCGATCGGCGGGCCGGCGGGGTGTGCGCACATGATGTGCCATTGGTGCTGGTACTTCGCCTTTATATTAACCCCCTATCCCTCATCAAACCTCGAGAACTCACACCCCCTTAAAGAGCAGTTGAGATTTTACAGGTTTGCTGCTAGTAGCCATTAAAGTGTCTGAAATAGGGACATTTTTTTCAAATGGTCACAAAATCTTGTACACTTCGAGTTTTTAGCTGAATTTTTTTGTACATCCCAAAGAAAATACAAGGATCACGTCTACAATGTTTGGGGCCAAAACTCCTTCCGAAAAAATTAAAAAAAATCCCAAACCGTAAAAAGTTTCAAAAATCGTGAAAAATAGAAAACGAGTCGTCTTGCCATGAAACTTCACGTGAAGGCTTAAGGGACCATTGTATGAATTTACAGGCCATAAAAATGGCATCAGCATGTAGAAATATGAAGATCTGCCTAAATCCACCTACCACCCTATCGATCCACGGCTTGCGCATCCTGCCTCTCTGGCCGACGTAGTGCCCGCCCGCCCGCTCGTTTCGTCGGTTGGCTTAGGCATACGGAGTTCATTCCTAGTCTAAGATCGGACCAGACTGAGGGTTACGGCAGCACATGCTGGGCTCGAGCATGTGCTGGTGCCGCATTTTTCTTCACCGGGGCACCATCGCTGGAGCATCGCCAAAGAACCTGACCGACGGCATTAGGGTTCCGGCGATCGGGGGGGCCGGGGGGGTGGGCGCACATGATGTGCGATGGGTGCTGGAACTTGGCCCTTATATTGGCTCCCTATCCCTCATTAGACCTCAAGAACTCACACCCCCTTATAGAGCATTTGAGATTTTACAGGTTTGCTGCCAGTAGCCATTAAAGTGTCTAAAATGGGGACACTTTTTTCAAATGGACAGAAAATCTTGTACACTTCGAGTTTTTAGCTGAATTTTTTTTTGCATCCCAAAGAAAATACAAGGATCACCTCTACCAAGTTTGGGGCCAAAACTTTTTCTGAAAAATTTTTAAAAAATCTCAAACCGCAAAAAGTTTCGAAAATCGTGAAAAATAGAAAACGAGTTGTCTTGCCATGAAACTTCACGTGAAGGCTTAAGAGACCATTGTATGAATTTACAAGCCATAAAAATGGAATTAGCATGCAGAAATATGAAGATGTGCCTAAACTCACCTACCACCCTATCGATCCACGGCTTACGCATCCCTTCTCTCTGGCCGGCATAGTGCTCGCCCGCCCGCTCGTTTCATCGATTGGCTTAGGCATACAGAGTTCATTCATAGTCTAAGATCAAACCTGATTAATGGCTGTGGCAGCAAGATCAGCAGTACGCAGAGGGGGACCCGACCGATCCCCGGCTTGTGCATCCCGCCCCTCTGGCTGGCTGATCGCCCGCACACTCGTTTCGTAGTTTGACTTAGGCATACAGTGTTCATTCCCAGTCTAAGCATACGAAGTTCATTCCCAGTCTAAGATCGGATCAGACCAAGGGTTGCGGCAGCACATGCTGGGCTCGGGCATGTGCTGGTGCCACATTTTTCTTCGTCGGGGCACCATTGTCGGATCATGGCCGGAGAACCTGACCGACGGCAATAGGGTTCCGACGATTGGGGGGCCAGGGGGTGTGCGCACATGATGTGCGATGGGTGCTGGTACTTGGCCCTTATATTGGCCCCGTATCCCTCATCAAACCTCAAGAACTCACAACCCTTTAAAGAGCATTTGAGATTTTACAGGATTGCTGCCGATCGCCATTAAAGTGTCTGAAATGGGGACACTTTTTTCAAATGGTCACAAAATCTTGTACACTTTGAGTTTTTAGCTGAATTTTTTTGTGCATGCCAACAAAAATACAAGGATCACGTCTACCAAGTTTGGGACCAAAACTCCTTCCAAAAAAATTTTAAAAAATCCCAAGCCACAAAAAGTTTCAAAAATCATGAAAAATAGAAAACGAGTCGTCCTACCATGAAACTTCACGTGAAGGCTTAAGGGACCATTGTATGAATTTACAAGCCATAAAAATGGCATTGGCATACAGAAATATGAAGATGTGCCTAAGCTCACCTACCACCCTATCGATACACGGCTTGCGCATCCCATCTCTCTGGCCGACGTAGTGCCCGCCTGCCCGTTTGCTCATTTTATCGGTTGGCTTAGGCATACGGAGTTCATTCCTAGTCTAAGATCAGACCGAACCGAGGGTTACGGCAACAGGATCGGTAGCACACAGAGGGGGACCCAGTCGATCCCCAGCTTGCACATCCCGCCCCTCTGGCCGACTGAGCGCCTGTACGCTTGTTTCTTGGGTTAACTTAGGCATACGGAGTTCATTCCCAGCCTAAGCATACGGAGTTCATTCCCAGTCTAAGATCGGATCGAAACGATGGTTACGACAGCACATGCTGGGCTCAAGCATGTGCTGGTGCCACATTTTTCTTTGTTGGGGCACCATCGCCGGAGCATCACCGGAGCATCGCTAGAGAACATGACCGGCGGAATTAGGGTTTCGAGATCGGGGGCCTGGGGGGTGTGCGCACATGATGTGTGATGGGTGCTGGTACTTGGCACTTATATTGGCCCCCTATCCCTCATAAAACCTCGAGAACTCACACCCCTTAAAGAACATTTGAGATTTTACAGGTTTGCTACCAGTAGCCATTAAGGTGTCTAAAATGGGGACACTTTATTCAAATGGTCACAAAATCTTGTACACTTCGAGTTTTTGGCTGAATTTTGTTTTGCATGCCAAAAAAAATACAAGTATCACGTCTACCAAGTTTGGTGCTAAAACTCCTTCTGAAAAAATTTTAAAAAATCCCGAACTGCAAAAAGTTTCAAAAATCATGAAAAATAGAAAACGAGTCGTCTTGCCATGAAACTTCAAGTTAAGGCTTAAGGGACCATTGTATAAATTTACAAGCCCTAAAAAAGGAATTGGCACGCAGAAATATGAAGATGTGCCTAAACCCACCTACCATCCTATCGATGCACGGCTTGCGCATCCCGTCTCTCTCGTCGGTGTAACGTCTGCCGCCCGCCCACCCGCTCATTTCGTCGGTTGGCTTAGGCATACAAAGTTCATTCCCAGTCTAAGATCAGACCGAACTGAGGGTTGAGGTAGCAAGATCGACAGCACGCAGAGAGGGGCCCGGTCGATCCCCGGCTTACGCATCCCGCCCCTCTGGCCGGCTGAGCGCCCGCACGCTCGTTCCATGGGTTGACTTAGGCATACGGAGTTCATTCCCAGTCTAAGCATAAGGAGTTCATTCTGAGTCTAAGATTGGACCGGACCGAGGGTTGCGGCAGCACATGTTGGGCTCAGGCATGTGCAGGTGCCGCATAGGGGTTTTAGCGATCGGGGGGTCAGGGGTGTGTGTGCACATGATGTGCGATGGGTGCTGGTACTTGGCCCTTATATTGGCCCTTTATCCCTCATCAAACCTTGAGAACTCACACCCCCTTAAGGAGCATTTCAGATTTTACAGGTTTGCTGCCAGTAGCCATTAAAGTGTCTGAAATGGGGACACTTTTTTCAAATGGTCACAAAATCTTGTACACTTTGATTTTTTAGCTGAATGTTTTTGTGCATGCCAACAAAAATACAAGGATCATGTCTACCAAGTTTGGGGCCAAAACTCCTTCTGAAAAAATTTTAAAAAATCTCAAACCGCAAAAGGTTTCAAAAATCGTGAAAAATAGAAAACGAGTCGTCTTGCCATGAAACTTCACGTGAAGGCTTAGGGGACCATTGTATGAATTTACAAGCCTTAGAAATGGCATTGGCACGTAGAAATATGAAGATGTGCCTACACCCACCTACCACCCTATCGATCCATGGCTTGCGCATCCCGTCTCTCTGGTCGGCGTAGTGCCCGCCCGCCTGCTGGCTCGCTCCTTTCGTTGGTTGGGTTAGGTATACGGAGTTCATTCCCAATCTAAGATTCGACCAGATTGAGGGTTGCGGCAGGAGGATCGACAGCACGTCGAGGGGGACCTGACCGATCCTCGGCTTGCGAATCCCGCCCCTCTGGCCGGCTGAGCGCCCGCACGCTCGTTTCGTGGGTTGACTTTGGCATACGGACTTCATTCCCAGTCTAAGCATATGGAGTTCTTTCCCAGACTAAGATTGGACCGGACCGAGGGTTGCGACAGTACATGCTGGGCTCGGGCATATGCTGGTGCCACATTTTTCTTCGTCGAGGCACCATTGTCGGAGCATCGCCAGAGAACCTGACCGGCGGCATTAGGGTTCCGATGATTGGGGGGCCGGAGGGGGTGTGCGCACATGATGTGCGATGGGTGCTGGTACTTGGCCCTTATATTGGCCCCCTATACCTCAATAAACCTCGAGAACTCAGACCCCCTTAAAGAGAATTTGAGATTTTCCAAGTTTGCTGCCAGTAGCCATTAAAGTGTCTGAAATGGGGACACTTTTTTCAAATGGTCACAAAATCTTGTACACTTCGAGTTTTTAGCTAAATTGTTTTGTGCATGCCAAAAAACATACAAGCATCACGTCTACCAAGTTTGGGGCCAAAACTTCTTCCGAAAAAATTTTAAAAAATCTCGAACCGTAAAAATTTTCAAAAATCGTGAAAAATAGAAAACGAGTCGTCTTGCCATGAAACTTCACGTGAAGGCTCAAGGGACCATTGTATAAATTTACAGGCCATAAAAATGGCATTGGCATGCAGAAATATGAAGATGTGCCTAAACCCACCTACCACACTATCGATCCACGGCTTACGCATCCCGTCTCTCTGGCCGACGTAGTGCCCGCCCGCCCGCCCGTCCGCTCGTTTCGTCGGTTGGCTTAGGCATACGGAGTTCATTCCCAATCTAAGATCGGATCGGACCAAGAGTTGTGGCAGTAGGATTGGTAGCACGCAGAGGGGGACCCGGCCGATCCCCGTCTTGCTCATCCCGCCCCTCTAGCAGGCTGAACGCCCGCACGCTTATTTCGTGGGTTGACTTAGGCATACTGAGTTCATTCCCAGTCTAAGCATACGGAGCTCATTCCCAGTCTAAGATCGGACCGGACCGAGGGTTGCAGCAGCACATGCTGGGCTCGGGCATGTGCTGGTGATGAATTTTTCTTCCCCGGGGCACCATCATTGGAGAACCTGACCGACGGCATTGGGGTTCCTCCGATCGGGGGGGCGGGGGGGTGTGCGCACATGATGTGCGATGGGTGCTGGTACTTGGCCCTTATATTGGCCCCCTGTCCCTCATCAAACCTTGAGAACTCACACCCCTTAAAGAGCATTCGAGATTTTACAGGTTTGCTGCCAGTAGCTATTAAAAGTGTCTAAAATTGGGACACTTTTTTCAAATGGTCACAAATCTTGTACACTTGGAGTTTTTAGCTGAATTTTTTTGTGCATGCCAAAAAAAATACAAGGATCATGTCTACCAAGTTTGGGACCAAAACTCCATCCGAAAAAATTTTAAAAAATCCCGAACCTCAAAAAGTTTTGAAAATCATGAAAAACAGAAAACGAGTCGTCTTGCAATGAAACTTCACGTGAAGGCTTAAGGGACTATTGTATGAATTTACAAGCCATAAAAATGGCATTGGCTTGCAGAAATATGAAGATGTGCCTAAACCCACCTACCACCCTATCGATCCACGGCTTGCGCATCCCGTCTCTCTGGCCCGCGTAGTGCCCGCCTGCCCGTCCGCACACCCGTTTCGTCAGTTGGCTTAGGCATACTGAGTTCATTCCTAGTCTAAGATCAGACCGGACCAAGGGTTGTAGCAGCAAGATCGGCAACATGCAGAGGGGGACCCGGCTGATCCCCGGCTTGTGCATCCCGCCCCTCTGACCGGCTGAGCGCCCCCACGCTCATTTCATGGGTTGACTTAAGCATACGGAGTTCATTCCCAGTCTAAGATCGGACTGGACCAATGGTTGCGACAACACATGCTGGGCTCGGGCATGTGCTGGTGCCACTTTTTTCTTCATCGAGGCACCATCGTCGGAGCATCACCGGAGAACCTGACCGGTGGCATTGGCGTTCCGGCGATCGGGGGGGCCGGGGGGGTGTGCGCACATGATGTGCGATGGGTGCTGGTACTTGGCCCTTATATTGGCCCCCTATTCCTCATCAAACCTCGAAAACTCACACCCGCTTAAAGAGCATTTGAGATTTTACAGGTTTGCTGCCAGTAGCCATTAAAGGGTCTGAAATGGGGACACTTTTTTCAAATGGTCACAAAATCTTGTAAGCTTCAAGTTTTTAGCTGAATTTTTTTGTGCATGCCAACAAAAATAAAAGGATCACGTCTACCACGTTTTGGCCCAAAACTCCTTCCGAAAAAATTTTAAAAAATCTTGAACTGTAAAAAGTTTCTAAAATCGTGAAAAATAGAAAACGAGTCGTCTTGCCATAAAACTTCACGTGAAGGCTTAAGGGACCATTGTATGAATTTACAAGCCATAAAAATGGCATTGGCAAGCAGAAATATGAAGATGTGCCTTAACCCACCTACCACTCTATCGATCCACGGCTTGCACATCTAGTCTCTCTGGCCGGCGTAGTGCCCGCCCGCCCGTTGGTTTCATCAGTTGGCTTAGGCATACGGAGTTCATTCCCAGTCTAAGATCGAATCAGACCGAGGGTTGCGGCGGCAAATGCTGGGCTTGGGCATGTGCTGGTGCCGTATTTTTCTTCGCTGGAGCACCATCGCCGGAGCATCACTGGAGAACCTGACCGGATGCATTAGGGTTCCGGCGATCGGGGGGGCCGGGAGGGGGGGTGTGCGCACATGATGTGCGATGGGTGCTGGTACTTGGCCCTTATATTGGCCCCCTATCCCTCATTAACCCACGAGAACTCACGCCCTCTTAAAGAGAATTTGAGATTTTACAGGTTTGCTACCAGTAGCCATTAAAGTGTATGAAATGGGGACACTTTTTTCAAATGGTTACAAAATCTTGTACACTTCGAGTTTTTAGCTGAATTTCTTTGTGCGTGACGACAAAAATAAAAGGATCACATCTACCAAGTTTGGGGCCAAAATTCCTTTCGAAAAAATTTTAAAAAATCCCAAACCGTAAAAAGTTTTGAAAATCGTGAAAAATAGAAAACGAGTCGTCTTGCCATGAAACTTCATGTGAAGGCTTAAGGGACCATTGCACAAATTTACAAGCCTCTAAAATGGCATTGGCACGCAGAAATATGAAGATGTGCCTAAACCCACCTACCACCCGATTGATCCACGGCTTGCGCATCCCGTCTCTCTGGCCGACGTAGTGCCCGCCCGCCCACCGGCCGGCTCGTTTCATCGGTTGGCTTAGCCATACGAAGTTCATTCCCAGTCTAAGATCGGATCGGACCAAGGGTTGCGGTAGCAGGATCGACAGAATGCAGAGGGGGACCCGACCGATCCCCGGCTTGCGCATCCCGCCCATCCGGTCGGCTAAGCACCCGCACGCTTGTTTCGCGGGCTGACTTAGGCATACGAAGTTCATTCCCAGTCAAAGATCAGATCGGACCGAGGGTTGCGGCAGCACATGCTGGGCTCGGGCATGTGCTGGTGCCACATTTTTCTTCGCCAGAGCATCGTCGGAGAACCTGACCAGCAGCATTGGGGTTCCGACGATCGGGGCGGCAAGGGGTGTGCGTGCATGATGTGCGATGGTTGCTGGTACTTGGCCCTTATATTGGCCCCGTATCCCTCATCAAACCTCGAGAACTTACACCCTCTTAAAGAGCCTTTTAGATTTTACAGGTTTGCTACCAGTAGCCGTTAAAGTGTCTAAAATGGGGACACTTTTTTCAAATGGTCACAAAATCTTATACACTACGAGTTTTTAGCTGAAGTTTTTTGTGCATGCTAACAAAAGTACAAGGATCATGTCTACCAAGTTTGATGCCAGAACTCCTTCCGAGAAAACTTTAAAAAATTTCGAACCACAAAAAGTTTCAAAAATCATGAAAAATAGAAAACGAGTCATCTTGCCATGAAACTTCACGTGAAGGCCTAAGGGACCATTGTATGAATTTACAAGCCATAAAAATGGCATTGGCACACAGAAATATGAAGATGTGCCTAAACCCACCTACCACCCTGTCGATCTACAGCTTGAGCATCCCGTCTCTCTGGCCGACGTAGTGCCCTCCCGCCCGCCCACCTGCTCATTTCGTCGGTTGGCTTACGCGTACGGAGTTTATTCCCAGTCTAAGATCAGATCGGACTGAGTGTTGCGGTAGCAGGATCGTCAGCATGCAGAGGGGGACCCAATCGATCCTCGGCTTGCGCATCTTGCCCCTTTGGCCGGCTGAGCGCCCGCACGCTCGTTTCGTGGGTTGACTTAGGCATACAGAGTTCATTCGCAGTCTAAGCATATGGAGTTCATTCGCAGTCTAGGCATACGGAGTTCATTCCCAGTCTAAAATCAGATCGAACCGAGGGTTACGGCAGCACATACTAGGCTCGAGCATGTGCTGTTGCCGCATTTTTCTTCGTTGGGGCACCATCGTCGGAGAACCTGACTGGCGGCATTGGGGTTCCGACGACGGGGGGGCCGGGGGGTGTGTGCACATGATGTGCGATGGGTGCTGGTACTTGACCCTTATATTGGCCCCCTATCCCTCATCAAACCTGGAGAACTCACACCTCCTTAAAGAGCATTTAAGATTTTACAGGTTTGCTGCCAGTGGCTATTAAAGTGTCTTAAATGGGGACATTTTTTTCAAATGGTCACAAAATCTTGTACACTTCGGGTTTTTAGCTGAATTTTTTTATACATGCAAAAAAAAATACAAGGATCACGTCTACCAGGTTTGGGGCCAAAACTCCTTCCGAAAAAATTTTAAAAAATCCCGAACCGTAAAAATTTTTGAAAATCGTGAAAATAGAAAACGAGTCATCTTGCCATGAAACTTGACGTGAAGTCTTAAGGGACCATTGTATGAATTTACAAGCCATAAAAATTGCATTGGCATACAGAAATATGAAGATGTGCCTAAACCCACCTACCACCCTATCGATCCACGGCTTGCGCATCCCGTCTCTCTGGCCGACGTAGTGCCCTCTTGCCCGCCCAGTCGCTTGTTTCGTCGGTTGGCTTAGGCATATGGTTTTCATTCCCAGTCTAAGATCGGACCAGACCGAGGGTTGTGGCAGCAAGATCGGCAGCACATAGAGGGGGCCCGACGGATCCATGGCTTGCGCATCCCACCCCTCTGGCCGGCTGAGCTTCCGCACGCTTGTTTCGTGGTTTGACTTAGGCATACGGAGTTCATTCCCAGTCTAAGCATACGGAGTTCATTCCCAATCTAAGATCGGATCGGACTGAGGTTTACGGTAGCACATGCTGGCCTTGGGCATGTGCTAGTGCCACATTTTTCTTCGTCGGGGCACCATCGTCGAAGCATCACCGGAGAACCTGACCGACGGCATTGGGGTTCGGACGATCGGGGGGGCCAGGGGGCGGTGTGCGCACATGATGTGCGATGGGTGCAAGTACTTGGCCCTTATATTGGCCCTCTATCACTCATCAAACCTCGAGAACTCACACCACCGTAAAGAGCATTTGAGATTTTACAGGTTTGCTGCCAGTAGCAGTTAAAATATCTAAAATTAGGACACTTTTTTCAAATGGTAAAAAAATATCTTGTACATTTTGAGTTTTTAGCTGAATTTGGGGCATGCCAACAAAAATACAAGGATCACGTCTACCAAGTTTGGGGCCAAAACTCCTTCCAAAAAAATTTTAAAAAATCCCGAACCGTAAAAAGTTTTAAATATCGTGAAAAATAAAAAACGAATCGTCTTGCCATGAAACTTCACGTGAAGGCTTAAGGGACCATCGTATGAATTTTCAAGCCATAAAAATGGCATTGGCATGCAGAAATATGAAGATGTGCCTAAACCCAACTACCACCCTATCGATCGACGGCTTACGCATCCCATCTCTTTGGCCAGCGTAGTGCCCGCCCGCCCGCCCGCCCATATGCCTGCTCGTTTCGTCGGTTGGCTTAGGCATACAGAGTTCATTCCCAGTCTAAGATCAGACCGGATCGAGGGTTACGGTAGCAGGATCGGTAGCACGCAGAGGGGGACCTGGCCTATCCTCGGCTTGCGTATCCCACCCCTCTGGCTGACTGAGCGCCCGTACGCTCGTTTCGTGGGTTGACTTAGGCATACGGAGTTCATTCCCAGTCTAAGATCGGACTGGACCAAGGGTTGCGACAGCACATGCTGGGCTCGAGCATGTGCTGGTGTCGCATTTTTCTTCACCAGGGCACCATCGTCGGAGCATCGCCGGAGAACCTGACCGACGGCATTGGGGTTCTGGTGATCGGGGGGGCCGGGGGGTGTGCGAACATGATGTGCGGTGGGTGCTGGTACTTGGCCCTTATATTAGCCCCCTATCCCTCATCAAACCTCGAGAACTCACACCCCCTTAAAGAGCATTTTAAGATTTTACAGGTTTGCTGCCAGTAGCCATTAAAGTGTTTGAAATGGGGACACTTTTTTCAAATGGTTACAAAATCTTGTACACTTCGAGTTTTTAGCTGAATTTTTTTGTGCATGTCAAAAAAAAAACAAAGATCACCTCTTCCAAGTTTGGGGGCAAAAATCCTTCAGAAAAAGTTTTAAAAAATCCTGAATCCCAAAAAGTTTCAAAAATCGTGAAAAATAGAAAACGAGTCGTCTTGCCATGAAACTTCATGTGAACGCTTAAGGGACCATTGTATGAATTTACAAGCCATAAGAATGGCATTGGCACACAGAAATATGAAGATGTGCCTAAACCCACCTACAACCCTATCGATCCACAACTTGTGCATCTCGTCTCTCTGGCCGGCGTAGTGCCCGCCTGCTTGTTTCGTCAGTTGGCTTAGGCATACGAAGTTCATTCCTAGTCTAAGATCAGACTGGACCAAGGGTTGCGACAGCAAGATCGGTAGCATGCAGAGCACCCGCATGCTCGTTTCGTGGGTTGACTTAGGCATACGGAGTTCATTCCCAGTCTAAGCATACGGAGTTCATTCCTAGTCTAAGGTCAGACCGGATCGAGGGTTGTGATAGCACATACTGGGCTCGAGCATGTGCTGTGCCGCATTTTTCTTTGTCGGGGCACCATTACCAGAGCATTGCCGGAGAACCTGATTGGCGACATTGGGGTTTCGATGATCAGGGGGACTGAGGGGGGGGTGTGCGCACATGATGTGCGATGGGTGCTGGTACTTGGCTCTTATATTGCCCCCCTATCCCTCATCAAAACTCCAGAACTCACACCCCCTTAAAAAGCATTTGAGATTTTACAGGTTTGCTGCCAGAAGCCATTAAAGTGTCTGAAATGGGGACACTTTTTACAAATGGTTACAAAATCTTGTGCACTTCGAGTTTTTGGCTGAATTTTTTTGTGCATGCGAAAAAAAATACGAGGACCACGTCTACCAAGTTTGGGGTGAAAAATCTTTTCGAAAAAATTTTAAAAAATCCCGAACGTCAAAAAGTTTGAAAAATTGTGAAAAATACAAAATGAGTCGTCTTGCCATGAAACTTCATGTGAAGGCTTAAGGGATCATTGTATGAATTCACAATCCATAAAAATGGCATTAGCATGCAGAAATATGAAGATGTGCCTAAACCTACCTACCACCCTATCGATCTACGGCTTGCGCATCCCGTCTCTCTGGCCGGCCCGCCCGCCCGCCTGCTCATTTCGTCGGTTGGTTTAGGCATACAGAGTTCATTGCCAGTCTAACATCGGACCAGACCAAGGGTTGCGGCAGCAGGATTGGCAGCACGTAGAGGGGGACCCGGCTGATCCCCGGCTTGTGCATCCTGCCCCTCTGGCCGGCTGAGCGCTTGCACGCTCGTTCCGTGGGTTGACTTAGGCATACAGAGTTCATTCCCAGTCTAATTATACGGAGTACATTCCCAGTCTAAGATCGGACCGGACTGAGGTTTGTGGCAGAACATGCTAGGCTCAGGCATGTGCTAGTGCCGCATTTTTCTTCGTTGGGGCACCATCGCCGGAGCATCACCGGAGAACCTCACTGGCGGCATTCAGGTTCCGACGATCGGGGGGGCCGGGGGGCGGTGTACGCACATGATGTGTGATGGGTGATGGTACTTGGAACTTATATTGGCCCCCTATCCCTCATCAAACTTCGAGTACTCACACCCGCTTAAAGAGCATTTGAGATTTTACAGGATTGCTGCCAGTAGCCATTAAAGTGTCTGAAATGGGGACACTTTTTTCAAATGGTCACAAAATCTTGTACACTTTGAGTTTTTAGCTGAATTTTTTTGTGCATGCCAAAAAAAATACAAGGATCATGTCTGCCAAGTTTGGGACCAAAACTCCTTCCGAAAGAATTTCAAAAAATCCTGATCCGTAAAAAGTTTTGAAAATCGTGAGAAATAGAAAACGAGTCGTCTTGCCATGAAACTTCACGTGAAGGCTTAAGGGACCATTGTATGAATTTACAAGCCATAAGATTGGCATTGGCACGCAGAAATATGAAGATGTGCCTTAACCCACCTACCACCCTATCGATCCACGACTTGCGCATCCCGTCTCTCTGGCCGGCGTAATGCTTGCCCGCCCGCCTGCCTGCTTGTTTCGTCGGTTGGCTTAGGCATACGGAGTTCATTCCCAGTGTAAGATTGGATCGGACCAAGGGTTACGGCAGCAAGATCGGCAGCACGCAGAGGGGGACCCGGCCGATCCCCAGCTTGCGCATCCCACCCCTCTGGCCGGTTGAGCAACCGCACGCTCGTTTCGTGAGTTGATTTAGGTGTATGAAGTTCATTCCCAATCTAAGATCGGACCGGACTGAGGTTTATGGCAGCACATGCTAGGCTCGGGCATGTGCTAGTGCCGTATTTTTCTTTACCGGGACAGCATCGTCGGAGCATCGTCGGAGAACCTCACTGGCAGCATTCGGGTTCCGACGATCGGGGGGGCCAGGGGGAGGTGTACGCACATGATATGTGATGGGTGCTGGTACTTGGAACTTATATTGGCCCCCTATCCCTCATCAAACCTCAAGAACTCACACCCCCTTAAAGAGCATTTGAGATTTTACAGGTTTGCTACCAGTAGCCATTAAAGTGTCTGAAATGGGGACACTTTTTTCAAATGGTCACAAAATCTTGTACACTTCGAGTTTTTAGCTGAATTTTTTTGTGCATGCCAACAAAAATACAAGGATCACATCTACCAAGTTTGGGGCCAAAAAACCTTCTGAAAAAATTTTAAAAAATCCCGAACCGTAAAAAGTTTCAAAAATCATGAGAAATAGAAAACGAGTTGTCTTGCCATGAAACTTCATGTGAAGGCTTAAGGGACCATTGTATGAATTTACAAGCCATAAAAATGGCATTGGCACGTAGAAATATGAAGATGTGCCTAAACCCATCTACCACCCTATCGATCCATGGCTTGCGCATCCCGTCTCTCTTGCCGGCGTAGTGCTCGCTCGACCGCCTTCTCGTTTCGTCGGTTGGCTGAGGCATACGGAGTTCATTCCCAGTCTAGGATCAGACCGAACCGAGGGTTGTGGCAGTAGCATTGGCAGCCCGTAGAGGGGGACCCGACTGATCCCCAGCTTGCGCATCCCGCCCCTCTGGCCAGCTGAGCACCCGCACGCTCGTTTTGTGGGTTGACTTGGGCATACGGAGTTCATTCCCAGTCTAAGCTTACGGAGTTCATTTCCAGTCTAAGATCGGACCGGACCGAGGGTTACGGCAGCACATGCTGGGCTCAGGCATGTGCTGGTGCTGCATTTTTCTTTCCCGGGGCACCACCACCGGAGCATCACCGGAGAACCTGACCGGCGGCATTGGGGTTCCGACGATCGGGGGGGCCGGGGGGGTGTGCGCACATGATGTGCGATGGGTGCTGGTACTTGGCCCTTATATTGGCCCCCTATCCCTCATCAAACCTCAAGAACTCACACCCCCTTAAAAAGCATTTGAGATTTTACAGGTTTCCTGCCAGTAGTCATTAAAGTGTCTGAAATGGGGACACTTTTTTCAAATGGTCACAAAATCTTGTACACTTCAAGTTTTTAGCAGAATGTTTTTGTGCATGCCAAAAAAAATACAAGGATCACGTCTACCAGGTTTGGGGCCAAAACTCCTTCCAAAAAAATTTTAAAAAATCCTGAACCGCAAAAAGTTTCAAAAATCATGAAAAATAGAAAATGAGTCGTCTTGGCATGAAACTTCACGTGAAGGCTTAAGGGACCATTGTATGAATTTACAAGCCATAAAAATGGCATTGGAATGCAGAAATACGAAGATGTACCTAAACCCACCTACCACCCTATCGATCCACAGCTTGCACATCCTGTCTCTCTGGCCGACGTAGTGCCCGCCCGCCCTCCCGCTCGCTCGTTTCGTCGGTTGGCTTAGGCATACGGAGTTCATTCCCAGTCTAAGATCAGACTGGATCGAGGGTTATGGTAGCAAGTTCGACAGCACACAGAGGGGGACCCGGCCGATCCTCGGCTTACGCATCCTGCCCCTCTGGCCGGTTGAGCGCCCGCACGCTCCTTTCGTGGGTTGACTTAGGCATACGGAGTTCATTCCCAGTCTAAGCATATGAAGTTCATTCCCAGTCTAAGATCAGACCGGACAGAGGTTTACGGCAGCACATGCTGGGCTCGGACATGTGCTGGTGCCGCATTTTTCTTCGTCGGGGCACCATCGCCGGAGCATCGTCGGACCATTGCCGGAGAACCTGACCGGTGGCATTGGTGTTTCGACGATCGACAGGGCCGGGGGGTGTGCGCACATGATGTACGATGGGTGCTAGTACTTGGTCCTTATATTGGCCCCCTATCCCTCATCAAACATCAAGAACTCACACTCTCTTAAAGAGCATTTAAGATTTTATAGGTTTGCTGCCAGTAGCCATTAAAGTGTCTGAAATGGGGACACTTTTTTCAAATGGTCACAAAATCTTGTACACTTTGAGTTTTTAGCTGAATTTTTTTGTGCATGCCAAAAAAAATACAAGGATCATGTATACCAAGCTTGGGACCAAAAATCCTTCTGAAAAAATTTTAAAAAATCCCAAACCGCAAAAGGTTTCAAAAATCATAAAAAATAGAAAACGAGTCATCTTGCCATGAAACTTCACAGAAAAGGCTTAAGGGACCATTGTATGAATTTACAAGCCATAAAAATGGCATTGGCACGTAGAAATATGAAGATGTGCCTAAACCCAACTACCACCCTATCGATCCACGGCTTGCGCATCCTGTCTCTCAGGCCAACGTAGTGCCCTTTCGACCGCCCGCTCGTTTGGTCGGTTGGCTTAGGGATACGGAGTTCATTCCCAATCCAAGATAGGACCAGATCAAGGGTTGCGGTAGCAGGATCGGCAGCATGCAGAGAGGGACCCGATCGATCCCCGACTTCTGCATCCTGCCCCTTTGGCCGGCTGAGCGCCCGTACGCTCATTTTGTGGGTTGACTTTGGCATACAGAGTTCATTCCCAGTCTAAGCATACGGAGTTCATTCCCAATCTAGGATCAGACCGGAGGGAGGGTTGCGACAGCACACGCTGGGCTCGAGCATGTGCTGGTGCCACATTTTTCTTTGTTGGGGCACCATTGTCGGAGCATCATCGGAGAACCTGACCGGTGGCATTGGGGTTTCGGCGATCGGGGGGCCCGGGGGGGGTGTGCACACATGATGTGTGATGGGTGCTGGTTCTTGGCCCTTATATTGGCCCCCTATCCCTCATCAAACCTCGAGAACTCACACCCCCTTAAAGAAAGTTTGATATTTTACAGGTTTGCTGCCAGTAGCCCTTAAAGTGTATGAAATGGGGACACTTTTTTCAAATGGTCACAAAATCTTGTACACTTCGATTTTTTTGCTGAATTTTTTTATGCATGCCAAAAAAAATACAAGGATCATGTCTACCAAGTTTGGGGCCAAAACTCCTTTTGAAAAAATTTTAAAAAATTTTGAACCGCATAAAGTTTTGAAAATCGTGAAAAATAGAAAACGAGTCGTGTTGCCGTGAAAGTTCACGTGAAGGCTTAAGGACCATTGTATGAATTTACAACCCATAAAAATGGCATTGGCACGTAGAAATATGAAGATGTCCCTTTCGATCCATGGCTTGCGCATCCCCTCTCTCTGGTCAGCGTAGTGCCCGCCCGCCCGCCCGCTCGTTTCATCGATTGGCTTAGGCATACGGAGTTCATTCCCAATCTAAGATCAGGCCGGACCAAGGGTTACGGCAGCAGGATTGGCAGCATGCAAAGGGGCACCCGACTGATCCCCGGCTTGCGCATTCCGCCCCTCTGACCGGCTAAGCGCATGCACGCTCGTTTCGTGGG
Organism: Durio zibethinus; assembly: GCF_047325235.1. Classification (NCBI taxonomy): domain Eukaryota; kingdom Viridiplantae; phylum Streptophyta; class Magnoliopsida; order Malvales; family Malvaceae; genus Durio; species Durio zibethinus. Next base: position 22,893,334 of record NC_143163.1, read on the forward strand.
TTGACTTAGGCATATGGAGTTCATTCCCAGCCTAAGCATACGGAGTTCATTCCCAGTCTAAGATCGGACCGGACCAAGGGTTGGGCAGCACACACTGGGCTCGGGCATGTGCTGGTGCCGCATTTTTCTTCACCGGGGCACAATCGTCGGAGCATCGCCTGAGAACCTGACAGGCGGCATTGGGGTTCCAGCGATCGGGGGGGCCGGGGGGTGTGCGCACATGATGTGCAATGGGTGCTGGTACTTGGCCCTTATATTGGCCCCCTATCCCTCATCAAACCTTGAGAACTCACACCCCCTTAAAGAGCATTTGAGATTTTACGGGTTTGCTGCCAGTAGCGGTTAAATTGTCTGAAATGGGGACACTTTTTCAAATGGTCACAAAATCTTGTACACTTTGAGTTTTTAGCTGAATTTTTTTGTGCATACCAAAAAAAATAGAAGGATTATGTCTGCCAAGTTTGGGGCCAAACCTCCTTCCGAAAAAATTTAAAAAAATCCCAAACCGCATAAAGTTTTGAAAATCGTGAAAAATAAAAAATGAGTCATCTTGCCATGAAACTTCACGTTAAGGCTTAAGGGACCATTGTATGAATTTACAAGCCATAAAAATGGCATTGGCATGCAGAAATATGAAGATGTGCTGAAACCCAGCTACCACCCTATCGATCCATGGCTTGCGCATCCCGACTCTCTGGCCGACGTAGTGCCCGCTCGCCCGCCCGCTCGTTTCGTCGGTTGGCTTATGCATACGGAGTTCATTAACAGTGTAAGATCGGACCAGACCGAGGTTTGCGGTAGGAGGATCAACAGCACGCAGAGGGGGACCCGACCAACCCCCGGCTTGTGCATCCCACCCTTCTGGCCGGTTGTGCGCCCGCACGCTCATTTCGTGGGTTGACTTAGGCATACGGAGTTCATTCCCAGTCTAAGATCGGATCAGACCGAGGGTTACGGCAGCACATGCTGGGCTCGGGCATGTGCTGGTGCCACATTTTTCTTCATCAGGGCACCATCGTCGGAGCATCACTGGAGAACTTGACCAGCGGCATTAGGGTTTCGGTGATCGGGGGGGTCGGGGGGTGTGCACACATGATGTGCGATGGGTGTCGGTACTTGGCCCTTATATTGGCCCCCTATCCCTCATGAAACCTCGTGAACCCACACCCCCTTAAAGAGCATTTGAGATTTTACGGGTTTCCTGCCAATAGCCGTTAAATTGTTTGAAATGGGGACACTTTTTTCAAATAGTCGCAAAATCTTGTACACTATGAGTTTTTAGCTGAATTTTTTTGTGCATACCAAGAAAAATACAAGGATCATGTCTACCAAGTTTGGGGCCAAAACTCCTTTCAAAAAAATTTAAAAAAATCCCAAACTGCAAAATGTTTCGAAAATCATGAAAAATAGAAAATGAGTCATCTTGCCATGAAACTTCACGCGAAGGCTTCAGGGACCATTGTATGAATTTGGAAGCCATAAAAATTTCATTGGCACGTAGAAATATGAAGTTGTGCCTCAACCCACCTACCACCCTATCGATCCACGGTTTGCGCATCCCGTCTCTCTGGCCGACGTAGTGCCTGCCCACCCATCCGCCCGCTCGTTTCGTCGGTTGGCTTAGGCATACGGGGTTCATTCCCAGTCTAAGATTGGACCAGACCGAGGGTTGCTGCAGCAGGATCGACAGCACGCAGAGGGGGACCCGATCAATCCCCGGCTTGGAAATCCTGCCCCTCTGGCCGGCTGAGAGCCCGCACGCTCGTTTCGTGGGTTGACTTAGGCATATGGAGTTCATTCCCAGTCTAATATCGGATCGGACCGAGGGTTGCGGCAACACACGATAGGCTCGGGAATGTGCTGGTGCCGTATTTTTCTTCATCAGCATTGGGGTTCTGACGATCGATGGGGCCGGGGGAGGGTGTGCGCACATGATGTGCAATGGGTGGTGGTACTTGGCCATTATATTGGCCCCCTATCCCTTATCAAACCTCGAGAACTCACACCCCCTTAAAGAGCATTTGAGATTTTACAGGTTTGCTACCAGTAGCAATTAAAGTATCTGAAATGGGGACACTTTTTTCAAATGGTCACAAAATCTTGTACACATCGAGCTTTTAGCTAAATTTTTTTATGCATGCCAACAAAAATACAAGGATCATGTCTACCAAATTTGAAGCCAAAACTCTTTCTGAAAAAATTTTAAAAAATCCCGAACCGTAAAAAGTTTCAAAAATCATGAAAAATACAAAATGAGTTGTCTTGCCATGAAACTTCAAGTGAAGGCTTAAGGGACTATTGTATGAATGTACAGGCCATAAAAATGGCATTGGCATGCAGAAATATGAAAATGTGCCTAAACCTACCTACCACCCTATCGATCCACGGCTTGCGCATCCCGTCTCTCTGGCCGGTGTAGTGCCCACCCGCCCGCTCGTTTCATCGGTTGGCTTAGGCATACGGAGTTCATTCCCAGTATAAGATCAGACCGGATCAAGGGTTGCAGCAGCATGATCGGCAGTACGCAGAGGGGGACCCGATCGATCCTCGATTTACGCATCCCGACCCTTTGGTCGACTGAGCGCCCGCACGCTCGTTTCGTGGGTTGACTTAGGCATATGGAGTTCATTCCCAGTCTAAGATCAGATAGGGCCAAGGGTTACGGCAGCACATGCTAGGCTCGGGCATGTGTTGGTGCCGTATTTTTCTTCGTCGGGGCACTATCGTCGGAGCATCACCGGAGAACCTGACCGGCCACAGTGGGGTTTCGACGATCGAGGGGGTGTGCACACAAGATGTGCGATGGGTGGTGGTACTCAGCCCTTATTTTGGCCCCATCCCTCATCAAGCCTCGAGAACTCACACCCCCTTAAAGAGCATTTGAGATTTTACAGGTTTGCTGCCAGTAGCCATTAAAGTGTCTGAAATAGGGACATTTTTTTCAAATGGTCACAAAATCTTGTACACTTCGAGTTTTTAGCTGATTTTTTTTGTGTATGTGAACAAAAATACAAGGATGACGTCTACCAAGTTTGGGGCCAAATCACCTTTCAAAAAAGTTTTAAAAAATCCCGAACCGTAAAAAGTTTTGAAAATCGTGAAAAATAGAAAACGAGTCGTCTTGGCATGAAACTTCACGTGAAGGCTTAAGGGACCATTGTATGAATTTACAAGCCACAAAAATGGCATTGCACACAGAAACATGAAGATGTGCCTAAACCCACCTACCACCCTATCGATCCACGGCTTGCGCATCCCATCTCTCTGGTTGGCGTAGTGCCCCCGCGCCCGCCCGCCTGCTCGTTTCATCGGTTGGCTTAGGCATACGGAGTTCATTCCCAGTCTAAGATCGGATCGGATCGAGGGTTGCGACAGTGGGATCGGTAGCACGTAGAGGGGGACCCGATCGATCCCTGGCTTGCGCATCCTGCCCTTCTGGCCGGTTGAGCGCCCGCACGCTCGTTTCGTGGGTTGACTTAGGCATACGGAGTTCATTCCCAATCTAAGATCGGACCAGACCGAGGGTTGTGGCAGCACATGCTGGGCTCGGGCACGTGCTGGTGCCGCATTTTTCTTCACCGGGGTACCATCGCCGGAGCATCGCTAGAGAACATGACCGACGACATTAGGGTTCCAACGATCGGGAGGGCCGGAGGGGTGTGCGCACATGATGTGTGATGGGTGCTGGTACTTGGCCCTTATATTGGCCCCCTATCCCTCATCAAACCTCGAGAACTCACACCCCCTTAAAGAGCATTTTAGATTTTACAGGTTTGCTGCTAGTAGCCATTAAAGTGTCTGAAATGGGGACACTTTTTTCAAATGGTCACAAAATGTTGTACACTTCGAGTGCTTAGCTGAATTTTTTTTTGCATGCCAAAAAAAAATACAAAGATCACATCTACCAAGTTTGGGGATAAAATTCCTTCCGAAAAAATTTTAAAAAATCCCAAACCGCAAAAAGTTTCGAAAATCATGAAAAATAGAAAACAAGTCGTCTTGCCATGAAACTTCACGTGAAGGCTTAAGGGACCATTGTATGAATTTACAAGCCATAAAAATGGCTTTGGCACGCAGAAATATGAAGATGCGCCTAAACCCACCTACCACCTTATCGATCCACGGCTTGTACATGCTGTCTCTCTGGCCGACGTAATGCCCGCCCGCCCGCTCGTTTCGTCGGTTGGCTTAGGCATACGGAGTTCATTCCCAGTCTAAGCAAACGGAGTTCATTCCCAATCTAAGATCGGATTGGGCCGAGGGTTGCGGCAAGCATATGCTGGGCTCGAGCATGTGCTGGTGCCGCATTTTTCTTCACTAGGGCACCATCGTCGGAGCATCACCGGAGAACCTGACCGACGGCACTGGGGTTCCTACGATCGGGGGGCGGGGGGGTGTGCGCACATGATGTGCGATGGGTGCTGGTACTTGACCCTTGTATTGGCCCCCTATCCCTCATCAAACCTCGAGAACTCACACCCCCTTAAAGAGCATTTGAGATTTTACAGGTTTGCTGCCAGTAGCAATTAAAGTGTCTGAAATGGGGACACTTTTTTCAAATGGTCACAAAATCTTGTACACATCGAGTTTTTACCTAAATTTTTTTGTGCATGCCAACAAAAACACAAGGATCACGTCTACCAAGTTTGAAGCCAAAAATCCTTCTGAAAAAATTTTAAAAAATCCCAAACTGTAAAAAGTTTCAAAAATCATGAAAAATAGAAAATGAGTCGTCTTGCCATGAAACTTAACGTGAAGGCTTAAGGGACCATTGTATGAATGTACAGGCCATAAAAATGGCATTGTCAAACAGAAATATGATGATGTGCCTAAACCCACCTACCACCCTATCGATCCACAGCTTGCGCATCCCGTCTCTCTAACCGGCGTAGTGCCTGCCCGCCTGCCCGCCCGCTTGTTTCTTCGGTTGGCTTAGGCATACAGAGTTCATTCCCAGTCTAAGATCAGATCGAACCGAGGGTTGCGACAGTAGGATCGACAGCAGATAGAGGGGGACACGACTGATCCCCGACTTGTGCATCTCACCCCTCTAGCCAGTTGAGCGCCCGCACGCTCGTTTCGTGGGTTGACTTAGGCATACAGAGTTCATTCCCAGTCTAAGCATACGGAGTTCATTCCCAGTCTAAGATTGGATCGGACCGAGGGTTACGGTAGCACATGCTGGGCTCGAGCATGTGCTGGTGCCACATTTTTCTTCACCGGGGCACCATTGTCGGAGCATCGTCAGAGAACCTGACCGGTGGCATTGGGGTTCCGGCGATCGGGGGGCCCGGGGGGTGTGTGCACATGATGTGCGATGGATGCTGGTACTTGGCCCTTATATTTGCTCCCTATCCCTCATCAAACCTCGAGAACTCACACCCCCTTAAAGAGCATTTGAGATTTTACAGGTTTGCTGCCAGTAGCCATTAAAGTGTCTGAAATGGGGACACTTTTTTCAAATGGTCAAAAATCTTGTACACTTTGATTTTTTAGCTGAATTTCTTTGCGCATGCCAAAAAAAATACAAGGATCACGTCTACCAAGTTTGAGGCCAAAACTCCTTCTGAAAAAATTTAAAAAAATCTTGAACCGTAAAAAGTTTTAAAAACCGTGAAAAATAGAAAACGAGTCGTCTTGCCATGAAACTTCACGTGAAGGCTTAAGAGACCATTGTATGAATTTACATGCCATAAAAAAGGCATTGGCACACAGAAATATGAAAATGTGCCTAAACCCACCTACCACCCTATCGGTACATGGCTTGCGCATCCCGTCTCTTAGGCCGACGTAGTGCCCGTCCGCCCGCTCGTTTCGTTGGTTGGCTTAGGCATACGAAGTTCATTCCCAATCTAAGATCGGACCGGACTGAGGGTTACGGTAGCAGGATCGGCAACACGTAGAGGGGGACCCGACCGATCCCTGGCTTGTGCATCCTGCCCCTCTGGCTGGCTGAGCGCCCGCACTCTTGTTTCGTGAGTTGACTTAGGCATACGAAGTTCATTCCCAGTCTAAGCATACAGAGTTCATTCCTAGTCTAAGATCGGACCGGATCGAGGGTTGCGGGAGCAGGATCGACAGTATGCAGAAGGGGACCCGACGATCGAAGGGATTGGACAGAGGGTTACAGCAGCACATGGTGGGCTTGGGCATGTGCTGGTGCTACATTTTTCTTCACCGGGGCACCATCGCCGGAGAACCTGACAGGCGGCATTGGGGTTCTGGCGATTGGGGGGTCGGGGGAGTGTGCGCACATGATGTGCGATGGGTGCTGGTACTTGGCCCTTATATTGGCCCCCTATCCCTCATTAAACCTTGAGAACTCACACTCCCTTAAAGAGCATTTGAGATTTTATAGGTTTGCTGCCAGTAGTCATTAAAGTGTCTAAAATGGGGACACTTTTTTCAAATGGTAACAAAATCTTGTACACTTCGAGTTTTTAGCTGAATTATTTTGTGCATACCAACAAAAATACAAGGCGCACGCCTACCAAGTTTGGGGCCAAAACTCCTTCGGAAAAAATTTTCAAAAATCTCGAACCGCAAAAAGTTTTAAAAATCATGAAAAATAGAAAACGAGTCGTCTTGCCATGAAACTTCACGTGAACGCATACGGAGTTCATTCGAGTTTCTAGCTGAATTTTTTTGTGCATACCAACAAAAATACAAGGATCACGTCTACCAAGTTTGGCTCCAAAACTCCTTCCCAAAAAATTTTAAAAAATCTCGAATCGCAAAAAGTTTGAAAAATCACGAAAAATAGAAAACGAGTCGTCTTGCCATGAAACTTCACGTGAAGGCTTAAGGGACCATTGTATGAATTTACAAGCCATAAAAATGGCATTGGCATGCAGAGATATAAGGATGTGCCTAAACCCACCTACCACCCAATCGATTCATAGCTTGCGCATCCCGTCTCTCTGGCCGGCGTAGTGCCCGCCCGCCCGTCAGCCCGCTCGTTTCGTCAGTTGGCTTAGTCATACGGAGTTCATTCCCAGTCTAAGATTAGACCAGACAGAGGGTTGCAGCAGCAGGATTGGCAGCACGCAGAGGGGGACCCGATCGATCCCCGGCTTGAGAATCTTGCCCCTCTGGTCGGCTGAGCGCCCGCACGCTCGTTTCGTGGCTTGACTTAGGCATACGGAGTTCATTCCCATCCTAAGATCGGATCAGACCGAGGGTTGCGGCAGCACATACTGGGCTCGGGCATGTGCTGGTGCCGCATTTTTCTTCGTCAGGGCACCATCGTCGGAGCATCGTCGGAGCATCGTCGGAGAACCTGACCGGTGGCATTGGGGTTCCAATGATCGGGGGGCCGGGGGGAGGTGTGCGCACATGATGTGCGATGGGTGTTGGTACTTGGCCCTTATATTGGCCCCTCGAGAACTCACACCCCTTAAAAAGCATTTGAGATTTTATAGGTTTGCTGCCAGTAGCCATTAAAATGTCTGAAATGGGGACACTTTTTTCAAATGGTCACAAAATCTTGTACACTTCGAGTTTTTAGCTGAAATTTTTTTTGCATGCCAAGAAAAATACAAGGATCACGTCTACCAAGTTTGGTTCACAAACTTCTTCCAAAAAAATTTTAAAAAATCCCGAACCGTAAAAAGTTTCAAAAATCGTGAAAAATAGAAAACGAGTCGTCTTGCCATGAAACTTCACGTGAAGGGTTAAGGGACCATTGTATGAATTTAAAAGCCATAAAAATGGCATTGGCATGCAGAAATATGAAGATGTGCCTAAACCCACCTACCATCCTATTGATCCACGGCTTGCGCATCCCGTCTCTCTGGCCGGCGTGGTGCCCGCCCGCCCACCCGCCCACTCGTTTCATCCGTTGGCTTAGGCATACGGAGTTCATTCCCAGTCTAAGATTGGACCAGACCGTGGGATGTGGTAGTAGGATCGGCAGCACACAGAGGGGGACTCGACCGATCCCCGGCTTGCGCATCTCGCCCCTCTAGCCGACTGAGCACACGCACGCTCGTTTCGTGGGTTAACTTAGGCATACGGAGTGCATTCCTAGTCTAAGCATATGGAATTCATTCCCAGTCTAAGATCGGATCGGACCGAGGGTTACAGCAGCACATGCTGGGCTCGGTCATGTGCTGGTGCCACATTTTTCTTCCCCAGGGCACCATCGCAGGAGCATCTTCGGAGAACCTGACCGGCGACATTGGGGTTCTGACAATCGAGGGGCTGGGGGGTGTGGGCACATGATGTGCGATGGGTGCTGGTACTTGGCCCTTATATTGGCCCACTATCCCTCATCAAACCTCAAGAACTCACACCCCCTTAAAGAGCATTTGAGATTTTACAGGTTTGCTGCCAGTAGCCATTAAAGTGTCTGAAATGGGGACACTTTTTTCAAATGGTCACAAAATCTTGTACACTTCGAGTTTTTAGCTGAATTTTTTTGTGCGTGCCAAAAAAATACAATGATCGTGTCCACCAAGTTTGGGAACAAAACTCCTTCCAAAAAAATTTTAAAAAATCCCAAACCGCATAAAGTTTCAAAAATCGTGAAAAATAGAAAACGAGTCGTCTTGCCATGAAACTTCACGTGAACGCTTATGGGACCATTGTATGAATTTAAAAGCCACAAAAATGGCATTGGCCCACAGAATATGAAGAGGTGCCTAAACCCACCTACCACCCTATCGATCCACGGCTTGGGCGTCCCGTCTCTTTGGCCGGCGTAGTACCCGCCTGCCCGTCCGCTTGTTTCGTCAATTGGCTTAGGCATGCGGAGTTCATTCCCAGTCTAAGATCAGACCGGACCGAGGGTTGTGGTAGCAAGATTGGCAGCACACAGAGGGGGACCCAACCGATCCCCGACTTGCACATCCCTCCCCTCTGGCCGACTGAGCGCCCGCACGCTCGTTTCATGGGTTGACTTAGGCATACGGAGTTCGTTTTCAGTCTAAGCATATGAAGCTCATTCCCAATCTAAGATTGGACCGGATCGAGGGTTGCGGCAGCACATGCTGGGCTCGAGCTTGTGCTGGTGCCGCATTTTTCTTCACCGAGGCATCATCACCGAAAAATCATCGAAGAACTTGATCGGCGGCATTGGGGTTCCAGCGATCGGGAGGGTGTGCGCACATGATGTGCGATGGGTGCTACTTGGCCCTTATATTGGCCCCCTATCCCTCATCAAAGCTCAAGAACTCACACCCCCTTAAAGAGCATTTGAGATTTTACAGGTTTGCTTCCAGTAGCCATTAAAGTGTTTGAAATGGGACACTTTTTTCAAATGGTCACAAAATCTTGTACACTTTAAGTTTTTAGCTGAATTTTTTTGTGCATGCCAACAAAAATACAAGGATCATGCCTAAAAAGTTTGGGGCCAAAACTCCTTCGAAAAAAATTTTAAAAAATCTCGAACCGCAAAAAGTTTCAAAAATCATGAAAAATAGAAAACAAGTCGTCTTGCCATGAAACTTCACGTGAAGGCTTAAGGGACCATTGTATGATTTTACAAGCCATAAAAATCGCATTGGCACATAGAAATATGAACATGTGCCTAAACCCACCTGCCACCCTATCGATCCATGTCTTGCACATCCCGTCTCTCAGGTCGGGTTGGTGCTCGCCCGCCCGCTCGTTTCGTCGGTTGGCTTAGGCATATGGAGTTCATTCCCAGTCTAAGATTGGACCAGACTGAGGGTTACAGCAGCAGGATCGACAGCATGCAGAGGGGGACCCGACCGATCCCCGACTTGTGCATCCCGCCCCTCTGGCCGGCTGAGCGCCCGTACGCTCGTTTCATGGGTTGACTTAGGCATACAGAGTTCATTCCTTGTCTAAGCATACGGAGTTCATTCCCAGTCTAAGATCAGACCAGACCGAGGGTTGCGGCAGCACATGCTGGGTTCGGGCAGGTGCTGGTGCTGCATTTTTCTTCGTCGGGGCACCATCATCGGAGCATTGCCAGAGAACCTGATCGACGGCATTAGGGTTCCGATGATCGGGGGGGCCGGGGGGTGTGCGCACATGATGTGGGATGGGTGCTGGAACTTGGCCCTTATATTGGCCTCCTATCCCTCATCAAACCTCAAGAACTCACACCCCCTTAAAGAGCATTTGAGATTTTACAGGTTTGCTACCAGTAGCGATTAAAGTGTCTGAAATAGGGACACGTTTTTCAAATGGTCACAAAATCTTGTACACTTCGAGTTTTTGGCTGAATTTTTTTTTGCATGCCAACAAAAATACAAGGATCACATCTACCAAGTTTGGGGCTAAAACCCCTTTCGAAAGAATTTTAAAAAATCCCGAACCGTGAAAAGTTTCAAAAATCATGAAAAATAGAAAATGAGTCGTCTTGCCATGAAACTTCACGTGAAGGCTTAAGGGACCATTGTATGAATTTACAAGCCATCAAAATGGCATTGGCACGCAGAAATATGAAGATGTGCTGAAACCCACCTACCCCTCTATCGATCCACGGCTTGCGCATCCCGTCATTTTGACTGGTGTAGTGCCGCCCGCCCGGCCGCTCACTCGCTTCGTCGGTTGGCTTAGGCATACAGAGTTCATTCCCAGTCTAAGATCAGACCAGACCGAGGGTTGCGAGAGCAAGATCAGTAGCACGCAGAGGGGGACCCGACCGATCCCCGGCTGGCGCATCCCGCCCTTTTGGCCGGCTGAGCGCCCGCACGCTTGTTTCGTGGATTGACTTAGGCATATAGAGTTCATTCCCAGTCTAAGATCGGATCAGACTGAGGGTTGCGGCAGCACATGTTGGGCTCAGGCATGTGCTGGTGCCGTATTTTTCTTTGTCGGGACACCATCACCAGAGAACCTGACCAGTGGCATTGGGGTTCCGGCGATCGGGGGGGCCATGGTGGTGTGCGCACATGATGTGCGGTGGGTGCTGGTACTTGCCCTTGTATTGGTCCCCTATCCCTCATCAAACCTCAAGGACTCACACCCCCTTAAAGAGCATTTGAGATTTTACAGGTTTGCTGCCAGTAGCCATTAAAGTGTTCGAAATGGGGACATTTTTTTCAATGGTCACAAAATCTTGCACACTTCGATTTTTTAGCTGAATTTTTTTGTGCATGCCAACAAAAATACAAGGATCACGTCTACCAAGTTTGGGGCTAAAACTCCTTCCGAAAAAATTTTAAAAAAATCCCGAACCGTAAAAATTTCAAAAATCATGAAAAATAGAAAACGAGTCGTCTTGCCATCAAACTTCACGTAAAGGCTTAAGGGACCATTGTATGAATTTACAAGCCATAAAAATGACATTGGCACACAGAAATATGAAGATGTGCCTAAACCCACCTACCACACTATCGATCCACGGCTTGCACATCCTGTCTGTCTAGCCGACGTAGAGCCCGCCCGCCCGCCCGCTCGTTTCATCAGTTGGCTTAGGCATACAGAGTTCATTCCCAGTCTAAGATTAGACTAGACCGAGGGTCACGGCAGCAGGATCGGTAGCACACAGAGGTGGACCCGATCGATCCCCGGCTTGCGCATCCCGCCCCTCTGGGCGACTGAGCGCCCTACGCTCGTTTCGTGGGTTGGCTTAGCCATACGGAGTTCATTCCCAGTTTAAGCATACGGAGTTCATTCCCAGTCTAAGATTGGACTGGACCGAGGGTTGTAGCAGCACATGCTGGGCTCGTGCATGTGCTGGTGTCGCATTTTTCTTCGTCGGGGCACCATCGCCGGAGCATCGTCGGAGAACTTGATCGGCGGCATTGGGGTTCCGACGATCGGGGGGGCCGAGGGGGCTGTGCTTACATGATGTGCGATGGGTGCTGGCACTTTGCTCTTATATTGGCCCTTTATCCCTCATCAAACCTCAAGAACTCACACCCCATTAAAGAGCATTTGAGATTTTACAGGTTTGCTACCAGTAGCTGTTAAAGTGTCTGAAATGGGGACACTTTTTTCAAATGGCCACAAAATCTTGTACACTTCGAGTTTTTAGCTGAATTTTTTTGTGCATGCCAAAAAATATACAAGGATCACATCTACCAGGTTTGTGGCCAAAACTCGTTCCGAAAAATTTTTTAAAAATCCCGAACCGTAAAACATTTCAAAAATCGTGAAAAATAAAAAATGAGTCGTCTTGCCATTAAACTTCATGTGAAGGCTTAAGGGATCATTGTATGAATTTACAAGTCATAAAAAAGGTATTGGCACACAAAAATATGAAGATGTACCTAAACCCACCTACCACCCTATCGATCTACTGCTTGCGCATCCCGTCTCTCTGGCCGGCGCAGTGCCCGCCTGCCCGCCCGGCTAGTCGTTTCGTCGGTTGGCTTAGGCATACGGAGTTCATTCCCAGTCTAAGATTGGACCAAATCGAGGGTTGCAGTAGCAAGATCGACAGCACCCAGAGGGGGACCCGGTCGATCCCCGGCTTACGCATCCCGCCCCTCTGGCCGGCTGAGCGCCCGCACGCTCGTTTCGTGGATTGACTTATGCATACAGAGTTCATTCCCAGTCTAAGCATACGAAGTTCATTCCCAGTCTAAGATCGGATTGTACCGAGGGTTGCAGCAGCACGTGCTGGGCTCGGGCATGTGCTGGTGCCGCATTTTTCTTCACCGGGGCACCATCATCGGAGCATCGTTGGAGAACCTGACCGACGGTATTGGGGTTTTGAAAATCGGGGGGGCCGGAGGGGGGTGTACGCACATGATGTGTGTTGGGTGCTGGTACTTGGCCCTTATATTGGCCCCCTATCCCTCATCAAACCTCGAGAACTCACACCCCCTTAAAAAGCATTTGAGATTTTATAGGTTTGCTGCCAGTAGCCATTAAAGTGTTTGAAATGGGGACACTTTTTTTAAAAGGTCACAAAATCTTGTACAATTCAATTTTTTAGCTGAATTTTTTTGTGCATGCCAACAAAAATACAAGGATCACGTCTACCAAGCTTGGGGCCAAAACACCTTCCGAAAATATTTGAAAAAATCTCGAACCGCAAAATGTTTTGAAAATCGTGAAAAATAGAAAACGAGTCATCTTGCAATTAAACTTCATGTGAAGGCTTAAAGGACCATTGTATGAATTTACAAGCCATAAAAATGGCATTGGCACGCAGGAATATGAAGATGTGCCTAAACCCACCTACCACCCTATCGATCCACGGCTTGCGCATCCTGTCTCTCTTGCCGGCGTAGTGCCTGCCCGCCCGCCCGCGCGCTCGTTTCGTTGGTTGGCTTAGGCATACAGAGTTCATTCCCAGTCTGAGCAAACGGAGTTCATTCCCAGTCTAAGATCGAACTGGATCGAGGGTTGTGGTAGCACATGCTGGGCTCGGGCATGTGCTGGTGCCGCATTTTTCTTCGTCGGGGCTCCATCACCGTAGCATCATCGTAGAAGCTAACCGGCAGCATTAAGGTTCCGGTGATCGGGGAGCCGGGGGGTGTGTGCGTGCATGATGTGTGATGGGTGCTCGTACTTGGCCCTTATATTGGCCCCCTATCCCTCATCAAACCTCGAGAACTCACACCCCCTTAAAGAGCATTTGAGATTTTACAGGTTTGCTGCTAGTAGCCATTAAAGTGTCTGAAATGGGGACACTTTTTTCAAATGGTCACAAAATCTCGTACACTTCGAGTTTGTATCTGAATTATTTTGTGCGTGCCAACAAAAATACAAGGATCATGTTTACCAAGTTTGGGGCCAAAATTCTTTCCGAAAAAATTTAAAAAAATCCTAAACTGGAAAAAGTTTTGAAAATCATGAAAAATAGAAAATGAGTCGTCTTGCCATGAAACTTCGCGTGAAGGCTTAAGGGACCATTGTATGAATTTACAAGCCATAAAAATGGCATTGGCACGTAGAAATATGAAGATGTGCCTAAACCCACCTACCACCTTATCGATCCACGGCTTGTGCATCCGGTCTCTCTGGCCGACGTAGTGCCTGCCCGCCCGCCCGCCTGGTCGTTTCGTCGGTTGGCTTAGGCATACGGAGTTCATTCCCAGTCTAAGATAGGACCGGATCGAGGGTTGCGGCAGTAGGATTGGCAGCATGCAGAAGGGGACCCGATCGATCCCCGGCTTGCGCATCCCACCCCTCTGGCCAGTTGAGCGCCCGCACACTCGTTTTGTGGGTTGACTTAGGCATACGAAATTCATTCCCAATCTAAGCATATGGAGTTCATTCCCAGTCTAAGATCGGATCGGGCCAAGGGTTGTGGTAGCACATGCTGGGCTCGAGCATGTGCCGGTGCTGCATTTTTCTTCACCGGGGTGCCATCGCCGGAGCATCGCCATAAAAGCTAACCGGCGGCATTGGGGTTCCGGCGATCGGGGGGGCCGGGGGGTGTGTGCACGCATGATGTGTGATGTGTGCTCATACTTGGCCCTTATATTGGCCCCCTATCCCTCATCAAGCCTCGAGAACTCACACCCCCTTAAGGAGCATTTGAGATTTTACAGGTTTGCTGCTTGTAGCCATTAAAGTGTCTAAAATGGGGACACTTTTTTCAAATGGTCACAAAATCTTGTACACTTTGAGTTTTTAGCTGAATTTTTTTGTGCATGCCAACAAAAATACAAGGATCACGTCCACCAAGTTTGGGGCCAAAGCTCCATCCGAAAAATTTTAAAAAATCCCGAACCACAAAAAGTTTTGAAAATCGTGAAAAATAGAAAACGAGTCGTCTTGCCATGAAACTTCACGTGAAGGCTTAAGGGACCATTGTATGAATTTACAAGCCATAAAAATGGCATTGGCACACAGAAATATGAAGATGTGCCTAAACCCACCTACTACCCTATCGATCCACGGCTTGCGCATCCCGTCTCTCTGGCCGGCATAGTGCCCTCCCGCCCGCCTGCTCGTTTCGTCGGTTGGCTTAGGCATATGGAGTTCATTCCCCGTCTAAGATTGGATCAGACCGAAGGTTGTAGGAGCAAGACCAGTAGCACAAAGAGGGGGACCCGACCGATCCCCGACTTGCGCATCCCGCCCCTCTGGCCGGCTGAGCGCCCGTACCCTCGTTTCCTGGGTTGACTTAGGCATAAGGAGTTCATTCCCAGTCTAAGCATACTTAGTAATTCCCAGTCTAAGATCGGACCAGACCAAGGGTTACGATAGCACATGCTAGGCTCAGGCATGTGCTGGTGACACATTTTTCTTCGCCAGGGCACCATCGTCAGACCATCGCTAGAGAACCTGACCGATGGCATTGGGGTTTCGACGATCGGGGGGGCCGGGGGGGTGTCCACACGTGATGTGCGATGGGTGCTGGTACTTGGCCCTTATATTGGCCCCCTATCCCTCATCAAACCTCGAGAACTCACACCCCCCTTAAAGAGCATTTGAGATTTTACAGGTTTGCTACCAGTAGCCATTATAGTGTCTAAAATGGGGACACTCTTTTCAAATGGTCACAAAATCTTGTACACTTCGATTTTTTAGCTGAATTTTTTTGTGCATGCCAAAAAAATACAAGGATCATGTCTACGAAGTTTGGGGCCAAAAATCCTTCCGAAAAAATTTTAAAAAATCCCGAACCGTAAAAAGTTTCAAAAATCGTGAAAAATAGAAAATGAGTCATCTTGCCATGAAACTTCACGTGAAGGCTTAAGGGACCATTGTATGAATTTACAAGCCATAAAAATGGCATTGGCATGCAGAAATATGAAGATGTGCCTAAACCCGCCTACCACTCTATCGATTCACGGCTTGCGCATCCGGTCTCTCTAGTCGGTGTAGTACCCACCTGCCCGCCTGCCCGCTTGTTTCGTCGGTTGGCTTAGGTATACGAAGTTCATTCCCAATCTATGATCCGATCAGACCAAAGGTTACTGTAGGAGGATCGACAGCACGCATAGGGGGACCTGGTCGATCCCCGGCTTAAGCATCCTGCCCATCTGGCTGGCTGAGTGCCCGCACGCTCATTTTATGGGTTGACTTAGGCATACGGAGTTCATTCCCAGTCTAAGCATGCAGAGTTCATTCTCAGTCTAAGATCGGATCGGACCGAGGTTTACGGCAGCACATGCTAGGCTCTGGCATGTGCTGGTGCGGTATTTTTCTTTGTCGGGGCACCATCGTCGGAGAACCTGACCGGTGGCATTGGGGTTTCAGTGATTGGGGGCACTGATCCCCAGTTTGCGCATCCCGCCCCTCTGGCCGGCTGAGCGCCCGTACGCTCGTTTCGTGGGTTGACTTAGGTGTACGTAGTTCATTCCCAGTCTAAGCATACGTAGTTCATTCCCAGTCTAAGATCGGATCGGACCGAGGGTTGCGACAGCACTTGCTGGGCTCGGGCATGTGCTGGTACCGTATTTTTCTTCACCGGGGCACCATCGCCGGAGCATCGTCGGAGAACCTAACCTGCGGCATTGGGGTTCCGACGATCGGGGGGCCGGGGGGTTATGCACACATGATGTAAGATGGGTGCTTGTACTTAGCCCGTATAATATCCCCCTATCACTCATCAAACCTCGAGAACTCACACCCCCTGAAAGAGCATTTGAGATTTTATAGGTTTGCTGCCAGTGGCCATTAAAGTGTCTGAAGTGGGGACACTTTTTTCAAATGGTCGCAAAATCATGTACACTTCAATTTTTTAGCTGAATTTTTTTGTGCATGCCAACAAAAATACAAGGATCAAGTCTACCAACTTTGGAGCCAAAACTCCTTCCAAAAAAATTTTAAAAAATCTCGAACAGCAAGAAGTTTCAAAAATCGTGAAAAATAGGAAATGAGTTGTCTTGAAATGAAACTTCACGTGAAGGCTTAAGGGACCATTGTATGAATTTACAAGCCATAAAAATGGCATTGGCACATAGAAATATAAAGATGTGCCTAAACCCACCTACCACTCTATCGATTCACGGCTTGCGCATCCCGTCTGTCTGGTCGACGTAGTGCCCGCCTGCCCGCCCGCACGCTCATTTCGTCGGTTGGCTTAGGCATACGGAGTTCATTCCCAGTCTAAGATCGGATCAGACCGAAGGTTGCTGCAGCAGAATCGATAGCACGCAGAGGGGGACTTGGTTGATCCCCGGCTTAAGCATCCCACCCATCTAGCCGGCTGAGCGCCCGCACGCTTATTTCGTGGGTTGACTTAGGCGTACGGAGTTCATTCCCAGTCTAAGCATACAGAGTTCATTCCCAGTCTAAGATCGGACTGGACTGAGGGTTACGGCAGCACATGCTGGGCTCTGGCATGTGCTGGTGCCGCATTTTTCTTCGTTGGGGCACCATCGTCGGAGAACCTGACTGGTGGCATTGGGGTTTCGATGATTAGGGGGGATGATCCCCGGCTTGCGCATACCGCACGCTCGTTTCTTAGGTTGACTTAGGCGTACGGAGTTCATTCCCAGTCTAAGCATACGGAGTTCATTCCTAGTCTAAGATCGAACCGAAACGAGGGTTGCGGTAGTACATGCTAGGCTCGGGCATGTGCTGGTGTCACATTTTTCTTCGCCCTGGCACTATCACCGGATCATCATTGGAGAACCTGACCGGCGGCATTGGAGTTCTGGTGATCGAGGTGGCCAGGGGATTGTGCGCACATGATGTGCGATGGGTGCTTGTACTTGGCCCTTATATTGGCCCCCTATCCCTTATCAAACCTCTAGAACTCACACCCCTTTAAAGAGCATTTGAGATTTTACAAGTTTGCTGTCAGTAGCCATTAAAGTGTCTGAAATGGGGACATTTTTTTCAAATGGTCACAAAATCTTGTACACTTTGAGCTTTTGGCTGAATTTTTTTATGCATGCCAACAAAAATACAAGGATCATGTCTACCAAGTTTGGTGCCAAAACTCCTTTAGAAAAAATTTTAAAAAATCCTAAATCGTAAAAAGTTTCAAAAATCGTGAAAAATAGAAAACGAGTCGTCTTGCCATGAAACTTCATGTGAAGGCTTAAGGGACCATTGTATGAATTTACAAGCCATAAAAATGGCATTGGTACATAGAAATATGAAGATGTGCCTAAATGCACCTACCACCCTATCGATTCATGGCTTGCACATCCCATCTCTCTGGTCGGCGTAGTGCCAGCCCGCCCGCCCGCTCATTTCGTCAGTTGGCTTAGGCATACGGAGTTCATTCCAAGTCTAAGATTGAACCTGATCGAGGGTTGTGGCAGCAGGATCGGCAGCACGTAGAGGGAGACTTGGCCGATCCCCAGCTTACGCATCCCGCCCCTCTAGCCGGCTGAGCGCCCGTACGCTCGTTCCGTGGGTTGACTTAGGCATACGGTGTTCATTCGTAGTCTAAGTATATGGAGTTCATTCCCAGTCTAAGATCGGATTGGACCGCGGGTTGCGACAGCACTTGTTGGGCTCGAGCATGTGCTGGTGTCGCATTTTTCTTCGCCGGGGACCACCTCCGGAGCATCGTCGGAGAACCTGACCTGCGGCATTGGGGTTCCGGTGATCGGGGGGCCGGGGGCTGTGTGCGCAAATGATGTGCGATGGGTGCTGGTACTTAGCCCATATAATATCCCCTTATCCCTCATCAAACCTCGAGAACTCACACCCCCTCAAAGAGCATTTGATATTTTACAGGTTTGCTGCCAGTGGCCATTAAAGTGTCTAAAGTGGGGACACTTTTTTCACATGGTCCCAAAATCTTGTACACTTCGATTTTTTAGCTGAATTTTTTTGTGCATGCCAACAAAAATACAAGGATCACGTCTACCAAGTTTGGGGCCAAAACTCCTTCCGAAAAAATTTTAAAAAATCTCAAACCGCAAAAAGTTTTGAAAATCGTGAAAAATAGAAAAGGAGTCGTCTTGAAATGAAACTTTACGTGAAGGCTTAAGGGACGATTGTATGAATTGACAAGCCATAAAAATGGTATTGGCACGTAGAAATATGAAGATGTGCCTAAACCCACCTACCACCCTATCGATTCACGACTTGCGCATCCCGTCTCTCTGGTCAACGTAGTGCCCGCCCGCCCGCCCGCTCGTTTCATCGGTTGGCTTAGGCATATGGAGTTCATTCCCAGTCTAAGATCGGCTCGAACCAAAGGTTGTCGCAGCAGGATCGACAGCACGCAGAGAGGGACCTGGTCGATCCCCGGCTTAAGCATCCCGCCCATCTAGCCGACTGAGTGCCCGTACGCTCGTTTCGTAGGTTGACTTAGGCATACGGAGTTCATTCTCAGTCTAAGCATACGGAGTTCATTCCCAGTCTAAGATAGGATCGGACCGAGGGTTACGGCAACACATGCTGGGCTCTGGCATGTGCTGGTGTCGCATTTTTCTTCGTCGGGGCACCATCGTCGGAGAACCTGACCGGTGGCATTGGGGTTTCGGTGATTGGGGGGGCTGATCCCCGGCTTGCACATCCTGCCCCTCTGGCCAACTGAGCGCCCGCATGCTCGTTTCTTGGGTTGACTTAGGTGTATGGAGTTCATTCCCAGTCTAACCATACGCAATTCATTCCCAGTCTAAGATCGAACCGGAGCGAGGGTTGCTGCAACACATGCTAGGCTCGGGCATGTGCTGGTGCCGCATTTTTCTTTGCCCTGGCACCATCACCGAAGCATCATTGGAGAACCTGACCGACAGCATTGGAGTTTTGACGATCGGGGTGGCCGGGGGGGTGTGCGCACATGATGTGCGATGGGTGCTTGTACTTGGCCCTTATATTGGCCCCCTATCCCTCATCAAACCTCGAGAACTCACACCCCTTTAAAGAGCATTTGAAATTTTACAGGTTTGCTGCCAGTAGACATTAAAGTGTCTGAAATGGGGACATTTTTTTCAAATGGTCACAAAATCTTGTACACTCCGAGTTTTTAGCTGAATTTTTTTATGCTTGCCAACAAAAATACAAGGATCATGTCTACCAAGTTTGGTGCCAAAACTCCTTTAGAAAAAATTTTAAAAAATATTGAACCATAAAAAGATTCAAAAATCATGAAATATGAAGATGTGCCTAAACGCACCTACCACCCTATCGATCCACGGCTTGCACATCCCATCTCTCTGGCCGGCGTAGCGCCCGCTCGCCCGCCCGCTCGTTTCATCGGTTGGCTTAGGCATACGGAGTTCATTGCAAGTCTAACATCGAACCTGACTGAGGGTTGAGGCAGCAGGATTGGCAGCACGTAGAGGGGGACCCAGTTGATCCCCGGCTTGCGCATCCAGCCCCTCTGGTCGGCTGAGCGCCCGCACGCTCGTTTCGTGGGTTGACTTAGGCATACGGTGTTCATTCCCAGTCTAAGCATACGGAGTTCATTCCCAGTCTAAGATCGGATTCGACCGTGGGTTGCGGCAGCACTTGCTGGGCTTGGGCATGTGCTGGTGCCACATTTCTCTTCACCGGGGCACCACCGTCGGAGCATCGTCGGAGAACCTAACCTGAGGCATTGGGGTTCTGGCGATCGGGGGGCCGGGGGCGGTGTGCGCACATGATGTGCAATGGGTGCTGGTACTTAGCCCGTATAATGTCCCCTTATCCCTCATCAAACCTCGAGAACTCACACCCCCTTAAAGAGCATTTTATATTTTACAGGTTTACTGCCAATAGCCATTAAAGTGTCTAAAGTGGGGACACTTTTTTCACATGGTCACAAAATCTTGTACACTTCAATTTTCTAGCTGAATTTTTTTGTGCATGCCAACAAAAATACAAGGATCACGTCTACAAAGTTTGGGGCCAAAACTCCTTCCAAAAAAATTTTAAAAAATCCCAAACCGTAAAAAGTTTTGAAAATCGTGAAAAATAGAAAATGAGTCGTCTTGAAATGAAACTTTACGTGAAGGCTTAAGGGACCAATGTATGAATTTACAAGCCATAAAAATGGCATTGGCACGTAGAAATATGAAGATGTTCCTAAACCCACCTACCACCCTATCGATTCACGGCTTGCGCATCCCGTCTCTCTGGTCGGCGTAGTACCCTCCCGCCCGCCCGCTCCTTTCATCGGTTGGCTTAGGCATACGGAGTTCATTCCCAGTCTAAGATCAGATCGGATCGAATGTTGCTGCAGCAGGATCGATAGCACGCAGAGGGGGACCTGGTCGATCCCCGGCTTAAGCATCATGCCCATCTAGCCAGCTGAGTGCCTGCACGCTCATTTCGTGGGTTGACTTAGGCATACGGAGTTCATTCCTAGTCTAAGCATACGGAGTTCATTCCCAGTCTAACATCGGACCGGATCGAGGGTTGCGGCAGCACATGCTGGGCTCTGGCATGTGCTGGTGCCTCATTTTTCTTCGTCGGGGCACCATCGTCGGAGAACCTGACTAGTGGCATTGGGGTTTCGGTGATTGGGGGGGCTGATCCCCGGCTTGCGCATCCCGCCCCTCTGGCCGGCTGAGCGCTCGCACGCTCATTTCTTGGGTTGACTTAGGCTACAGAGTTCATTCCCAGTCTAAGCATACGGAGTTCATTCCCAGTCTAAGATCGAACCGGAGTGAGGGTTGCGGCAGCACATGCTAGACTCGGGCATGTGCTGGTGCTGCATTTTTTTTCGCCCTGGCACCATCACCGGAGCATCATTGGAGAACCTGACCGACGGCATTGGAGTTTCGGCAATCGGGGTGGCCAGGGGGGTGTGCGCACATGATGTGCGATGGGTGCTTGTACTTGGCCCTTATATTGGCCTCCTATCCCTCATCAAACCTTGAGAACTCACACCCCTTTAAAGAGCATTTGAGATTTTACAGGTTTGATGCCAGTAGCCATTAAAGTGTCTAAAATGCGGACAATTTTTTCAAATGGTCACAAAATCTTGTACACTTCGAGCTTTTAGCTGAATTTTTTTGTGCATACCAAAAAAAATACAAGGATCATGTCTACCAAGTTTGGTGCCAAAACTCTTTTAGAAAAAATTTTAAAAAATCTTGAACCGTAAAAAGTTTCAAAAATCGTGAAAAATAGAAAACGAGTCGTCTTGCCATGAAACTTCATGTGAAGGCTTAAGGGACCATTGTATGAATTTACAAGCCATAAAAATGGCATTAGCACGCAGAAATATGAAGATGTGCCTAAACGCACCTACCACCCTATCGATCCACGGCTTGCACATCCCATCTCTCTGGCCGACGTTGTGCCCGCCCGTCCGCCCGCCGCCCGCTCATTTCGTCGGTTGGCTTAGACATACGGAGTTCATTCCAAGTCTAAGATTGAACCTGACCGAGGGTTGCGGTAGCAGGATCGACAGCACGTAGAGAGGGACCTGTCCGATCCCCAGCTTGAACATCCCGCCCCTCTGGTCGACTGAGCGCCCGTACGCTCGTTTCGTGGGTTGACTTAGGCATACGGAGTTCATTCCCATTCTAAGATTGGATTGGACCGCGGGTTGCAGTAGCACTTGCTGGCTCGAGCATGTGCTGGTGCCGCATTTTTCTTTGTCGGGGCACCACCGTCGGAGCATCATCGGAGAACCTGACCTGCGGCACTGGGGTTCCGACGATCGGGGGGCCAGGGGCGGTGTGCGCACATGACATGCGATGGGTGCTGGTACTTACGTCGTATAATATCCCCTTATCCCTCATCAAACCTCGAGAACTCACACCCCCTTAAAGAGCATTTGATATTTTACAAGTTTGCTGCCAGTGGCCATTAAAGTGTCTGAAGTGGGGACACTTTTTTCACATGGTCCCAAAATCTTGTACACTTCGATTTTTTAGCTGAATTTTTTTGTGCATGCCAAAAAAAATACAAGGATGACTTCTACCAAGTTTGGGGTCAAAACTCCTTCCAAAAAAATTTAAAAAAATCTCAAACCTTAAAAAGTTTTGAAAATCGTGAAAAATAGAAAATGAGTCGTCTTGAAATGAAACTTTACGTGAAGGCTTAAGGGACCATTGTATGAATTTACAAGCCATAAAAATGGCATTGGCATGCAGAAATATGAAAATGTGCATAAACCCACCTACCACCCTATCGATTCACGACTTGCGCATCCCGTCTCTCTGGTCGGCGTAGTGCCCGCCCGCCCGCCCGTCCGCTCGTTTCGTCGGTTGGCTTAGGCATATGGTGTTCATTCCCAGTCTAAGATCGAATTGGACCGAGGGTTGCTACAGCAGGATCGGTAGCACGCAGAGGGGGACCTGGTCGATCCTCGGCTTAAGTATCCCACCCATCTAGTTGGCTGAGCGCCCGCACGCTCATTTCGTGGGTTGACTTAGGCATACGGAGTTCATTCCCAGTCTAAGATCGGACCGGACTGAGGGTTGCGATAGCACATGCTGGGCTCTAGCATGTACTGGTGCTACATTTTTCTTCGTCAGGGCACCATCGTTAGAGAACCTGACCGACGGCATTGGGGTTTCGGTGATTGGGGTGGCTGATCCCCAGCTTGCACATCCCGCCCCTCTGGCCGGCTGAGCACCTGCACGCTCGTTTCGTGGGTTGACTTAGGCGTACGGAGTTCATTCCCAGTCCTAAGCATACGGAGTTCATTCCAGTCTAAGATCGAATCAGAATGAGGGGTTCCAACAGCACATGCTAGGCTCAGGCATGTGCTGGTGTCGCATTTTTCTTCGGCCTGGCACCATCACCGGAGCATCATTGGAGAACCTGATCGGCGGCATTGGAGTTCCAGCGATCGGGGGGGCCGGGGGGGTGTGCGCACATGATGTGCGATGGGTGCTTGTACTTGGCCCTTATATTGACCCCCTATCCCTCATCAAACCTTGAGAACTCACACCCCTTTAAAGAGCATTTGAGATTTTACAGGTTTGCTGCTAGTAGCCATTAAAGTGTTTAAAATGGGGACATTTTTTTCAAATGGTCACAAAATCTTGTACACTTCGAGTTTTTAGCTGAATTTTTTTATGGATGCCAAAAAAAATACAAGGATAATGTCTACCAAGTTTGGGGCCAAAACTCCTTCCGAAAAAATTTTAAAAAATCTCGAAGCTCAAAAAGTTTTGAAAATCATGAAAAATAGAAAATGAGTCGTCTTGCCATGAAGCTTCACGTGAAGGCTTAAGGGAGCATTGTATGAATTTACAAGATATAAAAATGGCATTGGCACGTAGAAATATGAAGATGTACCTAACCCCACATACCACACTATCGATCCATGGCTTGCGCATCCCGTCTCTCTGGTCGGTGTAGTGCCCGCGCCCGCCTGCCCACTCGTTTCGTCGGTTGGCTTTGGGATATGGAGTTCATTTCCAGTCTAAGACTAGACCGGACCGAGGGCTACAGTAGTCAAATCAGTAGCACATAGAGGGGGACCCAGCCGATCCTCGGCTTACGCGTCCCGCCCCTCTGGCCGATTAGGCGCCCGCACTCTCGTTTTATGAGTTGACTTAGGCATATGGAGTTCATTCCCAGTCTAAGCATACAGAGTTCATTGCCAGTCTAAGATCGGACTGGACTAAGGGTTGCAGCAGCACATGCTAGGCTCGGACATGTGCTGGTGTCGCATTTTTCTTCGTCGAGGCACCATTGTCAAAGCATCGTCGGAGATCCTGACCGACGGCATTGGGGTTCCAGCGATCGATGGGGCCGGGGGGTGTATGCACATGATTTGCGATGGGTGCTGGTACTTGGCCCTTATATTGGCCCCCTTTCCCTCATCAAACATTGAGAACTCACACCCCCTTAAATCGCATTTGAGATTGTACAGGTTTGCTGCCAGTAGCCATTAAAGTGTCTTAAATGGGGACACTTTTTTCAAATGGTCACAAAATCTTGTACATTTCGAGTTTTTAGCTGAATTTTTTTGTGCATGCAAAAAAAATACAAGGATCACGTCTACCAAGTTTAGGGCCAAAACCCTTCCAAAAAAATTTTAAAAAATCTCGAACCGTAAAAAGTTTCAAAAATCGTGAAAAATAGAAAAGGAATCGTCCTGCCATGAAACTTCACATAAAGGCTTAAGGGACCATTGCATGAATTTACAAGCCATAAAAATGGCATTGGCACGCAGAAATATGAAGATGTGCCTAAACCCACCTACCACCAGCTCGCCCGTTCGTTTCGTCGGTTGGCTTAGGCATACGGAGTTCATTCCAAGTCTAAGATTGAACTTGACCAAGGGTTGCGGTAGCAGGATCAACAGCACGCAGAGGGAGACCCCACCGATCCCCAGCTTGCGCATCCCGCCCCTCTAGCCAGCTGAGCGCCCGTACGCTCATTTCGTGGGTTGACTTAGGCATACGGTGTTCATTCGCAGTCTAAGCATACGGAGTTCATTCCCAGTCTAAGATCGGACTGGACCGCGGGTTGCGGCATCACTTGCTGGGCTCGAGCATGTGCTGGTGCCGCATTTTTCTTCGCCGGGGCACCACCGTCGGAGCGTCGTCGGTGAACCTGACCTGCGACATTGGGGTTCCGACGATCGGGGGGTCGAGGGCGGTGTGCGCGCATGATGTGTGATGGGTGCTGGTACTTAGCCCGTATAATATCCCCTTATCCCTCATCAAACCTCGAGAACTCACACCCCCTTAAAAAGCATTTGATATTTTACAGGTTTGCTGCCAGTGGCCATTAAAGTGTCTAAAGTGGGGACACTTTTTTCACATGGTCCCAAAATCATGTACACTTCGACTTTTTAGCTGAATTTTTTTGTGCATGCCAACAAAAATACAAGGATCACGTCTACCAAGTTTGGGGCCAAAACTCCTTCTGAAAAAATTTTAAAAAATCTCAAACCGTAAAAAGTTTTGAAAATCGTGAAAAATAGAAAAGAAGTCATCTTGAAATGAAACTTTACGTGAAGGCTTAAGGGACCATTGTATGAATTGACAAGCCATAAAAATGGCATTGGCACACAAAAATATGAAGATGTGCCTAAACCCACCTACCACCCTATCGATTCACGGCTTGCGCATCCCGTCTCTCTGGTCGGCGTAGTGCCCACCCGCCCGCCCGCTCGTTTCATCGGTTGGCTTAGGCATACGGAGTTCATTCCCAGTCTAAGATCAGATCAAACCAAAGGTTGCTGCAGCAGGATCGACAGCACGCAGAGGGGGACCTGGTCGATCCCCGGCTTAAGCATCCCACCCATCTAGCCGGTTGAGTGCCCGCACGCTCGTTTCGTGGGTTGACTTAGGCATACGGAGTTCATTCCCAGTCTAAGCATACGAAGTTCATTCCCAGTCTAAGATCGGACCGGGCCGAGGGTTGCGACAGCACATGCTGGGCTTTGGCATGTGCTAGTACTGCATTTTTCTTCGTCAGGGCACCATCGTCGGAGAACCTGACCGGTGGCATTGGGGTTTCAGTGATTGGGGGGGCTGATCCCCGACTTGCACATCTCGCCCCTCTGGTCGGTTGAGTGCCCGCATGCTCATTTCTTGGGTTGACTTCGGTGTACGGAGTTCATTCCCAGTCTAAGCATACGAAGTTCATTCCCAGTCTAGGATCGACCCGGAGCGAGGGTTACGACAAAACATGCTAGGCTCGGGCATGTGCTGGTGTCACATTTTTCTTCGCCCTGGCACCATCACTGGAGCATCATTGGAGAACCTGACCGACGGCATTGGAGTTTCGGCGATCGGGGTGGTCGGGGGGGTGTGCGCACATGATGTGCGATGGGTTCTTGTACTTGGCCCTTATATTGGCCCCCTATCCCTCATCAAACCTCGAGAACTCATACCCCTTTAAAGAGCATTTGAGATTTTACAGGTTTGCTGCCAGTAGACATTAAAGTGTCTGAAATGGGGACATTTTTTTCAAATGGTCACAAAATCTTGTACACTTCGAGTTTTTTGCTGAATTTTTTTGTGCATGCCAACAAAAATACAAGGATCATGTCTACCAAGTTTGGTGCCAAAACTCCTTTAGAAAAAATTTTTAAAAATCCTGAACCATAAAAAGTTTCAAAAATCGTGAAATATGAAGATGTGCCTAAACACACCTACCACCCTATTGATCCACGGCTTGCACATCCCATCTCTCTGGTCGGCGTAGTTCCCGCCCTTCCGCCCGCTCGTTTCATTGGTTGGCTTAGGCATACGGAGTTCATTGCAAGTCTAAGATCGAACCTGACCGAGGGTTGTGGCAGCAGGATTGGCAGCACGCATAGGGGGACCCAGTCGATCCCCAGCTTGCGCATCCCGCCCCTCTGGCCGGCTGAGCGCCTGCACGCTCGTTTCGTGGGTTGACTTAGGCATACGGTGTTCATTCCCAGTCTAACCATACGGAGTTCATTCCTAGTCTAAGATCAGATCGAACTACGGGTTACGGTAGCACTTACTGGGCTCGGGCATGTGCTGGTGTCACATTTCTCTTCGTCGGGGCACCACCGTCAGAGCATCATCGGAGAACCTGACCTGCGGCATTGGGGTTTCGGCGATCGGGGGGCCGAAGGTGGTGTGCGCACATGATGTGCGATGGGTGCTGGTACTTAGCCCATATAATGTCCCCTTATCCCTCATCAAACCTTGAGAACTCACACCCCCTTAAAGAGCATTTGATATTTTACAGGTTTGCTGCCAGTAGCCATTCAAGTGTCTGGAGTGGGGACACTTTTTTCACATGGTCACCAAATCTTGTACACTTCAATTTTCTACCTGAATTTTTTTGTGCATGCCAACAAAAATACAAGGATCACGTCTACCAAGTTTGGGGCTAAAACTCCTTTCGAAAAAATTTTAAAAAATCCCAAACCGCAAAAAGTTTCAAAAATCGTGAAAAATAGAAAATGAGTCATCTTGAAATGAAACTTTACGTGAAGGCTTCAGGGACCATTGAATGAATTTACAAGCCATAAAAATGGCATTGGCACGAAGAAATATTAAGATGTGCCTAAACCCACCTAACACCCTATCGATTCACGGCTTGCGCATCCCGCCTCTCTGGCCGGAGTAGTACCCGCCCGCCCGCCCACTCGTTTCATCGATTGGCTTAGGCATACAAAGTTCATTCCCAGTCTAAGATCAGACAAGACTGAGGGTTGCGGCAACAAGATGGGCAGCACGCAGAGGGGGACCTGACCAATCCTCAGCTTACGCATCCCACCCCTCTGGCCGGCTGAGCGCTTGCACGCTCGTTTCATGGGTTGACTTAGGCATACAGAGTTCATTCCCAGTCTAAGCATACAGAGTTCTTTCCCAGTCTAAGATTGGACTAGACCGAGGGTTACGGCCGCACATGCTAGGCTCGGGCATGTGCTGGTGCCGTATTTTTCTTTGCCGGGGCACCATCGTCGAAACATTACCGAAGAACCTGGCCAGCGGCATTGGGGTTCCGACGATCGGGGGGGCTGGGGGGTGTGCGCCCATGGTATACGATGGGTGTTGGTACTTGGCCCTTATATTGGCCCCCTATCCCTCATCGAACCTCAAGAACTGACACCCCCTTAAAGAGCATTTGAGATTTTACAAGTTTGCTGCCAGTAGCCATTAAACTGTCTGAAATGGGGACACTTTTTTCAAATGGTCACAAAATCTTGTACACTTCGAGTTTTTAGCTGAATTTTTTTGTGCATACCAACAAAAATACAAGGATAACATCTACAAAGTTTGGTTCCAAAACTCCTTCCGAAAAAATTTTAAAAAATTTCGAATCGTAAAAAGTTTCAAAAATCGAGAAAAATAGAAAACGAGTCGTCTTGCCATGAAACTTCACGTGAAGGCTTAAGGGACCATTGTATGAATTTACAAGCCACAAAAATGGCATTGGCACACAAAAATATGAAGATGTGCCTAAACGCACCTACCACCCTATCGATCCACGGCTTGCACGTCCCGTCTTTTGGGCCGGCGTAGTGCCTGCCCGCCCACCCGCTCGTTTCGTCGGTTGGCTTAGGCATACAGAGTTCATTCCAAGTCTAAGATCAGACCGGACCGAGGGTTGCGGCAGCAGGATCGGTAGCACGCAGAGGGGGACCCGGCCGAACCCCGGCTTGCGCATCCCGCCCCTCTAGCCGGTTGAGTGCCCGCACACTCGTTTCGTAGGTTGACTTAGGCATACGGAGTTCATTCCCAGTCTAAGCATACGGAGTTCATTCCCAATCTAAGATCGGACCGGACCGAGGGTTACGGCAGCACATGCTGGGCTCAAGCATGTGCTGGTGCCATATTTTTCTTCGTCGAAGCATCATCGGAGAACCTGATCGACGACATGGGGTTCCGGCGATCGGGGGGGCCGGGGGGTGTGCGCACATGATGTGCGATAGGTGTTGGTACTTGGCCCTTATATTGGCCCTCTATCCCTCATCAAACCTCAAGAACTCACACCCGCTTAAAGAGCCTTTGAGATTTTACAAGTTTGCTGGCAGTAGCCATTAAAGTGTCTAAAATGGGGACACTTTTTTGAAATGGTCACAAAATCTTGTACACTTCCAGTTTTTAGCTGAATGTTTTTGTGCATGCCAAAAAAAATACAAGGTTCATGTCTACCAAGTTTGGGGCCAAAACAACTTCCAAAAAAATTTTAAAAAATTTCGAGCCGCAAAAAGTTTCAAAATCGTGAAAAATAAAAAACGAGTCGTCTCACCATGAAACTTCACGTGAAGGCTTAAGGGACCATTGTATGAATTTACAAGCCATAAAAATGGCATTGGCACGTAGAAATATGAAGATGTGCCTAAACCCACCTGTCCCCCTATCGATACACGACTTGCGCATCCCGTCTCTCTGGTCGACGTAGTGCCCGCACGCCCGCCCGCCCGCCCGTTTCGTCAGTTGGCTTAGTCATACGGACTTCATTCCCAGACCAAGATTGGACCAGACCGAGGGCTGCTGCAGCAGGATCGGCAGCATGTAGAGGGGGACCCGACCGATCCCCGGCTTGCGCATCCTGCCCCTCTGGCCGGTTGAGCACCCGCACGCTCGTTTCGTGGGTTGACTTAAGCATACGGAGTTCATTCCCAGTCTAAGATCGGACCGGACTGAGGGTTGCAGCAACACATGCTGGGCTCGGGCATGTGCTGGTGCCGCATTTTTCTTCATCGGGGCACCATCGCCGAAGCATCACCAGAGAACCTGACCGGTGACATTGGGGTTCCGGTGATTGGGTGTACGCCCATGATGTGCGATGGGTGCTGGTACTTGGCCCTTATATTGGCCCCCTATCCCTCATCAAACCTTGAGAACTCACACCCCCTTAAAGAGCATTTGAGATTTTACAAGTTTGCTGCCAATAGCCATTAAAGTATCCGAAATGGGGTCACTTTTTCAAATGGTCACAAAATCTTGTACAATTCGAGTTTTTAGCTGAATTGTTTTGTGCATGGCAACAAAAATACAAGGATCACGTCTACCAAGTTTGGAGCCAAAACTCCTTCCGAAAAAATTTTAAAAAATCCCGAACCCCAAAAAGTTAAAAAATCGTGAAAAATAGAAAACGAGTCGTCTTGCCATGAAACTTCACGTGAAGGCTTAAGGGACCATTGTATGAATTTACAAGTCATAAAAATGGCATTGGCATGTAGAGATATGAAGATGTGCCTAAACCCACTTGCCACCCTATCGATCCACGGCTTGTACATCCCGTCTATCTGGCCGGTGTAGTGCCCGCCTGCTCATTTCGTCGGTTGGCTTAGGCATACGAAGTTCATTCCCAGTCTAAGATTGGACCAGACTGAGGGTTGTGGCAGCAAGATCGACAGCACGTGGAGGGGGACCCGATCGATCCCCGTCTTGTGCATCCCGCCCCTCTGGCCAGCTGAGCGCCCGCACGCTCATTTCGTGGGTTGACTTAGGCATACGGAGTTCATTCCCAGTCTAAGATCAGATCGCACCGAGGGTTAGGGAAGCACATGCTAGGCTCGGGCATGTGCTGGTGTCGCATTTTTCTTCGTCGGGGCACCAACGCCGGAGCATCATCAAAAAACCTGACCGACGGCATTGGGGTTCCGACGATCGGGGGGGCCAAGGGGGTGCGCACATGATGTGCGATGGGTGCTGGTACTTGGCCCTTATATTGGCCCCCTATCCCTCATCAAACCTCGAGAACTCACACCCCCTTAAAGTGCATTTGAGATTTTACAGGTTTGCTGCCGGTAGCCATTAAAGTGTTTGAAATGGGGACACTCTTTTCAAAAGGTCACAAAATCTTGTACACTCCGAGTTTTTAGCTGAATGTTTTTGTGCATGCCAACAAAAATACAAGGATCACATCTACCAAGTTTGGGGCCAAAAATTCTTCGAAAGAAATTTTGAAAAATTTGAAACCGTAAAAAGTTTCAAAAATCATGAAAAAGAAAAAACGAGTCTTCTTGCCATGAAACTTCATGTGAAGGCTTAAGGGACCATTGTATGAATTTACAAGCCATAAAAATGGCATTGGCATGCAGAAATAAGAAGATGTGCCTAAACCCACCTAGCACCCTATCAATCCATGGCTTGCGCATCCCGTCTCTCTGGCCGACGTAGTACCTGCCCGCCCGCCCGCCCGCTCGTTTCGTGCATGGCTACAAAAATACAAGGATCACGTCTACCAAGTTTGGAGCCAAAACTCCTTCCGAAAAAATTTTAAAAAATCTCGAACCCCAAAAAGTTAAAAAATCGTGAAAAATAGAAAACGAGTCGTCTTGCCATGAAACTTCACGTGAAGGCTTAAGGGACCATTGTATGAATTTACAAGCCATAAAAATGGCATTGGCACGCAGAAATATGAAGATGTGCCTAAACCCACCTGCCATCCTATCGATCCACGGCTTGCACATCCCGTCTCTCTGGCCGACGTAGTGCCCACCCGCTCATTTCGTCGGTTGGCTTAGGCATATGGAGTTCATTCCCAGTCTAAGATTGGACCAGACCGAGGGTTCTGGCAGCAAGATTGATAGCACGTGGAGTGGGACCCGATCGATCCCCGTCTTGTGCATCCTTCCCCTCTGGCCAGCTGAACGTCCGCACGCTCGTTTCGTGGGTTGACTTAGGCATACGGAGTTCATTCCCAGTCTAAGATCAGATAGGACTAAGGGTTACGGCAGCACAAGCTTGGCTCGGGCATGTGCTGGTGCTGCATTTTTCTTCGTCGGGGCACCATCGTCGGAGCATCGTCGGAGAACATGACCGGCGGCATTGGGGTTCTGACGATCGGGGGCGCCAGTGGGGGGTGTGCACACATGATGTGCGAAGGGTGCTGGTACTTTGCCCTTATATTGACCCCCTATCCCTCATCAAACCTCGAGAACTCACACCCCCTTAAAGAGCATTTGAGATTTTACAGGTTTGCTGCCAGTAGCCGTTAAAGTGTTTGAAATGGGGACACTTTTTTCGAATGGTCACAAAATCTTGTACACTTCGAGTTTTTAGCTGAATTTTTTTATGCATGCCAACAAAAATACAAGGATCACATCTACCAACTTTGGGGCCAAAACTCCTTCCGAAAAAATTTTAAAAAATTACGAACCACAAAAAGTTTCGAAAATCATGAAAAATAGAAAACGAGTCGTCTTATCATGAAACTTCACGTGAAGGCTTAAGGGACCATTGTATGAATTTACAAGCCACAAAAATAGCATTGGCATGCAAAAATATGAAGATGTGCCTAAACCCGCCTACCACCCTATCGATCCACGGCTTGCGCATCTCGTCTCTCTGGCCGGCGTAGTGCCCGGCCGCCTGCCCGCCCGCTCGTTTCGTTGGTTGGCTTAGGCATACGAAGTTCATTCCCAGTCTAAGATCAGACCGGACCGACGGTTGCAGCAGCAGGATTGGCAGCACGCAGAGGGGGACCCGATCGATGCCCGACTTGCGCATCCCACCTGTCTGGCCGGCTGAGCGCTTGCACGTTTGTTTCGTGGTTTTACTTAGGCATACGGAGTTCATTCCCAGTCTAAGATCGGATTGGACTGAGGGTTGCGGTAGTACATGCTGGGTTTGAGCATGTACTGGCATCGCATTTTTCTTCGACGGGACACTATCACCGGAGCATCGTCGGAGAACCTGACAGGCGGCATTGAAGTTCCGGC
Organism: Durio zibethinus; assembly: GCF_047325235.1. Lineage (NCBI taxonomy): Eukaryota > Viridiplantae > Streptophyta > Magnoliopsida > Malvales > Malvaceae > Durio > Durio zibethinus. Next base: position 22,926,128 of record NC_143163.1, read on the forward strand.
GATCGGGGGGGCCGGGGGGGTGTGCACACATGATGTGCGATGGGTGCTGGTACTTGGCCCTTATATTGGCTCCCTATCCCTCATCAAACCTCCAGAGCTCAGACCCCTTAAAGAGCATTTAAGATTTTACAGGTTTGCTACCAGTAGCCGTTAAAGTGTCTAAAATGAGGACACTTTTTTGAAATGGTCACAAAATCTTGTACACTTCGAGTTTTTAGCTGAAATTTTTTTATTCATGCCAGAAAAAATACAAGGATCGGGTCTAATCAGTTTGGGGCCAAAACGCCTTCCGAAATAATTTTAAAAAATCTCGAACCGCAAAAAGTTTTGAAAATCATGAAAAATAGAAAACGAGTCGTCATGCCATGAAACTTCACGTGAAGGCTTAAAGGACCATTGTATGAATTTACAAGCCATAAAAATGGCATTGGCATGCAGAAATATGAAGATGCGCCTAAACGCACCTAGCACCCTATCGATGCACGGCTTGCGCATCCCGTCTCTCTGGCCGGTGTAGTGCCTGCCCGCCCGCCCACCTGCTCGTTTCGTCAGTTCGCTTAGGCATACGGAGTTCATTCCCAGTCCAAGATTGGACCAAACCGAGGGTTGCAGCAGCAGGATCGACAGCACGCAGAGGAAGACCCGGCCGATCCCCGGCTTGCGCATCCCGCCCCTCTGGACGGCTGAGCACCCGCACGCTTGTTTCGTGGGTTGACTTAGGCATACGGAGTTCATTCCCAGTCTAAGATCGGATTGAACCGAAGGTTGTGGCAGCACATGCTGGGCTCGGGCATGTTCTGGTGCCGCATTTTTCTTCACCGGGGCACCATCACTGGAGCATCACCGAAGAACCTGACCGACGGCATTGGGGTTCCGGCGATCGGGGGGGTCGGGGGGTGTTCGCACATGATGTGGGATGGGTGCTGGTACTTGGCCCTTATATTGGCCCCTTATCCCTCATCAAACTCGAGAACTCACACCCCCTTAAAGAGCATTTTAGATTTTACAGGTTTGCTGCCAGTAGCCATTAATGTGTCTTAAATGGGGGCACTTTTTTCAAATGGTCACAAAATCTTGTACACTTCGAGTTTTTAGCTGAATCTTTTTGTGCAAGCCAACAAAAATACAGGGATCACGTCGACCAATTTTGGGCTCAAAAAGCCTTCGAAAAAAATTTTAAAAAATCCCGAACCGTAAAAAGTTTCAAAAATTGTGAAAAATAAAAAATGAGTCGTTTTGCCATGAAACTTAACGTGAAGGCTTAAGGGACCATGGTATGAATTTACAAGCCGTAAAAATGGCATTGGCATGCAGAAATATGAAGATGTGCCTAAACCCACCTACCACCCTATCGATCCACGGCTTGTGCATCCCGTCTCTTTGGCCGGCGTAGTGCCCACCCGCCCGTCCGCTCATTTTGTCGGTTAGCTAAGGCATACAAAGTTCATTGCCTATCTAAGATCGGACCGGACCGAGAGTTACGGCAGCAGGATTAGCAGCACGTAGAGTGGGACACGGTCGATCACCGACTTGTGCATCCCGCCCCTCTGGCCGGCTGAGCACCCGCACGCTCGTTTCATGGGTTGACTTAGGCATACAGAGTTGATTCCCAGTCTAAGCATACGGAGTTCATTCCTAGACTAAGATCAGACTGGACTGATGGTTGCGGCAGCACATGCTGGGCTTAGGCATGTGCTGGTGCCGCATTTTTCTTCATCGGGGAACCATCGTCAGAGCATCGCCGGAGAACCTGACTAGCCGCATTGGGGTTCCGATGATTGGGGGGGCCGGGGGGTGTGCGCACATCATGTGCGATGGGTGCTTGTACTTAGCACTTATATTGGCCCCTTATCCCTCATCAAACCTCGAGAACCCACACCCCCTTAGCCGTTAAGGTGTCTGAAATGGGGACACAAAATCTTGTACACTTCGAGTTTTTAGCTGAATTTTTTTGTGCAAGCCAACAAAAATACAAGGATCACGTCTACCAAGTTTGGGGCCAAAACTCCTTTGAAAAAAATTTTAAAAAAATCTCGAACAGCAAAAAGTTTTGAAAATCATGACAAATAGAAAATGAGTCGTCTTGCCATGAAACTTCACGTGAAGGCTTAAGGGACCATTTTATGAATTTACAAGCCATAAAAATGGCATTGGCACGTAGAACTATGAAGATGTGCCTAAACCCACCTACCACCCTATCGATCCACAGCTTGCGCATCCCGACTCTCTGGCCGGCATAGTGCCCGCCCGCCCACCCACCCGCTCGTTTCGTCGGTTGGCTTAGGCATACGAAGTTTATTCCCAGTCTAAGATCGGACTGAACTGAGGGTTGTGGCAGTAAGATCGGTAGCAAGCAAAGGGGGAGCCAACCGATCCCCGGCTTGCGTATCCCGCCCCTCTGGCCGGTTGAGTGCCCGCACGCTCGTTTTGTGGGTTGACTTAGGCATACGGAGTTTATTCCCAGTCTAAGCATACGGAGTTCATTCCTAGTCTAAGATTAGACCAGACCGAGGGTTGCGGCAGCATATGCTGCGCTTGAGCATGTGCTGGTGTCGCATTTTTCTTCACCGGGGCACCATCGTCGGAGCATCATCGGAGAACCTGACCGGCGGCATTGGGGTTCCGACGATCGGGGGGGCCAGGGGGGTGTGCGCACATGATGTGCGATGGGTGCTGGTACTTGGCCCTTATATTGGCCCCCTATCCCTCATCAAACCTCGAGAACTTACACCCTCTTAAAGAGCGTTTGAGATTTTACAGGTTTGCTGCCAGTAGCAATTAAAGTGTCTGAAATGGGGACACTTTTTTCAAATGATCAAAAAATCTTGTACACTTCGAGTTTTTTGGCTGAATTTTTTTGTGCATGCCAACAAAAATACAAGGATCATGTCTACCAAGTTTGGGGCCAAAACTTCTTCCGAAAAAATTTTAAAAAATCCTGAACCGTAAAAAGTTTCAAAAATCATGAAAAATAGAAAATGAGTCGTCTTGCCATGAAACTTCACGTGAAGGCTTAAGGGACCATTGTATGAATTTACAAGCCATAAAAATGGCATTCGTACGTAGAAATATGAAGATGTGCCAAAACCCACCTACCACCCTATCGATCCATGGCTTGCGCATCCCGTCTCTCTGGCAGGCGTAGTGCCCGCCCGCGCACCCGCCCGCTCGTTTTGTCAGTTGGCGTAGGCATACGACGTTCATTCCCATTCTAAGATCGGATCGGGTTGAGGGTTGCGGTAGTAGGATTGGCAGTACCCAGTGGGGGACCCCATCGATCCCCGGTTGCGCGTCCCACCCCTCTGGCCGGCTGAGCACCCACACGCTCGTTTCGTGGGTTGACTTAGGCATATGGGGTTTATTCCTAGTCTAAGATCGAACCAGAATGAAGGGTTGCAGTAGCAGGATCGGCAGCATGCAGTGGGGGACCTGATCGATCCATGGCTTGCGCATCCCGCCCCTCTGGCCGACTGAGCACCCGCACGTTCGTTTCGTTGGTTGACTTAGGCATACGGAGTACATTCCGAGCCTAAGCATACAGATTTCATTCCCAGTCTAAGATCAGACCGGACTTAGGGTCGCAGTAGCACATGCTGGGATCGAGCATGTGTTGGTGCCACATTTTTCTTCATCGGGGCACCATCGTCGGAGCATCATCGGAGAACCTGATCGGCAGCATTGGGGTTCTAGCGATCGAGGGGGCCGGGGGGTGTGCGCACATGATGTGTGATGGGTGCTGGTACTTGGTCCTTATATTGGCCCCCTATCCCTCATCAAACCTCGAGAACTCACACCCCTTTAAAGAGCATTTGAGATTTTACAAGTTTACTGCCAGTAGCCATTAAAGTGTCTGAAATGGGGACACTTTTTTCAAATGGTCACAAAATCTTGTACATTTCGAGTTTTTAGCTGAATTTTTTTGTGCATGCCAACAAAAATACAAGGATCACGACTACTAAGTTTGGGGCTAAAACCCCTTCCAAAAAAACTTTAAAAAATCTTGAATCCCAAAAAGTTTCAAAAATCATGAAAAATAGAAAACGAGTCGTCTTGCCAAGCAACTTCACGTGAAGGCTTAAGGGACCATTGTATGAATTTACAGTCCATAAAAATGGTATTGGCACGTAGAAATATGAAGATGTTCTTAGACCCACCTACCACCCTATCGATCAATGGCTTGCGCATCCCATCTCTCCGGCCGATGTAGTGCCCGACTGCCCATCCGCCCGCTCATTTCATCGGTTGGCTTAGGCATACGGAGTTCATTCCTAGTCTAAGATCAGACCGGATCAAGGGTTGCGGCAGCAAGATCGGCAGCATGTAGAGCAGGTCCCGATCGAACCCCGGCTTGTGCATCCCGCCCCTCTGGCCGGCTGAGCGCCCGCACGCTCGTTTTATGGGCTGACTTAGGCATACAGAGTTCATTCCCAGTCTAAGCATACAGAGTTCATTCCCAGTCGAAGATTGGACCAGACCGAGGGTTGCGACCGCACATGCTGGGCTCGAGCATGTGCTGGTGCCGCATTTTTCTTCGTCGGGGCACAATCGTCGGAGCACCGCCGAAGAACCTGACCGACGGCATTGGGATTCCGATGATGGGGGGCCAGGGGGTGTGTGCACATGATGTGCGATGGGTGCTGGTACTTGCCCCTTATATTGGCCCCCTATCCCTCATCAAACCTTGAGAACTCACACCCCCTTAAAGAGCATTTGAGATTTTACAGGTTTGCTGCCAGTAGCCATTAAAGTGTCTGAAAAGGGGACACTTTTTCAAATGGTCACAAAATCTTGTACACTTCGAGTTTTTAGTTGAATTTTTTTGTGCATGCCAAAAAAAGTACAAGGATCACGTCTACCAAGCTTGGGGCCAAAACTCTTTCAAAAAAAATTTTAAAAAATCCCGAACCGTAAAAAGTATTGAAAATCGTGAAAAAAAGAAAACGAGTCGTCTTGCCATGAAACTTCACGTGAAGGCTTAAGGGACCATTGTATGAATTTACAAGCCATATAAATGGCATTGGCACAAAGAAATATGAAGATGTGCCTAAACCCACCAACCACCCTATCGATCCACGGCTTGCGCATCCGTCTCTCTGGCCGACGTAGTGCCCGCCCGCCCAGTCGTTTCGTCGGTTGGCTTAGGCATACGGAGTTCATTCCCAGTCTATGATTGGACCAGGTCCAGGGTTGTGGTAGTAGGATCGGTAGCACGCAGAGGGGGACCCGATCGATCCCCGGCTTGCGCATCCCGCCCCTCTGCCCGGCTGAGCGTCCGCACGCTCGTTTCGTGGGTTGACTTAGGCATACGGAGTTCATTCCCAGTCTAAGCATACGGAGTTCATTCCCAATCTAAGATCAGACCAGATCGAGGGTTGTGGCAGCACATGCTGGGCTCAGGCATGTGCTGGTGCCGCATTTTTCTTCATCGGGGCACCATCGTCGGGGCATAACCAGAGAACCTGACCGACGGCATTGGGGTTCCGACGATCGGGGGGCCGGGGGGGTGTGCGCTCATGATGTGCGATGGGTGCTGGTACTTGGCCCTTATATTTGCCCCCTATCCCTCATCAAACCTCGAGAACTCATACCCCCTTAAAGAGCATTTGAGATTTTACAGGTTTGCTGACAGTAGCCATTAAAGTGTCTGAAATGTGGACAGTTTTTTCAAATGGTCACAAAATCTTGTACACTTTGAGTTTTTAGCTGAATTTTTTTGTGCATACCAACAAAAATACAAGGATCACGTCTACCAAGTTTGGGGCCAAAACTCCTTCCGAAGAAATTTTAAAAAAATCCCAAACCATAAAAAGTTTCGAAAATCGTGAAAAATAGAAAACGAGTCATCTTGCCATGAAACTTCACATGAAGGCTTAAGGTACCATTGTATGAATTGACACGCCATAAAAATGGCATTGGCATGCAGAAATATGAAGATGTGCCAAAACCCACCTACCACCCTATCGATCCACAGCTTGCGCATCCCGTCTCTCTAGTCGGCGTAGTGCCCGCCCGTCCGCTCGTTTCGTCGGTTGGCTTAGGCATACGGAGTTCATTCCCAGTCTAAGATTGGACCGAATCGAGGGTTACGGCAGCAGGATCAGCAGCACGCAGAGGGGGACCCGATTGATCCCTAGCTTGCGCATCCCACACCTCTGGCCGGCAGAGAGCCCGCACGCTCATTTTGTGGGTTGAGTTACATATATGGAGTTCATTACCTGTCTAAGCATACGGAGTTCATTCCCAGTCTAAGATCGGACCGGACCGAGGGTTGCGGCAGCCCATGCTAGGCTCGGGCATGTGCTGCTGTCATATTTTTCTTCGTCGGGGCACCATCGTTGGAGCATCGCCGGAGAACTTGACCGGTGGCATAGGGGTTCCGACGATCGGGGGGGCCGGGGCGGTGTGCGCACATGATGTGCGTTTGGTGCTGGTACTTGGCCCTTATATTGGCCCCCTATCCCTCATCAAACCTTGAGAACTCACACCCCCTTAAAGAGCATTTGAGATTTTACAGGTTTGCTGCTAGTAGCAATTAAAGTGTCTAAAATAGGGTTACTTTTTTCAAATGGTCACAAAATCTTGTACACTTCGAGTTTTTAGTTGAATTTTTTTGTGCATGCCAACAAAAATACAAGGATCACGTCTACCAAGCTTGGGGCCAAAACTCCTTCCGAAAAAATTTTAACAAATTCCGAACCATAAAAAGTTTTGAAAATCGTGAAAGATAGAAAACAAGTCGGCTTGCCATGAAACTTCAGGTGAAGGCTTAAGGGACCATTGTATGAATTTTCAAGCCATAAAAATGGCATTGGCACATAGAAATATGAAGATGTACCTAAACCCACCTAGCACCCTATCGATCCACAGCTTGCGCATCCGTCTCTCTGGCCGACGTAGTGCCCGCCCGCCTGCCCGTCCACTCGGTTCATCGGTTGGCATAGGCATACAGAGTTCATTCCCAGTCTAAGATCGACAACACGCTGAGGGGGACCCGATCGATCCCCCGCTTGCTCATCCCACCCCTCTGGTCGACTGAGCGCCCACACGCTTGTTTCATGGGTTGACTTAGGCATACGGAGTTCATTCCCAATCTAAGATCGGACCAGACCGAGGGTTGCGGTAGCACATGCTGGGGTCGGGCATGTGCTGGTGCTGTATTTTTCTTCATTGGGGCACCATCGTCGGAGCATCACCGAAGAACCTGACCGATAGCATTGGGGTTCCAGTGATCGGGGGGCCGGGGTGGGGTGTGCGCACATGATGTGTGATGGGTGCTGGTACTTGGCCCTTATATTAGCCCCCTATCCCTCTTCAAACCTTGAAAACTCACACCCCCTTAAAGAGCATTTGAGATTTTACAGGTTTGCTGCCAGTAGCCATTAAAGTGTCTGAAATGGGGACACTTTTTTCAATTGGTCACAAAATGTTGTACATTTTGAGCTTTTAGCTGAATATTTTTGTGCATGCCAAAAAAAATACAAGCATCACGTCTACCAAGTTTGGGGCCAAAAATCCTTCCGAAAAAATTTTAAAAAATCCCGAACCGTAAAAAGTTTCAAAAATCGTGAAAAATAAAAAATGAGTCATCTTGCTATGAAACTTCACGTGAAGGCTTAAGGGACCATTGTATGAATTCAGAAACCTTAAAAATGGCATTGGCATGCAGAAATATGAAGATGTGCCTAAATCCAGCTACCACCGTATCGATCCATGGCTTGCGCATCCCGTCTCTCTGGCCGTCCGTCCGCCCGGTCATTTCGTCGGTTGGCTTAGGCATACGGAGTTCATTCCCAGTCTAAGATCAGACCGGATTGAGGGTTGCGGTATTAGGATCGACAGTACGTAGAGAGGGACCCGATCGATCCCTGGCTTGAGCATCCCACCCTTCTGGCCGACTGAGCGCCCGCACGCTCATTTCGTGGGTTAACTTAGGCCTACAGAGTTCATTCCCAGTCTAAGAATACGAAGTTCTTTCCCAGTCTAAGATCGGACCGGACCGAGGGTTGTGGTAGCACATGCTGGGCTCGGCCATGTGCTGGTGCCTCATTTTTCTTCGTCGGGGCACCATCGCCGGAGAACCTGACAGGCGGCATTGGGGTTCCAACGATCGGGGGGGTCGGAGGGGGTGTGCGCACATGATGTGCGATGGGTGCTGGTACTGGGCCCTTATATTGGCCCTCTATCCCTCATCAAACCTTGAGAACTCACACCCCCTTAAAGAGCGTTTGAGATTTTACAGCTTTACTGCCAGTAGCCATTAAAGTGTCTGAAATGGGGACACTTTTTTCAAATGGTCACAAAATCTTGTACACTTCGAGTTTTTAGCTGAATGTTTTTGTGCAAGCCAACAAAAATACAAGGATCATGTCTACCAAGTTTGGGGTCAAAACTCCTTCTGAAAAAATTTTAAAAAGTCCTGAACAGCAAAAAGTTCCAAAATCGTGAAAAAGAGAAAACGAGTCGTCTTGCCATGAAACTTCACGTGAAGGCTTAAGAGACCATTGTATGAATTTACAAGCCATAAAAATGGCATTGGCATGCAGAAATATGAAGATGTGCCTAAACCCACCTACCACCCTATCGATCCACGGCTTGCGCATCCCGTCTCTCTGGCCGACGTAGTGCCCGCTCGCTCGCCCGCCCGCTCGTTTCATCGGTTGGCTTAGGCATACGGAGTTCATTCCCAATCTAAGATCAGACTGGATCGAGGGTTGCGGCAGTAGGATCGGTAGCACACAGAGAGGGACCCGGTCGATCCCCAGCTTGCACATCCCGCCCATCTGGCCTACTGAGCGCCCGCACGCTCGTTTTGTGGGTTGACTGAGGCATACGAGTTCATTCCCAGTCTAAGCATACGGAGTTCATTCCCAGTCTAAGATCGGACCAGACCGAGGGTTGTGGCAGCACATGCTGGGCTCGAGCATGTGCTGGTGCCGCATTTTTTTTTGCCGGGGCACTATCACCGGAGCATCACCAGAGAACCTGACCGGCGGCGTTGGGGTTCTAGCGATCGGGGGGGTCGGGGGGGTGTGCGCACATGATGTGTGATGGGTGCTGGTACTTGGCCCTTATATTGGCCCCCTATCCCTCATCAAACCTCAAGAACTCACACCCCCTTAAAGAGCATTTGAGATTTTACAGGTTTGCTGCCAGTAGCCATTAAAGTGTCTGAAATGGGGACACTTTTTTCAAATGCTCACAAAATCTTGTACACTTCGAGTTTTTAGCTGAATTTTTTTGTGCATGCCAAGAAAAATACAAGGATCACGTCTTCCAAGTTTGGGGCCAAAACTCCTTCCAAAAATATTTTAAAAAATCTCGAACCGTAAAAAGTTTTAAAAGTCATGAAAAATAGAAAACGAGTCGTCTTGCCATGAAACTCCACGTTAAGGCTTAAGGGACCATTGTATGAATTTACAAGCCATAAAAATGGCATTGGCATATAGAAATATGAAGATGTGCCTAACTGCACCTACCACCCTGTCGATCCATGGCTTGCACATCCCGTCCCTCTGGCCGACGTAGTGCCCGCCCGCCTGCCTGCCCGCTCGTTTCGTCGGTTGGCTTAGCCATACGGAGTTCATTCCCAGTCTAAGATCGGATCTGACTGAGGCTGCGGCAGCTGGATCGGCAGCACACAGAGAGGGACCCGGCCAATCCCCGACTTGTGCATCTTGCCCCTCTGGCCGACTGAGCGCCTGCACGCTCGTTTCGTGGGTTGACTTAGGCGTATGGAGTTCATTCCCAGTCTAAGCATACAGAGTTCATTCCCAGTCTAAGATTGGACCAGACCGAGGGTTGCGATAGCACATGCTGGGCTCAGGCATGTGCTGGTGCCGCATTTTTCTTCGTCGGGCACCATCGTCGGAGCATCGCCGGAGAACTCGACTGGCGGCAATAGGGTTCTAGCGAACGGGGGGGCCGGGGGTGTGCACACATGATGTGCGATGGGTGCTGGTACTTGGCCCTTATATTGGCCCTCTATCCCTCATCAAACCTCGAGAACTCACACCCCCTTAAAGAACATTTGAGATTTTACAGGTTTGCTACCAGTTACCATTAAAGTGTCTGAAATGGGGACACTGTTTTCAAATGGTCACAAAATCTTGTACACTTCGAGTTTTTTGCTAAATTTTTTTGTGCATACCAATAAAAATTCATGGATCACGTCTACCAAGTTTGGGGTCAAAACTCCTTCGAAAAAAAATTTTAAACAATATGGAACCACAAAATGTTTCGAAAATTGTGAAAAAAAGAAAACGAGTCGTCTTGCCATCAAACTTCACGTGAAGGCTTAAAGGACCATTGTATGAATTTAGAAGCTATAAAAATGGCATTGGCACATAGAAATATGAAGATGTGCCTAAACCCACCTACCCCGCTATCGATCCACGGCTTGCGCATCCCATCTCTCTGGCCGGTATACTGCCCGCCCGCCCGTCCGCTCGTTTCAACGGTTGGCTTAGCCATACGGAGTTCATTCCCAGTCTAAGATTGGGCCAGACCGAGGGTTGCAGCAGCAAGATCGGTAGCACACAAGGGGGGACCCGACCGATCCCTGACTTGTGCATCTCGCCCCTCTGGCCAGCTGAGCGCCCGCACGCTCGTTTCATGGGTTGACTTAGGCATATGGAGTTCATTCCTAGTCTAAGCATATGGAGTTCATTCCCAGTCTAAGATCAGACCAGACCGAGGGTTGCAGTAGCACATGCTAGGCTCGGGCATGTGCGTGTGCCGTATTTTTCTTCGTCGGGGCACTATCATCAGAGCATTACCGGAGAACCTGACCGACAGCATTGCGGTTTCGACGATCGGGCAGGACGAGGGGGGTGTGCGCACATGATGTGCGATGGGTGCTGGTACTTGGCCCTTATATTGGCCCCCTATCCCTCATCAAACCTCGAGAACTCACACCCCCTTAAAAAGCATTTGAGATTTTACAGGTTTGCTGCAAGTAGCCATTAAAGTGTCTGAAATGGGGACACTTTTTTCGAATGGTCACCAAATCTTGTACACTTCGAGTTTTTGGCTGAATTTTTTTATGCATACCAACAAAAATACAAGGATCACGTCTACCAAGTCTGGGGCCAAAACACCTTTCGAAAAAATTTAAAAAAAGCCCGAATCGTAAAAAGTTTTGAAGATCGTTAAAAATAGAAGACGAGTCGTCTTGCCATGAAACTTCACGTGAAGGCTTAATGGACCATTGTATGAATTTACAAGCCATAAAAATGGCATTGGCATGCAGAAATATGAAGATGTGCCTAAACCCACCTACCACCCTATCGATCCACGGCTCGCTCATCCCGTCTCTCTTACCGGCATAGTGCCCGCCAGCCCGCCCCATCATTTCATCGGTTGGCTTAAGCTTATGGAGTTCATTCCCAGTCTAAGATCAGATCGGACCGAGGGTTGTGGTAGCAAGATCGGTAGCACGCAGATGGGGACTCGACCGATCCCCAGGTTGCGCTTCCTGCCAACCGGCTGAGCGCCTGCACGCTCGTTTCGTGGGTTGACTTAGGCATACGGAGTTCATTCCCGGTCTAAGCATACGGAGTTCATTCCTAGTCTAAGATCACATCGGACCGAGGGTTGCGGTAGCACAAGCTGGGCTCGGGCATGTGCTGGTGCCGTATTTTTCTTCACGGGGGCACCATCGCCACATGGCATTAGGCTTCCGGCGATCGGGGTGGCCGGGGGGGTGTGCGCACATGATGTGCGATGGGTGCTGGTACTTGGCCCTTCTATTGGCCTCCTATCCCTCACCAAACCTCGAGAACTAACACCCCCTTAAAGAGCATTTGAGATTTTACAGGTTTGCTGCCAGTAGCCATTAAAGTGTCTAAAATTGGGACACTTTTTTCAAATGGTCACAAAATCCTGTACACTTCGATTTTTTGGCTGAATTTTTTGGTGCTTGCCAATAAAAATACCATGATCACGTCTACCAAGTCTGGGGCCAAACACCTTCTTAAAAAATTTTAAAAAATCCCGAACAGGTAAAAGTTTTGAAAATCGTTAAAAATAGAAGATGAGTCATCTTCCCATGAAACTTCATGTGAAGGCTTAATGACCATTGTATGAATTTACAAGCCATAAAAATGGCATTGGCATGCAGAAATATGAAGATGTGCCTAAACCCACCTACCATCCTATCGATCCACGGCTTGCGCATCCCGTCTCTCTGGCTGACGTAGTGCCCGCCCGCCCGCCCGCACGGTCGTTTCGTCGGTTGGCTTAGGCATACATAGTTCATTCCCAATCTAAGGTCAAACCCGACTGAGGGTTACGGCAGCAGGATCAGCAGCATGTAGAGGGGGACCGGGTTGATCCTTGGCTTGCGCATCCCACCTTTTTGGCCGACTGAGCGCCCGTACGCTCGTTTCGTGGGTTGACTTAGGCATACAGAGTTCATTCCCAGTCTAAGCATACAGAGTTCATTCCCAGTCTAAGATCGAACCGAACCGAGGGTTGCGGCAGCACATGCTGGGCTCGGGCTTGTGCTGGTGCCGCATTTTTCTTCACCGTCGCAGCATCACCGGAGAACCTGACCGACGGCATTGGGGTTCCGGCGATCGGGGGGGCCGGGGGGTTGTGCGCACATGATGTACGATGGGTGCTGGTACTTGGTCCTTATGTTGGCCCCCTATCCCTCATCAAACCTCAAGAACTCGCACACCCTTAAAGAGCATTTGAGATTTTACAGGTTTGCTGCCAGTAGCCATTAAAGTGTCCGAAATGGGGACACTTTTTTCAAATGGTCACAAAATCTTGTACACTACGAGTTTTTAGCTGAATTTTTTTGTGCATGCCAAAAAAAATACAAGGATCACGTCTACCAAGTTTGGGGCCAAAAATCCTTCTGAAAAAATTTTAAAAAATCCCGAACCGCAAAAAGTTTTGAAAATCGTGAAAAAAAGAAAACGAGTCATCTTGCCATGAAACTTCACGTGAAGGCTTAAGGGACCATTGTATGATTTTACAAGCCATAAAAATGGCATTGGCATGCAGAAATATGAAGATGTGCCTAAACCCACCGATAACCCTATCGATCCACGGCTTGCGCATCCCGTCTCTCTGGCCAGTGTGCGCACATGATGTGTGATGGGTGCTGGTACTTGGCCCTTATATTGGCCCCCTATCCCTCATCCAACCTCGAGAACTCACACCCCCTTAAAGAGCATTTGAGATTTTACAGGTTTGCTGCCAGTAGCCATTAAAGTGTATGAAATGGGAACACTTTTTTCAAATGGTCACAAAATCTTGTACACTTCGAGTTTTTAGCTGAATTTTTTTGTGCTTGCCAAAAAAAATACAAGGATCACGTCTACCAAGTTTGGGGCTAAAAATCCTTCCGAAAAATTTTAAAAAATCTCGAACAGCAAAAAGTTTCAAAAATCGTGAAGCATAGAAAATAAGTCGTCTTGCCATGAAACTTCACGTGAAGGCTTAAGGGACCATTGTATGAATTTACAAGCCATAAAAATGGCATTGGCAGACAGAAATATGAAGATGTGCCCAAACACACCTACCACCCTATCGATCCACGGCTTGCGCATCCCGTCTCTCGGTCGGCGTAGTGCCCGCCCGCTCGTTTCGTCGGTTGGCTTAAGTATACGAAGTTCATTCCCAGTCTAAGATCAGACCGAACCGAAGGTTACGACAGTAGGATTGGCAGCACACAGAGGGGGATCCCACCGATCCTCGGCTTGCACATCTCGCCCCTCTGGCCGGCTGAGCGTGTGCACGGTCGTTTCATGGGTTGACTTAGGCATACGGAGTCCATTCCCAGCCTAAGATCAGACCGGACCGAGGGTTGAGGCAGCACATGCTGGGCTCAGGCATGTGCTGGTGCCGCATTTTTCTTCATCGGGGCACCATCGACAGAGCATCGCCGGAGAACCTGACCGGCGGCATTGGGGTTTCGGCGATCAGGGGGGCCAGGGGGTGGGCGCACATGATTTGCGATAGGTGCTGGTACTTGGCCCTTATATTGGCCCCCTATCCCTTAAAAACCTCAAGAACTCACACCCCATTAAAGAGCATTTGAGATTTTACAGGTTTGCTGCTAGTAGCCATTAAAGTGTCTCAAATGGGGACACATTTTTCAAATGGTCACAAAATCTTGTACACTTCGAGTTTTTAGCTGAATTTTTTTATGCATGCCATCAAGAATACAAGGATCATGTCCACCAAGTTTATGGCCAAAACTCCTTCCGAAAAAATTTAAAATAATCCCAAACCTTAAAAATTTTCGAAAATCCTCAAAAATAGAAAACGAGTCATCTTGCCGTGAAACTTCACGTGTAGGCTTAGGGGACCATTGTATGAATTTACAAGCCCTAAAAATGGCATTGGCATGCAGAAATATGAAGATGTGCCTAAACCCACCTACCACCCTATCGATCCACGGCTTGCGCATCCCGTCTCTCTGGCCGGTGTAGTGCCTGCCCGCCCGCTCGTTTCGTCAGTTGGCTTAGGCATACGGAGTTCATTCCCGGTCTAAGATCAGACCGGACCAAGGGCAGTGGCACCAGGATCAGTAGCACGCAGAGGGGGACCCGGTTGATCCCCGGCTTAGGCATCCCGCCCCTCTGGTCGGCTGAGCGCCCGCACGCTCGTTTCGTGGGTTGAATTAGGCATACGGAGTTCATTCCTAGTCTAAGCATACGGAGTTCATTCCCAGTCTAAGATCAGACTGAACCGAGGGTTGCGGTAGCCCATGCTGAGCTCAGAAATGTGCTGGTGCCACATTTTTCTTCACCGGGGCACCATCGTCGGAGCATCGTCGGAGAACCTAACCGACGGCATTGGGTTCCAGCGATCAAGGGGGCCGGGGGGGTGTACGCACATGATGTGTGATGGGTGCTGGTACTTGGTCCTTATATTGGCCCCCTATCCGTCATCAAACCTCGAGAACGCACTCCCCCTTAAAGAGCATTTGAGATCTTACAGGTTTGCTGCCAGTAGCCATTAAAGTGTCTGAAATAGGGACACTTTTTTCAAATGGTCACAAAATCTTGTTCACATCGAGTTTTTAGCTGACTTTTTTTGTCCATGCCAACAAAAATACAAGGATCACATCTACCAAGTTTGGTGCCAAAACTCCTTCTGAAAAAATTTTAAACAATCCCGAACCGCAAAAAAGTTTCAAAAATCATGAAAAATAAAAAACTAGTTGTCTTGCCATGAGACTTCACGTGAAGGCTTAAGGGACCATTGTATGAATTTACAAGCCATAAAAATGGCATTGGCACGCAGAAATATAAAGAAGTGCCTAAACCCACCTACCACCCTATCGATCCACGGCTTGCGCATCCACGTAGAGCCCGCCAGCCCGCTCGTTTTGTCGGTTGGCTTAGGCATACGGAGTTCATTCCCAGTCTAAGATCAGACTAGACCGAGCGTTGCGGCATCAAGATCAGCAGCACGTAGAGGGGGACCCGATCGATCCTCGACTTGCGCAGCCCGCCCCTCTGGTCAGCTGAGCGCCGAAACACTCGTTTCATGGGTTGACTTAGGCATACGGAGTTCATTCTCAGTCTAAGCATATGGAGTTCATTCCCAGTCTAAGATCGTACAGGATAGAGGGTTATGGCAGCACATGCTGGGCTCAGGCATGTGCTGGTGCCGCATTTTTCTTCGTCGGGGCACCATCACCGGAGAACCTGATCGGTGGTATTGAGGTTCCGGCGATCGGGGGGCCCGGGGTGTGCACACATGATGTGCGATGGGTGCTGGTACTTGGCCCTTATATTGGCCCCCTATCCCTCATCAAACCTCGAGAACTCACACCCCCTTAAAGAGCATTTGAGATTTTATAGGTTTGCTGCCAGTAGCCATTAAAGTGTTTGAAATGGGGACACTTTTTTCAAATGGTCACAAAATCTTGTACACTTCGAGTTTTTAGCTGAATGTTTTTGTGCATGCCAACAAAAATACAAGGATCACGTCTACCATGTTTGGGGCCAAAACACCTTCCGAAAAAATTTTAAAAAATCATGAACCGTAAAAAGTTTCGAAAATCGTGAAAAATAGAGAACGAGTTGTCTTGCCATGAAACTTCACGTGAAGGCTTAAGGGACTATTGTATCAATTTACAAGCCATAAAAATGGCATTGGGATGCAGAAATATGAAGATGTGCCTAAACCCACCTACCACCCTATCGATCCACGGCTTGCGCATCTCGTCTCTCTGGCCGACGTAGTGCTCGCCCGCCCGCCCACCTGCTCGTTTCGTCGGTTGGCTTAGGCATACGGAGTTCATTCCCAGTCTAAAATCAGACCGGACTGAGGGTTGCAGCAGCAGGATCAGCAGCATGCAGAGGGGGACCCAATCGATCCTCGGCTTGCGCATCCCACCCCTCTGGCCGACTGAGCCCCCACACGCTCGTTTCGTGGGTTGACTTAGCCATACGGAGTTCATTCCCAATCTAAGCATACGGGGTTCATTCCCAATCTAAGATCGGACCAGACCGAGGGTTGCGACAGCACATGCTGGGCTCGGGCATGTGCTGGTGCAGCATTTTTCTTCGCCGGGGCACCATCATCGGAGAGCCTGACCGGTGGCATTGGGGTTCTAGCGATCGGGGGGCTGGGGGGTGTGCGTACATGATGTGCGATGGGTGCTGGTACTTGGCCCTTATATTGGCCCCCTATCGCTCATCTAACCTTGAGAACTCACACCCCCTTACAAAGCATTTGAGATTTTACAGGTTTGCTACAGTAGCCATTAAAGTGTCTAAAATGGGGGCACTTTTTTCAAATGGTCACAAAATCTTGTACACTTCGAGGTTTTAGCTGAATTTTTTTGTGCATGCCAACAAAAATACAAGGATCACGTCTACCAAGTTTGGGGCCAAAACTCCTTCTGAAAAAATTTTCAAAAATCGCAAACCGTAAAAAGTTTCAAAAATCATGAAAAATAGAAAACGAGTCGTCTTGCCATGAAACTTCACGTGAACGCTTAAGGGACCATTGTATGAATTTACAAGCCATAAAAATGGCATTGGCACGCAAAAATATGAAGATGTGGTTGAACCCACCTACCACCCTATCGATCCACGACTTGTGCATCCCGTCTCTCTGGCCGGTGTAGTGCCCGCCCGCCCGTCCTTCCGCTCGTTTCGTCGGTTGGCTTAGGCATACGGAGTTCATTCCCAGTCTATGATCGGATCGAACTGAGGGTTGCGGTGGCAGGATTGAGAGCACACAGAGGGGGACCCGACCAATCCCCGGTTGTGCATCCCGCCCCTCTGGCCAGCTGAACGCTCGCACGCTTGTTTCATGGGTTGACTTAGGCATACGGAGTTCATTCCCACTCTAAGCATACGGAGTTCATTCCCAGTCTAAGATTGGACCAGATCGAGGGTTACGGTAGCACATGCTGGGCTCGGGCATGTTCTGGTGTCGTATTTTTGTTCGTCAGGGCACCATCGCCGGAGAACTTGATTGGCGGCATTGGGGTTCCGGCGATCGGGGGGGCCGGGGGGTGTGCGCACATAATGTGCGATGGGTGCTGGTTCTTGGCCCTTATATTGGCCCCCTATCCCTCATCAAACCTTGAGAACTCACACCCCCTTAAAGAGCATTTGAGATTTTATAGGTTTGCTGCCAGTAGCCATTAAAGTGTCTGAAATGGGGACACTTTTTTCAAATGGTCACAAAATCTTGTACACTTCGAGTTTTTAGCTGAATTTTTTTATGCGTACCAACAAAAATACAAGGGTCACATCTAATAAGTTTGGGGCCAAAAATCCTTCCAAAAAAATTTTAAAAAATCCCAAACCGCAAAAAGTTTCAAAAATCATGAAAAATAAAAAAAGGAGTCGTCTCGCCATCAAACTTCAGGGACCATTGTATGAATTTACAAGCCATAAAAATGGCATTGCCACATAGAAATATGAAGATGTGCCTAAACCCACCTACCATCCTATCGATCCACGGCTTGCGTCTCATCTCTGTGGCCGACGTAGAGCCCGCCAGCCCGCTCGTTTCGTCGGTTGGCTTAGGCATACGGAGTTCATTCCCAGTCTAAGATCAGACCGGACCGAGCGTTGCGGCATCAGGATCGGTAGCACATAGAGGGGGACCTGACCGATCCCCAGCTTGAGCATCCCGCCCCTCTGGCCGGCTGAGCGCCCAAACGCTCGTTTCATGGGTTGACTTAGGCATACGGAGTTCATTCTCAGTCTAAGCATACGGAGTTCACTCCCAGTCTAAGATCGTACAGGACCAAGGGTTGCGACAGAACATGTTGGGCTCGGGCATGTGCTTGTGCCGCATTTTTCTTCGTCGGGGCACCATCGTCGGAGAACCTCACCGGCGGTATTGGGGTTCCGACGATCGGGGGGGCCGGGGGATGTGCACACGTGATGTGCGATGGGTGCTGGTACTTGGCCCTTATATTGGCCCCCTATCCCTCATCAAACCTCAAGAACTCACACCCCCTTAAAGAGCATTTGAGATTTTACAGGTTTGTTGCCAGTAGCCATTAAAGTGTTTGAAATGGGGACACTTTTTTCAAATGGTCACAAAATCTTGTACACTTCGAGTTTTTAGCTGAATTTTTTTGTGCATGCCAACAAAAATACAAGGATCACATCTACCAAGTTTGGGGCCATAATTCCTTCCAAAAAAATTTGAAAAAATCCTGAACCGCAAAAAGCTTCAAAAATCATGAAAAGTAGAAAACGAGTTGTCTTGCCATGAAACTTCACGTGAAGGCTTAAAGGACCATTGTATGAATTTATAAGCCATAAAAATGGCATTGGCATGCAGAAATAAGAAGATGTGCCTGAACCCACCTACCACCCTATCGATCCACATCTTACGCATCCCGTCTCTCTGGTCGGTGTAGTGCCCGCCCGCCCGCCCGCCCGCTTGCTCGTTTCGTCAATTGGCCTAGGCATACAGAGTTCATTCCCAGTCCAAGATCGGATTGGACTGAGGGTTACGGTAGCAGGATTGACAGCACGCAGAGGGGGACCCAACCGATCCCCGGCTTACGCATCCCGCCCCTCTGGCCGGCTGAGCACCCGCACGCTCATTTCGTGGGTTGACTTAGGCATACGGAGTTCATTCCCAGTCTAAGCATACGGAGTTCATTCCCAGTCTAAGATCGGACCGGACCAAGGGTTGTGATAGCACATGCTGCGCTCGGGCATGTGCTTGTGTCGTATCTTTCTTCATCGGGGCACCATCACCGGAGCATCGTTGGAGAACCTGACCGACGGCATTGGGGTTTCGGTGATCGGGGGGGCAAGGGTGGGTTTATGCACATGATGTGCGATGGGTGCTGGTACTTGGCCCTTCTATTGGCCCCTTATCTCTCATCAAACCTCGAGAACTCACACCCCCTTAAAGAGCATTTGAGATTTTACAGGTTTGCTGCCAGTAGCCATTAAAGTGTCTAAAATGGGGACACTTTTTTCAAATGGTCCCAAAATCTTGTACACTTCGATTTTTGAGCTGAATTTTTTTGTGCATGCCAACAAAAATACAAGGATCACGTCTACCAAGTTTGGGGTAAAACTCCATCCGAAAAAATTTTAAAAAATCTTGAACCGCAAAAAGTTTCAAAATCGTGAATAATAGAAAACGAGTGTCTTGCCATGAAACTTCACGAGAAGGCTTAAGGGACCATTCTATAAATTCACAAGCCATAAAAATGGCATTGGCACGTAGAAATATGAAGATGTGCCTAAACCCCCTACCACCCTATCGATCCATGACTTACGCATCCCGTCTCTCTGACCGGCGTAGTGCTCGCCCGCCCGCCCGCCCGCTCATTTCGTCAGTTGACTTAGGCATACGGAGTTCATTCCCAGTCTAAGATCAGACCAGACTGAGGGTTGTGGTAGCAAGATCGGTAGCACGCAGAGGGGGACCTGACCGATCCCCGGCTTGTGCATCCCGCCCCTCTGGACTGTTGAGCACCCGTACGCTCGTTTCGTGGGTTGAGTTAGGCATACGAAGTTCATTCCCAGTCTAAGATCAGACCGGACTGAGGGTTGCAGCAGCACATGCTGGGCTCAGGCATGTGCTGGTGCTGCATTTTTCTTCACTGGGGCACCATCGTCGGAGCATCGCCAGAGAACCTGACCGGCGGCATTGGGGTTCCGACGATCGGGGTGCCGGGGGGGTGTGCGCACGTGATGTGTGATGGGTGCTGGTACTTGGCCCTTATATTGGTCCCCTATCCCTCATCAAACCTTGAGAACTCACACCCCCTTAAAGAGCATTTGAGATTTTACAAGTTTGCTGCCAGTAGCCATTAAAGTGTCTGAAATGGGGACACTTTTTTCAAATGGTCACAAAATCATGTACACTTTGAGTTTTTAGCTGAATTTTTTTTTGCACGCCAACAAAAATACAAGGATCATGTCTACAAAGTTTGGGGCCAAAACTCCTTCCGAAAAAATTTTAAAAAATCCCTAAGCACAAAAAGTTTCAAAAATTGTGAAAAATAGAAAACGAGTCGTCTTGCCATGAAACTTCACGTGAAGGCTTAAGCGACCATTGTATGAATTTACAACCATAAAACTGGCATTGGCACACAGATAAAGATTTGCCTAAACCCACCTTCCACCCTATTGATCCACGGCTTGCGCATCCCGTCTCTCTGGCCGGCATAGTGCCCGCCCGCCCGCCAGCTCGTTTCATCGGTTGGCTTAGGCATGCGAAGTTCATTCCCAGTCTAAGATGAAACCAGACTGAGGGTTGTAGTAACGGGATTTGCAGCACACATAGGGGGACCCGGTCGATCCCCGGCTTGTGTATCCTGCCCCTTTGGCCGGCTAAGCGCCCGCACGCTCGTTTCATGGGTTGACTTAGGCATACGGAGTTCATTCCTAGTCTAAGCATGCGGAGTTCATTCCCAGTCTAAGATCAGACTGGACCAAGGGTTGCGGCAGCACATGCTGGGCTCAGGCATGAGCTGGTTTCACATTTTTCTTCGTCGGGGCACCATCCCCGGAGCATCACCGGAGAACCTAACCGACGGCATTGGGGTTTCGATGATCAGGGGGTCGGGGGGGTGTGCGCACACGATGTGCGATGGGTGCTAGTACTTGGCCCTTATATTGGACCCCTATCCCTCATCAAACCTCGAGAACTCACACCCCTTTAAAGAGCATTTGAGATTTTACAGGTTTGCTGCCAGTAGCCATTAAAGTGTCTGAAATGGGGACACTTTCTTCAAATGGTCGCAAAATCTTGTACACTTCGAGTTTTTAGCTGAATTGTTTTTTGGATGCCAAAAAAATACAAGGATCACGTTCACCAAGTTTGGGGCCAAAACTCCTTCCAAAAAAATTTTAAAAAATCTTGAACTGTAAAATGTTTCAAAAATCATGAAAAATAGAAAACGAGTCGTCTTGCCATGAAACTTCACGTGAAGGCTTAAGGGACCGTTGTATGAATTTACAAGCCATAAAAATGTCATTGCCACGCAAAAATATGAAGATGTGCCTAAACCCACCTACCACCCTATCGATCCACGACTTGCGCATCCCATCTCTCTGGCTGGCGTAGTGCCTGCCCGCACTCCCGCCCGTTCATTTCATCGGTTGGCGTAGGCATACAGAGTTCATTCCCAGTCTAAGATTGGATCAGATCGAGGGTTGCAACTACACGTAGAGGGGGACCCAGTCGATCCCCAGCTTGCGCATCACGCCCATCTAGCCGACTAAGCACCCGCACGCTCGTTCCGTGGGTTGACTTAGGCATACGGAGTTCATTCCTAGTCTAAGCATGCGGAGTTCATTCCCAGTCTAAGATCGGATCGGACCAAGGTTTGCGGCAGCACATGCTGGGCTCGGGCATGTGCTGGTGCCACATTTTTCTTCACCAGGGCACCATCGCCGGAGCATCGCCAGAGAACCTGACCGGCGGTATTGGGGTTCCGGTGATCGGGGGGCTGGGGGGAGTGCGCACATGATGTGTGATGGGTGCTGGTACTTGGCCCTTATATTGGCCCCCTATCCCTTATCAAACCTCAAGAACTCACACCCCCTTAAAGAGCATTTGAAATTTTACAGGTTTGCTGCCAGTAGCCATTAAAGTGTCTGAAATGGGGACACTTTTTTCAAATGGTCACAAAATCTTGTACACTATGAGTTTTTAGCTGAATTTTTTTGCGCGTGCCAACAAAAATACAAGGATCACGTCCGCCAAGTTTTGGGGCCAAAACTGCTTTCGAAAAAATTTAAAAAAATCTCGAACTGCAAAAAGTTTCAAAAATCATGAAAAATAGAAAATGAGTCGTCTTGCCATGAAACTTCACGTGAAGGCTTAAGGGACCATTGTTTGAATTTACAAGGCATAAAAATGGTATTGGCAAGCAGAAATATGAAGATGTGCCTAAACCCACCTACCACCCAATCGATCCACGGCTTGCGCATCCCGTCTCTCTGCCGTCGTAGTGCCTGCCCGCCCGCCCGCCCGCCCGCTCGTTTCGTCGGTTGGCTTAGGCATACGAAGTTCATTCCCAGTCTAAGATCAGACCAGATCTAGGGTTGCGACAGCAGAATTGGCAGCATGCAGAGGGGGACCCGACCGATCCCCAGCTCGCGCATCCCGCCCCAATGGCCGGTTGAGCGCTCGCACGCTCGTTTCGTGGGTTGACTTAGGCATAAGGAGTTCATTCCCAGTCTACGCATATGGAGTTCATTCCCAATCTAAGATCGGACCAGACTGAGGGTTGCGGCAGCACATGCTGGGCTCGGGCATGTGCTGGTGCCGCATTTTTCTTCATCGGGGCATCATCACCAGAGCATCGCCAGAGAACCTGACCGACGACATTGGGGTTCCGGCGATCGGGGGGCTGGGGGGCATGTGCACATGATGTGCGATGGGTGCTAGTACTTGGGCCTTATATTGGCCCCCTAACCCTCATCAAACCTCAATAACTCACACCCCCTTAAAGAGCATTTGAGATTTTACAGGTTTGCTACTAGTAGCCATTAAAGTGTCTAAAATGGGGACACTTTTTTCAAATGGTCACAAAATCTTGTACACTTCGAATTTTTAGCTGAAGTTTTTTGTGCATACCAACAAAAATACAAGGATCACGTGTACCAAGTTTGGGGCCAAAACTCCTTTTGAAAAAATTTTAAAAAATCCCGAACCACAAAAAGTTTCAAAAATCATGAAAAATAGAAAACGAGTCGTCTTGCCGTGAAACTTCACGTGAAGGCTTAAGGGACCATTGTATGAATTTACAAGCCATAAAAATGGATTTGGCACATAGAAATATGAAGATGTGCATAAACCCACCTACCACCCTATCGATCCACGGCTTGCGCATCCCGTCTCTATGGCCGACGTAGTGCCCGCCGCCTGCCTGCCCGCTCGTTTCATCGGTTGGCTTAGGCATACGGAGTTCATTCCCAGTCTAAGATCGGACCAGACTGAGGGTTGCGGCAGCACGTAGAGGGGGACCCAGTCGATCCCCGACTTGCGCATCACGCCCCTCTAGTCGGCTGACCGCCCGTACGCTCGTTTCGTGGGTTGACTTAGGCATACAGAGTTCATTCCCTATCTAAGCATATAGAGGTCATTCCCAGTCTAAGATCGGATCGGACTGAGGGTTGTGACAGGACATGGTGGGCTCGGGCATGTGACGGTGGTGCATTTTTTTCGCAAGGGCACCATCGTCGGAGCATCGCCAGAGAACCTGACCGACGGCATTAGGGTTCCGGCGATCGGGGGGGCCGGGGGGTGTGCCCACAAGATGTACGATGGGTGCTGGTACTTGGCCCTTATATTGGCCCCCATTCCCTCATCAAACCTCAAGAAATCACACCCCCTTAAAGAGCATTTGAAATTTTACAGGTTTGCTGCCAGTAGCAATCAAAGTGTCTGAAATGGGGACACCTTTTTCAAATGGTCACAAAATCTTGTACACTTTGAGTTTTTAGCTGAATTTTTTTGTGCATGCAAAAAAAATACAAGGATCACGTCTACCAAGTTTGGGGCCAAAACTCCTTCCGAAAAAATTTTAAAAAATCCCAAACCATGAAAAGTTTCAAAAATCGTGAAAAATAGAAAAGGAGTCGTCTTGCCATGAAACTTCACGTGAAGGCTTAAGGGACCATTCTATGAATTTACAAGCCATAAAAATGGCATTGGCATGCAGAATTATGAAGATGTGCCTAAACCCACCTACCACCCTATCGATCCACCGCTTGCACATCCCATCTCTCTGGTCGACGTAGTGCGCACCCGTCCGCTAGTTTCATCGACTGGCTTAGGCATACGGAGTTCATTCCCATTCTAAGATCAGATCAGATTGAGGGTTTCAGTAGCAAAATTGGCAGCACGCAGAGGGGGACCCGACTTGCTCATCCTGCCCCTCTGGTCGACCGAGGGCACGCACGTTCGTTTCGTGGGTTGACTTAGGCGTACGGAGTTCATTCCCAGTCTAAGCATACGGAGTCCATTCCCAGTCTAAGATCGGACTGGACCAAGGGTTGCAGCAGCACATGCTAGGCTCGGGCATGTGCTGGTGTCGCATTTTTCTTCGTCGGGTCACCATCGTCGGAGCATCACCGTTGAACTTGACCGGCGGCATTGGGGTTCCGGCGATCGAGGGGGCCGGGGGGTGTGCGCACATGATGTGCGATGGGTGCTGGTACTTGGCCCTTAAATTGGCCCCCTATCCCTCATCAAACCTCAAGAACTCACACCCCCTTAAAGAGCATTGGAGATTTTACAGGTTTGCTGCCAGTAGCCATTAAAGTGTCTGGAATGGGGACACTTTTTTCAAATGGTCACAAAATCTTGTACACTTCGAGTTTTTAGCCGATTTTTTTTGTGCATGCCAACAAAAATACATGGATCACGTGTACCAAGTTTGGGGCCAAAACTCCTTCCGAAAAAATTTTAAAAACTCCCGAACCGCAAAAAGTTTCAAAAATCATGAAAAATAGAAAACGAGTCGTCTTGCCATGAAACTTCACGTGAAGGCTTAAGGGACCATTGTATGAATTTACAAGCCATAAAAATGGCATTGGCACGTAGAAGTATGAAGATGTGCCTAAACCCACCAACCACCCTATCGATCTACGGCTTGCGCATCCTGTCTCTTTGGCCGGCGTAGTGCTTGCCCACCCGTCTACCCACTCGTTTTGTCGGTTGGCTTAGGCATACGGAGTCCATTTCAGGTCTAAGATTGGACCGGATGGAGGGTTGCGGCAGCACGCAGAGGGGACCCGACTGATCCCCGACTTACGCATCCCACCCCTCTGGCCGACTGAGCGCCCGTACTCTCATTTCGTGGCTTCACTTAGGCATACGGAGTTCATTCCCAGTCTAAGCATACGGAGTTCATTCCCAGTCTAAGCATACGAAGTTCATTCTCAGTCTAAGATCAGATCGGATCGAGGGTTGCGGCAGCACATGCTGGGTCGGGCATGTGCTGGTGCCGCATTTTTCTTCGCCGAGGCATCATCGTCAAAGAACCTGACCGGCGGCATTGGGGTTCCGGTGATGGGGGGGCGAGGGGATGTGCACACATGATGTGCGATGGGTGCTGGTACTTGGCCCTTATATTGGCCCCCTATCCCTCATCAAACCTTGAGAACTCACACCCCCTTAAGGAGCATTTGAGATTTTATAGGTTTGCTGCCAGTAGCAATTAAAGTGTCTGAAATGGGGACACTTTTTTCAAATGGTCACAAAATCTTGTACACTTTGAGTTTTGAGCTGAATTTTTTTGTGCATGCCAACAAAAATACAAGGATCACGTCTCATATTTGAGGCCAAAACTCTTTCTGAAAAAATTTAAAAAAATCTTGAACCGTAAAAAGTTTCAAAAATTGTGAAAAATAGAAAACGAGTCATCTTGCCATGAAACTTCACATGAAGGCTTAAGGGACCATTGTATGAATTTACAAGCCATAAAAATGGCATTGGCACGTAGAAATATGAAGATGTGCCTAAACCCACCTACCACCCTATCGATTCACGGCTTGCGCGTCCCGTCTCTCTGGTTGAAGAAGTGCCCGCCCGCCCGCCCGCTCATTTCGTCAATTGGCTTAGGCATACGGAGTTCATTCCCAGTCTAAAATCAGATCAACTGAGGGTTGCGGCAGCAGGATCGATAGCATGTAGAGGGGGACCCGGCTGATCCCCAGCTTGCGCATCCTGCCCCTCTGGCTGACTGAGTGCTCGCACGCTCGTTTCATGGGTTGACTTAGGCATACGGAGTTCATTCCCAATCTAAGCATACGGAGTTCATTCCCAATCTAAGATCGGACCAGACCAAGGCTTGCAGCAGCACATGCTGGGCTCGGGCATTTGCTGGTGCCGCATCTTTCTTCGTTAGGGCACCATCGCTGGAGCATCACCGAAGAACCTGACCGGCAGCATTGGGGTTCCGACGATCGGGCGGGCCGAAGGGGTGTGCGCACATGATGTGTGATGGGTGCTGGCACTTGGCCCTTATATTGGCCCCCTATCCCTCATCAAACCTCGAGAACTCACACCCCCTTAAAGAGCATTTGAAATTTTACAGGTTTGCTGTCAATAGCCATTATAGTGTCTGAAATGGGGACACTTTTTTCAAGTGGTCACAAAATCTTGTACACTTCGAGTTTTTAGCTGAATTTTTGGTGCATGCCAAAAAAAACACAAGGATTACATCTACCAAGTTTGGGGCCAAAAATCCTTCCAAAAAAATTTTAAAAAATCTCGAAGCACAAAAAGTTTCAAAAATCGTGAAAAATAGAAAACGAGTCGTCTTGCGATGAAACTTCACGTGAAGGCTTAAGGGACCATTGTATGAATTTACAAGCCATAAAAATGGCATTGGCACCCAGAAATATGAAGATTTGCCTAAACCCACCTACCACCCTATCGATCCACGGCTTGCGCATCCCGTCTCCCTGGCCGACGTAGTGCCCGCTCGCCCGCCTGCTCGTTTCATCGGTCGGCTTAGGCATACGGAGTTTATTCCCAGTCTAAAATCGAACTAGACCGAGGGTTGCCACAGCGGGATCAGCAGCATGCATAGGGGGACCCGGTCGATCCCCAGCTTGCGCATCCCGCCCCTCAGGCTGGCTGAGCTCCCCCACGCTCGTTCCATAGGTTGACTTAGGCATACGAGTTTATTCCTAGTCTGAGCATAAAGAGTTCATTCCCAGTCTAAGATTGGACTGGACCGAGAGTTGCGGCAGCACATGCTAGGCTCGGGCATGTGCTGGTGCCGTATTTTTCTTCGTCGGAGCATCGTCGGAGAACCTGACCGACGGTATTGGGGTTTCGGTAGTCGGGGGGTCGGGGGGGTGTGCGCACACGCTGTGCGATGGGTGCTGGTACTTGCCCTTATATTGGCCCCCTATCCCTCATCAAACCTCAAGAACTCACACCCTCTTAAAGACCTTTTGAGATTTTACAGGTTTGCTGCCAGAAGCCATTAAAGTGTTTGAAATGGGGACACTTTTTTCAAATGGTCGCAAAATCTTGTACACTTCGAGTTTTAGCTGAATTGTTTTGTGCATGCCAACAAAAATACAAGGATCACGTCTACCAAGTTTGGGGCCAAAACTCCTTTTGAAAAAATTTTAAAAAATCCCGAACCGTAAAAAGTTTTAAAAATCAAGAAAAATAGAAAACGAGTCGTCGTGCCATGAAACTTCACGTGAAGGCTTAAGGGACCATTGTATGAATTTACAAGCCATAAAAATGGCATTGGCACGCAGAAATATGAAGATGTGCCTAAACCCACCGACCACCCTATCGATCCTCGGCTTGGCATCCCGTCTCTCTGGCCGGCGTAGTGCCGGCCCTCCCTCCCGCTCGTTTTATCGGTTGGCTTAGGCATACGGAGTTCATTCCTAGTCTAAGATCGAATCGAACCGAGGGTTGCGACAGCAGGATCGGTAGCATTCAGAGGGGGACCCGATCGATCCCTGGCTTGCGCATCCTACCCCTCTGGTCGGCTGAACGCCCGCACGCTCGTTTTATGGGTTGACTAAGGCATACGAAGTTGATTCCAGGTCTAAGCATATGGAGTTGATTCCTAGTCTAACCATATGGAGTTCATTCCCTGTCTAAGATCAGACCAGATCGAGGGTTGCGGCAGCACATGTTGGGCTCGGGATGTGCTGGTGTCGCATTTTTCTTCGTCGGAGCATCGTTGGAGAACCTGACCGACGGCATTGGGGTTCCGGCGATCGGGGGGGCCGGGGGGGGTGTGCGCACATGATGTGAGATGGGTGCTGGTACTTTGCCCTTATATTGGCCCCCTATCCCTCATCAAACCTTAAGAACTCACACCCCCTTAAAGAGCATTTGAGATTTTACTGGTTTGCTGCCAGTAGCCATTAAAGTGTCTGAAATGGGGACACTTTTTTCAATTGGTCACAAAATCTTGTTCACTTCGAGTTTTTAGCTCAATTTTTTTGTGCATGCCAACAAAAATACAACGATCACGTCTACCAAGTTTGGGGCCAAGACTCTTTCCAAAAAAGTTTTAAAAAATCCCGAACCGTAAAAAGTTTTGAAAATCGTGAAAAATAGAAAACGAGTCGTCTTGCCATGAAACTTCACGTGAAGGCTTAAGGGACAATTGTATGAATTTAAAAGCCATAAAAAAGGCATTGGCTCATAGAAATATGAAGATGTGCCTAAACCCACCTACCACCCTATCGATCCATGGCTTGCGCATCCCGTCTCTCTGGCCGACGTAGTGCGCGCCCACCCGCCCGCCTGCTCGTTTCATCAGTTGGCTTAGGCATACGGAGTTCATTCCCAATCTAAGATCAGACCAGACTGAGGGTTGCGGCAGCAGGATCGACAGTACGCAGAGGGGGACCAAGTCGATCCCCGGCTTGCGCATCTCGCCTCTCTGGCCGGCTGAGTGCCTGCACGCTCATTTCATGGGTTGACTTCGGCATACGGAGTTCATTCCTAGTCTAAGGATACGGAGTTCATTCCCACTCTAAGATCAGACCAAACCGAGGTTGCGACAGCACATGTTGGGCTCGGGCATGTGCTGGTGGTGCATTTTTCTTTGCCGAGGCACCATCGTCGGACAATCTGACCGGCGGCATTGGGGTTCCGACGATCGGGGGGGCCGGGGGGGATGTCCGCACATGATGTGTGAAGGGTGCTGGTACTTGGCCCTTATATTGGCCCCCTATCCCTCATCAAACCTCGAGAACTCACACCCCCTTAAAGAGCATTTGAGATTTTACAGGTTTGCTGCCAGTAGCCATTAAAGTGTCTGAAATGGGGACACTTTTTTCAAATGGTCACAAAATCTTGTTCACTTCGAGTTTTTAGCTCAATTTTTTTTTGCATGCCAACAAAAATACAAGGATCACGTCTACCAAGTTTGGGGCCAAAACTCTTTCCAAAAAAGTTTTAAAAAATCCTGAACGGCAAAAATTTTGAAAATCGTGAAAAATAGAAAACGAGTCGTCTTGCCATGAAACTTCACGTGAAGGCTTAAGGGACCATTGTATGAATTTACAAGCCATAAAAAAGGCATTGGCATGTAGAAATATGAAGAGGTGCCTAAACCCACCTACCACCCATTCAATCCATGGCTTGCGCATCTCGTCTCTCTGGCCGACGTAATGCCCGCCCGCCTGCCCGCCCGTTCGTTTCGTCGGTTGCCTTAGGCATACAGAGTTCATTCCCAGTCTAAGATCAGACCCGACCAAGGGTTGCGGTAGCAGGATCGGCAGCACGTAGAGGGGGACCTGACCGATCCCTAACTTGCGCATCCCGCCCCTCTGGCCGGCTGAGCGCCCGCACGCTCATTTCGTGGGTTGACTTAGGCATACGGAGTTCATTCCTAGTTTAAGCATACGGAGTTCATTCCCAATCTAAGATCGAACTGGACCAAGGGTTGCAGCAGCACATGCTGGGCTCGGGCATGTGGTGGTGTTGCATTTTTCCTCGCCGGGGCACCA
This sequence comes from Durio zibethinus, assembly GCF_047325235.1. Classification (NCBI taxonomy): domain Eukaryota; kingdom Viridiplantae; phylum Streptophyta; class Magnoliopsida; order Malvales; family Malvaceae; genus Durio; species Durio zibethinus. The sequence continues at coordinate 22,956,052 of NC_143163.1, forward strand.
TCGCCAGAGCATCGTCGGAGAACCTGACCGGTGGCAGTGGAGTTCCGGCGATCTGGGGGGCGGGGTGGGGGGTGTGCGCCCATGATGTGCGATGGGTGCTGGTACTTGGCCCTTATATTGGCCCCCTATCCCTCATCAAACGTCGAGAACTCACACCCCCTTAAAGAGCATTTGAGATTTTACAGGTTTACTGCCAGTAGGCATTAAAGTGTATAAAATGGGGACACTTTTTTCAAATGGTCACAAAATCTTGTACACTTCGAGTTTTTAGCTGAATTTTTTTGTGCATGCCAACAAAATTACAAGCATCATGTCCACCAAGTTTGGGGCCAAAACTCCTTCCGAAAAAATTTTAAAAAATCTCGAACCGCAAAAAGTTTTGAAAATCGTGAAAAATAGAAAATGAGTCGTCTTGCCATGAAACTTCACGTGAAGGCTTAAGGGACCATTCTATGAATTTACAAGCCATAAAAATGGCATTGGGACGCAGAAATATGAAGATGTGGCTAAACCCACCTACCACCCTATCGATCCACGGCTTGCACATCCAGTCTTCTTGGTCGGCGTAGTGCTCGCCCGCTCGTTTTGTCGGTTGGCTTAGGCATACGGAGTTCATTCTCAGTCTAAGATCAAACCGGATTGAGGTTTGCGGTAGGATCAACAGCACCCAGAGGGGGACCCAACCGATCCCCGACTTGCGCATCCCGTCCCTCTGGCTGGCTGAGCGCCCACACGCTCGTTTCGTGGGTTGACTTAGGTATACGGAGTTCATTCCCAGTCTAAGATCGAACCGGACTGAGGGTTGCGGCAGCACATGCTGGGCTCGGGCATGTGCTGGTGGCACATTTTTCTTCGCCGGGGCACCATCGCTGAAGCATCTCCGGAGAACCTGTCCGGCGGAATTTGGGTTCCGGCGATCGGGGGGGCTGGGGGGTGTGCGCACATGATGTGCAATGGGTGCTGGTACTTGGCCCTTATATTGGCCCCCTATCCCTCATCAAACCTCGAGAACTCACACCCCCTTAAAGAGCATTTGAGATTTTACAGGTTTGCTGCCAATAGCCATTAAAGTGTCTAAAATGGGGACACTTTTTTCAAATGGACACAAAATCTTGTACACTTCGTGTTTTTAGCTGAATTTTTTTGTGCATGCCAAAAAAAATACAAGGATCACGTCTACCAAGTTTCGGGTGAAAAATCCTTCCGAAAAAATTTTAAAAAATCCCAAACCGCAAAAAGTTTTAAAAATCGTGAAAAATAGAAAATGAGTCGTCTTGCCATTAAACTTCTCGTGAAGGCTTAAGGGACCATTGTATGAATATACAAGCCATAAAAATGGCATTGGCATGCAGAAATATGAAGATGTGCCTAAACCCACCTATAACCGTATCGATCCACGGCTTGCGCATCCCGTCTCTCTGGCCAAAGTAGTGCCCGTTCGCCCGCCCGCTCGCTCGTTTCGTCGGTTGGCTTAGCCATACGGAGTTCATTCCCAGTCTAAGATCGGGTCGGACTAAGGGTTGCGGCAACAGCATCTGCAGCATGTAGAGGGGGACCTGGTCGATCCTCGGCTTGCACATCCTGCCCCTCTGGCCGGCTGAACGCCCGGACACTCATTTCGTGGCTTGACTTAGGCATACAGAGTCCATTCCCAGTCTAAGCATACGTAGTTCTTTCCTAGTCTAAAATCGGACCGGACCGAGGGTTGCAACAGCACATGCTGGGCTCGAGCATGTGCTGGTGCCACAGTTTTCTTCACCGGGGCACCATCGTCGGAGCATCGCCGGAGAACCTGACCAACGGCATTGGGGTTTTGGCGATCGGGGGGGCCGGGGGGTATGCGCACATGATGTGCGATGGGTGCTGGTGCTTGGCCCTTATATTGGCCCGCTATCCCTCATCAAACCCTGAAAACTCACACCCCCTTAAAGAGCATTTGAGATTTTATAGGTTTGCTTCCAGTAGCCATTAAAGTGTCTAAAATGGGGGCACTTTTTTCAAATGGTCACAAAATCTTGTACACTTCGAGTTTTTAGCTGAATTTTTTTGTGCATGCCAACAAAAATACAAGGATCACGTCTACCAAGTTTGGGGCCAAAACTCCTTCCGAAAAAATTTTTAAAAATCTTGAACCGTAAAAAGTTTCAAAAATCCTGAAAAATAGAAAACGAGTCGTCTTGCCATGATACTTCACGTGAAGGCTTAAGGGACCATTGTATGAATTTACAAGCCGTAAAAATGGCATTGGCACGTAGAAATATGAAGATGTGCCTAAACCCACCTATCACCCTATCGATCCATGGCTTGCGCATCCCGTCTCTCTGGCCGGCGTAGTGCCCGCCCGCCTGCCCGTCTGTTCATTTCGTCAGTTGGCTTAGGCATACGGAGTTCATTCCCAGTCTAAGATCAGACCGAAACGAGGGTTATGGCAGCAGGATCGGCAGCATGCAGAGGGGGACCTGGTCGATCCCCGGCTTACGCATCCGGCCCCTCTGGCCGACTGAGCGGCCGTACGCTCATTTCATGGGTTGATTTAGGGATACAGAGTTCATTCCCAGTCTAAGCATACGTAGTACATTCCCAGTCTAAGATCAGACCAGATCGAGGGTTACAGCAGCACCTGCTGGGCTCAAGCATGTGCTGGTGCCGCATTTTTCTTCGTCGGGGCACCATCACCAGAGCATCGTCGGGGAACCTGACCAGCGGCATTGGGGTTTCGGCGATCGGGGGGGCTGGAGGGGGGGTGTACGCACATGATGTGCGATGGGTGCTGGTACTTGGCCCTTATATGTGCGCACATGATATGCGATGGGTGCTGGTACAAGGATCACGTCTACCAAGTTTGGGGCCAAAACTCCTTCCGAAAAAATTTTAAAAAATCCCGAACCGCAAAAAGTTTTGAAAATCATGAAAAATAGAAAACGAGTCGTTTTGCCATGAAACTTCACGTGAAGGCCTAAGGGACCATTGTATGAATTTACAAGCCATAAAAATGGGATTGGCATGTAGAAATATGAAGATGTGCCTAAACCCACCTACCACCCTATCGAGCCATGGCTTGCGCATCCCATTTCTCTGGCCGGCGTAGTGCCCGCCCGCCCGCCCACCCGCTCGTTTCATCAGTTGGCTTAGGCATACGGAGTTCACTCCCAGTCTAAGATCAGACTAGACTGAGGGTTGCGGCAGCAGGATCGACAGCACGTAGAGAGGGACCCGGCCGATCCCCGACTTGCGCATCCCGCCCCTCTGGCCGGCTGAGCGCCCGTACGCTCGTTCCGTGGGTTGACTTAGGCATACAGAGTTCATTCCCAGTCTAAGATCGGACCAGACCAAGGGTTGCGGCAGCACATGCTGGGCTCGAGAATGTGCTGGTGCCGCATTATTCTTCGTCGGGGCACCATCATCGAAGCATCACAAGAGAACCTGATCGGCAGCATTACGGTTCCGGCGATTGGGGGGGCCGGGGGGGTGTGCGCACATGATGTGTGATGGGTGCTGGTACTTGGCCTTTATATTAGCCTCCTATCCCTCATCAAACCTCGAGAACTCACACCCCCTTAAAGAGCATTTGAGATTTTACAGGTTTGCTGCCAGTAGCCATTAAAATGTCTGAAATGGGGACATTTTTTTCAAATGGTTACAAAATCTTGTACACTTCGAGTTTTTAGCTGAATTTTTTTGTGCATGCCAAAAAAAATACAAGGATTACGTCTACCAAATTGGGGCCAAAAATCCATCCGAAAAAATTTTAAAAAATCCCAAACCGTAAAAAGTTTCAAAAATCATGAAAAATAGAGAACGAGTTGTCTTGCCATGAAACTTCACGTGAAGGCTTAAGGGACCATTGTATGAATTTACAAGCCATAAAAATTGCATTGGCATACAGAAATATGAAGATGTGCTTAAACCCACCTACCAACCTATCGATGCACGACCTACGCATCCCGTCTCTCTGGCCGGCGTAGAGCACGCCCGCCCGCCCGCCCGCTTGTTTCGTCGGTTGGCTTAGGCATACGGAGTTCATTCCCAGTCTAAGATCAGACCAGACTGAGCGGTGTGGCAGCAGGATCGGTAGCACACAGAGGGGGACCCAACTGATCCTCGGCTTGTGCATCCCGCCCCTCTGGCCGACTGAGTGCTCGTATGCTCATTTCGCGAGTTGACTTAGGCATATGGAGTTCATTCCCAGTCTAAGCATACGGAGTTCTTTCCCAGTCTAAGATCGGACCAGACCGAGGGTTGTGGCAGCACATGCTAGGCTCTGGAATGTGCTGGTGCCATATTTTTCTTCATCGGGGTACCATTGCCGAAGCATCGCCAGAGAACCTGATAGGCGGCATTGGGGTTTCGACGATCGGGGGGCCGAGGGGTGTGCGCCCATGATGTACACTTCGAGTTTTTAGATGAATTTTTTTGTGCATGCCATAAAAAATACAAGGATCACATCAACGAAGTTTCGAGCCAAAACTCCTTCCGAAAAAATTTTAAAAAATCCCGAACCGCAAAAAGTTTCAAAAATCGTGAAAAATAGAAAACGAGTCGTCTTTCCATGAAACTTCAGGTGACGGCTTAAGGGACAATTGTATGAATTTACAAGCCATAAAAACGGCATTGGCATATAGAAATATGAAGATGTGCTTAAACCCACCTACCACCCTATCGATCCACGGCTTGCGCATCCTGTCTCTCTGGCCGGTGTAGTGCCCGCCCCCCCGCCTGCTCGTTTCGTTAGTTGGCTTAGGCATATGGAGTTCATTCCCAGTCTAAGATTGGATCGGACCAAGCGTTGCGGTAGCAGGATCGACAACACGCAGAGTGGGAGCCGATCGATCCCCGGCTTGCACATCCCGCCCCTCTGGTCGGTTGAGCGCCTGCACGCTCGTTTCGTGTGTTGACTTAGGCATACAGAGTTCATTCCCAGTCTAAGATTGGATGGGACCGAGGGTTGCGATAGCCCATGCTGGGGTTGGGCATGTGCTGGTGCCACATTTTTCTTCGCCAGGGCATCATTGCTGGAGCATCGCCGGAGAACCTAACCGGCGGCACCGGGGTTCCGGAGATCGGGGGGGCCTGGGGGGTGTGCGCACATGATGTGCGATGGGTGCTGGTACTTGGCCCTTATATTGGCCCCCTATCCGTCATCAAACCTTGGGAACTCACACCCCCTTAAAGAGCATTTGAGATTTTACAGGTTTGCTACCAGTAGCCATTAAAGTGTCTGAAATGGGGACACTTTTTTCAAATGGTCACAAAATCTTGTACACTTCGAGTTTTTAGCTGAATTTTTTTGTTCATGCCAAAAAAAATACAAGGATCACGTCTACCAAGTTTGGGGCCAAAACACCTTCTGAAAAAATTTTAAAAAATCCCGAACCGTAAAAAGTTTTGAAAATCCTGAAAAATAGAAAGCGACTCGTCTTGCCATGAAACTTCACGTGAAGGCTTAAGGGACCATTGTATGAATTTACATGCCTTAAAAATAGCATTGGCACACAGAAATATGAAGATGTGCCTAAACCCACCTACCACCCTATTGATACATGGCTTGCACAACCTGTCCCTCTGGCCGGCATAGTGCCCGCCCGCCCGCTCGTTTCATCGATTGGCTTAGGGATACAGAGTTCATTCCCAGTCTAAGATTGGATCAGACCAAGGGTTGTGGTAGCAAGATCGACAGCACGCAGAGGGGGATTCGATCGATCCCCAGCTTACGCATCCCGCCCCTCTGGCCGACTGACCGCCCGCACGCTCGTTTCGTGGGTTGACCTAGGCATATGGAGTTCATTCCCAGTCTAAGCATATGGATTTCATTCCCAGTCTAAGCATATGGATTTCATTCCCAGTCTAAGATCGGATCGGATCAAGGGTTGCGACAACACATGCTGGGCTTGGGCATGTGCTGGTGCCGCATTTTTCTTTGCTGGGGCACCATCACCGGAGCATTGCTGGAGAACCTGACCGACCGTCTTGGGGTTCCGGCGATCGAGGGGGCCGGGGATGGTGTGAGCACATGATATGCGATGGGTGCTGGTACTTGGCCCTTATATCGGCCCCCTATCCCTCATCAAACCTAGAGAACTCACACCCCCTTAAAGAGCATTTGAGATTTTACCAGTTTGCTGCCAGTAGCCATTAAAGTGTCTGAAATAGGGACACTTTTTTCAAATGGTCACAAAAATCTTGTACACTTCGAGTTTTTAGCTGAATTTTTTTGTGCATGCCACCAAAAATACAAGGATCACGTCTACCAAGTTTGGGCCAAAACTCCTTCCAAAAAAATTTTAAAAAATCCCAAACCGCAAAAAGTTTCAAAAATCATGAAAAAAAGAAAATGAGTCATCTTGCCATGAAACTTCATGTGAAGGCTTAAGGGACCATTGTATGAATTTACAAGCCATAAAAATGGCATTGGCACACAGAAATATGAAGATGTCCCTAAACCCACCTACCACCCTATCGATCCACGACTTGCGCATCCCGTCTCTCTGGCCAATGTAGTGCCCGCCCGCCAGCCTGCTCGTTTCGTCGATTGGCTTAGGCATACGAAGTTCATTCCCAGTCTAAGATCAGATCAAACTGAGGGTTGAGGTAGCAGATCGACAGCACGTAGAGGGGTACCCGATCGATCCCTAACTTGTGCATCCCGCCCCTCTGGCCGGCTGAGCGCCCCCACGCTCGTTTCGTGGGTTGACTTAGGCATACAGAGTTCATTCTCAGTCTAAGCATACGAAGTTCATTCCCAATCTAAGATCAGACTGGACAGAGGGTTGCGGTAGCACATGCTGGGATTGAGCATGTGCTGGTGCCGTATTTTTCTTCGTCAGGGCACCATCGCAGGAGCATCGCCGGAGAACCTGATCGGCGGTATTGGGGTTCCGGTGATCGGGGGGCTGGGGGGGTGTGCGCACATGATGTGCGATTTTTGCTAGTGCTTGGCCCTTATATTGGCCCCCTATCCTTCACCAAACCTCGAGAACTCACACCCCCTTAAAGAGCATTTGAGATTTTACAGGTTTGCTACCAGTAGCCATTAAAGTGTTTGAAATGGGGATACTTTTTTCAAACGGTCACAAAATGTTGTACACTTCGAGTTTTTAGCTAAATTTTTTTATGCAAGCCAACAAAAATACAAGGATCACGTCTACCAAGTCTGGGGCCAAAACTCCTTCAAAAAAATTTTAAAAAATCCTGAACTGCAAAAAGTTTTGAAAATTGTGGAAAATAGAAAACGAGTCGTCTTGCCATGAAACTTCACGTGAAGGCTTAAGGGACCATTGTATGAATTTAGAAGCCATAAAAATGGCATTAGCATGCAGAAATATGAAGATATGCCTAAACCCACCTATCACCCTATCGATCCACGGCTTGTGCATCCCGTCTCTCTAGCCAGCGTAGTGCCCGCCTGCCCGCTCGTTTCATCGGTTGGCTTAGGCATACAGAGTTCATTCCTAGTGTAAGATTAGACCAGACTGAGGGTTACGGTAGTAGGATCGACAGCATGCAGAGGGGGACCCGACCGATCCCCGACTTGCGCATCCCGCCCCTCTGGCCGGCTAAGCGCCCGGACGCTTGTTTCGTGGGTCGACTTAGGCATACGGAGTTCATTCCCAGGCTAAGCATACGGAGTTCATTCCCAGCCAAAGATTGAACCAGACCGAGGGTTGCGGTAGCACATGCTGGGCTCGGGCATGTGCTGGTGCTACATTTTTTTTCGTCGGGGCACCATCGCGGGAGCATCAACGGAGAACCTGACCGGCGGCATTGGGGTTCCGACGATCGAGGGGGCCGGGGGGTGTGCGCACATGATGTGCGATGGGTGTCGGTACTTGGCCCTTATATTGGCCCCCTATCCCTCATCAAACCTCGAGAACTCACACCCCCTTAAAGAGCGTTTGAGATTTTATAGGTTTACTGCCAGTAGCCAATAAAGTGTCTTAAATAGGGACACTTTTTTCAAATGGTCACAAAATCTTGTACACTTTGAGTTTTTAGCTGAATTGTTTTATGCATGCCAATAAAAATACAAGGATCACGTCTACCAAGTTTGGGGCCAAAACTCCTTCCGAAAAAATTTTTAAAAATCCCAAACCGTAAAAAGTTTCAAAAATCATGAAAAATATAAAACGAGTCGCCTTGCCATGAAACTTCAAGTGAAGGCTTAAGGGACCATTGTATGAATTTACAAGCCATAAAAATGGCATTGGCATGTAGAAATATGAAGATGTGCCTAAACCCACCTACCGTCCTATCGATCCACGACTTGCGCATCCCGTCTCTCTGGCCGGCGTAGTGCCCGCACGCCCGCCCGTCCATTCATTTCGTCGGTTGGCTTAGGCATACAAAGTTCATTCCCAGTCCAAGATCAAACCGGAATGAGGGTTGCGACAGCAGGATCGACAGCATGTAGAGGGGGACCTGGCCGATCCCTGGCTTGCGCATCCCACCCCTCTGGCCGGTTGAGCGGTCGCACGCTCGTTTCGTGGGTTGACTTAAGCACACGGAGTTCATTCCCAGTCTAAGATCGGATCGGACCGAGGGTTACTGCAGCACATGCTAGGCTCGAGCATGTGCTGGTGCCGTATTTTTCTTCGTCGGAGCATCGTCGGAGAACTTGACCGACGGCATTGGGGTTCCGACAATCGGGGGGGCCAGGGGGGTGTACGCACATGATGTGCGATGGTTGCTGGTGCTTGGCCCTTATATTGGCCCCCTATCCCTCATCAAACCTCGAGATCTCACACCCCCTTAAAGAGCATTTGAGATTTTACAAGTTTGCTACCAGTAGCCATTAAAGTATCCGAAATGGGGACACTTTTTCAAAAGGTCACAAAATCTTGTACACTTCGAGTTTTTAGCTGAATTTTTTTATGCATGCCAAAAAAAAATACAAGGATCACGTCTACCAAGTTTGGGGCCAAAACTCCTTCCGAAAAAATTTTAAAAAATCTCGAACCGTAAAAAGTTTCAAAAATCATGAAAAATAGAAAACGAGTCGTCTTGCCATGAAACTTCACGTGAAGGCTTAAGGGATCATTGTATGAATTTAGAAGCCATAAAAATGGCATTGGCATGCAGAAATATGAAGATGTGCCTAAACCCACCTACCACCCTATCGATCCACGGCTTGCGCATCCCGTCTCTCTGGCCGACGTAGTGCCCGCTCGCCCGCCCGCCCGCTCGTTTCGTCGGTTGGCTTAGGAATACAGAGTTCATTCCTAGTCTAAGATCGGACCAGACCGAGGGTTGCCATAACAAGATTGGCAACACGTCGAGGGGGACCTGGCCGATCCCCGAGTTGCGCACCATCACCGAAGCATCGTCGGAGAACCTGACCGGCGACATTGGGGTTCCGGCGATCGAGGGCCCGGGGGGTGTGCGCACATGATGTGCGATGGGTGCTAGTACTTGGCCCTTATATTGGCCCCCTAACCCTCATCAAACCTCGAGAACTCAAACCCCTTAAAGAGCATTTGAGATTTTACAGGTTTGCAGCCAATAGCCAATAAAGTGTCTGAAATGGGGACCCTTTTTTCAAATGGTCATAAAATCTTGTACACTTTTTTCAAATGGTCACAAAATCTTGTACACTTCGAGTTTTTAGCTGAATGTTTTTGTGCATGCCAAAAAAAATACAAGGATCACGTCTACCAAGTTTGGGGCAAAAACTCCTTCTGAAAAAATTTTAAAAAATCCTGATCCGTAAAAAATTTCGAAAATCGTGAAAAATAGAAAACGAGTGGTCTTGCCACGAAACTTCACGTGAAGGCTTAAGGGACCATTGTATGAATTTAGAAGCCATAAAAATGGCATTGGCAGGTAGAAATATGAAGATGTACCTAAACCCACCTACCACCCTATCGATCCACGGCTTGCGCATCCCGTCTCTCTGGCCGGCATAGTGCCCGCCCGTCGCCCGCCTACTCGTTTCGTCGATTGGCTTAGGCATAAGGAGTTCATTCCCAGTCTAAGATCGGATTGGACTGAGGCTTACGGCAGTAGGATCGACAGCACGTAGAGGGGGACCCAGTCGATCCCCGGCTTGCACATCCCGCCCCTCTGGCCAGCTGAGCGCCTGCACACTCGTTTCATCGGTTGACTTAAGCATACGGAGTTCATTCCCAGTCTAAGCGTACGGAGTTCATTCCTAGTCTAAGATCGGACCAGACCGAATGTTGCGGCAGCACATGCCGGGCTCGGGCATGTGCTGGTGCCGCATTTTTCTTCATCGGGGCACCATCATCGGAGCATCGTCGGAGAACTTGACCGGCGGCATTGGGGTTCCGACGATCGGGGGGGCCGGGGGGTGTGCGCACATGATGTGCGGCGGGTGGTGGTACTTGGCCCTTATATTGGCCACCTATCCCTCATCAAACCTCAAGAACTCACACCCCTTTAAAGAACATTTGAGATTTTACAGGTTTGCTGCCAATAGAAATTAAAGTGTCTGAAATGGGGACACTTTTTCAAATGGTCACAAAATCTTGTACACTTCGAGTTTTTAGCTGAATTTTTTTATGCATGCCAAAAAAAATACAAGGATCACGTCTACCAAGTTTGGGGCCAAAACACCTTCCAAAAAATTTTTAAAAAATCCCAAACCGCAAAAAGTTTTGAAAATCGTGAAAAATAGAAAACGAGTTGTCTTGCCATGAAACTTCCCGTGAAGGCTTAAAAGACCATTGTATGAATTTACAAGCCATAAAAATGGCATTGGCACGTAGAAATAAGAAGATGTACCTAAACCCACCTACCACCATATCGATCCACGGCTTGCGCATCCCGTCGCTCTGGCCGACGTAGTGGCCGCCCGCCCGTCCGCTCGTTTTGTCGGTTGGCTTAGGCATACAGAGTTCATTCCCAGTCTAAGATTGGACCGACCTGAAGGTTGCGACAGCAGGATCGGTAGCACGTCGAGGGGGACCCGATCGATCCCGAACTTGTGCACCATCACTGAAGCATCGCCGGAGAACCTCACCGACGGCATTGGGGTTCCGACGATCGGGGGCCCGGGGGGGTGTGCGTACATGATGTGTGATGGGTGCTGGTGCTTGGCCCTTATATTAGGCCCCTAACCCTCGTCAAACCTCGAGAACTCACACCCCCTTAAAGAACATTTGAGATTTTACAGGTTTGCAGCCAATAGCCATTAAAGTGTCTGAAATGGGGACACCTTTTTCAAAATGGTCACAAAATCTTGTACACTTCGAGTTTTTAGCTGAATTTTTTTGTGCATGCCAAAAAAAATACAAGGATCACGTCTACCTGTTTGGGGCCAAAAATCCTTCTGAAAAAATTTTAAAAAATCTCTAACTGCAAAAAGTTTCAAAAATCGTGAAATATAGAAAATGAGTGGCCTTGCCACGAAACTTCACGTGAAGGCTTAAGGGACCATTGTATGAATTTACAAGCCATAAAAATGGCATTGGCACACAAAAATATGAAGATGTGCCTAAACCCACCTACCACCCTATCGATCCACGGCTTGCGCATCCCATCTCTCTGGCCGGCATAGTGCCCTCCCGCCGCCCGCTCGTTTCGTCGATTGGCTTAAGCATACAGAGTTCATTCGTAGTCTAAGATCAGACCAGACCGAGGGTTACGACAGCAGGATCGGTAGCACGTTGAGGGGGACCAGACCGATCCCCGACTTGCACATCCCGTCCCTCTGGCCGGCTGAGCGCCTGCACGCTTGTTTCATGGGTTGACTTAAGCATACGGAGTTCATTCCCAGTCTAAGCATACGGAGTTCATTCCCAGTCTAAGATCGGATCGGACCAAGTGTTGCGGCAGCACGTGATGGGCTCAGGCATGTGCTGGTGTCGCATTTTTCTTCATCGGGGCACCATCGTCGGAGCATCGTCGGAGAACTTGACCGGTGGCATTGGGGTTCCGGCGATCGGGGGGCCGGGGGAGTGTGAGCACATGATGTGCGGTGGGTGGTTGTACTTGGCCCTTATATTGGCCCCCTATCCCTCATTAAACCTCGAGAAGTCACACCCCCTTAAAGAGCGTTTGAGATTTTACATGTTTGCTGCCAGTAGCTATTAAAGTGTTTGAAATGGGGACACTTTTTTCAAATGGTGACAAATCTTGTACACTTCGAGTTTTTACCTGAATTTTTTTGTGCATGCCAAAAAAATATACAAGGATCATGTCTACCAAGTTTGGGGCCAAAACTCGTTTAAAAAAAAATTTAAAAAATCCTGAACCGCAAAAAGTTTCAAAAATCATGAAAAATAGAAAACGAGTCGTCTTGCCATGAAACTTCACGTGAAGGCTTAAAAGACCATTGTATGAATTTACAAGCCATAAAAATGGCATTGGCATGCAGAAATATGAAGATGTGCCTAAACCCACCTACCACCCTATCGATCCACGACAAACGCATCTCGTCTCTCAGGCCGACGTAGTGTCTGCCCGTCCGCCCGCCCGCTCGATTCATCGATTGGCTTAGGCATATGGAGTTCATTCCCAGCCTAAGATTGGATCAGACCGAGGGTTACGGCAATAGGATCGATAGCACACAGAGGGGGACCCGGTCGATCCCCAGCTTGCGCATCCCGCCCCTCTAGCCGGTTGAGCGCCCGCACGCTCGTTCCGTGGGTTGACTTAAGCATACGAAGTTCATTCCCAGTCTAAGAATACGGAGTTGATTCCCAGTCTAAGATCAAACCGGACCGAGGGTTGTGGCAGCACATGCTGGGCTTGAGCATTTGCTGGTGTCGCATTTTTCTTCGTCGAGTCACCATCATCGGAGCATCACGGGAGAACCTGACCGGCGGCATTGGGGTTCCGGCGATCGAGGGGGTCGGGGGGTGTGCGCACATGATGTGCGATGGCTGCTAGTGCTTGGCCCTTATATTGGCCCCCTATCCCTAATCAAACCTTGAGAACTCACACCCCCTTAAAGAGCATTTGAGATTTTACAGGTTTGCTGCCAGTAGCCATTAAAGTGTCTGAAATGGGGACACTTTTTTCAAATGGTCACAAAATCTTTTACACTTCGAGTTTTTAGCTGAATTTTTTTGTGCATCCCAAAAAAAATACAAGAATCACGTCTACCAAGTTTGGGGCAAAAATTCCTTCCAAAAAAATTTTAAAAAATCTTGAACCGCAAAAAGTTTTAAAAATCGTGAAAAATAGAAAACGAGCCGTCTTGCCATGAAACTTCACGTGAAGGCTTAAGGGACCATTGTATGAATTTACAAGCCATAAAAATGGCATTGGCATGCAGAAATATGAAGATGTGCCTAAACCCTCCTACCACCCTATCGACCAGTTAGCTTGCGCATCCCGTTTCTCTGGCCGACGTAGTACCCGCCCACCCGCCCGCTCGTTTCGTCGGTTGGCTTAGGCATATGGAGTTCATTCCAAGTCTAACATCGGACCGGATTGAAGGTTACGGTAGCAGGATCGGCAGCACGTAGAGGGGGACCCAGTTGATCCCCGACTTACGCATCCCGCCCCTCCGGCCAACCGAGCGCCCGCACACTCGTTTCGTGGGTTGACATAGGCATACGGAGTTCATTCCCAGTCTAAGCATACGGAGTTCATTCCCAGTCTAAGATCGGACCAGATCGAGGGTTGCGGCAGCACATGCTGGGCACGGGCATGTGCTGGTGTCACATTTTTCTTCGTTGGGGCACCATCGCCGGAACATCGCCGGATCATCGTCGGAGAACCTGACCAGCGGTATTGGCTTTCCGACGATCGGGGGGGCCGGGGGGTGTACGCACATGATGTGAGATGGTGCTGGTACTTGGCGCTCATATTGGCTCCCTATCCGTCATCAAACCTTGAGAACTCACACCCCCTTAAAGAGCATTTGAGATTGTAAAGGTTTGCTGCCAGTAGCCATTAAAGTGTCTGAAATGGGGACTCTTTTTTCAATTGGTCACAAAATCTTGTACACTTCGAGTTTTTAGCTAAATGTTTTTGTGCATGCAAACAAAAATACAAGGATCACGTCTACCAAGTTTGGGGCCAAAACTCCTTCCGAAAAAATTTTAAAAAATCCCGAACCGTAAAAATTTTTGAAAATCCTGAAAAATAGAAAACGAGTCGTCTTGCCATGAAACTTCACGTGAAGGCTTAAGGGACCATAGTAAGAAATTACAAGCCATAAAAATGGCATTTGCGCATAGAAATATAAAGATATGCCTAAACCCACCTACCACCCTATCGATCCAAGGCTTGCGCATCCCGTCTCTCTGGTCGACGTAGTGCCCGCCCGCCAGCTTGCTCGTTTCGTCAGTTTATCTTAGGCATACAAAGTTCATTCCCAGTCTAAGATGGGATCGGACTGAGGGTTGCAGCAGCAAGATCGGTAGCACCGGAGGGGGACGCGATCGATCCCTGGCTTGCGCATCCCGCCCCTCTAGCCGGTTGAGCGGCCGTACGCTCGTTTTGTGGGTTGACTTAGGCATACGGAGTTCATTCCTAGTCTAAGCATACGGAGTTCATTCCCAGTCTAAGATCAGACCGGACCGAGGGTTACGGTAGCACATGCTGGGCTCAGGCACATGCTGGGCTCAGGCATGTACTGGTGCTACATTTTTCTTCCCTGGGGCACCATCACCGAGTATCGTCGGAGAAGCTAACCGGTGGCATTGGGGTTCCGACGATCGGGGGGGCCGGGGGGTGTGCGCACATGATGTGCGATGGGTGCTGGTACTTGGCCCTTATATTGGCCCCCTATCCCTCATCAAACCTCGAGAACTCACACCCCCTTAAAGAGCATTTGAGATTTTACAGGTTTGTTGCCAGTAGCCATTAAAGTGTCTGAAATGTGGACACTTTTTTCAAATGGTCACAAAATCTTGTACACTTCGAGTTTTTACCTGAATTTTTTTGTGCATGCTGACAAAAATACAAGGATCACGTCTACCAAGTTTGGGGCCAAAACTCCTTTCAAAAATATTTTAAAAAATCTTGAACAGCAAATAGTTTTAAAAATCATGAAAAATAGAAAACGAGTCGTCTTGCCATGAAACTTCACGTGAAGGCTTAAGGGACCATTGTATGAATTTACAAGCCATAAAAATGGCATTGGCACACAGAAATATGAAGATGTGCCTAAACCCACCTACCACCCTATTGATCCACGGCTTGCGCATGCCGTGTCTCTGGCCGGCGTAATGCCTGATTGCCCGCCCGCTCGTTTCGTCGGTTGGATTAGGCATACGAAGTTCATTCCCAGCTAAGATCGGATCGGGCTGAGGGTTGTGGCAGTAGGATCGGCAGCACACAGAGGGGGACTCGACCGATCCCCGACTTTCACAGCCTGCCCCTCAGGCCAGCTGAGCGCCCGCACGTTCGTTTCGTGGGTTGACTTAGGCATATGGAGTTCATTCCCAGTCTAAGCATATGGAGTTCATTCACAGTCTAAGATCGGACCAGACCAAGGGTTGCGGCAGCACATGCTGGGGTCAGGCATGTGCTGGTGTCGCATTTTTCTTCACCGGGGCACCATCGCCGGAGCATTGCCGGAAAACTTGACCGACGGCATTGGGGTTCCAGCGATCGGGGGGGCCGGGGGGGGTACGCACATGATGTGGGATGGGTGCTGGTACTTGGCCCTTATATTGGCCCCCTATCCCTCATCAAACCTCAAGAACTCACACCCCCTTAAAGAGCGTTTGAGATTTTACAGGTTTGTTGCCAGTAGCCATTAAAGTGTCTGAAATCGGGACACTTTTTTCAAATGGACACAAAATCTTGCACACTTCGAGTTTTTAGCTGAATTTTTTTTCGCTTGCCAAAAAAAATACAAAGATCATTTCTACTTAGTTTGGGGCCAAAACTCCATTCAAAAAAATTTTTAAAAATCCAAAATCGTGAAAAGTTTCAAAAATCATGAAAAATAGAAAACGAGTTGTCTTGCCGTGAAACTTCACGTGAAGGTTTAAGGGACCATTGTATGAATTTACAAGCCATAAAAATGGGACTGGCACGTAGAAATATGAAGATGTGCCTAAACCCACCTACCACCCTATCGATCCATGGCTTGCGCATCCCGTCTCTCTAGTCAGCGTAGTGCCTGCCCGCCACCTGCTCGTTTCATCGGTTGGCTTAGGCATACGGAGTTCATTCCCAGTCTACGATCAGACCGGACTGAGGGTTACAGCAGTAGGATCGGTAGCATGAAGAGGAGGACCCGGCCGATCCCCTGCTTGTGCATCCCGTTCCTCTGGCCGGCTGAGCGCCCGCACGCTCGTTTTGTGGGTTGACTTAGGCATACGGAGTTCATTCCCAGTCCAAGCATACGGAGTTCATTCCCAGTCTAAGATCAGACTGGACTGAGGGTTGCGGCAGACATGCTGGGCTCGGGCATTTGCTGGTGCCGCATTTTTCTTTCTCGGGGCACCATCGTCGGAGCATCGTTAGAGAACCTAACCGGCGGCATTGGGGTTCTGACGATCGGGGGGCCGGGGGGTGTGCGCACATGATGTGCGATGAGTGCTGTTACTTGGCCCTTATATTGGCCCCCTATCCCTCATCAAACCTATAGAGCTCACACCCCCTTAAAGAGCATTTGAGATTTTACAGGTTTGCTGCCAGTAGCCATTAAAGTGTCTGAAATGGGGACACTTTTTTCAAATGGTCACAAAATCTTGTACACTTCGAGTTTTTAGTTGAATTTTTCTGTGCATGCCAACAAAAATACAAGGATCACGTCTACCAAGTTTGGGCCCAAAACACTTTCCAAAAAAATTTTAAAAATTCCTGAGCCTCAAAAAGTTTTGAAAATCGTAAAAAATAAAAAACAAGTCATCTTGCCATGAAACTTCACGTGAAGGCTTAAGGGACCATTTTATGAATTTACAAGCCATAAAAATGGCATTGGCACGTAGAAATATGAAGATGTGCCTAAACCCACCTACCACCCTATCGATCCACGGCTTGCGCATCCCGTGTCTCTGGCCGGCGTAATGCCAACCCGCCCGCCCGCTCGTTTCGTCGTTGGCTTAGCCATACGGAGTTCATTCCCAAACTAAGATCAGACTGGACCAAGGGTCATGGTAGCAGGATCGACAGCACGTAGAGGGGGACCCGACTGATCCCTGGCTTGCACATCTCGCCCCTCTGGCCGGCTGAGCGCCCGCACGCTCGTTTCGTGGGTTGACTTAGGCATATGGAGTTCATTCCCAGTCTAAGCATATGGAGTTAATTCCCAGTCTAAGATGGGACCGAGGGTTGCGGCAGCACATGCTGGGGCACCATCGCCGGAGAACCTGACCAACGGCGTTGGGGTTCCGACGATCGGGGGGGTCGGGGGGTGTGCGCACATGATGAGCAATGGGTGCTGGTACTTGGCCCTTATATTGGCCCCCTATCTCGCATCAAACCTCGAGAACTCACACCCCCTTAAAGAGCATTTGAGATTTTATAGGTTTGCTGCCAGTAGCAATTAAAGTGTCTGAAATGGGGACACTTTTTTCAAATGGTCACAAAATCTTGTACACTTCAAGTTTTTAGCTGAATTTTTTTGTGCATGCCAAAAAAAATAAAAGGATCACATCTACCAAGTTTGGGCCCAAAACTCCTTCCAAAAAAATTTTAAAAAATCTTGAACCGTAAAATGTTTCAAAAATCATGAAAAATAGAAAACGAGTCGTCTTGCCATGAAACTTAACGTGAAGGTTTCAGGGACCATTGTATGAATTTTCAAGCCAAATATGAAGATGTGCCTAAACCCACCTACCACCCTATCGATCCACGGCTTGCGCATCCCGTCTCTCTAGTCGGCGTAGTGCCTGCCTGCCAGCTCGTTTCGTCAGTTGGCTTACGCTTACGAAGTTCATTCCCAGTCTAGGATTGGACCGGATTGAGGGTTACGACAGCAGGATCGGCAGCATGCATAGGGGGACCCGGTCGATCCTCGGCTTGTGCATCCCGCCCCTCTGGCCGACTGAGCGCCCGTACGCTCATTTCGTGGGTTGACTTAGGCGTGCGGAGTTCATTCCCAGTCTAAGATCAGACCGGACCGAGGGTTGTGATAGCATATTCTGGGCTCGGGCATGTGCTGTGCTGCATTTTTCTTCACTGGAGCACCATCGTCGGAGCATCCCCGGAGAACCTGACCGACTGCATTGGGGTTCCGGCGATCGGGGGTGCCGGGGGGTGTACCAACATGATGTGTGATGGGTGCTGGTACTTGGCCCTTATATTGGCCCCCTATCCCTCATCAAACCTTGAGAACTCACACCCCCTTAAAGAGTATTTGAGATTTTACAGGATTGCTGCGAGTAGCCATTAAAGTGTATGAAATGGGGACATTTTTTTCAAATGGTCACAAAATCTTGTACACTTCGAGTTTTTAGCTGAATTTTTTTGTGCATGCCGAAAAAAATACAAGGATCACACCTACCAATTTTGGGGCCAAAAATCCTTCCTAAAAAATTTTAAAAAATCCCGAACCACAAAAAGTTTCAAAAATCATGAAAAATAGAAAACGAGTCGTCTTGCCATGAAACTTCACATGAAGGCTTAAGGGACCATTGTTTGAATTTAAAAGCCATAAAAATGGCATTGGCACACAGAAATATGAAGATGTGCCTAAACCCACCTACCACCCTATCGATCCACGGCTTGCGCATCCTGTCTCTCTAGTCGGCGTAGTGCCCGCCCGCTCGTTTTGTCGGTTGGCTTAGGCTTACGGAGTTCATTCCCAATCTAAGATCAGACCGGATGAAAGGTTGCGGTAGTAGGATCGGTAACACGTAAAGGGGGACGCAGTCGATCCCCGACTTTCGCATCCAGCCCCTCTGGTCGGTTGAGTACCGGCACGCTCGTTTCGTGGGTTGACTTAGGCGTATGAAGTTTATTCCCAGTCTAAGCATATGGAGTTCATTCCCAGTCTAAGATCGGACCGGACTGAGGGTTGTAACAGCACATGCTGGGATCGGGCATGTGCTGGTGCCACATTTTTCTTCATCGGGGTACTATCGCCGGAGCATCGTTGGAGAACCTGACCGGTGGCATTGGGGTTTTGGTGATCGGGGGGGCCGGGGGGGTGTGCGCACATGATGTAAGATGGGTGCTGGTACTTGGCCCTTATATTGGCCCCCTGTCTCCTATCAAACCTCAAGAACTCACACCCCCTCAAAGAGTATTTGAGATTTTACAGGTTTGCTGCCAGTAGCCATTAAAGTGTCTGAAATGGGGACACTTTTCTCAAATGGTCACAAAATCTTGTACACTTCGAGTTTTTAGATGAATTTTTTTTGCATGCCAACAAAAATACAAGGATCACGTCTACCAAGTTTGGGGCCAAAACTCCTTTCAAAAATATTTTAAAAAATCCCAAACCGTAAAAAGTTTTAAAAATCGTGAAAAATAGAAAACGAGTCGTCTTGCCATGAAACTTCACGTGAAGGCTTAATAGACCATTGTATGAATTTACAAGCCACAAAAATGGCATTGGCATGCAGAAATATGAAGATGTGCCTAAACCCACCTACCACCCTATCGATCCACGGCTTGCGGATCCCGTCTCTATGGCCGACGTAGTGCCCGCCCGCCCGTCCGCTCGTTTCGTCGGTTGGCTTAGGCATACGGAGTTCATTCCCAGTCTAAGATCGGACCGGACTGAGGGTTGTGGCAGCAGGATCGAGAGTACGTAGTGGGGGACCTTGTCGATCCCCAGCTTGTGCATCCCGCCCCTCTAGCCGGCTGAGCGCCCTCACACTCGTTTCGTGGATTGACTTAGGCATACGGAGTTCATTCCCAGTCTAAGCATACGGAGTTCATTCCCAGTCTAAGATCAGACCGGACCGAGGGTTGCGGTAGCATATGCTGGGCTCGGCATGCGTTGGTGCCCGCATTTTTCTTCATCGGGGCACCATTGCCGGAGCATCGCCGAAGAACCTGACCAGCAGCATTGGGGTTCCGGCAATGGGGGGTCCGAGGGGGTATGCACACATGATGTGCAATGGGTGCTGGTACTTGGCCTTTATATTGGCCCCCTATCCCTCATCAAACCTCAAGATCTCACACCTCCTTCAAGAGCATTTCAGATTTTACAGGTTTGTTGCCAGTAGCAATTAAAGTGTCTAAAATGGGGACACTTTTTTCAAATGGTCACAAAATCTTGTACACTTCGAGTTTTTAGCTGAATTTTTTTATGCATGCCAACAAAAATACAAGGATCACGTCTACCAAGCTTGGGACCAAAACTCCTTCCGAAAAAATTTCAAAAAATCCCGAATCGCAAAAAGTTTCAAAAATCATGAAAAATAGAAAACGAGTCGTCTTGCCATGAAACTTCACGTGAAGGCTTGAGGGACCATTGTATGAATTTACAAGCCATAAAAATGGCATTGCCATGCGACGGCTTGCGCATCCCGTCTCTCTGGTTGACGTAGTGCCGACCGCCCGCCCGCCCGCCTGCTCGTTTCGTCGGCTGGCTTAGGCATACGGAGTTCATTCCCAGTCTAAGCATACGGAGTTCATTCCCAGTCTAAGCATACGAAGTTCATTCCCAGTCTAAGATTAGACCAGACCGAGGGTTACGGCAGCACATGCTAGGCTCGGGCATGTGTTGGTGCCGCATTTTTCTTCGCTGGGGCTCATCGTCGGAGAACCCGACCGGTGGAATTGGGGTTCCGGCGATCAGGGGGGCCGGGGGGTGCGCACATGATGTGAGATGGGTGGTGGTACTTGGCCTTTTTATTGGCCCCCTATCCTTCATCAAACCTTGAGAACTCACACCCCCTTAAAGAGCATTTGAGATTTTACAAGTTTGTTGCCAGTAGCCATTAAAGTGTCTGAAATGGGGACACTTTTTTCAAATGGTCACAAAATCTTGTACACTTCGAGTTTTTAGCTGAATTTTTTTGAGCATACGAAAAAAAATACAAGGACCACATCTACCAAGTTTGGGGCCAAAACTCCTTCCGAAAAAATTTTAAAAAATCCCGAACCGTAAAAAGTTTCAAAAATCGTGAAAAATAGAAAATGAGTCGTCTTCCCATGAAACTTCACGTGAAGGCTTAAGGGAAAATTGTGTGAATTTACAAGCCATAAAAATGGCATTGGCATGCAGAAATATGAAGATGTACCTAAACCCACCTTCCACCCTATCTATCCACGGCTTGCACATCCCGTCTTTCTGGTCGACGTAGTGCCCGCCCGCCCGTCCGTTCGTTTTCTCGGTTGGCTTAGGCATACGAAGTTCATTCCTAGTCTAAGATCAGATCAAACCGAGGGTTGCGGTAGCAAGATCACCAGCACACAGAGGGGGACCCGACCGATCCCCCGCTTGTGCATCCCGCCCCTCTGGCCGACTGAGCGCCCACACGCTCGTTTCATGGGTTGACTCAGGCATACGGAGTTCATTCCCAGTCTAAGCATACGGAGTTAATTTCCTATCTAACATCCGACCAGACCAAGGTTGTGGTAGCACATGCTGGGCTCGGGCATGTGCTGGTGTCGTATTTTTCTTCACCGGGGCACCATCGTCGGAGCATCACCGGAGAACCTGACCGACGGCATTGGGGTTCCGACGATCGGGGGGGCCAGGGGGTGTGCACACATGATGTGCGATGGGTGCTGGTACTTGGCCTTTATATTAGCCCCCTATCCCTCATCAAACCTTGAGAACTCACACCCCCTTAAGAGCATTTGAGATTTTACAGGTTTGCTGCCAGTAGCAATTAAAGTGTCTGAAATGGGTACATTTTTCTCAAATGGTCACAAAATCTTGTACACTTCGAGTTTTAAGCTGAATTTTTTTATGCATGCCAATAAAAATACATGGATCACGTCTACCAAGCTTGGGGCCAAAACTCCTTCCGAAAAAATTTTAAAAAATCCCGAACTGTAAAAAGTTTCCAAAATCATGAAAAATAGAAAACGAGTCGTCTTGCCACGAAATTTCAGGTGAAGGCTTAAGGGACCATGTATGAATTTACAAGCCCTAAAAATGGCATTGGCACACAGAAATATGAAGATGTGCCTAAACCCACCTACCACCCTATCGATCCACGGCTTGCGCATCCATCTCTCTAGTCGGCGTAGTGCCTGCCCGCCCGCCAGCTCGCTAGTTTCATCGGTTGGCTTAGGCATACGGAGCTCATTCCAAGTCTAAGATTGGATCGGACCGAGGGTAGCGGCAGTAGGATTGGCAGCATGCAGAGGGGGACACGGCCGATCCCTAGCTTGCGCATCTCGCCCCTCTGGCTGGCTCGACGCTCCCACCCCCGTTTCGTGGGTTGACTTAGGCATACGGAGTTCATTCCTAGTCTAAGCATACGGAGTTTATTCCCAGTCTAAGATTGGATCAGACCGAAGGTTACGGCAGCACATGCTGGGCTCGAGCATGTGCTAGTGTTGCATTTTTCTTCGTCGGGGCACCATCGTCGGAGAACCTGACCGGCGGTATTGGGGTTCCGACGATCGAGGGGGCCAGGGGGTGTGCACACATGATGTGCGATTGGTGCTGGTTCTTGGCCCTTATATTGGCCCCCTATCCCTCATCAAACCTCGAGAACTCACACCCCCTTAAAGAGCATTTGAGATTTTACAGGTTTGCTGCCAGTAGCTATTAAAGTGTCTGAAATGGGGACACTTTTTTCAAATGGTCACAAAATTTTGTACACTTCGAGTTTTTAGCTGAATTTTTTTGGGCATGCCAAAAAAAATACAAGGATCGTGTCCACCAAGTTTGGGGCCAAAACTCCTTTCAAAAAAATTTTAAAAAATCCCGAACCATAAAAAGTATAAAAAATCATGAAAAATAGAAAATGAGTCGTCTTGCCATGAAACTTCACGTGAAGGCTTAAGGGACCATTGTATGAATTTACAAGCCATAAAAATGGCATTGGCACATAGAAATATGAAGATGTGCCTAAACCCACCTACCACCTTATTGATCCATGGCTTGCGCATCCCGTCTCTCTGGCCAGCGTACCCGTCTGCCCGACCGCCCGCTTGTTTTGTCAGTTGGCTAAGGCATCCGGAGTTCATTCCTAGTCTAAGATCAGACTAGAATGAGAGTTCTGATAGTAGGATTGGCAGCACGCAGAGGGGGACCCACCCGATCCCTAGCTTGCGCATTCTGTCCTTCTGGCCCGTTGAGTGCCCGTACGCTTGTTTCGTGGGTTGACTTAGGCGCACGGAGTTCATTCCCAGTCTAAGCATACGGAGTTCATTCCCAGTCTAAGATCGGACCGGACCGAGGGTTACGGTAGCACATGCTGGGCTCGGGCATGTGCTGGTGCCGTATTTTTCTTTCTCAGGGCACCATCGTCAGAGCATCGTCGAAGAACCTAACTAGCTGCATTGGGGTTCCGACGATCGGGGGGGCCGAGGGGGAATGTGCGCACATGATGTGCGATTGGTGCTGGTTCTTGGCCCTTATATTGGCCCCCTATCTCTCATCAAACCTTGAGAACTCACACCCCCTTAAAGAGCATTTGAGATTTTACAGGTTTGCTGCCAGTAGCCATTAAAGTGTCTGAAATGGGGACACTTTTTTCAAATGGTCACAAAACCTTGTACACTTCGAGTTTTTAGCTGAATTGTTTTGTGCATGCCAACAAAAATACAAGGATCACGTCTACCAAGTGTATAAGATTTTGTGTCCATTTGAAAAAAGTGTCCCCATTTCAGACACTTTAATGGCTACTGGCAGCAAACCTATAAAATCTCAAATGCTCTTTAAGGGGGTGTGAGTTCTTGAGGTTTGATAAGGAATAGGGGGCCAATATAAGGGCCAAGTACCAGCACCCATCGTACATCATGTGCGTACACCCCCCCGGCCGCCCCGATCGCCGGAACCCCAATGTCGTCGGTAAGGTTCTCCGGCGATGCTTCGACGATGGTGCCCCTGTGAAGAAAAATGCAGCACCAGCACATGCCCGAGCCCAGCATGTGCTACCGTAACCTTCGATCCGGTCCGATCTTAGACTGGGAATGAACTCCGTATGCTTAGACTGGGAATGAACTCCGTATGCCTAAGTCAACCCATAAAACGAGTGTGCGGGTGCTCAGCCAGACAGAGGGGCGGGATGCGTAAGTCGGGGATCGGTCGGGTCCCCCTCTGCATGATACCGATCCTGCTGCCACAACCCTTGGTCTGGTCCGATCTTAGACTAGGAATGAACTCCGTATGACTAAGCCAATCGACGAAACGAGCGGGCGGACGGGCACTACACTGGCCAGAGAGACGGGATGCGCAAGCCGTGTATCGATAGGGTGGTAGGTGGGTTTAGGCACATCTTCATATTTGATGGCTTGTAAATTCATACAATGGTCCCTTAAGCCTTCACGTGAAGTTTCATGGCAAGACGACTCGTTTTATATTTTTCACAATTTTCAAAACTTTTTGCGGTTCAAGATTTTTTAAAATTTTTTCAGAAGGAGTTTTGGGTCCAAACTTTTTAGACGTGATCCTTGTATTTTTTTTGGCATGCACAAAAAAATTCAGCTAAAAACTCAAAGTGTACAAGATTTTGTGACCATTGAAAAAAGTGTCCCCATTTCAAACACTTTAATGGCTACTGGCAGCAAACTTGTAAAATCTCAAATGCTCTTTAAAGGGGTGTGAGTTCTCAAGGTTTGATGAGGGATAGGGGGCCAATATAAGGGACAAGTACCAGCACCCATCGGACATCATGTGCGCACACCCCCCAGCCCCCCCGATAGCCGGAACCCCAATGCCACCGGTCAGGTTCTCCGGCGATGCTCCGACGATGGTGCCCGCGCCCAGCATGTGCGTTCCAATGCCATTTTTATGGCTTGTAAATTCATACAATGATCCCTTAAGCCTTCGCGTGAAGTTTCATGGCAAGACGACTCGTTTTCTATTTTTCATGATTTTTGAAACTTTTTACGGTTCGGGATTTTTTAAAATTTTTTCGGAGGGAGTTTTGGCCCCAAACTTGGTAGACGTCATCTTTGTATTTTTGTTGGCATGCAAAAAACAATTCAGCAAAAAACTCGAAGTGTACAAGATTTTAGACTGGGAATGAACTCTGTATGCCTAAGCCAACCGACGAAAAGAGCGGGCGAGCGGGCACTACGTCAGCCAGAGAGACGGGATGCGCAAGCCATGGATCGATAGGGTGGTAGGTGGGTTTTGGCACATCTCCATATTTCTGCATGCCAATGCCATTTTTATTTCTTGTAAATTCATTCAATGGTCCCTTAATCCTTCACGTGAAGTTTCATGTGACTTGTTTTCTATTTTTCACGATTTTTGAAACTTTTTGGGTTCGGGATTTTTTAAAATTTTTTCAAAAGGAGTTTTGGCCCCAAACTTGGTAGATGTGATCCTTGTATTTTTTTTGGCATGCACAAAAAAATTCAGCTAAAAACTCGAAGTGTACAAGATTTTGTGACCATTTGAAAAAAGTGTCCCATTTCAGACACTTTAATGGCTACTGGCAGCAAACCTGTAAAATCTCAAATGCTCTTTAAGGGGGTGTGAGTTCTTGAGGTTTGATGAGGGATAAGAGGCCAATATTAGGGCCAAGTACCAGCACCAATCGTACATCATGTGCACACACCCCCCGAACCCCCCGATCGCCGGAACCCCAATGCCGCTGGTCAGGTTCTTCGACGATGCTCCGGTGATGGTGCCCCGGTGAAGAAAAATGTGGTACCAGCACATGCCCAAGCCCAGCATGTGCTGCTGCAACCCTCAATCCAGTCTGATCTTAGACTGGGAGTGAACTCCGTATGCTTAGACTGGGAATGAACTCCGTATGCTTAGACTGGGAATGAACTCCGTATGCCTAAGTCAACTCACGAAATGAGCGTGCGGGCGCTCAGCCGACCAGAGGGGCGAGATGCGCAAGTCGGGGATCGATCGGGTCCCCCTCTACATGCTATTGAACCTACTGCCGCAACCCTCAATCCGGTTTGATCTTAGACTGGGAATGGACTCTGTATGCCTAAGCCAACCGATGAAACGAGCGGGTGGGCAGGCGGGCACTACGTCGGCCAGAAATACTGGATGCGCAAGTCGTGGATCGATAGGGTGGTAGGTGGGTTTAGGCACGTCTTCATATTTCTACATGCCAATGCCATTTTTATGGCTTGCAAATTCATACAATGGTCCCTTAATCCTCGCACATCATTTGCGGTTCCAAATTTTTTTAAATTTTTTTGGAAGGGGTTTTGGCCCCAAATTTGGAAGACGTGATCCTTTTATTTTTTTTGGCATGCATAAAAAAGTTCAGCTAAAAACTCGAAGTGTACAAGATTTTGTGACCATTTGAAAAAAGTGTCCCCATTTCAGACGCTTTAATGGCTACTGGCAGCAAACTTGTAAAATCTCAAATGCTCTTTAACGGGGTGTGAGTTCTCGAGGTTTGATAAGGGAAAGTGGCCCAATATAAGAGCCAAGTACCAGCACCCATCGCACATCATGTGTGCACACCCACCCCGGCCCCCCCGATTGCTGTAAAATCTCAAATGCTCTTTAAGGGGGTGTGAGTTCTCGAGGTTTGATGAGGGATAAGGGGTCAATATAAGAGCCAAGTACCAGCACCCATGCACATAATGTGCACACACCCCCCTGGCCCCCCTGATCATCGGATCCCCAATGCCGCCAGTCAGGTTTTGCAACGATGCCCCGGTGATGGTGCCCCAGCAAAGAAAAATGTGGCACCAGCACATGCCCGAGCCCAGCATGTGCTGCCGCAACCCTCGGTCTGATCCGATCTTAGACTGGGAATGAACTCCGTATGCTTAGACTGGAATGAACTTCGTATGCCTAAGTCAACCCACAAAACGAGCGTGCGGGCGCTCAGCCGGCCAGAGGGGTGGGATGCACAAGCCGGGGATCGGCCAAGTCCCTCTTTACGTGCTACTGATCCTGCTGCCGCAACCCTCGGTCCAATCTGATCTTAGACTGGGAATGAACTCTGTATGCCTAAGCTAACCGACGAAACGAGCGGGCGGGCACTACGTTGGCCAGAGAGATGGGATGCGCAAGCCGTGGATCGATAGGGTGGTAGGTGGGTTTAGGCACATCTTCATATTTCTACGTGCCAATGCCATTTTTAAGGCGTGTAAATTCATACAATGGCCCTTTAAGCCTTCACGTGAAGTTTCATCGCAAGACGACTCGTTTTCTATTTTTCACGATTTTCAAAAATTTTTGCGGTTCAAGATTTTTTAAAATTTTTTTGGAAGGAGTTTTGACCCCAAACTTGGTAGACGTGATCTTTTCATTTTTTTTTGGCATGCACAAAAAAATTCAGCTAAAAACTCGAAGTGTACGAGATTTTGTTACCATTTGAAAAAAGTGTCCCTATTTTAGACACTTCAATGGCTACTGGCAGCAAACCTGTAATATCAAAAATGCTCTTTAAGGGGGTGTGAGCTCTCAATGTTTGATGAGGGAAAGGGGGCCAATATAAGGGCCAAGTACCAGCACCCATCGCACATCATATGCGCACACACCCCCCGGCCCACCCGATTGCTGGAACCCCAATGCTGCCGGTCAGGTTCTCCGACGATGCTCCGACGATGGTGCCCCAGCGAAGAAAAATGTGGCACCAGCACATGCCTGAGACCAGCATGTGCTGTCGCAACCTTCGGTCTAGTCTGATCTTAGACTGGGAATGAACTCCGTATGCTTAGACTGGGAATGAACTCCGTATGCCCAAGTCAACCCACGAAACGAGCGTGCGGGTGCTCAGCCGGCCAGAGAGGCGAACTGCGCAAGCCGGGGACCAATAGGTCCCCTTCTGCATGTTGCCGATCCTACTGCTGCAACCCTCAGTCCGGTCCAATCTTAGACTGGGAATGAACTCTGTATGCCTAAGCCAACCGACGAAACGAGCGGGCGGGCAGGCACTACGTCGGCCAGAGAGACGGGATGCGCAAGCCGTGGATCGATAGGGTGGTAGGTGGGTTTAGGCACATCTTCATATTTCTACGTGCCAATGCCATTTTTATGGCTTGTAAATTCATACAATGGCCCCTTAAGCCTTCACATGAAGTTTCATGGCAAGACGACTCGTTTTCTATTTTTCACGATTTTCAAAAAATTTTGGGGTTCAAGATTTTTTAAAATTTTTTTGGAAGAGTTTTGGCCCCAAACTTGGTAGACGTGATCTTTGTATTTTTTTTGGCTTGCACAAAAAAATTCAGCTAAAAACTCGAAGTGTATAAGATTTTGTGACCTTTTGAAAAAAGTGTCCCCATTTCAGACACTTCAATGGCTACTGGCAGCAAACCTGTAAAATCTCAAATGCTCTTTAAGGGGATGGGAGCTCTCAATGTTTGATGAGGGAAAGGGAGCTAATATAAGGGCCAAGTACCAGCACCGATCACATATCATGTGCGCACACCCCCCGGCCCCCCCGATCGTCGGAACCCCAATGCCGTCGGTCAGGTTCTCCGGTAATGCTCTGGCGATGGTGCCCCGGCGAAGAAAAATGTGGCACCAGCACAATCCTGAGCCCAGCATGTGCTGGCGCAACCCTCGGTCTGGTCCGATCTTAGACTGGGAATGAACTTCGTATGCTTAGATTGGGAATGAACTCCGTATGCCTAAGTCAACCCACAAAACAAGCGTGCAGGCGCTCAGCCGGCAAGAGGGGCGGGATGCACAAGCCGGGGATCGACCTGGTCCCCCTTTGCGTGCTGCTGATCCTACTGCTGTAACCCTTGGTCCGGTCCAATCTTAGACTGGGAATGAACTCCGTATGCCTAAGCCAATCAACGAAACGAGTGGGCGGGAGGGCGGGCACTACGCCGGCCAGAGAGACGGGATGCGCAAGCCATGGATCGATGGGGTGGTAGATGGGTTTAGGCACATCTTTATATTTCTCCATGCCAATGCCATTTTTATGGCTTGTAAATTCATAAAATGGTCCCTTGAGCCTTCACGTGAAGTTTCATGGCAAGACGACTCATTTTCTATTTTTCACGATTTTTGAAACTTTTTGTTGTTCCAGATTTTTTAAAATTTTTACGGAAGGAGTTTTGGCCCCAAACTTGGTAGATGTGATCCTTGTATTTTTTTTGGCATGCACAAAAAACTTCAGCTAAAAACTCAAAGTGTACAAGATTTTTTGACCATTTGAAAAAAGTGTCCCCATTTCAGACACTTTAATGGCTACTGGCAGCAAACCTGTAAAATCTCAAATGCTTTTTAAGGAGGTGTGAGTTCTCAAGGTTTGATGAGGGATAGGCGGCCAATATAAGGGCCAAATACCAGCACCCATCGCACATCATGTGCGAACACCCCCTGGCCCCCCCGATCGCCGGAACCCCAATGCCGTCGGTCCCCCTCTACGTGCTGCCGATCCTACTACCGCAACCCTCGGTCCGGTTTGATCTTATACTGGGAATGAACTCCGTATGCCAAAGCCAACCGATGAAACGAGTGGGTGGGCAGGCACTATGCCGGCCAGATAGACGGGATGCGCAAGCCGTGGATCGATAGGGTGGTAGGTGGGTTTAGGCACATCTTTATATTTCTATGTTCCAATGCCATTTTTGTGGCTTGTAAATTCATACAGTGGTCCCTTAAGCCTTCACGTGAAGTTTCATGGCAAGATGACCCGTTTTCTATTTTTCATGATTTTTGAAACTTTTTACGGTTCGAGATTTTTTAAAATTTTTTCGAAAGGTGTTTTTACCCCAAAATTGGTAGACATGATCCTTGTATTTTTTTTGGCTTGCACAAAAAAATTCAACTAAAAACGTGAAGTGTACAAGATTTTGTGACCATTTGAAAAAAATGTCCCCATTTTAGACACTTTAATGGCTACTGGCAGCAAACCTGTAAAATATCAAATAATCTTTAAGGGGTGTGAGTTCTGGAGGTTTGATTGGGGATAGGGGGCCAATATAAGGGCCAAGTAGCAGCACCCATCACACATCATGTGCGCACACCCCCCGGCCCCCCCGATCGTCGGAACCCCAATGCCGTCGGTCAGGTTCTCCGACGATGCTCCGACGATGGTGCCCCGACGAAGAAAAATGCTGCACCAGCACATGCCCGAGCCCAGCATGTGCTACCGTAACTCTTGATCTGGTCCGATCTTAGAGTGGGAATGAACTTCGTATGCTTAGATTGGGAATGAACTCCGTACGCCTAAGTCAACCCACGAAACGAGCGTGCGGGCGCTCAACCGGCCAGAGGGGCGGGATGTGTAAGTTGGGGTCGGCCGGGTCCTCCTCTACCTGCTGCCGATCCTGCTATCGCAACCCTCGATCTGGTCTGATCTTAGCTTGGGAATGAACTCCATATGCTTCGACAGGGAATGAACTCTATATGCCTAAGTCAACCCACAAAACGAGCGTACGGACGCACTGCTGGCAAGAGGGGTGGGATGCGGAAGCCGGGGGTCGACTGGGTCCCCCTCTACATGCTGCTGATCCTGCTGCTACAACCCTCGGTCTGGTCCAATCTTAGACTGGGAATGAACTCCGTATGCCAAAGCCAACCGATGAAACAAGCAGACGGGCGGGTGGGCTCTACGCCAGCCAGAGAGACGGGATGCGCAAGCCGTGGATCGATAGGGTGGTAGGTGGGTTTAGGCACATCTTTATATTTCTACTTGCCAATGCCATTTTTATGCCTTGTAAATTCATACAATGGTCCCTTAAGCCTTCACGTGAAGTTTCATGGCAAGACAACTCGTTTTCTATTTTTCACGATTGTTGAAACCTTTTACGGTTCGGGATTTTTTAAAATTTTTTCGAAAGGAGTTTTGGCCCCAAACTTGGTAGATGTCATCCTTGCATTTTTGTTGGCATGCACAAAAAAATTCAGCTAAAAACTCGTAGTGTACAAGATTTTGTGACCATTTGAAAAAAGTGTCCCCATTTCAGACACTTTAATGGCTACTGGTAGCAAACCTGTAAAATCTCAAATGCTCTTTAAGAGGGTGTAAGTTCTCGAGGTTTGATGAGGGATAGGGGGCCAATATAAGGGCCAAGTACCAGCACCCATCGCACATCATGTGCGCACACCCCCCTGGCCCCCCCGATCTTCGGAACCCCAATACCGTCGGTCAGGTTCTCCGACGATGGTGCCCCGGCGAAGAAAAATGCGGCACAAGCACATGCCTGAGTCCAGCATGTGCTGCTACCACCCTTGGTCCAGTCCGATCTTAGACTGGGAATGAACTCCGTATGCTTAGACTGGGAATGAACTCCGTACGCCTAAGTCAACCCACGAAATGAAAGTGAGGACGCTCAGCCGGCCAGAGTGGCGGGATGCGCAAGCCGGGGATCGACGGGGTCACCCTCTACGTGCTGTCGATCCTGCTGCCATAACCCTCTGTCCAGTCCGATCTTAGACTAGGAATGACCTCCGTATACCTAAGCCAACTGACGAAACAAGTGGGCGGGCGGGCACAACGTGATCCCTGTATTTTTGTTGGCTTGCACAAAAAAATTGGTAGACGTGATCCCTGTATTTTTGTTGGGTCGCACAAAAAAATTCAGCTAAAAACTCGAAGTGTACAAGATTTTGTGACCATTTGAAAAAAGTGTCTCCATTTTAAACACTTTATTAGCTGCTGGCAGCATACCTGCAAAATCTCAAATGCTCTTTAAGGGGGTGTGAGTTCTCGAGGTTTGATGAGGGATAGGGGGCCAATATAAGGGCCAAGTAATAGCACCCATCACACATCATGTGCGCACACCCCCCCGGCCCCCTCGATCGTCGGAACCCCAATGTCGCCGGTCAGGTTCTTCGACGATGGTGGCCCGACGAAGAAAAATATGGCACAAGCACATGCTCGAGCCCAGCATGTGCTGCTGCCACCCTTGGTCCAGTCCGATCTTAGACTGGGAATGAACTCCATATGCCTAAGTCAACCAATGAAATGAGCGTGCAGGCGCTCAGCCACCCAGAGGGGTGGGATGCACAAGCCGGGGATCTACTGGGTCCCCCTCTGCGTGTTGTCGATCTTGCTGCCGCAACACTCGATCTGGTCTGATCTTAGATGGGGAATGAACTCTGTATGCCTAAGGCAACTGATGAAACGAGCTGGCGGACGAGCGGGCAGGCCTACGCCGACTAAAGAGACGGGATGCGCAAGCCGTGGATCGATAGGGTGGGAGGTAGGTTTAGGCACATCTTCATATTTCTGCGTGCCAATGCCATTTTTATGACTTGTAAATTCATACAATGGTCCCTTAAGCCTTCACGTGAAGTTTCATGGCAAGACGAATCATTTTCTATTTTTCACAATTTTTGAAATTTTTTGCTGTTCGGGATTTTTTAAAAATTTTTCGGAAGGAGTTTTGGCCCCAAACTTGGTAGACGTGATCCTTGTATTTTTTTTGGCATGCATAAAAAAATTCAGCTAAAAAATCAAAGCGTACAGGATTTTGTGACCATTTGAAAAAAGTGTCCACATTTCAGACACTTTAATGGCAACTGGCAGCAAACCTGTAAAATCTCGAATTCTCTTTAAGGGGTGCGAGTTCTTGAGGTTTGATGAGGGATAGGGGGCCAATATGAGGACCAAGTACCAGCACCCATCATACATTATGTGCGCACAGCCCCCCCGACCCCCTGATCGTCGGAACCCCAATGCTGCCGGTCAAGTTCTCCGGCGATGGTGCCCCGACGAAGAAAAATGTGGCATCAGCACATGCCCGAGCCCGGCATGTGCTGCCACAACCCTCGGTTCAGTCCGATCTTAGACTGGCAATGAACTCCGTATGCTTAGACTGGAAATGAACTCCGTATGCCTAAGTCAACCCACGAAACGAGCATGCGGGCGCTCAGCCGGCCAGAGGGGCGGGATGCGCAAGCCGGGGATCGATAGGGTGGTAGGTGGGTTTAGGCACATCTTCATATTTTTGTGTGCCAGTGCCATTTTTATGTCTTGTAAATTCATACAAGGGTCCCTTAAGCCTTCACGTGAAGTTTCATGGCAAGATGACTCGTTTTCTATTTTTCACGATTTTCAAAATATTTTACGATTCGGGAATTCTTAAAATTTTTTCGGAAGGTGTTTTGGCCCCAGACTTGGTAGACGTGATCCTTGTATTTTTGTTGGCATGCAAAAAACAATTCAGCCAAAAACTCAAAGTGTACAAGATTTTGTGACCATTTGAAAAAAGTGTCCTGATTTTAGACAATTTAGTGGGTACTGGAGCAAACCTGTAAAATCTCAAATGCTCATTAAGGGGGTGTGAGTTCTCGAGGTTTGATGAGGGATAGGGGACCAATATAAGGGCCAAGTACCAGCACCCATAACACATCATGTGTGCACACCCCCCGGCCCCCCATCGTCGGAACCCCAATGCCGTCGGTCAAGTTCTCCAGTGATGCTCCGACGATGGTGCCCCGGCGAAGAAAAATACGGCACCAGCACATGCCTGAGCCTAGCATGTGCTGCCGCAACCCTCGGTCCGATCCCATCTTAGACTGGGAATGAACTCCGTATGCCTAAGTCAACCCACGAAACGAGCGTACGGGCGCTCAGCCAGCCAGAGGGGCAGGATGCACAACCCGGGGATCGATTGGGTCCCCCTCTGCGTGCTACCGATCTTGCTGCCACAACCCTCGGTCCAGTCTGATCTTAGACTGGGAATGAACTCCGTAAGCCTAAGCCAACTGACGAAACGAGTGGGCGGGCACTACGCCGGCCAGAGAGACGGGATGCGCAAGCCGTGGATCGACAGGGTGGTAGGTGGGTTTAGGCACATCTTCATATTTCTACGTGCCAATGCCATTTTTATGGCTTGTAAATTCATACAGTGGTCCCTTAAGCCTTCACGTGAAGTTTCATGGCAATACAATTCATTTTCTATTTTTCATGATTTTTGAAACTTTTTACGGTTTGGGATTTTTTAAAATTTTTCGAAAGGAGCTTTGCCCCC
Organism: Durio zibethinus; assembly: GCF_047325235.1. NCBI lineage: Eukaryota > Viridiplantae > Streptophyta > Magnoliopsida > Malvales > Malvaceae > Durio > Durio zibethinus. The sequence goes on from NC_143163.1 coordinate 22,989,865, forward strand.
AAACTTGGTAGATGTGATCCTTGTATTTTTGTTGGCATGCACAAAAAAATTCAGCTAAAAACTCAAAGTGTACAAGATTTTGTGACCATTTGAAAAAAGTGTCCCCATTTTAGACACTTTAATGGCTACCGGCAGCAAACCTGTAAAATCTCAAATGCTCTTTGAGGGGGAGTGAGTTCTCGAGGTTTGATGAGGGATAGGGGCCAATATAAGAGCCAAGTACCAGCACCCATCGCACATCATGTGCGTACACCCCCCCTGGCCCCCCTATCGTCGGAACCCTAATGCCGCCGGTTAGGTTCTCCGGCGATGGTGCCCTGGCAAAGAAAAATACGTCACCAGCACATGCCTGATCCCAGCATGTGCTGTAGCAACCCTCGGTCCGGTCCGACCTTAGACTGGGAATGAACTCCGTATGACTAAGTCAACCCACGAAACGAGAGTGCGACGCTCAGCCGGCCAGAGGGGCGGGATGCACAAGTCGGGGATTGATCGGGTCCCCCTCTGCGTGCTGCCGATCCTGCTACCGTAACCCTTGGTCTGATCCAATCTTAGACTGGGAATGAACTCGGTATGCCTAAGCCAATCGATGAAACGAGCAGGCGGGCGAGAGGGCACTACGTCGGCCAGAGGGGCGGGATGCTCAAGCCGGGGATCGACCGGGTCCCCCTCTACGTGCTACCGATCTTGCTCTCGCAACCCTCGGTCTGGTTCGATCTTAGACTGGGAATGAACTCCGTATGCCTAAGCCAACCGACAAAACGAATGGACGGGCAGGCGGGCGGGCACTACGCCGGCCAGAGAGACGGGATGCGCAAGCCGTTGATCGATAGGGTGGTAGGTGGGTTTAGGCACATCTTCATATTTCTGCATGCCAATGCCATTTTTATGGCTTGTAAATTCATAAAATGGTCCTTAAGCCTTCACGTGAAGTTTCATGGCAAGATCACCCGTTTTTTATTTTTCACGATTTTTGAAACTTTTTGCAGTTCAGGATTTTTTCAAAATTTTTTCGAAAGAGTTTTGGCCCCACACTTGCTAGATGTGATCCTTGTATTTTTGTTGGCATGCACAAAAAAATTCAGCTACAAACTCGAAGTGCACAAGATTTTGTGACCATTTGAAAAAAGTGTCCCCATTTCAGACAATTTAATGGCTACTGGCAGCAAACCTGTAAAATCTCAAATGCTCTTTAAGGGAGTGTGAGTTCTCAAGGTTTGATGAGGGATGGGGGGCCAATATAAGGGCCAAGTACCAGAACCCCAATGCCGCCGGTCAGGTTCTCCGGTGATGGTGCCCCGACAAAGAAAAATGCAGCACCAGCACATGCCCGAGCCCAGCATATGCTGCGTAACCCTCGGTCTGGTCCAATCTTAGATTGGGAGAACTCTGTATACTTAGACTGGGAATGAACTCCGTATGCTTAAGTCAACACATGAAACAAGCTTACGGGCACTCAACCGGCCAGAGGGACGGGATGCGCAAGCCGGGGATCGATCGAGTCCCCCTCTGCGTGCTGTCGATCCTGCTGCCGCAACCCTCGGTCCGGTCTGATCTTAGACTGGGAATGAACTCCGTATGCCTAAGCCAACTGACGAATCGAGCAGGCGGACGGGCGGGCACTATGCCGACCAGAGGACGGGATGCGCAAGTCGTGGATCGATCGGGTGGTAGGTGGGTTTAGGCACATCTTTATATTTCTGCATGCCAATGCCATTTTTATGGCTTGTAAATTCATACAATGGTCCCCTAAGCCTTCACGTGAAGTTTCATCGCAAGGTGACTCGTTTTCTGTTTTTCATGATTTTTGAAACTTTGCGGTTCGGGATTTTTTAAAATTTTTTCAGAAGCAGTTTTGACCCCAAACTTGGTAGACGTGATCCTTGTATTTTTGTTGGCATGCACGAAAAAATTCAGCTAAAAACTCAAAGTGTACAAGATTTTGTGACCATTTGAAAAAAGGGTCCCCATTTTAGACACTTTAATTGCTATTGGCAGCAAGCCTATAAAATCTCAAATGCTCTGTAAGGTGGTGTCAGTTCTCAAGTTTGATGAGGGATAAGGGGCGTATATAAGGGCCAAGTACCAGCGCCTATCGCAGATCATGTGCGCAAACCCCCCGGGCCCCCGATCACCGAAACCCCAATGCCGTCGGTCAGGTTCTCTGTCGATGCTCCGACGATGGTGCCCCGGTGAAGAAAAACCCTCAGTCCGATCTGATCTTAGACTAGGAATGAACTTTGTATGCCTAAGTCAACCCACGAAACGAGCGTACGGGCGCTCAACCGACCAGAGGGGCGGGATGCACAAGCCGGGGATCGGCCGGGTCCCCCTCTACGTGCTGCCGATCCTGCTGTCGCAACCCTCGGTCCGGTCTGATCTTAGACTGGGAATGAACTCCGTATGCATAAGCCAATCGACAAAACGAGCGGGCGGGCGGACGTGCAGGCACTACCCCGGCCAGAGAGACGGGATGCGCAAGCCATGGATCGATAGGGTGGTAGGTGGGTTTAGGCACATCTTCATATTTCTGCATGCCACTGCCATTTTTATGGCTTGTAAATTCATACCGTGGTCCCTTAAGCCTTCACGTGAAGTTTCATGGCAAGACGACTCGTTTTCTATTTTTCACTATTTTCAAAACTTTTTGTGGTTCGGGATTTTTTAAAATTTCTTTGGAAGGAGTTTTGGCCCCAAACCTGGTAGACATGATCCTTGTATTTTTGTTGGCATGCATAAAAAAATTCAGCTAAAAAGTTTAAGTGTACAAGATTTTGTGACGATTTGAAAAAAGTGTCGCCATTTCAGACACTTTAATGGCTACTGGCAGCAAAACCTGTAAAATCTCAAATGCTCTTTAAGGGGGTAGGCACTACGTCGGTCAGAGAGACGGGATGCACAAGTCGTGGATCGATAGCGTGGTAGGTGGGTTTAGGCACATCTTCATATTTTTGCGTGCCAATACTATTTTTATGGCTTGTAAATTCATACAATGGTCCCTTAAGCCTTCACGTGAAGCTTCATGGCAAGACGACTTGTTTTCTATTTTTTAGGATTTTTGCAACTTTTTGTGGTTTAGGATTTTTTAAATTTTTTCGAAATTAGTTTTGGCCCCGAACTTGGTAGACGTGATCCTTGTATTTTTGTTGGCATGCACAAAAAAATTCAGCTAAAAACTCGAAGTGAACAAGAATTTGTGACCATTTGGAAAAAGTGTCCCCATTTCAGACACTTTAATGGCTACTGGCAGCAAACCTGTTAAATCTCAAATGCTCTTTATGGGGGTGTGAGTTCTCGAGGTTTGACGAGGGATAGGGGGCCAATAGAAGGGCCAAGTACCAGCACCCATCACACATCATGTGCGCACACACACCACCACCCGACCCCTCCGATCGCCGGAACCCCAATGCCGACGGTCAGGTTCTCTGACAAACCTCCTACGATGGTGCCCCGATGAAGAAAAATGTGGCACCAGCACATGCCCAAGCCCAGCATGTGCTGCCGCAACCCTCGATTTGATCCGATCTTAGACTGGGAATGAACTCCGTATGCTTAGACTGGGAATGAACTCCATATGCCAAAGTCAACCCATGAAACGAACGTGTAGGCGCTCAGCTGGCCAGAGGGGTGGGATGCGCAAGCCCAGGATTAGCCGGGTCCCCCTCTGCGTGCTATCGATCCTGCTTCCGTAGCCCTATGTCCGGTCGAATCTTAGACTGGGAATGAACTTCGTATGCCTAAGGCAACCGATGAAACGAGCGGGCCGGTGGGCCTGCGGGCACTACGCTGGCCAGAGAGACGGGATGTGCAAGCCGTGGATCGATAGGGTGGTAGGTGGGTTTAGGCACATCTTTATATTTTTGCATGCCAATGTCATTTTTATGGCTTGTAAATTCATACAATGGTCCCTTAAGCCTTCATGTGAAGTTTCATGGCAAGACGACTCGTTTTCTATTTTTCACAATTTTTGAAACTTTTAACGGTTCATAAGGAGTTTTGGCCCCAAACTATTAGACGTGATCCTTGTAAATTTGTTGGCATGCACAAAAATATTCAGCTAAAAACTCGAAGTGTGCAAGATTTTGTGACCATTTGAAAAAAGTGTCCCCATTTCAGACACTTTAATGGCTACTGGCAGCAAACCTGTAAAATCTCAAATGCTCTTTAAGGGGGTGTGAGTTCTCGAGGTTTGATGAGGGATAGGGGGCTAATATAAGGGCCAAGAACCAGTACCCATCGCACATCATGTGCGCACACCCCCCGGCCCCCCGATCGTCGTAACCGCAATGCTGCCGGTCAGGTTCTCCGACAATGCTCCAGCGATGGTGCCCCGACGAAGAAAAATGCGGCACCAGCACATGCTCGAGCCCAGCATGTGCTGTCACAACCCTCGGTCTGGTCCGATCGTAGACTGGGAATGAACTTCGTATGCTTAGATTGGGAATTAACTTCGTATGCCTAAGTCAACCGATGAAACGAGTGTGCGGGTGCTCAGCCGGCCAGAGGGGCAGGATGCGCAAGTTGGGTTTCGGTCGGGTCCCCCCTACATGCTGCCGATCCTGCTGCTACAACCCTCAGTCCGGTCCGATCTTAGACTGGGAATGAACTCTGTTTGCCTAAGCCAACCGACGAAATGAGCGGGCGAGCGGCCGAGTAGGCACTACGCCGGCCAGAGAGACGGGATGCGTAAGCCATGGATTGATAGGGTGGTAGGTGGGTTTAGGTACATTTTCATATTTCTGCATGCCAATACCATTTTTATGGCTTGTAAATTCATACAGTGGTCCCTTAAGCCTTCACGTGAAGTTTCATGACAACACCACTCGTTTTCTATTTTTAATGATTTTCGAAACTTCTTATGGTTCGGGATTTTTTATAATTTTTTCGGAAGGATTTTTGGCTCCAAACTTTGTAGACGTGATCCTTGTATTTTTGTTGGCATGCACAAAAAAATTCAGCTAAAAACTCGAAGTGTACAAGATTTTTTGACCATCTGAAAAAAGTGTCCCCATTTCAGACACTTTAATGGCTACTGGCAGCAAACCTGTAAAATCTCAAATGCTCGTTGAGGGGGTGTGAGTTCTGGAGGTTTCACAAGGGATAGGGGGCCAATATAAGGGCCAAGTACCAGTACCCATCGCACATCCTGTGCACACACCCCCCCAGACTCCCCCGATCGCCAGAACCCTAATGCCGCCGATCAGGTTCTCCGGTGATGCTCTGACGATAGCGCCCCGATGAGGAAAAATGCGGCACCAGCACATGCCCGAGCCTAGCATGTGCTGCCGCACCTCAGTTCGGTCCTATCTTAGACTGGGAATGAACTCCGTATGCCTAAGTCATCCCACGAAACAAGCGAGCGGGTGCTCAACCGGCCAGAGGGGCGGGATGCGCAAGCCGGGGATCGATCGGGTCCCCCTCTGCGTGCTACCGGTCTTGCTACTGCAACCCTCGGTCCAAACTGATCTTACACTGGGAATGAACTCCGTATGCCTAAGCCAACCGACGAAATGAGTGAGCGGGCGGGCGGGCGGGCACTACGCCAGCCAGAGAGACGGGAGGAGCAAGCCGTGGATCGGTAGGGTGGTAGGAGGGTTTAGGCACATCTTCATATTTCTACGTGCAAATGCCATTTTTATGGCTTGTAAATTCATACAATGGTCCCTTAAGCCTCCACGTGAAGTTTCATGGCAAGACGACTCATTTTTTATTTTTCATGATTTTCAAAACTTTTTACGGTTCGAGATTTTTTAAAATTTTTTCGGATGGAGTTTTGGCCCCAAACTTGGTAGACATGATCCTTTTATTTTTGTTGGCATGCACAAAAAACTTCAGCCAAAAACTTGAAGTGTACAAGATTTTGTGATCATTTGAAAAATGTGTCCCCAATTCAGACACTTTAATGGCTACTGGCAGCAAACCTGTAAAATCTCAAATGCTCTTTAAGGGGGTGTGTGTTCTCGAGGTTTGATGAGAGATAGGGGCCAATATAAGGGCCAAGTACCAGCACCCATCACACATCCTGTGCGCACACCCCACCTGGCTCCCCCAATCGTCGGAACCCCAATGCCGCCGGTCAGGTTCTCCAGCGATGCTACGACGATGGTGCCCCAGTGAAGAAAAATGTGGCACCAACACATTCCTGAGCCCAGCATGTGCTGTAGCAACCCTTGGTCTGGTCCGATCTTAGACTGGGAATGAACTCCGTATGCCTAAGTCAACCCACGAAACGAGCGTGCGGGCGCTCAACCGGCCAGAGGGGCGGGATGTGCAAGCCGAGGATCGATCGGGTCCCCCTCTGCATGCTACCAATCCTGCAGCCGCAACCTCGGTCTGGTCCAATCTTAGACTGAGAATGAACTCCTTATGCCTAAGCCAACCGACGAAACGAGCAGGCGGGTGGGCGGGCGTGCACTACGCCGCCTAGAGTGACAGGACGCGCATGCCATGGATCGATAGGGTGGTAGGTGGGTTTAGGCACATCTTCATATTTCTACGTGCCAATGCCACTTTTGTGGCTTGTAAATTCATACAAGGGTCCCTTAAGCCTTCACGTGAAGTTTCAAGGCAAGACGACCCGTTTTCTATTTTTCACGATTTTCAAAACTTTTTTCGGTTCGAGATTTTTTAAAATTTTTTCAGAGGGAGTTTTGGTCCCAAACTTGGTAGACGTGATCCTTGTATTTTTTTTGGCATGCATAAAAAAATTCAGCTAAAAACTCGAAGTGCACAAGATTTTGTGACCATTTGAAAAGAATGTCCCCATTTCAAACACTTTAATGGCTAATGGTAGAAACCTGTAAAATCTCAAATGCTCTTTTAAGGGGGTGTGAGTTCTCAAGGTTTGATGAGGGATAGGGGGCCATTATAAGGGCCAAGTACCAGCACCCATCATGCATCATGTGCGCACACCCCCCGGCCCCCCGATCGTCGGAACCCAATGCCGTCGATCAGGTTCTCCGGTGATGGTGCCCCGGCGAAGAAAAATACGGCACCAGCACATGCCCGAGCCCAGCATGTGGTGTCGTAACCCTCGGTCCGGTCTGATCTTAGACTGGGAATGAACTCTGTATGCTTAGACTGGGAATGAACTCCGTATGCCTAAGTCAACCCACGAAATGAGCGTGCGAGCGCTCAGCCGGCCAGAGGGGCGGGGTGCACAAGCTGGGGATCGGTCGGGTCCCCCTCTGCATGCTGTCGATCCTACTGCCACAACCCTCGGTCTAGTCTGATCTTAGACTGGGAATGAACTCTGTATGCCTGAGCCAACCGATAAAATGAGTGGGCGGGCGGGTGGACGGGCACTAGCCGACCAGAGAGACGGGATGCGCAAGCCGTGGAACGATAGGGTGGTAGGTGGGTTTAGGCACATCTTCATATTTCTGCATGCCAATGCCATTTTTATGGCTTGTAAATTCATACAATGGTCCTTTAAGCCTTCACGTGAAGTTTCATGGCAAGATGACTCATTTTCTATTTTTCACGATTTTTGAAACTTTTTACGGTTCTGGATTTTTTAAAATTTTTTCGGAAGGAGTTTTTGAACTAAACTTGGTAGATGTGATCCTTGTATTTTTGTTGGCATGCACAAAAATATTCAACTAAAAACTGGAAGTGTACAAGATTTTGTGAACATTTGAAAAAATTGTCCCCATTTCAAACACTTTAATGGCTACTGGCAGAAACCTGTATAATCTCAAATGCTCTTTAAGGGGGTGTGAGTTCTCAAGGTTTGATGAGGGATAGGGGGGCAATATAAGGGCCAAGTACCAGCACCCATCATGCATCATGTACGCACACCCCCCCGGCCCCCCGATTGTCAGAACCCCAATGCCGTCGGTCAGGTTCTCCGGTGATCGTGCCCCGACGAAGAAAAATGCGACACCAGCACATGCCCGAGCCCAGCATGTGCTGCCGCAACCCTCGTTCTGGTCCGATCTTAGACTGGGAATGAACTCCATATGCTTAGACTGGGAATGAACTCCGTATGCCTAAGTCAACCCATGAAACGAGCGTGGGGGCACTCAGCCGGCCAGAGGGGCGGGGTGCGCAAGCCGAGGATCGGTCGGGCCCCCCTCTACGTGCTGCCAATCCTACTACCACAATGCTCGGTCTGATCCGATCTTAGACTGGGAATGAACTCCGTATGCCTAAGCCAACCGACGAAACGAGCCGGCGGGCGGGCACCACGGCAGCTAGAGAGACGGGATGCGCAAGCCGTGGATCAATAGGGTGGTAGGTGGGTTTAGGCACATCTTCATATTTCTGCATGCCAATTCCATTTTTATGGCTTGTAAATTCATACAATGGTCCCTTAGGCCTTCACGTGAAGTTTCATGGCAGGAAGACTCATTTTCTATTTTTCATGATTTTCGAAAGTTTTTACGGTTCGTGATTTTTTAAAATTTTTTCAGAAGGAGTTTTGGCCCCAAACGTGGTAGACGTGATCCTTGTATTTTTTTTGGAATGCACAAAAACATTCAGCTAAAAACTCGAAGTGTACAAGATGTTGTGACCATTTGAAAAAAGTGTCCCCATTTCAAACACTTTAACGGCTTCTGGAAGCAAACCTGTAAAATCTCAAATGCTCTTTAAGGGGGTGTGAGTTATCTAGGTTTGATGAGGGATAGGGGGCCAATATAAGGGCCAAGTACCAGCACCCATCGGACATCATGTACCCACACCGCCCCGGCCCCCCCGATCGTCGGAACCCCAAAGCCGCGGGTCAGGTTCTCCGGCGATGGTTCCCCGACGAAGAAAAATACGGGACCAGCACATGCCCGAGCCCAGCATGTGCTGCCGCTACCCTCGGTCCGGTCCGATCTTAGACTGGGAATGAACTCCGTATGCCTAAGCCAACCCACGAAACGAGCAGGCGGGCGGGCGGGCGGGCACTACGCCGGCTAGAGAGACGGGATGCGCAAGCCGTGGATCGACAGGGTGGTAGCTCGGTTTAGGTACATCTTCATATTTCTACGTGACAATGCCATTTTTATGGCTTGTGAATTCATACAATGGTCCCTTAAGCCTTCACGTGAAGTTTCATAGCAAGAAGTCTGGTTTTATATTTTTCAGGATTTTTGAAACTTTTTGCGCTTCGAGATTTTTTAAAATTTTTTCGGAAGGAGTTTTTGCCCCAAACTTGGTAGACGTGATCCTTTTATTTTTTTTGGCATGCACAAAAACATTTAGCTAAAAACTCAAAGTGTACAAGATTTTGTGACTATTTGAAAAAAGTGTCCCCATTTCAGACACTTTAATGGCTACTGGTAGCAAACCTGTAAAATCTCAAATGCTCTTTAAGGGGGTGTGAGTTTTCAAGGTTTGATGATGGATAGAGGGCCAATATAAGGGCCAAGCACCAGCACCCATCGCACACCATGTGCGCACACCCCCCGGCCCCCCGATCGTCGGAACCTTAATACCACCGGTCAGGTTCTCCGGTGATGCTCCAGCGATGGTGCCCCGACAAAGAAAAAAGTGGTACCAGCACATGCCCGAGCCCAGCATGTGCTGCCGCAACCCTCAATCCAGTCCAATCATAGACTGGGAATGAACTCCGTATGCTTAGACTGGGAAAGAACTCCATATGCCTAAGTGAACCCACGAAACGAGGGTGAGGGCGTTCAGTCGGCCAGAGGGGCGGGGTGCGCAAGCCGAGGATCGGTCGGGTCCCCCTTTGCGTGCTGTCGATCCTGCTACTATAACCCTCGGTCTGATCTGATCTTAGACTGGGAATGAACTTCGTATGCCTAAGCCAACCGACAAAATGAGCGGGCGGGCGGGCGAGTGGGCACCTCACCGGCCAGAGAGACGGGATGCGCAAGCCATGGATCGATAGGGTGGTAGGTGGGTTTAGGCACATCTTTATATTTCTGCGTGCAAATTCCATTTTGATGGCTTGTAAATTCATACAATGGTCCTCTAAGCCTTCACGTGAAGTTTCATGGCAGGACGACTTGTTTTTTATTTTTCACGATTTTCGAAAGTTTTTGCGATTCGGGATTTTTTTAAAATTTTTTCAGAAGGAGTTTTTTTCCCCAAACATGGTGGACGTGATCTTTGTATTTTTATTGGCATGCATAAAAAAATTCAGCTAAAAACTTGAAGTGTACAAGATTTTGTGACCATTTGAAAAAAGTGTCTCCATTTCAGACACTTTAACGGCTTCTGGAAGCAAACCTGTAAAATCTCAAATGCTCTTTAAGGGGGTGTGAGTTCTCTAGGTTTGATGAGGGATAGGGGGCCAATATAAGGGCCAAGTACCAGCACCCATCGCACATCATGTCCGCACACCCCCCCGATCGTCGGAACCCTAATGCCGCCGGTCAGGTTCTCGGTGATGCTCCGACGATGGTGCCCCGGCGAAGAAAAATGCGGGACCAGCACATGCTCAAGCCCAGGATGTGCTGTCGCAACCCTCGGTCTGGTCGATCTTAGACTGGGAAAGAACATCGTATGCTTAGACGGGAATGAACTCTGTATGCCTAAGTCAACCCATGAAACGAGCGTGCGGGCACTCAGCCGGCCAGAGGGACGGGATGCGCAAGTCGAGGATCGGCCGGGTCCCCCTCTGTGTGCTACTGATCCAGCTACCATAACCCTCAGTCCGATCTGATCATAGACTGGGAATAAACTCCGTATGCCTAAACCAGCTGACGAAATGAGCGGGCAGGCAGGCGAGCGTCCACTACGCTGGCCAGAGAGACGGGATGCGCAAGTCGTGGATCGATAGGGTGGTAGGTGGGTTTAGGCACATCTTCATATTTCTGTGCACCAATGCCATTTTTATGGCTTGTAAATTCATAAAATGGTCCCTTAAGCCATCACGTGAATTTTTATGGCAAGATGACTCGTTTTTTATTTTTCACAATTTTTGAAACTTTTTACGCTTCGGGATTTTTTAAAATTTTTTCGGAAGGAGTTTTTGCCCCAAACTTGGTATACGTGATCGTGGTTTTTTTGTTGGCATGAATAAAAAACTTCAGCTAAAAATTCAAACTGTACAAGATTTTGTGACCATTTGAAAAAAGTGTCACCATTTTAGACACTTTAATGGCTACTGGCAGCAAACCTGTAAAATCTCAAATGCTCTTTAACGGGGTGTGAGTTCTCGAGGTTTGATGAGGGATAGGGGGCCAATATAAGGGCCATGTACCAGCACCCATCGCAAATCATGTGCGGACAACCCCCCAGCCCCCCGATCACCGGAACCCTAATGCCGTCGGTCAGGTTCTCCGGCGATGCTCCGACGATGATGCCCCGACGAAGAAAAATGCGGCACCAGCACATGCCCGAGCCCAGCATGTGCCATCGCAACCCTCGGTCTGATCGATCTTAGACTAGGAATGAACTCCGTATGCTTAGACTGGGAATGAACTCCGTATGCCTAAGTCAACCCATGAAACGAGTGTGCGGGCGCTCAGCTGGCCAGAGGGGCAGGATGCACAAGCCGGGGATCGGTCGGGTCACCCTCTGCATGCTGTCGATCTTTCTGCCACAACCCTCGGTCTGATCTAATCTTAGACTGGGAATGAACTACGTATGCCTAAGCCAACTGACGAAACGAGCGGGCGGGCGGGCACTACGTCGGCCAGAGAGACGGGTTGCGCAAGCTGTGGATCGATAGGGTGGTAGGTGGGTTTAGGCACATCTTCATATTTCTATGTGCTAATGCCATTTTTATGGCTTGTAAATTCATACAATGGTCCCTTAAGCCTTCACGTGAAGTTTCATGGCAAGATGACTCATTTTCTATTTTTCACGATTTTTGAAACTTTTTACGGTTCGGGATTTTTTAAAATTTTTTCGAAAAGATTTTTGGCCCCAAACCTTTTAGACGTGATCCTTGTATTTTTTTTTGCATGCACAAAAAAATTCAGCTAAAAACTTGAAGTGTACAAGATTTTGTGACCATTTGAAAAAAGTGTCCCCATTTCAAACACTTTAATTGCTACTGGCAGCAAACCTGTAAAATCTCAAATGCTCTTTAAGGGAGTGTGAGTTGTCGAGGTTTGATGAGGGATAGGGGGCCAATATAAGGGCCAAGTACCAGCACCCATCATGCATCATGTGCGTACACCCCCAGCCCCCCGATCATCGGAACCCCAATGTTGCCGGTCAGGTTCTCCGGGGATGGTGCCCCGACGAAGAAAAATGTGGCACCAGCACATGCCCAAGCCCAGCATGTGCTGCTGCAACCCTCGGTTCAGTCTGATCTTAGACTGGGAATGAACTCTGTATGCCTAAGTCAACCCACGAAACTAGCGTGCGGGAGCTCAGCCGGCCAGGGGGGCGTGATACGCAAGTCGGGGATCGACCAGGTCCCCCTCTACGTGCTATCGATCCTACCGCCACAGCCTTTAGTCTGGTCTGATCTTAGACTGGGAATGAACTCCGTATGCCTAAGCCAACCGACAAAACGAGCGGGCGGGCGGACGGGCACTACGCTGGCCAGAGAAATGGGATGCGCAAGCTGTGGATCGATAGGGTGGTACGTGGGTTTTGGCACATTTTCATATTTCTATGTGCCAATGCCATTTTTATGGCTTGTAAATTCATATAATGGTCCCTTAAGCCTTCACGTGAAGTTTCATGGCAAGACGACTCGTTTTCTATTTTTCATGATTTTTGAAACTTTTTACGGTTCGGGATTTTTCAAAATTTTTTCAGAAGGAGTTTTGGCCCCAAACTTGGTAGACATGATCCTTTTATTTTTGTTGGCATGCACAAAAACATTTGGCTAAAAACTCGAAGTGTACAAGATTTTGTGACATTTGAAAAAAGTGTCCCCATTCCGGACACTTTAATGGCTACTAGCAGCAAACCTGTAAAATCTAAAATGCTCTTTAAGGGAGTGTGAGTTCTCGAGGTTTGATGAGGGATAGGGGGCCAATATAAGGGCAGTACTAGCACCCATCACATATCATGTGCGCACACACCCCCGCCCCCCCCCGATCACCGAAAACTTGTTGCTGCCGGTCAGGTTCTCCAGGGATGCTGCCCCGACGAAGAGAAATGCGACACCAACACATGCCCAAGCCCAGCATGTGCTGCCGCAACCCTCGGTCCGGTCTGATCTTAGACTGGGAATGAACTCCGTATGCTTAGACAGGGAATGAACTCTGTATGCCTAAGTTAACTAGGGAAACAAGCGTGCGGGCGCTCAGCTGGCCAGAGGGGCGGGATGCGCAAGCTGGGGATCGGTCGGGTCCCCCTCTGCGTGCTATCGATCCTGCTACCGCAACCCTCGGTCTGGTTCGATCTTAGACTGGGAATGAACTTCGTACGCCTAAGCCAACCGACGAAACGAGCGGGCGGGCGGGCGGGCACTACGTCGGCTAGAGAGACGGGATGCGCAAGCCGTGGATCGATAGGGTGGTAGGTGGGTTTAGGCACATCTTCATATTTCTACATTCTGATGCCATTTTTATGGCTTGTAAATTCATACAATGGTCCCTTAAGCCTTCACAATAAGTTTCCTCACAATGCGACTCGTTTTCTATTTTTCACGATTTTTGAAACTTTTTACGTTGCGGGATTTTTTAAAATTTTTTTGGAAGGAGTTTTGGTCCCAAACCTGGTAGATGTGATCCTTGTATTTTTGTTGGCATGCACAAAATATTTCAGCTAAAAACTCGAAGTGTACAAGATTTTGTGACCATTTAAATAAGTGTCCCCATTTAAAATACTTTAATGGCGACTTGCAGCAAACCTATAAAATCTCAATTGCTCTTGGGGGTGGAGTTCTCGAGGTTTGATGAGGGATAAGGGGCCAATATAAGGGCCAAGTACCAGCACCCATCACACATCATGAGCGCACACCCCCCGGCCCCCCCGATTGCCGAAACCTCAATGCCACCGATCAGGTTCTCCGGCGATGCTCCGGTGATGGTGCCCCGACGAAGAAAAATACGGCACCAGCACATGCCCGAGCTCGGCATGTGCTGTTGTAAACCTCTGTTCGATGCGATCTTAGACTGGGAATGAACTCCGTATGCCTAAGTCAACCCACGAAAGGAATGTGCGGGTGCTCAGCCAGCCAGAGGGGTGGGATGCGCAAGCCGGGGATCGGCCGGGTCCCCTTCTACGTACTACCAATCCTGTTGCCACAACCCTTGGTCTGGTCCGATCTTAGACTGGGAATGAACTCCGTATGCCTAAGCCAACTTACGAAACAAGCGGGCGGGCACTACGTCGGCCAGAGAGACAGGATGCGCAAGCTGTGGATCGATAGGGTGGTAGGTGGGTTTAGGCACATCTTCATATTTCTGTGTTCTAATGCCATTTTTATGGCTTGTAAATTCATACAATGGTCCCTTAAGCCTTCACGTTAAGTTTCCTGGCAAGACGACTCGTTTTCCATTTTTCACGATTTTTGAAACTTTTTGCTTTGCGAGATTTTTTAAAATTTTTTCAGAAGGAGTTTTGGTCCCAAACCTAGTAGACGTGATCCTTGTATTTTTGTTGGCATGCACAAAAAAATTCAGCTAAAAATCGAAGTGTACAAGATTTTGTGACCATTTAAAAAAGTGTCCCCATTTAAGATACTTTAATGGCGACTGGCAGTAAACCTGTAAAATCTTAAATGCTCTTTAAGGGGGTGGAGTTCTCGAGGTTTGATGAGGGATAGGGGGCCAATATTAGGGCCAAGTACCAGCACCCATCGCACATCATGAGAGCACACCCCCCGGTCCCCCGATCGCCGGAACCTGAATGCCGCCGGTCAAGTTCTCCGACGATGCTCCGGCGGTGATGCCTCGATGAAGAAAAATACGGCACCAGCACATGCCCGAGCCCAGCATGTGCTATCGTAAACCTCTGTCTGATCCGATCTTAGACTGGGAATGAACTCCGTATGCCTAAGCCAACCCATGAAATGAGCGTGCGGGCGCTCAGCCAGCCAGAGGGCCGGGATGCGCAAGCCAGGGATCAGCCGGGTCCCCCTCTACGTACTACCAATCCTGTTGCCGCAACCCTTGGTCTGGTTCGATCTTAGACTGGGAATGAACTCCGTATGCCTAAGCCAACCGACGAAACGAGCGGGCGGGCGGGCGGGCACTACGCCGGCCAGAGAAATGGGATGCGCAAGCCCTGGATCGATAGGGTGGCAAGTGGGTTTAGGCACATCTTCATATTTCTGCGAGCCAATGTCCTTTTTTTGGCTTGTAAATTCATACAATGGTCCCTTAAGCCTTCACGTGAAGTTTCATGGCAAGACGACTCGTTTTCTATTTTTCACGATTTTCAAAACTTTTTATGGTTCAGGATTTTTTTAAATTTTTTCGGAAGGAGTTTTGGGCCCAAACCTGGTAGACGTGATCCTTGTATTTTTGTTGGCATGGACAAAAAAATTCAGCGAAAAACTCGAAGTGTACAAGATTTTGTGACCATTTGAAAAAAGTGTCCCCATTTTAGACACTTTAATGGCTACTGGCAGCAAACCTGTAAAATCTCAAATGCTCTTTAAGGGCATGTGAGTTGTCAAGGTTTGATGAGGGATAGGGGGCCAATATAAGGGCCAAGTACCAGCACGCATCGCACATCATGTGCGCACACCCCCCGGCCCCCCCGATCGCCAGAACCCCAATGCCGCCGGTCAGGTTCTCCAACGATGTTGCCCCGACAAAGAAAAATAAGGCACCGGCACATGCCCGATCCCAGTGTGTGCTACCGCAACCCTAGGTCCGATCTGATCTTAGACTGGGAATGAACTCCATATGCTTAGACTGGGAATGAACTCCGTATGCCTAAGTCAACCCACGTAACGAGCATGCGGGCGCTCAGCCGGACAGAGGGGTGGGATGCGCAAGCCAGGGATCGACCGAGTTTGCCTCTGCGTACTGCCGATCCTGCTATCGCAACCCTCGATCTAGTCCGATCTTAGACTGGGAATGAACTCCATTTGCCTAAGCCAACCGATGAAATGAACGGGATGGCGGGCGGGCACTATGCCGGCCAGAGAGACAGGATGCGCAATCCGTGTATCGATAGGGTGGTAGGTGGGTTTAGGCACATCATCATATTTCTGCATGCCAATGCCATTTTTATGGCTTGTAAATTCTTACAATGGTCCTTTAAGCCTTCACGTGAAGTTTCATGGCAAGATGACTCGTTTTCTATTTTTCACGATTTTCAAAACTTTTTACGGTTCGGGATTTTTTAAAATTTTTTTGGAAGGAGTTTTGGTCCCAAACTTGGCAGACGTGATCCATGAATTTTTGTTGGCATGCACAAAAAAATTCAGCTAAAAACTCGAAGTGTACAAGATTTTGTGACCATTTCAAAAAGTGTCCCCATTTCAGACACTTTAATGGGTACTAGCAGCAAACCTATAAAATCTCAAATGCTCTTTAAGGGGGTGTGAGTTCTTGAGGTTTGATGAGGGATAGGGGGCCAATATAAGGGCCAAGTACCAGCACCCATCTCACATCATGTGCGCCCACCCCCCCGGCCCCCCTGATCGTCGGAACCCCAATGCCGTCGGTCAAGTTCTCCGGGGATGGTGCCCCGATGAAGAAAAATGCGGCACCAGCACATGCCCGAGCCTAGCATGTGCTCTCGCAACCCTCGATCTGGTCCTATCTTATACTGGGAATGAACTCCGTATGCTTAGACTGGGAATGAACTCCGTATGCCTAAGTTAACCCGCGAAACGAGCATGCGGGCGCTCAGTCGGCCAGAGGGGCAGGATGAGCAAGCCGGGGATCGGTCGGGTCCCCCTCTGCGTGGTACCGATCCTGCTACCGCAACCCTCAGTCTGGTCCAATCTTAGACTGGTAACGAACTCCGTATGCCTAAGCCAACCGACCAAACGAACGGACGGGCGGGCGGCCACTATGCTGGGTAGAGAGACGGGATGCGCAGGCCGTGTGTCACGGACTAAGCTTTCTCTCAACAAGCACTAGCCCGCGAGGCACTTGAATGGACGCTTCCACCCAAGTCAGCCCTCAATAGATCGAGATCTGAACAAATAACCATAAACCATGGTTAGTCTCAAGCATTCACAGCAAGGCACAATATATCAATATCAATCTCATCCATACACACAACAAGGCACATTCACATCGAGAAAGAAAAGAAACACATCGAGGCAACAATCGGGCATTCAATCGAGGCGAATTTCATTAAAATCGAGAATCATACATCGGGACCTTCCACCATCACCAGGGCCAAGGGGGCAGCCCATGGTGGGTGGCCTAAGCTCGCATAGCACCCGGTGAGACAGCCCAACAATACCCTACCGGCTCACCCCCCCTAAAGAGCCTTAGAGATTTTAGAGCTATGCTACCAGTAACCGTTATAATGTTTGAAATGGGGACACTTTTCCTAACACAAGGGGTCTACCCAGCCATGGCCCTATACATGGGTGGCTTATGGCAACCTAAGTCCCGATCATGGCCTTATACAAGGTTGGCTCATGACATCCTCCCCCACCTATTCTAACGACGTCCTCGTCGACTTGCTGGCTTGAAATTCTTCGATCTTCCTTTGAAATCTCTGGAGGTCGTGCTCTCTCTCCCAGCTGGTTTCTTCTAGGCCTAGTCCCTCCCACTTTACTAAGTACTCCCGAACTAGTCTTCGAGATATCTTAGTTTCCTTGTCAGCTAAGATCTCTTGGACTCGACGCTCTGAGGGTGGTTTCATGGTGATGGCGGCTCTGGTTGGCTCTCTTCGACTAGCATCTGTAGGATCTGCATGGAATGGCTTCAAGTTGCTCACATGAAATACTGGGTGCACCTTCATCCACTTTGGAGGGTCGATTTTGTAGGAAGCATTCCCCACCTTGGAAAGGACCCTTACTGGACCTTCGTACTTGCGCACCAATCTACGATCTCTCTTCCTCAAGAACCTGGTTTGTTCAGGGACTAATCGAACAAGAACCAAATCCCCAACTTGAAATTGTTGAGCTTTACGACCCTTGTCTGCCCATTTCTTCATCTGTTTTGACGCTTTCTCTAAGTAGGCTTGTGCAATCTCCATGTTTTGTTTCCACTCCTTGCTGAGGTTGAATGCTCTGGGATTCTTTCCTCCATATTGTTCCAAGGAAGTGTGGGGTAGCCTTGGTAATTGTCCGGTGATCACCTCAAATGGGCTCTTGTTGGTGGAAGAGCTTTTGTTGGAATTAAAACAGAGTTGAGCAACGTCCAATAATGAGGGCCAGTTCTTTTGGTTGGCGTGGACAAAATACCTCAAGTATTCCTCTAACAATCCATTGAACCGCTCTGTTTGGCCATCAGTTTGAGGGTGATAGCTTGAGGAGATGTTGAGTTGGGACCCCAAAATCTTGAAAAGTTCTCTCCAAAAGGACCCCGTGAATCTAGGATCTCTATCGCTGACAATGTTTTGGGGGAGGCCCCAATACTTGACCACATGTTTGAACAATAGTCGAGCTGTGTCCTCCGCTGTACAGTACTTGAGAGCAGGAATGAATGTGGCATACTTCGAGAACCGATCAATCACTACCAAGATAGCTCCAAGATCGCCAACCTTGGGTAGGCTCGAGATGAAATCGAGGGAGATGCTTTCCCACAGTTTGGTAGGTACCGATAAAGGTTCAAGCATACCAGCAGGTTTCCTCTTCTTGACTTTGTCTTGTTGGCAAATGAGGCAAGTCTTCGTATATTCCATCACATCTTGTCGCATTTGAGGCCAATAATATCCTTGTTTCAATAACGCCAACGTGCGCTGCCAGCCCGGATGTCCCGCCCATGGGGTGTCATGACACTCCCTCATCAGTATCTGTCTCAGACCTCCTGCTCTTGGCACAAAGACTCGAGGTCCCTTGGTCCACAAGACCCCATTTTCTTTCCAGAAATGTTTGGACTTCCCTTCTTCCACTAGCTTCAAAATGGCACAGGCTTGCGGGTCTTTCCCTAAATGATCTCCAATCAACTTATGGATGTCTGTAGTGGCTCTGCTAGCCACCATTGGGGCCATTCTTCTGAGGGCCGCTAACTCTGGCCGCCTGCTCAAGGCATCCGCCACTTGATTAGTCTTTCCCGCGGTATGCTCAAAATAAAAGTCGAACTCAGCTAAAAATTCCTGCCACCTAGCTTGTTTCACCGTGAGTCTTGGTTGGGTGAGGAAGTGGCTAACGGCTGTGTTGTCTGTCTTCACGACAAAGTGCGCACCCAACAAGTAATGCCGCCAAGTCCTTAAGCAATGAACCACCGCAAGGAGCTCTTTCTCCTGGGCTGTGTATTTCCTTTCGGCTTCACTCAGCTTCCTACTTTTGAATGCTACTGGGTGATGTTGTTGTAAAAGCACACCTCCAATAGCAAAATTTGACGCATCCGTCTGGACTTCAAAAGGCTTTCCAATATCGGGAAGAGCTAAGATGGGATCTTTCATAATAGCATCCTTCAATCCCTCAAAGGCCTCTTGGCACTCGTTCGTCCAACACCATTTATGTTCCTTCTTCAGTAGCTCCGTGAGGGTCGTGGTCTTACGAGAGTACCCTTCCACAAACCTTCTATAATAGTTGGCTAGTCCCAAAAAGGAGCGGAGCTCACTAACATTCTTCGGTATCGTCCACTCTTTGATGGCCCTGACCTTTTTCATGTCCATTCGGATGTGGCCACGTTCGACAATGTGACCGAGAAAATGGATTTGGGTCTGAGCGAATGCACACTTCTCCCTTTTTACATATAACTGGTGGTCCTGTAACCTTTGAAATACCTGGCGCAGGTGTTCTTGATGTTCTTCCAACGTGGAGCTATACACCACTATATCGTCTAAATAAATGACTACAAACTTGTCCAGGTAGTCATGAAACACCTGATTCATCAATGTACAAAATGTGGCAGGAGCATTGGTTAGTCCAAAAGGCATAACAAGGAATTCAAATGCACCATACCATGTTACACAGGTGGTCTTCGGTTCATCTCCCTCGAGGATTCTGACCTGATGGTACCCCGATCTCAGGTCCAGTTTGGAGAAGTACTTGGCCCCGCTCAATTGATCAAACAAGTCTGCTATGAGCGGGATAGGATATTTGTTTCTTACAGTGACTTTGTTCAAAGCCCTGTAGTCGACACATAAGCGCAAGCTCCCATCATGCTTTTTCTGGAATAGCACTGGCGCTCCGAAAGGAGCCTTTGATGGTCGGATGAACTCGGCTTGTAGAAGCTCATCCAACTGTTTTCTCAGCTCGGCCAACTCTGGCGGGGCCATGCGATAGGGAGCTCTAGCAGGGGGTTTTGCCCCTGGGAGGAGTTCAATTTCGTGGTCCACTGCTCGTCGAGGGGGTAGAACCTTGGGCAACATCTCTGGCATCACCTCTCTGAATTCTTCTAACACTTTCTTCACGCCATTGGGTATTGGTTCTACTTTCGACCCTTCTTTGTAGATCGGCATGGCCACAAAAGAGGGTTCCCCTCTCTTTACCCCTTTCTTGAATTGCAAAGCTGAAATCATTTTCTTCCCACTCTTTGGCAAGATATTGGTTGGCACCACACATGGGTGTTCTCCTAAGAACAACAAGCAGCTAGCAGCGGGGATAGGGATCACCTGAGCCAACGTCATGAAGTCCAATCCTAGAACGACATCAAAGTCATCCATGGGGGAGACTGTGAAGTCTACCTTCCCTTCCCATGGCCCCAATTGGGTTGTCACACTTTTCGAGCTTCCACTGATTGCAAAGGCTGGCGAATTGACCGCCTTCATTCGCCCACACTCTTTACTAATCTGAAGACCACACCTTTTTGCCTCTTCTGGTGTGATGAAAGTGTCAGTTGCACCTGTATCCACCATGGCCTTGGTGGCTTTCCCATTGATCGTCAAGTTCACGTACATCAAGCCTCTGCTTTGCTCTTTCTTTATAGTGTTCAATTGGGTGCGAAGGGCACTGAGGAACCTTATTGAGCCCATCCTGGCTGGCTCCTCTTCAGCTTCTTCAATGCTCTCGGGCGCTTTTGCAGACTCTTGGGATGAGGTCCTTAAGGCATTAAGGGCTCCTCGGTGCGGGCACTCAGCCACTCGATGTGGCCCCTTGCAAAGGAAGCAAGCAAGCGGTTGCCTAGGCTTGAAAATCCTTGCGTTGTTTGTCCTAGGCTGGGTGCTATCTCACCCAAAGGATCTCCTGTCTGATCCCCAACTGAAGGGTCGGTCCAACCTAGTTATCTTTCCCCCACTCCCAAGATTAGAGCTACTGCCAGTTGGTGGAGGGTTCTTCCGTTTTAACGAACCATCATTAAAATCATGAAGACGTTCCGCTGCAGCCATGGCCGTCGTCACATCTTGCACTCTTTGCCTCTGTAGCTCTGTCCTCGCCCACGGCTTGAGGCCCTCAATAAAATGGAATAACTTGTCCTTTTCGGACATGTCCCTAATATCCAGCATCAGGGTAGAAAAGTTCCTCACGAACTCTTGCACCGTTCCGGTTTGCACCAACTCTCGAAGTCTCCTTCGAGCCATATAATCCACATTCTCCGGAAAAAACTGGTTTTTCAGTTCACGCTTCAGATCCGTCCAGGTCTTAATCGGGCACTCGTCATCGACAAACTTGGAGCGCCACCACAACTTGGCATCCCCTACGAGGTACATCGATGCCATTGTCACCTTGTCTTCCTCTGAACTTGTGTGTACAGCTCGGAAGTATTGTTCCATGTCGAACAGGAAATTCTCAAGTTCCTTAGCATCCCTTGCCCCCTCATAGCACCGAGGCTCCGGCACTTTGGGCCTTTATCCCCTGTCTGTCGAGCTTGAACTCGAACTGGCCACCGCCATTTGTAGGATGCTCATCTGGGCCCTGAGCTCCTCAAACTCCTTGTGGAGAATGTTCAAGGCATCTCTAGCCTCTTCGCTCACATTGTGGAGAGTATCGGACAACTCCCGCTGGGTTGTCTCGATCTCCCTCACTCGATCTTTTGTTACCATATGAGTTTTCATTGCGGCCATCGCGGCCTCAAGTTCCTCAATTCTCTGCTGATGATCCGGTCCACCACTTGTGGCCATCTCATCCATTTCTCTAGCACTTCTCAACCGTGCTCTGATACCACGTGTCACAGACTAAGCTTTCTCTCAACAAGCACTAGCTCGCGAGGCACTTGAATGGACGCTTCCACTCAAGTCAGCCCTCAATAGATTGAGATCTGAACAAATAACCATAAACCATGGTTAGTCTCAAGCATTCACAGCAAGGCACAATATATCAATATCAATCTCATCCATACACACAACAAGGCACATTCACATCGAGAAAGAAAAGAAACACATCGAGGCAACAATCGGGCATTCAATCGAGGCGAATTTTATTAAAATCGGGAATCATACATCGGGACCTCCCACCATCACCAGGGCCAGGGGGGCAGCCCATGGTGGGTGGCCTAAGCTCGCATAGCACCCGGTGAGACAGCCCAACAATACCCTGCCGGCTCACCCCCCCTAAAGAGCCTTAGAGATTTTAGAGCTATGCTACCAGTAACCGTTATAATGTTTGAAATGGGGACACTTTTCCTAACACAAGGGGTCTACCCGGCCATGGCCCTATACATGGGTGGCTCATGGCAACCTAAGTCCCGGTCATGGCCTTATACAAGGTTGGCTCATGACACCGTGCATCGATAAGGTGGTAGGTGGGTTTAGGCACATCTTCATATTTCTGCGTGCCAATGCCATTTTTATGGCTTGTAAATTCATACAATGGTCCCTTAAGCCTTCACGTGAAGTTTCATGGCAAGACGACTCATTTTCTATTTTTCATGATTTTCAAAACTTTTTACGGTTCGGGATTTTTTAAAATTTTTTCGGAAGGAGTTTTGGCCCAAAACTTGGTAGACATGATCCTTGTATTTTTGTTGGCATGCACAAAAGAATTCAGCTAAAAACTTGAGGTGTACAAGATTTTGTGACCATCTGAAAAAAGTGTCCCATTTCAGACTATTTAATGGCTACAGGTAGCAAACCTGTAAAATCTCGAATGCTCTTTAAGGGGGTGTGAGTTCTCGAGGTTTGATGAGGGATGGGGGGCCAATGTAATGGCCAAGTACCAATACCCATCACACCTCATGTGCGCACACCCCCCGGCCCCCCGATTGTCGGAACCCCAATGCCGCCGGTCAGGTTCTCCGATGATGCTCCGAGGATGGTGCCCCGGCGAAGAAAAATACGACACCAGCACATGCCCGAGCCTAGCATGTGCTCTCGCAATCCTCAGTCTGGTCCTATCTTAGACTGGGAATGAACTTCGTATGCTTAGACTGGGAATGAACTCCGTAAGCCTAAGTCAACCGACGAAATGAGGGGGTGGGAAGGCGGGCGAGCACTACGCCGACAAAAGAGACGGGATGCGGAAGCTGTGGATCGATAGAGTGGTTGTTGCGTTTAGGCACATCTTCATATTTCTGTGTGCCAATGCCATTTTTATGGCTTGTAAATTCATACAATGGTCCTTTAAGCCTTCACGTGAAGTTTCATGGCAAGACGACTCGTTTTCTATTTTTCATGATTTTCAAAACTTTTTACGGTTCGAGATTTTTTAAAATTTTTTCAGAAGAAGTTTTGGCCCCAAACTTGGAAGACGTGATCCTTGTATTTTTGTTGGCATGCACAAAAAAATTCAGCTAAAAACTTGAAGTGTACAAGATTTTGTGACCATGCAGCACCAGCACATGCCCGAGCCCAGCATGTGCTGCTGCAACCCTCGATCTGGTGTGATCTTACACTGGGAATGAACTCCGTATGCCTAAGTCAACCCACAAAATAAGCGTGCGGGCGCTCAGCCGGCCAGAGGGGCAGGATGCGTAAGCCGGGGATCGACCAGGTCCCCCTCTACGTGCTGCTGATCCCGCTGCCGATCCTGCTGCCGCAACCCTCGATCCGGTTCGATCTTAGACTGGCAATGAACTCCGTATCCCTAAGCCAACCGACGAAATGAGCAGGAGGGCGGGCGGGCAGGCACTACGTCGGCCAGAGAGACAGGATGCGCAAGCCGTGGATCAGTAGGGTGGTAGGTGGTTTACGCACGTCTTCATATTTCTGCATGCCAATGCCATTTTTATCACTTGTAAATTCATACAATGCTCTCTTAAGCCTTCACGTGAAGTTTCATGCCAAGACGACTAGTTTTTTATTTTTCATGATTTTTGAAACTTTTTACGGTTCGGGATTTTTTTAAATTTTTTCGAAAGGAGTTTTGGCCCCAAACTTGGTAGACGTGATCCTTGTATTTTTTTTGGCATGCCCAAAAAAATTCAGCTAAAAACTCGAAGTGTACAAGATTTTGTTACCATTTGAAAAAAATGTCCCCATTTCAGACACTTTAATGGCTACTGGCAGCAATCCTGTAAAATCTCAAATTCTCTTCAAGGGGGTGTGAGTTCTCGAGGTTTGATGAGTGATAGGGGCCAATATAAGGGCCAAGTACCAGCACCCATCACATATCATATGCGCACACCCCCCGGCCCCTCCGATCGTCAGAACCCCAATACCATCGATCAGGTTCTCCGGCGTTGATCTGACGATGGTGCCCCGACGAAGAAAAATGCGGCACCAGCACATGCCCGAGCCTAGCATGTGCTGCCATAACCCTCGGTCTGGTCCGATCTTAGACTGGGAATGAACTCTGCATGCTTAGACTGGTAATGAACTCTGTATGCTTAGACTGGTAATGAACTCTGTATGCCTAAGTCAACCCACGAAATGAGCGTACGGGCGCTCAGCCTGCCAGAGGGACGAGTTGCACAAGCCGAGGATCGATTGGGTCCCCCTCTCCATGCTGTCGATCCGGTTGCTGCAACCCTTGATCCGGTCTGATCTTAGATTGGGAATGAACTCCGTATGCCTAAGCCAACCGACGAAACGAATGGGCAGGCGAGCACTACGCCGGCCAGAGAGACGGGATGCACAAGCCGTGGATGGATAGGGTGGTACGTGGGTTTAGGTACATCTTCATATTTCTACATGCCAATGCCATTTTTATGGCTTGTAAATTCACACAATGGTCTCTTAAGCCTTCACGTGAAGTTTCATGGCAAGACGACTCGTTTTCTATTTTTCATGATTTTTGAAACTTTTTACTGTTCGGGATTTTTTAAAATTTTTTTGGAAGGAGTTTTGGCCCCAAACTTGGTAGACGTGATCCTTGTATTTTTGTTGGCATGCACAAAAAAATTCAGCTAAAAACTCGAAGTGTAAAAGATTTTGTGACAATATGAAAAAAGTGTCCCCATTTCAGGCACTTTAATGGCTACTGGCAGCAAACCTGTAAAATCCCAATGCTCTTTAAGGTGTGTGAGTTCTCGAGGTTTGATCAGGGATAGGGGGCCAATGTAATGGCCAAGTACCAATACCCATCACACCTCATGTGCGCACACCCCCCGGCCCCCCCGATTGTCGGAACCCCAATGCCGCCGGTCAGGTTCTCCGATGATGCTCCGAGGATAGTGCCCCGACGAAGAAAAATGCGGCACCAGCACATGCCCGAGCCTAGCATGTGCTGCCGCAACCCTCGGTCCAGTTCGATCTTAGACTGGGAATGAACTCCATATGCCTAAGTCAACCCACGAAATGAACGTGCAGGCTTTCAGCCGGCCAGAGGGGCAGGATGCGCAAGCCGGGGATTGGCCAGGTCCCCCTCTGCGTGCTGTGGATCCTGCTGCCACAACCCTCGGTTGGGTTCGATCTTAGATTGGGAATGAACTCCGTATGCCTAAGCCAACCGACGAAAAGAGCGAGCGGGCGGGCGGGCACTACGTCGACTAGTGAGACGGGATGCGCAAGCCGTGGATCGATAGGGTGGTAGGTGGGTTTAGGCACATCTTCATATTTCTACGTGCCAATGCCATTTTTATGGCTTGTAAATTCAAACAATGGTCCCTTAGGCCTTCACGTCATGTTTCATGGCAAGACGACTCGTTTGTTATTTTTCACGATTTTTGAAACTTTCTGCGGTTTGAGATTTTTTAAAATTTTTTTGGAAGGAGTTTTGGCCCTAAAGTTGGTAGACGTGATCCTTGCATTTTTTTTGGCATGCACAAAAATATTCAGCTAAAAACTCGAAGTGTACAAGATTTTGTGACCATTTGAAAAAAGTGTCCCCATTTCAGACACTTTACTGTCTACTGGCAGCAAACCTGTAAATTCTCAAATGCTCTTTAAGGGGGTGTGAGTTCTAGAGGTTTGATGAGGGATAGGGGGCCAATATAAGGGCCAAGCACCAGCACCCATCGCACATCATGTGCGCACACCCCCCGGCCCCCCGATTGTCGGAACCCCAATGCCACCGGTTAGGTTCTCCGGCGATGGTGCCCCGACGAAGAAAAATGCGGCACCAACACATGCCCGAGCCTAGCATGTGCTACCGCAACCCTCGGTCTGGTCCGATCTTAGACTGGGAATGAATTTCGTATGCTTAGACTGGGAATGAACTCCGTATGCCTATGTCAACCCACGAAACAAGCGTGCGGGCGCTCAGCAAGCTAGAAGGGTAGGATGCACAAGCCGGGGATCGACCAGGTCCCCCTTTACGTGCTGCCGATCCTGCTGCCACAACCGTCAGTTCTGCTCAATCTTAGACTGGGAATGAACTCCGTATGCCTAAGCCAACCGACGAAATGAGCGGGCGGGCGGACGGGCAGGCACTACGTCGGCCAGTGAGACGGGATGCGCAAGCCGTGGATCGATAGGGTGGTAGGTGGGTTTAGGCACATCTTCATATTTTTGAGAGCCAATGCCATTTTTATGGCTTGTAAATTCATACAATGGTCCCTTAAGCCTTCACGTGAAGTTTCATGGCAAGATGACTCGTTTTCTATTTTTCATGATTTTCAAAATTTTTACGGTTCGGGATTTTTTAAAATTTTTTCGGAAGGAGTTGTGGCCCCAAACTTGGTAGACATGATCGTTGTATTTTTGTTGGCATGCCCAAAAAAATTCAGCTAAAAACTCGAAGTGTACAAGATTTTGTGACCAATTGAAAAAAGTGTCCCCATTTCAGACACTTTAATGGCTACTAGCAGCAAACCTGTAAAATCTCAAATTCTCTTTAAGGGGTTGTGAGCTCTTGAGGTTTGATGAGGGATAGGGGGGCCAATATCAGGGTGAAGTACCAGCACGCATCGCACATCATGTGCGCACACCCCCACCCCCGGCCCCCCGATCGCCGGAACCCCAATGCCGTCGATCAGGTTCTCCGACGATGCTTCGACGATGGTGCCCCGACGAAGAAAAATGTGGCACCAGCACATGCCCAAGCCCAGCATGTCCTATCGCAACCCTCAGTCTGGTCCGATATTAGACTCGGAATGAACTCCGTATGCTTAGACTGGGAATGAACTCCGTATGCCTAAGTCAACCCACGAAACGAGCGTGTGGGCGGTCAGCCGACCAGAGGGGCAGGATGCGTAAGCTGGGGATCAGCCGGGTCCCCCTCTGCGTGCTGCCGATCCTACTACTGTAACCCTCAGTCCGGTCTGATCTTATACTGGGAATGAACTTCGTATGCCTAAGCCAACCGACGAAACGAGCGGGCGGGCGGGCACTACGTCGGCCAGAGAGACGGGATGCGCAATCCGTGGATTGATAGGGTGGTCGGTGGGTTTAGGGACATCTTCATATTTTTGCATGCCAATGCCATTTTTATGGCTTGTAAATTCATACAATGGTCCCTTAAGCCATCACGTGAAGCTTCATGGCAAGACGACTCATTTTTAATTTTTCTCGATTTTTGAAACTTTTTACGGTTCAGGATTTTTTTAAATTTTTTCAGAAGGTGTTTTGGCCCCAAACTTGGTAGACGTGTTCCTTTTATTTTTGTTGGCATTCACAAAAAAATTCAGCTAAAAACCCAAAGTGCACAGGATTTTGTGACCATTTGAAAAAAGTGTTCCCATTTCAGACACTTTAATGGCTATTGGTAGCAAACCTGTAAAATCTAAAATGCTCTTTAAGGAGGTGTGAGTTCTCGAGGTTTGATGAGGGATAGAGGGCCAATAAAAGGGCCAAGTATAAGCACCCATCGCACATCATGTGTGCACACCCCCCGGCCCCCCGATCGCCAGAACCTCAATGCCGTCGGTTGGGTTCTCCTGGGATGCTCCGACGATGGTGCCCCGACGAACAAAAATGCGGCACCAGCAGATGCCCAACCCAGCATGTGCTGTTGCAACCCTCGATCGAATCTGATCTTAGACTGGGAATGAACTTCGTATGCTTAGATTGGGAATGAGCTCTGTATGCCTAAGTCAACCGACGAAATGAGCGTGCAAGCGCTCAGTCGGCCAGAGGGGCAGGATGCGTAAGCCGAGGATCAGTCGGGTCCCCCTCTATGTGCTACCGATCCTACTACCACAACCCTCGGTCCGATCTAATCTTAGACTGGGAATGAACTTCGTATACCTAAGCCAACCGACGAAACGAGCGGGCGGGCGGGCGGGCACTACGCCAGCCAGAGAGATGAGATGCGCAAGCCGTGGATCGATTGGGTGGTAGGTGGGTTTAGGCACATCTTCATATTTCTGCATGCCAATACAATTTTTATGGCTTGTAAATTCATACAATGGTCCCTTAAGCCTTCACGTGAAGTTTCATGGCAAGATGACTCGTTTTCTATTTTTCACTATTCTCAAAACTTTTTGTGGTTCGGGATTTTTTAAAATTTCTTTGGAAGGAGTTTTGGCCCCAAACCTGGTAGACATGATCCTTGTATTTTTGTTGGCATGCATAAAAAAATTCAGCTAAAAAGTTTAAGTGTACAAGATTTTGTGACCATTTGAAAAAAGTGTCCCCATTTCAGACACTTTAATGGCTAGTGGCAGCAAACCTGTAAAATCTCAAATGCTCTTTAAGGGGGTGTGAGTTCTCGAGGTTTGATGAGGGATAGGGGGCCAATATAAGGGCCAAGTACCAGGACCCATCGCACATCATGTGCGCACACCCCCCGGCCCCCCCGATCGCCGGAACCCCAATACCGTCGGTCAGGTTCTCCGGCTATGCTCCGGTGATGGTGCCCCGACGAAGAAAAATGCGGCACCACCACATGCCCAAGCCTAGCATGTGCCGCCGTAACCCTCTGTATGCAGTCCCTTAAGCCTTCACGTGAAGTTTCATGGCAAGACGACTCATTTTCTATTTTTCATGATTTTTAAAACTTTATATGATTCGGGATTTTTTAAAATTTTTTTGAAAGGAGTTTTGGCCCCAAACTTGGTAGACGTGATCCTTGTATTTTTTTTGCATGCACAAAAAAATTCAGCTAAAAACTCAAACTGTACAAGATTTTGTAACCATTTGAAAAAAATGTCCCCATTTCAGATACTTTAATGGCTACTGGCAGCAAACCTGTAAAATCTCAAATGCTCTTTAAGGGGGTGTGAGTTCTCGAGGTTTGATCAGGGATAGGGGGCCAATATAGGGGCCAAGTACCAGCACCCATCACACATCATGTGCGCACACCCCCCGGCCCTCCGATCGCCGAAACCCCAATGCCGCCGGTCAGGTTCTCCAGTGATACTCCGGAGATTGTGCCACGACGAAGAAAAATGCGGCACCAGCACATGCTCGAGCCCAGCATGTGCTGTCACAACCCTTGGTCTGATTCGATCTTAGACTGGGAATGAACTTCGTATGCTTAGACTGGGAATGAACTCGTATGCCCAAGTCAACCCATGAAACGAGCGTGCGTGCGCTCAGCCGGCCAGAGGGGCGGGATAAGCAAGCCGGGGATCGGCCGGGTCCCCCTCTGTGTACTGCCAATTCTGCTACCACAACCCTCGGTTTGGTCTGATCTTAGACTGGGAATGAACTCTGTATGCCTAAGCCAACCGACGTAATGAGCGGGTGGGCTGGCGGGCGGGCAGTACACCGGCCGGAGAGACGGGATGCACATGCCATGGATCGATTGGGTGGTAGCTGGGTTTAGGCACATCATCATATTTCTGCATGCCAATGCCATTTTTATGGCTTGTAAACTCATACAATGGTCGCTTAAGCCTTCACGTGAAGTTTCGTGGCAAGACGACTCGTTTTTTATTTTTCATGATTTTTGAAACTTTTTACTGTTCTGAATTTTTTAAAATTTTTTCTGAAGGAGTTTTGGCCCCAACTTGTTAGACATGATCCTTGCATTCTTTTTGGCATGCACAAAAAACTTCAGCTAAAAACTCGAAGTGTACAAGATTTTGTGACCATTTGAAAAAAATGTCCCCATTTCAGATATTTTAATTAATATTGGCAGCAAACCTGTAAAATCTGAAATGCTCTTTAACGGGGTGTGAGTTTTTGAGGTTTGATGAGGGATAGGGGGCCAATATAAGGGCCAAGTACCAGCACCCATTACACATCATGTGCGCACACCCCCCGGCCCCCCGATCGTCGGAACCCCAATGCCGCAGGTCAGGTTCTCCGACGATGCTCTGACGATGGTGCCCCGGCGAAGAAAAATGCGACACCAGCGCATGCCCGAGCCTAGCAAGTGCTGCCTCAACCCTCGGTCTGATCCGATCTTAGACTGAGAATGAACTCCATATGCTTAGACTAGAAATAAACTCCATATGCCTAAGTCAACCCACGAAACGAGCGTGCAGGTGCTCAGCCAGCCAGAGGGGTGGGATGCGTAAGCCGAGGATCGATCGAGTCCCACTCTGCGTGCTACTGATCCTACTACCGCAACCTTCGGTCTGATCTGATCTTAGACTGGGAATGAACTCCGTATGCCTAAACCAATGGACGAAACGAGCGGGTGGGCGAGCGGGCAGGCACTATGCCAGCCAGAGAAACGGGATGCGCAAGCCGTGGATCGATAGGGTGGTAGGTGGGTTTAGGCACATCTTCATATTTCTGCATGCCAATGCCATTTTTATGCCTTGTAAATTCATACAATGGTCCCTTAAGCCTTCACGTGAAGTTTTATGGCAAGATGACTCGTTTTCTATTTTTCATGATTTTTGAAACTTTTTACGGTTCAGGATTTTTTAAAATTTTTTCGGAATGTGTTTTGGCCCCAAACATGGTAGACGTGATCCTTGTATTTTTTTTGGCATGCACAAAAATATTTAGTGAAAAACTCAAAGTGTACAAGATTTTGTGACCATTTGAAAAAAGTGTCCCCATTTCAGACACTTTAATGGCTACTAGCAGCAAACCGGTAAAATCTCAAATGCTCTTTAAGCGGGTGTGAGTTCTTGAGGTTTGATGAAGGATAGGTGGCCAATAAAAGTGCCAAGTACCGGCACCCATCGCACATCATGTGAGCACACCCCCCGGCCCCCCCGATCATCGGAACCCTAATGCTGCCGGTCAAGTTCTCTGACGATGCTCCGGTGATGGTGCCTTGATGAAGAAAAATGCGGCACCAGCACATGCCAGAGCCTAGCATGTCCTGTCGTAACCCTCGGTCCGATCCGATCTTAGACTGGGAATGAACTCCATATGCTTAGACTGGGAATGAACTCCGTAGGCCTAAGTCAACCCATGAAACGAGCGTGCGGGCACTGAGCCGACCAGAGGGGCGGGATACGCAAGCTAGGGATTGGCTGGCTCCCCCTCAGCGTGCTGCCGATCCTACTACTGCAACCCTTGGTCTGTCTGATCTTAGACTGGGAATGAACTCCGTATGCCTAAGCCAACCGACAAAACGAGCAGGCGGGTACTACGCCGGCCAGAGAGACGGGATGGGCAAGCCGTGGATCGATAGGGTGGTAGATGGGTTTAGGCACATCTTCATATTTCTGCGTGCCAATGCCATTTTTGTGGCTTGTAAATTCATACAACGGTCCCTTAAGCCTTCACGTGAAGTTTCATGGCAAGACGACTCATTTTCTATTTTTCATGATTTTTGAAACTTTTAGCTGTTCAGGATTTTTTAAAATTTTTTGGAAGGAGTTTTGGCCCCAAACTTGGTAGACGTGATACTTGTATTTTTGTTGGCAAGCATAAAGAAATTCAGCTAAAAACTCAAAGTGTACAAACCTGTAAAAAATTCAGACACTTTAATGGCTACTGGCAGCAAACTTGTAAAATCTCAAATGCTCTTTAAGGGGGTGTGAGTTCTCTAGGTTTGATGACGGATAGGTGGAAAATATAAGGGCCAAGTACCAGTACCCATCGCACATCATGTGTGCACACCCCCCCTCAGTTCCCTCGATCGCCGAAACTCCAATACCGTCGGTCAGGTTCTCCGGTGATGCTCCGACGATGGTGCCCCGGTGAAGAAAAATACGGCACCAGCACATGCTCAAGCCCAGCATGTGCTATCGCAACCCTTGGCCTGGTCTGATCTTTGACTGGGAATGAACTCCGTATGCTTAGACTGGGAATGAACTTCGTATGCCTAAGTCAACCCACAAAACGAGCGTACAGGCGCTCAGCCGGGCCAGATGGGCGGGATGCGCAAGCCGGGGATCGATCGGGTCCCCCTCTACGTGCTATCGATCCTGCTGCTGCAACCCTCGATTCGGTCTGATCTTACACTAGGAATGAACTCCGTATGCCTAAGCCAATCGACGAAACGAGTGGGCGGGCGGGCGGGCACTACGCCGGCCAGAAAGACAGGATGCGCAAGCCGTCGGTCGATAGGTTAGTAGGTGTGTTTAGGCACATCATCATATTTCTGCATGCCAATGCCATTTTTATGGCTTGTAAATTCATACAATGGTCTCTTAAGCCTTCACGTGAAGTTTCATGGCAAGATGACTTGTTTTCTATTTTTCATGATTTTTGAAACTTTTTACGATTCGAGATTTGTAAAAATTTTTTCGGAAGTAATTTTGGCTCTAAACTTGGTAGACGTGATCCTTGTATTTTTGTTGGCATGCACAAAAACATTCAGCTAAAAACTCGATGTGTACAAGATTTTGTGACCATTTGAAAAAAGTGTCCCCATTTCAGACACTTTAATGGCTACTGGCAGCAAACCTATAAAATCTCAAATGCTCTATATGGGGGTGTGAGTTCTCGAGGTTTGATGAGGGATAGGGAGCGAATATAAGGGCCAAGTACCAGCACCCATCGCACATCATTTGCGCACACCCCCCGGCCCCCCCGATCGTCGGAACCCCAATGCCGTCGGTCAGGTTCTCCGACGATGCTCTGGTGATGGTGCCCCGATGAAGAAAAATGCGGCACTAGCAAATGCTCGAGCCCAGCATGTGCTGCCGTAACCCTCGGTCTGGTCCGATCTTAGACTGGGAAGAACTCCGTATGCTTAGACTGGGAATGAACTCCATATACCTAAGTCAACCCACGAAACGAGCATGCAGGCGCTCAGCCGGCCAGAGGGGCGGGATGCACAAGCCGGGGATCGACTAGGTCCCCCTCTACGTACTGTCGATCCTACTACCGCAACCCTCAATCCAGTCTGATCTTAGACTGAGAATGAACTCCGTATGCCTAAGCCAATCGACGAATTGAGCGGGCAGGCGGTCGAGCGGGCACTACGTCGGCCAGAGAGACGGGATGCGCATGCCGTGGATCGATAGGTTGGTAGGTGAGTTTGGGCACATCATCATATTTCTGCACGCCAATGCCATTTTTATTGCTTGTAAATTCATACATTGGTCCCTTAAGCCTTCACGTGAAGTTTCATGGCAAGACGACTCGTTTTTTATTTTTCATGATTTTTGAAACTTTTTGCGGTTCGGGATTTTTTAAAATTTTTTCAGAAGGTGTTTTGGCCCCAAACTTGGTAGACGTGATCCTTGTATTTTTTTTGGCATGCACAAAACAATTCAGTGAAAAACTCAAAGTGTACAAGATTTTGTGACCATTTGAAAAAAGTGTCCCCATTCCAGACACTTTAATGGCTACTGGCAGCAAACCTGTAAAATCTCAAATGCTCTTTAAGCGGGTGTGAGTTCTCGAGGTTTGATGAGGGATAGGTGGCCAATAAAAGTGCCAAGTACCAGCACCCATCGCACATCATGCTACTGATCTTGCTTTCACAACCGTCGATTTGGTCCCATCTTAGACTGGGAATGAACTCCGTATGCCTAAGCCAACCGACGAAATGAGTGGGTGGGCGAGCGGGCATTACGCCGGCCAGAGAGACGGGATGCGCAAGCCGTGGATCCATAGGATGGTAGGTGGGTTTAGGCACATCTTCATATTTCTACGTGCCAATGCCATTTTCTATGGCTTGTAATATGGCTTGTAAACTCGTACAATGGTCCCTTAAGCCTTCTCGTGAAGTTTCATGGCAAGACGACTCGTTTTCCATTTTTCATGATTTTTGAAACTTTTTGCGGTTTGAGATTTTTTAAAATTTTTTCAGAAGGAAGTTTGGCCCCAAACTTGGTAGACATGATCCTTCTATTTTTGTTGGCATGCACAAAAAAATTCAGCTAAAAACTCGAAGTGTACAAGATTTTGTGACCATTTGAAAAAAGTGTCCCCATTTCAGACACTTTAATGGCTACTGGCAGCAAACCTGTAAAATCTCAAATGCTCTTTATGGGGGTGTGAGTTCTCAAGGTTTGATGAGGGATAGGGGGCAAATATAAGGGCCAAGTACCAGCACCCATCGCACATCATTAGCGCACACCCCCCGGCCCCCCCCGATCGTCGGAACCCCAATGCCGTCGGTCAGGTTCTCCGACGAAGCTCCGGTGATGGTGCCCCGATGAGGAAAAATGTGGTACCAGACATGCCCGAGCCCAGCATGTGCTGTTGGAACCCTCGATCCGGTCTGATTTTAGACTGGGAATGAATTTCGTATGCTTAGACTGGGAATGAACTCCGTCTGCCTAAGTCAACCCATGAAACGAGCGTGCTAGCGCTCAGCCGGCCAGAGGGGCGGGATGAGCAAGCCAGGGATCGGTCGGGTCCCCCTCGACGTGCTATCGATCCTTCCACCACAACCCTTGGTCTGGTCTGATCTTAGACTGGGAATGAACTCTATATGCCTAGGCCAACCGATGAAACGTGCGGGCGGGCGGGCACTACGTCATCCAGGGAGACGGGATGCGCAAGCCGTAGATCGATAGGGTGGCAGGTGGGTTAAGGCACATCTTCATATTTCTATGTGCCAATACCATTTTTATGGCTTGTAAATTCATACAATGGTCCCTTAAGCCTTCACGTGAAGTTTCATGGCAAGACGACTCATTTTCTATTTTTCATGATTTTTGAAACTTTTTGCGGTTTGGGATTTTTTAAAATTTTTTCGGGGGGAGTTTTGGCCCCAAACTTGGTAGACATGATCCTTGTATTTTTTTGGCATGCACAAAAAATTTCAGCTAAAAAATTGAAGTGTGCAGGATTTTGTGACCATTTGAAAAAAGTGTTCCCATTTTAGACACTTTAACGGCTACTGGCAGCAAACCTGTAAAATCTCAAATGCTCTTTAAGGGGGTGTGAGTTCTTGAGGTTTGATGAGGGATAGGGGGCCAATATAAGGGCCAAGTACCAGCACCCGTTGCACATCATGTGCGCACACCCCCCTCGATCGTCGAAACCCCAATGCCGCTGGTCAGGTTCTCCGACGATGCTCCAGTGATGGTGCCCCGGCAAAGAAAAACGCGGCACCAGCACATGTTTGAGCCCAGCATCTGCTGCCGCAACCCTCGATCTGGTTTGATCTTAGATTGGGAATGAACTCTGTATGCTTAGACTGGGAATGAACTCTGTATGCTTAGACTGGGAATGAACTCCGTATACTTAGGTCAACCCACGAAACGAGCGTGCAGGTGCTCAGCCAGCCAGAGGGGCGGGATTCGCATGCCAAGGATCGACCGAGTCCCCTCTACGTGCTGCCAATCCTGCTGCCACAACCCTCGGTCCGGTCCGATCTTAGACTTGGAATGAACTCTGTATGCCTAAGCCAACCGACGAAACGAGCGGGTAGCCAGAGAGACGGGATGAGCAAGCCGTCGATCGATAGGGTGGTAGGTGGGTTTAGGCACATCTTCATATTTCTATGTGCCAATGCCATTTTTAGGGCTTGTAAATTTATACAATGGTCCCTTAAGCCTTCACGTCAAGTTTCATGGCGAGATGACTCATTTTCTATTTTTCGTGATTTTTGAAACTTTTTACGGTTCGAGATTTTTTAAAATTTTTTCAGAAGGAGTTTTCGCCCAAACTTGGTAGACGTGATCCTTGTATTTTTATTGGCATGCACAAAGCAATTCAGCTATAAACTTGAAGTGTACAAGATTTTGTGACCATTTGAAAAAAGTGCCCCCATTTCAGACACTTTAATTGCTACTGGCAGCAAACCTGTAAAATCTGAAATGCTCTTTAAGGGGCTGTGAGTTCTCGAGATTTGATGAGGGATAGGGGGCCAATATAAGGGACAAGTGCCAGCACCCATCGCACATCATGTGCGTACACCCCCCCGGCCCCCCCGGTCGCTGAAACCCTAATGCCGTCGATCAGGTTCTTCAACGATGCTCCGACGATGGTGCCCCGACAAGAAAAATGCGGCACCAGCACATGCCCGAGCCCAGCATGTGCTGCCATAACCCTCGGTTCGATCTGATCTTAGACTGGGAATCAACTCCGTATGCCTAAGTTAACCCATGAAATGAACGTATGGGCGCTCAGTCAGCCTGAGGGGCGGGATGCGCAAGCCGGGGATCGGTCGGGTCCACCTCTACGTGCTACCGATCCGACTGCTGCAACACTCGGTCTGGTTCGATCTTAGACTGGGAATGAACTTCGTATCCGTAAGCCAACCGATGAAATGAACGGGCGGGCGGGTGGGCGGGCAAGCACTAGGCCGGCCAGAGAGACGGGATACGGAAGCCGTGGATCGATAGGGTGGTAGGTGGATTTAGGCACATCTTCATATTTCTACGTGCCAATGCCATTTTTATGGCTTGTAAATTCATACAATGGTCCCTTAAGCCTTCACATGAAGTTTCATGGCAAGACGACTCGTTTTATATTTTTCACGATTTTTAAAACTTTTTGTAGTTCGAGATTTTGCAAAATTTTTTCGAAAGGATTTCTCGCCCCAAACTTGGTAGACGTGATCCTTGTATTTTTGTTGGCATGCACAAAAAAATTTAGCTAAAAACTCGAAGTGTACAAGATTTTGTGACCATTTGAAAAAAGTGTCTGCATTTCAAACACTTTAATGGCTACTGGCAGCAAACCTATAAAATCTCAAATGCTCTTTAAGGGGGTGTTTGTTCTCTAGGTTTGGTGAGGGATAGAAGGCCAATATAAGGGCCAAGTACCAACACCCATCACACATCACGTGCGCACACCCTCCCCGGCCCCCCGATCGTCGGAACCCCGAAGCCACCGATCGAGTTCTTCGGTGATGCTCCAGCGATGGTGCCCCGGTGAAGAAAAATACGGCACCAGCACATGCCCGAGCCCAGCATGTGCTGCCGTAACCCTCGGTCCGGTCCGATCTTAGACTGGGAATAAACTCCATATGCTTAGACTGGATATAAACTCCGTATGCTTAGACTGGGAATGAACTTCGTATGCCTAAGTCAACCCACGAAACGAGCGTGCGGGCGCTCAGCCGGCCAGAGGGGCGGGATGCGCAAGCCGGGTATCGACCGGGTCCCCTTCTATGTGCTGTCGATCCTACTACCACAACCCTCAGCTCGGTCCAATCTTAGACTGGGAATGAACTCCGTAAGCCTAAGACAACCGACGAAACGAACGGGCGGGCGGGTGGGCACTACGTCGACCAGAGAGACGGGATGTCCAAGTCGTGGATCGATAGGGTGGTAGGTAGGTTTAGGCACATCTTCATATTTCTGTGTGCCAATGCCATTTTTATTTCTTGTAAATTCATACGATGGTCCCTTAAGCTTTCACGTGAAGTTTCATGGCAAGACGACTCGTTTTCTATTTTTCACGATTTTCAAAACTTTTTACGGTTCAGGATTTTTTAAAATTTTTTTGAAAGGAGTTTTGGCCCCAAACTTGGTAGACGTGATCCTTGTACTTTTGTTGGCATGCACAAAAAAATTCAGCAAGAAAATCAAAGTGTACAAGATTTTGTGACCATTTGAAAAAAGTGTCCCCATTTCAGACACTTTAATGGCTACTACTGGCAGCAAACCTGTAAAATCTCAAATGCTCTTTAAGGGGGTGTGAGTTCTCGAGGTTTGATGAGGGATAGGGGACCAATATAAGGGTGAAGTGCCAGCACCCATCGCACATCATGTG
Source organism: Durio zibethinus (assembly GCF_047325235.1). Lineage (NCBI taxonomy): Eukaryota > Viridiplantae > Streptophyta > Magnoliopsida > Malvales > Malvaceae > Durio > Durio zibethinus. The sequence continues at coordinate 23,027,935 of NC_143163.1, forward strand.
CACAGACCCCTCCGGCCCCCCCGATCGCCGAAACCCCAATACCGTCGGTCAGGTTCTCCGATGATGCTCCGGCGATGGTGCACCAGGAAGAAAAATGCGACACCAACACATGCCCGAGCCCAGCATCTGCTGTCGTAACCCTTGGATCGGTCGGATCTTAGACTGGGTATGAACTCCGTATGCTTAGACTGGGATTGAACTCCATTTGCCTAAGTCAACCCATGTAACTAGTGTGCGCGCGCACAGTCGGCCAGAGGGGCGGGATAAGCAAGTCGGGGATTGGTCGGGTCCCCCTCTGCGTGCTTTCCATCCTGCTGCCACAACCCTCAGTCCGGTCCGATCTTAGATTAGGAATGAACTCCGTAAGCCTAAGCCAACTGACGAAACGAGCGGGCGGGTGGGCACTACGCTGGCTAGAGAGACGAGATGCGCAAGCCGTGGATCGATAGGGTGGTAGGTGGGTTTAGGCACATCTTCATATTTCTGCATGCCAATGCCATTTTTATGGCTTGTAAATTCATACAATGGTCCCTTAAGCCTTCACGTGAAGTTTCATGGCAAGACGACTCGTTTTCTATTTTTCACGATTTTCGAAACTTTTTGCCGTTTGAGATTTTTTTAAAATTTTTTCGAAAAGAGTTTTGGCCCCAAACTTGGTAGACATGATCCTTGTATTTTTTTTGGCATGCACAAAAAAATTCAGCTAAAAAATTGAAGTGTACAAGATTTTGTAACGATTTGAAAAAAGTGTCCCCATTTCAGACACTCAAATGGCTACTACTGGCAGCAAACCTGTAAAATCTCAAATGCTCTTTAAGGGGGTGTGAGTTCTCAAGGTTTGATGAGGGATAGGGGGCCAATATAAGGGCGAAGTGCTAGCACCCATCACACATCATGTGCACAGACCCCCCGGCCCCCCGATCGCCGGAACCCCAATACCACCGATCAGGTTCTCCGGCGATACTCCGACGATGGTGCCCCAGAAAGAAAAATGCAGCACCAACACATGCCCGAGCCCAGCATGTGCTGCTGTAACCCTCGGTCCGGTCCGATCTTAGACTGGGTATGAACTCCGTATGCTTAGACTGGGAATGAACTCCGTTTGCCTAAGTAAACCCACGTAACGAGCGTGCAGGCGCACAGTCGACCAGAGGGGCGCGATAAGCAAGTCGGGGATCGGCCGGGTCCCCCTCTACGTGCTGTCGATCCTACTACCACAACCCTCAGTCTGGTCCCATCTTAGATTGGGAGAGAACTCCGTATGCCTAAGCCAACCGACGAAACGAGCGGGCGGGCGAGCGGGCGGGCGGGCACTACGCTGGCTAGAGAGACGGGATGCGCAAGCCGTGGATCGATAGGGTGATACGTGGGTTTAAGAACATCTTCATATTTCTGCATGCCAATGCCATTTTTATGGCTTGTAAATTCATACAATTGTTCCCTTAAGCCTTCACGTGAAGTTTCATGGCAAGACGACTCGTTTTCTATTTTTCACGATTTTCGAAACTTTTTGCGGTTCGAGATTTTTTAAAAGTTTTTTTGGAAAGAGTTTTAGCCCTAAACTTGGTAGACGTGATCCTTGTATTTTTATTGGCATGCACAAAAAAATTCAGCTAAAAACTCGAAGTGTCCTCATTTTAGACACTTTAATGGCTATTGGTAGCAAACCTATAAAAACTCAGATGCTGTTTAAGGGGGTGTGAGTTCTCGAGTCTTGATGAGGGATAGGGGGCCAATAAAAGGGCCAAGTACCAGCACCCATCGCACATCATGTGCGCACACTCTCCGGCCCCCTCGATCGCTAGAACCCCAATGCCGTCGGTCAGGTTCTCCGGCGATGGTGCCCCGGCGAAGAAAAATATGACACTAGCACATGCTCGAGCCAAGCATGTGCTGTCGCAACCCTCAGTCTGGTCTGATCTTAGACTGGGAATGAACTCCATATGCCTAAGCCAACCGATGAAACGAGCGGGTGGGTGGGCGGGCACTATGCCGACTAGAGAGATGGGATGCACAAGCCGTAGATCGATAGCGTGCTAGGTGGGTTTAGGCACATCTTCTTATTTCTGCATGCCAATGCCATTTTTATCGCTTGTAAATTCAAACAATGGTCCCTTAAGCCTTCACGTGAAGTTTAATGGCAAGACGACTCATTTTCTATTTTTCATGATTTTTGAAACTTTTTACGGTTTGGGATTTTTTAATATTTTTTTGAAAATGAGTTTCGGCCCCAAACTTGGTAGACGTGATCCTTGTATTTTTGTTGGCATGAATAAAAAATTCAGCCAAAAACTCGAAGTGTACAAGATTTTGTGACCATTTGAAAAAAGTGTCCCCATTTCGGACACATTAATGGCTACTGGCAGCAAACCTATAAAATCTCAAATGCTCTTTAAGGGGGTGTGAGTTCTCGAGGTTTGATGAGGGATAGGGGGCCAATATAAGGGCCAAGTACCAGCACCCATCGTACATCATGTGCGCACAACCCCCCCGGCCCCCCGATCGCCGGAACCATAATGCCACCGATCAGGTTCTCCGACAATGCTCTGGCGATAGTGCCCTGACGAAGAAAAATGTGGCACCAGCACATGCTCGAGCCCAGCATGTGCTGCCGCAACCCTCGGTTCGGTCTGATCTTAGACTGGGAATGAACTCCGTATGCTTAGACTGGGAATGAACTCCGTATGCCTAAGTCAACCCACGAAACGAGCGTGCGGGTGCTCAGCCAGCCAGAGGGGCGGGATGCGCAAGCTAGGGATCAGTTGGGTCCCGCTCTACGTGCTGTCGTTCTTGCTATCACAACCCTCGGTCTAGTCTGATCTTAGATTGGGAATGAACTCTGTATGCCTAAGCTAACTGATGAAATGAGCGGGCGGGCAGGCACTACGTCGGCCAGAGAGACGGGATCTGCAAGCTGTGGATCGATAGGGTGGTGGGTGGGTTTAGGGACATCTTCATATTTCTACATGCCAATGCCATTTTTATGGCTTGTAAATTCATACAATGGTCTCTTAAGCCTTCACGTGAAGTTTCATGGCAAGATGACTCGTTTTCTATTTTTCATGATTTTTGAAACTTTTTGTGGTTCGGGATTTTTTTAAATTTTTTTGGATGGTGTTTTGGCCCCAAACTTGGTAGACGTAATCCTTGTATTTTTTTTGGCATGCAGAAAAAAATTCAGCTAAAAACCTGAAGTGTACAAGATTTTGTGACCATTTGAAAAAAGTGTCCCCATTTCAGATACTTTAATGGCTACTGGCAGCAAACCTGTAAAATCTCAAATGCTCTTTAAGGGGTGTGAGTTCTCAAAGTTTGATGAGGGATAGGGGGCCAATATAAGGGCCAAGTACCAGTACTCATCGCACATCATGTGCGCACACCCCCCCGGCCCCCTCGACCGTCAGAACCCCAATGCCAACGGTCAGGTTCTCCGACGATGCTCTGGCGATGGTGCTCCGACAAAGAAAAATGCATCACCAGCACATGCCCGAGCCCAGCATGTACTGCCACAACCCTCGGTCTGGTCCGATATTAGACTGGGAATGAACTCCGTATGCTTAGACTGGGAATGAACTACGTATGCCTAAGTCAACCCACGAAATGATCGTGTGGGCGCTCAGTCAGCCAGAGGGGCGGGATGCGAAAGTCGGGGATCGGCCGGGTCCCCTTCCGCATGCTGCCCCTCCTGCTGTCATAACCCATCGCGCATAATGTGCGTACACCCCCTCGATCGCCGAAACCCCAATGCCGCCGGTCAGGTTCTCCCCCGATGCTCCGGTGATGGTGCCCTGACGAAGAAAAATACGACACCAGCACATGCTCGAGCCCATCATGTGCTACCGCAACCCTCTGTTTGGTCCTATCTTAGACTGGGAATGAACTCCGTATGCCTAAGTCAACCCACGAAACGAGCATGTGGGCGCTCAGCCGGTCAGAGGGGCGGGATGCGTAAGGTCGGGTCCCCCTCTACGTGCTGCTGATCCTACTCCGCAACCCTCGATCTGGCTTGATATTAGACTGGGAATGAACTTCGTATGCCTAAGCCAACTGACAAAACGAGCGGGTAGGTGGGCGGGCAAGCACTACACCGGCTAGAGAGACGGGATGTGCAAGTCGTGGATCGATAGGGTGGTAGGTGAGTTTACTCACATCTTCATATTTCTGGATACCAATGCCGTTTTTATGGCTTGTAAATTCATAAAATGGTCCTTTAAGCCTTCACGTGAAGTTTCATGGCAAGACGACTCATTTTCTATTTTTCATGATTATTGAAACTTTTTGCAGTTCAAGATTTTGTAAAATTTTTTTGGAAGGAGTTTTGGAACCAAACTTGGTAGACGTGATCCTTGTATTTTTTCTGCCATGCACAAAAAAATTCAGCTAAAACCTCGAAGTGTACAAGATTTTGTGACCATTTGAAAAAAGTGTCCCCATTTCAGACACTTTAATGGCTACTGGCAGCAAACCTGTAAAATCTCAAATGCTTTTTAAGGGTGTGTGAGTTCTCGAGGTTTGATGAGGGATAGCTAGCCAATATAAGGGCCAAGTACCAGCACCCATCACAAATATGTGCGCACAACCCCCCCGACCACCCCGATCGTCGGAACCCCAATGCCGCCGGTAAGGTTTTTCGGTGATGCTCCGACAATGGTGCCCCGACAAAGAAAAATGTGGCTCCAGCACATGCCCGAGCCCAGCATGTGCTACCACAACCCTCAGTTTGGTCTGATCTTAGGCTGGGAATGAACTCCGTATGCTTAGACTGGGAATGAACTCTGGATCCCTAAGTCAACCCATGAAACGAGCATGTGGGCGCTCAACCGGCCAGAGGGGTACGATGCGCAAGCCGAGGATCGACTCGGTCCCCCTCTACGTTATGCCGATCCTGCTATTGCAACCCTCGGTCTGGTCTGATCTTAGACTGGGAATGAACTCCGTATACCTAAGCCAACCGATGAAACGAGCGGACGGGTGGGCTGGCGGGCACTACGCCGGCTAGAGAGACGGGACGCACAAGCCGTGGATCGATAGGGTGGTAGGTGGGTTAGGCACTTCTTCATATTTCTGCGTGCCAATGCCATTTTTATGGCTTGTAATTTCATACAATGGTCCCTTAAGCCTTCACGTGAAGTTTCATGGCAAGATGACTCGTTTTCTATATTTCATGATTTTTGAAACTTTTTGCGGTTCGGAATTTTTAAAAATTTTTTCGAAAGGAGTTTTGGCTCCAAACTTGGTAGACGTGATCCTTGTATTTTTGTTGGCACGCACAAAACAATTCAGCTAAAAACTCAAAGTGTACAAGATTTTGTGACCATTTGAAAAGAATGTCCCCATTTCAAAGACTTTAATTGCTACTGGCAGCAAACCTGTAAAATCTCAAATGATCTTTAAGGGGGTTTGAGTTCTTGAGGTTTGATTAGGGATAGGGGGCCAATATAAGGCCCAAGTACCAGCACCCATTGCACATCATGTGCGCGCAGCCCCCCAACCCCCCCGATCGCCAGAACCCTAATGCCGCCGGTCAAGTTCTCCGGTGATGGTGCCCCGACGAAGAAATATGCGGCACCAGCACATGCCCGAGCCCAGCATGTGCTACCAGAACCCTCGGTTCAATCCGATCTTAGATTGGGAATGAACTTCGTATGCTTAGACTGGGAATGAACTCCGTATGCCTAATTTAACCCATGAAACGAGCGTGCGGGCACTCAGCAGGCCAGAGGGGCAGGATGCGCAAGCTCGGGTCCCCCTCTACGTGCTGTCGATCCTGTTGCTGCAACCCTCAGTTCGATCCAATGTTAGATTGGGAATGAACTTCGTATGCCTAAGCCAACCTACGAAATGAGCAGGCGGGCGGGCATTACGCCAGCAAGATGGGCGGGATGCGCAAGCCGAGGATCGTCCGGGTCCCCCACTACGTGCTGGCGATCTTGCTACCGCAACCCTCGGTCCGGTCTAATCTTAGAATGGGAATGAACTCCGTTTGCCTAAGCCAACCGATGAAACGAGCGGGCGGGCGGGCGGGAGGGCGGGCGGGCGGGCGGACGGGCACTACGTCAGCCAGAGAGACGGGATGCGCATGCCGTGGATCGATAGGGTGGTAGGTGGGATTAGGCACATCTTCATATTTCTACGTGCCAATGCCATTTTTATGGCTTGTAAATTCATACAATGCTCCCTTAAGCCTTCACGTGAAGTTTCATGGCAAGAGGACCCGATTTCTATTTTTCACGATTTTTGAAACTTTTTACGGTTCGAGATTTTTCAAAATTTTTCGAAAGGAGTTTTGGCCCCAAACTTGGTAGACGTGATCCTTGTATTTTTGTTGGCATGCGTAAAAAAATTTAGCTAAAAACTCGAAATGTACAAGATTTTGTGACCATTTGAAAAAAGTGTCCCCATTTTAGACACTTTAATGGCTACTGGCAGCAAACCTATAAAATCTCAAATGCTCTTTAAGGGGGTGTGAGTTCTCGAGGTTTGATGAGGAATAGGGGGCTAATATAAGGGTAAAGTACCAGCACCCATTGCACATCATGTGCGCACACCCCCCGGCCCCCCGGATCGTCGGAACCCTAATGCTACCGGCCAGGTTCTCCGACGGTGCTCCGGTGATGCTGCCCCGATGAAGAAAAATACGGCACCAGCACATGCATGAGCCCAGCATGTGCTACCACAACCATCGGTCCGGTCCGATCTTATACTGGGAATGAATTGCGTATGCTTAGACTGGGAATGAACTCCGTATGCCTAAGTCAATCGACGAAATGAGCGGTTGGGCAGGCGAGCGGGCACTACGCCAGCCAGAGAGATGGGATGCGCAAGCCGTGGGTCGATAGGGTGGTAGGTGGGTTTAGGCACATCTTCATATTTCTGCATGCCAGTGCCATTTTTATGGCTTGTAAATTCATAAAATGGTCCCTTAAGCCTTCACGTGAAGTTTCATGGCAAGACGACTCGTTTTCTATTTTTCTTGATTTTTAAAACTTTTTACGGTTCGAGATTTTTTAAAATATTTTTGAAAGGAGTTTTGGTGTCAAACTTAGAAGATGTGATCCTTGTATTTTTGTTGGCTTGCACAAAAAAATTCAGCCAAAAACTCGAAGTGTACAAGATTTTGTGACCATTTGAAAAAAGTGTCCTCTTTTCAGACACTTTAATGGCTACTGGCAGCAAACCTGTAAAATCTCAAATGCTCTTTAAGGGGGTGTGAGTTCTTGAGGTTTAGTGAGGGATAAGGTGCCAATATAAGGGCCAAGTACCAGCACCCATCGCACATCATGTGCGCACACACCCCCGAGCCCCTGATCGTCGAAACCCCAATGCCGCCAGTCAGGTTCTCCAGCGATGCTCCGACGATGGTGCCCCGATGAAGAAAAATGCGGCACCAGCACGTGCCCAAGCCTAACATGTGCTGTTGTAACCCTCGGTCTATGATGATCATAGATTGGGAATGAACATCATATGCTTAGACTGGGAATGAACTCCGTATGCCTAAGTTAACCCACGAAACAAGCGTACGGGTGCTCAACCGACCAGAAGGGCAGGATGAGCAAGCTGAGGAACGGTCGGGATCCACTCTGCGTGCTACTGATCCTACTACCGCAACCCTCAGTCTGGTCTGATCTTAGACTGGGAATGAACTACGTATGCCTAATCCAACCGACGAAACGTGCGGGCGGGCGGGCGGGCACTATGCCAGCTAGAGAGATGGGATGCGCAAGCCATGGATTGATAGGGTGGTAGGTGGGTTTAGGCACATCTTCATATTTCTGCATGCCAATGCCATTTTTATGGCTTGTAAATTCATACAATGGTCCCTTAAGCCTTCACGTGAAGTTTCATGGCAAGATGACTCGTTTTTCTATTTTTCATGATTTTCAAAAATTTTTGCGGTTCGGGATTTGTTAAAATTTTTTCGGAAGGAGTTTTGGCCCCAAACTTGGTACACGTGATGCTCTTATTTTTTTGGCATGCACAAAAAAATTCAGCTAAAAACTTGAAGTGTACAAGATTTTGTGTCCATTTCAAAAAAGTGTCCCCATTTCAGACACCTTAATGGCTACTGGCAGCAACCCTGTAAAATCTCAAATGCTCTTTAAGAGGGTGTAAGTTCTCGAGGTTTGATGAGGGATAGGGGGCCAATATAAGGGCCAAGTACAGCACCCATCGCACATCATGTGCGCACACCCCCTGGCCGCCCCGATCACCGGAACCCCAATACCGTCGGTCAGGTTCTCTGACAATGGCGCCCCGATGAAGAAAAATGCAGCACCAGCACATGTCTGAGCCCAGCATGTGCTGCCGCAACCCTCGGTCCGGTCTGATCTTAGACTGGGAATGAACTCCGTATGCCTAAGTCAACCCACGAAACGAGCATGCGGGTGCTCAGCCGGCCAGAGGTACGGGATGCGCAAGCCAGGGATCGGTCGGGCCCCCATCTACGTGCTACCGATCCTGCTGCCTTAACCCTCTGTCCAGTCTGATCTTAGACTGGGAATGAACTCAGTATGCCTAACCAACTGACGAAACGAGCGGGCAGGCTGGCAAGGACTACTCCAGCCAGAGAGACGTGATGCGCAAGCCGTGAATCGATAGAGTGGTAGGTGGGATTAGGCACATCTTCATATTTCTGTGTGCCAATGCCATTTTTATGGCTTGTAAATTCATACAATGGTTCCTTAAGCCTTCACGTGAAGTTTCATGGCAAGATGACTCGTTTTCTATTTTTTACGATTTTTGAAAATTTTTACGGTTCGAGATTTTTTAAAATTTTTTCGGAAGGTGTTTTCGCCCCAAACTTGGTAGACGTGACCCTTTTTATTTTTGTTGGCATGTACAAAGAAATTCAGCTAAAAACTTAAAGTGTACAAGATTTTGTGACCATTTGAAAAAAGTGTCCCCATTTTAGACATTTTAATGGCTACTGGCAGCAAACCTGTAAAATCTCAAATGCTCTTTAAGGGGGTGTGAGTTCTCGAGGTTTGATGAGGGATAGGGGGCCAATATAAGGGTCAAGTACCAGCACCCATCGCACATCATGTGCGCAAACCCCCCAGCCCCCCCGATCACCGGAACCCCAATGCCGCCGGTCAGGTTCTTCGACGATGCTTCGACGATGGTGCCCCGACGAAGAAAAATGAGGCACCAGCACATGCCTGAGCCCAGAAAGTGCTGCCGCAACCCTCGGTCTAGTCCGATCTTAGACTGGGAATGAACTCCATATGCTTAGACTGGGAATGAACTCCATATGCCTAAGTCAACTCACGAAACGAGCGTGCGGGTGCTCAGCCAGCCAAAGGGGCAGGATGCGCAAGCCGGGGACCGATAGGGTGGTAGGTGGGTTTAGGCACATCTTTATATTTCTGCATGCCAATGCCATTTTTATGGCTTGTAAATTCATACAATGGTCCCTTAAGCCTTCACGTCAAAGTTTCATGGCAAGACGACTCATTTTCAGGATTTTTTTAAATTTTTTCGGAAGGATTTTTGGCCCCAAACTTAGTAGATGTGATCTCGTATTTTTGGTGGCATGCATAAAAAAATTCAGCTAAAAACTCGAAGTGTACAAGATTTTTGTGACCATTTGAAAAAAGTGTCCCCATTTCAGACACTTTACTGGCTACTGGCAGCAAACCTGTAAAATCTCAAATGCTCTTTAAGGGGGTGTCTGTTCTCGAGGTTTGATGAAAGATAGGGGGCCAATATAAGGGCCAAGTACTAGCACCCATCGCACATCATGTGCGCACACCCCCCTGGCCCTCCGATCGCCGAAACCCCAATGCCGTCGATTAGGTTCTCCGATGATGCTCAGGCGATGGTGCCTCGACGAAGAAAAATGCGGCACCAGCACATGCTCGAGCCCAGCATGTGCTGCCACAAGCCTCAGTCTGGTCCAATCTTAGACTGGGAATGAACTCCGTATGCGCCTAAGTCAACCAACGAAATGAGCGTGCGGGCGCTCAGTCGGCCAGAGGGGTGGGATGCGTAAGCCAGGGATCGGCCCAGTCCCCTTCTACGTGCTATCGATCCTACTGTCGCAACCCTCGGTCTGGTGTGATCTTAGACTGAGAATGAATTTCATATGCCTAAGCCAATCGACGAAACGAGCGGGTGGGCAGGCGGGCTCTACGCTGGTCAGAGAGACGGGATGCACAAGCCGTGGCTCGATAGTGTGGTAGGTGGGTTTAGGCACATCTTCATATTTCTGCATGCCAATGCCATTTTTATGGCTTGTAAATTCATACAATGGTCCTTTAAGCCTTCACGTGAAGTTTCATGGCAAGACGACTCGTTTTCTACTTTTCATGATTTTTAAAACTTTTTGCAGCTCAAGATTTTTTAAAATTTTTTTGGAAGGTGTTTTGGCCCCAAACATGGTAGACGTGATCCTCGTATTTTTATTGGTATGCACAAAAAAATTCAGCTAAAAAATCGAAGTGTACAAGATTTTGTGACCATTTGAAAAAAGTGTCCCCATTTCAGACACTTTAATGGCTACTGGCAGCAAACCTGTAAAATCTCAAATGCTCTTTAAAGGGGTGTGGGTTCTTGAGGATTGATGAGGGATAGGGGGCTAATATAAGGGCCAAGTACCAGCACCCATCACATATCATGTGCGCCCAACCCCCCCGGCCTGCTCGATCGCTGGAACCCCAATGCCGCCAGTCAGGTTCTCCGACGATGCTCCGGCGATGGTGCCCCGACGGAGAAAAATGTGGCACTAGCACATGCCCAAGCCCACCATGTGCTGTCGCAACCCTCGGTCTGGTCCGATCTTAGATTAGGAATGAACTCCGTATGCTTAGACTGGGAATGAACTCTGTATGCCTAAGTCAACCCACGAAATGAGCGTGCGGGCGCTCAAACGACCAGAGGGGCGGGATGCGCAAGCCGGGGATCGATCGAGTCCCCCTCTACGTACTTTCGATCCTGTTGCTGTAACATTTGGTTCGGTCTAATCTAACACTGGGAATGAACTCCGTATGCCTAAGCCAACCGACGAAACGAGCTGGCGGGCGGGCGGGCACTACGCCTGCCAGAGAGACGGGATGCGCAAGCCGTGGATCGATAGGGTGGTAGGTGGGTTTAGGCACATCTTCATATTTCTGCATGCCAATGCCATTTTTATGGCTTGTAATTTCATACAATGGTCCCTTAAGCCTTCACATGAAGTTTCATGGCAAGACGACTTGTTTTCTATTTTTCACGATTTTTAAAACTTTTTGCAGTTTAGGATTTTTTAAAATTTTTTCAGAAGGCGTTTTGGCCCCAAACTTGGTAGTCGTGATCCTTGTAATTTTTTTGGGGCACACAAAAAAATTCAGCTAAAAACTCGAAGTGTACAAGATTTTGTGATCATTTGAAAAAGTGTCCCCATTTCAGACACTTTAAAGGCTACTGGCAGCAAACCTGTAAAATCTCAAATGCTCTCTAAGGGGGTTTGAGTTCTCAAGGTTTGATGAGGGATAGGGGGCCAATATAAGGGCCAAGTGCCAGCACCCATCGCACATCATGTGTGCACACCCCCCGGCCCCCCCGATCATCGGAACCCCAATGCCACCGGTCTAGTTCTCCGATGATGGTGCCCCGACGGAGAAAAATGCGGCACCAGCACATGCTCAAACCCAGCATGTGCTGCCGTAACTCTCGGTTTGGTCTGATCTTAGACTAGGAAAGAACTCCGTATGCTTAGCCTGGAATGAACTCCGTATGCCTAAGTCAACCAACGAAACGAGCGTGCAGGCGCTCAGCCGGCTAAAGGGGCGGGATGCACAAATCGGGGATCGGTTGGGTCCCCTTCTACGTGCTGTCGATCCTGCTGCAGCAACGCTCGGTCCGGTGTGATCGTAGACTAAGAATGAACTCCGTATGCCTAAGCGAATCGATGAAATGAGCGAGCGGGCGGGCGGGCGAGCACTACGTCGGCCAGAGAGACGGGATGCGCAAGCTGTGGATCGATAGGGTGGTAGGTGGGTTTAGGCACATCTTCATATTTCTGCATGCCAATGCCATTTTTATGGCTTTAAAATTCACACAATGATCCCTTAAGCCTTCACGTGAAGTTTTATGGCAAGACGACTCGTTTTCTATTTTTCATGATTTTTGAAACTTTTTGCAGTTCGAGATTTTTTTAAATTTTTTTGGAAGGAGTTTTGGCCCCAAACTTGGTAGTGGTGATCCTTGTATTTTTTTTTGGGACACACAAAAAAATTCAGCTAAAAACTCGAAGTGTACAAGATTTTGTGACAATTTGAAAAAATTGTTTGCATTTTAGACACTTTAATGGCTACTGGCCGCAAACCTGTAAAATCTCAAATGCTCTTTAAGGGGGTGTGAGTTCTCAAGGTTTGATGAGGGATAGGGGGCCAATATAAGGGCCAAGTACCAGCACCCATCGCACATCTTGTGCGCTCACCCCCCCGACCACTTCGATCATCGGAACCCCAATGCTGCCGGTTACATTCTTTGGCGATCCTCCGACGATGGCGCCCCGACGAAGAAAAATGCGGCACCAGCACATGCCCGAGCCCAGCCTGTGCTGCTGCAACCCTTGGTCTAGTCCGATCTTAGACTACGAATGAACTCCATATGCCTAGACTGGGAATGAACTCCGTATGCCTAAGTCAACCAACGAAATGAGCGTGCGGGCGCTCAGCCGGCCAGAGGGGCGGGATGCGCAAGCCGGGGATTAGTCGGGTCACCCTGTGTGTGCTGTTGATCATGCTGCCGCAAGCCTCGGTCTGGTCAAATCTTAGACTGGGAATGAACTCTATATGCCTAAGCCAACCGACGAAACGAGCGGGCAGGCGGGCACTATACCGGCCAAAGAGACGGGATGTGCAAGCCGTGGATCGATAGGGTGGTAGGTGGGTTTAGGCACATGTTCATATTTCTACATGCCAATGCCATTTTTATGGCTTGTAAATTCATACAATGGTCCCTTAAGCGTTCACGCGAAGTTTCATGGCAAGACGACTCGTTTTCTATTTTTCATGATTTTTAAAACTTTTTACGATTTGGGATTTTTTAAACTTTTTTTGGAACGAGTTTTGGCCCCAAACTTGGTAGACGTGATCCTTGTATTTTATTGGCATGCACAAAAAAATTCAACTAAAAACTCGACGTGTACAAGATTTTGTGGCCATTTGAAAAAAGTGTCCCTATTTCAGACATTTTAATGGCTACTGGCAGCAAACTTGTAAAATCTCAAACGCTCTTTAAGGGGGTGTGAGTTCTCGAGGTTTGATGAGGGATAGGGGGCGAATATAAGGGCCAAGTACCAGCACCCATCGCACATCATGTGCGCACAACATCCTCCCCGGCCCCCTTGATCGTCGGAACCCCAATGCCTCCAGTCAGGTTCTCCGGCGATGCTCCGACGATGGTGCCCCGACAAAGAAAAATGCAGCACCAGCACATGCCTGAGCCCAGCATGTGCTGTCGCAACCCTCGGTCCGATCTGATCTTAGACTGGTAAAGAACTTCGTATGCTTAGACTGTGAATGAACTCCGTACGCCTAAGTCAACCCACGAAAAGAGGGGCAGGATGCGCAAGCCGGGGGTCGGCCGAGTCCCCCTCTGCATGCTGGCCATCCTGCTGCCGCAACACTCGATCCGATATGATCTTAGACTGGGAATGAACTCTGTATGCCTAAGCCAACCAACGAAACGAGCGGGCTGGCAGGCGGGCGGGCACTACGCCGGCCAGAGAGACGGGATGCGCAAGTCGTGGATCGATAAGGTGGTAGGTGGGTTTAGGCACATCTTCATATTTTTGCATGCCAATGCCATTTTTATGGCATGTAAATTCATAAAATGGTCCCTTAAGCCTTCACGTGAAGTTTCCTGGCAAGACGACTCGTTTTCTATTTTTCATGATTTTTAAAACTTTTTACAGTTTGAGATTTTTTAAAAGTTTTTCGAGGGGAGTTTTGGCCCCCAACTTGGTAGACGTGATCCTTGTATTTTTTTGGCACGCACATAAAAATTCAGCTAAAAACTCGAAGAGTATAAGATTTTGTGACCTTTTGAAAAAAGTGTCCCCATTTTAGACACTTTACTAGCTACTAGCGGTAAACCTGTAAAATCTCAAATGCTCTTTAAGGGGTGTGAGTTCTCGAGGTTTGATGAGGGATAGGGGGCCAATATAAGGGCCGAGTACCAGCACCCACCGCACATCATGTGCGTACACCCCCCTGGCCCCGCCGATCGTTGGAACACCAATGCCATCGGTCAAGTTCTCCGGCGATGCTCCGGCGATGGTGCCCCGATGAAGAAAAATACGGCACCAGCACATGCCCGAGCCTAGCATGTGCTGTCATAAACCTCTAACCGATCTGATCTTAGACTGGGAATGAACTCCGTATGTTTAGACTGGGAATGAACTCCGTATGCCTAAGTCAACCCACGAAATGAGCGTGTGGGTGCTCAGCCAGCTAGAGGGGTGGGATGCACAAGCCAGGGATCGGTCGGGTCCCCCTCTGCGTGCTGCCGATCCTACTACCGTAACCCTGACTCTGGTTCAATCTTAGACTAGGAATGAACTCCGTATGCCTAAGCCAACCGACGAAATGAGCGGGCGGGTGAGCACTACGCTGGCCAGAGAGACGGGATGCGCAAGCCGTGGATCGATAGGGTGGTAGGTGGGTTTAGGCACATCTTCATATTTTTGCATGCCAATGCCATTTTTATGGCTTGTAAATTCATACAATGGTCCCTTAAGCCTTCACGTGAAGTTTCATGGCAAGACGACTCGTTTAAGGGGGCCAATATAAGGGCCAAGTACCAGCACCCATCGTACATCATGTGTACACACCCCTCCCCAGCCCCCCCGATCGTCAGAACCCCAATGCCGCCAGTTAGGTTCTTTGATGATGCTCCGACGATGGTACCCCGACGAAGAAAAATATGGCACCAGCACATGCCTGAGCCAAGCATGTGCTGTCGCAACCCTCGATCTGGTCTGATCTTAGACTGGGAAAGAACTTCGTATGCTTAGACTGCGAATGAACCCACGAAATGAGCATGCGGGCGCTTCACCTGCCAGAGGGGCGGGAAGCGCAAGCAAAGGATCGATCAGGTCCCCCTCGATCCGAGCGTGCGAAAGTTCAACCGACCAGAAGGGTGGGATGCGCAAGCCGGGGATCGGCCAGGTCCCACTCTGCGTGCTATCGTTCCTACTGTCGCAAACCTCGGTCTGATCCGATCTTAGACTAGGAATGAACTCCATATGCCTAAGCCAACCGACGAAATGAATGGGCGGACGGGCGTGCAGGCACTATGCCGGCCAGAGAGACGGGATGCGCATGTCGTAGATCGATAGGTTGGTAGGTGGGTTTAGGCACATCTTCATATTTCTACATGCCAATGCCATTTTTATGGCTTGTAAATTCATAAAATGGTCCCTTAAGCCTTCACGTGAAGTTTCATGGCAAGACGACTCGTTTTCTATTTTTCACTATTTTTGAAACTTTTTGTGGTTCGGGATTTTTTAAAATTTTTTTGCAAGGCGTTTTGGTCCCAAACTCGGCTGACGTGATGCTTGTATTTTTGTTGGCATGCAAAAAAAAATTCAGCTAAAAACTCAAAGTGTACAAGATTTTGTGACCATTTGAAAAAAGTGTCCCCATTTCAGACACTTTAATGGCTATTGGCAGCAAACCTAAAAAACTCAAATGCTCTGTAAGGGGGTGTGAGTTCTTGAGGTTTGATGAGGGATAGGGGGCCAGTATAAGGGCCAAGTACCAGCACCCATCGCACATCATGTGCGCACACCCCCCCGACCCCCCCGATCGTCGAAACCCCAATGCCGTCGGTCAGGTTCTCCGACGATGGTGCCCCGACGAAGAAAAATACGGCACCAGCACATGCTCGAGCCCAGCATGTGCTACCACAACCCTCGGTTCGGTCCGATCTTAGACTGGGAATGAACTCCATACGCTTAGACTGGGAATGAACTTCGCATGCCTAAGTCAACCCACGAAACGAGCGTGCTGGTGCTCAACCGACCAGAGGGGTGGGATGTGCAAACCGGGGATCGGTCGGGTCCCCCTCTCCGTGCTGTCGATCCTACTATCGTAACCCTCGATTCGGTTTGATGTTAGACTGGGAATGAACTCCGTATGCCTAAGCCAACCAACGAAACGAGGGGGCGGGCGGGCGGGTAAATTCATATTTCTACATGCTAATGCCATTTTTATGGCTTGTAAATTCATACAATGGTCCCTTAAGCCTTCACATGAAGTTTCATGGCAGGACGACCCGTTTTCTATTTTTCACGATTTTTTGAACGTTTTGTGGTTCGGGATTTTTTAAAACTTTTTTGGAAGGAGTTTTGGTCCCAAACTTGGTAGACGTGATCCACTTATTTTTGTTGGCATGCACAAAAAACTTCAGCTAAAAACTCAAAGTGTACAAGATTTTGTGACCATTTGAAAAAAGTGTCCCCATTTCAGGCACTTTAATGGCTACCGGCAGCAAACCTATAAAATCTCAAATGCTCTTTAAGGGGGTGTGAGTTCTCGAGGTTTGATGAGGGATAGGGGGCCAATATAAGGGCCAAGTACCAGCACCCATCGCACATCATTTGCGCACACCCCCTGGCCCCCTTGATCTCCGAAACCCCAATGTCGCCGGTCAGGTTCTCCGACGATGGTGCCCCGACGAACATAAATGCGGCACCAGCACATGCTCGAGCCCAGCATTTGCTACCACAACCCTCGGTCCAGTCCGATCTTAGACTGGGAATGAACTCCATAGGCTTAGACTGGGAATGAACTCCGTATGCCTAAGTCAACCCATGGAACGAGCGTGCGGGCGCTCAGCTGGTCAAAGCGATGGAATACGCAAGCCGAGGATTGATCGGGTCCCCCTCTGCGTGCTACCGATCCTGTTGCCACAACCCTCGGTCTGGTCTGATCTTAGACTGGGAATGAACTCTGTATGCCTAAGCCAACCGACGAAACGACCAGGCGGGCACTACGTCGGCCAGAGAGAGAAGATGCGTAAGCCGTGGATCGATAGGGTGGTAGGTGGGTTAGGCACATCTTCATATTTCTACATGCCAATGCCATTTTTACAGCTTGCAAATTCATACAATGGTCCCTTAAGCCTTCACATGAAGTTTCATGGCAAGACGACTCGTTTTCTATTTTTCATGATTTCTGAAACATTTTGTAGTTTGGGATTTTTTAAAATTTTCTCGGAAGGAGTTTTCACCCCAAACTTGGTAGACGTGATCCTTGTATTTTTGTTGGCATGCACAAAAAAATTCAGCTAAAAATTTTAAGTGTACAGGATTTTGTGACCATTTGAAAAAAGTGTCCCCATTTCAGACACTTTAATGGCTACTGGCAGCAAACCTGTAAAATCTCAAATGCTCTTTAAGGGGGTGTGAGTTCTTGAGATTTGATGAGGGATAGGGGGCCAGTATAAGGGCCAAGTACCAGCACCCATCGCACATCATGTGCCCACGGCCCCCCAATTGTCGAATCCCCAATGTTGCCGATCAAGTTATCCGGTGATTTTTCGACGATGGTGCCCCGACGAAGAAAAAGGCAGCACCAGCACATGCCTGAGCCCAGCATGTGCTGTCGCAACCCTCGGTCCGGTCTGATCTTAGACTGGGAAGGAACTCTGTATGCTTAGACTGGGAATGAACTCCGTATGCCTAAGTCAACCCACGAAACTAGCGTGCGGGCGCTCAGCTGGCCAGAGGGGAGGGATGCGCAAGTCAGAGATTGGTCGGGTCCCCCTCTGCATGCTGCCGATCCTACTGCCTCAACCCTCGGTCCGGTCTGATCTTAGACTAGGAATGAACTCCGTATGCTTAAGCCAACCGACAAAATGAGCGGGCGGGTAGGCGGGCGGGTACTACGCCGGCCAGAGAGACGGGATGCGCAAGCTGTGGATCGATAGGGTGGTAGGTGGGTTTATCCACATCTTCATATTTCTACATGCCAATGCCATTTTTATGGCTTGTAAATTCATACAATGGTCCCTTAAGCCTTCATGTTAAGTTTCATGGCAAGACGACTCGTTTTCTATTTTTCACGATTTTTAAAACTTTTTATGGTTCAGGATTTTTTAAAATTTGTTCAGAAGAAGTTTTGGCCCCAAACTTGGTAGACGCAATCCTTGTATTTTTTTGGGCGTGCACAAAAAAATTCAGCTAAAAACTCGAAGTGTACAAGATTTTGTGACCATTTGAAAAAAGTGTCCCCATTTTAGACACTTTAATGGCTACTGGCAGCAAACCTGTAAAATCTCAAATGCTCTTTAAGGGGGTGTGAGTTCTCGAGGTTTGATGAGTGATAGGGGGCCAATATAAGGGCCAAGTACCAGCACCCATCGCACATCATGTGCGCGCACCCCCCCGGGCCCCCCGATCATCGGAACCCCAATGCCGCTGGTCAGGTTCTCCGGTGATGCTCTGGCGATGGTGCACCGACAAAGAAAAATGCTCGAGCCCAGCATGTGCTGTCACAACCCTCGGTCCAGTCTGATCTTAGACTGGGAAGGAACTCCGTATGCTTAGGCTGGGAATGAACTCCGTATGCCTAAGTCAACCCACGAAACCAGCGTATGGGCGCTCAGTCGGCCAGAGGGGCGGGATGCACAAGTCGAGGATCGGCCAGGTCCCCATCTGTGTCCTGCCGATCCTGCTGCCGCAACCCTCAGTCCGGTCTGATCTTAGACTAGGAATGAACTTTGTATGCCTAAGCCAACCGACGAAACGAGCGAGTGGGCAGGCGAGCGGGCACTACGTCGGCCAGAGAGACGGGATGCGCAAGCCGTGGATCGATAGGGTGGTAGGTGGGTTTATCCACATCTTCATATTTCTACATGCCAATGCCATTTTTATGGCTTGTAAATTCATACAATGGTCCCTTAAGCCTTCACGTCAAGTTTCATGGCAAAATGACTCGTTTTCTATTTTTCACGATTTTTAAAACTTTTTACGGTTTGGGATTTTTTAAAATTTGTTCGAAAGGAGTTTTGGCCGCAAACTTGGTAGACGTGATTCTTTTATTTTTGTGGGCGTGCACAAAAAAATTCAGCTAAAAACTCGAAGTGCACAAGATTTTGTGACCATTTGAAAAAAGTGTCCCCATTTTAGACACTTTAATGGCTACTGGTAGCAAACCTGTAAAATCTCAAATGCTCTTTAAGGGGGTGTGAGTTCTCGAGGTTTGATGAGGGATAGGGGGCCAATATAAGGGCCAAGTACCAACACCCATCGCACATCATGTGCGCACACCCCCCCCGGCCCCCCGATCGCCGGAACCCCAATGCCGCGGGTCAGGTTCTCCGACGATGCTCCAACGATGGTGCCCCGGTGAAAAAAAATGCAGCACCAGCACATGCCTGAGCCCAACATGTGCTGCTACAACCCTCAGTCTGGTCCGATCTTAGACTGGGAATGAACTCCGTATGCTTAGACCGAGAATGGACTCCGTATGCCTAAGTCAACCCATGAAACGAGCGTGTGGCCGCTCAGTCGGCCAGAGGGGCGGGATGCGTAAGCCAGGGATCGGTCGGGTCCCCCTCTGCGTGCTGTCGATCCTGCTACTACAACCTTCAGTCTGGTCCAATCTTAGACTGGGAATGAACTCCGTATGCCTAAGCCAAGCGACAAAACAAGCGGGCGGGCGGGCACAACGCCGGCTAGAGAGACAGGATGCGCAGGCTGTGGTTCGATAGGGTGGTAGGTGGGTTTGGGGACATCTTCATATTTCTGCATGCCAATGCCATTTTTATGGCTTGTAAATTCATACAATGGTCCCTTAAGCATTCACGTGAAGTTTCATGGCAAGAGGACTCGTTTTCTAAGTTTCGGGTGCTCAATCGGCCAGAGGGACGGGATGCGCAAGCCAGGGATCAATCG
Source organism: Durio zibethinus (assembly GCF_047325235.1). Lineage (NCBI taxonomy): Eukaryota > Viridiplantae > Streptophyta > Magnoliopsida > Malvales > Malvaceae > Durio > Durio zibethinus. The sequence continues at coordinate 23,047,823 of NC_143163.1, forward strand.
GGTCCCACTCTGGGTGCTGCCAATCTTGCTGTCGTAACCCTTAGTCCGGTCAAATTTAAGACTGGGAATGAACTTCGTATGCCTAAGCCAACCGACGAAACGAGCGGGCGGGCGGGCACTATGCCGACCAGAGAGACGGGATGCACAAGTCGTAGATCGATAGGGTGGTAGGTGGGTTTAAGAACATCTTCATATTTCTGCATGCCAATGCCATTTTTATGGCCTGTAAATTCATACAATGGTCCCTTAAGCCTTCACATGAAGTTTCATGGGAAGATGACTCGTTTTCTATTTTTCAAGATTTTTTAAACTTTTTACGGTTCGGGATTTTTTAAAATTTTTTCGAAAGGAGTTTTGGCCCCAAACTTGGTAGACGTGATCCTTGTATTTTTTTTGGTATGCACAAAAAACTTCAGCTAAAAATTCGAAGTGTACAAGATTTTGTGACCATTTGAAAAAAGTGTCCCCATTTCAGACACTTTAATGGCTACTGGCAGCAAACCTGTAAAATCTCAAATGCTCTTTAAGGGGGTGTGAGTTCTCGAGGTTTGATGAGGGACAGGGGGCCAATATAAGTGCCATGTACCAGCACCCATCGGACATCATGTGTGCACACCCCCCGGCCCCCCCGATCATCGGAACCCCAATGCCGCCGATCAGGTTCTTTGGCGATGCTCCGACGATGGTGCCCCGAAGAAGAAAAATGCAGCACCAACACTTGCCCGAGCCCAGCATGTGTTGCCGCAACCCTCGGTCCGGTCCGATCTTAGACTCGGAATGAGCTCCGTATGCTTAAACTGGGAATGAACTCCGTATGCCTAAGTCAACCCACGAAACGAGCGTGCGGGCGCTCAGCCGGCCAGAGGGGCGGGATACGCAAGTCGGGGACCGACTGGGTCCCCCTCTGCGTACTGTCGATCCTGCTACCGCAACCCTCAGTCCGGTCTGATCTTAGACTGGGAATGAGCTCCGTATGCCTAAGCTAACTGATGAAACGAGCGGGCGGGCAGGCAGGCGGGCGCTACGTCGGCCTGGGAGTCGGGATGCGTAAGCCGTGGATCGATAGGGTGGTAGGTGGGTTTAGGCAGATCTTCATATTTTTGCGTGCCAATGCCATTTTTATGGCTTGTAAATTCATAAAATGGTCCCTTAAGCCTTCACGTGAAGTTTCATGGCAAGACGAGTCATTTTTTATTTTTCACGATTTTTGAAACTTTTTGTGGTTCGAGATTTTTTAAAATTTTTTGGGAAGGAGTTTTGGCCCCAAACTTGGTAGACGTGATCCTTGTATTTTTTTCGGTATGCACAAAAAACTTCAGCTAAAAACTCGAAGTGTACAAGATTTTGTGACCATTCGAAAAAAGTGTCCCCATTTCAGACACTTTAATGGCTACTGGCAGCAAACCTGTAAAATCTCAAATGCTCTTTAAGGGGGTGTGAGTTCTTGAGGTTTGATGAGGGATAGGGGGCCAATATAAGGGCCAAGTACCAGCACCCATTGCACATCCTGTGCACAGACCCCCAGCCACCCCGATCGTCGGAACCCCAATGCCACGGTCAGGTTCTCCGGCGATGATGCCCCGACGAAGAAAAATACAGCACCAGCAGATGCCCGAGCCCAGCATGTGCTACCACAACCCTCAGCCCGTATGCTTAGATTGGGAATGAACTCCATATGCTTAGTTTGCGAATAAACTCCGTATGCCTAAGTCAACCCACGAAACGAGCGTGCAGGCACTCTGCCGGCCAAAGGGGGGTTCCGAATTTTGTAAAATTTTTTGGAAAGGCGTTTTGGTACCAAACTTGGTAGACGTGATCCTTTTATTTTTTTTGGCATGCACAAAAAAATTCAGCTAAAAACACGAAGCGTACAAGATTTTGTGACCATTTGAAAAAAGTGTCCCCATTTCAAACACTTTAATGGCTACTGGCTTCAAACCCGTAAAATCTCAAATGCTCTTTAAGGAGCTGTGAGTTCCTGAGGTTTGACGAGGGATAGGGGGCCAATATAAGGGCCAAGTACCAGCACCCATCGCACATCATGTGCGCACACCCCCCGACCCCCCCGATCGTCGGAACCCTAATGCGGCCGTTCAGGTTCTCCGACGATGCTCCGACGATGGTGCCTCGGCGAAGAAAAATGTGGCACCAGCACATGCCCGAGCCCAACATGTGCTACCGCAACCCTCGGTTCTGTCTGATCTTAGACTGGGAATGACTCCGTATGCTTAGGCTGGGAATGAACTCCGTATGCCTAAGTCAACCCATGAAACGAGCGTGCGGGTGCTCAACCGGCCAGAGGGGCGGGATGCGCAAGCCGGGGATCGATCGAGTCCCCCTCTGTGTGCTATCGATCCTGCTACCGCAACCCTCAGTCCGGTCCAATCTTACACTTGGAATGAACTCTGTATGCCTAAGCCAACCGACGAAACGAGCGGGCGGGCGAGTGGGCTCTACGTCGGCCAGAGAAACGGGATGCGCAAGCTGTGGATCGATAGGGTGGTAGGTGGGTTTAGGCACATCTTCATATTTCAGCATGCCAATGTCATTTTTATGGCTTGTAAATTCATACAATGGTCCCTTAGACTAAGAATGAGCTCCATATGCCTAAGCCATTTTTTTGGCTTGCAAATCTGATCTTAGACTAGGAATGAGCTCCATATGCCTAAGCCAACCGATGAAACGAGTGGACGGGCGGACGGACGGGCTCTACGCCGGCCAGAGAGACGGGATGCACAAGCCTTGAATCAATAGCGTGGCAGGTGGGATTAGGTACATCTTTATATTTCTACGTGCCAATGCCATTTTTATTGCTTGAAAATTCATACAATGGTCCCTTAAGCCTTCACGTGAAGTTTCATGGCAAGATTACTCGTTTTCTATTTTTCACGATTTTTGAAACTTTTTGCGGTTCAGGATTTTCTAAAATTTTTTCAGAAGGAGTTTTGGGCCCAAACTTGATAGACCTGATCCTTGTATTTTTGTTTGCATGCACAAAAAATTCAGCTAAAAACTCGAAGTGTATAAGATTTTGTGACCATTTGAAAAAAGTATCCCCATTTCAGACACTTTAATTGCTACTGACAGCAAACCTGTAAAATCTCAAATGCTCTTTAAGGGGGTGTGAGTTCTCAAGGTTTGATGAGGTATAGGGGGCCAATATAAGGGCCAAGTACCAGCACCCATCCCACATCATGTGCGCACACCCCCACCCCCCGACCCGCCCGATCACCGAAACCATAATGCCATCGGTCAGGTTCTCTGACGATGCTCCAATGATGGTGCTTCGATGAAGAAAAATGCGGCACCAGCACATGCCCGAGCCCAGCATGTGCTGTCGTAACCCTTGGTCCGGTCTGATCTTAGACTGGGAATGAACTGCGTATGCTTAGGCTAGGAATGAACTCCGTATGCCTAAGTCAACCCACGAAACAAGTGTGCGGGCGCTCAGCCGGCCAGAGGGGCGGGATGCGCAAGCCGGGGATCGGCCTGGTCCCCCTCCACGTGCTACCGATCCTGCTGCAACAACCCTATGTCCGGTCTGATCTTAGACTGTAAATGAACTCCGTATGCCTAAGCCAACCGATGAAACAAGCGGGTGGGCGGGTGGGAGGGCAAGATGCGCAAGCTGGGGTCCGATCGGGTCCCCCTCTACGTGCTGCCGATCCTACTGCCACAACCCTCAGTCCGATCTGATCTTAGACTGGGAATGAACTCTGTATGCCTAAGCCAACCGACGAAACGAGAAGGCAGGCGGGCGGGCGGGCGGGCGGGCAATACGCCAGCCAGAGAGATGGGATGGGCAAGCCGTGGATCGGTAGGGTGGTAGGTGGGTTTAGGCACATCTTGATATTTCTGCATGCCAATACCGTTTTTATGGCTTGTAAATTCATACAATGGTCCCTTAAGCCTTCATGTGAAGTTTCATGGCAAGACGACTCGTTTTCTATTTTTCATAATTTTTGAAACTTTTTACGATTTGGGATTTTTTAAAATTTTTTCGGAAGGATTTTTGACCCCAAACTTGGTAGACATGATCCTTGTATTTTTTTTGGCGCGCACAAAAAAATTCAGCTAAAAACTCGAAGTGCACAAGATTTTGTGACCATTTGAAAAAAGTATCCCCATTTTAGACACTTTAATGGCTACTGGCAGCAAACCTGTAAAATCTCAAATGCTCTTTAAGGGGGTGTGAGTTCTCAAGGTTTGATGAGGGATAGGGGGCCAATATAATGGCCAAGTACCAGCACCCATCGCACATCCTGTGCGCACACCCCCCCGACCCCCCCGATCGCCGAAACCCAAATGCCGTCGGTCAGGTTCTCCGGCGATGCTCCGACGATGGTGCCCCGACGAAGAAAAATACGGCACCAGCACATGCCTGAGTCTAGCATGTGCTGCCGCAACCGTCGGTCTGGTCCGATCTTAAACCGGGAATGAGCTCTGTACGTCGAAGTCAACCCACGAAACTTGCGTGGGAGTGCTTAACCGGCCAGAGGGGCGGGATGTGCAAGCCGGGGATCGATCGGGTCCCCTTCTAGGTGCTACCGATCTTGCTGCCGCAACCCTCGGTTCGATCCGATCTTAGACTTGGAATGATCTCTGTATGCCTAAGTCAACCCACAAAATGAGAGTGCGAGCGCTCAGCAGACCAGAGGGGCGGGATGCGCGAGTCGAGGATCGGTTGGGTCCCCCTCTGCGTGCTACCAATCTTGCTGCCACAACCCTCAGTCTGGTTTGATCTTACACTGGGAATGAACTCCGTATGCCTAAGCCAACCGACGAAATGAGCTGGCAGGCGGGCGGGCGGGCACTATGCCGGTCAGAGAGACGAGATGCACAAGTCGTGGATCGATAGGTTGGTAGGTGGGTTTAGGCACATCTTTAAATTTCTGCATTCCAATGCCATTTTTATGTCTTGTAAATTCATACAATGGTCCCTTAAGCCTTCACGTGAAGTTTCATGGCAAGACGACTCGTTTTCTATTATTCACGATTTTTGAAACTTTTTACGGTTCGAGATCTTTTAAAATTTTTTTGAAAGGAGTTTTGGCCCCAAACTTGGTAGACGTGATCCCTGTATTTTTGTTGGCTTGCACAAAAAAATTCAGCTGAAAACTCAAAAGGGTACAAGATTTTGTGATCATTTCAAAAAAGTGTCCCCATTTCAGACACTTTAATAGCTACTGGCAGCAAACCTGTAAAATCTCAAATGCTCTTTAAGGGGTGTGAGTTCTCAAGGTTTGATGAGGGATAGGGAGTCAATATAGGGGCCAAGTACCAGCACCCATCGCACATCATGTGCACACAACCCCCCCCCCCCCGCCCCCCCCGATCGTCGGAACCCCAATGCCGTCGGTCAGGTTCTCTAGCGATGCTCTGGCGATGGTGCCCCGACGAAGAAAAATACGACACCAGCACATGCCCGAGCGTAGCATGTGCTACTGCCACCCTTGGTCCAGTCCGGTCTTAGACTGGGAATGAATTCCGTATGCCTAATTCAACCCACGAAACGAGCGTATGGGTGCTCAGCTGGCCAGAGGGGTGGGTTACGCAAGTCGGGGATCGGTCGGGTCCCTCTCTGCGTGCTGTTGATCCTGCTGCTTCAACCCTCGGTTCGGTCTGATCTTAGATTGGGAATGAACTCCGTATGCCTAAGCCAACCGACGAAACGAGCGGGCGGGTGGGCAGGCAGACACTACGCCTGCCAGAGCGACGGGATGCGCAAGCGATGGATCGATAGGGTGGTAGGTGGGTTTAGGTACATCTTTATAATTTTGGGTGGCAATGCCATTTTTATGGCTTGTAAATTCATACAATGGTCCTTTAAGCCTTCACGTGATGTTTCATGGCAAGACAACTCGCTTTCTATTTTTCATGATTTTTGAAACTTTTTGTGGTTCGGGATTTTTTAAAATTTTTTCAGAAGGAGTTTTGGCCCCAAACTTGGTAGGCATGATCCTTGTATTTTTGTAGGCATGCATAAAAAAATTTAGCTAAAAACTCAAAGTGTACAAGATTTTGTGACCATTTGAAAAAAGTGTCCCCATTCTAGACACTTTAATGGTACTGGCAGCAAACCTGTAAAATCTCAAATGCTCTTTAAGGGGGTGTGAGTTCTCAAAGTTTGATGAGGGATAGGGGACCAATATAAAGGCCAAGTACCAGCACCCATCGCACATCATGTGCGCACACCCCCCCGGCCCCCCCGATCGTCGGAACCCCAATGCCGCCGGTCAGGTTCTCCGGCGATGCTCCGACGATGGTGCCCCGGGGAAGAAAAATGTGGCACCAGCACATGCCTAAGCCTAGTATGTGCTGCCACCACCTTCGGTGTGGTCCGATCTTAGACTGGGAATCAACTCCGTATGCTTAGACTAGGAATGAACTCCGTATGCCTAAGTTAACTCATGAAACGAGTGTACGGCACTCAGCCGGCCAGAGGGGTGGGATGCGCAAGCCGGGGATCGGTCGGGTCCCCCTCTGTGTGCTGCTGATCTTGCTGCTGCAACCCTCAATCCAGTCCAATCTTAGACTGGGAATGAACTTCGCATGCCTAAGCCAACCGACAAAACGAGGGGGCAAGCGGGCTGGCGGGCACTACGCCGGCCAGAGAGAGGGGATGCGCAAGCCGTGGATTGATAGGGTGGTAGGTGGGTTTAGGAACATCTTCATATTTCTGCGTGCCAATGCCGTTTTTATGGCTTGTAAATTCATACCATGCTCCCTTAAGCCTTCACGTGAAGTTTCATGGCAAGACGACTCGTTTTCTATTTTTCACGATTTTTGAAACTTTTTGCGGTTCGGGATTTTTTAAAATTTTTTCGGATGGATTTTTGGCCCCAAACTTGGTAGATGTGATCCTTGTATTTTTGTTGGCATGCACAAAAAAATTCAGCTAAAAACTCGAAGTGTATAAGATTTTGTGACCATTTGAAAAAAGTGTCCCCATTTCAGACACTTTAATGGCTACTGGCAGCAAACCTGTAAAATCTCGAATGCTCTTTAAAGGGGTGTGAGTTCTCGAGGTTTGATGAGGGATAGGGGTCCAATATAAGGGCCAAGTACCAGCACCCATCGCACATCATGTGCGGACACCCCCGCGGCCCCCCCAATCGCCGGAACCCCAATGCCGTCGGTCAGGGTCTCCGGCGATGGTGCCCCGGTGAAGAAAAATCCGGCACCAGCACATGCCCAAGCCCAGCATGTGCTGCTGCAACCCTCGGTCTGGTCCGATCTTAGATTGGGAATGAACTCCGTATGCTTAGACTGGGAATCAACCCGTATGCCAAAGTCAACCCACGAAATGAGCGAGCGGGCGCTAAGCCAGCTAGAGGGGTGGGATGCGCGAGTCGACGATCAGCCGGGTCCCCCTCTGTGTGCTGTCGATCCTGCTGCCGCAACCTTTGGTCTGATCTGATCTTAGACTGGGAATGAACTCCATTTGCCTAAGCCAACTGACAAAACGAGCGGGCGGGCAGACAGGCGGGCACTACGTCGGCCAAAGAGGCGGGATGCGCAAGCCGTGGATCAATAGGGTGGTAGGTGGGTTTAGGCACATCTTCATATTTCTGCATGCCAATGCCATTTTTATGGCCTGTAAATTCATACAATGGTCCCTTAAACCTTCACGTGAAGTTTCATGGCAAGACGACTCGTTTTCTATTTTTGAAGATTTTCGAAACTTTTTGCGGTTCGAGATTTTTTAAAATTTTTTCGGAAGGGTTTTAGCCCCAAACTTTGTAGACGTAATCCTTGTATTTTTGTTGGCATGCATAAAAAAATGCAGCTAAAAACTCGAAGTGTACAAGATTTTGTGACCATTTGGAAAAAGTGTCCCCATTTTAGACACTTTAATTCCTACTGGAAGCAAACCTGTAAAATCTCAAATGCTCTTTAAGGGGGTGTGAGTTCTCGAGGTTTGATGAGGGATAGGGAGCCAATATAAGGGCCAAGTATGAGCACCCATCGTACATCATGTGCGCACACACCCCCCCGGCCCCTCCGATCGTCGGAACCCCAATGCCGTCGGTCAGGTTCTCCGGCGATGATGCCTCGGTGAAAAATAATACGGCACCGGCACATGCCTAAGCCCAACATTTGTGGCCGCAACCCTCGGTCCGGTCTGCTCTTATACTGGGAATGAACTCTGTACGCTTAGACTGGAAATGAACTCCATATGCCTAAGTCAACCCATGAAACGAGCGTACGGGCGCTCAGTCGACCAGAGGGGTGGGATGCGCAAGCCGAGGATCGGTCAGGTCCAACTCTACGTACTACCGATCCTACTGTCATAACCCTCAGTCCGGTCTGATCTTAGACTGGAATGAACTCCGCATGCCTAAGCCAACCGACGAAACGAGCGGGCGGGCGGGCGGGCAGGCACTATGCCGGCCAGAGAGACGGGATGCGCAGGCCGTGAATCGATAGGGTGGTAGGTGAGTTTAGGCACATCTTCATATTTCTACGTGCCAATGCCATTTTTATGGCTTGTAAATTCATACAATGGACCCTTAAGCCTTCACGTAAAGTTTCATTTCAAGATGACTCATTTTCTATTTTTCACGATTTTTGAAACATTTTACGGTTCGGGATTTTTTAAAATTTTTTGGAAGGAGCTTTGGCCCCAAACTTGGTAGACGTGATCCTTGTATTTTTGTTGGCAAGCATAAAAAAATTCAACTAAAAACTCGAACTGTACAAGATTTTGTAACCATTTGAAAAAGTGTCCCCATTTCAGACACTTTAATGGCTACTGGCAGCAAACCTGGAAAATCTCAAATGCTCCTTAAGGGGGTGTGAGTTCCCGAGGTTTGATGAGGGATAGGTGGCCAATATAAGGGCCAAGTACCAGCACACTTCGCATATCATGTGCGCACACCCCCCCGCCCCCCGATCGCCGGAACCGCAATGCCGTCGGTCAGGTTCTCCGACGATGCTCCGGTGATGGTGCCCTAGCGAAGAAAAATGCGACACCAGCACATGCCCGAGCCCAGCATGTGCTACCGTAACCCTCGGTCCGATTCGATCTTAGACTGGAAATGAACTCCGTATGCTTAGACTGGGAATGAACTCCATATGCCTAAGTCAACCCACAGAAATAGCATGCGGGTGCGCAGCTGCCAGAGGAGTGGGATGCGCAAGTCGGGGATCGGTCGGATCCCCCTTTACGTGCTATCGATCCTACTGCCACAACCCTCAGTCCGGTCTGATCTTAGACTGGGAATGAACTCCATATGCATAAGCCAACCGACAAAACGAGCGGGCGGGCACTACGTCGGCCAGAGAGATAGGATGCGCAAGCCGTGGATCGATAGGGTGGTAGGTGGGTTTAGGCACATCTTCATATTTCTGTGTGCCAATGCCATTTTTATGGCTTGTAAATTCATACAATGGTCCCTTAAGCCTTCACGTGAAGTTTCATGGCAAGACGACTCGTTTTCTATTTGTCACGATTTTCAAAACTTTTTACGGTTCAGGATTTTTTAAAATTTTTTCGGAAGGATTTTTGGCCCCAAACTTGGTATCTTTGATCCTTGTATTTTTTTTTGCATGTACAAAAAAATTCAGCTAAAAACTCGAAGTGTACAAGATTTTGTGACCATTCAAAAATAGTGTCCCCATTTCAGACACTTTAATGGCTACTGGCAGCAAACCTGTAAAATCTCAAATACTCTTTAAGGGGGTGTGAGTTCTCGAGGTTTGATGAGGGATAGGGGGCCAATATAAGGGCCAAGTGCCAGCACCCATCACACATCATGTGCGCACACCCCACCGGCCCCCCCGATCGCCGAAACCCCAATGCGGCTAGTCTGGTTCTCCGACAATGCTCCAGCGATGGTGCCCTGGCGAAGAAAAATGCGGCACCAGCACATGCCCGAGCCCAGCATGTGCTGCAGCAACCCTCAATCCGGTCCAATCTTAGATTGGGAATGAAATCGGAATGCTTAGATTGGGAATGAACTCCGTATGCCTAAGCCAACCCATGAATGAGCGTGCGGGCGCTCAGTCGGCCAGAGGGGCGGGATGCGTAAGCCGGGGATCAGCTGGGTCCCCCTCTGCATGCTGCTGCAACGCTTGGGCTGGTCCAATCTTAGACTGGGAATGAACTCCGTATGCATAAGCCAACTGACGCAACGAGCGGGTGGGCACTACGCCGGCCAGAGAGACGGGATGCGCAAGCGGTGGATTAATAGGGTGGTAGGTGGGTTTAGGCACATCTTCATATTTCTACATGCCAATGCCATTTTTGTGGCTTGTAAATTCATACAATGGTCCCTTTAGCCTTCACGTGAAGTTTCATGGCAAGACGACTCGTTTTCTATTTTTCACGATTTTCAAAAGCTTTTACGGTTCAAGATTTTTTAAAAATTTTTCGGAAGGAGTTTTGGTCCCAAAATTGGTAGCCGTGATCCTTGTATATTTGTTTGCATGCACAAAAAAATTCAGCTAAAAACTCGAAGTGTACAGGATTTTGTGACCATTCAAAAATAGTGTCCCCATTTCAAACACTTTAATGGCTACTGGCAGCAAACCTGTAAAATCTCAAATACTCTTTAAGGGGGTGTGAGTTCTCCAGGTTTGATGAGGGATAGGGGGCCAATATAAAGGCCAAGTACCAGCACCCATCGCACATCATGTGCGCACACCCCACCGGCCCTCCCGATCGCCGAAACCCCAATGCGGCCAGTCAGGTTCTCCGACAATGCTCTAGCGATGGTGCCCCAGCGAAGAAAAATGCGGCACCAGCACATGCCCGAGCCCAGGATGTGCTGCAGCAACCCTCAGTCTGGTCCAATCTTAGACTGGGAATGAACTCCGTATGCTTAGATTGGGAATGAACTCCGTATGCCTAAGCCAACCCACTAAACGAGCGTGCGGGCGCTCAGTCGACCAGAGGGGCGGGATGCGCAAGCCGGGGATCAGCTGGGTCCCCCTCTATGTGCTGCCGCAATGCTCGGTCTGGTCCGATCTTAGACTAGGAATGAACTCCGTATGCATAAGCCAACTGACGAAACGAGCGGGCAGGCACTACGCCGGCCAGAGAGACGGGATACGCAAGCTGTGGATCGATAGGGTGGTAGGTGGGTTTAGGCACATCTTCATATTTCTACATGCCAATGCCATTTTTGTGGCTTGTAAATTCATACAATGGTCCTTTTAGCCTTCACGTGAAGTGTCACGGCAAGACGACTTGTTTTCTATTTTTCATGATTTTTGAAACCTTTTGCGGTGCGGGATTTTTTAAAATTTTTTCGAAAGTAATTTTGGCCCCAAACATGGTAGACGTGATCCTTGTATTTTTTTTGGCATGCACAAAACAATTCAGCTAAAAACTCGAAGTGTACAAGATTTTGTGACCATTTGAAAAAAGTGTCCCCATTTCAAACACTTTAATGGCTACTGGCAGCAAACCTATAAAATCCCAAATGCTCTTTAAGGGGGTGTGAGTTCTCGTGGTTTGATGAGGGACAGGGGTTAATATTAGGGCCAAGTACAAGAACCCATCGCACATCATGTGTGCACACCCCCCGGCCCCCCCGATCGCCAGAACCCCAATGCCATCGGTTAGGTTCTCCAGTGATGCTCCGGTGATTGTGCCCCGGTGAAGAAAAATGTGGCACCAGCACATGCTCGAGCCCAGCATGTGCTGCCACAACCCTCAGTCTGATCCGATCTTAGACTGGGAATGAACTCTGTATGCTTAGACTGGGAATGAAGTCATATGCCTAAGTCAACCCATGAAATGAGCTTGCGGGCACTCAGCCGGCCGAAAGGATGTGCAAGCCGGGGATCGACCGGGTCCCCCTCTACGTGCTGTCGATCCTACTGCTGCAACCCTCAGTTCGGTCTTATCTTAGACTGGGAATGAACTCCGTATGCCTAAGCCAGTCGAACAAACGAGCGGGGGGACGGGATGCGCAAGCTGTGGATCGATAGGGTGGTAGGTGGGTTTAGGCTCATCTTCATATTTCTGCATGCCAATGCCATTTTTATGGCTTGTAAATTCATACAATGGGCGCTTAAGCCTTCACATGAAATTTCATGGCAAGACGACTCGTTTTCTATTTTTCACGATTTTTGAAACTCTCTGTGGTTCGGGATTTTTTAAAATTTTTTCAGAAGGAATTTTTGCCCCAAACTCGGTAGACGTGATCCTTGTATTTTTGTTGGCATGCACAAAACATTTCAGCTAAAAACTCGAAGTGTACCAGTTTTTGTGACCATTTGAAAAAAGTGTCCCCATTTTAGACGCTTTAATGGCTACTGGCAGCAAACCTGTAAAATCTAAAATGCTCTTTAAGGGGGTGTGAGTTCTCAAGGTTTGATGAGGGATAGGGGGATAATATAGGGGCCAAGTACCAGAACCCATCGCACATCATGTGCGCACACCCCCCGACCCCCCGATCGTCAAAACCTCAATGCCGTCGATCAGGTTCGCTGGTGATGCTCTGGCGATGCTCTGGCGATGATGCCCCGACGAAGAAAAATTCGGCACCAGCACATGCCCGAGCCCAGCATGCACTATCGCAATCCTCGGTCTGGTCCGATCTTAGACTGGGAATGAACTCCATATGCTTAGACTGGGAATGAACTCCGTATGCCTAAGTCAACCCACGAAACGAGCATGCAGGCGATCAGTCGGCTAGAGGGGTGGGATGCGTAAGCCGAGGATCGATCGGGTTCCTCTCTGCATGCTGTCGATCCTACTACCGTAACCCTTGATCCGGTCTGATCTTAGACTGGGAATGAACTCCGTATGCCTAAGCCAAACCGACGAAACGAGCGGGCGGGCAGGCACTATGCCGGCCAGAGAGACGGGATGCGCAAGCCGTGGATCGATATGGTGGTAGGTGGGTTTAGGCACATCTTCATATTTCTACGTGCCAATGCCAATTTTATGGCTTGTAAATTCATACAATGGTCCCTTAAGCCTTCACATGAAGTTTCATTGCAAGACGACTCGTTTTCTATTTTTCACGATTTTTGAAACTTTTTACGGTTCGAGAATTTTTAAAATATTTTTAGAAGGAGTTTTGGCCCCAAACATGGTAGACGTGATCCTTGTATTTTTGTTGGCATGCACAAAACAATTCAGCTAAAAACTCGAAGTGTACAAGATTTTGTGACCATTTGAAAAAAGTGTCCCCATTTCAGACAATTTAATGGCTACTGGCAGCAAACCTGTAAAATCTCAAATGCTCTTTAAGGGGGTGTTAGTTCTCGCAATTTGATGAGGGATAGGGGGCCATTATAAGGGCCAAGTACAAGAACCCATTGCACATCATGTGCCACACCCCCCCGACCCCCCGATCGTCGAAACCTCAATGCCGCCGGTCAGGTTCTCCTGTCATGCTCCAGCGAAGAAAAATGCGACACCAGCACATGCCCGAGCCCAGCATGTGCTGCCCAACCCTCGGTCCGGTCCGATCTTAGATTGGGAATGAACTCCATATGCCTAGACTAGGAATGAACTCCGTATGCCTAAGTCAACCCATGAAACGAGCGTGCGGGCGCTCCGCCGACCAGAGGGGTGGGATGCGCAAGCCGGGGATCGACCAAGTCCCCCTTTGCATGCTACCGATCCTGTTACCGCAACCCTCAGTCCGATCCGATCTTAGACTGAGAATGAACTCCGTATGCCTAAGCCAACCGACGAAACGAGCAAGCGGGCGGGTGGGCAGGTGGACGGTCGGGCACTATGTCGGCCAGAGAGACAGGATGCGCAAGCCATGGATCGATAGGGTGGTAGGTGGGTTTAGGCACATCTTCATATTTCTATGTGCCAATGCCAGTTTTATGGCTTGTAAATTCATACAATGGTCCCTTAAGCCTTCACGTGAAGTTTCATTGCAAGACGACTCGTTTTCTATTTTTCACGATTTTTGAAACCTTTTGCGGTTTCAGATTTTTTAAAATTTTTTCGGAAGGATTTTTGGCCCCAAACTTGGTAGACGTGATCCTTGTATTTTTTTTGGCATGCACAAAAAAATTCAGCTAAAAACTCGAAGTGTAAAAGATTTTGTGACCATTAGAAAAAAGTGTCCCCATTTCAGACACTTTAATGGCTGCTGGCAGCAAACCTGTAAAATCTCAAATGCTCTTTAAGGGGGTGTGAGTTCTCACAGTTTGATGTGGGATAGAGGGCCAATATAAGGGCCAAGTACCAGCACCCATCGATCATCATGTGCGCACATCCCCCGACCCCTCGATCACAGGAACCCCAATTTCGTCGGTCAGGTTTTCTGGCAATGGTGCCCCGGTGAAGAAAAATGCGACACCAGCACATGCCCGAGCCCAGCATGTGCTGCCGCAACCCTCGTCTGGTTCGATCTTAGATTGGGAATGAACTCTGTATGCTTAGATTGGGAATGAACTCCGTATGCCCAAGTCAAATTACGAAACGAGCGTGCGAGCGCTCAGCCGGCCAATGGGGTGAGATGCGTAAGCCGGGGATCGGTCGGGTCCCCCTCTACGTGCTGCCAATCCTACTGCCGTAACCCTCGGTCTGGTTCAATCTTAGACTGAGAATGAACTTCGTATACCTAAGCCAACCGACAAAACAAGCGAGCAGGCAGGTGACGGGATGCGCAAGCCGTGGATTGACAGGGTGGTAGGTGGGTTTAGGCACATCTTCATATTTCTGTGGGCCAATGGCATTTTTATGGCTTGTAAATTCATACAATGGTCCCTTAAGCCTTCACGTGAAGTTTCATGGCAAGACGACTCATTTTTTATTTTTCATGATTTTTGAAACTTTTTGCGGTTTGGGATTTTTTTAACTTTTTTCGGAAGAATTTTTGGCCCCAAACTTGGTAGACATGATCCTTGTATTTTTATTGGCATGCATAAAAAAATTCAGCTAAAAACTCGAAGTGTACAACATTTTGTGACCATTTGAAAAGAGTGTCCCCATTTCAGACACTTTAATGGCTACTGGCAGCAAACCTGTAAAATCTCAAATGCTCTTTAAGGGGGTGTGAGTTCTCGCAGTTTGATGTGGGATAGGGGGCCAATATAAAGGCCAAGTACCAGCACCCATTGCTCATCATGTGTGCACACCCCCTCGGCCCCCCCGATCGCCGGAACCCCAATTTTGCCGGTCAGGTTCTTCGACGATGATGCCCCGATGAAGAAAAATGCGGCACCAGCACATGCCCGAGCCCAGCATGTGCTGCCATAACCCTCGGTCCAGTCCGATCTTAGATTGGGAATGAACTCTATATGCTTAGATTGGGAATGAACTCCGTATGCCCAAGTCAAATTACGAAACGAGCGCGTAAGCGCTCAGCCTGCCAGTGGGGTGAGATGCGTAAGCCGGGGATCGGCCGGGTCCCCCTCTGCGTGCTGTCGATCCTATTGCCGTAACCCTTGGTCCGGTCTGATCTTAGACTGGGAATGAACTCCGTATGCCTAAGCCAATCGATGAAACAAGCGGGCGGGCGGGCGGGAGGGCACTATGCCGACCAGAGACACGGGATGCGCAAGCCGTGGATCGACAGGGTGGTAGGTGGGTTTAGGCACATCTTCATATTTCTGTGCACCAATGGCATTTTTATGGCTTGTAAATTCATACAATGGTCCCTTAAGCCTTCACGTGAAGTTTCATGGCAAGACGACTCATTTTTTATTTTTCATGATTTTTGAAACCTTTTGCGGTTTGGGATTTTTTAAAATTTTTTTGAAGGGATTTTTGGCCCCAAACTTGGTAGACATGATCCTTGTATTTTTGTTGGCATGCACAAAAACATTCAGCTAAAAACTCGAAGTGTACAAGATTTTGTGACCATTTGAAAAGAGTGTCCCCATTTCAGACACTTTAATGGCTACTGGCAGAAAACCTATAAAATCTCAAATGCTGTTTAAGGGGGTGTGAGTTCCCGAGGTTTGATGAGGGATAAGGGGCCAATATAAGGGCCAAGTACCAGCGCCCATCGCACATCATGTGCGCGCACCCCCCCGGGCCCCCCGATCATCGGAACCCCAATGCCACTGGTCAGGTTCTCCGGTGATGCTCTGGCGATGGTGCCCCGACAAAGAAAAATGCATCACCAGCACATGCCCGAGCCCAGCATGTGCTCTCGCAACCCTTGGTCTGGTCCGATCTTAGACTGGGAATGAGCTCCGTATGCTTAGACTGGGAATGAACTCTATATGCCTAAGTAAACCCACGAAATGAGCGTACGGGCACTCAGCCGGCTAGTGGGACGGGACGCACAAGCCGGGGATCGACTCGGTTTCCCCTCTACGTGCCGTCAATCCTACTGCCGCAACCCTCGGTCTGGTCTGATCTTAGACTGGGAATGAACTCCGTATGCCTAAGCCAATTGACGAAACAAGCGGGTGGGCGAACGGGCACTACGCCAGCCAGAGAGACGGGATACGCAAGCCGTGGATCGATAGGGTGGTAGGTGGGTTTAGGCACATCTTCATACTTCTATGTGCCAATGCCATTTTTATGGCTTGTAAATTCATACAATGGTCCCTTAAGCCTTCACGTGAAGTTTCATGGCAAGACGACTCGTTTTCTATTTTTCACGATTTTTGAAACTTTTTACGGTTTGGGATTTTTTTTAATTTTTTCAGAAGGATTTTTGGTTCCAAACTTGGTAGACGTGATCCTTGTATTTTTTTTTGCATGCAAAAAAAAATTCAGCTAAAAAATCGAAGCGTACAAGATTTTGTGACCATTTGAAAAAAGTGTCCCCATTTCAGACACTTTAATGGCTACTGGCAGCAAACCTGTAAAATCTCAAATGCTCTTTAAGGGGGTGTGAGTTCGAGGTTTGATGAGGGATAGGGGGCCAATATAAGGGCCAAGTACCAGCACCCATCGCACATCATGTGCGCACACCCCCCAGCCCCCCGATCTTCGGAACCCAAATGCTGTCGGTCAGGTTCTCCGGCGATGCTCCGACGATGGTGCCCCGACAAAGAAAAATACGTCACCAGCACATGCCCGAGCCCAGCATATGCTATCGCAACCCTTGGTCTGGTCCGATCTTAGACTGGGGATGAACTCCATATGCTTATACTGGGAATGAACTCCGTATGCCTAAGTCAACCCACGAAACGAGCGTGCGGGCACTCAGCCGGCTAGAGGGGCGGGATGCGCAAGCCGGGGATTGGTCGGGTTCCCCCTCTGCGTGCTGTCTATCCTGCTACCACAACCTTCGGTCTAGTCTGATCTTAGACTGGGAATGAACTCCGTATGCCTAAGCCAACCGACGAAACGAGAGGCAGGCGGGCGGGTGGGCGAGCGGGCACTACGCCGGCCAGAGAGACGGGATGCGCAAGCCGTGAATTGATAAGGTGGTAGGTTGGCTTAGGCACATCTTCATATTTCTGCATGCCAATGCATTTTTATGGCTTGTAAATTCATACAATGGTCCCTTAAGGCTTCACATGAAGTTTCATGGCAAGACGACTCGTTTTCTATTTTTCATGATTTTTGAAACTTTTTGCGGTTCGGGATTTTTTTAAAATTTTTTCTGAAGGATTTTTGGCCCCAAACTTGGTGGACACGATCCTTGTATTTTTGTTGGCAAGCACAAAAAAATTCAGCTAAAATCTCAAAGTGTATAAGATTTTGTGACCATTTGAAAAAAGTGTCCCCATTTCAAACACTTTATTGGCTGCTGGCAGCAAACCTATAAAATCTCAAATGCTCTTTAAGGGGGTGTGAGTTCCCGAGGTTTAATGAGGGATAGGGGGTGAATATAAGGGCCAAGTACCAGCACACATCGCACATCATGTGTGCAAACCCCCCCGCCCCCCCGATGGCCGAAACCTCAATGTCGCCGGTCAAGTTCTTCGGCGATGGTGCCACTGCGAAGAAAAATGCGGCACTAGCGCATGCCCAAGCCCAGCATGTGTTGCCGCAACCCTCGGTCTGGTCCGATCATAGACTGGGAATGAACTCCGTATGCTTAGACTGGAATGAACTCCGTATGCCTAAGTCAACCCACGAAACGAGCGTGCGGCCGCTGTACCGGCTAGAGGGACGGGATGCGCAATCCAGGGATCGGTCGGGTCCCCCTCTGCGTGCTGCCGATCTTGCTGCCGCAACCCTCATTCTGGTCTGATCTGAGACTGGGAATGAACTCCGTATGCCTAAGCCAACCGACAAAACGAGCGGGCAGGCACTACGTCGGCCAGAGAGATGGGATAAGCAAGCCGTGGATCGATAGGGTGGTAGGTGGGTTTAGGCACATCTTCATACTTCTGCGTGCCAATGCCATTTTTATGGCTTGTAAATTCATACAATGGTCCCTTAAGCCTTCACGTGAAGTTTCATGGCAAGACGACTCGTTTTCTATTTCTCACGATATTTGAAACTTTTTGCGGTTCGGGATTTTTTAAAATTTTTTCGGAAGGAGTTTTGGCCCCAAGCTTGGTAGACGTGATCCTTGTATTTTTGTTGGCATGCAAAAAAAAATTCAGCTAAAAACTCGAAGTGTACAAGATTTTGTGACCATTTGAAAAAAGTGTCCCCATTTTCAGACACTTTAATGGCTATTGGCAGCAAACCTGTAAAATCTCAAATGCTCTTTAAGTGGGTGTGAGTTCTCAAGGTTTGATGAGGGATAGGGGTCCAATATAAGGGCCAAGTACAAGCACCCATCGCACATCATGTGCGCACACCCCGCCGGCCCCCCCGACCGTCGGAACCCCAATGCCACCGGTCAGGTTCTTTGGTGATGCTCCGACGATGGTGCCCCGATGAATAAAAATGCGTCACCTGCACATGCCTGAGCCCAGAATGTGCTGCCGTAACCCTCGGTCTGGTCCGATCCTAGACTGGGAATGAACTCTGTATGCTTATACTGGGAATGAACTCCGTATGCCTAAGTCAACCCACGGAACGAGTGTGCGGGCGCTCAGCCGGCCAGAGGGGCGGGATGCGCAAGGCGGGGATCGGTCGGGTCCCCCTCTGCGTGCTGCCGGCCCTACTGCCACAACCCTCAGTTTGGTCCAATCTTAGATTGGGAATGAACTCCGTATGCCTAAGCCAACCGATGAAATGAACGGGCGGGCAGGCGGGCAGGGACTACGCCGACCGAGAGACGGGATGCGCAAGCCGTTGATCGATAGGGTGGTAGGTGGGTTTAGGCACATCTTCATATTTCTACATGCCAATGCCATTTTTATGGCTTGTAAATTCATACAATGGTCCCTTAAGCCTTCACGTGAAGTTTCATGGCAAGACGACTCATTTTCTATTTTTCACGATTTTTAAAACTTTTTACTGTTCGGGATTTTTTAAAATTTTTTCGGAAGGATTTTTGGCCCCAAACTTGGTAGACACGATCCTTTTTTTTTTGTTGGCATGCACAAAAAAATTCAGCTAAAAACTCGAAGTGTACAAGATTTTGTGACCATTTGAAAAAAGTGTCCCCATTTCAAACACTTTATTGGCTACTGGCAGCAAACCTGTAAAATCTCAAATGCTCTTTTAGGGGGTGTAAGTTCTCAAGGTTTGATGAGGGATAGGGGGCCAATATAAAGGCCAAGTACCAGCACCCATCACACATCATGTGCGCACACCCCCCCCGGACCCCCGATCGCCGGAACCCCAATGTCGCCAGTCAGGTTCTCCGACGATGCTCTGATGATGGTGCCCCGACGAAGAAAAATGCGGCACCAGCACATGTCCGAGCCCAGCATGTGCTGCCACAACCCTCGGTCCTGTCCCATCTTAGACTGGAAATGAACTCCGTATGCTTAGACTGGGAATGCACTCCGTATGCCTAGTCAAACCACAAAACGAGCGTGCGAGCGCTCAGCCGGCCAGAGGGGCGGGATGCGCAAGTCGGGGATCGATCGGGTCCCCCTCTGTGTGCTACCATAACCCTCGATCTGGTCCGATCTTAGACTAGGAATGAACTCCCTATGCCTAATCCAACCGACGAAACGAATGGACGGACGGACGGGCACTACGTCGGTTAGAGAGTTGGGATGCGCAAGCCGTGGATCGATAGGGTGGTAGGTGGGTTTAGGCACACCTTCATATTTCTGCATGCCAATGCCATTTTTATGGCTTGTAAATTCATACGGTGGTCCCTTAAGCCTTCATGTGAAGTTTCATGGCAAGACGACTCGTTTTCTATTTTTCATGATTCTCAAAACTTTTACAGTTCGGGATTTTTTTAAATTTTTCGTGAGGAGTTTTTACCCCAAACTTGGTAGACGTGATCCTTGTTTTTTTTTTTTGGCATGCACAAAAAATTTCAGCTAAAAACTCGAAGTGTACAAGATTTTGTGACCATTTGAAAAAAGTGTCCCCATTTCAGACACTTTAATGGCTACTGGCAGCAAACCTGTAAAATCTCAAATGCTCTTTAAGGGGGTGTGAGTTCTCGAGGTTTGATGAGGGATAGGGGGCCAATATAAGGGCCAAGTACTAGCACCCATCGTACATCATGTGCGCACACCCCCCTTGGCCCCCCCGATCATCGGAACCCCAATGCGGTCGGTCAGGTTCTCCGGTAATGCTCCGACGATGGTGCCCCTGCGAAGAAAAATGCATCACCAGCACATGCCCGAGCCCAGCATGTGCTACCACAACCCTCGGTCAAGTCCAATCTTAGACTAGGAATGAACTCTATATGCTTAGACTGGGAATGAACTCCGTATGCCTAAGTCAACCCATGAAACAAGTGTGCAGGCGCTGAGCCAGCTAGAGGGATGGGATGCGTAAGTCGGGGATGGGCTGGGTCCCCCTCTAAGTGCTACCGATCCTGCTGCCGCAACCCTCAGTCTGATCCAATCTTAGACTGGGAATGAACTCTGTATGCCTAAGCCAGCCGACGAAACGAGCGAGCAGGTGGGCGGGCACTACGCCGGCCAGAGAGACGGGATACACAAGCCATGGATTGATAAGGTGGTAGGTGGGTTTGAGCACATCTTCATATTTCTGCGTGCCAGTGCCATTTTTATGGCTTGTAAATTCATACAATGGTAACTTAAGCCTTCACGTGAAGTTTCATGGCAAGACGACTCATTTTTTATTTTTCACGATTTTTGAAACTTTTTGCGGTTCGAGATTTTTTAAAATTTTTTTGGGAGGAGTTTTGGCCCTAAACTTGGTAGACGTGATCCTTGAATTTTTTTTGCCAAGCACAAAAAAATTCAGCTAAAAACTCGAAGTGTACAAGATTTTGTGACCATTTGAAAAAAGTGTCTCCATTTCAGACACTTTAATGGCTACTGGCAGCGAACTTGTAAAATCTCAAATGCTCTTTAAGGGGGTATGAGTTCTCGAGGTTTGATGAGGGATAGGGGGCCAATATAAGGGTCAAGTACCAGCACCCATCGCACATCATGTGCGCACACCCCCCCGGCCCGCCCGATCGTCGGAACCCCAATGCTGCCGGTCAGGTTCTCCGGCGATGCTCCGGCGATGGTGCCCCGATGAAGAAAAATGCGGCACCAGCACATGCCCGAGCCTAGCATGCACTGCCGCAACCCTCGCTTCGATCCGATCTTAGACTGGGAATGAACTCTGTATGCTTAGACCGAGAATGAACTCCGTATGCCTAAATCAACCCATGAAACGAACGTGCAGGCGCTCAGCCGGCCATAGGGGCGGGATGCGCAAGCTGGGGATCGGCCGGGTCCCCTCTGCATTTTATCGATCATGCTATCGCAACCCTTGGTCCGGTCCAATCTTAGGCTGGGAATGAACTCCCTATGCCTAAGCCAACCGACGAAACGAGTGGGCGGGCGGGTGGGCACTACGCCGGCCAGAGAGACGAGATGCACATGCCATGGATCGATAGGGTGCTAGGTGGGTTTAGGCACATCTTCATATTTCTGCATGCCAATGCCATTTTTATGGCTTGTAAATATATATAATGGTCCCTTAAGCCTTCACGTGAAGTTTCATGGCAAGACAACTCGTTTTTTATTTTTCACGATTTTTGAAACTTTTTGCGGTTCAGGATTTTTTAAAATTTTTTTGGAAGGAGTTTTGGCCCCAAACTTGGCAGAAGTGATCCTTGTATTTTTGTTGGCACGCACAAAACAATTCAACTAAAAATTCGAAGTGTACAAGATTTTGTGTCCATTGAAAAAAGTGTCCCCATTTCAGACACTTTAATGGCTACTAGCAGCAAACCTATAAAATCTCAAATGCTCTTTAAGGGGGTGTGAGTTCTCGAGGTTTGATGAGGGATAAGGTGCCAATATAAGGGCCAAGTACTAGCACCAATCGCACATCATGTGCACAACCCCCCCGGCCCCCCCGATCACCGAAACCCCAATGCCATCGGTCGGGTTCTCCGATGATACTCCGACGATGGTGACCCGACGAAGAGAAATACGGCGCCAGCACATGCTCGAGCCTAGCTTGTGCTGTCGCAACCCTCGGTCCGGTCCGATCTTAGACTGGCAATGAACTCCGTATGCCTAAGTCAACCCATGAAATTAGCGTGCGGGCGCTCAGCCGGTCAAAGGGGAGGGATGCACAAGCTGGGGATCAACCGGGTCCCCCTCAGTCTGGTCCGATCTTAGACAGGGAATGAACTCCGTATGCCTAAGACAACCGATGAAACAAGCGGGTGGGCGGGCAGGCACTACGCCGATCAGAGAGACGGGATGCGCAAGTCGTTGATCGATAGGGTGGTAGGTGGGTTTAGGCACATCTTCATATTTCTACGTGCCAATGCCATTTTTATGGCTTGTAAATTCATACAATGGTCCCTTAAGCCTTCATGTGATGTTTCATGGCAAGACGAATCGTTTTCAATTTTTCATGATTTTTGAAACTTTTTACTGTTCGGGATTTTCTAAAATTTTTTCGAAAGGAGTTTTGGCCACAAAATTGGTAGATGTGATCCTTCTACTTTTATTAGCACGCACAAAAAAATTCAGCTAAAAATTCGAAGTGTACAAGATTTTGTGACCATTTGAAAAAGGTGTCCCCATTTCAGACACTTTAATAGCTACTGGCAGCAAACCTGTAAAATCTCAAGTGCTCTGACGAAGAAAAATGCACCGAAACAAATGGGCGGGCGGGCGGGGATCAACCGGGTCCCCCTCTACGTGTTGCCGATCTTGCTGCCGCAACCCTCGGTCTGGTGTGATCTTAGACTGGGAATGAACTCCGTATGCCTAAGCCAACCGATGAAACGAGCGGGCGGGCGGGCGGGCGGTCACTACGTCGGCCAGAGAGATAGGATGCGCAAGCCGTGGATCGATAGGGTGGTTGGTGGGTTTAGGCACATCTTCATATTTCTATGTGCCAATGCCATTTTTATGGCTTGTAAATTCATACAATGGTCCCTTAAGCCTTCACGTGAAGTTTCATGGCAAGACGAATCGTTTTCAATTTTTCACGATTTTTGAAACTTTTTACGGTTCAAGATTTTTTTAAATTTTTTCGAAAAGAGTTTTGGCCCCAAACATTGTAGAGGTGATCCTTGTATTTTTGTTGGCATGCGCAAAAAAATTCAGCTAAAAACTCGAAGCGTACAAGATTTTGTGACCACTTGAAAAAAGTGTCCCTATTTCAGACACTTTAATGGCTACTAGCAGCAAACCTGTAAAACTCAAATGCTCTTTAAGGGGGTGTGAGTTCTCAAGGTTTTATGAGGGATAGGGGGCCAATATAAGGGCCAAGTACCATCACCCATCGCACATCATGTGCACACACCCCCTGGCCCCCCCGATCACCGGAACCCCAATCCCGTCGGTCAGGTTCTCCGGCGATGCTCCGTCAATGGTGCCTTGGCAAAGAAAAATTCGGCACCAGCACATGCCCGAGCCCAGCATGTGCTACTGCAACCCTCGGTCTAATCCGATCTGAGACTGGGAATGAAGTAGGCATGCTTAGACTGGGAATGAACTCCGTATGCCTAAGTCAACCCACGAAACGAGCGTGCGGGCGCTCAGCCGGCCAGAGGGGCAGGATGCCCAACCGGGGATCGGTCGGTTCCCCCTCTGCGTGTTGCTGATCTTGCTACCACAACCCTCAGTCTGGTGTGATCTTAGACTGGGAATGAACTCCGTATGCCTAAGCCAACCGACGAAACGAGCGGGCAAACGGGCACTACGCCGGCCAAAGAGACGGGATGCGCAAGCC
The DNA here is from genome assembly GCF_047325235.1 of Durio zibethinus. Taxonomy (NCBI): domain Eukaryota; kingdom Viridiplantae; phylum Streptophyta; class Magnoliopsida; order Malvales; family Malvaceae; genus Durio; species Durio zibethinus. The sequence continues at coordinate 23,071,908 of NC_143163.1, forward strand.
GTGGATCGATAGGGTGGTAGGTGGGTTTAGGCACATCTTCATATTTCTGTGTGCCAATGCCATTTTTATGGCTTGTAAATTCATACAATGGTCCCTTAAGCCTTCACGTGAAGTTTCATGGCATGACGAATCGTTTTCAATTTTTCATGATTTTTGAAACTTTTTGCGGTTCGAGATTTTCTAAAATTTTTTCGGAAGGAGTTTTAGCCACAAAATTGGTAGATGTGATCCTTCTACTTTTATTGGCATGCACAAAAAATTCAGCTAAAAACTCGAAGTGTACAAGATTTTGTGACCATTTGAAAAAAGTGTCCCCATTTCAGACACTTTAATAGCTACTAGCAGCAAACCTGTAAAATCTAAAATGCTCTTCAAGGGGGTGGGAGTTCTCGAGGTTTGATGAGGGATAGGGGGCCAATATAAGGGCCAAGTACCAGCACCCATCGCACATCATGTGCGCACACCCCCCGGCCCCCCCGATCACCGGAACCCCAGTACCTCCGGTCAGGTTCTCCGGCGATGCTCCGACGATGGTGCCCTGGCGAAGAAAAATGCGACACCAGCACATGCCTGAGCCCAGCATGTGTTGCCGCAACCCTTGGTCCAGTCCGATCTTAGACTGGGAATGAACTCCGTATGCTTAGACTGGGAATGAAGTCCGTATGCCTAAGCCAACCCACGGAAAGAGCGTACGGGCGTTCAACCAGCCAGAGGGGCAGGATGCACAAGCCGGGGATCGGCCGGGTCCCCCTCTGTGCGCTACCAATCTGTTGCCGTAACCCTCGATCCTGTCTGATCTTTGACTGGGAAGGAACTCCATATGCCTAAGCCAATCGATGAAACAAACGGGCGGGTGGGCGGGCACTACGCCGGTCAGAGAGACGGGATGCACAAGCCGTGGATAGATAGGGTGGTAGGTGGGTTTAGGCACATCTTTATATTTCTGCATGCCAATGCCATTTTTATGGCTTGTAAATTCATACAATGGCCTCTTAAGCCTTCACGTGAAGTTTCATGGCAAGACGACTCGTTTTCTGTTTTTCACGATTTTTGAAACTTTTTGCGGTTCGGGATTTTTTAAAATTTTTTCGGAAGGAGTTTTGGCCCCAAACTTGGTGGACATGATCCTTGTATATTTTTTTGGCATGCACAAAAAGATTCAGCTAAAAACTCGAAGTGTACAAGATTTTGTGACCATTTGAAAAAAGTGTCCCCATTTCAGACACTTTAATGGCTACTGGCAGCAAAACTGTAAAATCTCAAATGATCTTTAAGGGGGTGTGAGTTCTCAAGGTTTGATGAGGGATAGTGGGCCAATATAAGGGCCAAGTACCAGCACCCATCACACATCATGTGCGCACACCCCCCCGGCCCCCCCGATCGCCGGAACCCCAATGCCATCGGTCAGGTTCTCCGACGATGCTCCGGTGATGGTGCCCCGACGAAGAAAAATGCAGCACCAGCACATGCCCGAGCCCAGCTTGTGCTATCGTAACCCTCGGTCCGGTCCGATCTTAGACTAGAAATGAACTCCATATGCTTAGACTGGGAATGAACTCCGTATGCCTAAGTCAACCCACGAAACGAGCGTACGGGCGCTCAACTGGCCAGAGGGGTGGGATGCACAAGTCGGGGATCAACCGGGTCCCCCTCTGCGTGCTACCAATCTTGCTGCTGCAACCCTCAGTCTGGTGCGATCTTAGACTGGGAATGAACTTCGTATGCCTAAGCCAACCAACGAAACGAGCGGGCGGGCGGGCGGGCGGTCATTACGTCGACCAGAGAGACGAGATGCGCAAGCCGTGGATCGATAGGGTGGTTAGTGGGTTTAGGCACATCTTCATATTTCTGTGTGCCAATGCCATTTTTATGGCTTGTAAATTCATACAATGGTCTCTTAAGCCTTCACGTGAAGTTTCATGGCAAGACGAATCGTTTTCAATTTTTCATGATTTTTGAAACTTTTTACGGTTCAAGATTTTTTTTAATTTTTTTGGAAGGAGTTTTGGCCCCAAACTTTGTAGACGTGATCCTTGTATTTTTGTTGGCTTGCACAAAAAAATTCAGCTAAAAACTCGAAGCGTACAAAATTTTGTGACCATTTGAAAAAAGTGTCCCCATTTCAGACACTTTAATGGCTACTGGCAGCAAACCTGTAAAATCTCAAATGCTCTTTAAGGGGGTGTGAGTTCTCGAGGTTTGATGAGGGATAGGGGGTCAATATAAGGGCCAAGTACCAGCACCCATCGCACATGTTGTGCGCACACCCCCCCGGCCCCCTCGATCGCCGGAACCCCAATCCTACCTGTAGACACCCAATTGGGTCCTGGCCCAGATCAATTGGGCCTGGCCCAAATGGGTAAGCCCAATGCAATTTTTACTTTGTATTTTTTTTTCTTTTTTTCGTTTCTTTTTCTTTTGTATTTTATGTATTTTATTATTTATTATTATTATATGTACATTTTTACTTATTTTTTTTTCTGTTAATATTTATATGTATTTTATTTATATAGTTCTATATTTATTATATATTATAATTTATTTATTTATTTTTTATTATTTTTCTTGTAATATTTTTTGATTTATCTTATTGTATTATTTGTTAATAATTCTTGTTCTGTTTATCTGATTTTTTGTATATCTGATATTATTTTTTTTTCTATCTATCCTATCTTTTCTAATTATCTATTATTTTTTTTATTTGATTTTGGAGGGCTGGGATTGAAAGTGGAAGAATCCCACTGTGAAGGGGAATTCAATCAAGAGAGTCCAGATTGGATTCAAAGATTGAATTCCCGTCCAAGGAGGAATTGGGATTGATCAGGAACTCCTGCACAATCCCTATAAAAGGGACCTCCGAAACAGAATGCTGGACAAAAGAAAAACAGTAAGCAAAAGCTACTGATTTAAGGGAAAAGAGGCGTATAGAAGGCTAAGAAAAGGTGTAGAAGGGTTCTGGGAATTAGAAGAAATTTTTTGAAGATTTTTGGCATTTTTTTTCTGGGAATTTTCTGGAAAATTCCAGATTTCGGTGAAGTTTCCGGCAAAGTTTGAATTTTTCGATGAAAATTCCGGCCAACCTTGAAGTTTTCGGTGACCTGCCCAGTTTCCGACAAAGAATCCCAGAAACCGGTGACCTTCCGACGAACTTCCGGTGAACTTCCGATGAAAAAACCCAGATTCTGGAGACAAAACCCAGAATCTGATGAATCTTCAACCGGAGTTCTTCGACCTTTTAAAGAGAAGGGAGAGGAAAAAGGAAGAAGAGAGAGAGAAGGGAGGAGCGTTTGGCCGAAAAACAGAGGGAAGTGCCTTTTATACCCTCTCAAAATGACGTCGTTTTGGCCTTAAGTGACCCAAAGGATCCGCGCGTTTTGCTGTGACCCGACCCGACCCGAGCATCGACCCACTTCCTAACCCGCGCGTGCCAGCCCCCCTCCGAGCCAAGCCGAGTCGAGCCGAGCTTCCGGCCCCTCAAGCCGTTTTTCTTCCTTGAGCCGAGCCGAGTCGATCCAGGTTTTTTCTTTTTGAATTTTTTTTATTTTCAATTTTCCTTGGAAATCAAAGTTTCAAAAAAAATATTTTTGAGGAAAAGTTGAAAGTATCAATTTTCCTTAAAAATAAATTTCCAAAAACAATATTTTTGGGGAAAAGTTGAAAGTATCAATTTTCCTTAAAAATAAATTTTCAAAAACAATATTTTTGGGGAAAAGTTGACAGTATCAATTTTCCCTACACAAGAACAATCATTATTTCCTTCCTTTCTATTTTGATTTTGATTTTGATTTTTCTTTAACTAATTCGACGATAGAGCCTCTGCAAGTGAAGCAATAGTTTTTCTTGCATACTCTTGAGGTAAGGGAATTTTCTCAAATTTCTGCTAAAAGTATTAGAGTCAATTGAGAATAATTTCCAATAATTAATTACTTGGTAAAATTTTAAGGCTTTTTGGATAACACAAATTTCAGCTGGTACCATCTTTTTGATGGGCGTTGTGAGGGTGCTATAACCTTCCTTACACGTAACCGAACTCCTGAACCCTGTTCTAGTTTATAGACCTGAACCTATTCTTTTAGGGACCCTTAAACTTAGGTGTTCCCTGAAAGGATAGATTCCTTAGGTGGCCAATCGCACCTAGATAAAAAAGATTGGCGGCGACTCCCTTAAGTCAATGTCTAGCGATAGATCCCCGGATCTAGACGTTATGACAGCTTGGTGACTCCACTGGGGACTTTGAGAGTCAGGCCAGCAAATAATTTGTGTTATCCAAAAGCCTAATAAAATTGAACCTTTTTGTATATATGTGTTATTATTCATTCATGTTTATTTACCTTGTTAATTATGTCATTCATGTGCATGTGCATAACATGAGCTCTATACCCGAGCTCCGTCCCTCTAGGAAGGAGTAAAGTACCTATTGCTTTCATGAGGTCTAATGCCTCCGCAGTGGCTAGCGAAATACTTCCACTCAAATTGAACCTTTTCCGCTTGTAGCCTGTAATGGGTGAGGATTAGGGTGCCTTACTAGTCTATGATGAACAAGGATGTAAGGAGCAATTTGAGGACCTTTAGACTCTAACCTTAAAATCGCATGTAGTGAACCTTAAGAGTGCCTACACCCAAGATAGAGCCCTTTCTACCCAATGATAGATATACCCTGAAATTAGGACACAAAAAGGGTGTTTGTCTAATCATTTTGACTGTTTAACTTTGTGTATTATTTTTATCATATGTAACATTATGCATCAGCATCACTTTTAGTTTATCCATCGAACTAACTATGTTGTTTGTCTGATTGTATGCATCTGCATTACTTTCATGATCATGTTTTAACACAATCATTTGCATTCATTTCATACTAGATTTCATTCAAAAAAATGTACATTTCATTTGTGTATCAAAGCATCATACATAAGGAACAACATAACATTTTTAATCATAAGTATGGTACTCAAGGTCCCAGGATAGCTCCATCTAGCGAAAACCCTGCTCATCCATACAACACGAGATCCAGAGCAAGGCAAATGGATGAGAAAAGTTCTCATAGATTTGAAAAGCTAGAAAAAGCTTAGGAGAAGATTGAAAATGAACTAAGCAAGATTCTGGAGGCCCTTAATAACATGAATAAAGGAAAAGGAGTTGAAGGAAGTACAAGCCAGCAAGAAGTGGCTGACCCTTTGTACCCTCCAAGTTTTGGCCCACCTCAAGCCCAATCTGCCCAAGAGGTCCCACCACAACATTTTGCATATCCAACATATCCTGGAATGCCATCAGCTTTCAACCCAGGGCAGTATAATAGCTATATAAATCCTGTCTTCACTGAAAAGGCAGCAGAACCAATTCCTAATCTAGATGATTTAAAAGAGAAAGAGAAGGAAAAGATAAGGGTGGAAGTTGAGGAAAGCTCCAAAATTAGCATACTAGAGCAGAGGCTACGGGCTGTGAAAGGATTTAACTTTTATGGGTTAGTTGATGCTGCTGGGCTCTGCCTAGTTCCTGATGTGGTTATCCCCCATAAGTTCAAAGTACCAAAATTTGAAAAATATGATGGTACAAAGTGCCCCAAAACCCATATCACCATGTATTGCAGAAAGATGGCAGCTCATGCACATGATGAAAAACTCTTGATGCCTGTCTTCCAGGATAGCCTTACTGGTTTTGCTGCCAGGTGGTATGTTCAGTTGGATAAGACCCACATTCGTTCTTAGAGTGATATGGCTCATGACTTCATCAATCATTATCGACACATTATCGATTTGGCTCTTGATCATTTATCTTTACAGAATCTAGAGAAAAAGACAAATGAGTCTTTTAAAGAATATGCCCAGAGATGGAGAGATATAGCTTCACAGGTACAACCTCCACTGACCGAAAAAGAAACTACAGTGCTGTTTGTTAGCACTTTAAAACCTCCCTATTATGAAAAGATGATAGGGAATGCAACAAAGAATTTTGCCGACATGGTGATCTTTGGAGAAATTATTGAAAGTGCCATAAAAAATGGCAAGTTAAAAGGAAGAGAAACCAAGAAGACATCAGAAAAGAAAGAAGCTCAAGCTCAAGCTGTGAGCTTGAGCTGTGAGCTTTGATAGACAACAATTCAGGGGTTATCAACCCTATCCATCCCAAGGTTACTCTCCATACTATCCTACTGTGAATAATGTCTCATCCTACCCATACCAATTGGCTCCACAACCACCTTATTCATCCACATACCAATCAATTTATAGCCCTCAAGATCTTACATACAGCCTCAACATTCAAGCTCCTGCAAGAACCCAAGTTCACCCTATTAACCCAGCAAGTGGTTCACGAGAACAACGAACTACTCGAGAAAAACCTGTATTTGATCCAATCCCTATGACTTATACAGAGTTATATCGAGAACTCTATAATAGCCATTTGATTGCCCCCAGCCATGTGGAGCCACTTAAACCACCCTACCCAAAGTGGTATGATCCTACAGCCCACTGCGACTATCACTATGGAATTACTGGCCATTCTACTAAAAATTGCACCGCTTTAAAGTATAAGGTGCAACGGTTGATCAATGATGGAATGGTAAGTTTTGATCAAGGAAAAGCAACAACATCTAATGTTAGCGCTCTGAGTGAAAGTCAAAAACAGAAAGGGTCCGGAGAGTCACAATGAATTGAGGGGCAAGATGTCAATAAAGATTCTTCACCTGATCGCATAGGGGGACAATTTTTTAAAATGGAGATAAGGCTAGTTGAAGGTTTCTTCTGTCATTTAAGGATTTCTTTTCAAATAATGTTAGTTTCTTTTCACAATATGACTTCACTTGTTATCATTTTAATAAAGGCAAGTCAATGCATTTCATTACATTTTTCTCTTTCACTTGACCATTACTCCATGCTCTGTTACCTTTCATAACTTTACATTCCCATTCTTAAATTTCAGATGATGAATATTTAGACAATGATAACAATAATTTTGGGATTTAATTTTGAGAACTCATCCACATTTAATATGAGAAGATGATTTGAGCAAAAATAAGCTGTTACCAGAGGTGAAATAGATATGTCTTGAAGATGTGTAATCTTTTATACAGATTTATGATCTTTGTTCAATAGATGATGCTCAAGAAAGGTATTCACAATTGAGATGAAAAATGGCCATCTTTCTTTTACCATTCGAAAAACCATTTATTGCTACCCCTTTGAGCCTGTTATGATTTCTTTTTCTGAAGAACCCTAACCAAGGATCACCCTCTACACTGGGGGGCAATTTTTGAAAAAATCACAAAAAAATCTAAAAAAAAAAAGAAAAAAAGAAAAAATGCCACACATGACTTGGGGCAAAGTAATGAGAATCCTTTGTGTGAAGAAAGTAAATAGTGAAACAATGTGGGGGCAAAATGCTAAGTTATATCAAATGATCCTTTGGTGTTGAACCTTTTTAATACGTGTTTTGAACATATTATATCCATTTTTTTATGACCCTTCACCTTGGCCTACATTACAACCTTGAAAAGTAATTTGGATCAAATGTGAATACTCAACTTGAATGATCATATGTTGAGCGAAGGTATGCTCATGAGGAAGCAATGGAATCAGGCTCTAAAGTTTGATGTATGAAAGATATCAACAATGGATAAAAAATGAGAAAAGAGAAAAAAGATGATGAAAAAAGGAAAAAAAAAGAAAGAAAAAAGAAAAAGAAAGAAATGAGAAAATGAAAAAAAAGAAATGAAAAAATGAAAAAAAGAGATTCAAATTGAAAACCTGAAAGGTTGATAGAAAAAGATCCAGGTCAAACGGCTCACATAAATAGAAGATCAAAGACATCTGAAGATCCCTCAAAGACTGGGGTAAAGTTCGCCAAGCTCAAGTTAACTTCAACAGTAAATGGAATGAGTTTTTGAAAAAGAATGCTAGATTAATGTTGAGAATTGTCTGGATATTCATCATTTTGACATACCATCCATCCCAATGACATATGTCCAATTTATTTTCTTTCCCATTTGTTTTGTACCAAAACAGATCTTCATTGATTATCTTTACCATAATTCACCTTGTGTTCTCTTATTGTTTCACCCCTAGAATGAATTGAGAAAATGCTTGATTGCATTGTATTTGTCAAGAATTGAAATGATAATGAATGAATGAATATGTGCTTAAAAGAGTCTTGCATTCATTTGAAAAGAAAATCTAAGATGATGGTGGTAGAAAAATGAAGAAATGGTAGAAACCTAAAAAAGATGATTTGGAAGGATATATGATGTGACCAAATGGAGAATATAATGGGGCAAATCTTGAAAAGTGGTATAACCGAGTGATGAGTACAATGATGAATTGGTCGATATGATTTGCAAGTTATGATTGAATGATGAGAACAATCAGTGGACAAAGTTTGTTTTGGAATGGTTAATGCTGAGACACCTATGAGTAATGACCCAGTGATGGTGGATGAAACTTGTTTTGAAATTTGTTAGTGTTGAAAAATTCATTGAATGATGGTCAAATGATGATCGATTGATGAAGCTTATTCCAAAGTATTGAGAAACTGAATAAGGAAGAATGTGAGTGGAAAAAAACAATTAAGAGCTACACTATTTCGATCTTAGAAGAGCAGTGTAATTGGATCTCTGAAGAATCAAAAAGCTTGATGCCCAAGAAGAGCTTGAGAAACTTGAGTACCATACATTGAATAGGAATTATTTGGCTAACATTTGCATAGCATGCATTGAAATTCATATGCATTTGCATAGCATACACTACTTTCAGGAAAGTAAAGTGTATAAATTCAAGAAGCAAGGGTGTTCCAACATCCCACATGGAGAAGACAGATATGAAGATATTTTGTAAAATTGAAAAAAAAGCTTGTCAGGTAAGTTCCTAATCCTTGAAATAGGATGTCTTTTAGTATCAGGGTTGATTTATAAGACCTTTAGGCATAATCCCCTAAAATTCCTTCAAACACAACTTTCAACTCCTTTGGACATGATTGTCAAGGAGCAATTTACTTTCCAAAAGTCATGGTGCCTCTGTTTAGAGGAGCAATTTATTTTCCAAAGTCGTGGTGCCTCTGTTTAGAAGAGCAATTTACTTTCCAAAAGTCGTGGTGCCTCTGTTTAGAGGAGCAATTTATTTTCAAAAGTCGTGGTGCCTTTGTTTAGAGGAGCAATTTATGTTTCTCAAAGTTGTGGTGCCTCTGTTTAGAGGAGCTTTGGTAAAAAAAAAAAAAACAAAAAATGACAATGTTGAGTTGAGTCTTGATTGGGTGTCTACGTCTTTGCGCAATTTTTGTTTCACAGAAAATGTGAAAAGAGGGGCAGTTGTAGACACCCAATTGGGTCCTCGCCCAGATCAATTGGGCCTGGCCCAAATGGGTAAGCCCAATGCAATTTTTACTTTGTATTTTTTTTCCTTTTCTTTGTTTCTTTTCTTTTGTATTTTATGTATTTTATTATTTATTATTATATGTATATTTTTACTTATTTATTTATTTATTTTTTCTGTTAATATTTATATGTATTTTATTTATATAGTTCTATATTTATTATATATTATAATTTATTTATTATTATTTTTCTTTTAATATTTTTTTGATTTATCTTATTGTATTACCTGTTAATAATTCTTGTTCCGTTTATCTGATTTTTTGTATATCTGATATTATTATTTTTTTTTTTATCTATCATATCTTTTCTAATTATCTATTATTTTTTTTTATTTGATTTTGGAGGGCTGGGATTGAAAGTGGAAGAATCCCACTGTGAAGGGGAATTCAATCAAGAGAGCCCAGATTGGATTCAAAGATTGAATTCCCGTCCAAGGAGGAATTGGGATTGATCAGGAACTCCTGATCAATCCCTATAAAAGGGACCTCTGGAACAGAATGCGGGATAAAAGAAAAACAGTAAGCAAAAGCTACTGATTTAAGGGAAAAGAGGCGTATAAAAGACTAAGAAAAGGTGTAGAAGGGTTCTGGGAATTAGAAGAAATTTTTTGAAGATTTTTGGCATTTTTTTTCTAGGAATTTCTGGAAAATTTCAGATTCCGGTGAAGTTTTCGGCAAAGTTTGAATTTTTCGGTGAAAATTTCGACCAACCGTGAAGTTTCCGACGAACTGCCCAGTTTTCGGCAAAGAATCCCAGAAACCGATGACCTTCAGACGAACTTCCGACGAAAAAAACCTAGATTTCGGTGACAAAACCCAGAATCCAGTGAATCTTTAATCGGAGTTCTTCGACCTTTTAGAGAGAAAGGAGAGGAAAAAGAAAGAAGAGAAAGAGAGAGGGGAGGAGCGTTCTACCAAAAAACAGAGGGAAGTGCCTTTTATACCCTCTCAAAACGAAATCGTTTTGGCCTCAAGTGACCCAGAGGATCCGTGCGTTTTACCGTGACCCGACCCGAACCGAGCGTTGATCCACTTCCTGACCCGCGCATGCCAGCCCCCCTCCGAGCCGAGCTTCCCAAGCCGCCCCCCGAGCCGTTTCTCTTCCTTGAGCCGAGCCAAGCCGAACCGCGATCCGAACCGCTCCAGGTTTTTTTTTTTTTGAATTTTTTTTATTTTCATTTATTTGTTTTTTTGTTTTTTTATTAGATTAGGTTTATTTAATATTCTTTTTATCTTATTTTTATTTTTATTTTTGTTTTACTTTTCTTTATTTTTCTATTTTTATTATTCTATTTTCTTTAAATAAAAATCAAAATTTCCAAAAAAAATATTTTTAGGGAAAAGTTGAAAGTATCAATTTTCCTTAAAAATAAATTTTCAAAAAAGGGTTTTTGAGGAAAAGTTGAAAGTATCAATTTTTCTTAAAAATAAATTTCCAAAAAAATATTTTTTGGGAAAAGTTGAAAGTATCAATTTTCCTTAAAAATAAATTTTCAAAAAAAGTATTTTTGGGGAAAAGTTGAAAGTATCAATTTTTCCTACACAAGAACAATCATTCTTTCCTTCCTTTCTATTTTGATTTTAATTTTGATTTTTCTTTAACTAATCCGACGATGGAGCCTCTGTAAGTGAAGCAGTAGTATTTCTTGCATACTCTTGAGGTGGGGGAATTTTCTCAATTTTTTGCTAAAAGTATTAAAGTCAATTAAGAATAATTTCCAATAATTAATTACTTGGTAAAATTTTAAGGCTTTTTGGATAACACAAATTTCAGCTGGTACCATCTTTTCATGGGCGTTGTGAGGGTGCTATAACCTTCCTCGCACGTAATCGAACTCTCAAACCCTGTTCTGGTTTGTAGACCTGAACCTATTCTTTTATGGACCTTTAAACTTAGGTGTTCCCCGAAAGGACAGATTCTTTAGGTGGCCAATCGCACCTAGATAAAAAAGATTAGTGGCAACTCCCTTAAGTCAATGTCTGGTGATAAATCCCCGGATCTAGACGTTATGACACTACCGGACAGGTTCTTCGATGATGCTCCGACAATGGTGCCCCGACGAAGCGAAATGCGGCACTAGTACATGCCCGATCCCAGCATGTGCTGCCGTAACCCTCGGTCCGATCCGATCTTAGACTGGGAATGAACTCCATATGCTTAGACTGGGAATGAACTCCGTATGCCTAAGTCAACCCACAAAATGAGCGTGTGAGCACTCAGTCGATCGGAGGGGCGGGATGCACAAGCCGGGGATCGGTCGGGTCCCACTCTGCGTGCTACCGATCATGCTGCCGCAACCCTCGGTCTAGTCCGATCTTAGACTGGGAATGAACTCTGTATGCCTAAGCCAATCGACAAAACGAGCGGGCAGGTGGATGGGCGGGCACTACGTCGGCCAGAGAAATGTGATGCGCAAGCCGTGGATCGATAGGGTGGTAGGTGGGTTTAGGCACATCTTCATATTTCTGCATGCCAATGCCATTTTTATGGCTTGTAAATTCATACAATAGTCCCTTAAGCCTCCACGTGAAGTTTAATGGCAAGACGACTCGTTTTCTATTTTTCATAATTTTTGAAACTTTTTGCGGTTCAGGATTTTTTAGAATTTTTTCGGAAGGAGTTTTGGCCCCAAACTTGGTAGACGTGATCCTTGTATTTTTGTTGGCATGCACAAAAACATTCAGCTAAAAACTCGAAGTGTACGAGATTTTGTGACCATTTGAAAAAAGTGTCCCCATTTCAGACACTTTAATGGCTACTGGCAGCAAACCTATAAAATCTCAAATGCTTTTTAAGGGGGTGAGTTCTCGAGGTTTGATGAGGGATAGGGGGCCAATATAAAGGCCAAGTACCAGCATCCATCACACATCATGTGCGCACACCCCCTGGCCCCCCCGATCGTCGAAACCCCAATGCCGCCGGTCAGGTTCTCCGATGATGCTCCGACGATGGTGCCCCGGTGAAGAAAAATATAGCACCAGTAATGCCCGGGCATAGCATGTGCTGCTGTAACCCTCGGTCTAGTTTGATCTTAGACTGGGAATGAACTTCGTACGCTTAAACTGGGAATAAACTCCGTATGCCTAAGTCAACCCATGAAAGGAGCGTACGGGCAGTCAGCCGGCCAGAGGGGTGGGATGCACAAGCCGAGGATCGACCGGGTCCCCCTCTGGGTGCTATCGATCCTGCTACCACAACCCTCAATCTGATCTGATCTTAGACTGGGAATGAACTTCGTATGCCTAAGCCAACCGATGAAACAAACGGGCGGGCGGGCGGGCGGGCACTACGTCGGCCAGAGAGACGGGATGCGCAAGCCGTGGATCGATAGGGTGGTAGGTGGGTTTAGGTACATCTTCATATTTCTGCGTGCCAGTGCCATTTCTATGGCTTGTAAATTCATACAATTGTCCCTTAAGCCTTCAGGTGAAGTTTCATGGCAAGACGACTCGTTTCTATTTTTCACGATTTTTGAAACTTTTTACGGTTCGAGATTTTTTAATATTTTTTCAGAAGGAGTTTTGGCCAAAACTTGGTAGACGTGATCCTTGTATTTTTGTTGGCATGCATAAAAAAATTCAGCTAAAAACTCGAAGTGTACAAGATTTTGTCATCATTTGAAAAAAGTGTCCCCATTTCAGACACTTTAATGGCTACTGGCAGCAAACTTATAAAATCTCAAATGCTCTTTAAGGGGGTATGAGTTCTTGAGGTTTGATGAGGGATAGGGGGCCAATATAAGGGCCAAGTACCTGCACCCATCGCACATCATGTGCGCACACCCCCCGGCCCCCTCGATCGCTGGAACCCCAATGCCGCCTGTCAGGTTCTCCGATGATGCTCTGACGATGGTGCCCCGACGAAAAAAAATGTGGCACCAGCACATGCCCGAGCCCAGCATGTGCTGCCGCAACCCTTGGTCCAGTCCGATCTTAGACTGGGAATGAACTCTATATGCTTAGACTGGGAATGAACTCCGTATGCCTAAGTCAACCCACGAAACAAGCATCCGGGCACTCAACCGGCCAGAGGGGCTGGATGCGTAAGTCGGGGATCGATCGGGTCCCTTTCTGCGTGCTACCGATCCTGCTGCCACAACCCTCGGTCTAGTCCGATCCTAGACTGGGAAAGAACTTCGTATGCCTAACCCATTGCAGATCATGTGTGCACACCCCCCCGGTCCCTTCGATCGTTGAAACCCCAATGTCGTCGGTCAGGTTCTCCGGTGATGCTCCGGCGATGGTGCCCCAACGAAAAAAAATGCGACACCAGCACATGCCTGAGCCCAGCATGTGCTGCCGCAACCCTTGGTCCAGTCCAATCTTAGACTGGGAATGAACTTCGTATGCTTAGAATGGGAATGAACTCCGTATGCCTAAGTCAACCCACGAAACGAGCGTGCGGGTGCTCAGCCGGCCAGAGGGGCTGAATGCGTAAGCCGGCGATTGGGCGGGTCCCCTTCTGCATGCTGCTGTTCCTACTACTACAACCCTCGATCTAGTCCGATCTTAGATAAGGAATGAACTCCGTATGCCTAAGCCAACCGACGAAATGAGTGGGCGGGTGGGTGGGCGGGCACGACGCCGGTTAGAGAGACGGGATGCGCAAGCCGTGGATCGATAGGGTGGTAGGTGGGTTTCGGCACATCTTCATATTTCTGCATGCCAATGCCATTTTTATCGCTTGTAAATTCATACAATGGTCCCTTAAGCCTTCACGTGAAGTTTCATGGCAAGACGACTCGTTTTCTATTTTTCATGATTTTTGAATCTTTTTGCGGTTTGGGATTTTTTAAAATTTTTTCGGAAGGATTTTTGGTCCCAAGCTTGGTAGAGGTGATCCTTGTATTTTTGTTGGCATGCACAAAAAAATTCAGGTAAAAACTCAAAGTGTACAAGATTTTGTGACCATTTGAAAAAAGTGTCCCCATTTTAGACACTTTAATTGCTACTGGCAGCAAACATGTAAAATCTCAAATGCTCTTTAAGGGGGTGCAAGTTCTTGAGGTTTGATGAGGGATAGGGGGCCAATATAAGGGCCAAGTACCAGCACCCATCGCACATCATGTGCGCACACCCCCCCGACCCCCCCGATTGCTGGAACCCCAATGCCGTCGGTCAGGTTCTCCGGTGATGCTCCGAGGATGGTGTCTCGACGAAGAAAAATAAGGCACCAGCACATGCCTGAGTCCAGCATGTGTTGCCGTAACCCTCAATCCAGTCTGATCTTAGACTGGGAATTAACTCTGTATGCTTAGACTGGGAATGAACTCCGTATGCTTAAGTCAACCCATGAAACGAGCGTGAGAGCGCTCAGTCGGCCAGAGGGGCGAGATGCGCAAGCCGGGGATTGACAGGGTCCCCCTCTATGTGTTCTCGATCCTGCTACCGTAACCCTCGGTTTGGTCTGATCTTAGACTGGGAATGAACTCCGTATGCCTAAGCCAACCGATGAAACAAGCGGGCGGGCGGGCGGGCGGGCAGGCATTACGCCGGCCAGGGAGACGGGATGCGCAAGCCGTTGATCGATGGGGTGGTAGCTGGGTTTAGGCACAACTTCATATTTCTGCAAGCCAATGCCATTTTTATGGCTTCTAAATTCATACAATGGTCCCTTAAGCCTTCACGTGAAGTTTCATGGCAAGACGACTCGTTTTCTATTTTTCATGATTTTCAAAACTTTTTGTGGTTCAGGATTTTTTTAATATTTTCGAAAGGATTTTTGGTACCAAACTTGGTAGACATGATCCTTGTATTTTTTTTGGCATGCACAAAAAAATTTAGCTAAAAACTCAAAGTGTACAAGATTTTGTGACCATTTGAAAAACGTGTCCCCATTTTAGACACTTTAATGGCTACTGGCAGCAAACCTGTAAAATCTCAAATGCTCATTAATGGGGTGTGAGTTCTCGAGGTTTGATGACGGATAGGGGGCCAATATAAGGGCCAAGTACCAGCACCCATCACACATCATGTGCGCACACCCCCCGCCCCCCCGATCGCCGGAACCCCAATGTCGTCGGTCAGGTTATCCGATGATGGTGCCCCGACGAAGAAAAATACGACACCAGCACATGCCTGAGCCCAGCATGTGCTGTCGCAACCCTTGGTCCGGTCTGATCTTAGAGTGGGAATGAACTCCATATGCTTAGACTGGGAATGAACTCTGTATGCCTAAGTCAACCCACAAAACGAGCGTGCGGGCGCTCAACCGGCCAGAGGGGCGGAATACACAAGCCGGGGATCGGTCGGGTACCCCTCTGCATGCTGTCGATCCTACTGCCGCAACCCTCGGTCCAATCCGATCTTAGACTGGAATGAACTACGTATGCCTAAGCCAACTGACAAAATGAGCGGGCGGGCGGGCGGGCACTACGTCGGCCAAAGAGACGGGATGCGCAAGCCGTGGATCGATAGGGTGGTAGGTGGGTTTAGGCACATCATCATATTTCTGCATGCCAATGCCATTTTTATGGCTTGTAAATTCATACAATGGTCCTTTAAGCCTTCACATGAAGTTTTCTATTTTTCATGATTTTCGAAACTTTTTGCGGTTTGAGATTTTTTTAAATTTTTTCGGAAGGAGTTTTGGCCCCAAACTTGGTAGACGTCATCCTTGTATTTTTGTTGGCATGCATAAAAAAATTCAGCTAAAAACTTGAACTGTACAACATTTTGTGACCATTTGAAAAAAGTGTCCCCATTTCAGACACTTTAATTGCTATTGGCAGCAAACTTGTAAAATCTCAAATGCTCTTTAAGGGGGTGTGAGTTCTCGAGGTTTGATGAGGGATAGGGGCCAATATAAGGGCCATGTACCAGCACCCATCGCACATCATGTGCGCACACCCCCCCGACCCCCTCAATTGCTGGAACCCCAATGCCACCGATCAGGTTCTTCGACGATGCTCCGGGGATGGTGTCTCGGTGAAGAAAAATGCGGCACCAGCACATGCCCGAGCGCAGCATGTGCTGCTGTAACCCTCGATCTGGTCCAATCTTAGACTGGGAATGAACTCCGTATGCTTAGACTGGGAATGAACTCCGTATGCCTTAGTCAACCCAGGAAATGAGCGTGCGGGCACTCAGCCGGCTAGAGGAGCGGTATGCACAAGCCGGGGATCGATCGGGTCCCCCTTTGCATGCTGTCAATCCTATTACTGCAACCTATGGTCCGGCTTGATCTTAGACTCGGAATGAACTCTGTATGCCTAAGTCAACCCATGAAACGAGCGGGCGGGCGCTCAGCCAGCCAGAAGGGTGGGATGCGTAAGCCGGGGATCGATCGGGTCCCCCTATGCGTACTCCCGTAACCCTTGGCTAGTCTGATCTTAGACTGGAAATGAACTCCGTATGCCTAAGCCAACTGACGAAACGAGCGAGCGGGCGGGCGGGCACTACGTCGGTCAGAGAGACGGGATGCGTAAGCCATGGATCGATAGGGTGGTTGCTGGGTTTAGGTAGATCTTCATATTTCTACATGCCAATGCCATTTTTATGGCTTGTAAATTCATACAATGGTCCCTTAAGCCTTCACGTGAAGTTTCATGGCAAGACGACTCGTTTTCTATTTTTCACGATTTTTTAAACTTCTTAGGTTCAACATTTTTTAAAATTTTTTCGGAAGGAGTTTTGGCCCCAAACTTGGTAGACGAGATCCTTGTATTTTTGGTACCATGCACAAAAAAATTCAGCTAAAAACCCGAACTGTACAACATTTTGTGACCATTTGAAAAAAGTGTCCCCATTTTAGACACTTTAACTGCTACTGGCAGCAAACCTGTAAAATCTCAAATGCTCTTTAAGGGGGTATGAGTTCTAGAGGTTTGATGAGGGATAGGAGGCCAATATAAGGGCCAAGTACCAGCACCCATCACACATCATGTGCGCACACCCCCTAGCCCCCACGATCGTCGAAACCCTAATGTTGTCAGTCAGGTTCTCCGGTGATGCTCCGACGATGGTGCCCTGACGAAGAGAAATGTGGCACCAGCACATGCCCGAGCCCAACATGTGCTACCGTAACCCTCAGTCCGGTCCGATCTTAGACTGGGAATGAACTCTGCATGCTTAGACTGGGAATGAACTCCGTATGCCTAAGTCAACCCATGAAATGAGCGTGCGGGCGCTCAGCCAGCCAGAGGAGCGGGATGCGCAAGCCGGGTATCGGTCGGGTCCCCTTCTGCATGCTGTCGATCCTGCTGCTCAACCCTCAGTCCGGTCTAATCTTAGACTGGGAATGAACTCCATATGTCTAAGCTAACCGATAAAATAAGCAGGCGGGCGGGCGGGCGGGCACTACGTCGGCCAGAGAGATAGGATGTGCAAGCTGTGGATCGATAGGGTGGTAGGTGGGTTTAGGCACATCTCCATATTTCTGCATGCCAATGCCATTTTCATGGCTTGTAAATTCATACAATGGTCCCTTAAGCCTTCACGTGAAGTTTCATGGCAAGATGAATCGTTTTCTATTTTTCATGATTTTTGAAACTTTTTACAGTTTGGGATTTTTTAAAATTTTTTCGGAAGGTGTTTTGGCCCCAAACTTGGGAAACGTGATCTTTGTATTTTTTTTGGCATGCACAAAAAAATTTAGCTAAAAACTCGAAGTGTACAAGATTTTGTGACCATTTGAAAAAAGTGTCCCCATTTCAGACACTTTAAAGGCTACTGGCAGCAAACCTGTAAAATCTCAAATGCTCTTTAAGGGGGTGTGAGTTCTCGAGGTTTGATGAGGGATAGGGGGCCAATATAAGGGCCAAGTACTAGCAGCCATCGCACATCATGTGCGCACACCCCCCGGCCCCCCCGATTGCCAGAACTTTAATTCCGCTAGTCAAGTTCTCCGGCGATGCTCCGACGATGGTGCCCCGGTGAAGAAAAATACAGCACCAGCACATGCTCGAGCCCAGCATGTGCTGCCGGAAGCCTCAGTCCGATTCAATCTTAGACTGGAATGAACTTCGTATGCTTAGACTGGGAATGAACTCCGTATGCCTAAGTCAACCCACGAAACGAGCGTGCAGGCGCTCAGCCGGCCGAGGGGCGGGATGCACAAGTCGAGGATCGGTCAGGTCCCCCTCTGCATGTTGCTGATCTTGCTCTCGTAACTCTCAGTCTGGTCCGATCTTAGACTGGGAATGAACTCCGTATGCCTAAGCCGACCGATGAAACAAGTGGGTGGGTAGGGGGCGGGCACTACGCCGGCCAGAGAGACGGGATGCGCAAGCCGTGGATCGATAGGGTGGTAGGTGGGTTTAGGCACATCTTCATATTTCTGCGTGCCAATACCATTTTTGTGGCTTGTAAATTCATACAATGGTCCCTTAAGCCTTCACGTGAAGTTTCATGGTAAGACGACTCATTTTCTATTTTTCATGATTTTCAAAACTTTTTGCAGTTCGGGATTTTTTAAAATTTTTTTGGAAGGCGTTTTGGCCCAAACTTGGTAGACGTGATCCTTGTATTTTTTTTCGCATGCACAAAAAAATTCAGCTAAAAACTCAAAGTGTACAAGATTTTGTGACTGTCCCCATTTTAGACACTTTAGAGGCTACTGGCAGCAAACCTGTAAAATCTCAAATGCTCTTTAAAGAGGTGTGAGTTCTCAAGGTTTGATGAGGGATAGGGGGCCAATATAAGGGCCAAGTACCAGCACCCATCGCACATCATGTGCACACACCCCCCGATCCCCCCGATCGCCAGAACCCAAATGCCGTCGGTCAGGTTCTCCAACGATGCTCCGGCGATGGTGCCCGATGAAGAAAAATGCGGCACCAGCACATGCTCGAGGCCAGCACGTGCTGTCGCAACCCTCGGTCCGGTCCAATCTCAGACTGGGAATGAACTCCGTATGCCTAAGTTAACCCACGAAATGAGCGCCGGGTGCTCAGTCGGCCAGAGGGGCGGGATGCGCAAGTCGAGGATCAGTCGGGTCCCCCTCTACGTGCTGCTGATCCTGCTACTGCAACCCTTGATCTGGTCTAATATTATACTAGGAATGAACTCTGTATGCCTAAGCCAACTGATGAAACAAGCGGGCGGGTGGGCAGGCGGGAACTACGTCGGCCAGAGAGACGAGATGCGCAAGCCGTGGATCGATAGGTGGTAGGTGGGTTTAGGCACATCTTCATATTTCTTCAAGCCATTGCCATTTTATGGCTTGTAAATTGATACAATGGTCCCTTAAGCCTTCACGTGAAGTTTCATGGCAAGACGACTCGTTTGCTATTTTTCACAATTTTTGAATCTTTTTGTGGTTCAGGATTTTTTTTAATTTTTTCGGAAGGAGTTTTGACCCCAAATTGGTAGACATGATCCTTGTATTTTTTTTGGCATGCACAAAAAATTTCAGCTCAAAACTCGAAGTGTACAAGATTTTGTGACCATATGAAAAAAGTGTCCCTATTTCAGACACTTTAACGGCTACTGGCAGCAAACCTGTAAAATCTCAAATGCTCTTTAAGGGGTGTGAGTTCTCGAAGTTTGATGAGGGATAGGGGGCCAATATAAGTGCCAAGTACCAGCACCCATCGCACATCATGTGCGCACCCCCCGGCCCCCCTGATCGTCGGAACCCCAATGCCAACGGTCAGGTTCTCCAGCGATGCTCCGGTGATGGTGCTCCGACGAAGAAAAATACGGCACTAGCACATGCCCGAGCCCAGCATGTGCTGCCGCAACCCTTGGTCTGGTCCTATCTTAGACTGGGAATGAACTCCGTATGCTTAGACTGGGAATGAACCTGTATGCCTAAGTCAACCCACGAAACGAGCATGCGGGCGTTCAGCCGGCCAGAGGGGCAGGATGCGCAAGCCGGGGATCGGACGGGTCCCCTTTCACGTGCTACCGATCCTACTGCTGCAACCCTCAGTCCGGTTTGATCTTAGTCTAGGAATGAACTCCGTATGCCTATGCCAACCGACGAAACGAGCGGGTGGGCGGGCGGGCAGGCACTATGTCGGCCAGAGGGATCGGATGCGCAAGCAGTGGATCGATAGGGTGGTAGGTGGGTTTAGGCACATCTTCATTTTGCATGCCAATGCCATTTTTATGGCTTGTAAATTCATACAATGGCCCTTAAGCCTTCACGTGAAGTTTCATGGCAAGACGACTCGTTTTCTATTTTTTACGATTTTTGAAAGTTTTTGGGGTTCAGGATTTTTTAAAATTTTTTTGGAAGGAATTTTGGCCCAAACTTGGCAGACGAGATCCTTGTATTTTTGTTGGCATGCACAAAAAAATTCAGCTAAAACCTCGAAGTGTACAAGATTTTGTGACCATTTGAAAAAAGTGTCCCCATTTCAGACACTTTAATGGCTACTGGCAGCAATCTTGTAAAATCTCAAATGCTTTTTTAGGGGTGTGAGTTCCTGAGGTTTGATGAGGGATAGGGGGCCAATATAAGGACCAAGTACCTGCACCCATCGCACATCATGAGCGCACACCCCCCCGGCCCGCCGATCGCCGGAACCTAATGCCGCCGGTCAGGTTCTCCGGCGATGCTCCGACAAAGAAAAATGCGGCACTAGCACATGCCCGAGCCCAGCATGTGCTGCTGAAACCCTCGGTCCGGTCTGATCTTAGACTGGGAATGAACTCCATATGCCTAAGCCAACCGACGAAACGAGCGGGCGGGCGGGCACTATGTCGGCCAGAGAGACGGGATGCGCAAGCCATGGATCGATAGGGTGGTAGGTGGGTTTAGGCACATCTTCAAATTTCTGCATGCCAATGCCATTTTTATGGCTTGTAAATAAATACAATGGTCCCTTAAGCCTTCACGTCAAGTTTCATGGCAAGACGACTTGTTTTCTATTTTTCTCGATTTTTGAAACTTTTTGCGGTTTGGGATTTTTTTAAATTTTTTCGGAATGAGTTTTGGCCCCAAACTTGGTAGACGTGATCCTTGTATTTTTGTTGGCTTGCACAAAAAAATTCAGTTAAAAACTCGAAGTGTACAAGATTTTGTGACAATTGAAAAAAGTATCCCATTTCAAACACTTTAATTGCTACTGGTAGCAAACCTGTAAAATCTCAAATGCTCTTTAAGGGGGTATGAGTTCTTGACGTTTGATGAGGGAAAGGGAGCCAGTATAAGGACCAAGTACCAGCACCCATCACACATCATGTGCGCACACCCCCCTCGGCCCCCCCGATCGCCGGAACCCCAATGCCGCCGGTCAGGTTCCCCGGTGATGCTCCGACGATGGTGCCCCGACAAAGAAAAATGTGGCACCAGCACATGCCTGAGCCCAGCATGTGCTGCCACAACCCTCGGTCCGGTCTGACCTTAGACTGGGAATGAACTTCGTACGCTTAGACTGTGAATGAACTCCGTATGCCTAAGTCAACCCATGAAACAAGCGTGCGGGCGCTCAGCCGGCCCGAGGGGCGGGATGCGCAAGCCGGGGATCGGTCGGGTCCCCCTTTGCATGCTGCCGATCCTGCTGCTGCAACCCTTGGTCTGGTCTGATCTTAGACAGGGAATGACCTCCGTATGCCTAAGCCAACCGACGAAACGAGTGGGCGGGTGAGCGGGTAGGCACTACGCTGGCCAGAGAGACGGGATGCGCAGGCCGTGGATCGATAGGGTGGTAGGTGGGTTTAGGAACATCTTCATATTTCTGCGTGCCAATGCCATTTTTATGGCTTGTAAATTCATACAATGGTCCCTTAAGCCTTCACGCGAAGTTTCATGGCAAGACGACTCATTTTCTATTTTTCACGATTTTCGAAACTTTTTACGGTTTAGGATTTTTTAAAATTTTTTCGGAAGGAGTTTTGGCCCAAACTTGGTAGACGTGATCCTTGTATTTTTGTTGGTATGCACAAAAAAATTCAGCTAAAAGCTTGAAGTGTACAAGATTTTGTGACCATTTGAAAAAAGTGTCCCGATTTTAGGCACTTTAATGGCTACTGGCAGCAAACCTGTAAAATCTCAATTGCTCTTTAAGAGGGTGTGAGTTCTTGAGGTTTGATGAGGGATAGGAGGCCAATATAAGGGTCAAGTACCAGCACCCATCACAGATCATGTGCGCACGCCCCTCCGACCCCCCGATCGCCGGCACCCACAATGCCGTCGGTCAGGTTCTCCGACGATACTCCGATGATGGTGCCCCGGCAAAGAAAAATGTGGCACCAGCACATGCCCGAGCCCAGCATGTGCTGTCGTAACCCTCGGTCTGGTCTGATCTTAGACTGGGAATGAACTTCGTATGCTTAGACTGGGAATGAACTCCGTATGCCTAAGTCAACCGATGAAACAAGCGGACGGGCAGGCGAGCGGGCACTACGTCGGCCAGAGAGACGGGATGCACAAGCCGTGAGTCGATAGGGTGGTCGGTGGGTTTAGGCACATCTTGATATTTCTGCATGCCAATGCCATTTTTATGGCTTGTAAATTCATACAATGGTCCCTTAAGCATTCACGTCAAGTTTCATGGCAAGACGACTCGTTTTCTATTTTTCATGATTTTCAAAACTTTTTACGGTTCAGGATTTTTTAAAATATTTTCAAAAGGATTTTTGGCCCCAAACTTAGTAGACGTGATCCTTGTATTTTTATTGGCTTGCACAAAAAAATTCAGCTAAAAACTCGAAGTGCACAAGATTTTGTGACCATTTGAAAAAAGTGTCCCCTTTTCAGATACTTTAATGGCTACTGGCAGCAAACCTATAAAATCTCAAATGCTCTTTAAGGGGGTGTGAGTTCTTGAAGTTTAGTGAGGGATAGGGGGCCAATATGGGCCAAGTACCAGCACCCATCGCACATCATGTGCGCACACCCCCCCGAGCCCCCGATCACCGGAACCCCAATGCCACCGATCAGGTTCTCCAGCGATGCTCCGACGACAGTGCCCCGATGAAGAAAAATGCGGCACCAGCACGTGCCCGAGCCTAGCATGTGCTGTCGCAACCCTTGGTCCGTGACGATCGTAGATTGGTAACGAACTCTGTATGCTTAGACTGGGAATGAACTCCGTATGCCTAAGTCAACCCACAAAACGAGCGTGCGGGTGCTCAACCGGCCAGAGGGGCGGGATGTGCAAGTCGAGGATCAATCAAGACCCCCTCTATGTGCTACCGATCCTACTACCGCAACCCTCGATCCGATCCGATCTTAGATTGGGAATGAACTCTGTATGCCTAAGCCAACCGATGAAACGTGCTGACAGGCGGACGGGCGGACGGGCGGGCACTATGCCATCCAGAGAGATGGGATGCACAAGCCGTGGATCGATAGGGTGGTAGGTGGGTTTAGGCACATCTTCATATTTCTGCATGCCAATGCCATTTTTATGGCTTGTAAATTCATACAATGGTCCCTTAAGCCTTCACGTGAAGTTTCATGGCAAGACGACTCGTTTTCTATTTTTCATGATTTTCAAAAATTTTTGTGGTTCGGGATTTTTTAAAATTTTTTTGGAAGGAGTTTTGGACCCAAACTTGGTACACGTGATCCTCTTATATTTTTTTGGCATGCACAAAAAAATTCAGCTAAAAACTTGAAGTGTACAAGATTTTGTGTCCATTTCAAAAAAGTGTCCCCATTTCAAACACTTTAATGGCTACTGGCAGCAACCCTGTAAAATCTTAAATGCTCTTTAAGGGGTGTGAGTTCTCGAGGTTTGATGAGGGATAGGGAGCCAATATAAGGGCCAACTACCAGCACCCATCGCACATCATGTGCGCACACCCCCTGGCCCCCCGATCGTCAGAACCCCAATGTTGCCGGTCAGGTTCTCCGACGATGGTGCCCCGACGAAGAAAAATGCGGCACCAGCACCTGCCCAAGCCCAGCATGTGCTGTCGCAACCCTCGGTCCGGTTTGATCTTAGACTGGGAATGAACTTCGTATGCTTAGACTGGGAATGAACTCTGTATGCCTAAGTCAACCCATGAAACGAGTGTACGGGCGCTCAGTTGGCCAGAGGTGCGGGATGCGAAAGACTGGGAATGAACTCAGTATGCCTAACCAACCGACGAAACGAGCGGGCGGGCAGGCAAGCGGGCGGGCAGACGGGCGGGCGGGCACTCCGCTGGCCAGAGAGACGGGATGCGCAAGCCGTGGATCGATAGGGTGGTAGGTGGGTTTAGGCACATCTTCATATTTCTACGTGCCAAAGCCATTTTTTTGGCTTGTAAATTCATACAGTGGTCCCTTAAGCCTTCACGTGAAGTTTCATGGCAAGACTACTCGTTTTCTATTTTTCACGATTTTTGAAACATTTTACGGTTGGGGATTTTTTAAAATTTTTTCGAAAGGAGTTTTTGCCCAAAACTTGATAAACCTGATCCTTGTATTTTTGCTGGCATGCACAAAAAAATTCAGTGAAAAACTCGAAGTGTACAGATTTTGTGACCATTTGAAAAATGTATCCAAATTTCAGACACTTTAATGGCTACTAGCAGCAAACCTGTAAAATCTCAAATACTCTTTCAGGGGGTGTGAGTTTTCAAGGTTTGATGAGGGATAGGGGGCCAATATAAGGGCCAAGTACCAGCACCCATCGGACGTCATGTGCGTACACCCCCCCGGCCCCCTCGATCGCCGGAACCCCAATGCCGCCCGTTAGGATCTCCGACGATGCTCCGACGATGGTGCCCCAATGAAGAAGAATGCGGCTCCAGCACATCTCTAGCCCAGCATGTGCTGCCGCAACCCTTGGTCGGGTTCGATCTTAGACTTGGAATGAACTCCATATGCTTAGACTGGAAATGAACTCTGTATGCCTAAGTCAACCCATGAAACAAGCGTACGGGCGCTCAGCTGGCCAGAGGGGCGGGATGTGCAAGTCAGAGATCGGCTGGGTCCCCCTTTACGTGCTGCTGATCTTGCTACCACAACCCTCGGTCTGGTTCAATCTTAGACTGGGATTGAACTCCGTATGCCTAAGCCAACCAACGAAACGAGCGAGAGGGCGGGCACTATGCCGGCCAGAAAGACGGGATGCGTAAGCCGTGGATCGATAGGGTGGTAGGTGGCCTAAGGCACATCTTCATATTTCTGTGTGCCAATGCCATTTTTATGGTTTGTAAATTCATACAATGGTCCCTTAAGCCTTCACGTGAAGTTTCATGGCAAGACGACTCGTTTTCTATTTTTCACGATTTTTGAAACTTTTTACGGTTCGGGATTTTTTAAAATTTTTCCGAAAGGATTTTTCACCCCAAACTTAGTAGACGTGATCCTTGTATTTTTGTTGGCATGCACAAAAAAATTCAGCTAAAAACTCGAAGTGTACAAGATTTTGTGACCATCTGAAAAAAGTGTCCCCATTTCAGACACTTTAATGGCTATTGGCAGCAAACCTGTAAAATCTCAAATGCTCTTTAAGGGGGTGTGTGTTCTCCAGGTTTGATGAGGGATAAGGGGCCAATATAAGAGCCAAGTACCAGCACCCATCGTACATAATGTGCGCGCACCCCCCCCAGCCCCCCCGATCGCTGGAACCCCAATGCCGTCGGTCAAGTTCTCCGACGATGCTCCAGCGATGGTGCCCCGGCGAAGAAAAATACGGCACCAGCACATGCCTGAGCCCAGTATGTGCTGCTGTAACCCTCGGTCTGGTCCGATCTTAGACTGGGAATGAACTCCGTATGCCTAAGTACAAAACGAGCGTGCGAGTGCTTAGCCGGCCAGAGGGGCAGGATGCACAAGCCGGGGATCGACCAGGTCCCCCTCTGCATGCTACCGATCCTACTACCCAAACCTTGGTCTGGTCCGATCTTAGACTGGGAATGAACTCCATATGCCTAAGCCAACCGATAAAACGAGCCGGCGGGAGAGCGGGCGGGCACTACGTCGGCCAGAGAGACGGGATGCGCAAACTGTGGATCGATAGGGTGGTAGGTGGGTTTAGGCACATCTTCATATTTCTGCATGCCAATGCCATTTTTATGGCTTATAAATTCATACAATGGCCCCTTAAGCCTTCACGTGAAGTTGCATGGCAAGACGACTCGTTTTTTTATTTTTCATCATTTTTGAAAGTTTTTGTGGTTCAGGATTTTTTTAAATTTTTTTGGAAGGAGTTTTGGCCCCAAAGTTGGTAGACGTGATCCTTGTATTTTTGTTGGCATGCACAAAAAAATTCAGCTAAAAAGTCAAACTGTACAAGATTTTGTGATCATTTGAAAAAATCGTCCCCATTTCAGACGCTTTAATGGCTACTGGTAGCAAACCTGTAAAATCTCAAATGCTCTTTAAGGGGGTGTGAGTTCTCAAGGTTTGATGAGCAATAGGGGGCCAATATAAGGGCCAAGTACCAGCACCCATCACACATCATGCGCGCACACCCCCCCGGCCCCCCCGATCGTTGGAACCCCAATGCCACCGGTCAGGTTCTCTGGCGATGCTCCGACGATGGTGCCCCGGTGAAGAAAAATGAGGCACCAGCACATGCCCGAGCCCAATATGTGCTGCCGCAACCCTTGGTCTGGTCCGATCATAGACTGGGAATGAACTCCGTATGCTTAGACTGGGAATGAACTTCGTATGCCTAAGTCAACCCACGAAACGAGCGTGGGGGTGCTCAACCGGCCAGAGGGGCGGGATGCGCAAGCCGAGGATCAACCGGGTCCCCCTCTACATGTTGTCGATCCTACTGTTGCAACCCTTGATCGGTCTGATCTTAGACTGGGAATGAACTCCGTATGCCTAAGCCAACTAACGAAACGAACGGGCGGGCGGGGGTTTGGGCACTTCATCGGCCAGAGAGACTGGATGCGCAGGACGTGGATCGAAAGGGTGTTAGGTGGGTTTAGGCACATCTTCATATTTCTGCGTGCCAATGCCATTTTTATGACTTGTAAATTCATACAATGGTCCCTTAAGCCTTCACATGAAGTTTCATGGCAAGATGACTCGTTTTCTATTTTTCATGATTTTTGAAACTTTTTGCGATTTAGGATTTTTTAAAATTTTTTCGTAAGGAGTTTTGGCCCCAAACTTCATAGATGTGATCCTTGTATTTTTTTTGGCATGCAAAAAAAAATTCAGCTAAAAACTCGAAGTGTACAAGATTTTGTAACCAATTAAAAAAAGTGTCCCCATTTCAGACACTTTAATGGCTACTGGCAACAAACCTGTAAAATCTCAAATGCTCTTGAAGGGGGTGTGAGTTCTCGAGGTTTGATGTGGGATAGGGGGCCAATATAAGGGCCAAGTACTAGCACCCATCGCACATCATGTGCGCACACCCCCTCGACCCCCTCGATCGCAGGAACCCCAATGTCGCCGGCCAGGTTCTCCGACGATGCTCTGGCGATGGTGCCCCGAAAAAGAAAAATGCGGCACCAGCACATGCCCGAGCGCAGCATGTGCTGCCGTAACCCTTGATCTGATCCGATCTTAGACTTGGAATGAACTCCGTATGCTTAGGCTTGGAGTGAACTCCGTATGCCTAAGTCAACCCACGGAACGAGCGTGCGGGCATTCAGCCGGCCAGAGGGGCAGGATGCGCAAGTCGGGGATCGGCCGGGTCCCCATTTGCTTGCTATCGATCCTGCTGCCGTAACCCTTGATCTAGTCTAATCTTAGATTGGGAATGAACTCCGTACGCCTAAGCCAACCGACGAAACAAGCGGGCGGGCGGGCACTACGCCGGCCAAAGAGATGGAATGCGCAAGCCGTGGATCGATAGGGTGGTAGGTGGGTTTACGTACATCTTCATATCTCTACGTGCCAATGCCATTTTTATGGCTTGTAAATTCATACAATGGTCCCTTAAGCCTTCACGTGAAGTTTCATGGCAAGACGACTCGTTTTCTATTTTTCATGATTTTCGAAACATTTTGTGGTTCAAGATTTTTTGAAATTTTTTCGGAAGGCGTTTTGGCCACAAACTTGGTAGACGTGATCCTTGTATTTTTGTTGGCATGCACAAAAAAATTCAGCTAAAAACTCGAAGTGTACAAGATTTTGTGACCATTTGAAAAAAGTGTCACCATTTCAGACACATTAATGGCTACTGGCAGCAAACCTGTAAAATCTCAAATGCTCTTTAAGGGGTTGTGAGTTCTCGAGGTTTGATGAGGGATAGGGGGCCAATATAAGGGCCAAGTACCAACACCCATCACACATCATGTGCGCACACGCCCCCCGGTCCCCCCGATTATCGGAACCCCAATGCCGCCGATCAGGTTCTCCGGCGATACTCGACGATGGTGCCCTGACGAAGAAAAATGCGGTACCAGCACATGCCCGAGCCCAGCATGTGCTGCTGTAACCCTCGGTCTGATCCGATCTTAGACTAGGAATGAACTCTGTATGCTTCGATAGGGAATGAACTCCGTATGCCTAAGTCAACTCACGAAATGAGAGCATGGGCGCTCAGCTGGCCAGAGGGGCGGGATGCACAAACCGGGGATCGATCGAGTCCCCCTCTCCGTGCTGCTGATCCTGCTGCCGCAACCATCAGTCTGGTCCAATCTTAGACTGGGAATGAACTCTGTATGCCTAAGCCAAATGACGAAACGGGCGGGCGGGCAGGCGGGCTCTACGCCGGCCAGAGAGACAAGATACGCAAGCCGTGGATCGATAGGATGGTAGGTGGGTTTAGGCACATCTTGATATTTCTATATGCCAATGCCATTTTTATGGCTTGTAAATTCATACAATGGTCCCTTAAGCCTTCACGTGAAGTTTCATGGCAAGACGACTCGTTTTCTTTTTTTAACGATTTTCGAAACATTTTGCGGTTCAGGATTTTTAGAAATTTTTTTGGAAGGAGTTTCTGCCCCAAACTTGGTAGATGTGATCCTTATATTTTTGTTGGCATGCACAAAAAAATTCAGCTAAAAACTCGAAGTGTACAAGATTTTGTGACCATTTGAAAAAAGTGTCCCCATTTTAGACACTTTAATGGCTACTGGCAACAAACCTATAAAATCTCAAATGCTCCTTAAGGGGGTGTGAGTTCTCGAGGTTTGATGAGGGATAGGGGGCCAATATAAGGGCTAAGTACCAGCATCCATCGCACATCATGTGCGCAAACCCCCCCGGCCCCCTCGATCGTCGGAACCCCAATGCCGCCGATCAGGTTCTCCGGCGATGCTCCGATGATGGTGCCCCGATGAAGAAAAATGCGGCAACAGCACATGCCTGAGCCCAGCATGTGCCACCGCAACCCTCGATCCAGTCCAATCTTACACTGAGAATGAACTCCGTATGCTTAGACTGGGAATGAACTCCGTATGCCTAAGTCAACCCACGAAACGAGCGTGCGGGCGCTCGACCGGCCAGAAGGGCGAGATGCGCAAGCCGAGGATCGATCGGGTCCTCCTCTACATGCTGCCGATCCTGCTGCCACAACCCTTGGTCCGGTCTGATCTTAGACTGGGAATGGACTCCGTATGCCAAAGCCAATCGAATAAATGAACGGGTGGGCGGGCGGGCACTACGTCGACCAAAGAGACAGGATGCGCAAGCCTTGGATCGATAGGGTGGTAGGTGGGTTCAGGCACATCTTCATATTTCTATGTGCCAATGCCATTTTTATGGCTTGTAAATTCGTACTATGGTCCCTTAAGCCTTGACGTGAAGTTTCATGGCAAGACGACTCATTTTCTATTTTTCATGATTTTCAAAACTTTTTGTGGTTCGGGATTTTTTTAAATTTTTTCGGAAGGAGTTTTGGGCCCAAACTTTGTAGACATGATCCTTGTATTTTTTTTGGCATGCACAAAAAAATTCTGCCAAAAACTCGAAGTGTACAAGATTTTGTGACCATTTGAAAAAAGTGTCCCCATTTTAGACACTTTAATGGCTACTGGCAACAAACCTGTAAAATCTCAATTGCTCTTTATGGGGGTGTGGGTTCTCAAGGTTTGATGAGGGATAGGGGGCCAATATAAGGGCCAAGTACGAGCACCCATCGCACATCATGTGCGCACAACCCCTCGATCGCAGGAACCCCAACACCACCGATCAGGTCTCCGGTGATGCTCCGGCGGTGGTGCCCCGGCAAAGAAAAATGCGGCACCAGCACATGCCCAAGCCCAGCATGTGCTGCCGTAACCCTTGGTCTGGTCCGATCTTAGACTGGGAATGAACTCCGTTTGCCTAAGTCAACCCACGAAACAAGTGTATGAGCGCTTAGCCAGCTAGAGGAGCGGGATGCGCAAGCCGAGGATCGATCGGGTCCCCCTCTGCGTGCTGCCGATCCTACTGTCACAACCCTCAGTCCGATTTGATCTTACACTGGAAATGAACTCCGTATGCCTAAGCCAACCGACGAAACGAGCGGGCAGGCAGGCACTACGCCAGCTAGAGAGACGGGATGCGCAAGCCGTGGATCGAAAGGGTGGTAGGTGGGTTTAGGCACATCTTCATATTTCTGCTTGCCAATGCCATTTTTATGGCTTGTAAATTCATACAATGGTCCCTTAGGCCTTCACGTGAAGTTTCGTGGCAAGACGACTCGTTTTCTATTTTTCATGATTTTCTAAACTTTTTCGGTTGGAGATTTTTAAAATTTTTTCGGAAGCATTTTTGGCCACAAACTTGGTAGACGTGATCCTTGTATTTTTGTTGGCATGCACAAAAAAATTCAGCTAAAAACTCACAGTGTACAAGATTTTGTGACCATTTGAAAAAAGTGTCCCCATTTCAGACATTTTAATGGCTACTGGCAGCAAACTTGTAAAATCTCAAATTCTCTTTAAGGGGGTGTGAGTTCCCAAGGTTTGATGAGGGATAGGGGGCCAATATAAGGGCCAAGTACCAACACCCATCGCACATCATGTGCGCACACCCCCCGGCCCCCTCGATTGTCGAAACCCTAATGCAGTCGGTCAGGTTCTTTGGCGATGCTTCGGTGATTGTACCCCGATGAAGAAAAATGCGGCACCAGAACATGCTCGAGCCCAGCATGTGCTACCACAATCCTCGGTCTACTCCGATCTTTGACTGGGAATGAACTCCGTATGCCTAAGTCAACCCACGAAATGAGTGTGCGAGCACTCAGCCAGCTGGAGGGGCGGGATGCGCAAGCCGGGGATCGGTCGGGTCCCCCACTGTGTGCTGTCGATCCTGCTGTCACAACCCTCGATCCGATTTGATCTTAGACTGGAAATGAACTCCGTATGCCTAAGCCAACCGACGAAACGAGCGGGCGGGTGGGCACTACGCCGGCCAGAGAGACGGGATGCGCAAGCCGTGGATGGATAGGGTGGTAGGTGGGTTTAGGCACATCTTCATATTTCTACATGCCAATGCCATTTTTATGGCTTGTAAATTCATACAATGGTCCCTTAAGCCATCACATGAATTTTCATGGCAAAACGACTCGTTTTTTATTTTTCACAATTTTCAAAACTTTTTGCGGTTCGAGATTTTTTAAAATTTTTTTGGAAGGAGTTTTGGCCCAAAACTTGGTAAACCTGATCCATGTATTTTTGTTGGCATGCACAAAAAAATTCAGCTAAAAACTCGAAGTGTACAAGATTTTGTGACCATTTGAAAAAAGTGTCCTCATTTCACACACTTTATTGGCTACTGGAAGCAAACCTGTAAAATCTCAAATGCTCTTTAAGGGGATGTGAGTTCTCAAGGTTTGATGAGGGATAGGGGGCCAATATAACGGCCAAGTACCAGCATCCATCGCACATCATGTGGGCACACACCCCCCAACCCCCCGATCATCGGAGCCCCAATGCCGCCGATCAGGCTCTCCGGCGATGCTTCGACGATGGTGCCCCGGTGGAGAAAAATGCGGCACCAGCACATGCTCGAGCCCAGCATGTGCTGGCGCAACCCTCGGTCTGATCCAATCTTAGACTGGGAATGAACTCCGTATGCCTAAGTCAACCCACGACACGAGTGTGCGGGTGCTCAGTCGGCCAGAGGGGCGGGATGCGCAAGTCGGGGATCGGCCGAGTCCCCCTCTGCGTGCTACCGATCCTGCTGCCACAACCCTCGGTGAGGTCCGATCTTAGACTGGGAATGAACTCCATATGCCTAAGCCAATCGATGAAACGAGGGGGTGGGCGGGCGGGCACTACGCCGGCCAGAGAGACGGAATGCGCAAGCCGTGGATCGATAGGGTGGTAGGTGGGTTTAGGCACATCTTCATATTTCTGTGTGCCAATGCCATTTTTATGGCTTGTAAATTCATACAAAGGTCCCTTAAGCCTTCACATGAAGTTTCATGGCAAGACGACTCATTTTTTATTTTTCACGATTTTTGAAACTTTTTGCAGTTTGAGATTTTTTAAAATTTTTTCGAAAGAATTTTTGGCCCCAAACTTGGTAGACATGATCCTTGTATCTTTTTTGCCATGCACAAAAAAATTCAGCTAAAAACTCGAAGTGTACAAGATTTTGTGACCATTTGAAGAAAGTGTCCCCATTTCAGATACTTTAATGGCTACTGGCAGCAAACCTGTAAAATCTCAAATGCTCTTTAAGGGGGTTTGAGTTCTCGAGGATTGATGAGGGATAGGGGGCCAATATAAGGGCCAAGTACCAGCACCCATCGCACATCATGTGCGCACACCCCCCCGACCCCCCCGATCGTCGGAACCCCAATGCCGCCTGTCAGGTTCTCCGACGATGCTCCAGCGATGGTGCCCCGACGAAGAAAAATGCGGCACCAGCAGATGCCTGAGCCCAGTATGTGCTGCTGTAACCCTCGGTCTGATCCGATCTTAGACTGGTAATGAACTCCGCATGCTTAGACTGGGAATGAACTCCGTATGCCTAAGTCAACCCATGAAACGAGCGTGCGGGCACTTAGCCGGCCAGAGGGGCGGGATGCGTAAGCTGGGAATCGGTCGGGCCCCCTCTGCGTGCTACCGATCCTATTGCCGCAACCCTTAATCTGGTCTGATCTTAGACTGGGAATGAACTTCGTATGCCTAAGCCAACCACTGAAACGAGCGGGCTGGCGGGCGGGCAGGCACTACGCCGGCCAGAGAGACGGGATGCGCAAGCCGTGGATCGATAAGGTGGTAGGTGGGTTTGGGCTCATCTTCATATTTCTGCATGCCAAAGCCATTTTTATAACTTGTAAATTCATACAATGGTCCCTTAAGCCTTCACATGAAGTTTCATGGCGAGACGACTCGTTTTCTATTTTTCATGATTTTCAAAACTTTTTGTGGTTTGGGATTTTTTGAAAGGAGTTTTGGCCCCAAACTTGGTAGACGTGATCCTTGTATTTTTGTTGGCATGCACAAAAAAATTTAGCTAAAAAAGTGTATAAGATTTTGTGACCATTTGAAAAAAGTGTCCTCATTTCAGACACTTTAATGGCTACTGGCAGCAAACCTGTAAAATTTTAAATGCTCTTTAAGGGGGTCTGAGTTTTGAGGTTTGATGAGGGATAAGGGGCCAATATAAGTACCAAGTACTACCACCCATCGCACATCATGTGCACACACCCCCTCGGCCCCCCGATCGCCGGAACCCCAATGCCGCCGGTCAGGTTCTCCGACGATACTCCGACGATGGTGCCCCGACGAAGAAAAATATGGCACCAGCACATGCCCGAGCACAGCATGTGCTGTCGCAACCCTTGGTATGGTCCAATCTTAGATTGGGAATGAACTCTGTATGCTTATACTGGGAGTGAACTTCGTATGCCAAAGTCAACCCACGAAAGGAGCGTATGGGCGCTCAGCCGGCCGGAGGGGCAGGATGCGCAAGCCGGGGATCGACCGGGTCCCCCTCTGCGTGCTGTTGATCCTAGTTCCGCAACCCTTGGTCCAGTCCGATCTTAGACTGGGAATGAACTCCGTATGCCTAAGCCAACCGATGAAACGAACGGGCGGGCACTACACCGACCAGAGAGACGGGATGCACAAGCCGTGGATCGATAGGGTGGTAGGTGGGTTTAGGCACATCTTAATATTTCTACGTGCCAATGCCATTTTTTATGGCCTGTAAATTCATACAATGGTCCCTTAAGCCTTCACGTGAAGTTTTAATGGCAAGACGACTCATTTTCTATTTTTCATGATTTTTGAAACTTTTTGCGGTTCGAAATTTTTTTAAATTTTTTCGGAAGGAGTTTTGGCCCCAAACTTGGTAGACGTGATCCTTTTATTTTTGTTGGCATGCACAAAAAAATTCAGCTAAAAACCCGAAGTGTACAAGATTTTGTGACAATTTGAAAAAAGTGTCCCCATTTCAGACACTTTAATGGCTACTGGCAGCAAACTTGTAAAATCTCAAATGCTCTTTAAGGGGTTGAGTTCTCAAGGTTTGATGAGGGATAAGGGGCCAATATAAGGGCCAAGTACCAGCACTCATCGCTCATCATGTGCGCACACCCCCCTGGCCCCCTTGATCGCCGGAACCCCAATGCCGCTGGTCTGGTTCTCCGGCGATGCTCTGGCGATGGTGCCCCGACGAAGAAAAATATGGCACCAGCACATGCCCGAGCCTAGCATGTGCTGCCGCAACCGTCGGTCTGGTCGGATCTTAGACTGCGAATGAACTCCGCATGCTTAGGCTGGGAATGAACTCCTATGCCTAAGTCAACACACGGAACAAGCGTGCGGGCGCTCAGCAGGCCAGAGAGGCAGGATGCACAAGCCAGGGATCGATCGGGTCCTCTTCTGCATGCTATCAATCCTGGTGCTGCAACCCTCCGTCCAGTCTGATCTTAGACTGGGAATGAACTCTGTATGCCTAAGCCAACCGACGAAACGAACGGACGGGCGGGCGGGCGGGCAGTACGTCGGCCAGAGAGACGGGATGCTCAAGTCGGGGATCGATAGGGTGGTAGGTGGGTTTAGGCACATCTTAATATTTCTACGTGCCAATGCCATTTTTTATGGCCTGTAAATTCATATAATGGTCCCTTAAGCCTTCACATGAAGTTTTAATGGCAAGACGACTCGTTTTCTATTTTTC
This sequence comes from Durio zibethinus, assembly GCF_047325235.1. Lineage (NCBI taxonomy): Eukaryota > Viridiplantae > Streptophyta > Magnoliopsida > Malvales > Malvaceae > Durio > Durio zibethinus. The sequence continues at coordinate 23,107,135 of NC_143163.1, forward strand.
ATGATTTTTGAAACTTTTTGCGGTTCGAGATTTTTTAAAATTTTTTCGGAAGGAGTTTTGGCCCCAAACTTGGTAGACGTGATCTTTTTATTTTTGTTGGCATGCACAAAAAAATTTAGCTAAAAACTCGAAGTGTACAAGATTTTGTGACCATTTGAAAAAAGTGTCCCCACGCAGACACTTTAATGGCTACTGGCAGCAAACCTGCAAAATCTCAAATGCTCTTTAAGGGGGTGTGAGTTCTCGAGGTTTGATGTGGGATAAGGGGCCAATATAAGGGCCAAGTACCACCACCCATTGCCCATCATGTGCACACACCCCCCGGCCCCCCGATCGCCGGAACCCCAACGCCGCCGGTCAGGTTCTCCGACGATGCTCCGGTGATGGTGCCTCGGTGAAGAAAAATACGGCACCAGCACATTCCCGAGTCCAGCATATGCTGCCGCAACCATCGGTCCCGTCCGATCTTAAACTTTGAAAGAACTCCGTATGCTTAGACTAGGAATGAACTCCGTATGCCTAAGTCAACCCACGAAACGAGCGTGCGGGCGCTCAGCGGGCAAGAGGGACAGGATGCGCAAGCCGAGGATCGATCGGGTTCCCCTCTGCATGCTGTCGATCCTACTGCCCTAACCCTCGGTCCGGTCTGATCTTAGACTGGGAATGAACTCCGTATGCCTAAGCCGACCGACGAAACGAGCGGGCAGACGGGCAGGCGGGCACTGCGCCGGCCAGAGAGACGGGATGCGCAAGCCGTGGATCGAGAAGGTGCTAGGTCGGTTTAGGCACATCTTTATATTTCTGCATGCCAATGCCATTTTTATGGCTTGTAAATTCATACAATGGTCCCTTAAGCCTTCACGCGAAGTTTCATGGCAAGACGACTCGTTTTCTATTTTTCATGATTTTTGAAACTTTTTGCGGTTCGAGATTTTTTAAACTTTTTTCGGAAGAAGTTTTGGCCCCAAACTTGGTAGACATGATCCTTGTATTTTTTTTGGCATGCACAAAAAAATTTAACTAAAAACTCAAAGTGTACAAGATTTTGTGACCATTTGAAAAAAGTGTCCCCATTTCAGACAATTTAATGGCTACTGGCAGCAAACCTGTAAAATCTCAAATGCTCTTTAAGGGGGTATGAGTTCTCGAGGTTTGATGAGGGATAGGGGGCGAATATAAGGGCCAAGTACCAGCACCCATCGCACATCATTTGCGCACACCCCTCCCCCGGCCCCCCCAATCACAGAAACACTAATGCCTCTGGTCAGGTTCTCCGGTGATGCTCCGGCGATGGTGCCCCGACGAAGAAAAAGGTGGCACCAGCACATGCCCGAGCCAGCATGTGCTATTGTAACCTTCAGTCCGATTCGATCTTAGACTGGGAATCAACTCCGTATGCTTAGACTGGAATGAACTCCGTATGCTTAGACTAGGAATGAACTCTGTATGCCTAAGTCAACCCACGAAACGAGCGTATGGGCGGGATGCATAAGCCGGGGAACAGCTGGGTCTCTCTCTACGTGCTACCGATCCTGCTGCAGTAACCCTCAGTCCGGTCTGATCTTAGACTGGGAATGAACTCCATATGCCTAAGCCAACCGATGAAACGAACGGGTGGGCGGGTGGGTGGGCACTACGTCGGCCAGAGACACGGGATGTGCAAGCCGTGGATCGATAGGGTGGTAGGTGGGTTTAGGCACATCTTCATATTTCTGCATGCCAATGCCATTTTTATGGCCTGTAAATTCATACAATGGTCCCTTAAGCCTTCACGTGAAGTTTCATGGCAAGACGATTCGTTTTCTATTTTTCACAATTTTTGAAACTTTTTGCGGTTTGGGATTTTTTACAATTTTTTCAGAAGGCGTTTTCACCCCAAACTTGGTAGACGTGATCCTTGTATTTTTTTTGGCTAGCACAAAAAAATTTAGCGAAAAACTCGAAGTGTACAAGATTTTGTGACCATTTGAAAAAAATGTCCCCATTTCAGAGACTTTAGTGGCTACTGGTAGCAAACCTATAAAATCTCAAATGCTCTTTAAGGGGGTGTGAGTTCTCAAGATTTGATGAGGGATAAGGGGCCAATATAAGGGCCAAGTACCAGCACCCATCGCACATCATGTGCGCCCACCCCCCCGGCCCCCCCGATCGTCGGAACCTTAATGCCGCCGGTCAGGTTCTCCGGTGATGCTCTGACGATGGTGCCTTGGCAAAGAAAAATACGGCACCAGCACATGCCCGAGCCCAGCATGTGCTGCTGCAACCCTCGGTCCGATCTGATCTTAGACTGGGAATGAACTCCATATGCTTAGACTGGGAATGAACTCCGTATGCCTAAGTCAACCCACGAAACGAGCGTGAGGGCGTTCAGCCGGCCAGAGGGGCGGGATGGACGGGCCGGGGATCGGCCGGGTCCCCCTCTATGTGATGCTGATCCTGCTGTAGCAACCCTCCGTTCGGTCTGATCTTAGACTGGGAATGAACTCCGTATGCCTAAGCCAATGGACGAAACGAGCGGACGGGCGGGCGGGCACTACGACGGCCATAGAGACGGGATGCGCAAGTCGTGGATCGATAAGGTGGTAGGTGGGTCTAGGTGCATCTTCATATTTCTGTGTGCCAATGCCATTTTTATGGCTTGTAAATTCATACAACGGTCCCTTAAGCCTTCACGTGAAGTTTCATGGCAAGACGACTCGTTTTCTATTTTTCACGATTTTCAAAACTTTTTGCTATTCGAGATTTTTTCAAATTTTTTTGGAAGGATTTTTGTCCCCAAACTTGGTAGACGTGAGCCTATATTTTTTTGGCACATACAAAAAATCCAGCTAAAAACTCGAAGTGTACAAGGTTTTGTGACCATTTAAAAAAAGTGTCCCTATTTCAGACACTTTAACGGCTATTGGCAGTAAACCTGTAAAATCTCAATTGCTCTTTAAGGGAGTGTGAGTTCTCGAGGTTTGATGAGGGTTAGGGGGCCAATATAAGCGCCAAGTGCCAGCAACCATCGTACATCATTTGCGCACACCCCCCTCGGCCCCCTCGATCGTCGGAACCCCAATGCCGTCGGTCAAGTTCTCCGGTGATGCTCCGGCGATGGTGCCTCGATGAAGAAAAAAATGACACCAGCACATGCCCGAGCCCAACATGTGTTGCCACAACCATCGGTCTGGTCTGATCATAGACTGTGAATGAACTCCGTATGCTTAGACTAGGAATGAACTCCGTGTGCTTAGACTGGGAATGAACTCCGTATGCCTAAGTCAACCCATGAAATGAGCGTACGGGCGCTCAGCCGGCCAGAGGGGTGGGATGCGCAAGCCTGGGATCGACCGGGACCCCTTCTGCGTGCTGTCGATCCTACTGTCGCAACCCTCGGTCTGGTCCGATCTTAGACTGAGAATGAACTCCATATGCCTAAGCCAACCGATGAAATGAACGGGTGGGCAGGTGGGCGGGCACTACGTCGGCCAGAGAGACGGGATGTGCAAGCCGTGGATCGATAGGGTGGTAGGTGGGTTTAGGCACATCTTCATATTTCTGCATGCCAATGCCATTTTTATGGCCTGTAAATTCATACAATGGTCCCTTAAGCCTTAACGTGAAGTTTCATGGCAAGACGATTCGTTTTCTATTTTTCACAATTTTTGAAACTTTTTGCGGTTTGGGATTTTTTACAATTTTTTCGGAAGGCGTTTTCACCCCAAACTTGGTAGACGTGATCCTTGTATTTTTTTTGGCTAGCACAAAAAAATTTAGCTAAAAACTCGAAGTGTACAAGATTTTGTGACCATTTGAAAAAAATGTCCCCATTTCAGAGACTTTAGTGGCTACTGGCAGCAAACCTATAAAATCTCAAATGCTTTTTAAGGGGGTGTGAGTTCTCGAGATTTGATGAGGGATAAGGGGCCAATATAAGGGCCAAGTACCAGCATCCATCGCACATCATGTGCGCACACCCCCCTCGGCCCCCCCGATCGTCTGAACCCCAATGCTGTCGATCAGGTTCTCCGGCGATGCTCCAGCGATGGTACCTCGATGAAGAAAAAAGTGGCACCAGCACATGCCCGAGCCCAGCATGTGCTGCCGCAACCATCGGTCTGGTTCGATCTTAGACTGGGAATGAACTTCGTATGGTTAGCCTGGGAATGAACTCCGTATGCCTAAGTCAACCCACGAAACAAGCATGCGGGCGCTCAACCGGCCAGAGGGGCGGGATGCGCAAGCTAGGAATCGGCCGGGACCCCCTCTGCGTGCTATCGATCCTACTGCCGTAACCCTCGGTCTGGTCTGATCTTAGACTGGGAATGAGCTCCATATGCCTAAGCAAACCGACGAAACGAACAGGCGGGCGGGCGGGCACTACACCGGCCAGAGAGACGGGATAAGCAAGTCGTGGATCGATAGGGTGGTAGGTAGGTTTAGGCACATCTCCATATTTCTGCATGCCAATGCCATTTTTATGGCCTGTAAATTCATACAATGGTCGCTTAAGCCTTCACGTGAAGTTTCATGGCAAGACGACTCGTTTTCTATTTTTCACAAATTTTGAAACTTTTTGCGGTTTGGGATTTTTTACAATTTTTTTGGAAGGCGTTTTCACCCCAAACTTGGTAGATGTGATCCTTGTATTTTTGTTGGCTAGCACAAAAAAATTTAGCTAAAAACTCAAAGCGTACAAGATTTTGTGACCATTTGAAAAAAGTGTCCCCATTTCAGAGACTTTAATGGCTGCTAGCAGCAAACCTATAAAATCTCAAATGCTCTTTAAGGGTGTGTGAGTTCTCGACGTTTGATGAGGGATAGGGGGCCAATATAAGGGCCAAGTACCAGCACCCATCGTACATCATGTGCGCACACCCCCCTCGACCCCCCCGATCGTCGAAACCCCAATGCTGTCGGTCAGGTTCTCCGGCGATGCTCTGGCGATGGTGCCTCGAGGCACCAGCACATGCCCGAGCCTAGCATGTGCTGCCACGACCATCGGTCCGGTTCGATCTTGGACTGGGAATGAACTTCGTATGCTTAGACTGGGAATGAACTCCGTATGCCTAAATCAACCCACGAAACGAGCATGTGGAAGCTCAGCCGGCCAGAAGGGCGGGATGCACAAGCCGGGGATCGGCCGGGAGCCCCTCTGCGTGCTGTCGATCCTGCTGCCGCAACCCTCGATCTGGTCTGATCTTAGACTGGGAATGAACTCCATATGCCAAAGCCAACCGACAAAACGAACGGGCGGGTGGGCTGACGGGTACTACACCGGCCAGAGAGACGGGATGCGCAAGCCGTGGATCGATAGGGTGGTAGGTGGCCTAAGGCACATCTTCATATTTTTGCATGCCAATGCCATTTTTATGGCCTGTAAATTCATACAATGGTCCCTTAAGCCTTCACGTGAAGTTTCATGGCAAGACGACTCGTTTTCTATTTTTCACGATTTTCGAAACTTTTTACGTTTCAAAATTTTTTAAAATTTTTTTGAAAGGATTTTTGGCCCCAAACTTGGTAGACATGATCCTTGTATTTTTGTTGGTATGCAAAAAAAAATTCAGCTAAAAACTCGAAGTGTACAAGATTTTGTGGCCATTTGAAAAAAGTGTCCCCATTTCAGACACTTTAATAGCTACTGGCAGCAAAACTGTAAAATCTCAAATGCTCTTTAAGGGGGTGTGAGTTCTCGAGGTTTGATGAAGGATAGGGGGCCAACATAAGGGCCAAGTACCAGCACCCATCGCACATCATGTGCGCACACCCCGCCGGCCCCCCCGATCGTCGGAACCCCAATGCCGTCGGTCAGGTTCACCGGAGATGCTCCGGCGATGGTGACCCAGCGAAGAAAAATGCAGCACCAGCACATGCCAGAGCCCAGTATGTGCTGCCGCAACCTTTGGTCCGATCCGATCTTAGACTAGGAAAGAACTCTGTATGCTTAGACTGGGAATGAACTCCGTATGCCTAAGTCAACCCATGAAACGAGCGTGCAGGTGCTCAGTCGGCAAGAGGGGCAGGATGCGCAAGCTGGGGATCGATCGGGTCCCCCTCTGTATGCTGCCGATCCTGCTACCACAACCCTCGATTTGGTCCAATCTTAGACTGGGAATGAACTCCGTATGCCTAAGCCAACCGATGAAACGAGTGGGCGGGCGGGCGAGCACTACGTCGGCCAGAGAGACGGGATGCGCAAGACGTGGATCGATAGGATGGTAGGTGGGTTTAGGCACATCTTCATATTTCTGCATTCCAATGACATTTTTATGACTTGTAAATTCATACAATAGTCCCTTAAGCCTTCACATGAAGTTTCATGGCAAGACGACTCGTTTTCTATTTTTCACGATTTTTGAAAATTTTTGTGGTTTGGGATTTTTTTAAATTTTTTTGGAAGGAGTCTTGGCCCCAAACATGGTAGACGTGATCTTCGTATTTTTTTTGGCACACACAAAAAAATTCAGCTAAAAACTCAAAGTGTACAAGATTTTGTGACCATTTGAAAAAAGTGTCCCCATTTCTGACACTTTAATGGCTACTGGCAGCAAACTGTAAAATCTCAAATGCTCTGTAAGGGGGTGTGAGTTCTCGAGGTTTGATGAGGGATAAGGGGCCAATATAAGGGCCGAGTACCAGCACCCATCGCACATCATGTGTGCACACCCCCCCGGCCCCCCCGATCGTCGGAACCCCAATGCCGCCGGTCAGGTTCTCCAGTGATGCTCCGACGATGGTGCCCCGGCGAAGAAAAATGTGGCACCAGCAAATTCCCGAGCCTAGCATGTGCTACTGCAACCCTCGACCCGGTCTGATCTTAGACTGGGAATGAACTCTGTATACTTAGACTAGGAATGAACTCCGTATGCCTAAGTCAACCCACGAAACGAGCTTGCAGGCGCTCAGCCGACCGAGGGGCGGGATGCGCGAGCCGAGGATCGGTCGGGTCCCCCTCTATGTGCTGTTGATCTTGCTGCCTCAACCCTCGATTCGATCCTATCTTAGACTGGGAATGAACTCTGTATGCCTAAGCCAATGGACGAAACGAGCGGGCGGGCGGGCGGGCACTACGACGGCCATAGAGACGGGATGCGCAAGCCGTGGATCGATAGAGTGGTAGGTGGGTTTAGGCTTATCTTCATATTTCTAGGTGCCAATGCCATTTTTACGGCTTGTAAATTCATACAACGATCCCTTAAGCCTTCACGTGAAGTTTCATGGCAAGACGACTCGTTTTCTATTTTTCACGATTTTCAAAATTTTTTCGAAAGGAGTTTTGTCCCCAAACCTGGTTGACGTGATCCCTGTATTTTTTTAGCACGTACAAAAAAATTCAGCTAAAAACTTGAAGTGTACAAGATTTTCTGACCATTTGAAAAAAGTGTCCCCATTTCAGACACTTTAATGGCTACTGGCAGCAAACCTGTAAAATCTCAAATGCTCTTTAAAGGGGTATGAGTTCTCGAGGTTTGATGAGGGATAGGGGGCCAATATAAGGGCCAAGTACCAGCACCCATCGCACATCATGTACGCACACCCCCCCGGCCCCCCTGATCGTCGGAACCCTAATACCGTCGGTTAGGTTCTCTGGTGATGCCCCGACGATGGTGCCTCGACAAAGAAAAATACGACACCAGCACATGCCCGAGCCCAGCATGTGCTGCTGCAACCCTCGGTTTGATCTAATTTAAGACTGCGAATGAACTCCATATGCTTATATTGGGAATGAACTCTGTATGCGTAAGTCAACCCACGAAACGAGCGTACGGGTATTCAGCAGGCCAGAGGGGCGGAATGGGTGAGTCGGGGATCGGCCGGGTCCCCCTCTATGTGATGTCGATCCTGCTGCAGCAACCCTCTGTTCGGTCTGATCTTAGACTGGGAATGAACTCCGTATGCCTAAGCCAATGGATGAAACGAGCGGGCGGGCGGGCGGGCACTATGACGACCATAGAGACGGGATGTGCAAGCCGTGGATCGATAGGGTGGCAGGTGGGTTTAGGCGCATCTTCATATTTCTGTGTGCCAATGCCATTTTTGTGGCTTGTAAATTCATACAATGGTCCCTTAAGCCTTCACGTGAAGTTTCATGGCAAGACGACTCGTTTTCTATTTTTCACGATTTTCAAAACTTTTTGCTATTCGAGATTTTTTAAAATTTTTTTAGAAGGATTTTGTCCCCAAACTTGGTAGACGTGATCCCTATATTTTTTTGGCACGTACAAAAAATCCAGCTAAAAACTCGAAGTGTACAAGATTTTGTGACCATTTGAAAAAAGTGTCCCCATTTCAGACACTTTAACGGCTACTGGCAGCAAACCTGTAAAATCTCAAATGCTCTTTAAGGGAGTGTGAGTTCTCGAGGTTTGATGAGGGATAGGGGCTAATATAAGCGCCAAGTGCCAGCACCCATCACACATCATGTGCACACACCCCCCCGGCCCCCCCGATCGTCGAAACCCCAATGTCACCGTTCAGGTTCTCCGACGATGCTCCCCCGGTGAGGAAAAATGCGGCACCAGCACTTGCCCGAGCCCAGCATGTGCTGCCGCTACCCTCGGTCTGGTCCGATCTTAGACTGGTCTGTATGCCTAAGTCCGTATGCCTTAGTGGCTACAGGTAGCAAACTTGTAAAATCTGAAATGCTCTTTAAGGGGGTGTGAGTTCTCAAGGTTTGATGAGGGATAGGGGGCCAATATAAGGGCCAAGTACCAGCACCCATCGCACATCATGTGCGCACACCCCCCTGGTCCCCCCGATCGTCAGAACCCCAATTCCGTCAGTCAGGTTCTCCGGCGATGCTCCGGTGATGATGCCTCGATGAAGAAAAATGCGACACCAGCACATGCCCGAGCCAGCATGTGTTGTCGCAACCCTCGGTTGGGTCCAATCTTAGACTGGGAATAAACTTCGTATGCTTAGACTGGGAATGAACTCCATATGACTAAGTCAATCCACGAATCGAGTGTCCGGGCGCTCAATCGGCCAGAGAGGCGGGATGTGCAAGCCGAGGATCGGCCGGGCCCCCCTCTGCGTGCTGCCAATCTTGCTGCCATAACCCTCGGTCTGATCCAATCTTAGACTGGGAATGAACTCCATATGCCTAAGCCAATCGACGAAATGAGCAGGCGGGCGGGCGGGCGGGCGGGCACTACGCCGGCCAGAGAGACGGGATGCGCAAGCCGTGGATCGATAGGGTGGTAGGTGGGTTTAGGCACATCTTCATATTTCTGCGTGCTAATGCCATTTTTATGGCTTGTAAATTCAAACAATAGTACCTTAAGCCTTCACGTGAAGTTTCATGGCAAGATGACTCGTTTTCTATTTTTCACGATATTCGAAACTTTTTGTGATTCAGGATTTTTTAAAATTTTTTTGGAAGGAGTTTGGCCCCAAACTTGGTAGACGTGATCCCTGTATTTTTTTTGACATGCACAAAAAAATTCAGCTAAAAACTCGATGTGTACAAGATTTTCTGACCATTTGAAAAAAGTGTCCCAATTTCAGACACTTTAATGGCTACTGGCAGCAAACCTGTAAAATCTCCAATGCTCTTTAAGGGGGTGTGAGTTCTCGAGGTTTGATGAGGGATAGGGGGCAAATATAAGGGCCAAGTACCAGCACCCATCGCACATCATGTGCGCACAGCCCCCCGGCCCCCCCGATCATCGGAACACCCAATGCCGCCGGTCAGGTTCTCCGACGATGCTCCGGCGATGGTGCCTCGACGAAGAAAAATGTGGCACCAGCACATGCCCGAGCCCAGCATGTGCTGCCGTAACCCTCGGTCTGGTCAAATCATAGACTGGGAATGAACTCCGTATGCTTAGACTGGGAATGAACTCCGTATGCCTAAGTCATCCCATGAAATAAGCGTGCGGGCGCTCAGCCGGCCAGAGGGGTGGGATGCGCAAGCCGGGGATCGACTGGGTCCCCCTCTCCGTGCTGTCGATCCTGCTACCGCAACCCTCGGTCCGGTCCAATCTTAGACTAGGAATGAACTCCGTATGCCTAAGCCAACCGACGAAACGAGCTGGCGGGCGGGCGGGCACTACGTCGGCCAGAGAGACGGGATGCGCAAGCCGTGGATCGATAGGGTGGTATGTTGGTTTAGGCAAATCTTCATATTTTTGTGTGCCAATGCCATCTTTATGGCCTGTAAATTCATACAACTGTCCCTTAAGCCTTCACGTGAAGTTTCATGGCAAGACGACTCGTTTTCTATTTTTCATGATTTTTGAAACTTTTTACAGTTCAAGATTTTTTAAAATTTCTTCGGAAGGAGTTTTGGCCCCAAACTTGGTAGACGTGGTCCTTGTATTTTTGTTGGCATGCACAAAACAATTCAGCTAAAAACTCGAAGTGTACAAGATTTTGTGACCATTTGAAAAAAGGGCTCCCATTTCAGACAATTTAATGGCTACTGGCAGCAAACCTGTAAAATCTCAAATGCTCTTTAAGGGGGTGTGAGTTCTCGAGGTTTGATGAGGGATAGGGGACCAATATAAGGGCCAAGTACCAGCACCCATGACACATCATGTGCGCACACCCCCCTGGTCCCCCCGATCGTCGGAAGCCCAATGCCGTCAGTCAGGTTCTCCGGTGATGCTCCGGTGATGATGCCTCGATGAAGAAAAATGTGGCACCAGCACATGCTCGAGCCCAGCATGTGCTGTCGCAACCCTCGGTTGGGTCCGATCTTAGACTGGGAATAAACTCCGTATGCTTAGACTGGGAATGAACTCCGTATGCCTAAGTCAACCCACAAAACAAGCATACGGGCGCTCAGCCAACCAGAGGGGCGGGATGCGCAAGCCGGGGATCAGCCGGGTCCCCCTCTGCATGCTGCCGATCCTACTGCCACAACCCTCGGTCCGATCTGATCTTAGACTAGGAATGAGCTCCATATGCCTAAGCCAACTGACGAAACGAGCGGAAGGGTGGGCGGGTGGGCTCTACCCCGGCCAGAGAGACGGGATGCGCAAGCCGTGGATCGATAGGGTGGTAGGTGGGATTAGGCACATCTATATATTTCTACGTGCCAATGCCATTTTTATGGCTTGAAAATTCATACAATGGTCCCTTAAGCCTTCACGTGAAGTTTCATGGCAAGATGACTCGTTTTCTATTTTTCACAATTTTCAAAACTTTTTGCGGTTCAGGATTTTTTAAAATTCTTTCGGAAGGAATTTTGGCCCCAAACTTGGTAGTCGTGATCCTTGTATTTTTGTTGGCATGCATAAAAAATTTCATCTAAAAACTCGAACTGTACAAGATTTTGTGACCATTTGAAAAAAGTGTCCCCATTTCAGACACTTTAATGGTTACTTGCAGCAAACCTGTAAAATCTCAAATGCTCTTTAAGGGGGTGTGAGTTCTCGAGGTTTGATGAGGGATAGGGGGCCAATATAAGGGCCAAGTACCAGCAGCCATCGCACATCATGAGCGCACACCCCCAGCCCCCCCAATCATCGGAACCCCAATGCCGCGGGTCAGGTTCTCCGGTGATGCTCCGATGATGGTGCCCCGATGAATGAACTCCGTATGCCTAAGTCAACCCACGAAACCCTCGGTCTGATCCAATCTTAGACTGGGAATGAACTCTGTATGCTTAGACTAGGAATGAACTCCGTATGCCTAAGTCAACCCACGAAACAAGCATGCGGGCGCTCAGTCGGCCAGAGGGGCGGGATGCACAAGCCGGGGATCGATCGGGTCCCCCTCTACGTGCTGCCAATCCTGCTGCCGCAATCCTCGGTGTGGTTCAATCTTAGACTATGAATGAACTTCGTATGCCTAAGCCAACCAATGAAACGAGCGGGCCGACGGATGGGTGGGCACTATGCCGGCCAGAGAGACAGGATGCGCAAGCTGTGGATCGATAGGGTGGTAGGTGGGTTTAGGCACATCTTCATATTTATGCATGCCAATGCCATTTTTATGGCTTGTAAATTCATACAATGGTCCCTTAAGCCTTCACGTGAAGTTTCATGGCAAGACGACTCGTTTTTTATTTTTCACAATTTCTGAAACTTTATGCGGTTCAGGATTTTTTAAAATTTTTTCGGAAGGAGTTTGGCCCCAAACTTGGCAGACATGATCCTTGTATTTTTGTTGGTATGCACAAAAATATTCAGCTAAAAACTTAAAGTGTACAAGATTTTGTGACCATTTGAAAAAAGTATCCCCATTTTAGACAATTTAACGGCTACTGGTAGCAAACCCGTAAAATCTCAAATGCTCTTTATGGGGGTGTGAGTTCTCTAGTTTTGATGAGGGATAGGGGGCCAATATAAGGGCCAAGTACCAGCACCCATCGCACATCATATACGCACACCCCCCGGCCCTCCCAATCGTCGGAACCCCAATGCCACCGGTCAGGTTCTCCAATGATGCTCCGGCGATGGTGCCCCGACAAAGAAAAATGCTACACCAGCACATGCCCAAGCCCAGTATGTGCTGTCGCAACCCTCAGTCCGATCTGATCTTACACTGGGAATGAACTCCGTATGCTTAGATCGGGAATGAACTCCGTATGCCTAAGTCAACCCACGAAACGAGCGTGCGGGTGCTCAACTGACAAGAGAGGCGAGATGCATAAACTAGGGATTGGCCAGGTCCCCCTCTACGTGCTGTCGATCCTACTATCATAACCCTTGGTCTGATCTAATCTTAGACTAGGAATGAACTCCGTATGCCTAAGCCAACCGATGAAATGAACAGACGGACGGGCGGGCGGGCACCAGGCCGGCCAGAGAGACGGGATGCGCAAGTCGTGGATCGATAGGGTGGTAGGTGGGTTTAGGCACATCTTCATATTTCTGCATGCCAATGCCATTTTTATGGCTTGTAAACTCATACAATGGTCCCTTAAGCCATCACGTAAAGTTTCATGGCAAGACGACTCGTTTTCTATTTTTCACGATTTTTGAAACTTTTTACAGTTTGGGATTTTTTAAAATTTTTTCATGAGCCAAGTACCAGCACCCATCGCACATCTTGTGCACACCCCCGCCGGCCCCCCTGATTGTCAGAACCCCAATATCGCCAGTCAGGTTCTCCAGCGATGGTGTCCCGACGAAGAAAAATACGGCACCAGCACATGCCCGAGCCCAGCATGTGCTACCGTAACCCTCGGTTCGATCCGATCTTAGACTGGGAAAGATCACCGTATGCCTAAGCCAACCGACGAAATGAGCGGGCGGACGGGCGGCCGGGCACTACGCCGGCCAGAAAGACAGGATGCGCAAGCTGTGGATCGATCGGGTGGTAGGTGGGTTCGAGATTTTGTAAAATTTTGTGGTTCGGGATTTTGTAAAATTTTTTCGGAAGAATTTTTGGCCCCAAACTTGGTAGACATGATGCTTGTATTTTTCTTGGCATGCACAAAAAAAATTCAGCTAAAAACTCGAAGTGTACAAGATTTTGTGACCATTTGAAAAAGGTGTCCCCATTCAGACACTTTAATGGCTACTGGCAGCAAACCTGTAAAATCTCAAATGCTCTTTAAGGGGGTCTGAGTTCTTGAGGTTTCATGAGGGATAGCAGGCCAATATAAGGGCCAAGTACTGGCACCCATCGGACATCATGTGCGCACATCCCCCGGCCCCTCCGATCGCCAGAACCTTAATGCCGCCGGTCAGGTTCTCCGACGATGCTCCGGCGATGGTGCCCCGACGAAGAAAAATACGGCACCAGCACATGCCTGAGCCCAGCATGTGCTACCGCAACCCTCGATCCGGTCCGATCTTAGACTGGGAATGAACTCTGTATGCTTAGACTGGGAATGAACTCCGTATGCCTAAGTGAACCCACGAAACGAGCGTACAGGTGCTGAACCGGCCAGAAGGGCGGGATACGCAAGCCAGGGATCGATCGGGTCCCTCTCTACGTGCTACCGATCTTGCTACCATAACCCTCAATTTGGTTCAATCTTAGACTGGGAATGAACTCTGTACGCCTAAGCCAACCGACGAAATGAGCGGGTGGGCGGGAGGGGGGGCACTATGCTGGCCAGAGACACAGGATGCGCAAGTCATGGATCGATAGGGTGGTAGGTGGGTTTAGGCACATCTTCATATTTTTGCATGCCAATTCCTTTTTTATGGCTTGTAAGACCATACATGGTCCCTTAAGCCTTCATGTGAAGTTTCATGGCAAGATGACTCATTTTCTATTTTTCATGATTTTTGAAACTTTTTGTGGTTCGGGATTTTTTAAAATTTTTTTGGAAGGAGTTTTTGCCCCAAAGTTGGTAGACGTGATCCTTGTATTTTTTTTGGCATGGACAAAAAAATTCAGCTAAAAACTCGAAGTGTACAAGATTTTGTGACCATTTGAAAAAAGTGTCCCCATTTCAGACACTTTAATGGCTATTGGCAGCAAACTTGTAAAATCTCAAATGCTCTTTAAGGGGGTGTGAGGTCTCAAGGTTTGATGAAGGATACGGGGCCAAGATAAGGGCCAAGTACCAGTACCCATCGCACATCATGTGCGCACACCCCCCCGGGCCCCTCGATCGTCGGAACCCCAATGCTACCGGTCAGGTTCACCAATGATGCTTCGAAGACGGTGCTCCGACGAAGAAAAATACGACACCAGCACATGCCCGACCCCAGTATGTGCTGCTGTAACCCTCGGTCTGGTCGGATGTTAGACTGGGAATGAACTCCGTATGCTTAGACTGGGAATGAACTCCGTATGCGTAAGTCAACCCATGAAACGAGCGTGCGGGTACTCAGTCGACCAGAGGGGCGGGATGCGCAAGCCGGGGATCGGCCGGGTCTCATTCTATGTACTGCTAATCCTACTGTCGTAACCCTCTATCTGGTCTGATCTTAGACTGGGAATGAACTCTGTATACCTAAGCCAACCGACGAAACGAGCGGGCAGGCGGGCGGCCACTACGCTGGCCAGAGAGACGGGATGCGCAAGCCGTGGATCGATACGGTGGTAGGTGGGTTTAGGCACATCTTCATATTTCTACGTGCCAATGCCATTTTTATGGCTTGTAAATTCATACAATGGTCCCTTAAGCCTTCATGTGAAGTTTCATGGCAAGATGACTCGTTTTCTATTTTTCATGATTTTTGAAACTTTTTACGGTTCGGGATTTTTTAAAATTTTTTTGGAAGGAGTTTTCACCCCAAAGTTGGTAGACGTGATCCTTGTATTTTTATTGGCATGCACAAAAAAATTCAGCCAAAAACTCGAAATGTACTAGATTTTGTGACCATTTGAAAAAAGTGTCCCCATTTGAGACATTTTTATGGCTACTGGCAGCAAACTTGTAAAATCTCCAATGCTCTTTAAGGAGTTGTGAGTTCTCGAGGTTTGATGAGGGATAGGGGGCCAATATAAGGGCCAAGTACCAGCACCCATCGCACATCATGTGCGCACACTCCCCGGGCCCCCGATCATCGAAACCCCAATGCGTCGGTCAGGTTCTCCGGTGATGCTCCGACGATGGTGCCTCGACGAAGAAAAATGTGGCACCAGCACATGCTCGAGCCCAGCATGTGCTGCCACAACCCTTGGTCCAGTCTGATCTTAGACTGGGAATGAACTCCGTATGCTTAGACTGGGAATGAACTTCGTATGCCTAAGTCAACCCACGAAAGGAGCGTGCGGGCGCTCAGCCGACCAAAGGGGTGGGATGCGTAAGCCGGGGTTCGGCCAGGTCCCCCTCTGTGTACTGTCGATCCTGCTGCCACAACCCTTGGTTCGATCGATCTTAGACTGGGAATGAACTTCGTATGCCTAAGCCAACCGAGGAAACGAGCGGACGGGCGGGCACTACGTCGGGCAGAGTGACGGGATGGGCAAGCCGTGGATCGATAGGGTGGTAGGTGGGTTTAGGCACATCTTCATATTTCTATGTGCCAATGCCGCCGGTCTAGCTTGTAAATTCATGCAATTGTCCCTTAAGCCTTCACGTGAGTTTCATGGCAAGACGACTCGTTTTTTATTTTTCATGATTTTCAAAACTTTTTACGGTTCGGGATTTTTTAAAGTTTTTTGGGAAAGAATTTTGGCCTCAAACTTGGTAGACAAGATCCTTGTACTTTTGTTACCATGCAAAAAAAAATTCAGTGAAAAACTTGAAGTGTACAATATTTTGTGACCATTTGAAAAAAGTGTCCCCATTTCAGACACTTTATTGGCTACTGGCAGCAAACCTGTAAAATCTCAAATGCTCTTTAAGGGGGTGTGAGTTCTCGAGGTTTGATGAGGGATAGGGGGCCAATATAAGGGCTCAGTACCAGCACCCATCACACATCATGTGTGCACACCCCCCGGCCCCCCCGATCGCCGGAACCCCAATGCCGCCGGTCAGGTTCTCCGGCAATGGTGCCCCAGTGAAGAAAAATGCGACACCAGCACATGCCCGAGCCCAGCATGTGCTGCCGCAACCCTCGGTCCAATCCAATCTTAGACTGGGAATGAACTCTGTATGCTTAGGCTGGGAATGAACTTCGTATGCCTAAGTCAACCCATGAAACGAGCGTGCAAGCGTTCAGCCGGCTAGACGGGCGGGATGCCCAAGCCGGGGATCGACCGGTCCCCCTCTGTGTGCTGTCAATCCTACTGCCGCAACCCTCAATTTGGTCCAATCTTAGACTGGGAATGAACTTCGTATGCCTAAGCCAACCTACGAAACGTGCGGGAAGGCGGGCAGGCGGGCACTACGCTGCTCAGAGAGACGGGATGCGTAAGCCATGGATCGATAGGGTGGTAGGTGGGTTTAGGCACATCTTCATATTTCTGCGTGCCAATGCCATTTTTATGGCTTGTAAATTCATACAATGGTCCCTTAAGCCTTCACGTGAAGTTTCATGGCAAGACGACTCGTTTTCTATTTTTCACGATTTTCAAAACTTTTTACGGTTCAAAATTTTTTAAATTTTTTTTGGAAGGAGTTTTGGCCCCAAACTTGGTAGACATGATCCTTGTATTTTTGTTGGCATGCACAAAAAAATTCAGCCAAAAACTCGAAGTGCATAAGATTTTGTGACCATTTGAAAAAAGTGTCCCCCTTTCAGACACTTTAATGGCTACTGGCAGCAAACCTGTAAAATCTCAAATGCTCTTTAAGGGGGTGTGAGTTCTCAAGGTTTGATGAGGGATAGGGCCAAGTACCAGCACCCATCGCACATCATGTGCGCACACCCCCCGGCCCCCCTGATCGTCGGAACCCCAATGCCGCCGGTCAGGTTCTCCGGCGATGGTGCCCCGACGAAGAAAAATGCGACACCAGCACATGCCCGAGCCCAACATGTGTTGCCGCAACCCTCGGTCTGATCCGATCTTAGACAGGGAATGAACTCCGTATGCTTAGACTGGGAATGAACTCCGTATGCCTAAGTCAACCCATGAAACGAGCGTGCGGGCGCTCAACCGACCAGAGGGACGGGATACGCAAGCCGGGGATCGGCCGAGTCTGCCTTTACGTGCTGCCGATCCTACTGCCACAACCCTCAGTCTGGTCCGATCTTAAACTGGGAATGAACTCCATATGCCTAAGGCAACCGACGAAACGAACGAGCGGGCGGACGGGCTGGTTTAGGCAGATATTGATATTTTTGCATGCCAATGCCATTTTTATGGCTTCTAAATTCATACAATAGTCCCTTAATCCTTCACGTGAAGTTTCATGGCAAGACGACTCGTTTTCTATTTTTCATGATTTTTGAAACTTTTTACGGTTCAGGATTTTTTAAAATTTTTTCGGATGGAGTTTTGGCCCCAAACTTGGTAGACGTGATCCTTGTCTTTTTGTTGGCATGCAAAAAACAATTCAGCTAAAAACTCGAACTGTACAAGATTTTGTGACCATTTGAATAAAGCGTCCCCATTTCAGACACTTTAATGGCTACTAGCAGCAAACCTGTAAAATCTGAAATGCTCTTTAAGGGGTGTGAGTTCTCAAGGTTTGATGAGGGATAGGGGGCCAATATAAGGGCCAAGTACCAGCACCCATCACACATCATGTGCGCACACGCCCCCCGGCCCCACCGATTGTCGGAACCCCAATGCCGCCGGTCAGGTTCCCCGACGATGCTCTGACGATGGTGCCCCGATGAAGAAAAATGTGACACCAGCACATGCCCGAGCCCAACATGTGCTGCCGCAACCCTCGGTCCGATCCGATCTTAGACTGGGAATGAACTCCGTATGCTTAGACTGGGAATGAACTCCGTATGCCTAAGTCAACCCATGAAACGACCATGCGGGTGCTCAGCCGACTAGAGGGGCGGGATGCGCAAACCGAGGATCGGCCGGGTCTACCTCTACATGCTGCCGATCCTACTGCCCCAACCCTCAGTCCAATCCGATCTTAAACCGGGAATGAACTCCATATCCCTAAGCCAACCGACGAAACGAGCGGGCGGGCGGACGGGCTGGTTTAGGCAGATATTGATATTTTTGCATGCCAATGCCATTTTTATGGCATCTAAATTCATGCAATGGTCTCTTAAGCCTTCACGTGAAGTTTCATGGCAAGACGACTCGTTTTCTATTTTTCATGATTTTTGAAACTTTTTACGGTTCAAGATTTTTTAAAATTTTTTCGGATGGAGTTTTGGCCCCAAACTTGGTAGACGTGATCCTTGTCCTTTTGTTGGCATGGACAAAACAATTCAGCTAAAAACTTAAGGTGTACAAGATTTTGTGACCATTTGAATAAAGCGTCCCCATTTCAGACACTTTAATGGCTACTCGCAGCAAACCTGTAAAATCTCAAATGCTGTTTAAGAGGGTGTGAGTTGTCGAGGTTTGATGAGGGATAGGGGGCCAATATAAGGGCCAAGTACCAGCACCCATCGCACATCATGTGCGCACACGCCCCCCGGCCCCCCCGATCTCCGAAACCCCAATGCCACCGATTAGGTTCTCCGATGATGGTACGACGATGGTGCCCCGACGAAGAAAAATACGACACCAACACATGCCCGAGCCCAGCATGTGTTGCCACAACCATCGGTTCGGTCTGATCTTAAACTGGGAATGAACTCTGTATGCTTAGAGTGGGAATGAATTTCATATGCCTAAGTCAACCCACGAAACGAGCGTACGGGCGCTCAGCCGACCAAAGGGGCGGGATGCGTAAGCCGAGGATCGACCGAGTCCCCCTCTGCATGCTACCAATCCTGTTGCCGCAACCCTCAGTCTGGTCTGATCTTAGATTGGGAATGAACTCCGTATGCCTAAGCCAATAGACGAAATAAGTGGGCGGGTGGGCGGCCGGGCAGTACGCTAGCCAGAGAGACGGGATGCGCAAGCCGTGGATCGATAGGGTGGTAGGTGAGTTTAGGCACATCTTCATATTTCTGCATGCCAATGCCATTTTTATGGCTTGTAAATTCATACAATGGCCCCTTAAGCCTTCACGTGAAGTTTCATGGCAAGACGAATCGTTTTCTATTTTTCACGATTTTCAAAACTTTTTGCGGTTTGGGATTTTTTAAAATTTTTTCGGAAGGAGTTTTGGCCCCAAAATTGGTAGACATGATCCTTGTATTCTTTTTGGCATGCACAAAAAATTTCAGCTAAAACCTCAAAGTGTACAAGATTTTATGACAATCTGAAAAAAATGTCCCCATTTCAAACACTTTAATGGCTACTGGCAGCAAACCTGTAAAATCTCAAATGCTCTTTATGGGGCTGTGAGTTCTCAAGGATTGATGAGGGATAGGGGGCCAATATAAGGGCCAAGTACCAGCACCCATCACACATCATGTGCGTACAGCCCCCCCGGCCCCCCCGATCATCGGAACCCCAATGTCGTCGGTCAGGTTCTCCGGTGATGCTCCGGCAATGGTGCCCGCACGAAGAAAAATTTGGCACCAGCACATGCCCGAGCCCAGCGTGTGCTGCCGCAACCCTTGGTCCGATCCGCTCATAGACTAGGAATGAACTTCGTATGCCTAAGTCAACCCACGAAACGAGCGTACGGGCGCTCAACCGGCCAGACAGGCGGGATGCGCAAGACGGGGATCGACCGGGTCCCTTTCTGTGTGCTGTCGATCCTACTGTCGCAACCCTCGGTATGGTCCAATCTTAGACTGAGAATGAACTCTGTATGCCTAAGCCAACCGACGAAACGAGCGGGCGGGTTGGCGGGCAGGTACTACGTCGGCCAGAGAGACAGGATGCGCAAGGCGTGGATCGATAGGGTGGTAGGTGGGTTTAGGCACATCTTTATATTTCTGCATGCCAATGTCATTTTTATGGCTTGTAAATTCATACAATGGTCCCTTAAGCCTTCACGTGAAGTGTCATGGCAAGACACTCGTTCTCTATTTTTCATGATTTTTGAAACTTTTTGCGATTCGAGATTTTTTAAAATTTTTTCGGAAGGAGTTTTAGCCCCAAACTTGGTAGACATGATCCTTGTATTTTTGTTGGCATGCATAAAAAAATTCAGCTAAAAACTTGAAGTGTACAAGATTTTGTGACCATTTGAAAAAAGTGTCCCCATTTTAGACACTTTAATGGCTATTGACAGCAAACCTGTAAAATCTCAAATGCTCTTTAAGGGGTGTGATTTCTCGAGGTTTGATGAGGGATAGGGGGCCAATATAAGGGCCAAGTACCAGCACCCATCGCACATCATGTGCGCACACCCCCCGGCCCCCCCGATTGCCGAAACCCCAATGCCGCCGGTCAGGTTCTCCGACGATGCTACGGCGATGGTGCCCCGACAAAGAAAAATGCGGCACCAGCACATGCCCGAGCCCAACATGTGCTGCCGCAACCCTCGATCTGGTCCGATCTTAGACTGGGAATGAACTCCGTATGCTTAGACTGGGAATGAACTCCATATGCCTAAGTCAACCCACGAAACGAGTGTGCGGGCGCTCAGTCGGCCAAAGGGCCAGGATGCGCAAGCCGGGGATCGGTCGGGTCCCCCTCTGCATGCTGCCAATCCTGCTACTGTAACCTTCGATTGGGTCCAATCTTAGACTGGGAATGAACTCCGTATGCCTAAGCCAACCGACGAAACGAGAGGGCGGGCGGGCGGGCACTATGCCGTCCAGAGAGACGGGATGCGCAAGCCGTGGATCGATAGGGTGGTAGGTGGGTTTTGGTACATCTTCATATTTCTACGTGCCAACGCCATTTTATGGCTTGTAAATTATACAATGGTCCCTTAAGCCTTCACGTGAAGTTTCATGGCAAGACGACTCGTTCTCTATTTTTCACGATTTTTGAAACTTTTTTCGGTTCGAGATTTTTAAAAATTTTTTCGGATGGATTTTTGGCCCCAAACCTGGTAGACGTGATCCTTTTATTTTTGTTGGCATGCACAAAGAAATTTAGCTAAAAACTCGAAGTGTACAAGATTTTGTGACCATTTGAAAAAAGTGTCCCCATTTCAGACACTTTAATGGCTACTGGTAGCAAACCTGTAAAATTTCAAAGACTCTTTAAGGGGGTGTGAGTTCTCGAGGTTTGATGAGGGACAAGGGGCTAATATAAGGGCCAAGTACCAGCACCCATCGTACATCATGTGCGCACACCCCCCCGGCCCCCCGATCGTCAAAACGCCAATGCCGTCGGTCAGGTTCTCCGACGATGCTCTTACGATGGTGCCCCGACAAAGAAACATTCGGCACCAGCACATGCCCGAGCCCAGCAAGTGCTACCGTAACCCTTGATCCGGTCAGATCTTAGACTGGGAATGAACTCCGTATGCTTAGACTGGGAATGAACTCTGTATGCCTAAGTCAACCCATAAAATGAGCGTGCTGGCGCTCAACCGACCAGAGGGGCAATCGACCGGGTCCCACTCTGCATGCTGTCGATCCTTTTATTTCTGCATGCATCGACCGGGCTGGCACTACGCTGGCCAGAGAGATGGGATCCGCAAGCCGTGGATTGATAGGGTGGTAGGTGGGTTTAGGCACATTTTCATATTTCTGCATGCCAATGCCATTTTTATGGCTTGTAAATTCATACAATGGTCCCTTAAGCCTTCACGTGAAGTTTCATGGCAAGACGACTCGTTTTCTATTTTTCATGATTTTTTAAACTTTTTGGGGTTCGGGATTTTTAAAATTCTTTCGGAAGGAGTTTTCACCCCAAAGTTGGTACATGTGATCCTTGTATTTTTGTTGGCATGCACAAAAAAATTCAGCTAAAAACTCGAAGTGTAGAAGATTTTGTGACCATTTGAAAAAAGTGTCCCCATTTTAGACACTTTAATGGCTACTGGCAGCAAACCTGTAAAATCTCAAATGCTCTTTAAGGGGGTGTGAGTTCTCGATGTTTGATGAGGGATAGGGGGCAATATAAGGGTCAAGTACCAGCACCCATCGCACATGATGCGCGGACACCCCCCGGCCCCCCCCGATCGTCGGAACCCCAATCCTACCTGTAGACACCTAGTTGGGTCCTGGCCTAGATCAATTGCGCCTGGCCTAAATGGGTAAGCCCAATGCAATTTTTACTTTGTATTTTTTTTTCCTTTTTTTCGTTTCTTTTCTTTTGTGTTTTATGTATTTTATTATTTATAATTATTATATGTATATTTTTACTTATTTATTTATTTATTTGTTAATATTTATAGGTATTCTACTTATATAGTTCTATATTTATTATATATTATAATTCATTTATTATTTTTTTTTCTTTTTCTTGTAATATTTTTTTGATTTATCTTATTGTGGATCGATAGGGTGGTAGGTGGGTTAGGCACATCTTCATATTTCTGCGTGCCAATGCCATTTTTATGTCTTGTAAATTCATACAATGGTCTCTTAAGCCTTCACATGAAGTTTCATGGCAAGATGACTCATTTTTTATTTTTCATGATTTTTGAAACTTTTTGCGGTTTGGGATTTGTTAAAATTTTTTCGGAAGGAGTTTTGGCCCCAAACTTGGTAGACGTGATCCTTGTATTTTTTTTGGTATGCATAAAAAAATTCAGCCAAAAACTCGAAGTGTACAAGATTTTGTGACCATTTGAAAAAAGAGCCCCCATTTCAGACACTTTATTGGCTACTGGCAGCAAACCTGTAAAATCTCAAATGCTCATCAAGGGGGTGTGAGTTCTCGAGGTTTGATGAGGGATAGGAGGCCAATATAAGGGCCAAGTACCAGCACCCATCGCACATCATGTGCGCACACCCCCCGCCCCCCGATCGTCAGAACCCCAATACCGCCGGTCAGGTTCTTCGACAATGCTCTGGCGATGGTGCCCCGACAAAGAAAAATCCGGCACCAGCACATACCCGAGCCCCGCATGTGCTGCTGCAACCCTCGGTCTACTTCGATATTAGACTTTGAATGAACTCCATATGCTTAGACTAGGAATGAACCCGTATGCTTAGACTGGGAATGGACTCCGTATGCCTAAGTGAACTCACGAAATGAGCGTGCGGGCGTTCAACCGGCCAGAGGGGCAAGATACGTAAGCCAGGGATCAGCCGGGTCCCCTGCTATGCGCTGCCAATCCTGCTGTTGCAACCCTCGATCCGATCCAATCTTAGACAGGGAATGAACTCTGTATGCCTAAGCCAATCCATGAAACGATCGGGCGGACGGGCGGGCACTACGTCGACCAAAGAGACGGGATGCGCAAGCTGTGGATTGATAGGGTGGTAGGTGGGTTTAGGCAGATCTTCATATATTCTACGTGCCAATGCCATTTTTATGGCTTGTAAATTCATACAATGGTCCCTTAAGCCTTCACGTGAAGTTTCGTGGCGAGACGACTCGTTTTCTATTTTTCATGATTTTTGAAACTTTTTGCAGTTCAGGATTTTTTAAAATTTTTTTGGAAGGAGATTTGGCCCAAAACTTGGTAGACGTGATCCCTGTATTTTTGTTGGCATGCACAAAAAAATTCAGGTAAAAACTCGAAGTGTACAAGATTTTGCGACCATTTGAAAAAAGTGTCCCCATTTCAGACACTTTAATGGCTACTGGCAGCAAACCTGTAAAATCTCAAATGCTCCTTAAAGGGGGGTGAGTTTTCAAGGTTTGATGAGGGATAGGGGGCCAATATAAGGGCCAAGTACCAGCACCCATCGTACATCTTGTCCGCACACCACCCGGCCCCCCGATCGTCGGAACCCCAATACCGTCGGTCAGGTTCTCCGACGATGGTACCCCAACGAAGAAAAATGCGACACCAGCACATGCCCCGAGCCCACATGTGCTATCGTAACCCTCGATCCAGTCCGATCTTAGACTGGGAATGAACTCCGTATGCTTAGACTGGGAATGAACTTCGTATGCCTAAGTTAACCCACAAAATGAGCATACGGGCGCTCAGCCGGCCAGAGGGGTGGGATGCGCAAGCTGGGGATCGGTCCGGTCCCTCTCTATGTGCTGCCAATCCTACTGCCGCAACCCTCAGTCCGGTTCGATCTTTGACTGAGAATGAACTCCGTATGCCAAAGCCAATCGATGAAACGAGCGGGCGGGCGGGCGGGCACTATGCCAACCAGAGAGACGGGATGCGCAAGCTATGGATCGATAGGGTGGTAGGTGGTTTTTGGCACATCACCCATCGCACATCATGTGCGCACACCCCCCCGACCCCCCCGATCATCGGAACACCAATGCCGCCGGTCAGGTTCTCCGGCGATGCTCCGACAATGGTGTCCCGTCAAAGAAAAATACGGCACCAGCACATGCCCGAGCCCAGCATGTGCTACCGTAACCCTCTGTCCGATCCGATCTTAGACTGGGAATGAACTCCGTATGCCTAAGTGAACTCACGAAACAAGCGTACGGGCGCTCAGCCGGCCAGAGGGGCGGGAGAGCAAGCAAGGGATTGGCTGGGTCCTCATCTGTGTGCTGCTGATCCTGCTGCCACGACCGTCGGTCTGGTCTGATCTTAGACTGGGAATGAACTCTGTATGCCTAAGCCAACCGACGAATCGAATAGGCGGGCAGGTGGGTGGGCATACGCTGGCCTGAGAGACGGGATGCACAAGCCGTGGATCGATAGGGTGGTAGGTGGGTTTAGGCACATCTTCATATTTCTATGCGCCAATGCATTTTTATGGCTTGTAAATTCGTACAATGGTCCCTTAAGCATTCACGTGAAGTTTCACGGCAAGACGACTTTTTTTCTATTTTTCATAATTTTTGAAACTTTTTGCGGTTCGAGATTTTTTAAAACTCTTTCGGAAGGAGTTTTGGCCCCAAACTTGGTAGACGTGATCCTTGTATTTTTGTTGGCATGCGCAAAAAAATTCAGCTAAAAACTCGAAGTGTACAAGATTTTGTGACCATTTGAAAAAAGTGTCCCCATTTCAGACACTTTAATGGCTACTGGCAGCAAACCTGTAAAATCTCAAATGCTCTTTAAGGGGGTGTGAGTTCTTGAGGTTTGATGAAGGATAGGGGGCCAATATAAGGGCCAAGTACCAGCACCCATTACACATCATGTGCGCACACCCCCCGGCCCCTCCGATTGCTCGAACCGCAATGCAACCGGTCAGGTTCTCCGACGATGCTGGTGCGATGATGCCTCGACGAAGAAAAATATGGCACCAGCACATGCTTGAGCCCAGCATGTGCTACCGCAATCCTCGGTCTGGTCTGATCTTAGACTGGGAATGAACACTATATGCTTGGACTGGGAATGAACTCCATATGCCTAAGTCAACCCACGAAACGAGCGTGCGGGCACTCAGCCGACCAGAGGGGAGGGATGCGTAAGCCGGGGATCGGCCGGGTCCCCCTCTGCGTGCTGTCGATCCTGTTGCCACAACCCTCAGTCCTGTCCGATCTTAGACTGGGAATGAACTCCGTATGCCTAAGCCAACCGACGAAACTAGCGAGCGGGCGGGCACTACGCCGGCCAGAGAGATGGGATGCGGAAGCCGTGGATCGATAGGGTGGTAGGTGGGTTTAGGCACATCTTCGTATTTCTGCATGCCAATGCCATTTTTATGGCTTGTAAATTCAGACAATGGTCCCTTAAGCCTTCACGTGAAGGTTAATGGCAAGACGAGTTGTTTTCTATTTTTCATAATTTTTGAAACTTTTTACGGTTCGGGATTTTTTACAATTTTTTCAGAATGTGTTTTAGCCCCAAACTTGGTAGACGTGATTCTTGTATTTTTGTTGGCGTGCAGAAAAAAACTCAACCGAAAACTCGAAGTGTACAAGATTTTGTGACCATTTGAAAAAAGTGTCTGCATTTCGGACACTTTAATGGCTACTGGCAGCAAACCTGTAAAATCTCAAATGCTCTTTAAGGGGGTGTGAGTTCTTGAGGTTTGATGAGGGATAGGGGGCCAATATAAGGGCCAAGTACCAGCACCCATCGCACATCATGTGCGCACACCCCCCCGGCCCCTCCGATCACCGGAACCCCAATACCGCCGGTCAGGTTCTCGGGCGATGCCCCGACGATGGTGCCCCGGTGAAAAAAAGTGGGCCACCAGCACATGCCCGAGCCCAGTACGTGCTGCCGGAACCCACGGTCCGGTCTGATCTTAGACTGGGAATGAACTCCGTATGCCTAAGTCAACCCACGAAACGAGCGTGCGGGCGCTCAGCCGGCCAGAGGGGCGGGATGCCCAAGTCAGGGATCGGTCGGGTCCCCCTCTGCGTACTGCCAATCCTGCTATCATAACCCTCGGTCTGGTTTGATCTTAGACTGGGAATGAACTCCGTATGCCTAAGCCAATCGATGAAACTAGCGGGCGGGCGGGTGGGCGGGCGGGCACTACGTCGGCCAGAGAGATGGGATGCGCAAGCCGTGGATCGATAGCGTGGTAGGTGGGCTTAGGCACATCTTCATATTTCTGCTTGCCAATGCAATTTTTATGGCTTGTAAATTCATACAATGGTCCCTTAAACTTTCACGTGAAGTTTCATGGCAAGGCGACTCGTTTTCTATTTTTCACAATTTTTGAAATATTTTGTGGTTCGAGATTTTTTAAAATTTCTTCAGAAGGAGTTTTGGCCCCAAACTTGGTAGGCGTGATCCTTGTATTTTTCTTGGCATGCACAAAAAAATTCAGCCAAAAACCAAAAGTGTACAAGATTTTGTGACCATTTGAAAAAAGTGTCCCCATTTTAGACACTTTAATGGCTACTGGCAGCAAACCTATAAAATCTCAAATGCTCTTTAAGGGGGTGTGAGTTCTCGAGGTTTGATGAGGGATAGGGGGCGAATATAAGGGCCAAGTACTAGCACCCATCGCACATCATGTGCGCACACCCCCCGGCCCCCCGATCGTCTAAACCCCAATGCCGTCGGTCAGGTTTTCCGACGATGCTCCGGCGATGGTGCCCCAGTGAAGAAAAATTCGGCACCAGCACATGCCCGAGCCTAGCATGTGCTACCGCAACCCTCGGTCCAATCCGATCTTAGACTGGGAATGAACTCCGTATGCTTAAACTGGGAATAAACTCCGTACGCCTAAGTCAACCCACGTAACGAGCGTGCGGGCGCTCAGTCGGCCAGAGGGGCGGGATGCGTAAGCCGGGGATCGATCGGGTCCCCCTCTGTGTACCGCCAATCCTGCTGCCACAACCCTCAGTCTCGTCCGATCTTAGACTAGGAATGTACTCCATATGCCCAAGCCAACTGGTGAAACGAGTAGGCGGGCAGGTGGGCGGGCGGGCGGGCACTACGCCGGCCATAGAGACGGGATGCGCAAGCCATGGATCGATAGGGTGGGAGGTGGGTTTAGGCACATCTTCATATTTTGGCATCCCAATGCCATTTTTATGGCTTGTAAATTCATACAATGGTCCCTTAAGCCTTCACGTGAAGTTACATGGCAAGATGACTCGTTTTTTATTTTTCACGACTTTCAAAAGTTTTTACAGTTCTGGTTTTTTTTAAATTTTTTTGGAAGGAGTTTTGGCACCAAACTTGGTAGACGCAATCCTTGTATTTTTGTTGGCATGCATAACAAAACTCGTAGTGTACAAGATTTGTGACCATTTGAAAAAAGTGTCCCATTTCAGACACTTTAATGGCTACTGGTAGGAAACCTGTAAAATCTCAAATGCTCTTTAAGGGGGTGTGAGTTCTCGAGGTTCGATGAGGGATAGGGGGCCAATATAAGGGCTAAGTACCAGCACCCAACGCACATCATGTGCGTACACCCCCCCGGCCCCCCCGATCATCAGAACCCCAATGCCATCGATCAGGTTCTCCAGTGATGCTCCGACGATGGTGCCCCGATGAAGAAAAATGCGGCACCAGCACATGCCCGACCCCAGCATGTGCTGTCGAAACCCTCGGTCAGGTCCGATCTTAGACTGGGAATTAACTTTGTATGCTTAGATTGGGAATGAACTCCGTATGCCTAAGTCAACCCACAAAACGAGCATAAGGGCGCTCAGTCGGCCAGAGGGGTGGGACGTGCAAGCCGGGGATCGACCGGGTCCCCCTTTGCCTGTTGCCGATCTTGCTGCTGCAACCCTTGATCCGGTCCAATCTTAGACTGGGAATGAACTCTGTATGCCTAAGCCAATCGACGAAACGAGCGGACGGACGGGCGGGCACTACGCCAGCCAGAGAGACGGGATGCGCAAGCCGTTGATCGATAGGGTGGTAGGTGGGTTTAGGCATATCTTCATATTTCTGCTTGCCAATGCCATTTTTATGGCTTGTAAATTCATACAATGGTCCCTTAAGCCTTCACGTGAATTTTCATGGCAAGACGACTCGTTTTCTATTTTTCATGATTTTTGAAACTTTTTACGGTTCGGGATTTTTTAAAATTTTTTCAGAAGGAGTTTTGGCTTCAAACCTGGTAGACGTGATCCTTGTATTTTTTTTGGCATGCACAAAACAATTTAGCTAAAAACTTGAAATATACAAGATGTTGTGACCATTTGAAAAAAGTGTCCCTATTTCAAACACTTTAATGGCTACTGGCAGCAAACCTGTAAAATCTCAAATGCTTTTTAGGGGGTGTGAGTTCTCGAGGTTTGATGAGGGATAGGGGGCCAACATAAGGGCCAAGCTCCAGTACCCATCGTACATCATGTGCGCAGACCCCGTCGGCCCCCCCGAATATCGGAACCTCAATGTCGTCGGTCAGGTTCTCCGGCGATGCCTCAGCGATGGTGCCCCGGTGAGGAAAATTGTGGCACCAGCAGATGCCCGAGCCCAACATGTGCTGCCGCAACCCTCGGTCCGATCCGGTTTGATCATAGACTGGGAATGAATCCCGTATGCTTAGACTGGGAATGAACTCCGTATGCCTAAGTCAACCCATGAAACGAGCGTGCGGGCACTCAGCCGGCCAGAGGGGCGGGATATGCAACTGGGGATCGGCCAGGTCACCCTTTGCGTTCTGCCGATCCTGGTACCACAACCCTCGGTCTGGTCCAATCTTAGACTGGGAATGAACTCCGTATGCCTAAGCCAACCGACGAAACGAGCGTGCGGACGGGCGGGCACTACGCCGACCAAAAAGACGGGATGCACAAGCCGTGAATCGATAGGGTGGTAGGTGGGTTTAGGCACATCTTCATATTTCTGCATGCCAATGACATTTTTATGGCTTGTAAATTCATACAATGGTCCCTTAAGACCTCACGTGAAGTTTCATGGGAAGACGTCTCGTTTTCTATTTTTCATGATTTTTGAAACTTTTTACGGTTCGAGATTTTTTAAATTTGAAAGGAGTTTTGGCCACAAACTTGGTAGACGTGATCCTTGTATTTTTGTTGGCGTGCACAGAAAAATTCAGCTAAAAACTCGAAGTGTACAAGATTTTGTGACCATTTGAAAAAAGTCTCCCCATTTTAGACATTTTAATGGCTACTGGTAGCAAACCTGTAAAATCTCAAATGCTCTTTAAGGGGGTGTGAGTTCTCGAGGTTTGATGAGGGATAGGGGGCCAATATAAGGGCCAAGTATCAGCACCCATCGCACATCATGTTCGCACACCCCCCCAACCCCCCCGATCGTCGGAACCCCAATGCCGTCGGTTAGGTTCTCCGGTGATGCCTTGGTGATGGTGACTCGACGAAGAAAAATGCGGCACCAGCACATGCCCGAGCCCAGCATGTGCTGTCGCAACCCTCAGTCCAGTTTGATCTTAGACTGGGAATGAACTTCGTATGCTTAGACTAGGAATGAACTTCGTATGCGTAATTCAACCCACGAAATGAGCGTGCGGGCGCTCAGCCGGCCAGAGGGGCGAGATGCACAAATAAGGGATCGATCGGGCCCCCTCTACGTGCTGCTGATCCTTCTGCCGTAATCCTCAGTCTGGTCTGATCTTAGACTGGGAATGAACTCCGTATGCCTAGGCCAACCGACGAAACAAGCGAGCAGGCGGGCAATACGCTTTGCAGAGAGACGGGATGCGCAAGCCGTGGATCGATAGGGTGGTAAGTGGGTTTAGGCACATCTTCATATTTTTGTGTGCCAATGCCATTTTTATGGCTTGTAAATTCATACAATACTCCCTTAAGCCTTCACGTGAAATTTCATGGCAAGACGACTCGTTTACTATTTTTCACGATTTTTGAAACTTTTTGCAGTTCGAGATTTCCTAAAATTTTTTCGGAAGGAGTTTCGGCCCCAATCTTGGTAGTCATGATCCTTGTATTTTTGTTGGCATGCACAAAAAAATTAAGCTAAAAACTCGAAGTGTATAAGATTTTGTGACCATTTGAAAAAAATGTCCCCATCTCAGACACTTTAATGCCTACTGGCAGCAAACCTGTAAAATCTCAAATGCTTTTTAAGGGGGTGTGAGTTCTCAAGGTTTGATGAGGGATAGGGGGCCAATATAAGGGCCAAGTACCAGCACGCATCGCACATCATGTGCGTACACCCCCCTCGGCCCCCCCGATCGTCGAAACCTTAATGCCGCCGGTCAGGTTCTTCGGTGATGCTCCGATGATGGTGCCCCGACGAAGAAAAATGCATCACCAGCACATGCTCGAGCCCAGCATGTGCTGCCGTAACCCTCGGTCTGGTCCGATCTTAGACTGGGAATGAACTCTGTATGCTTAGACTGGGAATGAACTCCGTATAACTAAGTCAACCCATGAAACGAGGGTGCGGGCGCTCAGCCGGCCAGAGGGGCAGGATGCCCAAGCCGGGGATCGGTCGGGTCCCCCTCTGTGTGTTGCCAGCCCTACTATCACAACCCTTGGTCCAGTCCAATCTTAGACTGGGAAAGAACTCCGTATGCCTAAGCCAACCGACGAAACGAACGGGCGGGCGGGCGGGCGGGGACTATGCCGACCAGAGAGACGGGATGCGCAAGCCGTGGATCGATAGGGTGGTAGGTGGGTTTAGGCACATCTTCATATTTCTATGTGCCAATACCATTTTTATGGCTTGTAAATTCATACAATGGTCCCTTAAGCCTTCACGTGAAGTTTCATGGCAAGACGACTCGTTTTCTATTTTTCACGATTTTCAAAACTTTTTGCGGTTTGGGATTTTTTAAAATTTTTTTGGAAGGAGTTTTGGCCATAAAATTGGTAGACGAGATCCTTGTATTTTTGTTGGCATGCACAAAAAAATTCAGCTAAAAACTCGAAGTGTACAACATTTTGTGACCATTTGAAAAAAGTGTCCCTATTTCAGACACTTTAATGGCTACTGACAGCAAACCTGTAAAATCTCAAATGCTCTTTAAGGGGGTGTGAGTTCTCGAGGTTTGATGAGGGATAGGGGGTGAATATATGGGCCAAGAACCAGCACCCATCCCACATTTTGTGCGCACACCCACCCCGGCCCCCCCCCGATCACCGAAACCCCAATGTCGCCGGTCAGGTTCTCCAGTGATGCTCTGACGATGTTGCCCAGACGAAACGATCTTAGACTGGGAATGAACTCTGTAAGCTTAGACTGGGAATGAATGCCGTATGCCTAAACCAACCGACGAAACGAGCGGGCGGGCGGGCGGGCACTACGCCTACCAGGGAGACGGTATGCACAATCCGTTAATCGATAGGGTGGTAGGTTGGTTTAGGCAAATCTTCATATTTATGCGTGCCAATGCCATTTTTATGGCTTGAAAATTCATACAATGGTCCCCTAAGCCTTCACGTGAAGTTTCATGGCAAGACGACTCGTTTTCTATTTTTCATGATGTTCGAAACTTTTTGTGGTTCGAGATTTTTTAAAATTTTTTCGGAAGGAGTTTTGGCCACAAGCTTGGTAGACGAGATCCTTGTATTTTTGTTGGCATGCACAAAAAAATTTAGGTAAAAACTCGAAGTGTACAAGATTTTGAGACCATTTGAAAAAAGTGTCCCCATTTCAGACACTTTAATGGCTACTGGCAGCAAACCTGTAAAATCTCAAATGCTCTTTGAGGGGTTGTGGGTTCTCGAGGTTTGATGAGGGATAGGGGGCCAATATAAGGGCCAAGTACCAGCACCCATCGCACATCATGTGCGCACACCCCCACTAGCCCTCCCGATCATCGAAACCCCAATGCCACCGGTCAGGTTTTCCGAGATGCTCCGGCGATGGTGCCCCGACGAAGAAAAATGCATCACCAGCACATGCCCGAGCCCAGCATGTGCTGCCGCAACCCTCGGTCCGGTCCGATCTTTGACTGGGAATGAACTCCGTATGCCTAAGTCAACCAACGAAATGAGCGTGCGGGCGCTCAGCCGGCCAGAGGGGCAAGACGCACAAGCCAGGGATCGGTCGGGTCCCCCTCTATGTGCTGCCGATCCTGCTGCCACAACCCTTGGTCTGGTCCAATCTTAGACTGGGAATGAATTCCGTATACCTAAGCCAACCGATGAAACGAGTGGGCGGGTGGGCGGGCGGGCGGGTACTACGTCGACCAGAGAGACGGGATGCGCAAGCCGTGGATCGATAGGGTGGTTGGTGGGTTTAGGCACATCTTCATATTTCTACATGCCAATGCCATTTTTATGCCTTGTAAATTCATAAAATGGTCCCTTAACCCTTCACGTGAAGTTTCATGGCAAGACGACTCGTTTTCTATTTTTCACGATTTTCAAAACTTTTTACGGTTAGCGATTTTTAAATTTTTTTCGGAAGGAGTTTTGGCCACAAGCTTGGTAGACGAGATCCTTGTATTTTTCTTGGCATACAAAAAAAATTCAGCTAAAAACTCGAAGTGTACAAGATTTTGAGACCATTTGAAAAAAGTGTCCCCATTTCAGACACTTTAATGGCTACTGGCAGCAAACCTGTAAAATCTCAAATGCTCTTTGAGGGGTTGTTGGTTCTTGAGGTTTAATGAGGGATAGGGGGCCAATATAAGGGCCAAGTACTAACACCTATCGCACATCATGTGCGCACACCCCTCCGGCCCCCCTGATCGTCGGAACCACAATGCCGCCGATCAGGTTCTCTGGCGATGCTCCGACGATGGTGCCCCGACGAAGAAAAATGCGGCACCAACACATGCCCGAGACCAGCATGTGCTGCCACAACCCTCGGTACGGTCTGATCTTAGACTGGGAATGAACTCCGTATGCTTAAACTGGGAATCAACTCTGTATGCCTAAGTCAACCCACGAAACGAGCGTGCGGGCGCTCAGCCGGCCAGAGGGGCGGGATGCGCAAGCTGGGGATCGGCCAAGTGATTTGGAAGAAGAAATATATATGAAGGTTCCACCAGGATTTGAAGGTCATCTAGAAGCAAACAAAGTATGCAGGCTAAAAAAGGCTTTATATGGCCTTAAACAATCTCCTAGAGCTTGGTTCAGGAGATTTGCCAAAGTGATGCTAGTAATGGGATATAAACAGAGTCAAGGAGATTACACATTGTTTATCAAGCACTCTGATTCAGGGAGAGTCACAGTTCTATTAGTGTATGTTGATGATATAATTGTAACTGGAGACGATGAAAAAGAGAGAGAATCTCTAAAACAGTGTTTGGCTAGAGAATTTGAGATAAAAGAGCTAGGGAGATTGAAGTACTTCCTAGGAATTGAAGTAGCTCACTCATGGCATGGTATTTTTATCTCACAACAGAAATATGTGATGGATCTTTTGAAGGAAACTGAGAAGCTTGCATGTAAACCTGTAAATACCCCTATGGATCCTAATCATAAAATTGAAGAAGCTAATGAAGATGCTGTTGTAAATAGAGAGATGTACCAAAGATTAGTTGGAAGACTCATTTATCTCTCACATACTAGACCTGATATAGCATATGCTGTGAGTGTGGTAAGTCAATTTATGCATAGTCCTAAAGAAGTGCACCTACAGGCTGTCTACCGTATATTGCACTATTTGAAGGCCAATCCTGGGAGAGGTATCTTATTCAAAAGAAATTCGAGGTTAGTTCTAGAAGCATATACAGATGCTGATTATGCAGGTTCAATAACTGATAGAAGATCCACCTCAGGCTATTGTACTTTCTTAAGTGGTAATCTTGTGACTTGGAGGAGTAAAAAACAAAATGTGGTGGCAAGATCAAGTGCTGAAACAGAGTTCAGAGCAATGGCTCAAGGGATTTGTGAACTACTATGGTTAAAGATTATCTTAGAAGACTTGAAGATCAAGTGGGATGGACCAATGAGACTCTACTGTGATAACAAGTCTGCAATAAGCATTGCACACAATCCTGTACAACATGACAGAACAAAACACATTGAAGTAGACCAACATTTCATAAAAGAGAAACTAGACAGTGGGTTGATTTGTACACCTTATGTATCAACCAAGGGTCAACTTACAGATGTGTTGACTAAAGGTCTCAGCAGTGCAACATTTCAAGGAATTATTTCCAAGCTGGGAATGAAAAACACCTATTCACCAGCTTGAGGGGGAGTGTGCGAAAACACTTATTTACAGCTGGTTGTAATCTTGTAATCTGTATATTTATATCTGTATCTCTAGAATTAAGTATTTGTATCCCTAGAATTAAGGAAGATTTAGTTTCCTAGTTTAACCCCTAGTTAGTTGTATATAAACCTAAGATTCTTGTATAATTCATATAAGCAGTTTTTCAATATACATTCAGTTTCCACATTTCCACACCAAGTACCAGCACCCATCGCACATCATGCGCGTACACCCCCCTGGCCCCCTCGATCGCTGGAACCCCAATGCCGTCGGTCAGGTTCCCTGACGATGCTCCGGCGATGGTGCCTCGATGAAGAAAAATGCAGCACCAGCACATGCCTGAGCCCAGCATGTGCTGCCGTAACCCTCGGTCTAGTCCGATCTTAGACTAGGAATGAACTCCATATGCTTAGACTGGAATGAACTCCGTATGCCTAAGTCAACTCACGAAACGAGCGTACAGGCGCTCAGTCGGCCGAGGAGGGGATGCACAAGTCGGGGATCGGTCGGGTCCCCTTCTGCGTGCTGCCGATCCTACTATCGCAACCCCCGATTCGGTCTGATCTTAGACTAGGAATGAACTACGTATGCCTAACCCAATCGACGAAGCGAACAGACGGACGGGCGGGCGAGCGCTACGCCGGCCAAAGAGACGGGATGCGCAAGCCATGGATCGATAGGGCGGTAGGTGGGTTTAGGCACATCTTCATATTTCTGTGTGCCAATGCCATTTTTACGGCCTGTAAATTCATACAATGGTCCCTTAAGCCTTCACGTGAAGTTTCATGGCAAGACGACTCATTTTTTTTTCATGATTTTTGATTTTGTGGTTTGGGATTTTTTAAAATTTTCTCAAAAGGAGTTTTGGCCCCAGTCTTGGTAGACGTGATCCTTGTATTTTTTTTGGCATGCATAAAAAAATTCAGCTAAAAACTCGAAGTGTAAAACATTTTGTGACCATTTGAAAAAAGTGTCCCTATTTTAGACACTTTAGTTGCTACTGGCAGCAAACCTTTAAATCTCAAATGCTCTTTAAGGGGGTGTGAGTTCTCAAGGTTTGATAAGGGATAGGGGGCCAATATAAGGGCCAAGTACCACCCATCGCACATCATGTGCGCACACCCCCCTGGCCCCCCCGATCGTCGAAACCCCAATGCCGTCGGTCAGGTTCTCCGACGATGGTGCCCCGGTAAAGAAAAATACGGAACCAGCACAAGCTCGAGCTCAGCATGTGCTGCCGTAACCCTCGGTTTGGTCCGATCTTAGACTGGGAATGAACTCCGTATGCTTAGACTAGGAATGAACTTCGTACGCCTCAGTCAACCCACGAAACGAGCGTGCGGGCGTTCAGCCGGCCAGACGGGCGGGATGCGTAAGTCGGGGATCGGTCGGGTCCCCCTCTGCATGCTACCGATCTTGCTGCTGCAACCCTCGGTCCGGTCTGATCTTAGACTGGGAATGAACTTCGTATGCCTAAGCCAACCAACGAAAAAAGCGAGCGGGCGGGCGGGCACTACGTCGGCCAGAGAGACGGGATGCGCAAGTCGTGCATCGATAGGGTGGTAGGTGGGTTTTGGCACATCTTCATATTTCTACGTGCCAATGGCATTTTTATGGCTTGTAAATTCATACAATGTTCCCTTTAGCCTTCACGTGAAATTTCGAGGCAAGACAACTCGTTTTCTATTTTTCACAATTTTTGAAACTTTTGACGGTTCAAGATTTTTGAAAATTTTTTCGGAAGGAGTTTTGGCCCCAAATATGGTAGACGTGATCCTTGTCTTTTTGTTCGCATGCATAAAAAAATTCAGCTAAAAACTTGAAGTGTACAAGATTTTGTGACCATTTGAAAAAAATTTCCCCATTTTAGACACTTTAATGGCTACTGCAGCAAACCTGTAAAATCTCAAATGCTCTTTAAGGGGATGTGAGTTCTTGAGATTTGATGAGGGATAGGGGGCCAATATAAGGGCCAAGTGCCAGCACCCATCGCACATCACGTGCGCACACCACCCGGCCTCCCCGATCGTCGGAACCCCATTGCTGCCGGTCAGGTTCTCCAGCGATGCTCCAACGATGGTGTCTCGACGAAGAAAAATGCGGCACCAGCACATGCCCAAGAAATGAGCGGGCGGGCGGGCACTGCGCCAGCCAGAGAGAGGGGATGCGCAAGCCATGGATCGATAGGGTGGTAGGTGGGTTTAGGCACATCTTCATATTTCTGCATGCTAATGCCATTTTTATGGCTTGTAAATTCATACAATGGTCCCTTAAGCCTTCACGTGAAGTTTCATGGGAAGACGACTCGTTTTCTATTTTTCATGATTTCCAAAACTTTTTACGGTTTGAGATTTTTTAAAATTTTTTCGGAAGGTGTTTTGGACCCAAACTTGGTAGACGTGATCCATGTATTTTTGTTAGCATGCACAAAAAAATTAAGCCAAAAACTCGAAGTGTACAAGATTTTGTGACCATTTGAAAAAAGTGTCCCCATTTTAGGCACTTTAATGGCTACTGGCAGCAAACCTGTAAAATCTCAAATACTTTTTCAGGGGGTGTGAGTTCTTGAGGTTTGATGAGGGATAGGTGGCCAGTATAAGGGCCAAGTACCAGCACCCATTACACATCATGTGCGCACCACCCCGCCCGGCCCCTCCGATCGTCGGAACCCCAATGCAGCTGGTAAGGTTCTCCGGCGATGCTCTGGCGATTGTGTCTCGACGAAGAAAAATGTGGCACCAGCACACACCCGAGCCCAGTATGTGCTGCTGCAACCCTCGATCTGGTCCGATCTTAGACTGGGAATGAACTCTGTATGCTTAGACTTGGAATGAACTCCGTATGCCTAAGTCAACCCATGAAATGAGCGGGCGGGCACTCAGCCAGCCAGAGGGGCGGGATGTGTAAGCCGGGGATCGGTCGGGTCCCCCTCTACATGTTGCCGTAATCCATGGCTGGTCTGATCTTAGACTAGGAATGAACTCCATATGCCTAAGCCACTGACGAAACGAGCGGGCGGGCGGGCACTACGTCGGCCAGAGAGATGGGATGCGCAAGCCGTGGATCGATAGGGTGGTTGGTTGGTTTAGGTAGATCTTCATATTTCTGCATGCCAATGCCATTTTTATGGCTTGTACAATGGTCCCTTAAGCCTTCACGTGAAGTTTCATGGCAAGACGACTCGTTTTCTATTTTTCACAATTTTTGAAACTTTTTACGGTTCAGGATTTTTTAAAATTTTTTCAAAAGGAATTTTAGCCCCAAACTTGGTAGACACGATCCTTGTATTTTTTTGGCATGCACAAAAAAATTCAGCTAAAAACCTGAAATGTACAAGATTTTGTGACCATTTGAAAAAAGTGTCCCCATTTTAGACACTTTAATGGCTACTGGCAGCAAACTTGTAAAATCTCAAATGCTCTTTAAGGGGGTGTGAGTTCTAGAGGTTTGATGAGGGATAGGGGGCCAATATAAGGGCCAACTACCAGCACCCATCACACATCATGTGCGCACACCCCCCCTAGCCCCCCCGATCGCCGGAACCCTAATGTCGTCAGTCAGGTTCTCCGACGATGCTCCGGTGATGGTGCCCCGACGAAGAAAAATGTGGCACCAGCACATGCCCAGGCCCAGCATGTGCTGCCGTAACCCTCAGTTCGGTCTGATCTTAGACTGGGAATGAACTCCGCATGCTTAGACTAGGAATGAACTCCGTATGCCTAAGTCAACCCACGAAACGAACGTGCGGGCGCTCAGCCGGCTAGACGGGTGGGATGCTCAAGTCGGGGATCGGTCAGGTCCCCCTCTGTGTGCTATCAATCCTGCTGCTGCAACCCTCGGTTCGGTCCGATCTTAGACTGGGAATGAACTCCGTATGCCTAAGCCGACCAATGAAAAGAGCGAGCGGGCGGGCGGGCACTACGTCGGCCAGAGAGATGGGATGCGCAAGCCGTGGATCGATAGGGTGGTAGGTTGGTTTAGGTACATCTTCATATTTCTGCATGAAAATGCCATTTTTATGGCTTGTAAATTCATACAATGGTCCCTTAAGCCTTCACGTGAAGTTTCATGGCAAGACGACTCATTTTTTATTTTTCACGATTTCTGAAACTTTTTGGGGTTCGAGATTTTTTAAAACTTTTTCGGAAGGTTTTTTGGCCCCTAACTTGGTAGATGTGATCCTTGTATTTTTGTTGACATGCACAAAAAAATTCAGCTAAAAACTCGAAGTGTACAAGATATTGTGGCCACTCGAAAAAAGTGTCCCTATTTTAGACACCTTAATGGCTACTGGCAACAAACCTGTAAAATCTCAAATGCTCTTTAAGGGGGTGTAAGTTCTCGAGGTTTGATGAGGGATAGGGGGCCAATATAAGGGCCAAGTACCAGCACCCATCGCACATCATGTGCGCACACCCCCTGGCCCCCCCGATCGCCGAAACCCTAATGCCGTCGGTTAGGTTCTCCGGCGATGCTCCGACGATGGTGCCCTGACGAAGAAAAATGCAGACCAACACATGCTCGAGCCCAGCATGTGCTGCGACAACCCTCGGTCAGGTCCGATCTTAGATTGGGAATAAACTTCGTATGCTTAGACTGGGAATGAACTTCGTATGCCTAAGTCAACCCACGAAACGAGCATGCGGCCGCTTAGCCGGCCAGAGGGGTGGGATGCGCAAGCCGGGGATCAGCTGAGTCCCCCTCTGCGTGCTGTCGATCCTACTATCGCAACCATCGGTCCAATCTGATCTTAGACAGGGAATGAACTTCGTATTCCTAAGGCAACCAACGAAACGAGCGGGCGGGCGGGCTGGTGGGCACTATGCCGACGAGAGAGACGGGATGCGCAAGCCATGGATCGATAAGATGGTAGGTGGGTTTAGGCACATCTTCATATTTCTACGTGCCAATGCCATTGTTATGGCTTGTAAATTCATACAATGGTCCCTTAAGCCTTCACGTGAAGTTTCATGGCAAGATGACTCGTTTTCTTTTTTTCACGATTTTTGAAACTTTTTACGGTTTGGGATTTTTTAAAATTTTTTCTAAAGGATTTTTTGCCCCAAACTTGGTAGACGTGATCCTTGTATTTTTGTTGGCATGCACAAAAAACTTCAGCTAAAAACTTGATGTGTACAAGATTTTGTGACCATTTGAAAAAAGTGTCCCCATTTCATAAACTTTAATGGCTACTGCCAGCAAACCTATAAAATCTCAAATGCTCTTTAAGGGGGTGTGAGTTCTCGAGGTTTGATGAGGGATAAG
Organism: Durio zibethinus; assembly: GCF_047325235.1. NCBI lineage: Eukaryota > Viridiplantae > Streptophyta > Magnoliopsida > Malvales > Malvaceae > Durio > Durio zibethinus. The sequence goes on from NC_143163.1 coordinate 23,147,126, forward strand.
GGGCCAATATAAGGGCCAAGTACCAACACCCATCGCACATCATGCGCGCACACCCCCCCGGCCCCCCGATCGTCGGAACCCCAATGCCGTCGGTCAGGTTCCCCGACAATGCTCCGGCGATGGTGCCTTGGTGAAGAAAAATACAGCACCAGCACATGCTCGAGCCCAGCATTTGCTACCATAACCCTCGGTCTAGTCTGATCTTAGACTGGGAATGAACTCCATATGCTTAGACTGGGAATGAACTCCGTGTGCCTAATTCAACCCACGAAACGAGCGTGCGGGCGTTCAGCCGGCCAGAGGAGCGGGATGCACAAGCCAGGGATTGGTCGGGTCCCCCTCTGCATGCTGCCAATCCTGCTATCGCAACCCCTGATTCGATCTAATCTTAGACTGGGAATGAACTACGTATGCCTAAGCCAACAGACGAAACGAACGGGCGGGTGGGCGGGCGGGCACTATGCCGGCCAGAGAGACGGAATGCACAAGCCGTGGATCGATACGGTGGTAGTTGGGTTTAGGCACATCTTCATATTTATGCGTGCCAGTGGCATTTTTATGGCTTGTAAATTCATAAAATGTTCCCTATAGCCTTCACGTGAAATTTCAAGGCAAGACAACTCGTTTTCTATTTTTCACAATTTTCAAAACTTTTTGCGGTTCGGGATTTTTTAAAATTTTTTTGGAAGGAGTTTTAATATGGTAGACGTGATCCTTGTATTTTTGTTGGCATGCACAAAAAAATTCAGCTAAAAACTTGAAGTGTACAAGATTTTGTGACCATTTGAAAAAAATGTCCCCATTTCAGACACTTTAATGGCTACTAGCAGCAAACCTGTAAAATCTCAAATGCTCTTTAAGGGGACATGAGTTCTCGAGGTTTGATGAGGGATAGGGGGCCAATATAAGGGCCAAGTACCAGCACCCATCGTACATCATGTGCGCACACCCCCCGGCCCCCCCGATCGTTCGAACCCCATTGTCGTCGGTCAGGTTCTCCAGCGATGCTCCGACGATGGTGCCTCAACGAAGAAAAATGCAGCTCCAACACATGCTCGAGCCCAGCATGTACTGCCGCAACCCTCGGTCTGATCCGATATTAGACTGGGAATGAACTCCATATGCTTAGACTGGGAATGAACTCCGTATGCCTAAGTCAACCCATGAAACGAGCGTGCGGGCGCTGATCCGGCCAGAGGGGCGGGATGCGCAAGCCGGGGATCGACCGGGTCACCCTCTGTGTGCTGTTGATCTTGCTGCAGCAACCCTCAGTCTGGTCCGATCTTAGACTGGGAATGAACTTCGTATGCCTACGCCAACCGACGAAACGAGCTAGTGGGCGGGCAGGCACTACGCCGGCCAGAGAGACAGGATGCGCAAGCCGTCGATCGATAGGGTGGTAGGTTGGTTTTGGCACATATTCATATTTCTGCGTGCCAATGCCATTTTTATGGCTTGTAAATTCATACAATGGTCCCTTAAGCATTCACGTGAACTTTCATGGCAAGACGACTCATTTTCTATTTTTCACGATTTTCAAAACTTTTTAGGGTTTGGGATTTTTTAAAATTTTTTCGGAAGGAGTTTTGGCCCCAAACTTGGTAGACGTGATCCTTGTATTTTTGTTGGCATGCACAAAAAAATTCAACTAAAAACTCGAAGTGTACAAGATTTTGTGACCATTTGAAAAAAGTGTCCCCATTTCAGACACTTTAATATCTACTGGCAGCAAAACTATAAAATCTCAAATGCTCTTTAAGGGGGTGTGAGTTCTTGAGGTTTGATGAGGGATAGGGGGCAAATAAAATCACACATCATGTTCGCACACCCCCCACGGCCCCCCCGATCGTCGGAAACCCAATGCCGTCGGTCAGGTTCTCCGGTGAGGCTCTGGTGATGGTGCCCCGATGAAGAAAAATGTGGCACCAGCACATGTCCGTGCCCAGCATGTGCTACCGCAACCCTCTGTCCGATCCGATCTTAGACTGGGAATGAACTTCGTATGCTTTGACTGGGAATGAACTCCGTATGCCTAAGTCAACCCACAAAATGAGCGTGCAGATGCTCAGTCGACCAGAGGGGCTGGATACGCAAGCTGGGGATTGGTCGGGTCCCCTTCTGCATGCTGCTGATCCTGCTGCCGCAACCCTCGATCTGGTCTGATCTTAGATTAGGAATGAACTCCGTATGCCTAAGCCAACCGACGAAACGAGCGAGCACTTGGGCGGGCGAGCACTACGCCGACTAGAGAGACGGGATGCGCAAGCCGTGGATCGATAGGGTGGTAGGTAGGTTGAGGCACATCTTTGTATTTCTGCATGCCAATGCCATTTTTATGGCTTGTAAATTCATACAATGGTCCCTTAAGCCTTCACGTGAAGTTTCATGGCAAGAGGACTCGTTTTCTATTTTTCAAGATTTTCAAAACTTTTTGCAGTCCGAGATTTTCACCCCAAACTTGGTAGACGTGATCCTTGTATTTTTATTGGCATGCATAAAAAAATTCAGCTAAAAACTCGAAATGTACAAGATTGTGTCACCATTTGAAAAAAGTGTCCCCATTTCAGACACTTTAATGGCTACTGGCAGCAAACCTGTAAAACCTTAAATGCTCCTTAAGGGTGTGTGAGTTCTCGAGGTTTGATGAGGGATAGGGGGCCAATATAAGGGCCAAGTACCAGCACCCATCGCACATCATGTGGGCAGACCCCCTGGCCCCCCCGATTGTCGGAACCCCAATGCCGCCGGTTAGGTTCTCCGACGATGCTCCAGCGATGGTGCCCCGACGAAGAAAAATATGGCACTAGCACATGCCCGGGCCCAGCATGTGCTATCGTAACCCTTGGTCCGATCCGATCTTAGTCTAGGAATGAACTCTGTATGCTTAGAATGGAATGAACTCCGTATGCCTAAGTCAACCCTACCAAATGAGCGTGTGGGCGTTCAGCCGGCCAGAGGTGCGGGATGCGTAAGCCGGGGATCGACCGGGTCCCCCTCTACGTGCTGCCGATCCTGCTGTCGCAACCGTCGGTCTGATCTGATCTTGGACTAGGAATGAACTCCGTAAGCCTAAGCCAACCGATGAAACGAGCGGACGGGCACTACGCCGGCCAGAGAGACGGGATGCGCAAGCCGTGGATCGATAGGGTGGTAGGTGGGTTTAGGCACATCTTCATATTTCTGTGTGCAAATGCCATTTTTATGGCTTGTAAATTCATACAATGGTCCCTTAAGCCTTCACATGAAGTTTCATGGCAAGATGACTCGTTTTCTATTTTTCACGATTTTCAAAACTTTTTACGGTTTGGGATTTTTTCAAATTTTTTCGGAAGGATTTTTTGCCCCAAACTTGGTAGACATGATCCTTGCATTTTTGTTGGCATGCACAAAAAAATTCATCTAAAAACTCGAAGTGTACAAGATTTTGTCACCATTTCAAAAAAGTGTCCCCATTTCAGACACTTTAATGGCTACTGGCAGCAAACCAGTAAAATCTCAAATGCTCTTCAAGGGGGTGTGAGTTCTCGAGGTTTGATGAGGGATAGGGGGCAATATAAGGGCCAAGTACCAGCACCCATCGCACATCATGTGCGCACACCCCCCCGGCCCCCCCGATCGTCGGAACCTTAATGCCGTCGGTCAGGTTCTCCGACGATGCTCCGGAGATGGCGCCCCGACGAAGAATAATGCAGCACCAGCACATGCCTGAGCCCAGCATGTGCTGCTGCAACCCTCGATCCGGTCCGATCTTAGACTGGGAATGAACTTTGTATGCTTAGATTGGGAATGAACTCCGTATGCCTAAGTCAACCCATGAAACGAGCGAGCGAGCGCTTAGTCGGCGAGAGGTGCAGGATGCGTAAGCCGGGGATCGGCCGGGTCCCCCTCTACGTGCTATCGATTTTGCTGTCAAAACCCTCAGTCCGGTCCGATCTTAGACTAGGAATGAATTCCGTATGCCTAAGCCAACCGACGAAATGAGCAGGCAGGCGGGCACTACGTCGGCCAGAAAGACGGGATGCGCAAGCCGTGGATCGATAGGGTGGTGGGTGGGTTTAGGCTCATGTTCATATTTTTATGTGCCAATGCCATTTTTATGGCACAATGGTCCCTCAAGCCTTCACGTGAAGTTTCATGGCAAGACAACTCATTTTCTATTTTTAATGATTTTTGAAACTTTTTACGGTTCGGGATTTTTTAAAATTTTTTCGGAAGGAGTTTTGGACCCAAACTTGGTAGACGTGATCCTTGTATTTTTCTTGGCATATACAAAAACATTCAGCTAAAAACTCGAAGTGTACAAGATTTTGTGACAATTTGAAAAAAATGTCCCCATTTCAGACACTTTAATGGCTACTAGCAGCAAACCTGTAAAATCTAAAATGCTCTTTAAGGGGGTGTGAGTTCTTGAGGTTTGATGAGGGATAGGGGGCCAATATAAGGGCTAAGTACCAGCACCCATCGTACATCATGTGCGCACACCCCCCGGCCCCCCCGATCGTCGGAACCCCAATGCTACCGGTCAGGTTCTCCGACGATGCTCCGGTGATGGTGCCCCGACGAAGAAAAATGCGGCACCAGCAAATGCCCAAGCCCAGCATGTGCTACCGCAACCCTCGGTCCGTCCGATCTTAGACTGGGAATGAACTCCGTATGCCTAAGTCAACTCACGAAACAAGCGTGCGGGCGCTCAGTCGACCAGAGGGGTGGGATGCGCAAGTCGAGGATCGATCGAGTCCCCCTCTGCGTGCTACCGATCCTGCTACTGCAAATCTTGATCCGGTCCGATCTTAGACTGGGAATGAACTCCGTATGCCTAAGCCAACCGATGAAACGAGCGGGCGCGCAGGCGGGCACTACGTCGGCCAGAGAGAGGGGATGCGCAAGCCGTGGATCGATAGGGTGGTAGGTGGGTTTAGGAACATCATCATATTTTTGCATGCCAATGCCTTTTTTATGGCTTGTAAATTCATACAATGCTCGCTTAAGCCTTCATGTGAAGTTTCATGGCAAGACGACTCGTTTTCTAATTTTCATGATTTTCAAAACTTTTTGCGGTTTGAGATTTTTAAAATTTTTTCGGAAGGTGTTTTAGACCCAAACTTGGTAGACGTGATACTTGTACTTTTGTTGGCATGCACAAAAAAATTAAGCCAAAAACTCGAAGTGTACAACATTTTGTGACCATTTGAAAAAAGTGTCCGCATTTCAGGCACTTTAATGGCTACTGGCAGCAAACCTGTAAAATCTCAAATACTTTTTTCAGGGGGTATGAGTTCTTGAGGTTTGATGAGGGATAGGTGGCCAGTATAAGGGCCAAGTACCAGCACCCATTACACATCATGTGCACAACACCCCGCCCGGCCCCTCTGATCGTCGGAACCCCGATGCAGCTAGTAAGGTTCTCCGGTAATGCTCCGACGATGGTGCTCCAGGGAAGAAAAATGCGGCACCAACACATGCCCGAGCCCACATGTGCTGCCGTAACCCTTGGTCCAGTCCGATCTTAGACTGGGAACGAACTCCATATGCTTAGACTGGGAATCAACTCCGTATGCCTAAGTCAACCAATGAAACGAGCGATCGGGAGCTCAGCCGGCCAGAGGGGCGGGATGTGCAAGCCAGGGATCGGCCGGGTCCCCCTCTACGTGCTATCGATTTTGCAGTCACAACCCTCGATGCCATCCGGTCTTAGACTGGGAATGAACTCTGTATGCCTAAGCCGACTGACGAAATGAGCGGACGGGCGGGCGAGCACTACGTCGGCCAGAGAGGCAGGATGCGCAAGCCGTGGATCGGTAGGGTGGTAGGTGGGTTTAGGTACATCTTCATATTTTTACGTGCCAATGCCATTTTTATGGCTTGTAAATTCATACAATGGTCCCTTAAGCCTTCACGTGAAGTTTCATGTTAAGACAACTCATTTTCTATTTTTCACGATTTTCAAAACTTTCTGCGGTTTGGGATTTTTTAAAATTTTCTCAGACGGAGTTTTGGCCCCAAACTTGGTAGACGTGATCCTTGTATTTTTGTTGGCATGCACAAAAAAATTCAGCTAAAAACTTGAAGTGTACAAGATTTTGTGTCCATTTGAAAAAAGTGTCCCCATTTCAAACACTTTAATGGCTTCTGGCAGCAAACCTGTAAAATCTCAAATGCTCTTTAAGGGGGTGTGAGTTCTCAAGGTCGGAACCCCAATACCGCCGGTCAGGTTCTCCGACGATGCTCCGGTGATGGTGCCCGGGGAAGAAAATGCGGCACCAGCACATGCCCGAGCCTAGCATGTACTGTCGTAACCCTCGATTCGATCCAACCTTAGACTGGGAATGAACTCTGTATGCTTAGACTGGGAATGAAGTCTGTATCCCTAAGTCAACCCATAAAAGGAGCGTGCGGCCATTCAACCGGCCAGAGGGGTGAGATGCGCAAGCCGGGGATCGATCGACCTTCCCTCTGCGTGCTGCCGATCCTGCTGCCGCAACCATCAGTCTGGTCTGATCTTAGACTGGGAATGAACCCAGTATTCCTAAGATAAACTGACGAAATGAGCGGGTGGGCGGGCGGGCACTACGTCGGCCAGAGAGACGGGATGCGCAAGCCTTGGATCGATAGGGTGGTAGTGGGTTTAAGCACATCTTCATATTTCTATGTGCCAATGCCATTTTTATGGCTTGTAAATTCATACTATGGTCCCTTAAGCCTTCACGTGAAGTTTCATGGCAAGACGACTCATTTTCTATTTTTCAAGATTTTCAAAAATTTTTGAGGTTCGAGATTTTTTAAAATTTTTTTGGAAGGAGTTTTGGCCCCAAACTTGGTAGACATGATCCTTGTATTTTTGTTGGCATGCACAAAAACATTTAGCTAAAAACTAAAAGTGTACAAGATTTTGTGACCATTTGAAAAAAGTATCCCCATTTCAGACACTTAATGGCTACTGGCAGCAAACCTCTAAAATCTCAAATGCTCTTTAATGGGGTGTGAGTTCTTGAGGTTAGATGAGGGATAGGGGGCCAATATAAGGGCCAAGTACCAGCACCCATCACACATCATGTGCGCACACCCCCCGTCCCCCCGATCGTCAGAACCCCAATACCGCCGGTCAGGTTCTCCGATGATGGTGCCCCGACGAAGAAAAATACGGCACCAGCACATGCCTGAGCCCAACATGTGCTGTCGCAACCCTCGATCCAGTCTGATCTTAGACTGGGAAGGAACTCTATATGCTTAGACTGGGAATGAACTCCGTATGCCTAAGTCAACCCATGAAATGAGCGTGCGGGCGCTCAACCGGCCAGAGGGGCAGGATACACAAGCCGGGGATCGGCCGGGTACCCCTCTGCGTGCTGTCGATCCTGCTGCCGCAACCCTCAGTCCGGTCTGATCTTAGACTGGAATGAACTCCGTATGCCTAAGTCGAACGACGAAACGAGTGGGCGGGCGGGCACTACGCCGGCCAGAGAGACGGGATGCGCAAGCCGTGGATCGATAGGGTGGTAGGTGGGTTTAGACATATCTTCATATTTCTGTGTGCTAATGCCATTTTTATGGCTTGTAAATTCATACTATGGTCGCTTAAGCCTTCACGTGAAGTTTCATGGCAAGACGACTCGTTTTCTATTTTTCACCATTTTTGAAACTTTTTCGGAAGGGGTTTTGGCCCTAAACTTGGTAGACGTCATCCTTGTATTTTTGTTGGCATGCACAAAACAATTCAGCTAAAAACTCGAACTGTACAACATTTTGTGACCATTTGAAAAAAGTGTCCCCATTTCAGACACTTTAATTGCTACTGGCAGCAAACCTGTAAAATCTCAAATGCTTTTTAAGGGGGTGTGAGTTCTCAAGGTTTGATGAGGGATAGGGGGCCAATATAAGGGCCAAGTACCAGCACCCATCGCACATCATGTGCGCACACCCCCCGACCCCCCCGATCGCTGGAACCCCAATGCCGCCGGTCAGGTTCTCCGGCGATGCTTCGACGATGGTGTCTCGATGAAGAAAAATGCGGCACCAGCACATGCCCGAGCCCAGCATGTGCTGCTGCAACCCTCGATCTGGTCCGATCTTAGACTGGGAATGAACTCCATATGCTTAGACTGGGAATGAACTCCGTATGCCTAAGTCAACCAACGAAACGGGCGGGCGGGCGCTCAGCCGGCCAGAGGGGTGGGATGTGTAAGCCGGGGATCGGCCGCATCCCCCTCTGCGTGTTGCCGTAACCCTTGGCTGGTCTGATCTTAGACTACGAATGAACTCAATATGCCTAAGCCAACTGACGAAACGAGCGAGCGGACGGGCGGGCGGGCACTACGTCGGTCAGAGAGACGGGATGCGCAAGCCGTGGATCGATAGGGTGGTTGGTGGGTTTAGGTAGATCTTCATATTTCTGCATGCCAATGCCATTTTTATGGCTTGTAAATTCATACAATGGTCCCTTAAGCCTTCACGTGAAGTTTCATGGCAAGACGACTCGTTTTCTCTTTTTCATGATTTTTGAAACATTTTAGGTTCAGGATTTTTTAAAATTTTTTCGGAAGGATTTTTAGCCCCAAACTTGGTAGACACGATCCTTGTATTTTTATTGGCATGCACAAAAAAATTCAGCTAAAAACTCGAAGTGTACAGGATTTTGTGACCATTTGAAAAAAGTGTCCCCATTTCAGACACTTTAATGGCTACTAGCAGCAAACCTGTAAAATCTCAAATGCTCTTTAAGGGGGTCTGAGTTCTAGAGGTTTGATGAGGGATAGGGGGCCAATATAAGGGCTAAGTACCAGCACCCATCACACATCATGTGCGCACACCCCCCCTAGCCCCCCCGATCGTCGAAACCCTAATGTCGTCGATCAGGTTCTTCGGCGATGCTCCGGGCGATGGTGCCCTGACGAAGAAAAATGTGGCACCAGCACATGCCCGGGCCCAGCATGTGCTACCGTAACCCTCAGTCTGGTCCGATCTTAGACTGGGAATGAACTCCGCTAGCTTAGACTGGGAATGAACTCCGTATGCCTAAGTCAACCCATAAAACGAGCGTGCGGGCGCTCAGCCAGCCAAAGGGGCGGGATGCACAAGCCGAGGATCGGTCGGGTCCCCCTCTACATGCTGTCGATCCTGCTACTGCAACCCTCAGTCTGGTTTGATCTTAGACTGGGAAAGAACTCCATATGCGTAAGCCAATCGACGAAATAAACAGGCGGGCGGGCGGGCACTACGCCGGCCACAAAGACGGGATGCGGAAGCCGTGGATCGATAGGGTGGTAGGTGGGTTTAGGCACATCTCCATATTTCTGTGTGCCAATGCCATTTTCATGGCTTGTAAATTTATACAATGGTCCCTTAACCCTTCACGTGAAGTTTCATGGCAAGACGACTCGTTTTCTCTTTTTCACGATTTTCGAAACTTTTTACGGTTCAGGATTTTTTAAAATTTTTTCGGAAGGATTTTTAGTCCCAAACTTGGTAGACACGATCCTTGTATTTTTTTTGGCATGCACAAAAAAATTCAGCTAAAAACTCGAAGTGTACAAGATTTTGTGACCATTTGAAAAAAGTGTCCCCATTTCAGACACTTTAATGGCTACTGGCAGCAAACCTGTAAAATCTCAAATGCTCTTTAAGGGGGTGTGAATTCTAGAGGTTTGATGAGGGATAGGGGGCCAATATAAGGGCCAAGTACCAGCACCCATCACACATCATGTGCGCACACCCCCCTAGCCTCCCCGATCGTCGGAACCCTAATGTCGTCAGTCAGGTTCTCCGGTGATGCTCCGACGATGGTGTCCCGACGAAGAAAAATGTTCCACCAGCACATCTCCGGGCCCAGCATGTGCTACCGTAACCCTCAGTCTAGTCCGATCTTAGACTGGGAATGAACTCCGCATGCTTAGACTGGGAATGAACTCCATATGCCTAAGTCAACCCATGAAACGAGCGTGCGGGCGCTCAGCCAGCCAGAGGGGCAGGATGCGCAAGCCGGGGATCGGTCGGGTCCCCCTCTGTGTGCTGCCGATCCTACTGCTGCAACCCTCAGTCTGGTCTGATCTTAGACTGGGAATGAATCCGTATGCATAAGCCAACCGACGAAAGAAGCAGGCGGGCGGGCGGGCGCTACGTCGGCCAGAGAGACGGCATGCGCAAGCCGTGAATCGATAGGGCGGTAGGTGGGTTTAGGCACATCTCCATATTTCGGTGTGCCAATGCCATTTTCATGGCTTGTAAATTCATACAATGGTCCCTTAAGCCTTCATGTGAAGTTTCATGGCTAGATGACTCGTTTTCTATTTTTCATGATTTTTGAAACTTTTTACTGTTCGGGATTTTTTAAAATTTTTTCAGAAGGTGTTTTGGCCCCAAACTTGGTAGAAGTGATCCTTGTATTTTTTTTTTGGCATGCACAAAAAAATTTAGCTAAAAACTCGAAGTGTACAAGATTTTGTGACCATTTGAAAAAAGTGTCCCCATTTCAGACACTTTAAAGGCTACTAGCAGCAAACCTGTAAAATCTCAAATGCTCTTTAAGGGGGTGTGAGTTCTCGAGGTTTGATGAGGGGTAGGGGGCCAATATAAGAGCCAAGTACTAGCACCCATCGCACACCATGTGCGCACACCCCCCGGCCCCCCCGATCGCCGAAACCTTAATGCCGCTGGTCAAGTTCTCCGGCGATGGTGCCCCGACGAAGAAAAATGTGGCACTAGCACATGCTCGATCCCAGCATGTGCTGTCGCAACCCTCGGTCCGATCTGATCTTAGACTGGGAATGAACTCCGTATGCTTGACTAGGAATGAACTCCGTATGCCTATGTCAACCCACGAAACGAGCGTACGGGCGTTCAGCCGGCCAGAGGAGCGGGATGCGCAAGTTGGGGATCGGTCGGGTTCCCCTCTGCTTCCTGCCGATCCTACTGTTGCAACCTATGGTCTGGTCTGATCTTAGACTGGTAATGAACTCCGTATGCCTAGGCCAACTGACGAAACGAGCGGGCGGGCGGACCGGGGGCACTACGCCGGCCAGAGAGACGGGACGCGCAAGCCGTGGATCGATAAGTTGGTAGGTGGCTTTAGGCACATCTTCACATTTTTGCATGCCAATGCCATTTTTATGGCTTGTAAATTCATACAATGGTCCCTTAAGCCTTCACGTGAAGTTTCATGGCGAGAAGACTCGTTTTCTATTTTTCACGATTTTCCAAACTTTTACGGTTCGGGATTTTTCTAAATTTTTTCAGAAGGAGATTTGGCCCCAAACTTGGTAGACATGATCCATGTACTTTTGTTGGCCTGCACAAAAAAATTCAACTTCAAACTCAAAGTGTACAAGATTTTGTGACCATTTGAAAAAAGTGTCCCCATTTCAGACACTTTAATGGCTACTGGCAGCAAACCTGTAAAATCTCAAATGCTCTTTAAAGGGGTGTGAGTTCTCAAGGTTTGATGAGGGATAGGGGGCCAATATACGGGCCAAGTACCAGCACCCATCGCACATCATGTGCGCACACCCCACCGGCCCCCCCGATCGTCGGATCCCCAATGTCACCGGTCAGGTTCTCCGACGATGGTGCCCCGGTGAAGAAAAATGCGGCACCAGCACATGCCCGAGCCCAGCATGTGCTGCCGCAACCCTCGATCCAGTCCGATCTTAGACTGGGAATTAACTCTGTATGCTTAGATTGGGAATGAACTCCGTATGCCTAAGTCAACCCACGAAACGAGCGTGCGAACGCTCAGCCGGCCAGAGGGGTGGAATGCGCAAGCTAGGGATCGGTCGGGTCCCCCTCTACGTGCTGCCGATCCTGCTGCCGCAACCTTCGATCCGATCCAATCTTAGACTGGGAATGAACTCAGTATGCCTAAGCCAACCGACGAAACGAGCGAGCGGGCGGGCGGGTGGGCACTACGCCGGCCAGAGAGACGGGATGCACAAGTCGGGGATCGATAGGGTGGTAGGTGGGTTTAGGTACATCTTCATATTTCTATGTGCCAATGCCATTTTTATGGCTTGTAAATTCATACAATGGTCCCTTAAGCCTGCACATGATGTTTTATGGCAAGTCGACTCGTTTTCTATTTTTCACGATTTTTGAAACTTTTTGCGGTTCGAGATTTTTTAAAATTTTTTCGAAAGGAATTTTGACCCCAAACTTGGTAGACGTGATCCTTGTATTTTTTTTGGCATGCACAAAACAATTCAGCTAAAAACTCAAAGTGTACAAGGTTTTGTGACCAATTGAGAAAAGTGTCCCCATTTCAGACACTTTAATGGCTACTGGCAGCAAACCTGTAAAATCTCAAATGCTCTTTAAGGGGGTGTGAGTTCTCGAGGTTTGAAGAGGGATAGGGGGCCAATATAAGGGCCAAGTACCAGCACCCATCGCACATCATGTGCGACATCCCCCCCGGCCCCCCCGATCGCTGGAACCCCAATGCCGTCGGTTAGGTTCTCCAGTGTCGGTGCCCGGGTGAAGAAAAATGCAGCACCAACACATGCCCGAGCCTAGCATGTGCTGCAACAACCCTCGATTCGGTTCGATCTTAGACTGGGAATGAACTCCGTATGCTTAGACTGGGAATGAACTCCGTATGCCTAAGTCAACCCACGAAATGAGCGTGCAGGTGCTCAGCCGGCCAGAGGGGCGGGATGCGCAAGCCAGGGATCGGTCGGGTCTACCTCTGCATGCTGTCGCAACCCTCGGTCTGGTCCGATCTTATACTGGGAATGAACTCCGTATGCCTAAGCCAACCGATGAAACGAGCGGGCCGGCGGGCGGGCGGGGACTACGCTTGCCAGAGAGACGGGATGCGTAAGCTGTGGATCGATAGGGTGGTAGGTGGGTTTAGGCACATCTTCATATTTCTGCATGCCAATGCCATTTTTATGGCTTGTAAATTCATACAATGGTCCTTTAAGCCTTCACGTGAAGTTTCATGGCAAGACGACTCGTTTTCTATTTTTAACCATTTTCAAAACTTTTTGCGGTTCGGGATTTTTTAAAATTTTTTTGGAAGGTGTTTTGGCCCCAAAATCAGTAGACCTGATCCTTATATTTTTGTTGGCATGCACAAAAAAATTCAGCTAAAAACTTGATGTCTACAAGATTTTGTGACCATTTGAAAAAAGTGTCCCCATTTTAGACACTTCAATGGCTACTGGCAGCAAACTTGTAAAATCTCAAATGCTCTCTAAGGGGGTGTGAGTTCTCAAGCTTTGAAAGAGGGATAGGAGGCCAATATAAGGGCCAAGTACCAGCACCCATCGCACATCATGTACACACACCCTGCCCGGCCCCCCGATCGCCGGAACCCCAATGCCGTCGGTCAGGTTCTCCGGGCATGGTGCCCAGGTGAAGAAAAATACGGCACCAGCAAATGCCCGAGCCTAGCATATGCTGTCGTAACCCTCGGTCTGGTTCAATCTTAGACTGGGAATGAACTCTGTATGCTTAGACTGGGAATGAACTTCGTATGCCTAAGTCAACCCACGAAATGAGCTTCCAGGCGCTCAGCCCGCCAGAGGGTGGGATGCTCAGCCGGGGAACGGTCGGGTCTACCTCTGTGTGCTGCCTATCCTGCACCGTAACCCTCAGTCCGGTCTGGTCTGATATTAGACTGGGAATGAACTCTGTATGCTTAGACTGGGAATGAACTCCGTATGCCTAAGTCAACCTAAGAAATGAGGGTGCGGGCGCTCAGTCGGCCAGAGGGGCGGGATGCTAAGTCGGGGATCGACCGGGTCCCCCTCTGTGTTCTGCCGATCCTGTTGGCTTAACCCTTGGTCTTGTCTGATCTTAGACTGGGAATGAACTCCGTATGCCTAAGCCGACCGACGAAACGAACGGGCGGGTAGGGGGGGCACTATGCCGGCCAGAGAGACGGGATGCGCAAGCCGTGGATCGATAGGGTGGTAGGTGGGTTTAGGCACATCTTCATATTTCTGCGTGCCACTGCCCTTTTTGTGGCTTGTAAATTCATTCAATGGTCCTTTAAGCCTTCACGTGAAGTTTCATGGCAAGACGACTCATTTTCTATTTTTCACGATTTTTGAAACTTTTTACGGTTCGGGATTTTTTAAAATTTTTTCGGAAGGCGTTTTGGCCCAAACTTGATAGACGTGATCCTTGTTTTTTTTTGGCATGCATAAATAAATTCAGCTAAAAACTTGAAGTGTACAAGATTTTGTGACCATTTGAAAAAGGTGTCCCCATTTCAGACACTTTAAAGGCTACTGGCAGCAAACCTGTAAAATCTCAAATGCTCTTTAAAGGGGTGTGAGTTCTCGAGGTTTGATGAGGGAAGGAGGGCCAATATAAGAGCCAAGTACCAGCACCCATTGCACATCATGTGCGCACACCCCTCGGCCCCCCCGATAGTCGAAACCCCAATGCCGTCGGTCAGGTTCTTCGGCGATGCTCCGATGATGGTGCCCCGATGAAGAAAAATACGGCACCAGCACATGCCCGAGCCCAGCATGTGCTGCCACAACCCTCAGTTCGGTCCGATCTTAGACTGGAAATTAACTCCATATGCCTAAGCCAACCGACGAAATTAGCAGGCGGGCGGGCACTGCGTCGGCCAGACAGACGAGATGTGCAAGCCGTGGATCGATAGGGTGGTAGGTGGGTTTAGGCACATCTTCATATTTCTACGTGCCAATACCATTTTTATGGCTTGTAAATTCATACAATGGTCCCTTAAGCCTGCACGTGAAGTTTCATGGTAAGTCGACTCGTTTTCTATTTTTTATGATTTTTGAAACTTTTTACGGTTCGAGATTTTTAAAATTTTTTCGGAAGGAATTTTGGCCCCAAACTTGGTAGACGTGATCCTTGTATTTTTGTTGGCATGCACAAAACAATTCAGCTAAAAACTCGAAGTGTACAATGTTTTGTGACCATTTGAAAAAAGTGTCTCCATTTCAGACACTTTAATGGCTACTGGCAGCAAACCTGTAAAATCTCAAATGCTCTTTAAGGGGGTGTGAGTTCTCAAGGTTTGATGAGGGATACGGGGCCAATATAAGGGCCAAGTACCAGCTCTCATTGCACATCATGTGTGCACATCCCCCCCCGAACCCTCCGATCGCCGGAACCCTAATGCCGCCGGTCAGGTTCTCTAACGATGCTCTGACGATGGTGCCCTGATGAAGAAAAATGTGGCACCAGCACATGTCTGTGCCCAGCTTGTGCTACCGTAACCCTCGGTTCAATCCGATCTTAGACTGGGAATGATCTTTGTATGCTTAGACTGGGAATGAACTCCATATGCCTAAGTCAACCTACGAAACAAGTGTGCAAGCGCTCAGTCGGCCAAAGGGGCGGGATGCTCAAGCCGGGGTTCGACCGAGTCCCCCTCTGTGTGCTGCCGATCCTGCTGCCACAACCCTCGGTCTGGTCCAATCTTAGACTGAGAATGAACTCCGTATACCTAACCCAACCGACGAAACGAGCGAACAGATGGGCGGGCGGGCACCACGCTAGCTAGAGAGACGGGATGCGCAAGCCGTGGATCGATAGGGTGGTAGGTGGGTTTAGGCACATCTTCATATTTCTACATGCCAATGCCATTTTTATGGCTTGTAAATTCATACAATGGTCCTTTAAGCCTGCACGTGAAGTTTCATGGCAAGTCGACTCATTTTTTATTTTTTACGATTTTTGAAACTTTTTACAGTTCGAGATTTTTTAAAATTTTTCGGAAGGAATTTTGGCACCAAACATGGTAGACGTCATCCTTGTATTTTTGTTGGCATGCACAAAAATCTCAAATGCTCTTTAAGGGGGTGTGAGTTCTCGAGGTTTGATGAGGGATACGGGCCAATATAAGGGCCAAGTACCAGCACCCATCGCACATCATGTGCGTACACCGCCCCGGCCCCCTCATCGTCGGAACCCCAATGCCGCCGGTCAGGTTCTACAACGATGCTCCGACGATGGTGCTCGACGAAGGAAAATGCGGTACCAGCACATGCCGTAACCCTCGGTCCGGTCCGATCTCAGACTGGGAATGAAGTTCGTTTGCCTAAGTCAACCCACGAAATGAGCGTACGGGCGCTACATCGGCCAGAGGGGCGGGATGCGCACGCCGAGGATCAGTCAGGTCCCCCTCTGCGTGCTACCGATCCTGCTATCGTAACCCTTGATTCGGTCTGATCTTAGACTGAGAATGAACTTCGTATGCCTAAGCCAACCGATGAAACAAGTGGGCGTACGGGCGGGCAGGAACTACGCTGGCCAGAGAGACGGGATGCGCAAGCCATGGATCGATAGGGTGGTAGGTGGGTTTCGGCACATCTTCATATTTCTTTGAGCCAATGCCATTTTTATGGTTTGTAAATTCATACAATGGTCCCTTAAGCCTTCACGTGAAGTTTCATGGCAAGACGACTCGTTTTTTATTTTTCATGATTTTTGAAACTTTTTGCGGTTCGAGATTTTTTAAAATTTTTTTGGAAGGAGTTTTGCCCCCAAGCTTGGTAGACATGATCCTTGTATTTTTTTTGGCATGCACAAAAAAATTCAGCTAAAAACTCGAAGTGTACAAGATTTTGTGACCATTTGAAAATAGTGTCCCCATTTCAGACACTTTAATGGCTACTGGCAACAAACCTGTAAAATCTCAAATCCTCTTTAAGGTGGTGTGAGTTCTCGAGGTTTGATGAGGGATACGGGGCCAATATAAGGGCCAAGTACCAGCACCCATCGCACATCATGTGCGCACACCGCCCCGGCCCCCCAATCGCCAGAACCCCAATGCCGCCGGTCAAGTTCTCCAATGATGCTCCGACGACGGTGCCCGACGAAGCAAAATGCGGTACCAGCACATGCCGCAACCCTCGGTCCAGTCCAATCTTAGACTGGGAATGAAGTTTGTTTGCCTAAGTCAACCCACGAAACGAGCGTACGGGCGCTCAGTCGGCCAGAGGGGCGGGATGCGTAACCCAAGGATCGATCAGGTCCCCCTCTGCGTGCTACCGATCCTGCTACTGTAACCCTCGATCTGGTCTGATCTTAGACTGAGAATGAATTCCGTATGCCTAAGCCAACCGATGAAACAAGCGGGCGTGCGGGCGGGTAGAAACTACGTCGGCCAGAGAGACGGGATGCGCAAGCCGTGGATCGATAGGGTGGTAGGTGGGTTTAGGCACATCTTCATATTTCTTTGAGCCAATGCCATTTTTATGGCTTGTAAATTCATACAATGGTCCCTTAAGCCTTCACGTGAAGTTTCATGGCAAGACGACTCGTTTTCTATTTTTCATGATTTTTGAAAAGTTTTGCGGTTCGGGATTTTTTAAAATTTTTTCGAAAGGAGTTTTGGCCCCAAACTTGGTAGACGTGATCCTTGTATTCTTTTTGGCATGTACAAAAAAATTCAGCTAAAAACTCGAAGTGTACAAGATTTTGTGACCATTTGAAAAAAGTGTCCCCATTTCAGACACTTTAATGGCTACTGGTAGGAAACTTATAAAATCTCAAATGCTTTTTAAGGGGGTGTGAGTTCTCGAGGTTTGATAAGGGATAGGGGGCCAATATAAGGGCCAAGTACCAGCACCCATCGCACATCATGCGCGCACACCCCCAGCCCCCCCAATCGTCGGAACCCCAATGCCATTGATCAGGTTCTCCGGTGATGCTCCGGTGAAGGAAAATGTGGCACCAGCACATGCCCGAGCCCAGCATGTGCTGCTGTAACCCTCGGTCTGGTCTGATCTTAGACTGGGAATGAACTCTGTATGCTTACACTGGGAATGAACCCAAACTTGGCAGACGTGATCCTTCTATTTTTTTTGGCATGCGCAAAAAAATTCGGCTAAAAACTCGAAGTGTACAAGATTTTGTGACCATTTGAAAACAATGTTCCCATTTCAGACACTTTAACGGCTACTGGCAGCAAACCTGTAAAATCTCAAATGCTTTTTCAGGGGGTGTGAGTTCTCAAGGTTTGATGAGGGATAAGGGGCCAATATAAGGGCCAAGAACCAACACCCATCGCACATCATGTGCGCACACCCCCTGCCCCCGATGGTCGAAACCCCAATGCGGCCGGTCAGGTTCTCCGACAAAGCTCCGGCGATGGTGCCTCGACGAAGAAAAATACGGCACCAGCACATGCCCGAGCCCATCATGTGCTGCTGTAACCCTCGGTCTGGTCCAATCGTAGACTAGGAATGAACTCCGTATGCCTAAGTCAACCCAAGAAATGACCATGCGGGCGCTCAGCCGGCCAGAGGGGAGGGATGCGTAAGCCGGGGATCGGCAGGGTCCCACTCTATGATCTGCCGATCTCGCTACCGTAACTTTCGGTCTGTTTCGATCTTAGACTGGGATTTTTTTAAAATTGTTTTGAAAGGAGTTTTGGTCCCAAACTTGGTAGACGTGATCCTTGTATTTTTGTTGGCATGCACAAACAAATTCAGCTAAAAACTCAAAGTGTACAAGATTTTGTGACCATTTGAAAAAAGTGTCCCCACTTGAGACACTTTAATGGCTACTGGCAGCAAACCTGTAAAATCTTAAATGCTATTTAAGTAGGTGTGAGTTCTCAAGGTTTGATGAGGGATATGGGGCCAATATAAGGGCCAAGTACCAGCACCCATCGCACATCATGTGTGCACACCACCCCCGGCCCCCCCGATCACCGAAACCTTAATGCCGTCGGTCAGGTTCTCAGACGATGCTCCGGCGATGGTGCCCCAGTGAAGAAAAATGCGGCACCAACACATGCCCGAGCCCAGCATGTGCTGCCGCAACCCTCGGTCCAATCCGATCTTAGACTTGGAATTAACTCCGTATGCTTAGACTGGGAATGAACTCCGTATGCCTAAGTCAACCCACGAAACGAGGGTGCTGGGGCTCAGTCGACCAGAGGGGTGGGATGCCCAACCCGAGGATCAGCCGGGTCCCTCTCTGCGTGCTGCCGATCTTGCTACTGCAACCCTCGGTCCGATCCAATCTTAGACTGAGAATGAACTCCGTATGCCTAAGCCAACCGACGAAACGAGTAGGTGGGCGGGCGGGCGGGCACTACATCGGCCAGAGAGACGGGATGTGCAAGCCGTGGATCGATAGGGTGGTAGGTGGGTTTAGGCACATCTTCATATTTCTGTGTGCCAATGCCATTTTTATGGCTTGTAAATTCATACAATAGTCCCTTAAGCCCTCGCGTGAAGTTTCATGGGAAGACGACTCATTTTCTATTTTTCATGATTTTGAAAACTTTTTGCGGTTCGGGATTTTGTAAAATTTTTTTGGAAGGAGTTTTGGCTAAAACCTTGGTAGACATGATCCTTGTATTTTTGTTGGCATGCACAAAAAAATTCAGCTAAAAATTCGAAGTGTTCAAGATTTTGTGACCATTTGAAAAAAGTGTCCCCATTTTAAACACTATAATGGCTACTGGCAGCAAACCTGTAAAATCTCAAATGCTCTTTAAGGGGGTGTGAGTTCTGAAGGTTTGATGAGGGATAGGGGGCCAATATAAGGGCCAAGTACTAGCACCCATCGCACATGATGTGTGCACACCCCCACCCCCGGCCCCCCCAATCACCGGAACCCCAATGCCGTCGGTCAGGTTCTCCAGTGATACTCCGGTGATGGTGCCCCGATGAAACGATCTTAGACTGGGAATGAAATCTGTAAGCTTAGACTGGGAATGAACTTCGTATGCCTAAGTCAACCTACGAAACGGGCGTGCAGGCGTTCAGCCGCCCATAGGGGCAAGATACGCAAGCCGAGGATCGATCACGTCCCCCTCTACATGCTGCCGATCCTGCTACCGTGACCCTCGATCCAATCTGATCTTAGACTAAGAATGAACTCTGTAAGCCTAAGCCAACCGATGAAACGAGCGGGCAGGCGGGCGGGTGGGCACTACGCCGACCAGAGAGACGGGATGCGCAAGTCGTGGATCGATAGGGTGGTAGGTGGGTTTAGGCACATCTTCATATTTCTACGTGCCAATGCCATTTTTATGGCTTGTAAATTCATACAATGGTCCCTTAAGCCTTAACGTGAAGTTTCATGGCAAGACGACTCATTTTCTATTTTTCATGATTTTTGAAACTTTTTACAGTTCAAGATTGTTTAAAATTTTTTAGGAAGGATTTTTGGCCCCAAACTTGGTAGGTGTGATCCTTGTATTGTTTTTGGCATGCACAAAAAAATTCAGCTAAAAACTCGAAGTGTACAAGATTTTGTGACCATTTGAAAAAAGTGTCCCCATTTCAGACACTTTAATAGCTACTGGTAGCAAACCTGTAAAATCTGAAAAGCTCTTTAAGGGGGTGTGAGTTCTCGAGGTTTGATGAGGGATAGGGGGCCAATATAAGGGCCAAGTACCAGCACCCATCACACATCATGTGCGCACACACCCTCGGCCCCCCCGATCGCCAGAACCCTAATGCTGTTGGTCAGGTTCTACGGCGATGCTCCGACGATGGTGCCTCGGCGAAGAAAAATCTGACACAAGCACATGCCTGAGGCCAACATGTGCTGCCGCAACCGGTCCGATCTTAGACTAGGAATGAACTCCTTATGCTTAGACTGGGAATTAACTTTGTATGCCTAAGTCAACCCACGAAACGAGCGTGCGGACGCTCAGTCGGCCAGAAGGGAGGGATGTGTAAGGCGTTGATCGGCCGGGTCCTCCTCTGCAAGCTGCCGATCCTACTACTACAGCCCTCGGTCTGGTCTGATCTTAGACTGGGAATGAACTCCGTATGCCTAAGCCAACCGATGAAACGAACGGGCGGGCAGGCACTACGCCGACCAGAGTGACGGAATGCGCAAGCCGTGGATCGATAGGGTAGTAGGTGGGTTTAGGCACATCTTCATATATCTACATGCCAATGCAATTTTTATGGCCTACAAATTCATATAATGGTCCCTTAAGCATTCACGTGAAGTTTCATGGCAAGACGACTCATTTTCTTTTTTTCATGATTTTTGAAACTTTTTGCAGTTAGGGAATTTTTAAAAATTTTTCGGAAGGAGTTTTGGCCCCAAGCTTGGTAGACATGATCCTTTTATTTTTGTTGGCATGCACAAAAAACTTCAGCTAAAAACTCGAAGTGTACAAGATTTTGTAACCATTTGAAAAAGGTGTCCCCATTTTAGACACTTTAACGGCTACTGGCAGCGAACCTGTAAAATCTCAAATGCTCTTTAAGGGGGTGTGAGTTCTCGAGGTTTGATGAGGGATAGGGGGCCAATATAAGGGCCAAGTACCAGCACCCATCGCACATCATGTGAGCACACCCCCCCGGCCCCCCCGATCGCCGAAACCCCAATGCCGCCGGTCAGGTTCTCCGATGACGCTCCGGCGATGGTGCCCCGATGAAGAAAAATGTGGCACTAGCACATGCCAAGGGCCCAGCATGTGCTGCCGCAACCCTCGGTCCGATCCGATCTTAGACTGGGAATGAACTTTGTATGTTTAGACTGGGAATGAACTCTGTATGCCTAAGTCAAACCATGAAACGAGCGTACGGGCGTTCAGCCAGCCAGAGGGGTGGGATGCGCAAGTTGGGGATCATTCGGGTCCCCCTCTGCGTGCTGCCGATCCTGCTATCACAACCCTCGGTCCGGTCTGATCTTAAACTGGGAATGAACTCCGTATGACTAAGCCAACCGACGAAACGAGTGGGCGGGCGGGCGGGCGGGCACTACGTCGGCCAGAGAGACGGGATGCGCAAGCCGTGGATCGATAGGGTGGTAGGTGGGTTTAGGTACATCTTCATATATCTGTGTGCCAATGATATTTTTATGGCTTGTAAATTCATACAATGGTCCCTTAACCCTTCACGTGAAGTTTCCTAGCAATACGACTCGTTTTCTATTTTTCATGATTTATGAGACTTTTTGCGGTTTGGGATTTTTTAAAATTTTTTCAAAAGGAGTTTTGGCCCCAATCTTGGTAGACGTGATCCTTGTATTTTTTTTGGCATGCAAAAAAATTTCAGCTAAAAACTCGAAGTGTACAAGATTTTGAGACCATTTGAAAAAAGTGTCCCCATTTCAGACACTTTAATGGCTACTGGCAGCAAACCTGTAAAATTCAAATGCTCTGTAAGGAGGTGTGAGTTCTCAAGGTTTGATGAGGGATATAGGGCCAATATAAGGGCCAAGTACTAGCACCCATCGCACATCAATTGCGCGCACCCCCCCGGCCCCCTCAATCATCGGAACCCCAATGCCGTCGGTCAGGTTCTCCGACGTTGCTCCCACGATGGTGCCCCGACGAAGAAAAATGCGACACCAGCACATGCCCGAGCCCAGCATGTACTATCGCAACCCTCGATCCAGTCTGATCTTAGACTGGGAATGAACTTCATATGCTTAGACTGGGAATGAAATCCGTATGCCTAAGTCAACCCACGAAACGAGCGTGCGAGCGCTCAGTCGGCTAGAGGGGCGGGATGCACAAGCCGTGGATCGGTTGGGTCCCCCACTGCGTGCTGCCAATCCTACTGCCGCAACCTTCAGTCCAGTCCAATCTTAGACTGGGAATGAACTCCATATGCCTAAGCCAACCGATGAAACGAGCGGGCACTACGTTTGCCAGAGAGACGGGATGCGCAAGCTGTGGATCGATAGTGTGGTAGGTGGGTTTAGACACATCTTCATGTTTTTGCCTGCTAATGCCATTTTTATGGCCTCTAAATTCATACAATGGTCCCTTAAACCTTCACGTGAAGTTTAATGGCAAGACGACTCGTTTTCTATTTTTCATGATTTTCGACACTGTTTGCGGTTTCAGAATTGTTAAAATTTTTTTGGAAAGAGTTTTGGCCCCAAACTTGCTAGACGTGATCCCTGTATTTTTGTTGGCATGCAAAAAAAATTTAGCTAAAAACCCAAAGTGTACAAGATTTTGTGACCATTTGAAAAAAGTGTCCCCATTTTAGACACTTTAATGGCTACTGGCAGCAAACCTGTAAAATCTAAAATGCTCTTGAATGGGGTGTGAGTTCTCGAGGTTTGATGAGGGATAGGGGGCCAATATAAGGGCCAAGTACCAGCACCCACCGCACATCATGTTCGTACACCCCCTGGCCCCCCCGACCGTCGAAACCCTAATTCCACCGATCAGGTTCCCCGGTAATGCTCCGATGGTGGTGCCCCGATGAAGAAAAATGCAGCACTAGCACATACTCGAGCCCAGCATGTGCTGTCGCAAACTCGGTCCAGTCTAATCTTAGATTGGGAATGAACTCCGTATGCCTAAGTCAACCCACGAAACGAGCGTGCGAGCGATCAGCCGGCCAGAGGGGTGGGATGCGCAAGCCAGGGATCAATCGGGTCCCCCTCTACGTGCTGTCGATCCTGCTGTCGCAACCCTTGGTCTGGTCTGATCTTAGACTGGGAATGAACTCCATATGCCTAAGCCAACTGACGAAACGAACGGGCAGGCACTACATCGACCAGAGAGACGGGATGCGCAAGCCGTGGATCGATAGGGTGATAGGTGGGTTTAGGCACATCTTCATTTTTCTACATGCCAATGCCATTTTTATGGCTTGTAAATTGATACAATGGTCCCTTAAGCCTTCACGTGAAGTTTCATGGCAAGACGACTCATTTTCTATTTTTCATGATTTTTTAAACTTTTTACGGTTCAGGATGTTTTAAGATTTTTTTGGAAGGAGTTTGGCCCCAAACTTGGTAGATGTGATCCTTGTATTTTGGTTGGCATGCACAAAAAAATTCAGCTAAAAACTCGAACTGTACAAGATTTTGTGACCATTTGAAAAAAGTGTCCCCATTTCAAACACTTTAATGGCTACTGGCAGCAAACGTGTAAAATCTCAAATGCTCTTCAAGGGGGTGTGAGTTCTCGAGGTTTGATGAGGGATAGGGGGCCAATATAAGGTCCAAGTACCAGCACCCATCACACATCATGTGTGCACACCCCCCAACCCCCCCGATCGGTGAAACCCCAATGCCGCCGGTCAGGTTCTCCGGTGATGGGGCCCCGACGAAGAAAAATGCAGCACCAGCACAGGCACGAGCCCAGTATGTGCTACCGTAACCCTCGATCCGATCCGATATTAGACTGGAAATGAACTCCATATGCTTAGACTGGGAACGAACTCCGTATGCCTAAGTCAACCCATGAAACGAGCGTGTGGGCGCTCAGTCGGCCAGAAGGGTGGGATGCGCAAGCCGGGGATCGGTCGGGTCCTCCTCTACGTGCTGTCGATCCGGCTGCCACAACCCTCAATCTGATCCGATCTTAGACTGGAAATGAACTTCGTATGGCTAAGCCAACCGACGAAACGAGCAGGCGAGCGGCCGGGGGGATACTATGCCGGCCAGAGAGACGGGATGCACAAGCCGTGGATCGATAGGGTGGTAGGTGGGTTTAGGTACATCTTCATATTTCCACGTGCCAGGGCCATTTTTATGGCTTGTAAATTCATATAATGGTCCCTTAAGCCTTCTCGTGAGGTTTCATGGCAAAACGACTCGTTTTCTATTTTTCATAATTTTCAAAACTTTTTGCGGTTCGGGATTTTTTAAAATTTTCTCGGAAGGAGTTTTGGTCCCAAACTTGGTAGACGTGATCATTGTATTTTTTTTGGCAAGCACAAAAAAATTCAGCTAAAAACTCGAAGTGTACAAGATTTTGTGACCATTTGAAAAAAGTGTCCCCATTTCAGACACCTTAAAGGCTGCTGGCAGCAAACCTGAAAAATCTCAAATGCTTTTTAAGGGGGTGTGAGTTCTTGAGGTTCGATGAGGGATAGAGGGCCAATATAAGGTCCAAGTACTAGCACCCATCGCACATCAGGTGCGCACACCCCCCCGGCCCCCCCGATCGTCGGAACCCCAATGCCGTCGATCAGGTTCTCAATGATGCTTCGGCGATGGTGCCCCGGTGAAGAAAATTGTGGCACCAGCACATGCCTGAGCCCAACATATGCTGATGCAACCCTCGGTCCGGTCTGATCTTAGACTAGGAATCAACTCCGTATGCTTAGACTGGGAATGAACTCCGTACGCCTAAGTCAACCCACGAAACGAGCGTGCGGGCGCTCAGCCGACCAGAGGGGTGGGTTGCGCAAGCCATGGATCGGTCGGGTCCCCCCCTGCATGCTGTAGATCCTGCTGCTGCAACCCTCGGTCCGGTCTGATCTTAGCTGGGAATGAACTCTGTATGCCTAAGCCAATCGACAAAATGAGCGGGCGGGCGGGTACTACGTCGGCCAGAGTGACGAGATGCGCAAGCCGTGCATCGATAGGGTGGTAGGTGGGTTTAGGCACATCTCCATATTTTTGTGTGCCAATGCCAATTTTATTGCTTGTAAATTCATACAATGGTCCCCTAAGCCTTCACGTGAAGTTTCATGGCAAGACGACTCGTTTTCTATTTTTCATGATTTTCGAAACCTTTTACCATTCCGGATTTTTTAAAATTTTTTAGGAAGGATTTTTGGCCCCAAACTTGGTAGACGTGATCGTTGTATTTTTTTTGGCATGCACAAAAAATTTAGCTAAAAACTCGAAGTGTACAAGATTTTGTGTCCATTTGAAAAAAGTGTCCTCATTTCAGACACTTTAATGGCTACTGGCTGCAAAGCTATAAAATCTCAAATGCTCTTTAAGGGGGTGTGACTTCTCGAGGTTTGATGAGGGATAGGGGGCCAATATAAGGGCCAAGTACCAGCACCCATCGCACATCATGTGCACAACCCCTCCGGCCCCCCCGATCGTCGAAAACCTAATGTCACCGGTCAGGTTCTCCGACGATTGTGCCCTAGCGAAGAAAAATACGGCACCAGCACATGCCCGAGCCCTACATGTGCTGCCGCAACCCTCGGTCCAGTCCAATCTTAGACTGGGAATGAACTCCGTACGCTTAGACTGGGAATGAACTCCGTATGCCTAAGTCAACCCACGAAATGAGCGTACGGGCGCTTAGCCGGCCAGACGGGCCGGATGCGCAAGCCGGGGATCAGCCAGGTCCCTCTCTGCATGCTGCCGATCCTCCTGCCGCAACCCTCGGTCCGGTTCGATCTTAGACTTTGAATGAACACCGTATGCCTAAGCCAACCGACGAAACGAGCGGGCGGCCCACCCGCCAGAGAGATGGAATGCGCAAGTTGTGGATCGATAGAGTGGTAGGTGGGTTTAGGCACATCTTCATATTTCTGCCTGCCAATGCCATTTTTATGGCTTGTAAATTCATACAATGGTCCCTTAAGCCTTCACGTGAAGTTTCATGGCAAGATGACTCGTTTTCTATTTTTCATGATTTTTGAAACTTTTTATGGTTCGGGATTTTTTAAAATTTTTTCGGAAGGATTTTGGGCCCCAAACTTGGTAGACATGATCATTGTATTTTGTTGGCATGCACAAAAAAATTCAGCTACAAACTCGAAGTGTACAAGATTTTGTGACCATTTGAAGAAAGTGTCCCCATTTTAGATACTTTAATGGCTACTGGCAGCAAACCTGTAAAATCTCAAATGCTGTTTAAGGGGGTGTGAGTTCTCAAGGTTTGATGAGGGATAGGGGGCCAATATAAGGGCCAAGTACTAGCACCCTTTGCACATCATGTGTGCACACCCCCCGGCCCCCCCGATCGTCGAAACCCTAGTGCCGTCGGTCAGGTTCTCCGGTGATACTCCGACGATGGTGCCCCGATAAAGAAAAATGTGGCACCAGCACATGCTCGAGCCCAACCTGTGCTACCGCAACCCTCGATCCGATCTGATTTTAGACAGGGAACGAACTTTGTGTGCTTAGACTGGGAATGAACACCGTATGCCTAAGTCAACCCACGAAACGAGCATGCGGGCGCTCAATCGGCCAGAGGAGTGGGATCCGCAAGTCGGGGATCGGCCTGGTCCCCCTCTACGTGATACTGATCCTATTACTGCACCTGTGGTCTGGTCCGATCTTAGACTGGGAATGAACACCATATGCCTAATCCAATCGACGAAACGAGCGGCCGGGCGGGCGGGCGGGCACTACGCAGGCCAGAGAGACGGGACGCGCAAGCCGTGGATCAATAGGGTGGTAGGTGGGTTTAGGCACATCTTCACATTTCTGCATGCCAATGCCATTTTCATGGCTTGTAAATTCATACAATGGTCCCTTAAGCCTTCACGTGAAGTTTCATGGCAAGATGTGATTTTTTTAAATTTTTTTGAAAGGATTTTTGCCCCACACTTGGTAGACGTGATCCCTGTATTTTTTTTGGCATGCACAAAAAAATTCATCTAAAAACTCGAAGTGTACAAGATTTTGTGACCATTTGAAAAAAGTGTCCCCATTTCAGACACTTTAATGGCTACTGGAAGAAAACCTGTAAAATCTCAAATGCTCTTTAAGGGGGTGTGAGTTCTCAAGGTTTAATGAGGGATAATGGGCCAATATAAGGGCCAAGTACCAGCACCCATCGCACATCATGTGCGCACACCCCCAGCCCCCCCGATCGTCGGATCCCCAATGCCGCCGGTCAGGTTCTCCGACGATGCTCCGACGATGGTGCCTCGGTGAAGAGAAATGCAGCACCAGCACATGCTCGAGCCCGGCATGTGCTACCGCAACTCTGGATCCGGTCCAATCTTAGACTGGGAATGAACTATGTATGCCTAAGTCAACTCACGAAAAGAGCGTGCGGGTGCTCAGCCAGCCAGAGGGGCGAGATGTGCAAGCCGGGGATCAACTGGGTCCCCCTCTGCGTGCTGCCAATCCTGCTACCGCAACCCGCAGTCCAATCCGATCTTAGATTGGAATGAACTCCGTACGCCTAAGCCAACCGACGAAACGAGCGGGCGGGCGGGAGGGCGGGCACTACGTGCTGTCGATCCTACTATCGTAACCCTCGATCCGATCTGATCTTAGACTGGGAATAAATTCTGTATGCCTAAGCCAACCGACGAAACGAGCGGGCTGGCACTATGCAGGCCAGAGAGACAGGATGCGTAAGTCGTGGATCGATAGGGTGGTAGGTGGGTTTAGGCACATCTTCATATTTCTGCGTGCCAATGCCATTTTTATGGGTTGTCAATTCATACAATGGTCCCTTAAGCCTTCACGTGAAGTTTAATGGCAAGACGACTCGTTTTCTATTTTTCAGGATTTTTAAAACTTTTTACGGTTCGAAATTTTTTAAAATTTTTTCGGAAGGAGTTTTGGCCCCAAACTTGGTAGACGTGATCCTTGTATTTTTGTTGCCATGCACAAAAACATACAGCTAAAAATTCGAAGTGTACAAGATTTTGTGACCATTTGAAAAAAGTGTCGCCATTTCAGACACTTTAATGGCTACTGGCAGCAAACCTGTAAAATCTCAAATGCTCTTTAAGGGGGTGTGAGTTCCTGAGGTTTGATGAGGTATAGGGGGCCAATATAAGGGCCAAGTACCAGCACCCATCGCACATCATGTGCGCACACCCCCCGACCCCCCGATCGTCGGATCCCCAATGCCGCCGGTCAGGTTCTCCGACGATGCTCCGACGATGGTGCCCTGGTGAAGAAAAATGCAGCACCACCACATGCCCGAGCCCAGCATGTGCTGCCGCAACCCTGGATCTGGTCCAATCTTAGACTGGGAATGAACTCCGTATGCCTAAGTCAACCCACGAAACGAGCGTGTGGGCGCTCAGCCGGCCAGAGGGGTAGGATGCGCAAGCTGGGGATTGACCGGGTCCCTCTCTGCGTGCTGTCGATCCTGCTGCCGCAACCCTCGATATAATCTGATCTTAGACTGGAATGAACTCTGTATGCCTAAGCCAACCGATGAAACGAGTGGGCGGGCTGGCGGGCGGGCACTACGTTGGCCAGAGAGACGAGTTGCGCAAGCCGTGGATCGATAGGGTGGTAGGTGGGTTTAGGCACATCTTCATATTTCGACACGCCAATACCATTTTTATGGCTTGTCAATTCATACAATGGTCCCTTAAGCCTTCACGTGAAGTTTCATGGCAAGACCACTCGTTTTCTATTTTTCATGATTTTTGAAACTTTTTACGGTTCAGGATTTTTTAAAATTTTTTCGGAAGGAGTTTTAGCCCCAAACTTGGTAGACGTGATTCTTGTATTTTTGTTGCCATGCATAAAAAAATTTAGCTAAAAACTCGAAGTGTACAAGATTTTTTGACCATTTGAAAAAAGTGTCCCCATTTCAGACACTTTAATGGCTACTGGGAGGAAACCTGTAAAATCTCAAATGCTCTTTAAGGGGGTGTGAGTTCTTGAGGTTTGATAAGGGATAGGGGGCCAATATAAAAGCCAAGTGCCAGCACCCATTGCACATCATGTGCGCACACCCCCCCCCCGCCCCCCCGATCGTCGGAACCCTAATGCTGTTGGTCAGGTTCTTCGGCGATGCTCTGACGATGGTGCCCCGATGAAGAAAAATGTGGCACCAGCACATGCCCGAGCCCAGCATGTGCTGTCGTAACCCTCAGTCTGGTAAAATCTTAGATTGTGAATGAACCCCGTATGCCTAAGCCAACCGACGAAACGAGCGGGCGGCCGAGCGGGCAGGCACCGCGCCGACCAGAGAAACGGGATGCGCAAGCCGTGGATCAATAGGGTGGTAATGTGCTGGTGCCGCATTTTTGTTCGTCGGGGCACCATCACCGGAGAACTTGATCGACGGCATTGGGGTTCCGACGATCGAGGGGGCCAGGGGGGTGTGCGCACAAAATGTGCGATGGGTGCTGGTACTTGGCCATCATATTAGCCCACTATCCCTCATCAAACCGCGAGAACTCACACCCCCTTAAAGAGCATTTGAGATTTTACAGGTTTACTGCCAGTAGCCATTAAAGTGTCTGAAATGGGGACAATTTTTTCAAATCATCACAAAATCTTGTACACTTCAAGTTTTTAGCTGAATTTGTTTGTGCATGCCGACAAGAATACAAGGATCACGTCTACCAAGTTTGGGTTCAAAACTCCTTCTGAAGAAATTTTAAAAAATCCCGAACCACAAAAAGTTTTGAAAATCATGAAAAATAAAAAATGAGTCGTCTTGCCATAAAACTTCATGTGAAGGCTTAAGGGACCATTGTATGAATTTACAAGCCATAAAAATGGCATTGGCACGTAGAAATATGAAGATGTGCCTAAACCCACCTACCACCCTATCGATCCACGGCTTACGCATCCTGTCTCTCTGGCCGGCATAGTGCCAGGCCGCTCGTTTCGTCGGTTGGCTTAGGCATACAGAATTTATTCCCAGTCTAAGATCAGATCGGATCGAGGGTTACGATAGTAGGATTGACAGCACGTAGCGGGGGTCCCGGCCGATCCCCGGCTTGCGCACGCCGCCCATCTGGCCGGCTGAGCGCCTGCACTCTTGTTTCGTGGGTTGACTTAGGCATATGGAGTTCACTCCCAATCTAAGCATACGAAGTTCATTCCCAGTCTAAGATCGAACCAGACCGAGGGTTACGGCAGCACATGCTGGGCTCGGTCATGTGCTGGTGCCACATTTTTCTTCAACAGGGCACCATCGTCGGAGCATCGCTGGAGAACCTGACTGGCAGCATTGGGGTTCCGGCGATCGGGGGGGCCGGGGGGGTATGCGCACATGTGTGCGATGGGTGCTGGTACTTGGCCCTTATATTGGCCCCCTATCCCTTATCAAACCTCGAGAACTCACACCCCCTTAAAGAGCATTTGAGATTTTACAGGTTTGCTGCCAGTAGCCATTAAAGTGTCTAAAATGGGGACACTTTTTTCAAATGGTCACAAAATCTTGTACACTTGGAGTTTTTAGCTGAATTTTTTTGTGCATATCAACAAAAATACAAGGATCACGTCTACCAAGTTTGGGGCCAAAAATACTTCCGAAGAAATTTTAAAAAATCCGAAAACACAAAAAGTTTCAAAAATCTTGAAAAATAGAAAATGAGTCATCTTGCCATGAAACTTCACGTGAAGGCTTAAGGGACCATTGTATGAATTTGCAAGCCATAAAAATTGCATTGGCATGCAGAAATATGAAGATGTGCCTAAACCCACCTACTACCCTATCGATCCACGGCGTGCGCATCCCGTCTCTCTGGCCGACGTAGTGCCAGCCCACTCATTTCGTCGGTTGGCTTAGGCACACGAAATTCATTCCCAGTCTAAGATCGGACCCCCTTAAAGCACATTTGAGATGTTACAGGTTTACTGCCAGTAGCCATTAAAGTGTCTGAAATGGCGACACTTTTTTCAAATGGTCACAAAATCTTGTACACTTCGAGTTTTTAGTTGAATTTTTTTGTGCAAGCCAACAAAAATACAAGGATCATGTCTAGCATGTTTATGAGCAAAACTCCTTTCAAAAAAATTTTAAAAAATCCCGAACCGCAAAAAGTTTCAAAAATCATGAAAAATAGAATACGAGTCGTCTTGCCATGAAACTTCACGTGAAGGCTTAAGGGACCATTGTATGAATTTACAAGCCATAAAAATGGCATTGGCACGCAGAAATATGAAGATGTGCCTAAACCCACCTACCACCCTATCGATCCACGGCTTACGCATCCCGTTTCTCTGGCCAGCGTAGTGTCCCCCCGCCCGCCCGCCCGCTCATTTCGTCAGTCGGCTTAGGCATATGGAGTTCATTCCTAGTCTAAGATTGGATCGGACCGAGGGTTTCGACAGCAGTACCGGTAGCATGCAGAGGGGGACCTAGCCGATCCCCGGCTTGCGCATCCCGCCCCTCTGGCTGGCTGAGTGCTCGCACGCTCGTTTCGTGGGTTGACTTAGGCATACAGAGTTCATTCCCAGTCTAAGATCGGACCGGACCGAGGGTTGCGGCAGCACATGCTTGCTTCGGGCATGTGCTGGTGCCGCATTTTTCTTCACCAGGGCACCATCACCGAAGCATCGTCGGAGAACCTGACCGGCGGCATTGGGGTTCCGACGATCGGGGGGGGCCGGGGGGTGTGCGCACATGATGTGCAATGGGTGCTGGTACTTGGCCCTTATATTGGCCCCCTATCCCTCATCAAACCTTGAGAACTCACACCCCATTAAAGAGCATTTGAGATTTTACAGGTTTGCTGCCAGTGGCCATTGAAATGTCTGAAATGGGGACACTTTTTTCAAATCGTCACAAAATCTTGTACACTTCTTGTTTTTAGCTGAAATTTGTTGTTCATGTCAACAAAAATGCGAGGATCACGTCTAACAAGTTTGGGGCTAAAACTCCTTCCGAAAAAATTTTAAAAAATCCTGAACCGTAAAAAGTTTCAAAAATCATGAAACGAGTGTGTGGGCGCTCAGTCGGCCAGAAGGGTGGGATGCGCAAGCCGGGGATCGGTCGGGTCCTCCTCTACGTGCTGTCGATCCGGCTGCCACAACCCTCAATCTGATCCGATCTTAGACTGGAAATGAACTTCGTATGGCTAAGCCAACCGACGAAACGAGCAGGCGAGCGGCCGGGGGGATACTATGCCGGCCAGAGAGACGGGATGCACAAGCCGTGGATCGATAGGGTGGTAGGTGGGTTTAGGTACATCTTCATATTTCCAAGTGCCAGGGCCATTTTTATGGCTTGTAAATTCATATAATGGTCCCTTAAGCCTTCTCGTGAGGTTTCATGGCAAAACGACTCGTTTTCTATTTTTCATAATTTTCAAAACTTTTTGCGGTTCGGGATTTTTTAAAATTTTCTCGGAAGGAGTTTTGGTCCCAAACTTGGTAGACGTGATCATTGTATTTTTTTTGGCAAGCACAAAAAAATTCAGCTAAAAACTCGAAGTGTACAAGATTTTGTGACCATTTGAAAAAAGTGTCCCCATTTCAGACACCTTAAAGGCTGCTGGCAGCAAACCTGAAAAATCTCAAATGCTTTTTAAGGGGGTGTGAGTTCTTGAGGTTCGATGAGGGATAGAGGGCCAATATAAGGTCCAAGTACTAGCACCCATCGCACATCAGGTGCGCACACCCCCCCGGCCCCCCCGATCGTCGGAACCCCAATGCCGTCGATCAGGTTCTCAATGATGCTTCGGCGATGGTGCCCCGGTGAAGAAAATTGTGGCACCAGCACATGCCTGAGCCCAACATATGCTGATGCAACCCTCGGTCCGGTCTGATCTTAGACTAGGAATCAACTCCGTATGCTTAGACTGGGAATGAACTCCGTACGCCTAAGTCAACCCACGAAACGAGCGTGCGGGCGCTCAGCCGACCAGAGGGGTGGGTTGCGCAAGCCATGGATCGGTCGGGTCCCCCCCTGCATGCTGTAGATCCTGCTGCTGCAACCCTCGGTCCGGTCTGATCTTAGCTGGGAATGAACTCTGTATGCCTAAGCCAATCGACAAAATGAGCGGGCGGGCGGGTACTACGTCGGCCAGAGTGACGAGATGCGCAAGCCGTGCATCGATAGGGTGGTAGGTGGGTTTAGGCACATCTCCATATTTTTGTGTGCCAATGCCAATTTTATTGCTTGTAAATTCATACAATGGTCCCCTAAGCCTTCACGTGAAGTTTCATGGCAAGACGACTCGTTTTCTATTTTTCATGATTTTCGAAACCTTTTACCATTCCGGATTTTTTAAAATTTTTTAGGAAGGATTTTTGGCCCCAAACTTGGTAGACGTGATCGTTGTATTTTTTTTGGCATGCACAAAAAATTTAGCTAAAAACTCGAAGTGTACAAGATTTTGTGTCCATTTGAAAAAAGTGTCCTCATTTCAGACACTTTAATGGCTACTGGCTGCAAAGCTATAAAATCTCAAATGCTCTTTAAGGGGGTGTGACTTCTCGAGGTTTGATGAGGGATAGGGGGCCAATATAAGGGCCAAGTACCAGCACCCATCGCACATCATGTGCACAACCCCTCCGGCCCCCCCGATCGTCGAAAACCTAATGTCACCGGTCAGGTTCTCCGACGATTGTGCCCTAGCGAAGAAAAATACGGCACCAGCACATGCCCGAGCCCTACATGTGCTGCCGCAACCCTCGGTCCAGTCCAATCTTAGACTGGGAATGAACTCCGTATGCTTAGACTGGGAATGAACTCCGTATGCCTAAGTCAACCCACGAAATGAGCGTACGGGCGCTTAGCCGGCCAGACGGGCCGGATGCGCAAGCCGGGGATCAGCCAGGTCCCTCTCTGCATGCTGCCGATCTTCCTGCCGCAACCCTCGGTCCGGTTCGATCTTAGACTTTGAATGAACACCGTATGCCTAAGCCAACCGACGAAACGAGCGGGCGGCCCGCCCGCCAGAGAGATGGAATGCGCAAGTTGTGGATCGATAGAGTGGTAGGTGGGTTTAGGCACATCTTCATATTTCTGCCTGCCAATGCCATTTTTATGGCTTGTAAATTCATACAATGGTCCCTTAAGCCTTCACGTGAAGTTTCATGGCAAGATGACTCGTTTTCTATTTTTCATGATTTTTGAAACTTTTTATGGTTCGGGATTTTTTAAAATTTTTTCGGAAGGATTTTGGGCCCCAAACTTGGTAGACATGATCATTGTATTTTGTTGGCATGCACAAAAAAATTCAGCTACAAACTCGAAGTGTACAAGATTTTGTGACCATTTGAAGAAAGTGTCCCCATTTTAGATACTTTAATGGCTACTGGCAGCAAACCTGTAAAATCTCAAATGCTGTTTAAGGGGGTGTGAGTTCTCAAGGTTTGATGAGGGATAGGGGGCCAATATAAGGGCCAAGTACTAGCACCCTTTGCACATCATGTGTGCACACCCCCCGGCCCCCCCGATCGTCGAAACCCTAGTGCCGTCGGTCAGGTTCTCCGGTGATACTCCGACGATGGTGCCCCGATAAAGAAAAATGTGGCACCAGCACATGCTCGAGCCCAACCTGTGCTACCGCAACCCTCGATCCGATCTGATTTTAGACAGGGAACGAACTTTGTGTGCTTAGACTGGGAATGAACACCGTATGCCTAAGTCAACCCACGAAACGAGCATGCGGGCGCTCAATCGGCCAGAGGAGTGGGATCCGCAAGTCGGGGATCGGCCTGGTCCCCCTCTACGTGATACTGATCCTATTACTGCACCTGTGGTCTGGTCCGATCTTAGACTGGGAATGAACACCATATGCCTAATCCAATCGACGAAACGAGCGGCCGGGCGGGCGGGCGGGCACTACGCAGGCCAGAGAGACGGGACGCGCAAGCCGTGGATCAATAGGGTGGTAGGTGGGTTTAGGCACATCTTCACATTTCTGCATGCCAATGCCATTTTCATGGCTTGTAAATTCATACAATGGTCCCTTAAGCCTTCACGTGAAGTTTCATGGCAAGATGTGATTTTTTTAAATTTTTTTGAAAGGATTTTTTCCCCACACTTGGTAGACGTGATCCCTGTATTTTTTTTGGCATGCACAAAAAAATTCATCTAAAAACTCGAAGTGTACAAGATTTTGTGACCATTTGAAAAAAGTGTCCCCATTTCAGACACTTTAATGGCTACTGGAAGAAAACCTGTAAAATCTCAAATGCTCTTTAAGGGGGTGTGAGTTCTCAAGGTTTAATGAGGGATAATGGGCCAATATAAGGGCCAAGTACCAGCACCCATCGCACATCATGTGCGCACACCCCCAGCCCCCCCGATCGTCGGATCCCCAATGCCGCCGGTCAGGTTCTCCGACGATGCTCCGACGATGGTGCCTCGGTGAAGAGAAATGCAGCACCAGCACATGCTCGAGCCCGGCATGTGCTACCGCAACTCTGGATCCGGTCCAATCTTAGACTGGGAATGAACTATGTATGCCTAAGTCAACTCACGAAAAGAGCGTGCGGGTGCTCAGCCAGCCAGAGGGGCGAGATGCGCAAGCCGGGGATCAACTGGGTCCCCCTCTGCGTGCTGCCAATCCTGCTACCGCAACCCGCAGTCCAATCCGATCTTAGATTGGAATGAACTCCGTACGCCTAAGCCAACCGACGAAACGAGCGGGCGGGCGGGAGGGCGGGCACTACGTGCTGTCGATCCTACTATCGTAACCCTCGATCCGATCTGATCTTAGACTGGGAATAAATTCTGTATGCCTAAGCCAACCGACGAAACGAGCGGGCTGGCACTATGCAGGCCAGAGAGACAGGATGCGTAAGTCGTGGATCGATAGGGTGGTAGGTGGGTTTAGGCACATCTTCATATTTCTGCGTGCCAATGCCATTTTTATGGGTTGTCAATTCATACAATGGTCCCTTAAGCCTTCACGTGAAGTTTCATGGCAAGACGACTCGTTTTCTATTTTTCAGGATTTTTAAAACTTTTTACGGTTCGAGATTTTTTAAAATTTTTTCGGAAGGAGTTTTGGCCCCAAACTTGGTAGACGTGATCCTTGTATTTTTGTTGCCATGCACAAAAACATACAGCTAAAAATTCGAAGTGTACAAGATTTTGTGACCATTTGAAAAAAGTGTCGCCATTTCAGACACTTTAATGGCTACTGGCAGCAAACCTGTAAAATCTCAAATGCTCTTTAAGGGGGTGTGAGTTCCTGAGGTTTGATGAGGTATAGGGGGCCAATATAAGGGCCAAGTACCAGCACCCATCGCACATCATGTGCGCACACCCCCCGACCCCCCGATCGTCGGATCCCCAATGCCGCCGGTCAGGTTCTCCGACGATGCTCCGACGATGGTGCCCTGGTGAAGAAAAATGCAGCACCACCACATGCCCGAGCCCAGCATGTGCTGCCGCAACCCTGGATCTGGTCCAATCTTAGACTGGGAATGAACTCCGTATGCCTAAGTCAACCCACGAAACGAGCGTGTGGGCGCTCAGCCGGCCAGAGGGGTAGGATGCGCAAGCTGGGGATTGACCGGGTCCCTCTCTGCGTGCTGTCGATCCTGCTGCCGCAACCCTCGATATAATCTGATCTTAGACTGGAATGAACTCTGTATGCCTAAGCCAACCGATGAAACGAGTGGGCGGGCTGGCGGGCGGGCACTACGTTGGCCAGAGAGACGAGTTGCGCAAGCCGTGGATCGATAGGGTGGTAGGTGGGTTTAGGCACATCTTCATATTTCGACACGCCAATACCATTTTTATGGCTTGTCAATTCATACAATGGTCCCTTAAGCCTTCACGTGAAGTTTCATGGCAAGACCACTCGTTTTCTATTTTTCATGATTTTTGAAACTTTTTACGGTTCAGGATTTTTTAAAATTTTTTCGGAAGGAGTTTTAGCCCCAAACTTGGTAGACGTGATTCTTGTATTTTTGTTGCCATGCATAAAAAAATTTAGCTAAAAACTCGAAGTGTACAAGATTTTTTGACCATTTGAAAAAAGTGTCCCCATTTCAGACACTTTAATGGCTACTGGGAGGAAACCTGTAAAATCTCAAATGCTCTTTAAGGGGGTGTGAGTTCTTGAGGTTTGATAAGGGATAGGGGGCCAATATAAAAGCCAAGTGCCAGCACCCATTGCACATCATGTGCGCACACCCCCCCCGCCCCCCCGATCGTCGGAACCCTAATGCTGTTGGTCAGGTTCTTCGGCGATGCTCTGACGATGGTGCCCCGATGAAGAAAAATGTGGCACCAGCACATGCCCGAGCCCAGCATGTGCTGTCGTAACCCTCAGTCTGGTAAAATCTTAGATTGTGAATGAACCCCGTATGCCTAAGCCAACCGACGAAACGAGCGGGCGGCCGAGCGGGCAGGCACCGCGCCGACCAGAGAAACGGGATGCGCAAGCCGTGGATCAATAGGGTGGTAATGTGCTGGTGCCGCATTTTTGTTCGTCGGGGCACCATCACCGGAGAACTTGATCGACGGCATTGGGGTTCCGACGATCGAGGGGGCCAGGGGGGTGTGCGCACAAAATGTGCGATGGGTGCTGGTACTTGGCCATCATATTAGCCCACTATCCCTCATCAAACCGTGAGAACTCACACCCCCTTAAAGAGCATTTGAGATTTTACAGGTTTACTGCCAGTAGCCATTAAAGTGTCTGAAATGGGGACAATTTTTTCAAATCATCACAAAATCTTGTACACTTCAAGTTTTTAGCTGAATTTGTTTGTGCATGCCGACAAGAATACAAGGATCACGTCTACCAAGTTTGGGTTCAAAACTCCTTCTGAAGAAATTTTAAAAAATCCCGAACCACAAAAAGTTTTGAAAATCATGAAAAATAAAAAATGAGTCGTCTTGCCATAAAACTTCATGTGAAGGCTTAAGGGACCATTGTATGAATTTACAAGCCATAAAAATGGCATTGGCACGTAGAAATATGAAGATGTGCCTAAACCCACCTACCACCCTATCGATCCACGGCTTACGCATCCTGTCTCTCTGGCCGGCATAGTGCCAGGCCGCTCGTTTCGTCGGTTGGCTTAGGCATACAGAATTTATTCCCAGTCTAAGATCAGATCGGATCGAGGGTTACGATAGTAGGATTGACAGCACGTAGCGGGGGTCCCGGCCGATCCCCGGCTTGCGCACGCCGCCCATCTGGCCGGCTGAGCGCCTGCACTCTTGTTTCGTGGGTTGACTTAGGCATATGGAGTTCACTCCCAATCTAAGCATACGAAGTTCATTCCCAGTCTAAGATCGAACCAGACCGAGGGTTACGGCAGCACATGCTGGGCTCGGTCATGTGCTGGTGCCACATTTTTCTTCAACAGGGCACCATCGTCGGAGCATCGCTGGAGAACCTGACTGGCAGCATTGGGGTTCCGGCGATCGGGGGGGCCGGGGGGGTATGCGCACATGTGTGCGATGGGTGCTGGTACTTGGCCCTTATATTGGCCCCCTATCCCTTATCAAACCTCGAGAACTCACACCCCCTTAAAGAGCATTTGAGATTTTACAGGTTTGCTGCCAGTAGCCATTAAAGTGTCTAAAATGGGGACACTTTTTTCAAATGGTCACAAAATCTTGTACACTTGGAGTTTTTAGCTGAATTTTTTTGTGCATATCAACAAAAATACAAGGATCACGTCTACCAAGTTTGGGGCCAAAAATACTTCCGAAGAAATTTTAAAAAATCCGAAAACACAAAAAGTTTCAAAAATCTTGAAAAATAGAAAATGAGTCATCTTGCCATGAAACTTCACGTGAAGGCTTAAGGGACCATTGTATGAATTTGCAAGCCATAAAAATTGCATTGGCATGCAGAAATATGAAGATGTGCCTAAACCCACCTACTACCCTATCGATCCACGGCGTGCGCATCCCGTCTCTCTGGCCGACGTAGTGCCAGCCCACTCATTTCGTCGGTTGGCTTAGGCACACGAAATTCATTCCCAGTCTAAGATCGGACCCCCTTAAAGCACATTTGAGATGTTACAGGTTTACTGCCAGTAGCCATTAAAGTGTCTGAAATGGCGACACTTTTTTCAAATGGTCACAAAATCTTGTACACTTCGAGTTTTTAGTTGAATTTTTTTGTGCAAGCCAACAAAAATACAAGGATCATGTCTAGCATGTTTATGAGCAAAACTCCTTTCAAAAAAATTTTAAAAAATCCCGAACCGCAAAAAGTTTCAAAAATCATGAAAAATAGAATACGAGTCGTCTTGCCATGAAACTTCACGTGAAGGCTTAAGGGACCATTGTATGAATTTACAAGCCATAAAAATGGCATTGGCACGCAGAAATATGAAGATGTGCCTAAACCCACCTACCACCCTATCGATCCACGGCTTACGCATCCCGTTTCTCTGGCCAGCGTAGTGTCCCCCCGCCCGCCCGCCCGCTCATTTCGTCAGTCGGCTTAGGCATATGGAGTTCATTCCTAGTCTAAGATTGGATCGGACCGAGGGTTTCGACAGCAGTACCGGTAGCATGCAGAGGGGGACCTAGCCGATCCCCGGCTTGCGCATCCCGCCCCTCTGGCTGGCTGAGTGCTCGCACGCTCGTTTCGTGGGTTGACTTAGGCATACAGAGTTCATTCCCAGTCTAAGATCGGACCGGACCGAGGGTTGCGGCAGCACATGCTTGCTTCGGGCATGTGCTGGTGCCGCATTTTTCTTCACCAGGGCACCATCACCGAAGCATCGTCGGAGAACCTGACCGGCGGCATTGGGGTTCCGACGATCGGGGGGGCCGGGGGGTGTGCGCACATGATGTGCAATGGGTGCTGGTACTTGGCCCTTATATTGGCCCCCTATCCCTCATCAAACCTTGAGAACTCACACCCCATTAAAGAGCATTTGAGATTTTACAGGTTTGCTGCCAGTGGCCATTGAAATGTCTGAAATGGGGACATTTTTTTCAAATCGTCACAAAATCTTGTACACTTCTTGTTTTTAGCTGAAATTTGTTGTTCATGTCAACAAAAATGCGAGGATCACGTCTAACAAGTTTGGGGCCAAAACTCCTTTCGAAAAAATTTTAAAAAATCCCGAACCGCAAAAAGTTTCAAAAATCACAAAAAATAGAAAACGAGTCGTCTTGCCATGAAACTTAACGTGAAGGCTTAAGGGACCATTGTATGAATTTACAAGCCATAAAAATGGCACTGGCACATAGAAATATGAAGATGTGCCTAAACCCACCTACCACTTTATCGATCCACAGCTTGGCATCCCGTCCCTCTAGCCGGGGTAGTACCCGCCGCCCGCCCGTCAACTCTTTTTGTCGGTTGGCTTAGGCATACGGAATTCATTCCCAGTCTAAGAATGGACCAGATCGAGGGTTGCGGCAGTAGGATCGGCAGCACGCAGTTGGGGACCTGGCCGATCCGCGGCTTGTGCATCCCGCCCCTCTGGTCGGCTGAGCGCCCGCACGCTCGTTTCCTAGGTTGACTTAGGCATACAGAGTTCATTCCCAGTGTAAGATCAGACTGGACCGAGGGTTGCGGCAGGACATGCTGGTGCCGCATTTTTCTTCGCCAGGGCACCATCGTCGGAGAACTTGACCGGCAGCATTGGGGTTCCGACGATCGGGGGGTCGGGGGGGCTGTGCGACCATAATGTGTGATGGGTGCTGGTACTTGGCCCTCATATTGGCCCTCTATCCCTCATCAAACCTTGAGAACTCACACCCCTTTAAAGAGGATATGAGATTTTACAGGTTTGCTACCAGTAGCCATTAAGGTGTCTGAAATGGGGACAGTTTTTTCAAATGGTCACAAAATCTTGTACACTTCAAGTTTTTAGCTGAATTTTTTTGAGCATGCCAAAAAAAATACAAGGATCAGGTCTACCAAGTTTGGGGCCAAAACTCCTTTCGAAAAAATTTTAAAAAATCTCGAACCACAAAAAGTTTCAAAAATCATGAAAAATAAAAAATGAGTCATCTTGCCATGAAACTTCACGTGAAGGCTTAAGGGACCATTGTATGAATTTACAAGCCAGAAAAATGGCATTGGCATGCAGAAATATGAAGATGTGCCTAAACCCACCTACCACCCTATCGATCCATGACTTGCGCATCCCGTCTCTCTGTCTGGCGTAGTGCCTGCCCGTCCGCCCGCTCGCTCGTTTCGTCAGTTGGCTTAGGCATATGGAGTTCATTCCCAGTCTAAGACCAAACCAGACTGAGGGTTGCGGCAACAGGATCAGCAGCACGCAAAGGGGGACCCGATCGATCCCCGGCTTGTGCATCTCGTTCCTCTGGCCAGCTGAGCGCTCGCACGCTTGTTTCGTGGGTTGACTTAGGCATATGGAGTTCATTCCCAGTCTAACTATACGAAGTTCATTCCCAGTCTAAGCTCGGACCAGACCGAGGGTTGCGGCAGCACATGCTGGGCTCAGGCATGTGCTGGTGCCGCATTTTTCTTCACCGGGGCACCATCATCGGAGCATCACCGGAGAACCTGACCTCCGGCATTGGGGTTTCGATGATCGGGGGGGCCGAGGGGGTGTGCGCACATGATGTGTGATGGTTGCTGGTACTTGGCCCTTATATTGGGCCCTTATCCCTTATCACACCCGAGAACTCACACCCCCTTAAAGAGGATTTGAGATTTTACAGGTTTGCTGCCAGTAGCCATTAAAATGTTTGAAATGGGGACATTTTTTTCAAATGGTCACAAAATCTTGTACACTTCGAGTTTTTAGCTGAATTTTTTTGTGCATGCCAAAAAAGATACAAGGATCACGTCTACCAAGTTTGGGACCAAAACTCCTTCCGAAAAAATTTTAAAAAATCCCGAACTGTAAAAAGTTTCAAAAATCGTGAAAAATAGAAAACGAGTCGTCTTGCCATGAAACTTCACGTGAAGCCTTAAGGGACCATTGTATGAATTTACAAGCCATAAAAATGGCATTGGCACGCAGAAATATGAAGATGTGCCAAAGCCCAGCTACCACCCTATCGATCCACGGCTTGCGCATCCCGTCTCTCTAGCCTGCGTAATGCTGGCCCACCCGTCCGCCCGCTCTTTTCGTTGGTTAGCTTGGGCATACGGAGCTCATTCCCAGTCTAAGATCAGACCAAACCTAGGGTTGTGGTAGCAGGATCTGTAGCACACAGAGGGGGACCCGATCGATCCCTGGCTTGCGCATCCCACCCCTCTGGCTGGCTGAGCGCCCGCACGTTCATTTCATGGGTTGACTTAGGCATACGGAGTTCATTCCCAGTCTAAGCATACGGAGTTCATTCCCAGTCTAAGATCAAATCAGACCGAGGGTTGCGGTAGCACTTACTCGGCTGGGGCATATGCTGGTGCCGTATTTTTCTTCGTCGGGGCACCATCACTGGAGCATCACCGGAGAACCTGACCTACGGCATTGAGGTTTCGGCGATCGGGCGGCCGGTGGGGGGTGTGCGCACATGATGTGCGATGGGTGCTGGCAC
The DNA here is from genome assembly GCF_047325235.1 of Durio zibethinus. Lineage (NCBI taxonomy): Eukaryota > Viridiplantae > Streptophyta > Magnoliopsida > Malvales > Malvaceae > Durio > Durio zibethinus. The sequence continues at coordinate 23,189,808 of NC_143163.1, forward strand.
TTGGCCCGTATAATATCCCCCTATCCCTTATCAAACCTCGAGAACTCACACCCCTTTAAAGAGCATTTGAGATTTTACAGGTTTGGTGCCAATAGCCATTAAAGTGTCTAAAATGGGGACAATTTTTTAAAATGGCCACAAAATCTTGTACACTTTGAGTTTTTAGCTGAATTTTTTTATGCATGCCAACAAAAATACAAGGATCACGTCTACCTAGTTTGGGGGCCAAAACTCCTTCTAAAAAAATTTTAAAAAATCTTGAACCGCAAAAATGGCATGAAACTTCATGTGAAGGCTTAAGGGACCATTGTATGAATTTACAAGCCATAAAAATGGCATTGGCACGTAGAAATATGAAGATGTGCCTAAACGCACCTTCCACCCTATCGATCCACGGCTTGCGCATCCCGTCTCTCTGGCCGACGTAGTGCCCGCCCGCCCGTTCGCCCGCTCGTTTCGTCGGTTGGCTTAGGCATACGGAGTTCATTCCCAGTCTAAGATCAGACTGGACCGAGGGTTGCAGCAGCAGGATTGGCAGCACGTAGAGGGGTCCTGGCCGATCCCCAGCTTGCGCATCCATCCCCTCTGGCCAGCTGAGCACCCGCACGCTCGTTTCATGGGTTGACTTAGGCATACGTGTTCATTCCTAGTCTAGGCATACGGAGTTCATTCCCAGTCTAAGATTTCACCAGACCAAGGGTTATGGTAGGACATACTGGGCCCGGGCATATGCTGGTACCGCATTTTTCTTCGTCGGGGCACCATCTCCAGAGCATCTTCAGAGAACCTGACTGGCGGCATTGAGGTTCCGGCGATCGGGGGGGCCGGGGGGTGTGCGCACATGATGTGCGATGGGTGCTGGTACTTAGCCCTTATATTGGCCCCCTATCCCTCATCAAACCTCGAAAACTCACACCCCCTTAAAGAGCATTTGAGATTTTACAGGTTTGCTGCCAGTAGCCATTAAAGTGTCTGAAATGGGGACACTTTTTTCAAATGGTCACAAAATCTTGTACACTTCGAGTTTTTAGCTTAATTTTTTTGTGCAGGCCAACAAAAATACAAGGATCACATCTAGCAGGTTTGGGGCCAAAACACCTTCGAAAAAAATTTTAAAAAATCTTGAACCACAAAAAGTTTTAAAAATCATGAAAAATAGAAAATGAGTCGTCTTGCCATGAAACTTCACGTGAAGGCTTAAGGGACCATTGTATGAATTTGCAAGCCATAAAAATGGCATAGGCAGGCAGAAATATGAAGATGTGCCTAAACCCACCTACCACCCTATCGATCCACGGCTTGCGCATCCCGTCTCTCTGGCCGGTGTAGTGCCCGCCCGCTCGCTGCTCTTTTCGTCGGTTGGCTTAGGCATACGGAGTTCATTCCCAGTCTAAGATCAGACCAGATCGAGGGTTGCAGCTGCAGGATCGACAGCAGGCAGAGGGGGACCCGACCGATCCCCGGCTTGCGCATCCCGCCCCTCTGGCCGACTGAGCGCCCGCACGCTCGTTTTGTGGTTTGACTTAGGCATACGGAGTTCATTCCCAGTCTAAGATCGGACCGGAGTGAGGGTTACGATAGCACATGCTGGGCTAGGGCATGTGCTAGGGCCACATTTTTCTTCACCGAGGCACCATCGCCGGAGCATCGTCGGAAAACCTGATAGGCGGCATTGGGGTTCCGACGATCGGGGGGGCCGGGGGGGTGTGCGCCTATGATATGCGATGGGTGCTGGTACTTGGCCCTTATATTGTATTGGCCCCCTATCCCTCATCAATCCTTGGGAACTCACACCCCCTTAAAGAGCATTTGAGATTTTACAGGTTTGCTGCCAGTAGCCATTAAAGTGTCTGAAATGGGGACACTTTTTTCAAATGGTCACAAAATCTTGTACGCTTTGAGTTTTTAGCTGAATTTTTTTGTGCAAGCCAAAAAAAATACAAGGATCACGTTTACCAGGTTTGGGGCCAAAAGGCCTTCTAAAAAAATTTAAAAAAATCCTGAACCGTAAAAAGTTTTAAAAATCATGAAAAATAAAAAACGAGTCGTCTTGCCATTAAACTTCACGTGAAGGCTTAAGGAACCATTGTATGAATTTACAAGCCATAAAACTGGCATTGGCACGTAGAAATATGAAGATGTGCCTAAACCCACCTACCACCCTATCGATGCACGGCTTGCGCATCCCGTCTCTCTGGCCAGCGCAGTGCCCGCCCGCCCACCTGCTCGCTCGTTATATCAATTGGGTTAGGCATACGGAGTTCATTCCCAGTCTAAGGCCAAACCAGACTGAGGGTTGCGGCAACAGGATCGGCAGCACGCAGAGGGGGACCCGTTTGATCCCCGGCTTGCGCATCCCGCCCCTCTGGCCGGTTGAGCGCCCGCACGCTCGTTTCGTGGGTTGACTTAGGCATATGGAGTTCATTCCCAGTCTAAGCATACGGTGTTCATTCCCAGTCTAAGATTGGACCAGACCGAATGTTGCGACAGCACATGCTGGGCTCGAGCATGTGCTGGTGCCGCATTGTTCTTCGCCGGGACACCTTCGTCGGAGTATCGCCAGAGAACTTGACCGGCGGCATTGGGGTTCCGGCGATCGGGGGGGCCGGGGGGTGTGTGCGCACATGATGTGCGATGGGTGCTGGTACTTGGCCCTTATATTGGCACCCTATCCCTCATCAAACCTCGAGAACTCACACCCCCTTAAAGAGCATTTGTGATTTTACAGGTTTGCTGCCAGTAGCCATTAAAGTGTCTAAAATGGGGACACTTTTTCAAATGGTCATAAAATCTTGTACACTTCGAGTTTTTAGCTGAATTTTTTTATGCATGCCAAAAAAAATACAAGGATCACGTCTACCAAATTTGGGGTCAAAAATCCTTTCGAAAAAATTTTAAAAAATCTCGAATCTTAAAAAGTTTCAAAAATCATGAAAAATAGAAAAATGAGTCGTCTTGCCGTGAAACTTCAGGTGAAGGCTTAAGGGACAATTGTATGAATTTACAAGCCATAAAAATGGCATTGGCATGCAAAAATATGAAGATGTGCCTAAACCCACCTACCACCCTATCGATCCACGGCTTGCGCATCCCGTCTCATTGGTCGGCGTAGTGCCCGCTCGCCCGCCCGCCCACTCGTTTCGTCGGTTGGCTTAGGCATACGGAGTTTATTCCCAATCTAAGATTGGACTGGACCAAGGGTTGCGGTAACAGGATCGACAGCATGTAGAGAGGGACCCAGTCGATCCCCGGCTTGCACATCTTGCCTTCTGGTCGGCTGAGCGCCTGCACGCTCGTTTCGTGGGTTGACTTAGGCATACGAAGTTCATTCTTAGTCTAAGCATACGGAGTTCATTCCCAGTCTAAGATCGGACCAGACCGAGGGTTACGGTAACACATACTGGGCTCGGGCATGTGCTGGTGCCGCATTTTACTTCGTCGGGGCACCATTGCCTGAGCATCGTCGGAGAACCTGATCGACGGCATTGGTGTTCCGGTGATGGGGGGGCCGGGGGTGTTCGCACATGATGTGCGATGGGTGCTGGTACTTGGCCCTTATATTGGCCCCCTATCCCTCATCAAACCTCAAGAACTCATACCCCCTTAAAGAGCATTTGAGATTTTACAGGTTTGCTGCCAGTAGCTATTAAAGTGTCTGAAATGGGGACACTTTTTTCAAATAGTCACAAAATCTTGTACACTTCGAGTTTTTAGCTTAATTTTTTTGTGCAAGCCAAAAAAAATACAGGGATCACGTCTATCATGTTTGGGGCCAAAAATTATTTCAAAAAAATTTTAAAAAATCTCGAACCGTAAAAAGTTTCGAAAATTGTGAAAAATAGAGAACGAGTTGTCTTGCCATGAAACTTCACGTGAAGGCTTAAGGGACCACTGTATGAATTTACAAGCCATAAAAATTGCATTGGCATGCAGAAATATGAAGATGTGCCAAAGCCCACCTGCCACCCTATAGATACACGGCTTGCGCATCCCGTCTCTCTGGCCGGCGTAGTGCCCACCCGCCCGTCTGCTCGTTTCATCGGTTGGCTTAGGCATACAGAGTTCATTCCTAGTCTAAGATTAGACCGGATCGAGGGTTGTAGCAACAGGATCGGTAGCACACAGAGGGGGACTCCACCGATCCCCGGCTTGCGCATCCCGCCCCTCTAGCCGGCTGAGCGCCCGCACGCTCGTTTCGGGGGTTGACTTAGGCATACGGAGTTCATTCCTAGTCTAAGCATACGAAGTTCATTCCCAGTCTAAGATCGGACCAAACTGAGGGTTATGGCAGCACATGCTAGGCTCGGGCATGTGCTGGTGCCGCAGTTTTCTTCGCTGGGGCACCATCGCCAGAGCATCACTGGAGAACCTGACCGACGACTTTAGGGTTCCGGCGACCGGGGGGTCGGGGGGGTGTGCGCACATGATGTGCGATGGGTGCTGGTACTTGGCCCTTATATTGGCCCTGTATCCCTCATCAAACCTTGAGAACTCACACCCCCTTAAAGAGCATTTGACATTTTACAGGTTTGCTGCCAGTAGCCATTAAAGTGTCTGAAATGGGGACACCTTTTTCAAATGGTCACAAAATCTTGTACACTTCGAGTTTTTAGCTGAATGTTTTTTTGCATGCCAACAAAAATACAAGGATCATGTCTACCAAGTTTGGGGCCAAAACACCTTTCAAAAAAATTTTAAAAAATCCCAAACCGTAAAAAGTTTCAAAAATCATGAAAAATAAAAAACGAGTCGTCTTGCCATGAAACTTCACGTGAAGGCTTAAAGGACCATTGTATGAATTTACAAGCCATAAAAATGGCATTGGCATGCAGAAATATGAAGATGTGCCTAAACCCACCTACCACCCTATCAATCCACGGGTTGCGCATCTCGTCTCTCTAGCCGGCGTAGTGCCTGCCCGCTCGCCCACTCGTTTCGTCGGTTGGCTTAGGCATACGGAGTTCATTCCCAGTCTAAGATCGGACCAGACCAAGGGTTGCGGTAGCACATGCTGGGCTTGGGCATGTGATGGTGCCACATTTTTCTTCGCCGGGGCACCATCGCTGGAGCATCACCGAAGAACCTGACCGACGGAGTTGGGGTTTCGACGATATGGGGGGCCATGGGGGTGTGCGCACATGATGTGCGATGGGTGCTGGTATCTGGCCATTATATTAGCCCCCTATCCCTTTTCAAACCTCAAGAACTCACACCCCCTTAAAGAGCAATTGAGATTTGACAGGTTTGCTGCCAGTAGCCATTAAAGTGTCTGGAATGGGGACACTTTTTTAAAATGGCCACAAAATCTTGTACACTTTGGGTTTTTAGCTGAATTTTTTTTTTGCATGCCAACAAAAATACAAGGATCACGTCTACCAAGTTGGGGCCAAAACTCCATCCGAAAAAATTTAAAAAAATCTCAAACCTCAAGAAGTTTCAAAAATCATGAAAAATAGAAAACGAGTCGTCTTGCCATGAAACTTCACGTGAAGGCTTAAGGACCATTGTATGAATTTACAAGGCATGAAAATGGCATTGGCACATAGAAATATGAAGATGTGCCTAAACCCACCTACCACCCTATCGATCCACGGCTTGCGCATCCCATCTCTCTGGCCGGCGTAGTGCCCGCCTACCCACCCACCCGCTCGTTTAGTCGGTTGGCTTAGGCATACGGAATTCATTCCCAGTCTAAGATCTGACCGGACAGAAGGTTCTGGCAGCAGGATCGACAGGACACAGAGGGGGACCCGGTCGATCCTCGGCTTGCGCATCCCGCCCCTCTGGCCGACTGAGCGCCCACACGCTCATTTCGTGGGTTGACTTAGGCATACGGAGTTCATTCCCAGTCTAAGATCGGACCAGACTGAGGGTTACGATAGCACATACTGGGCTCGGGCATGTGCTGGTGCCACATTTTTCTTCGTCGGGGCACCATCGTCGGAGAACTGAACCGACGGGATTGGGGTTCCGACGATCGAGGGGGTCGGGGGGTGTGCGCACATGATGTGCGATGGGTGCTGGTACTTGGCCCTTTTAGTGGCCCTCTATCCCTCATCAAACCTCGAGAACTCACACCCCTTTAAAGAGCAGTTGAGATTTTACAGGTTTGCTGCCAGTAACCATTAAAATGTCTGAAATGGGGACACATTTTTCAAATGGTCACAAAATCTTGTACACTTCGAGTTTTTAGCTAAATTTTTTTTTGCATGCCAACAAAAATACAAGGATCACGTCTACCAGGTTTGGGGCCAAAACCTTTTTCAAAAAAATTTAAAAAAATCTCAAACCGTAAAAAGTTTCAATAACCGTGAAAAATATAAAACGAGTCGTCTTGCCATGAAACTTCACGTGAAGGCTTAAAAGACCATTGTATGAATTTACAAGCCATAAAAATGGCATTGGCATGTAGAAATATGAAGATCCCTGACTTGCGCATCCTGCCCCTCTAGCCGGTTGAGCGCCCGCACGCTTGTTTCGTGGGTTCACTTAGGCATACGGAGTTCATTCCCAATCTAAGATCAAATCGAACCGAGGGTTACGGCAGCACATACTGGGCTCGAGCATGTGCTGGTGTGGCATTTTTCTTCGTCGGTTGGCTTAGGCATACGGAGTTCACTCTTAGTATAAGATCAGACTAGATCGAGGGTTGCGGCAACAGGATGGACAGCACAGAGAGGGGGACCCGGCCGATCCCTGCCTTACGCATCCTGCCCCTCTGGCCGACTGAGCACCCGTACGCTCGTTTCGTGGGTTGACTTAGGAATACGGAGTTCATTCCCAGTCTAAGCATACGGAGTTCATTCCTAGTCTAAGATCGGATCGGACTGAAGGTTTTGGCCACACATGCTGGGCTCGAGCATGTGCTGGTGCCACATTTTTCTTCATCGAGGCACCATCGCCGAAGCATCGTCGGAGAACCTGACTGGCGGCATTGGTGTTTCGACGATCGAGGGGCCAGGGGGTGTGCGCATATGATGTGCGATGGGTACTGGTACTTGGCCCTTATATTGGCCCCCTATCCCTCATCAAAGCTCGAGAACTCACACCCCCTTAAAGTGCATTTGAGATCTTACAGGTTTGCTGCCAGTAGCCATTAAGGTGTCTAAAATGGGGACACTTTTTTCAAATGGTCACAAAATCTTGTACACTTCGAGTTTTTAGCTGAATTTTTTTGTGCATGCCAAAAAAAAATACAAGGATCATAACTTCCAAGGTTGGGGCCAAAACTCTTTCTGAAAAAATTTAAAAAAATCCCAAACCACAAAAAGTTTAAAAAATCGTCAAAAATAGAAAACGAGTCGTTTTGGCATGAAACTTCATGTGAAGGCTTAAGGGACCATTGTATGAATTTACAAGCCATAAAAATGGCATTGGCATGAAGGAATATGAAGATGTGCCTAAACCCACCAACCACCCTATCGATCCATGGCTTGCGCATCCCGTCTTTCTGGTCGGCGTAGTGCCCGCCCGCCCGGCTGCTCGCTCATTTCGTCGGTTGGATTAGGCATACGGAGTTCATTTTGAGTCTAAGATCAGATCGGACCGAGGGTTCTGGCAATGGGATCGACAGAACGCAGATGGGGACCCGGTCGATCCCCGCCTTGTGCATCCCGCCCCTCTGGTCGGCTGAGCGCCCGCACGCTCGTTTCGTGCATTGACTTAGGCATACGGAGTTCATTCCCAGTCTAAGCTTGTGGAGTTCATTCCCAGTCTAAGATCGGATCGGACCAAGGGTTACGGCAGCACATGCTAGACTCAGGCATGTGCTGGTGCCACATTTTTCTTCGTCGGGGCACCATTGTCGGAGCATCGTCGGAGAACCTGACCGACGACTTTGGGGTTCCGACGATCTGGAGGGCCGGGGGGTGTGCGATGGGTGCTCATATGATGTGCGGTGGGTGCTAGTACTTGGCCCTTATATTGGCCCCCTATCCATCATCAAACCTCAAGAACTCACACCCCCATAAAGAGCATTTGAGATTTTACAGGTTTGCTGCCAGTAGCCATTAAAGTGTCTGAAATTGGGACACTTTTTTCAAATGGTCACAAAATCTTGTACACTTCGAGTTTTTAGTTAATTTTTTTTGTGCATACCAACAAAAATACAAGGATCACGTCTACCAAGTTTGTTGCCAAAACTCCTTCCAAAAAAAGTTTAAAAAATCTAGAACCGTAAAAAGTTTCAAAAATTGTTAAAATTAGAAAATTAGTCGTCTTGCCATAAAACTTCAAGTGAAGGCTTAAGGGACCATTGTATGAATTTACAAGCCATAAAAATGGCATTGGCACACAGAAATATGAAGATGTGCCTAAACCCACCGACCACCCTATCGATCCACGGCTTGCGGATCCCGTCTCTCTGGCCGGCATAGTGCCCGCCAACCCGCCCGCCCGCCCGTTTCATCGGTTGGCTTAGGCATACGGAGTTCATTCCCAGTCTAAGATCAGACCAGACCGAGGGTTGCGGTAGCAGGATCGGCAGCATGCAAACGGGGACCCGATCGATCCCCGGCTTGCGCATCTCGCCCCTCTGCCGGCTGAGCGCCCGCACGCTCATTTCGTGGGTTGACTTAGGGATACGGAGTTCATTCCCAGTCCAAGATCGGACCGGACCGAGGGTTGCGGCAGCAAATGCTAGGCTCGGGCATGTGCTGGTGTCGCATTTTTCTTCGTCGGGGCACCATCGCCAAAGCATCACCGAAGAACCTGATTGGCAGCATTGGGGTTCCGACGTTCGGAGGGACCGGGGGGTGTGCGCACATGATGTGTGATGGGTGCTGGTACTTGGCCCTTATATTTGCCCCCATCCCTCATCAAACCTCGAGAACTCAGACCCCCTTAAAGAGCATTTGAGATTTTACAGGTTTGCTGCCAGTAGCCATTAAAGTGTGTGAAATGCCAACAAAAATACATGGATCACATCTGTCCTAACATCTAGATCTGGGAATTTATCGCTAGACATCTACTTTTAGGAGTCGCCACCAATCTTTTTTATCTAGGTACGATTGGCCACCTAAAGAATTTGTCCTTTCTGGGAACACCTAAATTTAAGGGTCCCTAAAAGAATAGGTTCAGGTCTACTAACCAGAACAGGGATCAGGAGTTCGATTATGTGTGAGGAAGGTTATAGCACCCTCACAACGCCCATCAAAAGATGGTACCAGCTGAAATTTGTGTTATCCAACGAGCCTTAAAATTTTACTGAGTAATTAATTATTGAAAATTATTCTCAATTGACTCTAATAATTTTAGCAAAAAATTGAGAAAATTTTCTCACCTCGAGAGTATACAAGAAAAACTACTGTTTCACTTGCAGAGGCTCCGTCGTCGGATTAATCAAGGAAAAATGAAATTCAAAATCAAAATAGAAAGGAAGGAAAGGATGATTGTTCTTGTGTAGGGAAAATTGATACTTTCAACTTTTCCTCAAAAAGTCCTTTTTTTGAAAATTTACTTTTAAGGAAAATTGATACTTTCAACTTTTCCCCAAAAATATTTTTTGGAAATTTATTTTTCTTTTAAGGAAAATTGATACTTTCAACTTTTTCCTAAAATATTTTTTGGAAATTTTGATTTTTACGAAAAGTTTGGTCGAAATTTTCACCGGGAAATTCAAACTTCGTCGGAAAATGCAACCGAAATTTGGAATTTTCCAGAAATTCCCAGAAAAAAATTCAAAAAATTCCCAAAGAATTTTTGATGATTCCTAGAACTTTCCTAAACTTTTTCTTAGCTTTCTATACTCTTCTCTACACCTTTTCCTCTCAAATCAGTAGCTCTGGCTCACTGTTTTCTTCTCTGTGTGTACCAATCTGTTCCAGAGGGGGTCCCTTTTATAAGGATTGATTAGGAGTTTCTGATCGATCCCAATTCCTCTTTGGACGGGGATTCAATCTTTGAATCCAATCTGGACTCTTCTGATTGAATCCCCATTCCCAGTAGGATTCTTCAGCTTCAATCTCAACCTTCCAAAATAAAAATCAAATGAATATAAAAAAATAATAGATAATTAGAACAGATAAATCGAAAAAAAATAGATATATTATAGGATAAATAAAAAATAACAGATATATAATTAGATAAATAAAAATACAAAAATAAATAAAATATAAAAATAATAATAATAATAATATAATAATAATAAATATATAACTATATAAATAATATACATATAAATCTATTCTAAATAAAAATAATAATAAATACAGATATACATATATTAATACATAATAATAATAATAAATATAAAAATACATAAAATACAAAAGAAAAGAAAAAAAGAAAAAAAATAATACAGGATTGAATTGGGCCTTACCCATTTGGGTCAGGCCCAATTGATCTGGGCCTGGACCCAATTGGGTGTCTATAGCTGCCTCTCTTTGCACATTTTTTGTGAAATAGAAATTGCGCAAAGACGTAGACACCCAATCAAGACTCAGCTCAACATTGTCATTTTTTTTGTTTTTTGTGTTCTTTTTTTTGTGTTTTTTTTTATTTATTTTTTTTACCAAAGCTCCTCTAAACAGAGGCTCCATGACTTTGGAAAGTAAATTGCTCCTCTAAACAGAGGCACCACGACTTTGGAAAAATAAATTGCTCCTCTAAACAGAGGCACCATGACTTTGGAAAAGTAAATTGCTCCTCTAAACAGAGGCACCATGACTTTGGAAAGTAAATTGCTCCTCTAAACAGAGGCTTGCTCCTCTAAACAGGGGCACCACGACTTTTGAAAATAAATTGCTCCTCTAAACAGAGGCACCACGACTTTGAAAAATAAATTACTCCTCTAAACAGAGGCTTGCTCCTCTAAACAGAGGCACCAAGACTTTTGAAAATAAATTGCTCCTCTAAACAGAGGCACCACGACTTTGAAAAGTAAATTGCTCCTCTAAACAGAGGCACCACGACTTTGAAAAGTAAACTGCTCCTTGACAATCATGTTCAAAGGAGTTGAAAGTTGTGTTTGAAGGAATTTCAGGAGATTATGCCCAAAGGTCTTATAAATCGATCCTGATACCAAAAGACATCCTATTTCAAGGATTAGGAACTTACCTGACAAGCTTTTTTTCAATTTTACAAAATATCTTCATATCTGTCTTCTCTATGTGGGATGTTGGAACACCCCTGCTTCTTGAATTTATACACTATACTTTCCTGAAAGTAGTGTATGCTGAGCAAATGCATATGAACTTCAATGCATGCTATGCAAATGTTGGCCAATTAATTCCTGTTCAATGTATGGTACTCAAATTTCTCAAGCTCTTTTTTCTTTCTTGGGTGTCAAGCCCTTTGATTCTTCAAGGATCCAATTACACTGCTCTTCTAAGATCGAGCCAGTGTAGCTCTTAATTGTCTTTTCCACTCACATTCTTCCTTGTTTAGTTTCTCAATACTTTGGAATAAGCTTCATCGATCGATCATCACTTGACCATCATTCAATGAATTTCTCAGCACTTTCAAAACAAGTTTCATCCACCATCACTGGGTCTGGCGTTCACGGTGTCTCGGCATTAACCATTCCAAAACAAACTTTGTCCACTGATTGTTCAATCATAACTTGCAAGTCATATCGACCAATTCATCTTTGTACTCATCACTTTTCAAGATTTACCCCATTATATTCTTCATTTGATCACATCATATATCATCTCTTTTAGGTTTCTACCATTTCTTCATTTTGTTACCACCATCATCTTAGATTTCTTTTCAAATGAATACAAGACTCTTTTAAGCACATATTCATTCATTCATTATCATTTCAAATCTTGACAAATACAATGCAATCAAGCATCTTTTCAATTCATTCTAAGGTTGTAACAATAAGAGAACAGAAGGTGAATTATCAATGAAGATCTATTTTGGTATAAAACAAATGGAAAAGGAAATAAATTGGATGTCATTGAGATGGATGGTATGTCCGAATGATGAATATTCAGACAATTCTCAACATTAATCTAGGATTCTTTTTTTAAAAACTCATTCCATTTACTGTTGAAGTCAACTTGAGCTTGGTGAACTTTGTCCCAGTCTTTGAGGGATCTTCAGATGTCTTTGATCTTCCATTCATGTGAGCCATTTGACCTGGATCTTTTTCTATCAACCTTTCAGGTTTTCAATTTGAATCTCTTTTTTTCATTTTCTCATTTCTTTTTTTTTTTCTTTTTTTCTTTTTTTTTCCTTTTTTTTTCATCATCCATTGTTGATATCTTTCATGTAGCAAGATTCCATTGCTTCATCATGAGCATGTCTTTTGCTCAACATATGATCATTCAAGTTGAGTATTCACATTTGATCCAAATGGACTTTTCAAGGTTGTAATGTAGGCCAAGGTGAAGGGTCATAAAAAAATGGATATAATAGGCTCAAAACATGTATTAAAAAGGTTCAAAACTAAAGGATCATTTGATACAACTTGGCATTTTGCCTCCCATCATTTCACTGCTTTTTCTTTCCTCACACAAAAGATTCTCATTACTTTGCCCCAAGTCATGTATGGCATTTATTTTTCTTTTTCTTTTTTTTTTGAGACCTTTTGTGAAAAAAATTTTTTTTTCAAAAATTGCCCCTCAGTGTAGAGGGTGATCCTTGGTTAGGGTTCTTCAAAAAAGAAATCGTAACAAGCTCAAAGGGGTAGCAATAAATGGTTTTTCAAATGGTAAAAGAAATATGGCCATTTTTCATCTCAATTGTGAATACCTTTCTTGAACATCATCTATTGAACAAAGCTCATGAATCTGTATAAAAGATTACACATCTTCAAGACATATCTATTTCACCTCCGGTAACAACCTATTTTTGCTCAAATCATCTTTTCATATTAATATGGATGAGTTCTCAAAATTAAATCCCAGAATTACTGTTATCATTGTCTAAATATTCATCATCCGAAATTTAAGAATGGGAATGTAAAATTATGAAAGGTAATGGAGCATGGAGTAATGGTCAAGTGAAAGAGAAAAATGTAATGAAATGCATTGACTTGCCTTTATTAAAATGATAACAAGTGAAGTCACATTGCAAAAAGAAATCCAACAATCACTCGAAAAAAGATCCTAACATGACAAAAGAAACCTTCAACCAGCCTTATCTTCATTTTTTAAAATTGTCCCCCTATGCGATCAGGTGAAGAATCTCTACTGACATCTTGCCCCTCAATTCATTATGATTCTTCGGACCCTTTCTGTTCTTGACTTTCACTCAGAGCGCTAACATTAGATGTTGTTGCTTTTCCTTGATCAAAACTTACCATTCCATCATTGATCAACCATTGCACCTTATACTTTAAAGCAGTGCAATTTTTAGTAGAATGGCCAGTAATTCCATAGTGATAGTCGCAGTGGGCTGTAGGATCATACCACTTTGGGTAGGGTGGTTTAAGCGGCTCCACATGGCTGGGGGCAATCAAATGGCTATTATAGAGTTCTCGATATAACTCTGTATAAGTCATAAGGATTGGATCAAATACAGGTTTTTCTCGAGTAGTTCGTTGTTCTCGTGAACCACTTGCTGGGTTAATAGGGCGAACTTGGGTTCTTACAGGAGCTTGAATGTTGAGGCTGTATGTAAGATCTTGAGGGCTAAAAGTTTATCGATAAGTGGATGAATAAAGTGGTTGTGGAGCTAGCTGGTATGGGTAGGATGAGGCATTGTTCACAGCAGGATAGTATGGAGAGTAACCTTGGGATGGATAGGGTTGATAACCCCTGAATTGTTGTCTATCAAAGCTCACAGCTTGAGCTTGAGCTTCCTTCTTTTTTGATGCCTTCTTGGTTTTTCCTCCTTTCAACTTGCCATTTTTTATGGCACTTTCAATAATTTCTCCAAAGATCACCATGTCGGCAAAATTCTTTGTTGCATTCCCTATCATCTTTTCATAATAGGGAGGTTTTAAAGTGCTAACAAACAGCACTGTAGTTTCTTTTTCTGTTAATAGAGGTTGTACCTGTGAAGCTATATCTCTCCATCTCTGGGCGTATTCTTTAAAAGACTCGTTTGCCTTTTTCTCCAAATTCTGTAAAGACAAACGATCTGGGGCCAAATCGATGATATGTCGATATTGACTGATGAAGTTATGTGCCATATTGCTCCAAGAGCGAATGTGAGTCCTATCCAACTGAACATACCACCTGGCAGCAGAACCAGTAAGGCTATCCTGGAAGACATGCATCAAGAGTTTTTCATCATGTGCATGAGCTGCCATCTTTCTACAGTACATGGTGATGTGGGTTTTGGGGCACTTTGTACCATCATATTTTTCAAATTTCGGTACTTTGAACTTATAAGGGATAACCACATCAGGAACTAGGTAAAGCCCAGCAGCATCAACTGACCCATAAAAGCTAAATCCTTCCACAGCTCGTAGCCTCTGCTCTAGCATACTAATTTTGGAGCTTTCCTCAGCTTCCACCCTTATCTTTTCCTTCTCCTTTTTTTTTAAATCATCTAGATCAGGAATTGGTTCTGTTGCCTTTTTAGTGAAGACAGGATTTATATAGCTATTATACTGCCCTGGGTTGAAAGTTGATGGCATTCCAAGACATGTTGGATATGCAAAATGTTGTGGTGGGACCTCTTGGGCAGACTGGGCTTGAGGTGGGCCAAAACCTGGAGGGTACAAAGGGTCAGCCACTTTTTGCTGGCTTGTACTTCCTTTAACTCCTTTTCCTTTATTCATGTTATTAAAGGCCTCCAGAATCTTGCTTAGTTCACTTTCAATCTTCTCCTGAGCTTTTTTTAGCTTTTCAAATCTATGAGAACTTTCCTCTTCCATTTGCCTTGCTCTGGATCTTGTGTTGTATGGATGAGCAGGGTTTTCGCTAGATGGAGCTATCCTCGGACCTTAAGTACCATACTTATGATTAGAAATGTTATGCTGTGCCTTATGTATGATGCTTTGATACACAAATGAAATGTACATTTTTCTGAATGAAATCTAGTATGAAATGAATGCAAATGATTGTGTTAAAACATGATCATGAAAATAATGCAGATGCATACAATCAGACAAACAACATAGTTAGTTCCATGGATGAAATGAAAGTGATGCTGATGCATAATGTTACATATGATAAAAATAATACACAAAGTTAAACAATCAAAATGATTATACTAACACCCTTTTTGTGTCCTAATTTCAGGGTATATCTATCATTGGGTAGAAAGGGCTCTATCTTAGGTGTAGGCACTCTTAAGGTTCACTACATGCGGTTTTAAGGTCAGAGTCTAAAGGTCCTCAAATTGCTCCTTACATCCCTGTCCATCACAGACTAGTAAGGCACCCTAATCCTCACCCATTACAGGCTACAAGTGGAAAAGGTTCAATTTGAGTGGGAGTATTTCGTTAGCCACTGCGGAGGCATTAGACCTCACGAAAGCAATAAGTATTTTACTCCCTCCTAGAGGGACAGAGCTTGGGTGTAGAGCTCATGTTATGCACATGCACATGAATGACATAATTAACAAAGTAAATAAAACATGAATGAATAACAACACATATATACAACAAGGTTCAATTTCATTTGGCTTTTGGATAACACAAATTATTTGTTGGCCTGACTCTCAAGGTCCCTAGTGGAGTCGCCAAGCTGTCATAACATCTAGATCTGGGGATCTATCGCTAGACATTGACTTTTAGGAGTCACCACCAATCTTTTTTATCTAGGTGTGATTGGCCACCTAAAGAATCTGTCCTTTCTGGGAACACCTAAATTTAAGGGTCCCTAAAAGAATAGGTTCAGGTCTACTAACTAGAACAGGGTTCGGGAGTTTGGTTATGTGTGAGGAAGGTTATAGCACCCTCACAACGCCCATCAAAATATGGTACCAGCTGAAATTTGTGTTATCCAACGAGCCTTAAAATTTTACCGAGTAATTAATTATTAAAAATTATTCTCAATTGACTCTAATACTTTTAGCAGAAAATTGAGAAAATTTCCTCACCTCAAGAGTATACAAGAAAAACTACTGTTTCACTTGCAGAGGCTCCGTCGTCGGATTAATCAAGGAAAAATGAAAATCAAAATCAAAATAGAAAGGAAGGAAATGATGATTGTTCTTGTGTAGGGAAAATTGATACTTTCAACTTTTCCCTAAAAATATTTTTTTGGAAATTTCGATTTTCAAGGAAAATTGATACTTTCAACTTTCCTCAAAAAGTCCTTTTTTTGAAAATTTACTTTTAAGGAAAATTGATACTTTCAACTTTTCCCCAAAAATATTTTTTGGAAATGTATTTTTCTTTTAAGGAAAATTGATACTTTCAACTTTTCCCTAAAATATTTTTTGGAAATTTTGATTTTTAAGGAAAATTGATACTTTCAACTTTTCCTCAAAAAGTCCTTTTTTTGAAAATTTACTTTTAAGGAAAATTGATACTTTTAACTTTTCCCCAAAAATATGTTTTGGAAATTTATTTTTCTTTTAAGGAAAATTGATACTCTCAACTTTTCCCTAAAATATTTTTTGGAAATTTTGATTTTTAAGGAAAATTGATACTTTCAACTTTTCCTCAAAAAGTCTTTTTTGAAATTTATTTTTAAGAAAAATTGATACTTTCAACTTTTCCCTAAAAATATTTTTTTGGAATTTTTGATTTTTATTTAAAGAAAATAGAATAATAAAATAAAAAATAAATAAAAATAAATTAAAAATATAAAGAAAAGTAAAAATATAAAAAATAAAATAAAGATAAAAAGAATATTAAATAAACCTAATCTAATAAATAAATAAATTAAAAAAAAAAACCTGGAGCGGCTCGGCTATCGGCTCGGCTAAGCTCAAGGCAGGGAAACGGCTCGGGGGGAGCGCTTGGCAGCTTGGCTCGGCTCGGAGGGGGGCTGGCATGCGCAGGTCAGGAAGCGGGTCGACGCTCGGGTCGGGTCGAGTTTCGGCAAAACACGCGGATCCTCTGATTAACTTAAAGCCAAAACGACGTCGTTTTAAGAGGGTATAAAAGGCAGTTCCCTTCGTTTTTCGACAGAACTCTCCTCCCCTCTCTCTCTCTTCTTTTTTTTTTCTCTCCATTCTCTCTAAAAGTTGAAGAACACCGGTGGAATTTCGTCGGATTCTGGAAAATGTCGTCGAAATCTGGAAATTTCGTCGGAGGTTCGCCGGAAGTTGGTCGGAATATCATCGGTTTCTGGGGTTCTTCGTCGGAAATTAGGCAGGTCACCGGAAACTTCAAGTTTGGCCAGAATTTTCGTCGGGAAATTCAAACTTCGTCGGAAAATGCAACCGGAATCTGGAATTTTCCAAAAATTCCCAGAAAAAAAAATTTGAAAAATTCCCAAAAAATTTTTGATGATTCCTAGAACTTTCCTAAACCTTTTCTTAGCCTTCTATACTCTTCTCTACACCTTTTCCTCTCAAATCAGTAGCTCTGGCTCACTGTTTTCTTCTCTGTGTGTACCAATCTGTTCCAGAGGGGGTCCCTTTTATAGGGATTGATCAGGAGTTTCTGATCAATCCCTATTCCTCTTTGAACCGGGATTCAATCTTTGAATCCAATCTGGACTCTTCTGATTGAATCCCCATTCCCAGTAGGATTATTCAGCTT
Source organism: Durio zibethinus (assembly GCF_047325235.1). Lineage (NCBI taxonomy): Eukaryota > Viridiplantae > Streptophyta > Magnoliopsida > Malvales > Malvaceae > Durio > Durio zibethinus. The sequence continues at coordinate 23,207,365 of NC_143163.1, forward strand.
CAATCTCAACATTCCAAAATAAAAATCAAATGAACATAAAAAAATAATAGATAATTAGAACAGATAAATCGAAAAAAAATAGATATATTATAGGATAAATAAAAAATAACAGATATATAATTAGATAAATAAAAATACAAAAATAAATAAAATATAAAAAATAATAATAATATAATAATAAATATATAACTATATAAATAATATACATATAAATCTATTCTAAATAAAATAAATAAATAAATACAGATATACATATATTAATACATAATAATAATAATAATAAATAAATAAATACATAAAATACAAAAGAAAAGAAAAAAAGAAAAAAAAATAATATAGGATTGAATTGGGCCTTACCCATTTGGGCCAGGCCCAATTGATTTGGGCCTGGACCCAATTGGGTGTCTACAACATCTACCAAGTTTGGGGCCAAAACACCTTCCAAAAAAATTTTAAAAAATCATGAACCGTAAAAAGTTTCAAAAATCGTGAAAAATAGAAAACGAGTCGTCTTGCCATTAAACTTCACGTGAAGGCTTAAGGGACCATTGTATGAATTTACAAGCCATAAAAATGGCATTGGCATGTACAAATATGAAGATGTGCCTAAACCCACCTACCACTCTATCGATCCACGGCTTACGCATCCCGTCTTTCTGGTCGGCGTAGTGCCCGGTCACCCGCCCGCACGCCCATTTCGTGGGTTGACTTAGGGATACGGAGTTCATTCCAAGTCTAAGCACACAGAGTTCATTCCCAGTCTAAGATCGGATTGGACTGAGGGTTTCGGCCGCACATGTTGGGCTCGAGCATGTGCTGGTGCCGCATTTTTCTTCGTCGGGGCACCATCGCCGAAGCATCATCGGAGAACCTGACTGGCGACATTGTTGTTCCGGCGATCGGGGGGGCCGGGAAGGTGTGCGCCCATAATGTGCAATGGGTGCTGGTACTTGGCCCTTATATTTTCCCCCTATCCCTCATCAAACCTCGAGAACTCACACCCCCTTAAAGAGCATTTGAGATTTTACAGGTTTGCTACCAGTAGCCATTAAAGTGTCTGAAATGGGGACACTTTTTTCAAATGGTCACAAAATCTTGTACACTTCGAGTTTTTAGTTGAATTTTTTTGTGCATGCCAACAAAAATACAAGGATCACTTCTTCCAAGTTTGGGGCCAAAACTCATTCTGAAAAAAATTTAAAAAATCCCAAACCGCAAAAAGTTTCAAAAATCATGAAAAATAGAAAACGAGTCCTCTTGCCATGAAACTTCGCGTGAAGGCTTAAGGGACCATTGTATGAATTTACAAGCCATAAAAGTGGTATTGGCATGCAGAAATATGAAGATGTACCTAAACCCACCTACCACCCTATCGATCCACGGCTTGCGCATCCCGTCTTTCTGGCAGATGTTGTGCCCGCCTGCCCGCCCGCCCGCTCGTTTCGTCGGTTGGCTTAGGCATACGGAGTTTTTCCCCAGTCTAAGATCGGACCGGACCAAGGGTTACGATAGCAAGATTGACAGCACGCAGAGAGGGACCCGACCGATCCTTGGCTTGCGCATCCCGCCCCTCTGGCCGGTTGAGCACCCGCATGCTTGTTTTATGGGTTGACTTAGGCATACGGAGTTCATTCCAAGTCTAAACATACGGAGTTCATTACCAGTCTAAGCATACGAAGTTCATTCCCAGTCTAAGATCGGACCGGATCGAGGGTTCCGGCAGCACATGCTGGGCTCGAGATGTGTTGGTGTCGCATTTTTCTTCACCGGGGCACCATCACCGGAGCATCGTCGGAGAACCTGATCGGAGGCATTGGGGCTCCGACAATCGGGCGGGGGGGGTGTGCGCACATATGATGTGCGATGGGTGCTGGTACTTGGCCCTTATATTCGCCCCCTATCTCTCATCAAACCTCTCACACCCCCTTAAAGAGCATTTGAGATTTTACAGGTTTGCTGCCAGTAGCCATTAAAGTGTCTGAAATGGGGACACTTTTTTGAAATGGTCACAAAATCTTATACACTTCGAGTTTTTAACTGAATTTTTTTATGCATGCCAATAAAAATACAAGGATCACGTCCACCAAGTTTGGGGCCAAAACTCCTTCCGAAAAAATTTTTAAAAATCCCAAACCGAAAAAAGTTTCAAAAATTGTAAAAAATAGAAAACGAGTCGTCTTGCCAAGGAACTTCACGTGAAGGCTTAAGGGACCATTGTATGAATTTACAAGCCATCAAAATGGCACTGGCATGCAAAAATATGAAGATGTGCCCAAACCCACCTACCACCTTATCAATCCACGGCTTGTGCATCCTATCTACTTGGCTGGCGTAGTGCCCGCCTACCCGCCTGCCCGCCCGCCCGCTTGTTTCGTTGGTTGGCTTAAGCATACGGAGTTCATTCCCAATCTAAGACCGGATCAAATAGAGGGTTGCAACAGCAGGATCGGCAGCACGCAGAGGTGGACCCGATCGATCCCTGGCTTGCTCATCCTGCCCCTCTGGTCGGCTGAGCGCCTGCACGCTCGTTTTGTGGGTTGACTTAGGCATACAAACTTCATTCCCAGTCTAAGCATACGGAGTTCATTCCCAATCTAAGATCGGACCAGACCAAGGGTTGCGGCAGCACATGCCGGGCTCGGGCATGTGCTGGCGCTGGAGTTTTCTTCGTCGGGGCACCATCGTCGGAGCATCACCAGAGAACCTGATCGATGGCATTGGGATTCCGGTGATCGGGGGGGCCGGGGGGTGTGCGCACATGATGTACGACGGGTGCTGGTACTTGGCCCTTATATTGGCACCCTATCCCTCATCAAACCTCGAGAACTCACACCCCTTTAAAGAGCATTTGAGATTTTGCAGGTTTGCTGCCAGTAGCCATTAAAATGTCTGAAATGGGGACACTTTTTTCAAATGGTCACAAAATCTTGTACACTTCGAGTTTTTAGCTAAATTTTTTTTTGCATGCCAACAAAAATACAAGGATCACGTCTACCAAGTTTGGGGCCAAAAATCCTTCCGAAAAAATTTTAAAAAATCCCAAACCGTAAAAAGTTTCAACAATCGTGAAAAATAGAAAACGAGTCATTTTGCCATGAAACTTCACGTGAAGGCTTAAGGGACCATTGTATGAATTTACAAGCCATAAAAATGGCATTGGCAAGCAGAAATATGAAGATCCCCGGCTTGGGCATCCCGCCCTTTGGCCGGTTGAGCGCCCGCACGCTCGTTTCGTGGGTTCACTTATGCATACGGAGTTCATTCCCAGTCTAAGATCAAACTGGACCGAGGGTTGCGACAGCACATGCTGGGCTCGAGCATGTGCTGGTGCCGTATTTTTCTTCATCGGGCCACCATCGTCGGAGAACCTGACCAATGGTTTTGGGGTTCCGGTGATCGGGGGGGCCGGGAGGGGTGTGCACACATGATGTGCGATGGGTGCTGGTACTTGGCCCTTATGTTGGCCCCCTATCCCTCATCAAACCTCGAGAACTCACACCCCCTTAAAGAGCATTTGAGATTTTACAGGTTTGCTGCCAGTAGCCATTAAAGTGTTTGAAATGGGGACACTTTTTTTAGATGGTCACAAAATCTTGTACACTTTGAGTTTTTAGCTGAATTTTTTTGTGCATGCGAAGAAAAATACAAGGATCATGTCTACCATGTATGGGGCCAAAACTCCTTCCAAAAATTTTTTGAAAAATCCCAAACCGTAAAAAGTTTTGAAAATCGTAAAGAATAGAAAACGAGTCCTCTTGCCACGAAACTGCATGTGAAGGCTTAAGGTACCATTGTGTGAATTTACAAGCCATAAAAATGGCATTGGCATGCAGAAATATGAAGATGTGCCTAAACCCACCAACCACCCTATCGATCCACGGCTTGCGCATCCCGTCTCTCTGGCCGGCGTAGTGCCCGCTCGCCCACCCGCCCGCTCATTTCATCTGTTGGCTTAGGCATACAGAGTTCACTCTCAGTATAAGATCAGACCAGATCGAGGGTTGCGACAGCAGGATCGGCAGCATGCAAAGGGGGACCCAGTCGATCCCCGGCTTGCGCATCCTGCCCCTCTGGCCGGCTGAGCGCCCGCACGCTCGTTTCGTGGGTTGACTTAGGCATACGAAGTTCATTCCCAGTCTAAGCATACGGAGTTCATTCCCAGTCTAAGATCGAACCAGACCAAGGGTTACGGTAGCACATGCTGGGCTCGGGCATGTGCTGGCGCTGCAGTTTTCTTCGTTGGGGCACCATCGTCGGAGCATCGCCGGAGAACCTGATCGACGGCATTGGGATTTTGGTGATCGGGGGGGCCGGGGGGTTTGCGCACATGATGTGAGATGGGTGCTGGTACTTGGCACCCTATCCCGTCTCTCTGGCCGGCGTAGTGCCCCTCCGCCCGCCCATTCATTTCGTCGGTTGGCTTAGGTATACGGAGTTCTTTCCTAATCTAAGATCAGACCGGACCAAGAGTTGTGGCAGCAGGATTGACAGCACGCAGAGGGGGACCCGACCGATCCCCGGCTTGTGCATCTCGCCCCTTTGGTCACCTGAGCGCCCGCACGCTCGTTTCATGGGTTGACTTAGGCATATGGAGTTCATTCCCAGTCTAAGCATACTGAGTTCATTCCCAGTCTAAGATTGGACCAGACCGAGGGTTGCGGCAGCACATGCTAGGCTCAGGCATGTGTTGGTACCACATTTTTCCTCGTCGGGGCACCATCATCGGAGCATCGCCGGAGAACCTGACCTACGGCATTGGGGTTCGACGATCGAGAGTGCCGAGGGAGTGTGCACACATGATGTGTGATGGGTGCTGGTACTTGGCCCTTATATTGGCCCCCTATCCCTCATCAAACCTTGAGAACTCACACCCCCTTAAAGCGCATTTGAGATTTTACAGGTTTGCTGCCAGTAGCCATTAAAGTGTCTGAAATGGGGACACTTTTTTCAAATGGTCACAAAATCTTGTACACTTCGAGTTTTTAGCTGAATGTTTTTGTGCATGCCAACAAAAATACAAGGATCACTTTTACCAAGTTTGGATCCAAAACCCCTTCCGAAAAAATTTTAAAAAATCCCGAACCGTAAAAAGTTTCAAAAATCGTGAAAAATAGAAAACGAGTCGTCCTGCCATGAAACTTCACGTCAAGGCTTAAGGGACCATTGTATGAATTTACAAGCCATAAAAATGGCATTGGCACGTAGAAATATGAAGATGTGCCTAAACCCACGTACCACCCTATCGATCCACGGCTTGCACATCCCGTCTCTCTGGCCGGCGTAGTGCCCGCCCGCCCGCCCGCCCGCCCGCCCACTCGTTTCGTCGGTTGGCTTAGGCATACGGAGTTCATTCCTAGTCTAAGATCGGACCAGACCAAGAGTTGTGGCAGCAGGATCGGCAGCATGCAGAGGGGGACCCAGCCGATCCCCGGGTTGCGCATCTCGCCCCTCTAGCCGACTGAGCGCCCGCACGCTCATTTCGTGGGTTGACTTAGGCATATGGAGTTCATTCCCAATCTAAGCATACGGAGTTCATTCCCAGTCTAAGATTGGACCTGACCGAGGGTTACGGTAGCACATGCTAGTGTCGGGCATGTGCTGGTGCAGCATTTTTCTTCGCCGGGGCACCATCGTCGGAGCATCGCCAGAGAACCTGACCGACGGCAATTGGGTTCCTACGATCGAGGGGGCCGGGGGAGGTGTGCGCACATGATGTGCAATGGGTGCTGCTACTTGGCCCTTATATTGGCACCCTATCCCTCATCAAACCTCGAGAACCCACACCCCCATAAAGAGCATTTGAGATTTTACAGGTTTGCTGCCAGTAGCCATTAAAGTGTCTAAAATGGGGACACTTTTTTCAAATGGTCACAAAATCTTGTACACTTCGAGTTTTTAGCAAAATTTTTTTGTTCATGCCAACAAAAATACAAGGATCATGTGAAGGCTTAAGGGACCATTGTATTAATTTACAAGCCATAAAAATGGCATTGGCATGCAGAAATATGAAGATGTGCCTAAACCCACCTACCACCCTATCGATCCACGGCTTGCGCATCCCGTCTCTCTGGCCGGCGTAGTTCCCGCCCGCCCGCCCGCTCATTTCGTCGGTTGGCTTAGGCATACGAAGTTCATTCCCAGTCTAAGATTGGACCGGACTGAGGGTTGCGGCAGAAGGATGGGCAGCACACAGAGGAGGACTCGGCCGATCCCCGGCTTGCGCATCTAGCCCCTCTGGCCGGCTGAGCGCCCGCACTCTCATTTCATGAGTTGACTTCGGCATACGGAGTTCATTCCCAGTCTAAGCATACGGAGTTCATTCCCAACCTAAGATCAGACCGGACTAAGGGTTGTGGCAGCACACGTTGGTCTCGGGCACGTTCTGGTGCTGTATTTTTCTTCATCGGGGCACCATCACCGGAGCATCTCCGAAGAACGTAACTGGTGGCATTAGGGTTTCGACGATTTGGGGGGCTGGGGGGGTGTGCGCACATGATGTGTGATGGGTGCTGGTACTTGGCCCTTATATTGGCCCCCTATCCCTCATCAAACCTTGAGAACTCACACTCCCTTAAAGAGCATTTGAGATTTTACAGGTTTGCTGCCAGTAGCCATTAAAGTGTCTGAAATGGGGAAACTTTTTTCAAATGGTCACAAAATCTTGTACACTTCGAGTTTTTAGCTGAATATTTTTGTGCATACCAAAAAACATACAATGATCACGTCTACCAGGTTTGGGGCCAAAACTCCCACCGAAAAAATTTTAAAAAATCCCGAAGCGCAAAATGTTTAAAAAATTATGAAAAATAGAAAACAAGTCATCTTGCCATGAAACTTCACGTGAAGGCTTAAGGGACCATTGTATGAATTTACAAGCCATAAAAATGGCATTGGCATGTAGAAATATGAAGATGTGCGTAAACCCACCTACCACCCTATCGATCTATGGCTTGTGCATCCTGTCTCTCTGGCCGACGTAGTGCCGCCCGCCCGCCCGCCCGTTCGTTTCATCGGTTGGCTTAGGTATACGGAGTTCATTCCCAGTCTAAGATCGGACCGGACTAAGGGATGCGGTAGCAAGATTGGCAGCACGCAGAGGGCGACCCGACTGATCCCTGACTTGCGCATCCGCCTCTCTAGTCGGCTGAGTGCCCTCAAGCTCATTTCGTGGGTTGACTTAGGCATATAGAGTTCACTCCCAGTCTAAGCATGCGGAGTTCATTCTCAGTCTAAGATCGGACCGGACCGTGGGTTGCGGCAGCACATGTTGGGCTCTGGCATGTGGTGGTGCCGCATTTTTCTTCGTCGGGGCACCATCGTCGGAGAACCTGGCCGGGGGGGGTGTGTGCACATGATGTGCGATGGGTGCTGGTACTTGGCCCTTATATTGGCCCCCTATCCCTCATCAAACCTTGAGAGCTCACACCCCTTTAAAGAGCATTTGAGATTTTACAGGTTTGCTGCCTGTAGCCATTAAAGTGTCTGAAATGGGGACACTTTTTTCAAATGGTCACAAAATCTTGTACACTTCGAGTTTTTACCTGAATTTTTTTGTGCATGCCAACAAAAATACAAGGATCACGTCTACCAAGTTTGGGTCCAAAACTCCTTCTGAAAACATTTTAAAAAATCCCGAACCACTAAAAGTTTGAAAAATCGTGAAAAATAGAAAACGAGTCATCTTGCCATGAAAGTTCACGTGAAGGCTTAAGGGACCATTGTATGAATTTACAAGCCATAAAAATGGTGGCACACAGAAATATGAAGATGTGCCTAAACCCACCTACAACCCTATCGATCCACGGCTTGCGCATCCCGTCTCTCTGGCTGGCGTATTGCTCGCCCGCCCGTCCGCCCGCTCTTTTCGTCGGTTGGCTTAGGCATACGGAGTTCATTCCCAGTCTAAGATAGGACCAGACCGAGGGTGGCGGCAGCAGGATCGGCAGCACATAGAGTGGGACTCGTTCAATCCCCGGCTTGCGCATCCCGCCCCTCTGGCCGGCTGAGCGCCCGCACGCTCGTTTCGTGGGTTGACTTAGGCATACGGAGTTCATTCCCAGTCTAAGCATTTGTAGTTCATTTCCAGTCTAAGATCGAACCGGACCGAGGGTTGCAGCAGCACATGCTGGGCTCAGGCATGTGCTGGTGCCGCCTTTTTCTTCGTCGGGGCAACATCGTCGGAGCATCGTCGGAGAACCTGACCGGCGCCAATGGGGTTCTGGTGATCGGGGGGGCCGGGGGGGTGTGCGCACATGATATGCGATGGGTGCTGGTACGTGGCCCTTTTGTTGGCCCCCTATCCCTCATCAAACCTTGAGAACTCACACCCCCTTAAAGAGCATTTGAGATTTTACAGGTTTGCTGCCAGTAGCCATTAAAGTATCTGAAATGGGGACACTTTTTTCAAATGGTCACAAAATCTTGTACACTACGAGTTTTTAGCTGAAATTTTTTGAACATGCCAACAAAAATACAAGGATCACGTCTACCAAGTTTCGGGCCAAAAATCCTCCCGAAAAAATTTTAAAAAATCCCGAATCGTAAAAAGTTTGAAAAATCATGAAAAATAGAAAACGAGTCGTCTTGCCATGAAACTTCACGTGAAGGCTTAAGGGACCATTGTATGAATTTACAAACCATAAAAATTGCATTGGCAGGTAGAAATATGAAGATGTTCCTAAACCCACCTACCACCCTATCAATCCACGGCTTGCGCATCCCATCTCTCTAGCCGACGTAGTGCCCGTCCGCCCACCCGCCTGCTCGTTTCATCAGTTGGCTTAGGCATACGGAGTTCATTCCCAATCTAAGATTGGACCAGACCGAGGGCTGCGGTAGTAGGATCGGCAGCACGTAGAGGGGGACCAGGCCGATCCCCGGCTTAAGCATCCCGCCCCTCTGGTCGGCTGAGCGCGCGCACGCTCGTTTCGTGGGTTGACTTAGGCTTACGGAGTTCATTCCCAGTCTAAGCATACGGAGTTCATTCCCAGTCTAAGATCAGACCGGACCGAGGGTTGCGGCAGCACTTGCTAGGCTTGGCCAAGTGCTGATACCGCATTTTTCTTCGTCGAGGCACCATCGTCGGAGCATCGTCGGATAACCTGACCGGCAGTATTAGGTTTCCGACGATCGGGGGGGCCAGGGGGTGTGTGCACATGATGTGCTATGGGTGCTGGTTCTTGGCCCTTATATTGGTCGCTTATCCCTCATCAAACCCCGAGAACTCACACCCCACTTAAAAAGCATTTGAGATTTTACAGGTTTGCTGCCAGTAGCCATTAAAGTGTTTGAAATGGGGACACTTTTTTCAAATGGTCACAAAATCTTGTACACTTCGAGTTTTTACCTGAATTTTTTTGTGCATTCCAACAAAAATACAAGGATCATGTCTACCATGTTTAGGGCCAAAACTCCTTCCGAAAAAATTTTAAAAAATCCCGAACCGCAAAAAGTTTCAAAAATCATGAAAAATAGAAAACGAGCCGTCTTGCCATGAAACTTCACGTGACGGCTTAAGGGACCATTTTATGAATTTACAAGCCATAAAAATTGCATTGGCAGGTAGAAATATGAAGATGTGCCTAAACCCACAACCCACCCTATCGATCCACAGCTTGCGCATCCCGTCTCTCTAACCGACGTAGTGCCCGTCCGCCCACCCGCCTACTCGTTTCGTCGGTTGGCTTAGGCATACGGAGTACATTCCCAGTCTAAGGTTGGACAAGACCGAGGGCTATGGCAGTAGGATCGGCAGCATGTAGAGGGGGACCCGGTCGATCCCCGGCTTATGCATCCCGCCCCTCTGGCCGGTTGAGCGCCCGCATGCTCGTTTCGTGGGTTGACTTAGGCGTACGGAGTTCATTCCCAGTCTAAGCATACGGAGTTCATTCCCAATCTAAGATCGGACCGGATCGAGGGTTGCGGTAGCACATGCTAGGCTTGGCCAAGTGCTGGTACCGCATTTTTCTTCATCGAGGCACCATTGCCGAAGCATCGTTGAATAACCTAACCGGCGGTATTAGGGTTCTGATGATCGGGGGGGCCGGGGGGTGTGCGCACATGATGTGCGATGGGTGCTGGTACTTGGCCCTTATATTGGCCGCTTATCCCTCATCAAACCTCGAGAATTCACACCCCCTTAAAGATCATTTGAGATTTTACAGGTTTGCTGCCAGTAGCCATTAAAGTATTTGAAATGGGGATACTTTTTTCAAATGGTCACAAAATCTTGTACACTTCGAGTTTTTAGCTGAATTTTTTTGTGCTTCCCCAAAAAAATACAAGGATCATGTCTACCAAGTTTGGGGCCAAAACACCATCGAAAAAAATTTTAAAAAATCCGGAACCGCAAAAAGTTTCAAAAATCGTGAAAAATAGAAAACGAGTCGTCTTGCCATGAAACTTCACGTGAAGGCTTAAGGGACCATTGTGTGAATTTACAAGCCATAAAAATGGCATTGGGATGCAGAAATATGAAGATGTACCTAAACCCACCTACCAGCCTATCGATCTATGGCTTGCGCATCCCGTCTCTCTAGCCGATGTAGTGCCCGCCTGCCCGTCCGCCTGCCCGCTCGTTTCATCGGTTGGCTTAGGCATACACAGTTCATTCCCAGTCTAAGATCAGACCAAACCAAGGGTTGCGGAAGAAAGATCAGTAGCACACAGAAGGGGACCTGGGTGATCCCTGGCTTGCGCATCTTGCCCCTCTAGCCGGTTGAGCGCCCGCACGCTCATTTCATAGGTTGACTTAGGCATACGGAGTTCATTCCCAATCTAAGCATACGGAGTTCATTCCAGTCTAAGATCAGACTAGACTGATGGTTACGGTAGCACATGCTGGGCTCGGGCATGTGCTGGTGCTGCATTTTTCTTCGCCAGGGCACCATCACCGGAGCATCGTCAGACAACCTAACTGACGGCATTGGGGTTCCGACGATCGGGGGGCCGGGGGGTGCGCGCGCATGATGTGCGACGGGTGCTGATACTTGGCCCTTATATTGGCCCCCTATCCCTCATCAAACCTCGAGAACTCACACCCCCTTAAAGAGCATTTGAGATTTTACAGGTTTGCTGCCAGTAGCCATTAAAGTGTCTGAAGTGGGGACACTTTTTTCAAATGGTCACAAAATCTTATACACTTTGATTTTTTAGCTGATTTGTTTTGTGCATGCCAAGAAAAATGCAAGGATCACGTCTACCAAGTTTGGGGCCAAAACTCCTTCCAAAAAAATTTTAAAAAATCTCGAACCGTAAAAAGTTTTAAAAATCATGAAAAATAGAAAACGAGTCGCCTTGCCATGAAACTTCACGTGAAGCCTTAAGGCACCATTGTATGAATTTACAACCCATAAAAATGGCATTGACACGTAGAAATATGAAGATGTGCCTAAACCCACCTACCACCTTATCGATCCATGGCTTGCGCATCCCGTCTCTCTGGCCGACGTAGTGCCTGTCCGCCCGCTCGCCCGTTCCTTTCGTCAGTTGGCTTAGGCATACGGAGTTCATTCCCAGTCTAAGATCAGACCGGACCGAGGGTTCCGGCAGTAGGATTGGCAGCACACAGAGGGGGACCCGACCGATCCCCGGCTTGCGCATCCCACCTCTCTGGCCGACTGAGTGCCCACACGCTCATTTCGTGGGTTGACTTAGGCATACGGAGTTCAATTCCAGTCTAAGATCGGACCAGACCGAGGGTGGCAGCAAATGCTGGGCTTGGCCATGTGCTGGTGCCACATTTTTCTTCGCCGGGGCACCATCATCGGAGCATCGTCGGAGAACATGACCGGCGGCATTAGAGTTCCAGCGATCGGGGGGCCGGGGGGTGTGCGCACATGATGTGTGATGGGTGCTGGTATTTGGCCCTTATATTGGCCCCCTATCCCTCATCAAACCTCGAGAACTCACACCCTCTTAAAGAGCATTTGAGATTTTACAGGTTTGCTGCCAGCAGCCATTAAAGTGTTCGAAATGGGGACACTTTTTTCAAATGGTCACAAAATCTTGTACACTTTGAGTTTTTAGCTGAAATTTTTTGTGCATGCCAATAAAAATACAAGGATATCGTCTACAAAGTATGGGACAAAAACTCTTTCCGGAAAAATTTTAAAAAATCCCAAACCGTAAAAAGTATTGAAAATATTGAAAAATAGAAAACGAGTCGTCTTGCCATGAAACTTCACGTGAAGGTTTAAGGGACCATTGTATGAATTTACAAGCTATAAAAATGGCATTGACACATAGAAATATGAAGATGGGCCTAAACCCACCTACCACCCCATCGATCCATGGCTTGCGCATCCGTCTCTCTGGCCGGCGTGGTGCCCGCCCGCCCGCTCGTTTCGTCAGTTGGCTTAGGCAAACGGAGTTCATTCCCAGTCTAAGATCGGATCAGATCAAGGGTTGCAGCAGCAAGATCGACAGCATGTAGAGGGGGACCCGGCCGATCCCTGGCTTGCGCATCCCGCCCCTCTGGCCGGCTGAGCGCCTGCACGCTCGTTTAATGGGCTGACTTAGGTATACGGAGTTCATTCCCAGTCTAAGATCAGACTGGATCGAGGGTTGCGGCAGCATGTGCTGGGCTCAGGCATGTGCTGGTGCTGCCTTTTTCTTTGCCGAGGCAGCATCACCGGAGCATCGTCGGAGAACCTGATCGATGGCATTGGGGTTCCGATGATCAGGGGGCCGGGGGGTGTGCACACATGATGTGCGATGGGTGCTGGTACTTGCCCCTTATATTGGTCCCCTATCCCTCATCAAACCTCGAGAACTCACACCTCCTTAAAGAGCATTTGAGATTTTACAGGTTTGCTGCCAGTAGCCACTAAAGTGTCTGAAATGGGGACACTTTTTTCAAATGGTCACAAAATCTTGTACACTTCGAGTTTTTAGCTGAAATTTTTTGTGCATGCCAACAAAAATATAAGGATCATGTCTACCAAGTTTGGGGCCAAAAATCCATCCGAAAAAATTTTAAAAAATCCTGAACCGCAAAAAGTTTTGAAAATCATAAAAAATAGAAAACGAGTCGTCTTGCCATTAAAACTTTACGTGAAGGCTTAAGGGACCATTGTATGAATTTACAAGCCATAAAAATGGCATTGGCATGTAGAAATATGAAGATGTGCCTAAACCTACCTACCACCCTACCGATCCACGGCTTGCGCATCCCGTCTCTCTGGCCGACGTAGTGCCCACCCGTGCGCCCGCCCGTCCGCTTGTTCCGTCGGTTGGCTTAGGCATACTGAGTTCATTCCCAGTCTAAGATCAGACCAGATCAAGGTTTGCGGCAACATGATCGATAGCATGCAGTGGGGGACCTGACCGATCCCCGGCTTGCGCATCCCGTCTCTCTGGTCGGCGTAGTGCCCGCCCACCCGCCCGTCCGCCCGCCTGCTTATTCCGTCGGTTGGCTTAGGCATACGGAGTTCATTCCCAGTCTAAGATCAGACCAAATCGAGGGTTGCGGCAGCAGGATCGGTAGCACGTATAGGTGGACCCGGCCGATCCTCGGCTTGCGGATCCCGCCCCTCTGGCCGACTGAGCGCCAACACGCTCATTTCGTTGGTTGACTTAGGCATATGGAGTTCATTCCCAGTCTAAGCATACGAAGTTCATTCCCAATCTAAGATCGGACCGGACCGAGGGTTGCTGCAGCACATGCCGAGCTCGGGCATGTGCTGGTGCTGCATTTTTCTCTGCTAAGGCACCATCGCCGGAGCATCGTCGGAGAACCTGACCGGTAGCATTGGCGTTCCGGCGATCAGGGGGGTCGGGGGGGGTGTGCGCACATGATGTGCGATGGGTGCTGGTTCTTGGCCCTTATATTGGTCCCCTATCCCTCATCAAACCTCGCAAACTCACACCCCCTTAAAAAGCATTTGAGATTTTACAGGTTTGCTGCCAGTGGCCATTAAAGTGTCTCAAATGGGGACACTTTTGTCAAATGGTCACAAAATCTTGTACACTTCGAGTTTTTAGCTGAATTTTTTTGTGCATGCCAACAAAAATACAAGGATTATGCTTACCTAGTTTGGGCCCAAAACTCTTTCAAAAAAATTTTAAAAAATCTCGAACCGAAAAAAGTTTCAAAAATCATGAAAAATAGAAAACGAGTCGTCTTGCCATGAAACTTCACATGAAGGCTTAAGGGACCATTTTATGAATTTACAAGCCATAGAAATGGAATTGGCAGGTAGAAATATGAAGATGTGCCTAAACCCACCTACCATCCTATTGATCCACGGCTTGCGCATCCCGTCTCTCTGGCCGGCGTAGTGGCCACCCGTGCGCCCGCCCGTGCGCCCGCTTGTTCCGTCGGTTGGCTTAGGCATACGGAGTTCATTCCCAGTCTAAGATTAGACCAGATTGAGGTTTGCGATAGCAGGATCGACAGCATGCAGAGGGGGACCTGGCCAATCCCCGGCTTGCGCATCCTGCCCCTCTGGTCGGTTGAGTGCCCGCACGCTCGTTTCATGGGTTGACTTAGCCATACAGAGTTCATTCATAGTCTAAGCATACGGAGTTCATTCCCAGTCTATGATCAGACCAGAACGAAGGTTGCGGCAGCACATGCTAGGCTCGAGCAGGTGCTGGTGTCGCATTTTTCTCCGTGGGGGCACCATCACCGGAGCATCGTCGGAGAACCTGACCGGTGGCATTGGGGTTTCGACAATCGGGCGGGCCGGGGGGGTGTGCACGCATGATGTGCGAAGGGTGCTGGTACTTGGCCCTTATATTTTCCCCCTATCCCTTATCAAAACCTCGAGAACTCACACTCCCTTAAAGAGCATTTGAGATTTTACAGGTTTGCTGCCAGTAGCCATTAAAGTGTCTTAAATGGGGACACTTTTTTCAAATGGTCACAAAATCTTGTACACTTTGAGTTTTTAGCTGAATTTTTTTGTGCATGCCAACAAAAATACAAGGATCACGTTTACCAAGTTTGGGCCCAAAACTCTTTCAAAAAAATTTTAAAAAATCTCGAACCGAAAAAAGTTTCAAAAATCGTGAAAAATAGAAAACGAGTCGTCTTGCCATGAAACTTCACGTGAAGGCTTAAGGGACCATAGTATGAATTTACAAGCCATAAAAATGGCATTGGGATGCAGAAATATGAAGATGTACCTAAACCCACCTACCACCCTATCGATCCATGGCTTGCGCATCCCGTCTCTCTAGCTGACGTAGTGCCCGCCTGCCTGCCTGCCCGTTCGTTTCATCTGTTGGCTTAGGCATACGCAGTTCATTCCCAGTCTAAGATTAGATCGAACCAAGCGTTGCGGAAGAAATATCGGCAGCACACAGAGGGGGACCCGAGCGATCCCCAGCTTATGCATCTTGCCCCTTTAGCCGGCTGAGCGCCCGCACGCTCATTTCATGGGTTGACTTAGGCATATGGAGTTCATTCCCAGTCTAAGCATACGGAGTTCATTCCCAGTCTAAGATCGGACCAGACTGATGGTTACGGTAGCACATGCTGGGCTCGGGCATGTGCTGGTGCTGCATTTTTCTTCGCCAGGGCACCATCACCGGAGCATCGTCAGAGAACCTGACCGACGGCATTGGGGTTCCAGCGATCGGGGGGCCGGGGGGTGTGCGCACATGATGTGCGATGGGTGCTGGTACTTGGCCCTTATATTGGCCCCCTATCCGTCATCAAACCTCGAGAACTCACACCCCCTTAAAGAGCATTAGAGATTTTACAGGTTTGCTGCCAGTAGCCATTAAAGTGTCTAAAGTGGGGACACTTTTTTCAAATGGTCACAAAATCTTGTACACTTCGATTTTTTAGTTGATTTGTTTTGTGCATGCCAAGAAAAATGCAAGGATCACATCTACCAAGTTTGGGTCCAAAAGTCCTTCCGAAAAAATTTTAAAAAATCTCAAACCATAAAAAGTTTCAAAAATCATGAAAAATAGAAAACGAGTCGTCTTGCCAAGAAACTTCACGTGAAGCCTTAAGGGACCATTGTATGAATTTACAAGCCATAAAAATGGCATTGGCACGCAGAAATATGAAGATGTGCCTAAACCCACCTACCACCCTATCAATCCACGGCTTGCGCATCCCGTCTCTCTGGCCGACGCAGTGCCCGCCCGCCCGCCCGTTCGTTTCGTCAGTTGGTTTAGGCATACGGAGTTCATTCCCAGTCTAAGATCAGACCGGACCGAGGGTTGCGGCAGCAAGATTGGTAGCACACAGAGGGGGACCCGACCGATCCCCGGCTTGCGCATCCCGCCTCTCTGGCCGACTGAGCGCCCACACGTTCATTTCGTGGGTTGACTTAGGCAAACGGAGTTCATTCCCAGTCTAAGCATATGAAGTTCATTCACAGTCTAAGATCGGATCAGACCGAGGGTTGCAGCAGCACATGCTGGGCTTGGACATGTGCTGGTGCCACATTTTTCTTCGTCGGGGCACCATCGCCGGAGAACCTGACCGGTGGTATTAGGGTTCCGACGATCGGGGGGGCCGGGGGGGTGTGCGCACATGATGTGCGATGGGTGCTGGTACTTGGCCCTTATATTGGCCCCCTATCCCTCATCAAACCTTGAGAACTCACACCCCCTTAAAGAGCTTTTGAGATTTTACAGGTTTGTTGCCAGTAGCCATTAAAGTGTCTGAAATAGAAACACTTTTTTCAAATGGTCACAAAATCTTGTACACTTCGAGTTTTTAGCTGAATTTTTTTGTGCATGCCAACAAAAATAAAAGGATCACATCTACCAAGTTTTGGGCCAAAAATCCTGCCGAAAAAATTTTAAAAAATCCCGAACAGCAAAAAGTTTTCAAAATCGTGAAAAATAGAAAATGAGTCGTCTTGCCATGAAACTTCACATGAAGGCTTAAGGGACCATTGTATGAATTTACAAGCCATAAAAATGGTATTGGCACGTAGAAATATGAAGATGTGCCTAAACCCACCTACCACCTTATCGATCCACGGCTTGTGCATCCCGTCTCTCTGGCCGGCGTAGTGCCCGCTCGCCCGCCCGCCTGCTCGTTTTGTTGGTTGGCCTAGGCATACGGAATTCATTCCTAGTCTAAGATCGAACCAGACCGAGGGTTGCGGCAGCAGGATTGGTAGCACACAGAGGGGCACCCGGCCGATCCGCAGCTTTCGCAGGTCACCCCTCTGGCTGGTTGAGCGCCCGCACACTCGTTTCGTGGGTTGACTTGGGCATATGGAGTTTATTCCCAGTCTAAGATCGGACTGGACTGAGGGTTGCGGCAGCAAATGCTGGGCTTGGGCATGTGCTGGTGTCGTATTTTTCTTCGTCGGGGCACCATCGCAGGAGCATCATCGGAAATCCTGACTGGCGGCATTGGGGTTCCGATGATCGGGGGGCCGGGAGGGGTGTGCGCACATGATGTGCGATGGGTGCAGGTACTTGGCTCTTATATTGGCCCTCTATCCCTCATCAAACCTCGAGAACTCACACCCCCTTAAAGAGCATTTCAGATTTTACAGGTTTGCTGCCAGTAGCCATTAAAGTGTCTGAAATGGGGACACTTTTTTCAAATGGTCACAAAATCTTGTACACTTCGAGTTTTTAGCTGAATTTTTTGTGCATGCCAAAAAAAATACAAGGATCACATCTACCAAATTGGGGCCAAAACTCCTTTCGAAAAAATTTTAAAAAATCTCGAACCTTAAAAAGTTTCAAAAATCATGAAAAATAGAAAACGAGTCGTCTTGCCATGAAACTTCACGTGAAGGCTTAAGGGACCATTGTATAAATTTACAAGCCATAAAAATGGCATTGGCACCTAGAAATATGATGATGTGCCTAAACCCACCTACAACCCTATCGATCCACGGCTTGCGCATCCCGTCTCTCTGGCCGGTGTAGTGCCCGCCCGCCCGCCTGCTCGTTTCGTCGGTTGGCTTAGGCATACGAAGTTCATTCCCAGTCTAAGATTGAACCAGACCGAGGATTGCGGCAGTATGATTGACAGCACATAGAGGGGCAACCGGTCGATCCTCGGCTTTCGCATCTCGCCCCTCTGGCCAGCTGAGCGCCCGCACGCTCGTTTCGTGGGTTGACTTAGGCATACGGAGTTCATTCCCAGTCTAAGAATACGGAGTTCATTCCCAGTCTAAGATTGGACTGGACCGAGGGTTGCGGTAGCACATGATGGGCTCAATCATGTGCTGGTGCCGCATTTTTCTTCACCGGGGCGCCATCGTCGGAGCATCGTCCTAGAACCTGACTGGCGGCAATGGCGTTCTGGCGATCAGGGGGGCTGTACGCACATGATGTGCGATGGGTGCTGGTACTTGGCCTTTATACTGGCCCCCTATCCCTCATCAAGCCTCGAGAACTCACACCTCCTTAAAGAGCATTTCAGATTTTACAGGTTTGCTGCCAGTAGCCATTAAAGTGTCTGGAATGGGGACACTTTTTTCAAATGGTCACAAAATCTTGTACACTTCGAGTTTTTAGCTGAATTTTTTTGTGCATGCCAAAAAAAATACAAGGATCACGTCTAACAAGTTTGGGGCCAAAAATCCTTCCGAAAAAATTTAAAAAAATCTAAAACTACAAAAAGTTTCAAAACTCGTGAAAAATAGAAAACGAGTCGTCTTGCCATGAAATTTCACGTGAAGGCTTAATGGACCACTGTATGAATTTACAAGCCATAAAAATGGCATTGGCACATAGAAATATGAGGATGTGCCTAAACCCACCTACCACCCTATCGATCCACGGCTTGCGCATCCCGTCTCTCTGGCCGGCGTAGTGCCCGCCCGCCCGCCCGCCTGCTCGTTTCGTCGGTTGGCTTAGGCATACGGAGTTCATTCCCAGTCTAAGCATACGGATATCATTCCCAATCTACGATCCGACCGGACTGAGGGTTGCGACAGCACATGCTAGGCTTGGACATGTGCTGGTGCCGCATTTTTCTTCGCCGGGGCACCATCGCCGGAGCATCACTGGAGAACCTTACCGGCGGCATTGGGGTTCTGGTGATCGGGGGGGCCAGGGGGTGTGCGCACATGATGTGCGATGGCTGCTGGTACTTGGCCATTATATTGGCCCCCTATCCCTCATCAAACCTCAAGCACTCACACCCCCTTAAAGAGCACTTGAGATTTTACAGGTTTACGGCCAGTAGCCATTAAAGTGTCTTAAATGGGGACACTTTTTTCAAATGATCACAAAATCTTCTACACTTCGAGTTTTTAGCTAAATTTTTTTGTGCAAGCCAAAAAAGATATAAGGATCACGTCTAAAAAGTTTGGGGCCAAAACTCCTTCCAAAAAAATTTTAAAAAATCCCGTACCGTAAAAAGTTTCAAAAATTGTGAAAAAAACAAAACGAGTTGTCTTGCCAAGAAACTTCACGTGCAGGCTTAGGCATACGGAGTTCATTCCCAGTCTAAGATTGGACCAGATCGAGGGTTACGGCAGCACATGCTGGGCTTGGGCATGTGCTGGTAACGTATTTTTCTTCATCGGGGCACCATCACCGGAGCATCGTCGGGAACCTGATCGACGGCATTGGGGTTCCGGTGATCGGGGGGGCCAGGGGGGTGTGCACACATGACTTGCGATGGGTGCTGGTACTTGGCCCTTAAATTGGCCCCCTATCCCTCATCAAACCTCGAGAACTCACACCCCGTTAAAGTGCATTTGAGATTTTACAGGTTTGTTTCCAGTAGCCATTAAAGTGTCTGAAATGGGGACACTTTTTTCAAATGGTCACAAAATCTTGTACACTTCGAGTTTTTAGCTGAATTTTTTTATGCATGCCAACAAAAATACAAGGATCATGTCTATGAAGTTTTGGGCCAAAACTCCTTCTGAAAAAATTTTAAAAAATTCTGAACCGCAAAAAGTTTCAAAAATCATGAAAAATAAAAAACGAGTCGTCTTGCCATGAAACTTCACGTGAAGGCTTAAGGGACCATTGTATGAATTTACAAGCCATAAAAGTGGCATTGGCATGTAGAAATATGAAGATGTGCCTAAACCCACCTACCACCCATCGATCCACAGCTTGCGCATC
Source organism: Durio zibethinus (assembly GCF_047325235.1). NCBI lineage: Eukaryota > Viridiplantae > Streptophyta > Magnoliopsida > Malvales > Malvaceae > Durio > Durio zibethinus. The sequence goes on from NC_143163.1 coordinate 23,227,384, forward strand.
CCGTCTCTCTGGTCGGCATAGTGCCCGCCCGCTTGTTTCGTCAAATGGCTAAGGCATACGGAGTTCATTCCCAGTCTATGATCAGACCAGATCGAAGGTTGCGGCAGCATGCAGAGGGGGACTCAACCGATCCTCGACTTGTGCATCCCGCCTTTCTAGCCGGTTGAGTGCCCGCACGCTCTTTTCGTGGGTTCACTTAGGCATACAGAGTTCATTCCAGTGTAAGCATACGGAGTTCATTCCCAGTCTAAGATCGGACCGAACCGAGGGTTGCGACAGCACATGCTAGGCTCGAGCATGTGCTGGTGCCGCATTTTTCTTCACCGGGGCACCATCACCAGACCATCGTCGGAGATCCTGACCGGAGGCATTGGCGTTCCGACGATCGGGGGGTGTGCGCACATGATGTGCGATGGGTGCTGGTACTTCACCCTTATATTGGCCCCCTATCCCTCATCAATCCTTGAGAACTCACACCTCCTTAAAGAGCATTTTAGATTTTACAGGTTTACTGCCAGTAGCCATTAAAGTGTCTGAAATGGGGACACTTTTTTCAAATGGTCACAAAATCTTGTACACTTCGAGTTTTTAGCTGAATTGTTTTGTGCATGCCAACAAAAATACAAGGATCACGTCTACGAAGTTTCGGGCCAAAACTCCTTCCGAAAAAATTTTAAAAAAACCAGAACTGCAAAAAGTTTTAAAAATCGTGAAAAATAGAAAACGATTCGTCTTGCCATGAAACTTCACGTGAAGGTTAAGGGACCATTGTATGAATTTACAAGCCATAAAAATGGCACTGGCATGTAGAAATATGAAGATGTTCCTAAACCCACCTGCCACCCTATCGATCCATGGCTTACGCATCCAGTCTCTTTGGCCGACGTAGTGCCTGCTCGTTTCGTCAGTTAGCTTAGGCATACGGAGTTCATTCACAGTCTAAGATCAGACCGGACTGGGGGTTGCAGTAGCAAGATCGATAGCACACAGAGGGGGACCCGGCCGATCCTTGCCTTGCGCTTCTCGCCCCTCTGGCCGGCTGAGCGCCCGCACGCTCGTTTCGTGGGTTGACTTAGGCATACGAGTTCATTCCCAGTCTAAGCATACGGAGTTCATTCCTAGTCCAAGATCAGACCGGACCGAGGGTTGCGGTAGCACATGCTGGGCTTGGGCATGTGCTGGTGCCGCATTTTTCTTCGTCGGGGCACCATCGTCGGAGCATCGCCGGAGAACCTAACTGACGGCATTGGGGTTCCGACGATCAGGGGGTCGGGGGGTGTTCGCACATGATGTGCGATGGGTGCTGGTACTTGGCCCTTATATTGGCCCCCTATCCCTTAACAAACCTTGAGAACTCACACCCCCTTAAAGAGCATTTGAGATTTTACAAGTTTGCTGCAAGTAGCCATTAAAGTGTCTAAAATGGGGACACTTTTTTCAAATGGTCACAAAATCTTGTACACTTCGAGTTTTTAGCTGAATTGTTTTGTGCATGCCAACAAAAATACAAGGATCACGTCTACCAAGTTTGGGGCCAAAACTCTTTCTGAAAAAATTTTAAAAAATCCCAAACCGCAAAAAGTTTTCAAAATCATGAAAAATAGAAAACGAGTCGTCTTGCCATGAAACTTCACGTGAAGGCTTAAGGGACCATTCTATGAATTTACAAGCCATAAAAATGGCATTGGCATGCAGAAATATGAAGACGTGCCTAAACCCACCTACCACCCTATCGATCCACGGCTTATGCATCCCGTCTCGCTGGCCGACGTAGTGCCCGCCCGTCCGCCCGCCTGCTCGTTTCGTCGGTTGGCTTAGGCAAGCGGAGTTCATTCCCAGTCTAAGATCGGACCTGACTGATGGACGCGGCAGCAAGATTGGCAACACGCAGAGGGGGACCCGGTCGATCCCCAGCTTGCGCATCCCGCCCCTCTGGCCGGCTGAGCGCCCGCACGCTCGTTTCGTGGGTTGACTTAGGCATATGTAGTTCATTCCCAGTCTAAGGAAACGGAGTTCATTCCCAGTCTAAGATCAGACTGGACCGAGGTTTACGGTAGTACATGCTAGGCTCGGGCATGTGCTGGTGCCGTATTTTTCTTCGTCGGGGCACCATCGCCGAAGCATCGCCAGAGAACCTAACCGGCGGCATTAGGGTTCCGACGATCGGGGGGCCGGGGGGGTGTGCGCACATGATGTGCGATGCGTGCTCATACTTGGCCCTTATATTGGCCCCCTATCCCTCAACAAACCTCGAGAACTCACACCCCCTTAAAAAGCATTTGAGATTTTACAGGTTTGCTGCCAGTAGAGATTAAAGTGTCTGAAATGGGGACACTTTTTTCAAATGGTCACAAAATCTTGTACACTTCGAGTTTTTATCTGAATTGTTTTGTGCATGCCAACAAAAATACAAGGATCACGTCTACCAAGTTTGGGGCCAAAACTCCTTCCGAAAAAATTTTAAAAAATCCCGAACCGCAAAAAGTTTTGAAAATCGTGAAAAATAGAAAATGAGTCGTCTTGCCATGAAACTTCACGTGAAGGCTTAAGGGACCAATGTATGAATTTACAAGCCATAAAAATGGCATTTCCATGCAGAAATATGAAGATGTGCCTAAACCCACCTACCACTCTATCGATCCACGGCTTGTGCATCCCGTCTCTCTGACCGACATAGTGCCCGCCCGCCTGCCCGCCCACTCGTTTCGTCGATCGACTTAGGCATACGGAGTTAATTCCCAGTCTAAGATGGGACCTCACCGAGGGTTACGGTAGTAGGATTGGCAACACGCATAGGGGGACTCGATCGATCCCCGGCTTGCGCATCCCGCCCCTCTGGCCCGTTGAGCGCCAGTACGCTCGTTTCGTGGGTTGACTTAGGCATACGAAGGTCATTCCCAGTGTAAGATCGGACCGGACTGAGGTTTAAGGCAGCACATGCTGGGCTCAGGCATGTGCTGGTGCTGCATTTTCCTTCACCGGGGCACCATCACCGGAGCATCGTCAGAGAACCTGACCGGCGACATTGGGATTCCGGCGATCCGGGGGCCGGGGGGGTGCGCACATGATGTGCGATGGGTGCTGGTACTTGGCCCTTATATTGGCCCCTATCCCCTATCAAACCTCGAGAACTCACACCCCCTTAAAGAGCATTTGAGATTTTACAGGTTTGCTGCCAGTAGCCATTAAAGTGTCTGAAATGGGGACACTTTTTTCAAATGGTCACAAAATCTTGTACACTTCGAGTTTTTAGCTGAATGTTTTTGTGCATGCCAAAAAAAATACAAGTATCACATCTACCAAGTTTGGGGCCAAAACTCTTTCTGAAAAAATTTTAAAAAATCCCGAGTCGTAAAAAGTTTCAAAAATCATGAAAAATAGAAAACGAATCGTCTTGCCATGAAACTTCACGTGAAGGCTTAAGGGACCATTGTGTGAATTACAAGCCGTAAAAATGGCATTGGCCTGCAAAAATATGAAGATGTACCTACACCCACCTGCCACCCTATCGATCCACAGCTTGCGCATCCCGTCTCTCTGGCCGACGTAGTGCCCGCCCGCCCGCCCGGTCGTTTCGTCGTTGGCTTAGGCATACGGAGTTCATTCCCAGTCTAAGATTGGACCGGACTGAGGGTTGTGGCAGCAAGATCGACAGCACACAGAGAGGGACCCGACCGATCCCCGGCTTGCGCATCCCACCCTTCTGGCCGACTGAGCGCCCGCATGCTCGTTTCGTGGGTTGACTTAGGCATACGGAGTTCATTCCCAGTGTAAGATCGGACCGAACCGAGGGTTGTGGCAGCACACGCTGGGCTCGAGCGTGTGCTGGTGCCACATTTTTCTTCGTCGGGGCACCATTGCCGGAGAACCTGACCAGCGGCATTGGGGTTCCGACGATCGGGGGGGCCGGGGGGGTGTGCGAACATGATGTACGATGGGTGCTGGTACTTGGCCCTTATATTGGCCCCCTATCCCTCATCAAACCTCGAGAACTCACACCCCTTTAAAGAGCATTTGAGATTTTACAGGTTTGCTGCCAGTAGCCATTAAAGTGTCTGAAATGGGGACACTTTTTTCAAATGGTCACAAAATCTTGCACACTTCGAGTTTTTAGCTGAATTTTTTTGTGCATGCCAATAAAAATACAAGGATCACATCTACCAAGTTTGGGGCCACAACTCCTTCCAAAAAAATTTTCAAAACTCTCGAACCGCAAAAAGTTTCAAAATTTGTGAAAAATAGAAAATGAATCGTCTTGCCATGAAACTTCACGTGAAGGCTTAAGGGACCATTGTATGAATTCACAAGCCATAAAAATGGCTTTAGCACACAAAAATATGAAGATGTGCCTAAACCCACCTGCCACCCTATCGATCCACGGCTTACGCATCCCGTCTCTCTGGTCGGCATAATGCCCGCCCACCTGCCTGCTTATTTTGTCGGTTGACTTAGGCATACGGAGTTCATTCCCAGTATAAGATCAGACCGGACCAGGGGTTGCGGCAGCAGGATCGGTAGCATGTAGAGGGGGACCCGACCGATCCCCAGCTTACGCATCCTACCCCTCTGGCCGACTGAGTGCCCGCACGCTCGTTTCTTGGGTTGACTTAGGCATACGGAGTTCATTCCCAGTCTAAGCATACGGAGTTTATTCCCAGTCTAAGATCGGATCGGACAGAGGTTTATGGCAGCACATGCTGGGCTTAGGCATGTGCTAGTGCTGCATTTTTCTTCGTCGGGGCACGATCGTCGGAGCATCGTTGGAGAACCTGACCGGCGGCATTGGGGTTCCGACGATCAGGGAGGCTGGGGGGTGTGCGTACATGATGTGCGATGGGTGCTGGTACTTGGCCCTTATATTGGCCCCCTATCCCTCAACAAATCTCGAGAACTCACACCCCCTTAAAGAGCATTTGAGATTTTACAGGTTTGCTGCTAGTAGCCATTAAAGTGTCTGAAATGGGGACACTTTTTTCAAATGGTCACAAAATCTTGTACACTTCAAGTTTTTAGCTGAATTCTTTTGCACATGCCAACAAAAATACAAGGATCACGACTACCAAGTTTGGGGCCAAAACTCCTTCTGAAAAAATTGTAAAACATCCCGAACCGTAAAAAGTTTCAAAAATCGTGAAAAATAGAAAACGAGTCGTCTTGCCATGAAACTTCACGTGAAGGATTAAGGGACCATTGTATGAATTCACAAGCCATAAAAATGGCATTAGCACACAGAAATATGAAGATGTGCCTAAACCCACCTGCCACCCTATCGATCCACGACTTACGCATCCCGTCTCTCTGGTCGGCATAATGCCCGCCCGCTTGCCTGCTCATGTTGTCGGTTGGCTTAGGCATACGGAGTTCATTCCCAGTCTAAGATCAGACCAGACCAGGGGTTGTGGCAGCAGGATCGGCAGCATGCAGAGGGGGACCCGGCCGATCCCCAGCTTGCGCATCCTGCCCCTCTGGCCGACTGAGTGCCCGCACGCTCGTTTCTTGGGTTGACTTAGGCATACGGAGTTCATTCCCAGTCTAAGCATACGGAGTTTATTCCCAGTCTAAGATCGAATCGGACAGAGGTTTATGGCAGCACATGCTGGGCTTAGGCATGTGCTAGTGCCGCATTTTTCTTCATCGGGGCACGATCGCCGGAGCATCGTTGGAGAACTTGACCGGTGGCATTGGGGTTCCGGCGATCAGGGGGGCCAGGGGGTGTGCGCACATGATGTGCGATGGGTGCTGGTACCTGGCCCTTATATTGGTCCCCTATCCCTCATCAAACCTTGAAAACTCACACCCCCTTAAAGAGCATTTGAGATTTTACAGGTTTGCTGCCAGTAGCCATTAAAGTGTCTAAAATAGGGACACTTTTTTCAAATGGTCACAAAATCTTGTACACTTCAAGTTTTTAGCTGAATTTTTTTTTGCATGCCAAAAAAAATACAAGGATCATGTCTACTAAGTTTAAGGCCAAAACTCCTTCCAAAAAAATTTTAAAAAATCTGGAACCCAAAAAAGTTTCAAAAATCGTGAAAAATAAAAAACGAGTCGTCTTGCCATGAAACTTCACGTGAAAACTTAAGGGACCATTGTATGAATTTGAAAGCCATTAAAATGGCATTGGCACATAGAAATAAGAAGATGTGCCTAAACCCACCTACCACCCTATGGATGCACGGCTTACGTATCCCGTCTCTCTGCCCGGCGTAGTGCCCGCCTGCCCGCCCGTCCGCTTGTTTCGTCGGTTGGCTTAGGCATACAGAGTTCATTCCCAGTCTAAGATTGGACCAGACCGAGGGTTGCGGCAGTAGGATTGGCAGCACGTAGAGGTCGATCCCCAGCTTGCGCATCCCGCCCCTCTGGCCTGCTGAGAACCCGCACGCTCGTTTTGTGGGTTGACTTAGGCATACAGAGTTCATTCCCAGTCTAAGCATACAGAGTTCATTCCCAGTCTAAGATCGAACTGGACCGAGGGTTGCGGTAGCACATGCTGGGCTCGAGCATTTTTCTTCGTCGGGGCACCATCGTCGGAGCATCGTCGGAGAACCTGACCAGCGGCATTGGGGTTCATGTGATCGGGGGGGCCAGGGGGTGTGCACTCATGATGAGTGATGGGTGCTGGTACCTGGCCCTTATATTGGCCCCCTATCCCTCATCAAACCTCAAGAACTCACACCCCCTTAAAGAGCATTTGAGATTTTACAGGTTTGCCGCCGGTAGCCATTAAAGTGTCTGAAATGGGGACACTTTTTTCAAATAGTCACAAAATCTTGTACACTTCGAGTTTTTAGCTGAATTTTTTTGTGCATGCCAACAAAAATACAAGGATCATGTCTAGCAAGTTTAGGGCCAAAACTCCTTCCGAAAAAATTTTTAAAAATCCCAAACTGCAAAAAGTTTCAAAAATCGTGAAAAAGAGAAAACGAGTCGTCTTGCCATGAAACTTCACGTGAAGGCTTAAGGGACCATTGTATGAATTTACAAGCCATAAAAATGCCGTTGGCACATAGAGATATGAAGATGTGCCTAAACCCACCTACCACCCTATCGATCCACGGCTTGTGCATCCTGTCTCTCTGGTCGGCGTAGTGCCTTCCCGCCCGCCCGCCCGCTTGTTTCATCGGTTGGCTTATTCATACGGAGTTCATTCCCAGTCTAAGATCAGACCGGATCAAGGGTTGCAGTAGTAGGATCGACAGCATACAGAGGGGGACCCGGCCGATCCCCGGCTCGTGCATCTCACCCCACTGGCCGACTGAGTGCTCGCACGCTCCTTTCGTAAGTTGACATGGGCATACGGAGTTCATTCCCAATCTAAGCATACGGAGTTCATTCCCAATCTAGGATTGGACCGGACCAAGGGTTGCGGCAGCACATGCTGGGCTCGGGCATGTGCTAGTGTCCCAATTTTCTTTGCCAGGGCACCATCACCAGAGCATCACCGGAGTACCTAACCGGCGGCATTGGGGTTCCGACGATCGGGGGGGCTGGGGGGTGTGCGCACATGATGTGCGATGGGTGCTGGTACTTGGCCCTTATATTGGCCCCCTATCCCTCATCAAACCTCGGGAACTCACACCCCCTTAAAGAGCATTTTAGATTTTACAGGTTTGCTGCCAGTAGCCATTAAAGTGTTTGAAATGTGGACATTTTTTTCAAATGGTCACAAAATTGTTTTGGGCATGCCAACAAAAATACAAGGATCACGTCTACCAAGTTTGAGGTGAAAACTCCATCTAAAAAAATTTTAAAAAAATCCTGAACCGTAAAAAGTTTTGAAAATCATGAAAAATAGAAAACGAGTCGTCTTGCCATGAAACTTCACGTGAAGGCTTAAGGGACCATTGTATGAATTTACAAGCCATAAAAATGGCATTGGCATGCAAAAATATGAAGATGTGCCTAAACCCACCTACCACCCTATCGATCCACGGCTTGCGCATCCCGTCTCTCTGGCCGGCGTAGTGCCCGCCTGCGCGCCTGCCCTTTCGTTTCGTCGGTTGGCTTAGGCATACGGAGTTCATTCCCAGTCTAAGATCAGACCGGACCGAGGGTTGCGGTAGCAAGATTGATAGCATATAGAGGGGGACCCGACCGATCCCCGACTTGCGTATCCCGCCCCTCTGGCCGGATGAGCGCCCGCACGCTCATTTCATGGGTTGACTTAGGCATACGGAGTTCATTCCCAGTCTAAGGATGCGGAGTTCATTCCCAGTCTAAGATCGGATCAGACCGAGGGTTGCAGCAGCACTTGCTGGGCTCGGGCATGTGCTGGTGCCGCATTTTTCTTCGTTGGGGCACCATCGCCGGAGCATCGTCAGAGAACCTGACAGGCGGCATTGAGGTTCCGGCGATCAGGGGGCCGGGGGGTGTGCGCACATGATGTGCGATGGGTGCTGCTACTTAGCCCGTATAATATCCCCCTATCTCTCATCAAACCTCGAGAAGTCACACCCTCGTAAAGAGCATTTAAGATTTTACAGGTTTGCTGCCAGTAGCCATTAAAGTGTCTAAAATGGAGACAATTTTTTCAAATGGTCACAAAATCTTGTACACTTCGAGTTCATTCCCAGTCTAAGATCGGACCAGAATGAGGGTTGCGACAGCACATGCTGGGCTAGGGCATGTACTGGTGCCGTATTTTTCTTCGCCCTAGCACCATCACCGGAGCATCACCGTAGAACCTGACCGGTGGTATTTAGGTTTCGGCGATCGGGGGGGCCGGAGGGGTGTGCGCACATAATGTGCGATGGGTGCTGGTACTTGGCCCTTATATTGGCCCCCTATCCCTCATCAAACCTCAAGAACTCACACCCCTTTAAAGAGCATTTGACATTTTATAGGTTTGCTGCCAGTAGCCATTAAAGTGTCTGAAATGGGGACATTTTTTTCAAATGGTCACAAAATGTTGTACACTTCGAGTTTTTAGCTGAATTGTTTTGTGCATGCCAACAAAAATACAAGGATCATGTCTAACAAGTTTGGGGCCAAAACCCCTTCCGAAAAAATTTTAAAAAATCCCAAACCGTAAAAAGTTTCGAAAAGCATGAAAAATAAAAAATGAGTCGTCTTCCATGAAACTTCACGTAAAGGCTTAAGGGACCATTGCATGAATTTACAAGCCATAAAAATTTCATTGGCATCCAGAAATATGAAGATGTGCCTAAACCCACCTACCACCCTATCGATCCACGGCTTGCGCATCCCGCCTCTCTGGCTGACGTAGTGCCCGCCCGCCTGCCCACTCGCTCGTTTCGTCGGTTGGCTTAGGCATACGGAGTTCGTTCCCAGTCTATGATCGGATCAGATCAAGGGTTGCAACAGCAGGATCGGCAACACACAGAGGGGGACCCGGCCAATCCCCGACTTACGCATTCTGCCCCTCTGGCCGACTGAGCCCCCGCTCGCTCGTTTCATGCGTTGACTTAGGCATACAAAGTTCATTCCCAGCCTAAGCATACAGAGTTCGTTACCAGTCTAAGATCGGACTGGACCGAGGGTTGCGATAGCACATGCTAGGCTCAGGCATGTGCTGGTGCCGCATTTTTCTTCGTCGGGGCACCATCGTCGGAGCATCGCCGGAGAACTTGACCGGCGGGATTGGGGTTCCGGTGATCGGGGGGGCCGTGGGGGTGTGCGCACATGATGTGTAATGGGTGCTGGTACTTGGCCCTTATATTGGCCCCCTATCCCTCATCAAAGCTCGAGAACTCACACCCCCTTAAAGAGCATTTGAGATTTTACAGGTTTGCTGCCAGTAGCCATTAAAGTGTCTGAAATGGGGACACTTTTTTCAAATGGTCACAAAATCTTGTACACTTCAAATTTTTAGCTGAATTTTTTTGTGCATCCTAACAAAAATACAAGGATCACGTCTACCAAGTTTGGGGTGAAAACTACTTAAGCAAAAATTTTAAAAAATCTCGAACCATAAAAAGTTTTGAAAATCATCAAAAATAGAAAACGAGTTGTCTTGCCATGAAGCTTCACGTGAAGGCTTAAGGGACCATTGTATGAATTTACAAGCCATAAAAATGGTTGGCATGTAGAAATATGAAGATGTACCTAAACCCACCTACCACGCTATCGATCCACGGCTTGCGCATCCCGTCTCTCTGGCCGGTGTAGTGCCCACCCTCCTGCCCGCTCGTTTCGTCGGTTGGCTTAGGCATACGGAGTTCATTCCTAGTCTAAGATCGGACTGGACCAAGGGTTGTGGTAGCAGGATCGGCAACACACAGAGGGGGACCCGACCGATCCCCAGCTTGCGCATCCCACCCTTCTAGCCAGCTGAGCGCCCGCACGCTCGCTTCTAGGGTTGACTTAGGCATATGGAGTTCATTCCCAGTCTAAGCGTATGGAGTTCATTCCCAGTCTAAGATCAAATCGGACCGAGGGTTGCAGCAGCACATGCTGGGCTCGGGCATGTGCTGGTGTTGCATTTTTCTTCGTCGGGGCACCATCGCCGGAGAACCTGACCAGCGGGATTGGGGTTCCGACGATCGGGGGTGCCGAGGGGTGTGCGCACATGATATGCGATGGGTGCTGGTACTTGGTCCTTATATTGGCCCCCTATCTCTCATCAAACTTTGAGAACTCACACCCCTTTAAAGAGCATTTGAGATTTTACAGGTTTGCTACTAGTAGCCATTAAAGTGTCTGAAATGGGGACACTTTTTTCAAATAGTCACAAAATCTTGTACACTTCGAGTTTTTACCTGAATTTTTTTGTGCATACCAACAAAAATACAAGGATCACATCTACCAAGTTTGGGTGAAAACACCTTCTAAAAAAATTAAAAAAAATCCCGAACCGTAAAAAGTTTCAAAAATCGTGAAAAATAGAAAACGAGTCATCTTGCCAAGAAACTTCACGTGAAGGCTTAAGGGACCATTGTATGAATTTACAAGCCATAAAAATGGCATTGGCTCGTAAAAAAAAGAAGATGTGCCTAAACCACCTACCACCCTATCGATCCACGACTTGTGCATCCAGTCTATTTGGCCAGCGTAGTGCCCGCCCGCCCACTTGCTCGTTTCGTCGGTTGGCTTAGGCATACGAAGTTCATTCCCAATCTAAGATCAGACCAGACCGAGGGTTACGGTAGCAAGATCGGTAGCACGCAAAAGGGGACCCGACCGATCCCCGGCTTGCGCATCCCACCCCTCTGGTCGGCTGAGTGCCCGCACGCTCATTTTGTGGGTTGACTTAGGCTTACGGAGTTCATTCCCAGTCTAAGCATACGGAGTTCATTCTCAGTCCAAGATCAGACCAGACTGAGGGTTGTGGCAGCACATGCTGGGCTCGGGCATGCGCTGGTGCCGTATTTTTCTTCACCGGGGCACATCGTCAGAGAACCTGACCGACGCCATTGGGGTTCCGACGATGGGGGGTGCTGGGTGGGGGTGTTCGCACATGGTGTGCGCACATGACCGACGCCATTGGGGTTCAAGCATGTGCTGGTGTCGCATTTTTCTTTGTCAGGGCACCATCATTGGAGCATCGTCGGAGAACCTGATCGGTGGCATTAGGGTTTCGATGATCGGGGGGACCGGGGGAGATGTGCGCACATGATGTGCGATGGGTGCTAGTACTTGGCCCTTATATTGGCCTCCTATCCCTCATCAAACCTCAAGAACTCGCACTCCCTTAAAGAGCATTTGAGATTTTACAGGTTTCCTGCCAGTAGCCATTACAGTGTCTGAAATGGGGACACTTTTTTCAAATGGTCACAAAATCTTGTACACTTCGAGTTTTTACCTGAATTTTTTTGTGTATGCCAATAAAAATACAAGGATCACGTGTACCAAGTTTGGGGCCAAAACTCCTTTCAAAAAAATTTTAATAAATCCCAAACCGTAAAAAGTTTCAAAAATCATAAAAAATGGAAAATGAGTCGTCTTGCCATAAATATGAAAATGTGCCTAAATCCACCTAACACCCTATCGATCCACGGCTTGCGCATTCTGCGTTTCTGGCCGGCGTAGTGCCCGCTCGCCTGCCCGCTCGTTTCATCGGTTGGCTTAGCATACGAAAATCATTCCCAGTCTAACATCAGACCAGAATGAAAGTTGTGACAGTAGGATCGGCAGCACGCAGAGGGGCACTCGACCGATCCCCGACTTGCGCATCCCGCCCCTCTGGCCGACTGAGCGCCCGCACGCTCGTTTCGTGGGTTGACTTAGGCATACGGAGTTCATTCCCAGTCTAAGATCAGACTGAACCGAGGGTTACGGCAGCACATGCTGGGCTCAGGCATGTGCTGGTGTCGCATTTTTCTTCGTCAGGGCACCATCATCGGAGCATCGTTGGAGAACCTGACCGGTGGCATTGAGGTTCCGATGATCGGGGGCGCCGGGGGGGATGTGCGCACATGATGTGCGATGGGTGCTGGTACTTGGCCCTTATATTGGCCCCCTATCCCTCATCAAACCTCAAGAACTCGCATCCCCTTAAAGAGCATTTAAGATTTTACAGGTTCGTTGCCAGTAGCCATTAAAGTGTCTGAAATGGGGACACTTTTTTCAAATGGTCACAAAATCTTGTACAGTTCGAGTTTTTAGCTAAATTTTTTTATGCATGCCAACAAAAATACAAGGGTCATGTCTACCAAGTTTGGGCCAAAACTCCCTCTGAAAAAATTTTAAAAAATCTCGAACTGTAAAAAGTTTCAAAAATCATGAAAAATAGAAAACAAGTCGTCTTGCCATGAAACTTCACGTGAAGGCTTAAGGGACCATTGTATGAATTTACAAGCCATAAAAATGGCATTGGCATGCAGAAATATGAAGATGTGCCTAAACCCACCTACCGCCCTATTGATCCACGACTTGCACATCCCATCTCTCTGGCCAACGTAGTGCCCGCCCGCCCACCCGCACGCTAGTTTCATCAGTTGGCTTAGTGATACGAAGTTCATTCCCAGTCTAAGATCAGACCAGACTGAGGGTTACGGTAGCAAGATTGGCAGCACGTAGAGAGGGACCCAGTCGATCCCCAGCTTGCGAAATCCCACCCCTCTGGCCGGCTGAGTACTCGCATGCTGGGCTCGGGCATGTGCTGGTGCCGTATTTTTCTTTGTCAAGGCACCATCGTCGGAGCATCGTCGGAGAACCTGACCGGTGGCATTGGGGTTCCGATGATCGGGGGGCTGGGGGGATGTGCGCACATGATGTGCGATGGGTGCTGGTACTTGGCCCTTATATTGGCCCCCTATCCCTCATCAAACCTCGAGAACTCACACCCCCTTAAAGAGCATTTGAGATTTTACAGGTTTGCTGCCAGTAGCCATTAAAGTGTCTGAAATGGGGACACTTTTTTCAAATGGTCACAAAATCTTGTACACTTCGGGTTTTTAGCTGAATTTTTTTATGGCTACCAACAAAAATACAAGGATCACGTCTACCAAGTTTGGGTGGAAACTCCTTCTGAAAAAAAAATCCCGAACCGTAAAAAGTTTCAAAAATCGTAAAAAATAAAAAATGAGTTGTCTTGCCAAGAAACTTCACGTGAAGGCTTAAGGGACTATTGTATGAATTCACAAGCCATAAAAATGGCATTGGCATGCAAAAATATGAAGATGTGCCTAAACCCACCTACCAAGCTATCGATCCACGGCTTGCGCATCCAGTCTCTTTGGCCAGCGTAGTGCCCGCCCGCCCGCTCGCTCGTTTCATCTGTTGGCTTAGGCATACGGAGTTCATTCCCAATCTAAGATCGGACCAGACTGAGGGTTATGGCAGCAAGATCGGTAGCACATAAAGGGGGACTCGACCGATCCCCGGCTTGCGCATCCCACCCCTCTGGCCGGCTGAGTGCCCGCTCGCTCATTTTGTGGGTTGACTTAGGCATACGGAGTTCATTCCCAGTCTAAGCATACAAAGTTCATTCTCAGTCTAAGATCAGACCGAACTAAGGGTTGCGGCAGCACATGCTGGGCTCGGGCATGTGCTGGTGCCACATTTTTCTTCACCGGGGCACCATCACCGGAGCATCGCCGGAGAACCTGACAGACGGCATTGGGGTTTCGGCGATCGGGGGTGCCGGGTGGGGGTGTGCTCACATGATGTGCAATGGGTGCTGGTACTTGGCCCTTATATTGGCACCCTATCCCTCAACAAACCTCGAGAACTCACACCCCCTTAAAGAGCATTTGAGATTTTACAGGTTTGCTGCCAGTAGCCATTAAAGTGTCTGAAATGGGGACACTTTTTTCAAAAGGTCACAAAATCTTGTACACTTTGAGTTTTTAGCTGAAGATTTTTGTGCAAGCCAACAAAAATACAAGGATCACGTCTACCAAGTTTGGGACCAAAACTCCTTCTGAAAAAATTTTAAAAAATCCCGAACCGTAACAAGCTTCAAAAATCATGAAAAATAGAAAACGAGTCGTCTTGCCATGAAACTTCACGTGAAGGCTTAAGGGACCATTGTATGAATTTACAAGCCATAAAAATGGCATTGGCACACAGAAATATGAAGATGTACCTCAATCCACTTACCACCCTATCGATCCACGGCTTGCGGATCCCGTCGCTCTGGCCGACGTAGTGCCTGCCCACCCGCCTGCTAGTTTCATCGGTTGGCTTAGGCATACGGAGTTGATTCCCAGTCTAAGATCAAATCGAATTGAGGGTTGCAGTAGCAGGATGACAGCATGTAGAGGGGGACCCGATCGATCCCCGATTTGTGCATCCCGCCCCTCTGGCCGATTGAGCGCCCGTACGCTCGTTTCGTGGGTTGACTTAGGCATACGGAGTTCATTCCCAGTCTAAGCATACGGAGTTCATTCCCAATCTAAGATCGGACCGGACCGAGGGTTGCGGTAGCACATGCTGGGCTCGGGCATGTGCTGGTGCCACATTTTTCTTCATCGGGGCACCATCGTCGAAGAACTTGACCGGTGGCATTGGGGTTTCGGTGATCGGGGGGTCGGGGGGTGTGCGCACATGATGTGCGATGGGTGCTGGTACTTGGCCCTTATATTGGCCCCCTATCCCTCATCAAACCTCAAGAACTCACACCCCCTTAAAGAGCATTTGAGATTTTACAGGTTTGCTGCCAATAGCCATTAAAGTGTCTGAAATGGGGACACTTTTTTCAAATGGTCACAAAATCTTGTACACTTCGAGTTTTTAGCTAAATTTGTTTGTGCATGCCAACAAAAATACAAGGATCACATCTACCAAGTTTGGGTCCAAAACTCCTTTCGAAAAAATTTTAAAAAATCTCGAATCGTAAAAAGTTTCAAAAATGTTGAAAAATAGAAAACAAGTCATCTTGCCATGAAACTTCACGTGAAGGCTTAAGGGACCATAGTATGAATTTACAAGCCATAAAAATGGCATTGGCATGCAGAAATATGAAGATGTGCCTAAACCCACCTACCACCCTATCAATCCAAGGCTTGCGCATCTCGTCTCTCTGGCCGGCATAGTGCCCGCCAGCCCGCCCGCTCGTTTCGTCGGTTGGCTTAGGCATACGGAGTTCATTCCCAGTCTAAGATTGGACTGGACCAAGGGCTACGGTAGCACACAAAGGGGGACCAGGCTGATCCCTGGCTTGCGCATCCTGTCCCTCTAGCCGACAGAGTGGCCGCACGCTCGATTTGTGGGGTGACTTAGGCATACGGATTTCATTCCCAGTCTAAGCATATGGAGTTCATTCCCAGTCTAAGATTGGACCGGACCGAGGGTTGTGGTAGCACATGTTAGGCCCGGGCATGTGCTGGTGCCGCATTTTTCTTCCCCGGAGAACCTGATCGACGACATTGGGGTTCCAGCGATCGGGGGGGCCAGGGGGTGTTCGCACATGATGTGCGATGGGTGCCCATACTTGGCCCTTATATTGGCCCCCTATCCCTCATCAAACCTTGAGAACTCACACCCCCTTAAAGAGCATTTGAGATTTTACAGGTTTGCTGCCAGTAGCCATTAAAGTGTCTGAAATGGGGACACTTTTTTCAAATGGTCACAAAATCTTGTACACTTCGAGTTTTTAGCTGAATTTTTTTATGCATGCCAACAAGAAAACAAGGATCACGTCTACCAAGTTTGGGCCAAAACTCCTTTTGAAAAAATTTTAAAAAATCTCGAACCGCAAAAAGTTTCCAAAATCGTGAAAAATAGAAAACAAGTCGTCTTGCCATGAAACTTCACGTGAAGGCTTAAGGGACCATTGTATGAATTTACAAGCCATAAAAATGGCATTGGCATGTAGAAATATGAAGATATGCCTTAACCCACCTACCACCCTATCGATCCATGGCTTACGCATCCCATCTCTCTGGCCGGCGTAGTGCCCGACCGCCTGCTCGTGTGCTAGTTTCAACGGTTGGCTTAGCCATACGAAGTTCATTCCCAGTCTAAGATCGGACCAGACTGAGGGTTGCGATAGCAGGATTGGCAGCACGCAGAGGGGGACCCAGCCGATCCCCGGCTTGCGAAATCCCACCTCTCTGGTCGGCTGAGCACCAGCACGCTTGTTTCATGGGTTGATTTAGGCATACGGAGTTCATTCCCAATCTAAGCATACGGAGTTCATTCCTAGTCTGAGATCGGACTGGACCGAGGGTTGCGGCAGCAAATGCTGGGCTCGGGCATGTGCTGGTGCTGCATTTTTCTTCGTCGGGGCACCATCATCGGAGCATCACCGTTAAACCTGACCAGCGGCATTGGGGTTCCGGCGATCGGGGGGCCGGGGGGGTGTACGCACATGATGTGCGATGGCTGTTGGTACTTGGCCCTTATATTGGCTCCCTATCCCTCATCAAACCTCGAGAACTCACACCCCCTTAAAAAGCATTTGAGATTTTACACATTTGCTGCCAGTAGCCATTAAAGGTTCTGAAATGGGGACACTTTTTTCAAATGGTCACAAAATCTTGTACACTTCGAGTTTTTAGCTGAATTTTTTGTGCAAGCCAACAAAATTACAAGGATCACGTCTACCAAGTTTGGGGCGAAAACGTCTTCCAAAGAAATCTTAAAAAATCCTGAACTGCAAAAAATTTAAAAAATCATGAAAAATATAAAACGAGTCATCTTGCCATGAAACTTCAAGTGAAGGCTTAAGGGACCATTGTATGAATTTACAAGCCATAAAAATGGCATTGGCACATAGAAATATGAAGATGTGCCTAAACCCAGCTACCACCCTATCGATTCACGGCTTGCGCATCCCGTCTCTCTGGCCAGCGTAGTGCCCGCCCGCCAGCTCGTTTCGTTGGTTGGATTAGGCATACGGAGTTCATTCCCAATCTAAGATCGGACCAGACCAAGGGTTGTGGCAGCAGGATCAGCATAATGCAGCGGGGGTCTCGGCCGGTCCTCGGCTTACGCATCCCGCCCTTTGGCCGGCTGAGCGCCCACACGCTCATTGCATGGGTTGACTTAGGCATACGGAGTTCATTCCCAATCTAAGCATATGGAGTTCATTCCCAGTCTATGATCGGATTGGACCGAGGGTAGCAGTAGCACATGCTGGGGTCAGGCATGTGTTGGTGCCGCATTTTTCTTTGTCGGGGCACCATCACCGGAGCATCGCCAGAGAACCTGACCGGCGGTATTGGGGTTCCGACGATCTGGGGGCCGGGGGTGTGCACACATGATGTGCGATTGGTGCTGGTACTTGGCCCTTATATTGGGCCCCTATCCCTCATCAAACCTTGAGAACTCACACCTCCTTAAAGAGCATTTGAGATTTTACAGGTTTGCTGACAGTAGCAATTAAAGTGTTTGAAATGGGGACACTTTTTTCAAATGGTCACAAAATCTTGTACACTTTGAGTTTTTAGCTGAATTTTTTTGTTCATGCCAACAAAATACAAAGATCACGTCTATGAAGTTTGGGTCTAAAACTCCTTCTGAAAAAATTTTAAGAAATCCTGAACCGTAAAAAGTTTCAAAAATCGTAAAAAATAGAAAACGAGTCATCTCGCCATGATACTTCACGTGAAGGCTTAAGGGACCATTGTATGAATTTACAAGCCATAAAAATGGCATTGGCACGTAGAAATATGAAGATGTGCCTAAACCCAGCTACCACCCTATCAATCCACGGCTTGCGCATCCCGTCTCTTAGGCCGGCGTAGTGCCCACCCGCCCGCCCGCCCGCTCTTTTCGTCGGTTGGCTTAGGCATACGGAGTTCATTCCCAGTGTAAGATCAGATCAGACCAAGGGTTGTGGCAGCACATGCTGGGCTCGGGCATGTGCTGGTTCCATATTTTTCTTCACCGAGGCACCATTGTCGGAGAATCGTCGGAGAACCTAACCGGCGGCATTAGGGTTCCGACGATCGAGGGAGCCGGGGGCGTGCACACATGATGTGCATTGGGTGCTGGTATTTGGCCCTTATATTGGCCCCCTATCCCTCATCAAACCTTGAGAACTCACACCCCCTTAAAGTGCATTTGAGATTTTACAGGTTTGCTGCCAGTAGCCATTAAAGTGTCTGAAATGGGGACACTTTTTTCAAAAGGTCACAAAATCTTGTACAGTTTGATTTTTTAGCTGAGTTTTTTTGTGCATGCCAACAAAAATACAAGGATCACGCCTACCAAGTTTGGGGCAAAAAATCCTTCCGAAAAAATTTAAAAAAATCTCGAACCGCAAAAAGTTTTGAAAATCCTGAAAAATAAAAAACGAGTCATCTTCCCATGAAATTTCACGTGAAGGCTGAAGGGACCATTGTATGAATTTACAAGCCATAAAAATGGCATTGGCATGCAGAAATATGAAGATGTGCCTAAACCCACCTACCACCCTATCGATCCACTGCTTACGCATCCCTTCTCTCTGGCCGGCCCAGTGCCCGCCCGCCCGCCCACCCGCTCATTTCGTCGATTGGCTTAGGCATAGGGAGTTCATTCCCAGTCTAAGATTGGACCGGACTGAGGGTTGCGGCAGCATGATCCGCAGCACGCAGAGGGGGACCCGACCGATCCCCAGCTTGCACATCTCGCCCCTCTGGCCGGCTGAGCGCCCGCACGATCATTTCGTCGGTTGACTTAGGCATACGGAGTTCATTCCCAGTCTAAGCATACGGAGTTCATTCCCAGTCTAAGATCGACTAGATCGATGGTTGCGACAGACATGCTGGGCTCAGGCATGTGCTAGTGCCACTTTTTTCTTCACCGGGGCACAATCATCGGAGCATCATCGGAGAACCTGACCGACGGCATTGGGGTGGCCGGAGGGGGGTGTGCGCACATGATGTGCGATGGGTGCTGGTACTTGGCCCTTATATTGGCCCCCTATCCCTCATTAAACCTTGAGAACTCACACTCTCTTAAAGAGCATTTGAGATTTTACAGGTTTGCTGCCAGTAGCCATTAAAGTGTCTGAAATGGGGACACTTTTTTCAAATGGTCACAAAATCTTGTACACTTCGAGTTTTTAGCTGAATTTTTTTGTGCATGCCAAAAAAAGTAAAAGGATTATGTCTACCAAGTTTGGGGCCAAAACTCCTTCTGAAAAAATTTTAAAAAATCCCGAAACGTAAAAAGTTTCAAAAATCATGAAAAATAGAAAACGAGTTGTATTGCCGTGAAACTTCACGTAAAGGCTTAAGGGACCATTGTATGAATTTAGAAGCCAAAAAAATGGCATTGGCATGCAGAAATATGAAGATGTGCCTAAACCCACTTACCACCCTATTGATCCATGGCTTGCGCATCCCGTCTCTCTGGCCGGCGTAGTGCCCGCCGGTCGTCCCCCCGTTCGTTTCGTCGGTTGGCTTAGGCTTACGGAGTTCATCCCCAGTCTAAGATGGGATCGGACCGAGGGTTACCGCAGCAAGATTGGTAGCACGCAGCGGGGGACCCAACGGATCCCCTATTTGCGCATCCCGCCCTTCTTGCAGATGACATTGGTGTTACGGCGATCGGGGGGGCCGGGGGGTGTGCGCCCATGATGTGCGATGGGTGTTGGTACTTGGCCCTTATATTGGCCCCCAATCCCTCATCAAATCTCGAGAACTCACACCCCCTTAAAGAGCATTTGAGATTTTACAGGTTTACTGCCAGTAGCCATTAAAGTGTCTGAAATGGGGAAACTTTTTTCAAGTGGACACAAAATCTTGTACACTTCGAGTTTTTAGCTGAATTTTTTTATGCATGCCAAAAAAAATACAAGGATCACGTCTACCAAGTTTGGGGCCAAAGAGTTTTGAAAATCATGAAAAATAGAAGTTACCTGCCCGTCCGCCCGCCCGCATTTCATCGGTTGGCTTAGGCATACGGAGTTCATTCCTAGTCTAAGATCGGACCGGACCGAGGGCTGCAGCAGCAGGATTCACAGCACGTAGAGGGGAACCCGACCGATCCCGATTTGTGCATCCCGCCCCTCTGGCCGGCTGAGCGCCCGCACGCTTTTTCATTGGTTGACTTAGGCATACAGAGTTCATTCCCAGTCTAAGCATACGGAGTTCATTCCCAATCTAAGATCGGATCAGATCGAGGGTTGCGGCAGCACATGCTGGGCTCGGGCATATGCTGGTGCCATATTTTTCTTCGTCGAGGCACCATCATCGGAGAACCTGACCGACGGCATTGGGGTTCTGGTGATCGGGGGGGCCGGGGGGTGTGCGCACATGATGTGCGATGGGTGCTGGTACTTGGCCCTTATATTGGCCCCCTATCCCTCATCAAACCTTGAGAACTCACACCCCCTTAAAGAGCATTTGAGATTTTACAGGTTTGCTGCCAGTAACCATTAAAGTGTCTGAAATGGGGACACTTTTTTCAACTTGTCACAAAATCTTGTACACTTCGAGTTTTTAGCTAAATTTATTTGTTCATAACAACAAAAATACAAGGATCACATCTACCAAGTTTGGGGCCAATACTCCTTCGAAAAAAATTTTAAAAAATCCCGAACCTTAAAAAGTTTCAAAAATCGTGAAAAATAGAAAACGAGTCGTCTTGCCATGAAATTTCACGTGAAGGCTTAAGGGACCATTGTATGAATTTACAAGCCATAAAAATGGCATTGGCACTCAGAAATATGAAGATGTGCCTAAACCCACCTACCACCCTATCGATCCACGGCTTGCGCATCCCGTCTCTCTGGCCGACGTAGTGCCCGCTCGCCCTCCCGCCCCGCTCGTTTTGTCGGTTGGCTTAGGCATACGAAGTTCATTCCCAGTCTAAGATCAGACCGGACTGAGGGTTACGATAGCAAGATCGGCAGCACGCAGAGGGGGACCCAGCCGATCCCCCCTTGCACATCCCGCCCCTCTGACCGACGACATTGGGGTTACGGTGATCGAGGGGGCCGGGGGGTGTGCGCAAATGATGTGCGTTGGGTGCTGGTACTTGGCCCTTATATTGGCCCCCTATCCCTCATCAAACCTCGTGAACTCATACCCCTTAAAGAGCATTTGAGATTTTACAGGTTTGCTGCCAGTAGCCATTAAAGTGTCTGAAATGGGGACACTTTTTTCAAGTGGACACAAAATCTTGTACACTTCAAGTTTTTAGCTGAATATTTTTTTGCATGCCAACAAAAATACAAGGATCACGTCTACCAAGTTTGAGGCCAAAAATCCTTCTAAAAAAATTTTAAAAAATCTCGAACCGTAAAAAGTTTTGAAAATCATGAAAAATAGAAAACGAGTCGTCTTGTGCTAAAACTTCACGTGAAGGCTTAAGGGACCATTGTATGAATTTACAAGCCATAAAAATGGCATTGGCATGCAGAGATATGAAGATGTGCCTAAACCCACCTACCACCCTATCGATCCATGGCTTGCGCATCCCGTCCCTCTGGCCGACGTAGTGGCCGTTCGCCCGCCCGCCCGCTCGTTTCGTCGGTTGGCTTAGGCATACGGAGTTCATTCCCTCTCTAAGATCATACTGGACCGAGGGTTGCGGTAGCAGGATCGGCAGCACGCAGAGGGGGCCCCGATCGATCCCCGGCTTGCGCATCCCGCCCCTCTGGCCGGCTGAGTGCCCGCACGCTCGTTTCGTGGGTTGACTTAGGCATACGGAGTTCATTCCCAGTCTAAGCATATAGAGTTCATTCCCAATCTAAGATCGGATTGGATCGAGGGTTGCGGCAGCACATTCTGGGCTCGGGCACGTGCTGGTGCCATATTTTTCTTCGCTGGGGCAGCATCGCCGGAGAATCTGACCGACGGCATTGGGGTTCCGATGATCGGTGGGGTCGAGGGCGGGTGTGCGCACATGATGTGCGATGGGTGCTGGTACTTGGCCCTTATATTGGCCCCCTATCCCTCACCAAACCACAAGAACTCACACCCCTTTAAAAAGCATGTGAGATTGTATGAACGTGAAAAATCGTGAAAAATAGAAAACGAGTCATCTTGCCATGAAACTTCATGTGATGGCTTAAGGGACCATTGTATGAACTTACAAGCCATAAAAATGGCATTGGCACATAGAAATATGAAGATGTGCCTAAACCCACCTATCACCCTATTGATCCATGGATTGCGCATCCCGTCTCTCTGGCCGACGTAGTGCCCGCCCGCCCGCCCGCCCGCTCGTTTCGTCGGTTGGCTTAGGCATACGGAGTTCATTCCTAGTCTAAGATCGGACCGGATTGAGGGTTGTGGTAGCAGGATCGGTAGCACATAGAGGGTGACCCGGTCGATCCCCAGCTTGCACATCCCGTCCCTCTGGCCGACTGAGCGCCCGCACACTCGTTTCATGGGTTGACTTAGGCATACGGAGTTCATTCCCAGTCTAAGCATACGGAGTTCATTCCCAGTCTAAGATCAGACCCGATCGAGGGTTGCGACAGCAAATGCTGGGCTCGGGCATGTGCTGGTGCCGTATTTTTCCTCACCGGGGCACCATCGCCGGAGCATCGCCAGAGAACTTGACCGGCAGCAATGGGGTTTTGATGATCGGGGGGTGTGTGCACACATGATTTGTGATGGGTGCTGTTACTTGGCCCTTATATTGGCCTCTTATCCCTCATCAAACCTCGAGAACTCACACCCCCTTAAAGAGCATTTGTGATTTTACAGGTTTGCTGCCAGTAGCCATTATAGTGTCTGAAATGGGGACACTTTTTTCAAATGGTCACAAAATTTTGTACACTTCGAGTTTTTAGCTGAATTTTTTTGTTCATACCAAAAAAAAAATACAAGGATCACGTCTAAAAAGTTTGGGGCCAAAAATCCTTTCGAAAAAATGTTAAAAAATCCTAAACCGACAAAAGTTTTGAAAATTGTGAAAAATAGAAAACGAGTCGTCTTGCCATGAAACTTCACGTGAAGGCTTAAGGGACCATTGTATCAATTTACAAGCCATAAAAATGGTATTGGCACGTAGAAATATGAAGATGTGCCTAAACCCACCTACCATCCTATCGATCCATGGCTTGCGCATCCCGTCTCTCTGGAGGGCATAATGCCCGCCCGCCCGCCCGCTCGTTTCGTCGGTTGGCTTAGGCATATGGAGTTCATTCCTAGTCTAAAATTGGACCGGACCGAGGGTTGCGATAACAGGATCGGCAGCATGCAGAGGGGGACCCGATCGATCCCCAGCTTACGCATCCTACCCCTCTGGCCGGCTGAGCGCCCGCACGTTCGTTTCATGGGTTGACTTAGGCATACGGAGTTCATTCCTAGTTTAAGCATATAGAGTTCATTCCCAGTCTAAGATCAGACCGGACCGAGGGATGCGACAGCGCATGCTAGGCTCGGGCATGTGCTGGTATCATATTTTTCTTCGTCGGAGCATCGTCGGATAACATAACCGGCAGCATTGGGGTTCCGATGATCAGGGGGCCCGGGGGTGTGCGCACACGCTGTGCGATGGGTTCTGGTACTTGGCCCTTATATTGGCCCCTTATCCCTCATCAAACCTCGAGAACTCACACCCCTTAAAGAGCATTTGAGATTTTACAGGTTTGTTGCCAGTAGCCATTAAAGTGTCTGAAATGGGGACACTTTTTTCAAATGATCACAAAATCTTGTACACTTCGAGTTTTTAGCTGAATTGTTTTGTTCATGCCAACAAAAATACAAGGATCACGTCTACCAAGTTTGGGGCCAAAACTCCTTCCGAAAAAATTTTAAAAAATCTCGAATCGCAAAAAGTTTTAAAAATCGAGAAAAATAGAAAATGATTCGTCTTGCCATGAAACTTCACGTGAAGGCTTAAGGGACCATTGTATGAATTTACAAACCATAAAAATGGCATTGGCACATAGAAATATGAAGATGTGCCTAAACCCACCTACCACCCTATCGATCCTCGGCTTGCGCATCCCGTCTCTCTCGCCGACGTAGTGTTGGCCCTCCCGCCCGTTCATTTTGTCAGTTGGCTTAGGCATACAGAGTTCATTCCCAGTCTAAGATCGAACCGAACTGAGGGTTGTAGTAGCAGGATCAACAGCATGCAGAGGGGGACCCGATCGATCCCCGGCTTACCATCCTACGCCTCTGGCCGGTTGAGCGCCCGCACGCTCGTTTTGTGGGTTGACTAAGGCATACGGAGTTCATTCCCAGTCTAAGATCGGACCGGATCGAGGGTTGCGACAGCACATGCTAGGCTAGGGATGTGCTGGTGCCGCATTTTTCTTCACCGGGGCACCATTATCGGAGCATCGTCGGAGAACCTGACCGACGACATTGGGGTTCCGGTGATCGGGGGGCCGGGGGGTGTGCGTACATGATGTGCGATGGGTGCTGGTACTTTGCCCTTATATTGGCCCCCTATCCCTCATCAAACCTTGAGAACTCACACCCCCTTAAAGAGCATTTGAGATTTTACAGGTTTGCCGCCAGTACCCATTAAAGTGTCTAAAATGGGGACATTTTTTGCAAATGATCACAAAATCTTGTTCACTTCGAGTTTTTAGCTGAATATTTTTGAGCATGCCAACAAAAATACAAGGATCACGTCTACCAAGTTTGGGGACAAAACTCTTTTCAAAAAATTTTTAAAAAATCCCAACCGTAAAAAGTTTTGAAAATTGTGAAAAATCAAAAACGAGTCGTCTTGCCATAAAACTTAATGTGAAGGCTTAAGAGACCATTGTATGAATTTACAAGCCATAAAAAAGGCATTGGCACGTAGAAATATGAAGATGTGCCTAAACCCACCTACCACCCTATCGATCCAAGGCTTGCGCATCCCGTCTCTCTGGCCGGTGTAGTGCCTGCCCGCCAGCCCGCCCGCTCGTTTCGTTGGTTGCCTTAGGCATACGGAGTTCATTCCTAGTCTAAGATCAGACCCGACTGAGTGTTGTGGTAGCAGGGTCAGCTGCACGTATCCTGCCCCTCTGGCCGGCTGAGCACCCGCACGCTCGTTTCATGGGTTGACTTAGGCATACGGATTTCATTCCCAGTCTAAGCATACAGAGTTCATTCCCAATCTAAGATCGGACAGGACCAAGGGTCGCGGCAGCACATGCCGGGCTCGGGCATGTGCTGGTGTCACACTTTTCTTCACCGGGGCACCATCACCGGAGCATCGCTGGAGAACCTGATCGGCGGTAGTGGAGTTCCGACGATCGGGGGGGCGGGGTGGGGGGTGTGCACCCATGATGTGTGATGGGTGCTGGTACTTGGCCCTTATATTGGCCTCCTATCCCTCATCGAACATCGAGAACTCACACCCCCTTAGAGAGCATTTAAGATTTTACAGGTTTGCTGCCAGTAGCCATTAAAGTGTCTGAAATGGGGACACTTTTTTCAAATGGTCACAAAATCTTGTACACTTCGAGTTTTTAGCTGAATTTTTTTGTGCATGCCAACAAAATTACAAGGATCACGTCTACCAGGTTTGGGGCCAAAACTTCTTCCGAAAAAATTTTAAAAAATCTAGAATCGCAGAAAGTTTTGAAAATCGTGAAAAACAGAAAACGAGTCGTCTTGCCATGAAACTTCATGTGAAGGCTTAAGGGACCATTGTATGAATTTACAAGCCATAAAAATGGCATTGGCACATAGAAATATGAAGATGTGCCTAAACCCACCTTCCGCCTTATCGATCCACAGCTTGCGCATCTCGTATCTCTAGCCGACGTAGTACCCGCCTGCTCGCCCGCCCGCTCGTTTCATCGGTTGGCAGAGGCATACGGAGTTCATTCCCAATCTAAGATCAAACCGAACTGAGGGTTGCGGCAGTAGGATCGATAGGACGCAGAGGGGGACCCGATCGATCCCAGGCTTGCGCATCCTGCCCCTCTGGCCGGTTGAGCGCCCGTACGCTCATTTCGTAGATTGACTTAGGCATATTGAGTTCATTCGCATTCTAAGATCGGATCGGACCGAGGGTTCCGATGGCACATGCCAGGCTCGGGCATGTGGTGGTGCCGTATTTTTCTTCGTCGGGGCACCAACGCCGGAGCACCGTCGGAGAACCTGACCGGCGACATTGGGGTTCCGACGATCAGGGGGTCGGGGGGGTTTGTGCACATGATATGTGATGGGTGCTGGTACTTGGCCCTTATATTGGCCCCCGATCCCTCATCAAACCTCGAGAACTCACACGCCCTTAAAGAGCATTTGAGATTTTACAGGTTTGCTGCCAGTAGCCATTAAAGTGTCTGAAATGGGGACACTTTTTTCAAATGGTCGCAAAATCTTGCACACTTCGAGTTTTTAGCTGAATTGTTTTGTGCATGCCAACAAAAATACAAGGATCATGTCTACCAAGTTTCAGGGCCAAAAATCCTTCCAAAAAAATTTTAAAAAATCCCGAACCGTAAAAAGTTTTGAAAATCATGAAAAATAGAAAACGAGTCGTCTCGCCATGAAACTTCACGTGAAGGCTTAAGGGACCATTGTATGAATTTACAAGCCATAAAAATGGCATTGGCACATAGAAATATGAAGATGTGCCTAAACCCACCTACCAGCCTATTGATCGATGACTTACGCGTCCCGTCTCTCTGGCCGACGTAGTGCCCGCCCGCCCGCCCGCCTGCTCGTTTCGTCGGTTGGCTTAGGTATACAGAGTTCATTTCCAGTCTCAGATCAGATCGGACCGAGGGTTACAGCAGTAGGATCAACAGCACGCAGAGAGAGACCCGATCGATCCCCGGCTTGCGCATCCTGCCCCTCTGGCGGGCTGAGCGCCCGCACGCTCATTTCGTGGGTTGACTTAGGCATATGGAGTTCACTCCCAGTCTAAGCATACAGAGTTCATTCCCAGTCTAAGATCAGACCGGATCGAGGGTTGCGGCAGCACATGCTAGGCTCAGGCATGTGCTGGTGCCGCATTTTTCTTCGTCGGGGCACCATCGTCGGAGAACCTGACAGGCGGCATTGGGGTTCGGACGATCGGGGGGGCCAGGGGGGTGTGCGCACATGATGTGCGATGGGTGCTACTACTTGGCCCTTATATTGGTGCCCTATCCCTCATCAAACCTCAAGAAGTCATAGCTCCTTAAAGAGCATTTCAGATTTTACAGGTTTGCTGCCAGTAGCCATTAAAGTGTCTGAAATAGGGACACTTTCTTCAAATGGTCACAAAATCTTGTATACTTTAAGTTTTTAGCTGAATTTTTTTGTGCATGCTAACAAAAATACAGGGATCACGTCTACCAAGTTTGGGGCCAAAACTCCTTTCAAAAAAATTAAAAAAAATCCCGAACCGCAAAAAGTTTCAAAAATCATGAAAAATAGAAAACGAGTCGTCTTGCCATGAAACTTCACGTGAAGGCTTAAGGGACCATTGTATAAATTTATAAGCCATAAAAATGGCACTGGCATGCAGAAATGTGAAGATGTGCCTAAACCCACCTACTACCCTATCGATCCACGGCTTGCGCATCCCGTCTCTCTGGCCGACGTAGTGCCCGTCCGCCCGCCCGCCCGCCCGCTCTTTTCGTCGGTTGGTTTAGGGATACGGAGTTCATTCCCAATCTAAGATCAGACTAGACTGGAGGTTGCAGCAGCAGGATTGGTAGCACGTAAAGGGGGACTCGGCCGATCCTCGGCTTGCGCATCCGGCCCCTCTGGCCGGTTGAGCGCCCGCACGCTCGTTTCGTGGGTTGACTTAGGCATATGGAGTTCATTCCCAGTCTAAGCATACGGAGTTCATTCCCAGTCTAAGCATACGAAGTTCATTCTCAGTCTAAGATCGGACTGGATCGAGGGTTGCGGCAGCACATGCTAGGCTTACGCATGTGCTGGTGCCATATTTTTCTTCGTTGGGGCACCATCGCCGGAGAACCTGACCGACGGCATTGGGGTTCGGACGATCGGGGGGGCCAGGGGGTGTGCGCACATGATGTGCGATGGGTGCTAATACTTGGCCCTTATATTGGCCCCCTATCCCTCATCAAACCTCAAGAACTCACAGCTCCTTAAAGAGCATTTGAGATTTTACAGGTTTGCTGCCAGTAGCCATTAAAGTGTCTGAAAAGGGGACACTTTCTTCAAATGGTCACAAAATCTTGTATACTTCACGTTTTTAGCTGAATTTTTTTGTGCATGCTAACAAAAATACAGGGATCACGTCTACCAAGCTTGGGGCCAAAAACCCTTTCAAAAAAATTAAAAAAATCCCGAACCGTAAAAAGTTTCAAAAATCGTGAAAAATAAAAAACGAGTCGTCTTGCCATGAAACTTCATGTGAAGGCTTAAGGGACCATTGTATAATTTTATAAGCCATAAAAATGGCATTTGCATGCAGAAATGTGAAGATGTGCCTAAACCCACCTACTACCCTATCGATCCATGGCTTGCACGTCCCGTCTCTCTGGTCGACGTAGTGCTCGTCCGCCCGTACGCTCGTTTCGTCGGTGGGTTTAGGCATACGGAGTTCATTCCCAATCTAAGATCGAACTAGACTGGGGGTTACAGCAGCAGGATTGGCAGCACGTAAAGGGGGACCCGGCCCATCCCCGGCTTACGCATCCCGCCCTTCTGGTCGGCTGAGTACCCGTACGCTCGTTTCGTGGGTTGACTTAGGCATATGAAGTTCATTCCCAGTCTAAGCATACGGAGTTCATTCGCAGTCTAAGATTGGACCGGATCGAGGGTTGCGACAGCACTTGCTAGGCTCAGGCATGCGCTGGTGCCGCATTTTTCTTCGTCGGGGCATCATCGTCGGAGAACCTGACCGGCGGCATTGGGGTTCAGACGATCGGGGGGGCCAGGGGGGTGTGCGCACATGATGTGCGATGGGTGCTAGTACTTGGCCCTTATATTGGCCCCCTATCCCTTATCAAACCTCAAGAACTCACAGCTCCTTAAAGAGCATTTGAGATTTTACAGGTTTGCTGCCAGTAGCCATTAAAGTGTCTGAAATGGGGACATTTTCTTCAAATGGTCACAAAATCTTGTATACTTCAAGTTTTACCTGAATTTTTTTGTGCTTGCTAACAAAAATATAGGGATCACGTCTACCAAGTTTGGGGCCAAAACTCCTTTCAAAAAAATTTAAAAAAAATCCTGAACCGCAAAAAGTTTTAAAAATCGTGAAAAATAGAAAACGAGTCGTCTTGCCATGAAACTTCACATGAAGGCTTAAGGGACCATTCTATAAATTTATAAGCCATAAAAATGGCATTGGCATGCAAAAATGTGAAGATGTGCCTAAACCCACCTACTACCCTATCGATCCATGGCTTGCGCGTCCCATCTCTCTGGCCGATGTAGTGCCCGTTTGCCAATCCGCCCGCCCGCTCGTTTCGTCGGTTGGTTTAGGCATACGGAGTTCATTCCGAATCTAAGATCAGACTAGATTGCGGGTTGCAGCAGCAGGATCGGTAGCACGTAAAGGGGTACCCGGCCGATCCCCGGCTTGCGCATCCCGCCCCTCTGGTCGGCTAAGGGCCTGTACGCTCGTTTCGTGGGTTGACTTAGGCATACGGAGTTCACTCCCAGTCTAAGCATACGGAGTTCATTCCCAGTCTAAGATCGGACCGGAACAAGGGTTACGGCAGCTCACGTTGGGCTTGAGCATGTGCTGGTGCAGCATTTTGCTTCATCGGGGCACCATTGCTGGAGCATCACCGGAGAACCTGACCGGCGGCATTGGGGTTCCAACGATCGGGGGGGCCGGATGGGTGTGCGCACATGATCTGCAATGGGTGCTAGTACTTGGCCCTTATATTGGCCCCTATCCCTCATCAAACCTCAAGAACTCACACCCCCTTAAAGAGCATTTGAGATTTTACAGGTTTGCTGCCAGTAGCCATTAAAGTGTCTGAAATGGGGAGACTTTCTTCAAATCCTCACAGAATCTTGTACAGTTCGAGTTTTTAGTTGAATTTTTTTGTGCATGCCAACAAAAATACGAGGATCATGTCTACCAAGCTTGGGGCCAAAACTCCATCCAAAAGAATTTTAAAAAATCCCGAACCATAAAAAGTTTCAAAAATCGTGAAAAATAGAAAAAGAGTCGTCTTTCCATGAAACTTCACGTGAAGGCTTAAGGGACCATTGTATGAATTTACAAGCCATAAAAATGGCATTGGCACATAGAACTATGAAGATGTACCTACACTCACCTACCAACGTATCGATCCACGGCTTGCGCATCTGGCTTCTCTGGTCGACGTAGTGCCCGCCCGCCCGTCCGCTCGTTTCGTCGGTTGGCTTAGGCATACGGAGTTCATTGCCAGTCTAAGATCGAACCAGATTGAGGGCTGTGGCAGCAAGAACGATAGCACACAGAAGGGGACCTGACCGATCCTCGACTTGCGCATCTCGCCCCTCTAGTCGGCGGAGTGCCTGCACGCTAGTTTCATGGGTTGACTTAGGCGTACGGAGTTCATTCCCAGTCTAAGCATACGGAGTTCATTACCAGTCTAAGATCAGACCGGACCGAGGGTTGTGGCAGCATATGCTAGGCTCGGGTATGTGCTGGTGCCGTATTTTTCTTTGCCGAGGCACCATCGTCGGAGCATCACCGGAGAACCTAACCGGCGGCTTTGGGGTTCCAACGATCGGGGGGCCGGGGGGTGTGCGCACATGATGTGCGATGGGTGCTGGTACTTGGCCCCTATATTGGCCCCCTATCCCTCATCAAACCTCGAGAACTCACACCCCCTTAAAGAGCATGTGAGATTTTACAGGTTTGCTGCCAAGTAGCCATTAAAGTGTCTGAAATGGGGACACTTTTTTCAAATGGTCACAAAATCTTGTACACTTCAAGTTTTTAGCTAAATTTTTTTGTACAATCCAAAAAAAATACAAGAATCACATCTACCAAGTTTGGGGCCAAAACTCCTTCCAAAAAAATTTTAAAAAATCTGGAATTGTAAAAAGTTTCAAAAATCTTGAAAAATAGAAAACGAGTCATCTTGCCATCAAACTTCACGTCAAGGCTTAAGGGACCATTGTATGAATTTACAAGCCATAAAAATGGCATTGGCACATAGAAATATGAAGATGTGCCTAAACCCACCTACCACCCTATCGATCTACGGCTTGCGCATCCTGTCTCTCTGGCCGGCGTAGTGCCCGCCCACCCGCCCTCCAGCTCGTTTCGTCAGTTGGCTTAGGTATACGATGTTCAATCCCAGTGTAAGATCAGACCAGACCGAAGGTTGCTGCAGCAGGATCAGCTGTACACAGAGGGGGACCCGACCGATCTCCGGCTTTCGCATCCCGGCCTTTTGGCTGGCTGAGCACTCGCACGCTTGTTTCGTGAGTTGACTTACGAATACGGAGTTCATTCCCAGTCTAAGCATATGGAGTTCATTCCCAATCTAATATCGGATCGGACCGAGGGTTACAGCAGCACATGTTGGGCTCAGCCATGTGCTGGTGCCACATTTTTCTTCACCGGGGCACCATCGCCGGAGAACCTGACCGGCGGCATTGGTGTTTCGGTGATCGGGGGGCCGGGGGGTGTGTGCACATGATGCGCGATGGGTGCTGGTACTTGGCTGTTATATTGGCCCCTTATCCCTCATCAAACCTCGAGAACTCACACCCCTTTAATGGGGAACATTGTATGAATTTACAAGCCATAAAAATGGAATTGGCACGCAAAAATATGAAGATGTGCCTAAACCCACCTGCCACCCTATCGATCCAAGGCTTGCGCATCCCGTCTCTCTGCCCGGCGTAGTGCCCTTCTGCCCCCTCGTTTTGTCTGTTGGCTCAGGCATGCAGAGTTCATTCCCCGTCTAAGATCAGACCAGACCAAGGGTCACGACAGTAGGATAGGCAGCACGTAGAGGGGGACCCGACCGATCCTCGACTTGCGCATCCCAGCCCTCTGGCCGGCTAAGCACCTGCACGCTCGTTCGTGCGTTGACTTAGGCATACGGAGTTCATTCCCAGTCTAAGCATACAAAGTTCATTCCCAGTCTAAGATCAGACCGGATCGAGGGTTACGACAGCATATGCTAGGCCCGGGCATGTGCTGGTGCTACATTTTTCTTCACCGGGGCACCATCGTTGGAGCATCGTCGGAGAACCTAACCGGTAGCATTGGGGTTCTGGCGATCGGGGGTTCGGGGGGGTGTGCGCACATGATGTGCGATGGGTGCTGGTACTTGGCCCTTATATTCGCCCCCTATCCCTCATCAAATCTCGAGAACTCACAACCCCTTAAAGAGCTTTTGAGATTTTACAAGTTTGCTGCCAGTACCCATTAAAGTGTCTGAAATGGGGACATTTTTTTCAAATGGTCACAAAAACTTGTACACTTCGAATTTTTAGCTGAATTTTTTTGTGCAAGCCAACAAAAATACAAGGATCATGTCTACCAAGTTTGGGGCCAAAACTCCTTTCAAAAAAATTTAAAAAAATCTCGAACCTTAAAAAGTTTCAAAAATCATGAAAAATAAAAAACGAGTCGTCTTGCCAAGAAACTTCATGTGAAGGCTTATGGGACCATTGTATGACTTTAGAAGCCATAAAAATGGCATTGACATGATGTGCAATGGGTGATGGTACTTAGCCCTTATTTTGGCCCCCTATCCCTCATCAAACCTGGAGAACCCACACCCCCTTAAAGAGCATTTGAGATTTTACAGGTTTGCTGCCAGTAGCCATTAAAGTGTCTAAAATGGGGACACTTTTTTCAAATGGTCACAAAATCATGTACATTTAGAGTTTTTAGCTAAATTGTTTTGTGCATGCCAATAAAAATACAAGGATCACGTCTACCAAGTTTGGAGCCAAAACTCCTTCCGAAAAAATTTTAAAAAATCCCGAAGTGCAAAAAGTTTCAAAAATCCAGAAAAATAGAAAATGAGTCGTCTTGCCATGAAACTTCAGTGAAGGCTTAAGGGACCATTGTATGAATTTACAAGCCATAAAAATGGCATTGGCATGTAGAAATATGAAGATGTGCCTAAACGCACCTACCACCCTATCGATCCTTGGCTTGCACATCCCGTCTCTCTGGCTGGTGTAGTGCCCGCTAGCCCGCCCGCCCGCTCGTTTCGTCGGTTGGCTTAGGCATACGGAGTTCATTCCCAATCCAAGATCAGATCAGACCGAGGGTTTCGATAGTAGGATCGACAGCACGCAGAGGGGGACCCAGTCGATCCCCGGCTTGCGCATCCCGCCCCTCTGCCGGCTGAGCGGCCGTACGCTTGTTTCATGGGTTGACTTAGGCATACGAACTTCATTCCCAGTCTAAGCATACGGGGTTCAATCCCAGTCTAAGATCAGATCGGACCGAGGGTTACGGCAGCACATGCTGGGCTTGGGCATGTGCTGGTGCTGTATTTTCAGCCTCGGGGCACCATCACCGGAGCATCGTCGTAGAACCTGACCGGCGGCATTGGGGTTCCTGCGATCGGGGGGGTCGGGGGGGTGTGCGCACACGATGTGTGATGGGTGCTGGTACTTGGCCCTTATATTGGCCCCCAATCTCTCATCAAACCTCAAGAACTCACACCCCCTTAAACAGCATTTGAGATTTTATAGGTTTGCTGCTAGTAGCCTTTAAAGTTTCTGAAATGGGGACACTTTTTTCAAATGGTCACAAAATCTTGTACACATCGAGTTTTTAGCTGAATTTTTTTGTGCATGCCAACAAAAATACAAGGATCACGTTTAACAAGTTTGAAACCAAAACTCCTTCTGAAAAAATTTTAAAAAATCCCAAACCGCAAAAAGTTTCGAAAATCATGAAAAATAGAAAAAGAGTCGTCTTGCCATGAAACTTCACGTGAAGCCTTAAGGGACCATTTTATGAATTTACAAGCCATAAAAATGGCATTGGTATGCAGAAATATGAAGATGTGCCTAAACCCACCTACCACCCTAACGATCAATGACTTGCGCAACCCATCTCTCTGGCCGGCGTAGTGCCCGCCCGCCCGCTAGTTTTGTCGGTTGGCTTAGGCATACAGAGTTCATTCCCAGTCTAAGATCGAACCGGACCGAAGGTTGCGGCAGCAGGATTGGCAGCACGTAGAGGGGGACCCGACCGATCCCCGGCTTGCGCATCCCGCCCCTCTGGCCGGCTGAGCGCCCGCACGCTCGTTTTCTGGGTTGACTTAGGCATACGGAGTTCATTCCCAGTCTAAGCATACGGAGTTCATTCCCAGTCTAAGATCAGACCGGACCGAGGGTTGCAGCAGTGCATGCTGGGCTCGGGCATGTGCTGGTGCCACATTTTTATTCACCGGGGCACCATCGCCGGAGCATCGCCGTTGAACCTGACCGACGGCATTAGGGTTCTGACGATAGGGGGGCCGAGGGGTGTGCGCACATGATGTGCGATGGGTGCTGGTACTTGGCCCTTATATTCACCCCCAATCCCTCATCAAACCTCGAGAACTCACACCCCCTTAAAGAGCATTTGAGATTTTACAGGTTTGCTGCCAGTAGCCTTTAAAGTGTCTGAAATGGGGACATTTTTTTCAAATGGTCACAAAATCTTGTACACTTCGAGTTTTTAGCTGAATTTTTTTGTGCATGCCAAAAAAAATACAAGGATCACGCCTACCAAGTTTGGGGTCAAAACTCCTTTCGAAAAAATTTTCAAAAATCCCGAACCGCAAAACATTTCAAAAATCGTTAAAAATAGAAAAAGAGTCGCCTTGCCATGAAACTTCACGTGAAGGCTTGCGGGACCATTTTATGAATTTGCAAGCCATAAAAATGGCATTGGCATGCAGAAATATGAAGATGTGCCTAAACCCACCTACCACCCTAACGATCCACGACTTGCGCAACCCATCTCTCTGGCCGGCATAGTGCCCGCCCGCCCGCCCTAAGTTCATTCCCAGTCTAAGATTGAACTGGACTGAGGGTTGCGGCAGCAGGATTGGCAGCACGCAAAGGGGGACCCGACTGATCCCCGACTTGCGCATCCCGCCCCTCTGGCCAGCTGAGCCCCCGCAAGCTCCTTTCGTGGGTTGACTTAGGCATACAAAGTTCATTCCTAGTCTAAGCATACAGAGTTCATTCCCAGTCTAAGCATATGGAGTAGCCTTTAAAGTGTCTGAAATGGGGACACTTTTTTCAAATGGTCACAAAATCTTGTACACTTCAAGTTTTTAGCTGAATTTTTTTGTGCATGCCAACAAAAACAAGGATCACGTCTACCAAGTTTGGGGCCAAAACTCCTTTCGAAAAAGTTTTAAAAAATCCCGAACCGTAAAAGTTTCAAAAATCATGAAAAATAGAAAACGAGTCATCTTGCCATGAAACTTCACGTGAAGGCTTAAGGGACCATTGTACGAATTCACAAGCCATAAAAATGGCATTGGCATGCAGAAATATGAAGATGTGCTTAAACCCACCTACCACCCTATCGATCCACGGCTTGCGCATCTCATCTCTCTGGCCGGCGTAATGCCCGCCTACCTGCCCTTTCGTTTTGTCAGTTGGCTTAGGCATACGAAGTTCATTTCCAGTCTAAGATCAGACCAGACCGAGGGTTGCGGTAGCAGGGTCGAAAGTGCGCAGCGGTGGACCCGGTCGATCCCCGACTTGCGTATCCCACCCCTCTGGCCGGTCGAGCGCCCGCACATTCCTTTCGTGGATTGACTTAGGTATACAGAGTTCATTCCCAGTCTAAGCATATGAAGTTCATTCCCAATCTAAGATCAGACCAGACCGAGGGTTGCGGCAGCACATGCTGGGCTCGGGCATGTGCTGGTGCCGCATTTTTCTTCGCCAGGGCACCATCGTCGGAGCATCGCCGGAGAACCTAACCGGTGGCATTGGTGTGCGCACATGATGTGCGATGGGTGCTGGTACTTGGCCCTTATATTGGCCCCCTATCCCTCATCAAACCTCAAGAACTCACACCCCCTTAAAGACCATTTGAGATTTTACAGGTTTGCTGCCAGTAGCCATTAAAGTGTTTGGAATGGGGACACTTTTTTCAAATGGTCAGAAAATCTTGTACACTTCGAGTTTTTAACTGAATTTTTTTATGCATGCCAACAAAAATAGAAAGATCACGTCTACCAAGTTTGGGGCCAAAAATCCTTCTGAAAAAATTTTGAAAAATCTTGTACCGTAAAAAGTTTCAAAAATCGTGAATAATAGAAAACAAGTCATCTTGCCATGAAACTTCATGTGAAGGCTTAAGGGACCATTGTATGACTTTTCAAGCCATAAAGATGGCATTGGCACGCAAAAATATGAAGATGTGCCTAAACCCACCTACCACCCTATCGATCCACGGCTTGCGCATCCCGTCTCACTGGCCGACGTAGTGCCCGCCCGCCCGCCCTTTCGCTCGTTTTGTCGGTTGGCATAGGCATACGGAGTGCATTCCCAGTCTAAGATCAGACCGGACCGAGGGTTGTGGTAGCAGGATCGGCAGCACGCAGAGGGGGACCCAGCGGATCCCCGGCTTGCGCATCCCACCCCTCTGGCTGACTGAGCACCCGCACGCTCGTTTCATGGGTTGACTTAGGCATATAGAGTTCATTCCTAGTCTAAGCATACGGAGTTCATTCCCAGTCTAAGATCGGATCGAACCAACGGTTGCTGCAGCACATGCTGGGCTCGGGCATGTGCTGGTGCCGCATTTTTCTTCGTCGGGGCACCATCGCCGGTGCATCATCAGAGAACCTAATCGACGGCATTAGGGTTCCGACGATCGGGGGGGCCGGGAGGTGTGCGCACATGATGTGCGTTGGGTGCTGGTACTTGGCCCTTATATTGGCCCCCTATCCCCTATCAAACCTCCAGAACTCACACACCCTCAAAGAGCATTTGAGATTTTACAGGCTTGTTGCCAGTAGCCATTAAAGTGTCTAAAATGGGGACACTTTTTTCAAATGGTCACAAAATCTTGTACACTTCGAGTTTTTAGCTGAATTTTTTTGTGCATGCCAACAAAAATACAAGGATCATGTCTACCAAGTTTGGGGCCAAAAATCCTTCCGAAAAAATTTTAAAAAATCTTGAACCGCAAAAAGTTTTAAAAATAAAAAAAAATAGAAAACGAAACGTCTTGCCATGAAACTTCATGTGAAGGCTTAAGGGACCAATGTATGAATTTACAAGCCAAAAAAATGGCATTGGCATGTAGAAATATGAAGATGTGTCTAAACCCACCTACCACCCTATCGATCCACGACTTGCGCATCCTGTCTCTCTGGCAAACGTACTACTCGCCCGCCCGTCTGCCCGCTCGTTTCATCGGTTGGCTTAGGCATACGAAGTTCATTCCCAGTCTAACATCGGACCGGACAGAAGGTTACGACAGCAGGATCGGCAGCATGCAGAGGGGGACCCA
Source organism: Durio zibethinus (assembly GCF_047325235.1). Taxonomy (NCBI): domain Eukaryota; kingdom Viridiplantae; phylum Streptophyta; class Magnoliopsida; order Malvales; family Malvaceae; genus Durio; species Durio zibethinus. The sequence goes on from NC_143163.1 coordinate 23,264,989, forward strand.
GCCGATCGCTGGCTTGCGCATCCCGCCCTTCTGGCCGACTGAGCACCCGTACGCTCGTTTCGTGGGTTGACTTAGGCATACGGAGTTCATTCCTAGTCTAAGCATACGGAGTTCATTCCCAGTCTAAGATCGGACCAGACCGAGGGTTGCTGCATCACATGCTGGGCTCGAGCATGTGTTGGTGCCGCATTTTTCTTCGTCGGGGCACCATCACGGAAGCATCGTCGGAGAACCTGACCGACGGCATTGGGGTTCCGGTGATCGGGGGGCCGGGGGGTGTGCGCACATGATGTGCGATGGTTGCTGGTACTTGGCCCTTATATTGTTCCCCTATCCCTCATCAAACCTCGAGAACTCACACCTACTTAAAGCGCATTTGAGATTTTACAGGTTTGCTGCCAGTAGCAATTAAAGTGTCTGAAATGGGGACACATTTTTCAAATGGTCACAAAATCTTGTACACTTCGAGTTTTTAGTTGAATTTTTTTATGCGTGCCAACAAAAATGCAAGGATCACGTCTACCAAGATTGGGGCCAAAACTCATTTCAAAAAAATTTTCAAATATCCCGAACCGTAAAAAGTTTGGAAAATCATGAAAAATAGAAAACGGGTCACTTGCCATGAAACTTCACGTGAAGGCTTAAGGGACCACGTATGAATTTACAAGCCATAACAATATCTTTGGCACGTAGAAATATGAAGATGTGCCTAAACCCACCAACCACCCTATCGATCCACGGCTTGCGCATCCCACCTCTCTGGCCGACGTAGTGCCCGCCCGCCCGCCCGCCCGTTTCGTCGGTTGGCTTAGGTATACGGAGTTCATTCCCAGCCTCAGATCGGACCGGACTGAGGGTTGCGGTAACAGGATCGGTAGCATGCAGAGGGGGACCCGATCGATCCCCGGCTTGCGCATCCCGCCCCTCTGGCCGACTGAGCGCCCGTACGCTCGTTTCGTGGGTTGACATAGGCTTACGGAGTTCATTCCCAATCTAAGCATACGGAGTTCATTCCTAGTCTAAGATCAGACCGGACTGAGGGTTGCAGCAGCACATGCTGGGCTCGGGCATGTGCTGGTGCCACATTTTTCTTCGCCGGGGCCCCATCGCCGGAGGATCGTCGGAGAACCTGACCGGCGACGTTGGGGTTCCGACAATCGGGGGGGGCCGGGGGGTCTGCTCACATGGTGTGCGATGGGTGCTGGTACTTGGCCCTTATATTGGCCCCCTATCCCTCATCAAACCTTGAGAACTCACACCCCCTTAAAGAGCATTTGAGATTTTATGGGGTTACTGCCAGTAGCCATTAAAGTGTTTGAAATGGGGACACTTTTTTCAAATGGTCACAAAATCTTGTACACTACGAGTTTTTAGCTGAGTTTTTTTGTGCATGCCAAGAAAAATACAAGGATCACATCTACCAAGTTGGTGCCAAAACTCCTTCCAAAAAAATTTTAAAAAATCTGAAACTGCAAAAAGTTTCAAAAATCGTGAAAAATAGAAAACAAGTCATCTTGCCACGTATCTTCACGTGAAGGCTTAAGGGACCATTGTATGAATTTACAAGCCGTAAAAATGGCATTGGCATGCCAAAATATGAAGATGTCCCTAAACGCACCCCCACCCTATCGATCCACTGCTTGCGTATCCCGTCTCTCTAGCCGACGTAGGGCTCGCCCGCCCGCCCGCTCGTTTCAACGGTTGGCTTAGGCATACGGAGTATATTCCCAGTCTAAGATCAGATCGAACCGAGGGTTGCGGCAGTAGGATTGGCAGCACGCAGAGGGGACCCGACCGATCCCAGACCTATGCATCTCGCCCCTCTGGCCGGCTGAGCGCCCGCACGCTCATTTTGTGGGTTGACTTAGGCATACGGAGTTCATTCCCAATTTAAGCATACGGAGTTCATTCCTAGTCTAAGATTGGATCAGACTGAGGGTTGCGGCAGCACATGCTGGGCTTGGGCATGTGCTGGTGCCGTAATTTTCTTCACCGACGCACCATCACCGTAGCATCGCCGGAGAACCTGACCGATGGCATTGGGGTTCAGATGATCGGGGGGCCGGGGGGGTGTGCACATGATGTGCGATGGGTGCTGGTACTTGGCTCTTAAATTGGCCCCCTATCCCTCATCAAACCTTGAGAACTCACAACCCCTTAAAGAGCATTTGAGATTTTATAGGTTTGCTGCCAGTGGCGATTAAAGTGTCTTAAATGTGGTCACTTTTTTCAAATGGTCACAAAATCTTGTACACTTCGAGTTTTAGCTGAATTTTTTTATGCATGCCAACAAAAATACAAGGATCACGTCTACCAAGATTTTAGCCAAAAATCCTTTCGAAAAAATTTTAAAAAATCCTGAACCGCAAAAAGTTTCAAAATCGTGAAAAATAGAAAACGAGTCGTCTTGCCATGAAACTTCACGTGAAGGCTTAAGGGACCATTGTATGAATTTATAAGCATAAAAATGGCATTAGCACGCAGAAATATGAGGATGTGCCTAAACCCACCTACCACCCTATCGATCCACGGCTTGCGCATCCCGTCTCTCTGGCCGGCGTAGTGCCCGCCCGTCCGCCCGCCCGCTCGTTTCGTCAGTTGGCTTAGGCATATAGAGTTCATTCCCAGTCTAAGATCGGACCAAACCGAGGGTTATGGCAGTAGGATCGGCAGCACGTAGAGGAGGACCTGGCCGATCCTCGGGTTACGCATCCCGCCCTTCTGGCAGGCTGAGTGCCCGCACGCTCGTTTCGTGGGTTGACTTAGGCATATGGAGTTCATTCCCAATCTAAGCATACGGAGTTCATTCCTAGTCTAAGATCGAATTGGACCGAGGGTTGCGGCAGCACATGCTGGGATCGGGCATGTGCTGGTGCCGCATTTTTCTTCACTGGGGCACCATCGCCGGAGGATCGTCGGAGAACCTGACCGGCGGCATTAGGGTTCCGACGATCAGAGGGGCCGGGGGGTGTGCGCACATGATGTGCGATGGGTGCTGGTACTTGGTCCTTATTTTGGCCCTCTATCCCATATCAAACCTCAAGAACTCACACCCCCTCAAAGAGCATTTGAGATTTTACAGGTTTGCTGCCAGTAGCCATTAAAGTGTGTAGAATGGAGACACTTTTTTCAAATGGTCACAAAATCTTGTACACTTCGAGTTTTTAGCTAAATATTTTTGTGCATGCCAACAAAAATACAGGGATCACGTCTACCAAGTTTGGGGCCAAAACTCCTTCCGAAAAGATTTTAAAAAATCCTTAACCGCAAAAAGTGTCGAAAATCATGAAAAATAGAAAACGAGTCGTCTTGCCATGAAACTTCACGTGAAGGCTTAAGAGACCGTTGTATGAATTTAAAAGCCATAAAAATGGCATTGGCACGCAGAAATATGAAGATGTGTCTAAACCCACCTACCACCCTTTCGATCCACGGCTTACGCATCCCGTCTCTCTGGCAAACGTAGTGCCAGCCCGCCCACCCACCCGCTCGTTTCATCAGTTGGCTTAGGTATACGAAGTTCATTCCCAGTCTAAGATTGGACTGGACAGAGGGTTGCGGCAGCAGGATCGGCAGCACGCAGAGGGGGACCCGACCGATCCCCGGCTTGCGCATCCCGCCCCTCTGGCCTATTGAGCGTCCGCATGCTCATTTCGTGGGTTGACTTAGGCATACGGAGTTCATTCCCAGTCAAAGATCGGACCAGACCGAGGGTTGCTGCAGTACATGTTGGGCTCGGGCATGTGCTGGTGCCGTATTTTTCTTTGTCGGGGCACCATCGCCGGAGCATCATCGAAGAACCTGACCGGTGGCATTGGGGTTCCGGTGATCGGGGGGGCCGGGGGGTGTGCACACATGATGTGCGATGGTTGCTGGTACTTGGCCCTTATATTGGCCCCCTATCCCTCATCAAACCTCCAGAACTCACACCCCCTTAAAGCGCATTTGAGATTTTACAGGTTTGCTGCCAATACCAATTAAAGTGTCTGAAATGGGGACACTTTTTTCAAATGGTGACAAAATCTTGTACACTTCGAGTTTTTAGCAGACTTTCTTTATGCATTCCAAAAAAATACAAGGATCACGTCTATCAAGTTTGGGGCCAAAACTCTTTCCGAAAAAATTTGAAAAAATCTCAAACCGTAAAAAGTTTCAAAAATCGTGAAAAATCGAAAACGAGTCGTCTTGCCACGAAACTTGACGTGAAGGCTTACGGGACCATTGTATGAATTTACAAGCCATAAAAATGGCATTGGCATGTAGAAATATGAAGATGTGCCTAAACCTACCTACCACCCTTTCGATCCACGGCTTGCGCATCCCATCTCTCTGGCCGACGTAGTGCCCGCCCACCCACCCGCCCACTCATTTCGTCAGTTGGCTTAGGCATACGGAGTTCATTCCCAGTCTAAGATTGGACCGAATCGAGGGTTACGGCAGCAGGATCGATAGCACGCAGAGGGGACCTAACAGATCCCTAGCTTGTGCATCCTACCCCTCTGGCCGACTGAGCGCCCGTACGCTCGTTTCGTGGGTTGACTTAGGCATACGGAGTTTATTCCTAGTCTAAGCATACAGAGTTCATTCCCAGTCTAAGATCAGACCGAACCAAGGGTTTCAGCAGCACATGTTGGGGTTGGGCATATGCTGGTGCCACATTTTTCTTCATCGAGGCGCCATCGTCGGAGCTACGCCGAAGAACCTAACCGATGACATTAGGGTTCCGACGATCGGGGGGGTCGGGGGGTGTGCGTACATGATCTGCGATGGGTGCTAGTACTTGGCCCTTATATTGGCCCCCTATCCTTCATCAAACCTCAAGAACTCACACCCCCTTAAAGAGCATTTGAGATTTTACAGGTTTGCTGCCAGTAGCCATTAAAGTGTCTGAAATGGGGATACTTTTTTCAAATGGTCACAAAATCTTATACACTTTGACTTTTTAGTTGAATTTTTTTATGCATGCCAACAAAAATACAAGGATCACGTCTACCAAGATTGGGGCCAAAACTCATTTTGAAAAAATTTTCAAAAATCCCGAACCGCAAAAAGTTTGAAAAATCATGAAAAATAGAAAACGAGTCATCTTTCCATGAAACTTCACGTGAAGGCTTAAGGGAACATTGTATGAATTTACAAGCCATAAAAATATCATTGGCACGCAAAAATATGAAGATGTGCCTAAACACACCTACCACCCTATCGATCCACGGCTTACGCATCCCGTCTGTATGGCCGGTGTAGTGCCCGCCCGCCCGTCTGCCCGTTTCGTCGGTTGGCTTAGGCATACGGAGTTCATTCCTATTCTAAGATCAGACCAGACTGAGGGTTGTGGCAGCAGGATTAGCAGCAAGTAGAGGGGGACCTGGCCGATCCCCGGCTTTCGCATCCCGCCCCTTTGGGCGGCTGAGCAACCGCACGCTTGTTTCATGGGTTGACTTAGGCATACGGAGTTCATTCCCAGTCTAAGATCAGACCGAACTGAGGGTTGCGGCAGCACATGCTGGGCTCGAGCATGTGCTGGTGCCGTATTTTTCTTCGTCGGGGCACCATCGTCGGAGAACCTGACCGACGGCGTTGGGGTTCCGGCGATCGGGGGGGCCAGGGGGTGTGCTCACATGATGTGCGATGGGTGCTGGTACTTGGCCCTTATTGGCCCCCTATCCCTCATCAAACCTCGAGAACTCACACCCCTTTAAAGAGCATTTGAGATTTTACAGGTTTGCTACCAGTTGCCATTAAAGTGTCTGAAATGGGGACACTTTTTTCAAGTCGTTACAAAATCTTGTACACTTCGAGTTTTTAGCTGAATTTTTTTGTGCATGCCAACAAAAATAAAAGGATCACGTCTGCCAAGTTTGGGGCCAAAAATCCTTTCAAAAAAATTTTAAAAAATCTCGAACCGTAAAAAGTTTCAAAAATCGTGAAAAAAAGAAAATGAGTCGTCTTGCCATGAAACTTCACGTGAAGGCTTAAGGGAACATTGTATGAATTTACAAGCCATAAAAATGGCATTGGCACGTAGAAATATGAAGATGTGCCTAAACCCACCTACCACCCTATCAATCCACGGCTTGCGCATCCCATCTCTCTCGCCGACGTAGTGCCTGCCTGCCCCCTCGACCGTTCGTTTCATCGGTTAGCTTAGGCAGACAGAGTTCATTCCCAGTCTGTGATCAAACCGGACCGAGGGTTACGGCAGCAGGATTGGTAGCACACAGAGAAGAACCCGATCGATCCCCGGATTACGCATCTCGCCCCTCTGGCCGGCTGAGCACCCACACGCTCGTTTCGTGGGTTGACTTAGGCATACGGAGTTCATTCCCAGTTTAAGCATACGGAGTTCATTCCCAGTCTAAGATATGATCGGACCGAGGGTTGCGGCAGCACATGCTGGGCTCGAGCATGTGCTGGTGCCACATTTTTTTTCACCGGGGGACCATCGCCGGAGACTCACCGGGGAACCTGACCGACGGCATTGGGGTTCAGATGATCGGGGGGCCGGGGGGTGTGCGCACATGATGTGCGATGGGTGCTGGTACTTGGCCCTCATATTGGCCCCCTATCCCTCATCAAACCTCGAGAACTCACACCCCCTCAAAGTGCATTTGAGATTTTACAGGTTTGCTGCCAGTAGCCATTAAAGTGTCTGAAATGGGGACACTTTTTTCAAATGGTCACAAAATCTTGTACACTTCGAGTTTTTAGCTGAATTGTTTTACTCATGCCAACAAAAATACAAGGATCACGCCTACCAAGTTTAGGACCAAAAATCCTTCCGAAAAAATTTTAAAAAATCTCGAACCGCAAAACATTTTGAAAATCATGAAAAATAGAAAACGAGTCGCCTTGCCATGAAACTTCACGTGAAGGCTTAAGGGACCATTGTATGAATTTACAAGCCATAAAAATGGCATTGGCATACAGAAATATGAAGATGTGCCTAAACCCACTTACCGCCCTATCGATCGACGGCTTGCGCATCCCATCTTTTTGGCCGGCGTAGTGCTTGGCAGCCCGCCCGCTAGTTTCATCGATTGGTTTAGGCATACGGAGTTCATTCCCAAACTAAGATTGAACCAGACCGAGGGTTATGGTAGCAAGATTGGTAGCATGCAGAGGGGGACCCGGCCGATCCTCGGCTTGCGCATCCTCCCCCTCTGGCCGGCTGAGCGCCCGCACGCTCGTTTCATGGGTTGATTTAGGCATACAGAGTTCATTCCCAGTCTAAGATCAGACCGGACTGAGGGTTGCATCAGCACAAGCTGGGCTCGGGGATGTGCTGGTGCCGTATTTTTCTTCACCGGGGCACCATCGCTGGAGAACCTGATCGACGGAATTGGGGTTCCGACGATCAGGGGGGCCGGCGGGTGGGCGCACATGATGTGCGATGGGTGCTGGTACTTGGCCCTTATATTGGCCCCCTATCCCTCATCAAACCTCAAGAACTCACACCCCCTTAAAGAGCATTTGAGATTTTACAGATTTGCTACCAATAGCCATTAAAGTGTTTGAAATGGGGACACTTTTTTCAAATGGTCACAAAATCTTGTACACTTCGAGTTTTTAGCTGAATTTTTTTATGCATGCCAACAAGAATACAAGGATCACATCTACCAAGTTTCGGGCCAAAAAACCTTCCGAAAAAGTTTTAAAAAATCTCGAACCGCAAAAACTTTCAAAAATCGTGAAAAATAGAAAACGAGTCGTCTTGCCATGAAACTTCACGTGAAGGCTTGAGGGACCATTGTATGAATTTACAAGCCATAAAAATGGCATTGGAACATAAAAATATGAAGATGTGCCTAAACCCCCTACCACCCTATCGATACACGGATTACGCATCCGGTTTCTCTGGCCGACGTAGTGCCCGTCAGCCCACCTGCCCGCTCGGTTCGTCGGTTGGCTTAGGCATCGGAGTTCATTCCCAGTCTAAGATCAGACCGAACTGAGGGTTGCGGTAGCAGGATCGGTAGCACATAGAGGGGGACCCGACCGATCCCCGACTTACACATCCCGCCCATCTAGGCGGCTGAACGCCCGCACGCTCGTTTTCTGGGTTGACTTAGGCATACGGAGTTCATTCCCAGTCTAAGCATACGGAGTTCATTCCTAGTCTAAGATCGGATTGGACCGAGGGTTACGGCAGCACATGCTGGGCTCGGGCATGTGCTGGTGTAGCATGTTTCTTTGTCGGGGCACCACCGTCGGAGAACCTGACCGACGGCATTGGGGTTCCGGTGATTAGGGGGCTGGGGGGTGTGTGCACATGATGTACGATGGGTGCTGGTACTTGGCCCTTATATTGGCCCCCTATCCCTCATCAAACCTTGAGAACTCACACCCCCTTAAAGAGCATTTGGAATTTTACATGTTTGCTGCGAGTAGCCATTAAAGTGTCTGAAATGGGGACACTTTTTTCAAATGGTCACAAAATCTTGTACACTTCGAGTTTTTAGCTGAATTTTTTTGTGCATGCCATCAAAAAGACAAGGATCACGTCTACCAAGTTTGGGCCCAAAACTCCTTCCAAAAAAATATTAAACAATCTCGAACTGCAAAAAGTTTCAAAATTCATGAAAAATAGAAAACGAATCGTCTTGCCATGAAACTTCACTTGAAGGCTTAAGGGCCATTGTATCAATTTACAAGCCATAAAAATGGCATTGGCACGCAAAAATATGAAGATGTGCCTAAACCCACCTACCACCCTATCTATCCACGGCTTGCGCATCCCGACTCTCTGGCCGACGTAGTGCCAGCCTGCCCGCCCGCTCGTTTCGTCGGTTGGCTTAGGTATACGGAGTTCATTCCCAGTCTAAGATCAGACCAGACCAAGGGTTGCGGTAGCAGGATCGGCAGCACATAGAGGGGGACCCGGTCGATCCCCGACTTGCGCATTCCGCCCCTCTGGCCGACTGAGCGCCCGCACGCTCATTTCGTGGGTTGACTTAGGCATACAGAGTTCATTCCCACTCTAAGATCAGATCAGACCGAGGGTTACGGCAGTACATGCTGGGCTAGGGCATGTGGTGGTGCCGTATTTTTCTTCATCGGAGCACCATCGCGGACCATCGCTAGAGAAACTGACCGACGGCATTGGGTTTTCGATGATCGGGGGGGTGTGCGCACATGATGTGCGATGGGTGCTGGTACTTGGCCCTTATATTGGCCCCTATCCCTCATCAAACCTCGAGAACTCACACCCCCTTAAAGAGCATTTGAGATTTTACATGTTTGCTTCCAGTAGCCATTAAAGTGTCTGAAATGGGGACACTTTTTTCAAATGGTCACAAAATCTTGTACACTTCAAGTTTTTAGCTGAATTTTTTTGTGCATGCCAACAAAAATACAAGGATTATGTCTACCAAGTTTGGGGCCAAAACTTCTGCCGAAAAAATTTCAAAAAATCTCGAACCTCAAAAAGTTTCAAAATTTGTGAAAAATAGAAAACGAGTTGTCTTGCCATGAAACTTCACGTGAAGGCTTAAGGGACCATTGTATGAATTTACAAGCCATAAAAATGGCATTGGCAAGTAGAAATATGAAGATGTGCCTAAACCCACCTACCACCCTATCGATCCACGGCTTGCACATCCCGTCCCTCTGGCCGGCCTAGTGCCCTCTCGTCCGTCCACCCGTTCGTTTCGTCGGTTGGCTTAGGCATACGGAGCTCATTCCCAGTCTAAGATCAGAACCGACCGAGGGTTACAGCAGCAGGATCGGCAGCATGAAGAGGGGTACCCGACCAATCCCCGGCCTGCGCATCCCACCCATCTAGCCGACTGAACGCCTGCACGCTCGTTTCATGGGTTGACTTAGGCATACGGAGTTCATTCCTAGTCTAAGCATACGGAGTTCATTCCCAGTCTAAGATCGGACCGGACCGAGGGTTACGGCAGCACATACTGGGCTCGGACATGTGCTGGTGCCGCATTTTTCTTCGTCGAGGCACCATCACCGGAGCATCATCGGAGAACCTGACCGACGACATTGGGGTTCCAGCGATCAAGGTGGCCGGGGGGTATGCGCAGATGATGTGCGATGGGTGTTGGTACTTGGCCCTTATATTCACCCCCTATCCCTCATCAAACCTCAAGAACTCACACCCTCATAAAGAGCATTTGAGATTTTACAGGTTTGCTGCCAGTAGCCATTAAAGTTCTGAAATGGGGACACTTTTTCAAATGGTCACAAAATTTTGTACACTTCGAGTTTTTAGCTGAATTTTTTTGTGCATGCGACCAAAAATACATGGGTTTGGTCTACCAAGTTTAGAGCCAAATTACTTTCAAAAAAATTTAAAAAAATCCTGAACTGTAAAAAGTTTCAAAAATCATGAAAAATAGAAAACGAGTCGTCTTGCCATGAAACTTCACGTGAAGGCTTAAGGGACCATTGTGTGAATTTAAAAGCCATAAAAATGGCATTGGCATGCAGAAATATGATGAAGTGCCTAAACCCACCTACCAACCTATCGATCCACGGCTTGCGCATCCCGTCTCTCTGGCCGGCGTAGTGCCCGCCTGCCCGCTCGATTCGTCGGTTGGCTTAGGCATACGGAGTTCATTCCCAGTCAAAGATCAGACTGGATCGAGGGTTGTGGTAGCAAGATTAGCAGCACGCAGAGGGGGACCCGATCGATCCCCGGCTTGCGCATCCCGCCCCTCTGGCCAGTTAAGCGCCCGTACGCTGATTTCGTGGGTTGACTTAGGCATACAGAGTCCATTGCCAGTCGAAGCATACGAAATTCATTCCCAGTCTATGATCGGACCAGACCGAGGTTTACGGCAGCACATGCTGGGCTCGGGCATGTGCTGGTGCCACATTTTTCTTCACCGGGGCACCATCACTGGAGCATCGTTGGAGAACCTGACCAACGGCATTGAGGTTCCGACGATCGGGGGGGCCGGGGGGTGTGTGCACATGATGTGCGATGGGTGCTGGTACTTGGCCCTTATATTGGCCCCCTATCCCTCATCAAACCTTGAGAACTCACACCCCCATAAAAAGCATTTGAGATTTTACAGGTTCGCTGCCAGTAGCCATTAAAGTGTCTGAAATGGGGACATTTATTTCAAATGGTCACAAAATCTTTTACACTTCGAGTTTTTAGCTGAATTTTCTTGTGCATCCCAAAAAATATACAAGGATCACGTCTACCAAGTTTGGTTCCAAAACTCCTTCCGAAAAAATTTTAAAAAATCTCGAACAGCAAAAAGTTTCAAAAATCGTGAAAAAAAGAAAACGAGTCGTCTTGCCATGAAACTCCACGTGAAGGCTTAAGGGAACAATGTATGAATTTACAAGCCATAAAAATGGCATTGGCATGCAGAAATATGAAGATGTACCTAAACCCACCAACCACCCTATCGATCCACGGCTTGCGCATCCCGTCTCTCTGGCCAGCGTAGTGCCCGCCCGCACGCTCGTTCCGTGGGTTGACTTAGGCATACAGAGTTCATTCCCAGTCTAAGATTGGACCGGATCGAGGGTTGCGGCAGCACATACTTAGCTCGGGCATGTGCTGGTGCCGTATTTTTCTTCGTCGGGGCACCATCCCCGAAGCATCGTCGGAGAACCTAACCGACGGCATTAGGGTTCCGGTAATCGGGGAGGCCTGGGGGGTGTGCACACATGATGTGCGATGGGTGCTGGTACTTGGCCCTTATATTGGCCCCCTATCCCTCATCAAACCTTGAGAACTCACACCCCCTTAAAGAGCATTTGAGATTTTACAGGTTTGCTGCCAGTAGCCATTAAAGTGTCTGAAATTGGGACACTTTCTTCAAATGGTCACAAAATCTTGTACACTTCGAGTTTTTAGCTGAATTTTTTTGTGCATGCCAACAAAAATACAAGTATCACGTCTAACAGTTTGGGGCCAAAACTCCTTTCAAAAAAATTTTAAAAAATCCCGAACAGAAAAAAGTTTTGAAAATCATGAAAAATAGAAAACGAGTCGTCTTGCCATGAAACTTCACGTGAAGGCTTAAAGGACCATTGTATGAATTTACAAGCCATAAAAATGGCATTGGCATGCAAAAATATGAAGATGTGCCTAAACCCACCTACCACCCGATCGATCCACGGCTTGCGCATCCCGTCTCTCTGGCCGACGTAGTGCCCGCCCACCCGCCCGCCCGCTCGTTTCGTCGGTTGGCTTAGGCATACGGAGTTCATTCCCAGTCTAAGATTGAACTGCACTGAGGGTTGCAGCAGTAGGATTGGCAGCAGGCAGAGGGGGACCCGACCGATCCCCAGCTTGCGCATCTCGCCCCTCTGCTAGTTTCGTGGGTTGACTTAGGCATACGGAGTTCATTCCCAGTCTAAGCATACGGAGTTCATTCCCAGTCTATGATCGGATCGGACCAAGGGTTACGGTAGCAGATGCTGGGCTCGAGCATGTGCTGGTGCTGTATTTTTCTTCACTGAGGCACCATCGTCGGAGCATCGCCGGAGAACTTGACTGGCGGCATTGGGGTTCCGACGATCAGGGGGCCGGGGGGGGTGTGCGCACATGATATGAGATGGGTGCTGGTACTTGGCCCTTATATTGGTGCCTATCCCTCATCAAACCTCGAGAACTCACACCCCCTTAAAGAGCATCTGAGATTTTACAGGTTTGCTGCCAGTAGCCATTAAAGTGTCTGAAATGGGGACACTTTTTTCAAATGGCCACAAAATCTTGTACACTTCGAGTTTTTAACTGAATTTTTTGTGCAAGCCAACAAAAATACAAGGATCACGTCTACCAAGTTTGGGGCCAAAACTCCTTTCAAAAAAATTTTAAAAAATCCCGAACCGTAAAAGTTTTCAAAAATCATGAAAAATAGAAAAGGAGTCGTCTTGCCATGAAACTTCACGTGAAGGCTTAAGGGACCATTGTATGAATTTACAAGCCATAAAAATGGCATTGGCATGCAGAAATATGAAGATGTGCCTAAACTCACCTACTACCCTATCGATCCACGGCTTGCGCATCCCGTCTCTCTGGCCGACGTAGTGCCCACCCGCTCATTTCGTCAGTTGGCTTAGGCATACGGAGTTCATTCCCAGTCTAAGATCAGACTAGACTAGATCAGGGGTTACGGTAGTAGCATCGACAGCACGCAGAGGGGGAGTCGACCGATCCCAGGCTTGCGCATCCCACCCCTTTTGCTGGCTGAGCGCCCACACGCTCGTTTCGTGGGTTGACTTAGGCATACGAAGTTCATTCCCAGTCTAAGCATACGGAGCTCATTCCCAGTCTAAGATCTAACCGCACCGAGGGTTGCGGTAGCACATGCTGGGCTCCGGCATGTGCTGGTGCCGCATTTTTCTTCATCGTGGCACCATCGTCGGAGCATCGCCGGAGAACTTGACCGGCGGCATTGGGGTTCCGACGATCAGGGGGCCGGGGGGGTATGTGCGCATGATGTGCGATGGGAGCTGGTACTTGGCCCCTATATTGGCCCCCTATCCCTCATCAAACCTCGAGAACTCACACCCCCTTAAAGACCATTTGCGATTTTACAGGTTTGCTGCCAGTAGCCATTAAAGTGTCTGAAATGGGGACACTTTTTTCAAATGGTCACAAATTCTTGTACACATCGAGTTTTTAGCTAAATTTTTTTTTGCATGCCAACAAAAATACAAGGATCACGTCTACAAAGTTTGGCACCCAAACTCCTTCCGAAAAAATTTTAAAAAATCTCGAACAGCAAAAAGTTTCAAAAATCTTGAAGAATAGAAAACGAGTCATCTTGCCATGAAACTTAACGTGAAGGCTTAAAGGACCATTGTATGAATTTACAAGCCATAAAAATGGCATTGGCATGCAGAAATATGAAGATGTGCCAAAACCCAACTACCACCCTATCGATCCACGGCTTGCGCATCTCGTCTCTCAGGCCAGTGTAGTGCCCGCCCGCCCGCCCGCTCGTTTCATCGGTTGGCTTAGGCATACGAAGTTCATTCTTAGTCTAAGATTGGACCGGATCGAGGGTTATGGTAGCAAGATCGGCAGCACACAGAGGGGGACCCATCCGATCCCTGGCTTGTGCATCACGCCCCTCTGACCGGCTGAGCGCCCACACGCTCGTTTCGTGGGTTGACTTAGGCATACGGAGTTCATTCCTATTCTAAGCATATGGAGTTCATTCCCAATCTAAGATCAGACCGGATTGAGGGTTACGGCAGTGCATGCTGGGCTCGGGCATGTGCTGGTGCCGTAATTTTCTTCATCGGGGCACCATCCCCAGAGAACCTAACCGGCGACATCGGGTTTTCGACGATCGGGGGGGCCCGGGGGGGTGTGCGCACATGATATGCGATGGGTGCTAATACTTTCCCTTATATTGGCCCCCTATCCCTCATCAAACCTCAAGAACTGACACCCCCCTTAAAGAGCATTTGAGATTTTACAGGTTTGCTGCCAGTAGCCATTATAGTGTCAAAAATGGGGACACTTTTTTCAAGTGGTCGAAAAATCTTGTACACTTTGAGTTTTTAGCTGAATTTTTTTGGGCATGCCAAAAAAAATACAAGGATCATGTCTACCAAGTTTGCAGCTTAAACTCCTTCCAAAAAAATTTTAAAAAATCCCAAACCGTAAAAAGTTTCAAAAATCATGAAAAATAGAAAACGACTCGTCTTGCCATGAAACTTCACGTGAAGGCTTAAGGGACCATTGTATGAATTTACAAGCCATAAAAATGGCATTGGCATGCAGAAATATGAAGATGTGCCTAAACCCACCTACCACCCTATCGATCCACGGCTTGCACATCCCGTCTCTCTGGCCGACATAGTGCCCGTCCGCTCGCCCGCTCGCTCGTTTCGTCGGTTGGCTTAGGCATACGGAGTTCATTCCCAGTCTAGGATTAGAATGGATCGAGGTTTGTGGCAGCAAGATCGACAGCACGTAGAGGGGGACTCGACCGATCCCTGACTTTCGCATCCTGCCCCTCTGGCCGACTGAGCGCCCGCACGCTCATTCCGTGAGTTGACTTAGGCATATGGAGTTCATTCCCAGTCTAAGCATACGGAGTTCATTCCCAGTCAAAGATCGGACCCGACCGAGGGTTGCGACAGCACATGCTGGGATCAGGCATGTGCTGGTGCCGCATTTTTCTTTGTCGGGGCACCATCGCCGAAGAACCTGACCGGCGACATTGGGGTTCCGACGATCGGGAGGGCCAGGAGGGGTGTGCACACATGATGTGCGATGGGTGCTGGTACTTGGCCCTTATATTGGCCCCCTATCCCTCATCAAACCTCGAGAACTCACACCCCCTCAAAGAGCATTTGAGATTTTACAGGTTTGCTGCTAGTAGCCATTAAAGTGTCTGAAATGGGAACACTTTTTTCAAATGGTCACAAAATCTTGCACACTTCGAGTTTTTAGCTTAATTCTTTGGTGCATGCCAACAAAAATACAAGGATCACATCTACCAAGTTTGCGGCTAAAACTCCTTTCGAAAAATTTTAAAACATCCAAACCGCAAAAAGTTTCAAAAATCGTGAAAAATAGAAAATGAGTCGTCTTGCCATGAAACTTCACGTGAAGGCTTAAGGGACCATTGTATGAATTTACAAGCCATAAAAATGGCATTGGCATGTAGAAATATGAAGATGTGCCTAAACCCACCTACCACCCTATCGATCCACGTTTGCGCATCCTGTCTCTCTTGCCGGCGTAGTGCCCGCCCTCCCACCCGATCATTTCATCGGTTGGCTTAGAAATAAGAAGTTCATTCCCAGTCTGAGATTGGACTAGACTGAGGGTTGCGATAGCACGATCGGTAGCACACAGAGGGGGACCCAGCCAATCCCCGACTTGCGCATCCCGCCCCTCTGGTTGGCTGAGCGCCCACACGCTCATTTCGTGGGTTGACTTAGGCATACAGAGTTCATTCCTAGTCTAAGCATACGGAGTTCATTCCCTATCTAAGCATACGGAGCTCATTCCCAGTCTAAGATCAGATTGGCCCGAGGGTTGTGGCAGCACATGCTGCGCTCGGGCATGTGCTGCTGTCATATTTTTCTTCGTCGAGGCACCATCGCCAGACCATCACCGGAGAACCTGATCGACTGCATTGTGGTTCCGACGATCGGGGGGCCGGAGGGGTGTACGCACATGATGTGCGGTGGGTGCTCATACTTGACCCTTATATTGGCCCATTATCCCTCATCAAACCTCGAGAACTCACACCCCCTGAAAGAGCATTTGAGATTTTACAGGTTTGCTGCCAGTAGCCACTAAAGTGTCTAAAATGGGGACACTTTTTTCAAATGGTCACAATTTCTTGTACACTTCGAGTTTTTAGCTGAATTTTTTTGTGCACGCCAACGAAAATACAAGGATCACGTCTACCAAGTTTTGGGCCAAAACTCCTTCCGAAAAAATTTTAAAAAATCCCAAACCACAAAAAGTTTCAAAAATCGTGAAAAATAGAAAATGAGTCGTCTTGCCATGAAACTTCACGTGAAGGCTTAAGGGACCATTATATGAATTTACAAGCCATAAAAATGGCATTGGCACTCAAAAATATGAAGATGTGCCTAAACCCACTTACCACACTATCGATCCACGGCTTGCGCATCCCGTCTCTCTGGTCGGCGTAGTGCCTGCCTGCCTGCCCGCCCGCTCGTTTCGTCGGTTGGCTTAGGCATACGGAGTGCATTCCTAGTAAATATCAGACCGGATTGAGGGTTGTTGTAGCAGGACCGACAGCACGCAGAGGGGGACCCGGTTGATCCCCGGCTTACGCATCTTGCCGCTCTGGCCAACTGAGTGCCCGCACGCTCGTTTTGTGGGTTGACTTAGGCATACGGAGTTCATTCCCAGTCTAAGCATACAGAGTTCATTCCCAGTCTAAGATCGAACCGGACGGAGGGTTGCAGCAGCACATGCTGGGCTCAGGCATGTGCTAGTGCCACATTTTTCTTCGTCGGGGGACCATCGCCAGAGCATCGCCGGAGAACCTGACCGGCAGCATTGGGCTTCCGACGATTGGGGGGGCCGGGAGGGGTGTGCACGCATGATGTGCGGTGGGTGCTGGTACTTGGCCCTTATATTGGCCCCCTATCCCTCATCAAACCTCGAGAACTCACACCCCCTTAAAGAGCATTTGAGATTTTACAGGTTTGCTGCCAGTAGCCATTAAAGTGTCTAAAATGGGGACACTTTTTTCAAATGGTCAAAAAAATCTTGTACACTTTGAGTTTTTAGCTGAATTTTTTTGTGCAGGCCAAAAAAAATACAAGGATCACGTCTACCAAGTTTTGGGCCAAAACACCTTCCGAAAAAATTTTAAAAAATCTCGAAACGCAAAAAGTTTCAAAAATTATGAAAAATAGAAAACGAGTCGTCTCGTCAAGAAACTTCACGAGAAGGCTTAAGGGACCATTGTATGAATTTACAAGCCATAAAAATGGCATTGGCATGCAGAAATAAGAAGATGTGCCTAAACCCACCTACCACCCTATCGATTCAGGGCTTGCACATCCCGTCTCTCTGACCGACATAGTGCCCGCCCCCCCGCCCGCTCGTTTCGCCGGTTGGCTTAGGCATACAGAGTTCATTCCCAGTCTAAGATGCAACCAGACTGACGGTTGCGACAGCAGCATCGGTAGCACGCAGAGGGGCACCCGGTCGATCCCCGACTTACGCATCCTGCCCCTCTGGCCGACTGAGCGCCCGCACGCTCGTTTCATGGGTTGACTAAGGCATACGGAGTTCATTCCCAGTCTAAGATCGGACCAGACCGTGGGTTACGACAACACATGCTGGGCTCAGGCATGTGCTGGTGCCGTATTTTTCTTCGTCGGGGCACCATCGCCGGAGCGTCGCCGGAGAACCTGACCGGCAGCATTGGGGTTCCGACGATCGGGGGGGCCGGGGGGGTGTGCGCATAAGATGTGCGATGGGTGCTGGTACTTGGCCCTTATATTTTCCCCCTATCCCTCATCAAACCTCGAGAACTCACACTCCCTTAAAAAGCATTTGAGAGTTTACAGGTTTGCTGCCAGTAGCCATTAAAGTGTCTGAAATGGGGACACTTTTTTCAAATGGTCACAAAATCTTGTACACTTCGAGTTTTTAGTAGAATGTTTTTGTGCATGCCAACAAAAATACAAGGATCACGTCTACCAATTTTGGGGCCAAAAATCTATCCGAAAAAATTGTAAAAAATCCCAAACCGTAAAAAGTTTTGAAAATTGTGAAAAATAGAAAACGAGTGGTCTTGCCTTGAAACATCACGTGAAGGCTTAAGGGACCGTTATATGAATTTACAAGCCATAAAAATGGCATTGGCATGTAGAAATACGAAGATGTGCCCAAACCCACCTACCACCCTATCGATCCACGGCTTGCGCATCCCGTCTCTCTGGCTGGCGTAGTGCCCGCTCGCCCGCCCGCTCGTTTCATCGGTTGACTTAGGCATACGGAATTCATTCCCAATCTAAGATCAGACCGGACTGAAGGTTGTAGTAGCAGGATCGGCAGCACGTAGAGGGGGACCCGATCGATCCCCGACTTGCCCATCACGCCTCTCTGGCCGGTTGAGCGCCCGTACGCTCGTTTCGTGGGTTGACTTAGGCATACGCAGTTGATTCCCAGTCAAAGCATATGGAGTTCATTCCCAGTCTAAGATCAAACCAGACTGAGGGTTACGGCAGCACAGGTTGGGCTCGGGCATGTGCTGGTGCTACATTTTTGTTCGTCTGGGCACCATCGTCGGAGCATCGTCAGAGAACCAGACCGATGGCATTGGGGTTCCGACAATCGGGGAGGCCGGGGGGTGTGCGCACATGATGTGGGATGGGTGCTGGTACTTGGCCCTTATATTGGCCCCCTATCCCTCATCAAACCTCGAGAACTCACACCCCCTTAAAGAGCATTTGAGATGTTACAGGTTTGCTGCCAGTAGCCATTAAAGTGTCTGAAATGGGGACACTTTTTTCAAATGGTCACAAAATCTTGTACACTTCGAGTTTTTAGCTGAATTTTTTTACGCATGCCAACAAAAATATAGGGATCGCCTACCAAGTTTGGGGCCAAAACTCCTTCCGAAAAAATTTTAAAAAATCTCGAACCGTAAAAAGTTTCAAAAATCGTGACAAATAGAAAACGAGTCGTCTTGCCATGAAACTTTGCGTGAAGGCTTAAGGGACCATTGTATGAATTTACAAGCCATAAAAATGGCATTGGCACGTAGAAATATGAAGATGTTCCTAAACCCACCTACCACCCTATCGATCCACGGCTTGCGCATCCCGTCTCTCTGGCCGACGTAGTGCCCGCCCGCCCGTCCGCTTGTTTCGTCGGTTGGCTTAGGCATACGGAGTTCATTCCCAGTCTAAGATTAGACGGGACCGAGGGTTGCGGTAGCAGGATCGATAGTAGACAGAGGGGGACCTCACCGATCCCTGGCTTGTGCATCCCGTCGCTCTGGCCGGTTGAATGCCCACACGCTCGTTTCGTGGGTTGACTTAGGCATACGGAGTTCATTCCCAGTCTAAGCATACAGAGTTCATTCTCAGTGTAGGATCGGAACAGACTGAGGGTTACGGCAGCACATGCAGGCTAAGGCATGTGCTGGTGCTGCATTTTTCTTCGTCGGGACACCATCGTCGGAGCATCGCCGAAGAACCTGACCGGCGGCATTGGGGTTCCGACGATCGGGGGGGCCGGGGGGCTGTGCGCACATGATGTGTGATGGGTGCTGGTACTTGGCCCTTATATAGGCCCCCTTTCCCTCATCAAACCTTGAGAACTCACACCCCCTTAAAAAGCATTTGAGATTTTATAGGTTTGTTGCCAGTAGCCATTAAAGTGTCTGAAATGGGGACATTTTTTTCAATGGGTCACAAAATCTTGTACACTTTGAGTTTTTAGCTGAATTTTTTTGTGCATGCCAACAAAATACAAGGATCACATCTACCAAGTTTAGGACCAAAAATCCTTCCAAAAAAATTTTGAAAAATTCCGAACCACAAAAAGTTTCAAAAATCCTGAAAAATAGAAAATGAGTCAGCTTGCCATGAAACTTCACGTGAAGGCTTAAGGGACCATTGTATGAATTTACAAGCCATAAAAATGGCATTGGCACACAGAAATATGAAGACGTGCCTAAACCCACCTATCACCTTATTGATCCACGGCTTGCGCATCCCATCTCTCTGGCCAGCGTGGTGCCCGTCCGCCCGCTCGTTTTGTCGGTTGGCTTAGGCATACGGAGTTCATTCCCAGTCTAAGATTGGACCAGACCGAGGGTTGTGGTAGCAGGATCGGCAGCACACAGAGGAGCACCCGATCAATCCCCGGCTTGCGCATCCCGCCCCTCTGGCTGGCTGAGTGCCCGCACGCTCGTTTCGTGGGTTGACTTAGGCATATAGAGTTCATTCCCTGTCTAAGCATACAGACTTCATTTCCAGTCTAAGATCGGATCGGATCGAGGGTTGCGGCAACACTTGCTAGGCTCGGGCATGTGTTGGTGTTGCATTTTTCTTCGTTGGGGCACCATCGTCGGAGATCCTGATCGACGGCATTAGGGATCTGGCGATTGGGGGGTGGGGGGATGTGCGCACATGATGTGCGATGGGTGCTGGTATTTGGCCCTTATATTGGCCGCCTATCCCTCATCAAACCTCAAGAAGTCACACCCCCTTAAAGAGCATTTGAGATTTTATAGGTTTGCTGCCAGTAGCCGTTAAAGTGTCTAAAATGGGGACACTTTTTTCAAATGGTCACAAAATCTTGTACACTTCGAGTTTTTAGCTGAAGTTTTTTGTGCAAGCTAACAAAAATACAAGGATCACGTCTACCAGGTTTGGGACGAAAACTACTTCCAGAAAAATTTTAAAAAATCACTAACCCCAAAAAGTTTCAAAATTTGTGGAAAATAAAAAACGGTCATCTTGCCATGAAACTTCACGTGAAGGCTTAAGGGACCATTGTATGAATTTACAAGCCATAAAAATGGCATTGGCACACAAAAATATGAAGAAGTGCCTAAACCCACCTACCACCCTATCGATCCACGGCTTGCGCATCCCGTCTCTCTGGTCGGAGTAGTGCCCGCCCGCCCGCTCATTTCGTTGGTTGGCTTAGGCATACAAAGTTCATTCCCAATCTAAGATCAGACCGGATCGAAGGTTGCGATAGCAGAATCGGCAGCACGCAGAGGGGGACCCCATCGATCCCCGACTTGCGCATCCCGCCCTTTTGGTCGGCTGATCGCCCGTACGCTCATTTCATGGGTTGACTTAGGCATACGGAGTTCATTCCCAGTCTAAGATCGGATCAAACCAAGGGTTGCAGCAGTACATGCTGGGCTCGAGCATGCTGGTGCCGTATTTTTCTTCACCGAGGCAGCATAGTCGAAGCGTCGTCGGAGAACCTGACCGACGGCTTTGGGGTTTCGGCGATCGGGGGGGCCGGGGAGGGTGTGCGTACATGATGTGCGATGGGTGCTGGTACATGGCCCTTATATTGGCCCCCTATCCCTCATCAAACGTCGAGAACTCACACCCCCTTAAAGAGCATTTGAGATTTTACAGGTTTGCTGCCAGTAGCCATTAAAGTGTCTGAAACGGGGACACTTTTTTCAAATGGTCACAAAAACTTGTACACTTCGAGTTTTTAGCTGAATTTTTTTGTGCAAGCCAACAAAAATACAAGGATCACGTCTACCAGGTTTGGGGCAAAAACTCCTTCCGAAGAAATTTTAAAAAATCCCTAACCCCAAAAAGTTTCAGAAATTATGGAAAATAGAAAACGGTCATCTCGCCATGAAACTTCACGTGAAGGCTTAAGGGACCATTATATGAATTTACAAGCCATAAAAATGGCATTGGCACACAAATATATGAAGATGTGCCTAAACCCACCTACCACCCTATCGATCCACGGCTTGCGCATCCCGTCTCTCTGGCCGGCGTAGTATCCGCCCGCCCGCTCGTTTCGTCGGTTGGCTTGGGCATACAGAGTTCATTCCTAGTCTAAGATTGGACCGGACCGAGGGTTGTGGCAGCAA
Source organism: Durio zibethinus (assembly GCF_047325235.1). NCBI lineage: Eukaryota > Viridiplantae > Streptophyta > Magnoliopsida > Malvales > Malvaceae > Durio > Durio zibethinus. The sequence goes on from NC_143163.1 coordinate 23,287,014, forward strand.
GATTGATAGCACGTAGAGGGGGACCCGGCCGATCCCCGGCTTGCGCATCCCACCCTTTTGGTCAGCTGAGCGCCCGCACGCTCGTTTCATGGGTTGACTTAGGCATACGGAGTTCATTCCCAGTCTAAGCATACGGAGTTCATTCCCAGTCTAAGATCGGATCAGACCGAGGGTTGCAGCAGCACATGTTGGGCTCGGGCATGTGCTGGTGCCGCATTTTTCTTCCCCGGGGCAGCATAGCCAGAGCATCGTCGAAGAACCTGACCGACGGTATTGGGGTTTTGGCGATCGGGGGGGTCGGGGAGGGTGTGCGCACATGATGTGCAATGGGTACTGGTACTTGGCCCTTATATTGGCCCCTTATCCCTCATCAAACCTTGAGAACTCACACCCCCTTAAAGAGCATTTGAGATTTTATATGTTTGCTGCCAGTAGCCATTAAAGTGTCTGAATTGGGGACACCCTTTTCAAATAGCCACAAAATCTTGTACACTTCGAGTTTTTAGCTGAATTTTTTTATGCTTGCCAACAAAAATACAAGGATCACGTCTACCAAGTTTGGGGCCAAAACTCCTTTCAAAAATATTTTAAAAAATCTCGAACCATAAAAAGTTTTAAAAATCATGAAAAATAGAAAACGATTCGTCTTGCCATGAAACTTCACGTGAAGGCTTAAGGGACCATTGTATGAATTTACAAGCTGTAAAAATGGCATTGGCACGCAGAAATATGAAGATGTGCCTAAACCCACATACCACCCTATCAAACCACGGCTTGCGCATCTCGTGTCTCTGGCCGGCGTAGTGCCCGCCCGCCAACCCGCTCGCTCGTTTCATCGGTTGGCTTAGGCATACGGAGTTCATTCCTAGTCTAAGATTGAACCGGACCGAGGGTTGCAGTAGCAGGATCGACAGCATGTAGAGGGGGACCCGACCGATCCTCGACTTGCGCATCCCGCCTCTCTAGCCGGCTGAGCACCCGCACGCTTGTTTCGAGGGTTGACTTAGGCATACAAAGTTCATTCCCAGTCTAAGCATACAGAGTTCATTCCCAGTCTAAGATCGGACCGGATCGAGGGTTGTGGCAGTACATGTTGGGGTCGGGCAGGAGCTGGTGCCACATTTTTCTTTGCCGGGGCACCAATGCCGGAGCATCGCTGGAGAACCTGATCGACGGTATTGGGATTTCGACGATCGGGGGGGCCGGGGGGTGTGCGCACATGATGTGCGATGGGTTCTGGTACTTGGCCCTTTTATTGGCCCCCTATCCCTCACCAAATCTCGAGAACTCACACCCCCTTAAAGAGCATTTGAGATTTTATAGGTTTGCTGCCAGTAGCTATTAAAGTGTCTGAAATGGGGACACTTTTTTCAAATGGTCATAAAATCTTGTACACTTTGAGTTTTTAGCTGAATTGTTTTGTGCATGCCAACAAAAATACAAGGATCACGTTTACCAACTTTGGGTCCAAAAATCCTTTCAAAAATATTTTAAAAAATCTCGAACCCTAAAAATTTTTGAAAATCATGAAAAATAGAAAACGAGTTGTCTTGCCATTAAACTTCACGTGAAGGTTTAAGCGACCATTGTATGAATTTACAAGCCATAGAAATGGCATTGGCATGCAGAAATATGAAGATGTGCCTAAACCCACCTACCACCGTATCGATCCACGGCTTGCGCATCCCGTCTCCCCGGCCGGCGTAGTACCCGCCCGCCTATCCGTTTCATCGGTTGGCTTAGGCATACGGAGTTCATTCCAGTCTAAGATCGGACCGAACCGAGGGTTGCGGTAGCAGGATCGAGAGCACGTAGAGGGGGACCCTACCGATCCCCGGCTTACGTATCCCACCCCTCTGGCCGGCTGAGCACCCTCATGCTCATTTCGTGGGTTGACTTAGGCATACGGAGTTCATTCGCAGTCTAAGCATATGGAGTTCATTCCCAGTCCAAGATCGGACTGAATCGAGGCTTACGACAGCACATGCTGGGCTCGGGCATGTGCTGGTGCTGCATTTTTCTTCGTTGAGGTGCCATCCCCGGAGCATCGCCGGAGAACTTGACCGACGACATTGGGGTTCTGGCGATTGGGGGGGCCGGGGGGGTGTGCGCACATGATGTGTGATGGCTGCTGGTACTTGGCCCTCATATTCGCCCCCTATCCCTCATCAAACCTCGAGAACTCACACCCCCTTAAAGAGCATTTGAGATTTTCAGGTTTGCTGCCAGTAGCCATTAAAGTGTCTGAAATGGGGACACTTTTTTCAAATGGTCACAAAATCTTGTACACTTCGAGTTTTTAGCTGAGTTTTTTTGTGCATGCCAAAAAAATTACAGGGATCATGTCTACCAAGTTTGGGGCCAAAACTCCTTCCAAAAAATTTTCAAAAAATCCCAAACCGCAAAAAGTTTCAAAACTCATGAAAAAGAGAAAATGAGTCGTCCTGCCATGAAACTAAACATGAAGGCTTAAGGGACCGTTGTATGAATTTACAAGCCATAAAAATGGCATTGGCACATAGAAATATGAAGATGTACCTAAACTGACCTACCACTCTATCGATCCACGGCTTGTGCATCTCGTCTCTCTGGCCGACGTGGTGCCCGCCCGCCCGCTCGTTTCGTCAATTGGCTTAGGCATACGAAGTTCATTCCCAGTCTAAGATCAGACCAGATCGAGGGTTGCCATAGCAGGATCGACAGCACACAGAGGGGGACCCGATTGATCCTCGGCTTGCGCATCCCGCCCCTCTGGTCGGCTAAGCACCCACACGCTCGTTTCGTGGGTTGACTTAGGCATACGGAGTTCATTCCGAGTCTAAGCATACGGAGTTCATTCCCAGTCTAAGATCGGATCCAATCGAGGATTGCAGCAGCACATGCTGGGCTCAGGCATGTGCTGGTGCCGCATTTTTCTTCGTCGGGGCACCATCCCCGGAGTATTGTCGGAGAACTTGACTGGTGGCATTGGGGTTCCAACGATCTGGGGGGCCGAGGGTATGTGCGCACATGATGTACGATGGGTGCTGGTACTTGGCCCTTATATCATCCCCCTATCCCTCATCAAACCTCGAGAATTCACACCCCCTTAAAGAGCATTTGAGATTTTAGAGGTTTTCGGCCAGTAGCCATTAAAGTGTTTGAAATGGGGATACTTTTTTCAAATGGTCACAAAATCTTGTACACTTCGAGTTTTTAGCTGATTTTTTTGTGCATGCCAACAAAAATACAAGGATCACATCCACCAAGTTTGGGGCCAAAACACCTTCCGAAAAAATTTTAAAAAATCCCGAACAGCAAAAAGTTTCAAAAATCGTGAAAAATAGAAAACGAGTCGTCTTGCCATGAAACTTCAAGTGAAGGCTTCAGGGACCATCGTATCAATTTACAAGCCATAAAAATGGCATTGGCACGTAGAAATATGAAGATGTAACTAAAGCCACCTACCACCCTATCGATCCACGGCTTGCGCATCCCATCTCTCTGGCCGACGTAGTGCCCGCCAGCCCGCCCGCTCGTTTCGTCCGTTGGCTTAGGCATACGGAGTTCATTCCTAGTCTAAGATCAGACCGGATTGAGGGTTACGGTAGTAGGATCGAGTGCACGCAGAGGGGGACCCGACCGATCCCCGGATTGCACATCCCACCCCTCTGGCCTGCTGAACGGCCGCACGCTCATTTTGTGGGTTGACTTAGGCATACGGAGTTCATACCGGACCAAAATTGTACAAGTTTCCTAGCAGTAGCCATTAAAGTGTCTGAAATGGGGACATTTTTTTCAAATGGTCACAAAATCCTGTACACTTTGAGTTTTTAGCTGAATTTTTTTTATGCATGCCAACAAAAATACAAGGATCACGTCTACCAAGTTTGGGGCCAAAACTCCTTCCGAAAAAAGTTTAAAAAATCTCGAACCATAAAAAGTTTCAAAATTATGAAAAATAGAAAATGAGTCGTCTTGCCATGACACTTCACGTGAAGGCTTAAGGGACCATTGTATGAATTTACAAGCCATAAAAATGGCATTGGCAAGCAGAAATATCAAGATGTGCCTAAACCCACCTACCACCCTATCGATCCACGGCTTGCGTATCCCGTCCCTTTGGCCGGCGTAGAGCCCGCCCGCTAGTTTTGTCGGTTGGCTTAGGCATACGAAGTTCATTCCTAGTGTAAGATTGGACCGGACCGAGGGTTACGGTAGCAGGATCGACAGCACGCAGAGGGAGACCTGGTCAATCCCCGGCTTACGCATCCCGCCCCTCTTGCCGGCTGAGCGCCCGTATGCTCGTTTCTTGGGTTGACTTAGGCATATAGAGTTCATTCCCTGTCGAACCATACGGAGTTCATTCCCAATCTAACATCGGACCGGACCGAGCATTACGATAGCACATGTTGGGCTCGGGCATGTGCTGGTGCCGCATTTTTCTTCGCTGGGACACCATCGCTGGAGCATCGCCGAAGAACCTGACCGGCGGCATTGGGGTTCCGATGATCGGGGGGGCCGGGGGGGTTTGTGCACATGATGTGTGATGGGTGTTGGTACTTGGCCCTTATGTTGGCCCCTACCCCTCATCAAACCTCGAGAACTCACAGCCCCTTAAAGAGCATTTGAGATTTTACAGGTTTGCTGCCAGTGGCCATTAAAGTGTCTAAAATGGGGACACTTTTTTCAAATGGTCACAAAAATCTTGTGCACTTCAAGTTTTTAGCTGAATTTTTTGTGCATGCAAAAAAAATACAAGGATTAGTGTACCAAGTTTGGGGCCAAAACCCCTTCCGAAAAAAGTTTAAAAAATCTCGAACCGTAAAAAGTTTCAAAAATTGTGAAAAATAGAAAACGAGTCGTCTTGCCATGAAACTTCATGTGAAGGCTTAAGGACCATTGTATGAATTTACAAGGCATAAAAATGGCATTGGCACGTAGAAATATGAAGATGTGCCTAAACCCACCTACCACCCTATCGATCCACGGCTTGCGCATCCCGTCCCTCTGGCTGACGTAGTGCCCGCCCGCCCGCCCACTCGCTTGTTTCGTCGGTTGCCTTAGGCATACGGAGTTCATTCCCAGTGTAAGATCAGACCGAACTGAGGGTTGCGGCAGCAGGCAAAGGGGGACCCAGCCAACCCCGACTTGCGCATCTCGCCCCTCTGGCCGACTGAGCGCCCGCACGCTCATTTCGTTGGTTGACTTAGGCATACGGAGTTCATTCCCAGTCTAAGATCGGACCGGATCAAGGGTTACGGCAGCACATGCTACGCTCGGGCATGTTCTGGTGCTGCATTTTTCTTCGTCGGGGCACCATCGTCGGAGCATCGCCGGAGAACCTGACCGACGGCATTGGGGTTCCGACGATCGGGGGGGCCGGGGGGGTGTGCACACATGATGTGTGATGGGTGCTGGTACTTGGCCCTTATATTGGCCCCCTATCCCCAATCAAACCTTAAGAACTCACACCCCCTTAAAGAGGATTTGAGATTTTACAGGTTTGCTGCCAGTAGCCATTCAAGTGTCTGAAATGGGGGCACTTTTTTCAAGTTGTCACAAAATCTTGTACACTTCGCGTTTTTAGCTCAATTTTTTTGTGCATGCCAAAAAAAATACAAGGATCACATCTACCATGTTTGGGGCCAAAATCCCTTCAGAAAAAATTTTAAAAAATCCCGAGCCGTAAAAAGTTTTAAAAATCATGAAAAATAGAAAACGAGTCGTCTTGCCATGAAACTTCACGTGAAGGCTTAAGGGACCATTGTATGAATTTACAAGCCATAAAAATGGCATTGGCACGTAGAAATATGAAGATGTGCCTAAACCCACCTACCACCCTACTGATCCATGGCTTGTGCATCCCGTCTATGTGGTCGGTGTAGTGCCCGCCCGCCCGCTCGTTTAATCGGTTGGCTTAGGCATACGGAGGTAATTCCCAGTATAAGATCGGATCAGATCAAGGGTTACGGTAGTAGGATCGGTAGCACGCAGAGGGGGACCCGACCGATCCCCGGCTTGCGTATCCCACCCCTCTGGCCGACTGAGCGCCTGCACGCTCGTTTCGTGGGTTGACTTAGGCATACGAAGTTCATTCCCAGTCTAAGATCAGACCGGACCAAGGATTACGACAGCACATGTTGGGCTCGGGCATGTGCTGGTACCGCATTTTTCTTTGCCAGGGCACCATGTTGGAGCATCTCCGTTGAACTTGACCGGCGGCATTGGAGATTCGGCGATCGGGGGGGCAGGGGGGTGCAGACATGATGTGCGATGGGTGCTGGTACTTGGGCCTTATATTGGCCCCCTATCCCTCATCAAACCTTGAGAACTCACACCCCCTTAAAGAGCATTTGAGATTTTACAGGTTTGCTGCCAGTAGCCATTGAAGTGTCTGAAATGGGGACATTTTTTTCAAATGGTCACAAAATCTTGTACACTTCGGGTTTTTAGCTGAATTTTTTTATGCATGCCAAAAAAAATACAAAGATCACGTCTACCAATTTGGGGCCAAAACTCCTTCCAAAAAAATTTTAAAAAATCCCGAACCGTAAAAATTTTCAAAAATCATGAAAAATAGAAAACGAGTCGTCTTGCCATGAAACTTCACGTGAAGGCTTAAGGGGCCATTGTATGAATTTACAAGCCATAAAAATGGCATTGGCACGTAGAAATATGAAGATGTGCCTAAACCCACCTACCACCCTATCGATCCACGGCTTGCGCATCCCGTCTCTCTGGCCGACGTAGTGCCCGCCCGCCCGCTCGTTTCATCGGTTGGCTTAGGCATACAGAGTTCATTCCCAGTCTAAGATCCGACCGAACTGAGGGTTGCAGCAGCAAGATCGACGGCACGTAGAAAGGGACCCGGCCGATCCCCGGCTTGCGCATCCTGCCCCTCTGGCCGGCTGAGCACCCGCACGCTCGTTTCGTGGGTTTACTTAGGCATACGGAGTTCTTTCCCAGTCTAAGCATATGGAGTTCATTCCCAGTCTAAGATCGAACCGGACCGAAGGTTGCGGCAGCACATTCTAGGGTCAAGCACGTGCTGGTGCCGTATTTTTCTTCATCGGGGCACCATCGTCGGAGCATCGCCGGAGAACCTGACCAGTGACATTGGGGTTCCGACGATCGGGGGGGCCGGGGGGGTGTGCGCACATTATGTGTGATGGGTGCTGGTACTTGGCTCTTACATTGGCCCCTTATCCCTCATCAAACCTCGAGAACTCACACCCCCTTAAAGAGCATTTGAGATTTTACAGGTTTGCTGCCATAGCCATTAAAGTGTCTGAAATGGGGACACTTCGAGTTTTTAGTTGAATTTTTTTATGCATGCAAAAAAAAATACAAGGATCATGTGTACCAAGTTTGGGCCCAAAACTCCTTTCGAAAAAATTTTAAAAAGTCCCGAACCGTAAAAGTTTTCAAAAATCGTGAAAAATAGAAAACGATTCGTCTTGCCATGAAAGTTCAGGTGAAGGCTTAAGGGACCATTGTATGAATTTACAAGCCATAAAAATGGCATTGGCACCCAGAAATATGAAGATGTACCTAAACCCACCTACCACCCTATTGATCCATGGCCTACGCATCCCGTCTCTCTTGCCGGAGTAATGCCCACCCGCTCGTTTCATCGGTTGGCTTAGGCATACGAAGTTCATTCCCAGTCTAAGATCAGACCAGACCGAGGGTTGCGGCAGTAGGATTGGCAGCACGCAGAGGGGGACCCGATCGATCCCCGGCTTGCGCATCCCACCCCTCTGGCCGACTGAGCGCCCGCACGCTCGTTTTGTGGGTTGACTTAGGCATACAAAGTTCATTCCCAGTCTAAGATCAGACCGGACTGAGGGTTGCTAGCACATGCTGGGCTCGGGCATGTGCTAGTGTCGTATTTTTCTTCGTCGGGGCACCATCACCGGAGCATCACCGGAGAACCTGACCGACGGCATTGGGGTTCCGACGATCGGGGGGCCGGGGGGTGTACGCACGTGATGTGCGATGGGTGCTGGTACTTGGCCTTTATATTGGCCCCCTATCCCTCATCAAACCTCGAGTACTCACACTCCCTTAAAGAGCATTTGAGATTTTACAGGTTTACTGCCAGTAGCCATTAAAGTGTTTGAAATGGGGACACTTCGAGTTTTTAGGTGAATTTTTTTGTGCATGCCAACAAAAATACAAGGACCACGTGTACCAAGTTTGGGCCCAAAACTTCTTTCGAAAAAATTTTAAAAAGTCCCGAACCGTAAAAGTTTTCAAAAATCGTGAAAAATAGAAAATGATTCTCTTGCCATGAAAGTTCAGGTGAAGGCTTAAGGGACCATTGTATGAATTTACAAGCCATAAAAATGGCATTGGCACGCAGAAATATGAGGATGTGGCTAAACCCACCTACCACCCTATCGATCCACGGCTTGCACATCCCGTCTCTTTGGCCGAAGTAGTGCTTGCCCGCCCGTCCGCTCGTTTCATCGGTTGCCTTAGGCATATGGAGTTCAATCCCAGTCTAAGATCAGATCGGACCGAGCGTTGTGGCAGCAGGATTGGCAGCACGTAGAGGGGGACCCGACCGATCCTCGGCTTGTGCAACCCGCCCCTCTGGCTGGCTGAGCGCCCGCATGCTCGTTTTGTGGGTTGACTTAGGCATACGGAGTTCATTCCCAGTCTAAGCATACGAAGTTCATTCCCAGTCCAAGATCGAACCGGACCGACGGTTGTGCCAGCACATGCTGGGCTCGGGCATGTGTTGGAGCCGTATTTTTCTTCGTCGGGGCACCATCGCCGGAGCATCGTCGGGGAACCTAACTGTTGGCATTGGGGTTCCGGCGATCGAGGGAGCCGGGGGGTGTGCGCACATGATGTGCGATGGGTGCTGGTACTTGCCCCTTATATTGGCCCCCTATCCCTTTTCAAACCTTGAGAATTCACAACCCCGTAAAGAGCATTTGAGATTTTACAGGTTTGCTGCCAGTAGCCATTAAAGTGTTTAAAATGGGGACACTTTTTTCAAATGGTCACAAAATCTTGTACGCTTCGAGTTTTTAGCTGAATTTTTTTGGGCATGCCAACAAAAATACAAGGATCACGTCTACCAAGTTTGGGGACAAAACTCCTTCCAAAAAATTTTAAAAAATCTCGAACCGCAAAAAGTTTCAAAAATTGTGAAAAATAGAAAACGAGTCGTCTTGCCATGAAACTTCACGTGAAGGCTTAAGGGACCATTATATGAATTTACCAGCCATAAAAATGGTATTGGCACGTAGAAATATGAAGAAGTGCCTAAACCCACCTACCACCCTATCGATCCACGCCTTGCGCATCTAAGATCAGACCAGTCCGAGGGTTGCGGTAGCACCCAGTCTAAGATCAGACCAGACCGAGGGTTACGATAGCACATGCTGGGCTCGGGCATGTGCTGAAGCCACATTTTTCTTTGCCGAGGCACCATCACCGGAGCATCGTTGGAGAACCTTACTGACGGCATTAGGGTTCCGACGATCGGGGGTGTGCGCACATGATGTGCGATGGGAGCTGGTACTTGGCCCTTATATTGGCCCCCTATCCTTCATCAAACCTCGAGAACTCACAACCCCTTAAAGAGCATTTGAGATTTTACAGGTTTGCTGCCAGTAGCCATTAAAGTGTCTGAAATGGGGACACTTTTTTCAAATGGTCACAAAATCTTGTACACTTCGAGTTTTTAGATGAATTTTTTTGTGCATGCCAAAAAAAATACGAGTATCACGTGTACCAAGTTTGGGGCCAAAACTCCTTCCGAAAAAATATTAGAAATTCCCAAACCGCAAAAAGTTTTGAAAATCGTAAAAAATAGAAAACCAGTCGTCTTGCCATGAAACTTCATGTGAAGGCTTAAGGGCCATTGTATGAATTTACAAGCCATAAAAATGGCATTGGCACGCAGAAATATCAAGATGTGCCTAAATCCACCTACCACCCTATCGATCCACAGCTTGCGCATCCCGTCTCTCTGGTCGGCGTATGACCACCCGCCCGCCCGCTCATTTCATCGGTTGGTTACGCATACGAAGTTCATTCCCAGTCTAAGATCAGATCAGACCAAGGGTTGCAGCAGCAGGATCGACAGCACACAGAGGGGGACCCGGGCTTGCGCATCTCGCGCCTTTGGCCGGTTGAGCACCCGCACGCTCGTTTCGTGGGTTAACTTAGGCATACGGAGTTCATTCCCAGTCTTAGATCGGATCAGACCAAGGGTTCCGGCAGCACATGCTGGGCTCGGGCATGTGCTGGTGCCGCATTTTTCTTCGTCAGGGCACCATCACCGGAGAACTTGTCTAGCGGCATTGGGGTTCCGGCGATCGGGGGGTTCGGGGGGTGTGCGCACATGATGTGTGATGGGTGCTGGTACTTGGCCCTTATATTGACCCCCTATCCCTCATCAAACCTCAAGAACTCACACCCCCTTAAAGAGCATTTGAGATTTTATAGGTTTGCTGCCAGTAGCCATTAAAGTGTCTGAAATGGGGACACTTTTTTCAAATGGTCACAAAATCTTGTACACTTCGACTTTTTAGCTGAATTTTTTTGCGCATGCCAACAAAAATACAAGGATCACGTCTACCAAGTTTGGGGCCGAAACTCCTTTCGGAAAAATGTTAAAAAATCCCAAACCGCAACAAGTTTCAAAAATCGTGAAAAATAGAAAACGAGTCGTCTTGCCATGAAACTTCACGTGAAGGCTTAAGGGACCATTGTATGAATTTACAAGCCATAAAAATGGCATTGGTACATAGAAACATGAAGATGTGCCTAAACCCACCTACCACCCTATCGATCCACGGCTTGCGCATCCCGTCTCTCAGGCCGGCGTAGCGCCCGCCTGCCCGCCTGCCCGTCCGCTCGTTTCGTCTGTTGGCTTAGGCATATAGAGTTCACCCCAGTCTATGATCAGACCGGACCGAGGGTTGCGACAGTAGGATCGACAGCACGCAGAGGGGGACCCCATCAATCCCCGGCTTGCGCATCCCGCCCCTCTGGCCGGTTGAGCGCCCGCACGCTCGTTTCGTGGGTTGACTTAGGCATACAGAGTTCATTCCCAGTCTAAGCGTACAGAGTTCATTCCCAGTCTAAGATCAGACTGGACTAAGGGTTGCGACAGACCATGCTGGGGTCGGGCATGTGCTGGTGCCACACTTTTCTTCGTCGGGGCACCATCGTCGGAGTATCGTCAGAGAACCTAACCGGCGGCATTGGGGTTCCGGCAATCGGGGGGGCCGGGGGGGTGTGCTTACATTATGTGTGATGGGTGCTGGTACTTGGCCCTTATATTGGCCCTCTATCCCTCATCAAACCTCGAGAACTCACACCCCCTTAAAGAGCATTTGAGGTTTACAGGTTTGCGGCCAGTAGCCATTAAAGTGTCTGAAACAGGGACGCTTTTTTCAAATGGTCACAAAATCTTGTACACCTCGATTTTTTAGCTGAATTTTTTTTTGCATGCCAAAAAAAAATACAAGGATCACGTCTACCAAGTTTGGGGCCAAAACTCCTTTCAAAAAAATTTTAAAAAATCCCGAACCATAAAAAGTTTTGAAAATCGTGAAAAATAGAAAACGAGTCGTCTTGCCATGAAACTGCACGTGAAGGCTTAAGGGACCATTGTATGAATTTACAAGCCGTAAAAATGGCATTGGCACATAGAAATATGAAGATGTACCTAAACCCACCTACCACTGTATCGATCCACGGCTTGCGCATCCCGTCTCTCTAGCCGGCGCAGTGCCCGCCCGCCTGCCCGCTCGTTTCGCCAGTTGGCTTACACATACGGAGTTCATTCCCAATCTAAGATTGAACCAGACCGAGGGTTGCGGTGGCAGGATCGGCAGCACACAGTGTGGGACTCGACCCATCCCCGACCTGCGTATCCCGCCACTCTGGCCGGCTGAGTGCCCGTACGCTCGTTCCGTGGGTTGACTTAGGCATACGGAGTTCATTCCCAGTCTAAGCATACGGAGTTCATTTCCAGTCTAAGATCGGACCGTGCCAAGGGTTGCCACAGCACATGCTGGGCTCGAGCATGTGCTGGTGCCACATTTTTCTTCGTCGGGGCACCATCGCCAGAGCATCGCCGGAGAACCTGACCGGCGGCATTGGGGTTCCGGCGATCGGGGGGGCCGGGGGTGTGCGCACATTATGTGCGATAGGTGCTGCTACTTGAGCCTTATATTGGCCCCCTATCCCTCATCAAACCTTGAGAACTCACACCCCCTTAAAGAGCATTTGAGATTTTACAGGTTTGCTGCCAGTAGCCACTAAAGTGTCTAAAATGGGGACACTTTTTTCAAATGGTCACAATTTCTTGTACACTTCGAGTTTTTAGCTGAATTTTTTTGTGCACGCCAACAAAAATGCAAGGATCACGTCTACCAAGTTTGGGGCCAAAACTCCTTTTGAAAAAATTTTAAAAAATCCCGAACCGTAAAAAGTTTCAAAAATCATGAAAAATAGAAAACGAGTCGTCTTGCCATGAAACTTAACGTGAAGGCCTAAGGGACCATTGTATGAATTCACAATCCATAAAAATGGAATTGGCAAGCAGAAATATGAAGATGTGCCTAAACCCACCTACCACCTTATCGATCCACGGCTTACGCATCTCGTCTCTCTGGCTGGCATAGCTCCCGTCCGCCCGCCCACCCGCTCGTTTCGTCGGTTGGCTTAGGCATACGGAGTTCATTCCCAGTCTAAGATCAGACCAGACCAAGGGTTGCGGCAGCAGGATTGGCAGCACGCAAAGAGGGACCCAACCGATACCCGGCTTGCGCATCCCGCCCCTCTGGCCTGCTGAGCGCCCGCACGCACGTTTCGTGGGTTGACTTAGGCATACAGAGTTCATTCCCAGTCTAAGCATACAGAGTTCATTCCTAATCTAAGATCAGATCAGAGCGAGTGTTGCGGTAGCACATGCTGGGCTCGGGAATGTGCTGGTGCCACATTTTTCTTCGTCGGGGCACCATCGTCGGAGCATCACCGGAGAACCTGATCGATAGCATTGCGGTTTCGGCGATCGGGGGGGCCGGGGGGGTGTGCGCACATGATTTGCGATGGGTGCTGGTACTTGGCCCTTATATTGCCCCCCTACCCCTCATCAAACCTCGAGAACTCACACCCCCTTAAAGAGCATTTGAGATTTTACAGGTTTGCTGCCAGTAGCCATTAAAGTATCTGAAATGGGGACATTTTTTTCAAATGGTCACAAAATCTTGTACACTTTGAGTTTTTAGGTGAATTTTGTTTTGCATGCCAACAAAAATACAAGGATCACGTCTACAAAGTTTGGAGCCAAAAATCCTTTCGAAAAAATTTTAAAAAATCCTTAACCGCAGAAAGTTTCAAAAATCATAAAAAATGGAAAACGAGCCGTCTTGCCATGAAACTTCACGTGAAGGCTTAAGGGACCATTGTATGAATTTACAAGCCATAAAAATGGCATTGGCACGCAGAAATATGAAGATGTGCCTAAACCCACCTACCACCCTATCGATCCACGACTTGTACATCCCGTCTCTCTGGCCGACGTAGTGCCCGCCCGCCCATCCACTCGTTTCGTCGGTTGGCTTAGGCATGCAGAGTTTATTCCCAGTCTAAGATCAAACCGGACCGAGTGTTGCGGTAGCAAGATTGGCAGCACGAAGAAAGGGACCCGACCGAATCCCGGTTTGCGCATCCCACCCTTCTAGCCCGCTGAGCGCCCGTACGCTCGTTTCGTGGGGTGACTAGGCCTATGGAGTTCATTCCCAGTCTAAGCATACGCAGTTCATTTCCAGTATAAGATCAAACCAGACCGAGGGTTACGGTAGCACATGCTGGGCTCGGGCATGTGCTGGTGCCGCATTTTTTTTCGTCAAGGCACCATCGTCGGAGCATCATCGGAGAACCTGACCGGCGGCATTGGGGTTTCGACGATCGGGGGGGCCGGAGGTGTGCACACATGATGTGCGATGGGTGCTGGTACTTGGCCCTTATATTGGCCCCCTATCCCTCATCAAACCTTTAGAACTCACACCCCTTTAAAGAGCATTTGAGATTTTACAGGTTTGCTGCCAGTAGCCATTAAAGTGTATGAAATGGGGACACTTTTTTCAAATGGTCAGAAAATCTTGTACACTACGAGGTTTTAGCTGAATTTTTTTGTGCATGCCAAGAAAAATACAAGGATCACGTCTACCAAGTTTGGGGCAAAAACTCCTTCCGAAAAAATTTAAAAAAATCCCAAGACGCAAAAAGTTTTGAATATCATGAAAAATAGAAAATGAGCCGTCTTGCCGTGAAACTTCACGTGAAGGCTTAAGGGACTATTGTATGAATTTACAAGCCATAAAAATGGCATTGGCATGCAAAAATTTGAAGATGTGCCTAAATCCACCTACCATCCTATCGATCCACGGCCTGCGCATCCTATCTCTCTGGCCGGCGTAGTCCCCGCGCCCCCGCCTACCCGCTCATTTCATCGGTTGGCTTAGGCATATGGAGTTCATTCCCAGTCTAAGATCGGACCTGATCGAGGGTTGCGACAGTAGGATCGGCAGCACGCAGAGGGGGACCCGATTGATCCTCGGCTTACGCATCCTGCCCCTATGTCCGGCTGAGCGCCCGCACGCTCGTTTCGTGGGTTGACTTAGGCATACAGAGTTCATTCGTAGTCAAAGCTATACGAAGTTCATTCCCAGTCTAAGATCGAACCGAACTGAGGGTCGCAGAAGCACATGTTGGGCTCGGGCATGTGCTGGTGCTGTATTTTTCTTCGCCGGGGCACCATTGTCGGAGAACCTGACCGACGGCATTGGGGTTTCGACAATCGGGGGCGCCGGGGGGGTGTGCGCACATGATGTGCGATGGGTGCTGGTACTTGGCCCTTAGATTGGCCCCCTATCCCTCATCAAACCTCGAGAACTCGCACCCCCTCAAAGAGCATTTGAGATTTTACAGGTTTGCTACCAGTAGCCATTAAAGTGTCTGAAATGGGGACACTTTTTTCAAACGATCACAAAATCTTGTACACTTCGAGTTTTTAGCTGAATATTTTTGTGCATACCAACAAAAATAAAAGGATCATGTCTACCAAGTTTGGAGCCAAAACTCCTTCCAAAAAAATTTTCAAAAATCCCGAACCGTAAAAAGTTTCAAAAATCGTGAGAAATAGAAAACGAGTCGTCTTGCCATGAAACTTCACGTGAAGGCTTAAGGGACCATTGTATGAATTTACAAGCCATAAAAATGGCATTGGGATACAGAAATATGAAGATGTGCCTAAACCCACCTACCACCCTATCGATCCACGGCTTGCGCATCCCGTCTCTCTGGTCGACGTAGTGCCCGCCCGCCCACCCGCCCGCTCCTTTCGTCGCTTGGCTTAGGCATACGGAGTTCAGTCCCAGTCTAAGATTGGATCAAACCGAGGACTGCAGTAGCAGGATCGGTAGCACGCAGAAGGGGACCCGACCGAACCCCGGCTTACGCATCCCACCCCTCTGGCCGACTGAACGCCCGCACGCTCGTTTCGTGGGTTGACTTAGGCATACGGAGTTCATTCCCTATGTAAGCATACAGAGTTCATTCCCAGTATAAGATCAGACGAGAACGAGGGTTGCGTCAGCACATACTGGGCTCGGGCATGTGCTGGTGCCGCATTTTTCTTCGGCGGGGCACCATCGCCGGAGCATCGCCGGAGAACCTGACCGGCAGAATTGCGGTTTCGGCGATCGGGGGGACGAGGGGTGTGCACACATAATGTGCGATGGGTGCTGGTACTTGGCCCTTATATTGGCCCCCCATCCCTCATCAAACCTCGAGAACTCACACCCCCTTAAAGAGCATTTGAGATTTTACAGGTTTGCTGCCAGTAGCCGTTAAAGTGTCTGAAATGGGGACACTTTTTTCAATTGGTCACAAAATCTTGTACACTTCGAGTTTTTAAATGAATTTTTTTGTGCATGCCAACAAAAATACAAGGATCACGTCTACCAAATTTGGGCCCAAAAATCCTTTCAAAAAAATTTAAAAAAAATCCCGAAATGCAAAAAGTTTCAAAAATCATGAAAAATAGAAAACGAGTCGTCTTGCCCTGAAACTTCACGTGAAGGCTTAACGGACCATTGTATGAATTTACAAGCCATAAATATGGCATTGGCACATAGAACTATGAAGATGTGCCTAAACCTACCTACCACCCTATCGATCCACGGCTTGCGCATCCCGTCTCTTTGGCTGGCGTAGTGCCCGTCCGCCTGCCCGTCCGATCGTTTTGTCAGTTGGCTTAGGCATACGGAGTTCATTCCCAGTCTAAGATTGGACCTGATGGAGGGTTGCGGTAGCAAGATCGGTAGCACACAGAGGGGGACCTGGTCGAACCCCGACTTGCGCATCCCGCCCCTCTAGCCTACTGAGCGCACGCACGCTCGTTTCGTGGGTTGACTTAGGCATATGGAGTTCATTCCTAGTCTAAGCATACGGAGTTCATTCCCAATCTAAGATCAGATCAGACGTAGGGTTACGGTAGCACATGCTGGGCTCGGGCATGTGCTGGTGCCGCATTTCTCTTCGGCGGGGCACCATCGCCGGAGCATCGCCGGAGAACCTGACCGACGGAATTGGGGTTCCGACGATCGGGGGGCCGGGGGTGTGTGCGCACATGATGTGCAATGGGTGCTGGTACTTGGCCCTTATATTGGCCCCCTATCCCTCATCAAACCTCGAGAACTCACACCCCCTTAAAGAGCATTTGAGATTTTACAGGTTTGCTGCCAGTAGCAATTAAAGTGTCTGAAATGGGGACACTTTTTTCAAATGATGACAAAATCTTGTACACTTCGAGTTTTTAGCTGAATTTTTTTATGCTTGCCAACAAAAATACAAGGATCAAGTTTACCAAGTTTAGGGCCAAAACTTCTTCCGAAAAAATTTTAAAAAATCCCGAACCGTAAAAAGTTTGGAAAATCATGAAAAATAGAAAACGAGTCGTCTTGCCATGAAACTTCACATGAAGGCTTAAGGGACCATTGTATGGATTTACAAGCCATAAAAATGGCATTGGCACGTAGAAACATGAAGATATGCCTAAACCAACCTACCACTTTATCGATCCATGGCTTGCGCATCCTGTCTCTCTGGCCGGCGTAGTGCCCGCCCGCCTGCCCGCTCGCTCGCTTTGTCGATTGGCTTAGGCATACGAGTTCACTCCCAGTCTAAGATCAAGCCAGACCGAGGGTTGCGTAGTAGGATCGGCACCACACAGAGGGGGACCCGACCAATCCCCGGCTTGCGCATCCCACCCCTCTGGCTGGCTGAGCGCCCACATGCTCGTTTCGTAGGTTGACTTAGGCCTACGGAGTTGATTCCCAGTCTAAGCATACGGTGTTCATTCCCAGTCTAAGATCAGACCCGACCGAGGGTTGCGGCAGCACATGCTGGGCTCAAGCATGTGCTGGTGCCGCATTTTTCTTCGCCGGGGCATTGGGGTTCCATTGATTGGGAGGGCCAGGGGGTGTGCGCACATGATATGCGATGGGTGATGGTACTTGGCCCTTATATTCGCCTCCTATCCATCATCAAACCTCAAGAACTCACACCCCCTTAAAGAGCAATTGAGATTTTACAGGTTTGCTGCCAGTAGCCATTAAAGTGTCTGAAATGGGCACACTTTTTTAAAATGGTCACAAAATCTTGTAAACATTGAGTTTTTAACTAAATTTGTTTGTGCATGGCAACAAAAATACAAGAATCACGTCTACCAAGTTTGGGGCCAAAACTCATTCTGAAAAAATTTTAAAAAATCCCGAACCGTAAAAAGTTTGAAAAATCATGAAAAATAGAAAACGAGTCGTCTTGCCATGAAACTTCACGTGAAGGCTTAAGCGACCATTATATGAATTTACAAGCCATAAAAATCGCATTTGCTTGCAGAAATATGAAGATGCGCCTAAACCCACCTACCACCCTATCGATCCACGGCTTACGCATCCCGCCTCTCTGGCCGACGTAGTGCCCGCCCGCCCGCTCGCTCGTTTCATCGGTTGGCTTAGGCATACGGAGTTTATTCCCAGTCTAAGATCAGACTGGACCGAGGGTTGCGGTAGCAGGATTGGCAGCACGCAAAGGGGGACTCGATTGATCCCCGGCTTGCGCATCCCGCCCCTCCCGTCGGATGAGCACCCGCACGCTCATTTCGTAGGTTGACTTAGGCATACGGAGTTCATTCCCAGTCTAAGCATTCAGAGTTCATTCCCAGTCTAAGATCGGACCGGACCGAGGTTTTTCGCAGCACATGCTGGGCTCGGGCATGTGCTGGTGCTGTATTTTTCTTTGCCGGGGCACCATCGTCGGAGAACCTGACCGATGGCATAGGGGTTTCAACGATCGGGGGGTGGGGAGGGGGGGTGTGCGCACATGATGTGCGATGGGTGCTGGTACTTGGCCCTTATATTGGCCCCCTATCTCTCATCAAACCTTGAGAACTCACACCCCCTTAAAGAGCATTTGAGATTTTACAGGTTTGCTACCAGTAGCCATTAAAGTGTCTGAAATGGGGACACATTTTTCAAATGGTCACAAAATCTTGTACACTTTGATTTTTTAGCTGAATTTTTTTGTGCATGCCAACAAAAATACAAGGATCACGTCTACCAAGTTTGGAACCAAAACTCCTTCCGAAAAAATTTTAAAAATACCGAACCGCAAAAAGTTTCAAAAATCATGAAAAATAGAAAACGAATCGTCTTGCCATGAAACTTCACGTGAAGGCTTATGGGACCGTTGTATGAATTTACAAGGAAAAAAATTGCATTGGCATGCAGAAATATGAAGATGTGCCTAAACCCACCTTCTACCCTATCGATCCACGGCTTGCGCATTCCATCTCTCTGGCCGGCGTGTGCCCGCCCGCCCGCTCATTTTGTCATTTGGCTTAGGCATACGGAGTTCATTCCCAGTCTAAGATCAGACTGGATCAAGGGTTGCAGCAGCAATATCAGTAGCACACAGAGGGGGACCCGCCCGATCCCCGGCTTGCGCATCCCGCCCCTATGATCGGCTGAGCGCCCGCACACTCGTTTCGTGGGTTGACTTAGGCATACAGA
Organism: Durio zibethinus; assembly: GCF_047325235.1. NCBI lineage: Eukaryota > Viridiplantae > Streptophyta > Magnoliopsida > Malvales > Malvaceae > Durio > Durio zibethinus. Next base: position 23,306,108 of record NC_143163.1, read on the forward strand.
GTTCATTCCCAATCTAAGATCAGAGCAGATTGAGGGTTACGGCAGCACATGCTGGGCTCGAGCATATGCTGGTGCCACATTTTTCTTCGCCGGGGCACCATCACCGGAGCATCACCGGAGAACCTGACCAGCGACATTGGGGTTCCGACGGTCGGGGAGGCCGGGGGGTGTGCACACTGATTTGCGATGGGTGCTGGTACTTGGCCCTTATATTGGCCCCCTATCGCTCATCAAACCTCGAGAACTCACACTCCCTTAAAGAGCATTTGAGATTTTATAGGTTTGCTGCCAGTAGCCATTAAAGTGTCTGAAATGGGGACACTTTTTTCAAATGATCACCAAATCTTGTACACTTCGAGTTTTTAGCTGAATTTTTTTGTGCATGCCAAAAAAAATACAAGGATCACGTCTACCTTGTTTGGGGCTAAAACTCCTTCCAAAAAATTTTTAAAAAGTCCCGAACTGAAAAAAGTTCAAAAAATCATGAAAAATAGAAAACGAGTCGTCTTGCCATGAAACTTCACGTGAAAGCTTAAGGGACTATTGTATGAATTTACAAGCAGTAAAAATGGCATTGGCACAAAGAAATATGAAGATGTGCCTAAACCCACCTACCACCCGATCGATCCACGGCTTGCGCATCACGTCTCTCTGGCCGACTAGTGCCCGCCCGCCTGCCCGCTTGCTCGCCCGCTCATTTCGTCGGTTGGTTTAGGCATACGGACTTCATTCCCAGTCTAAGATTGGATTGGACTGAGGGTTGCGACAGTGAGATCGGCAGCACGTAGAGGGGGACCCGGTCGATCCCCGGCTTGCGTATTCTGCCCCTCTGGCCGACTGAACGCCCGCACGCTCGTTTCGTGGATTGACTGAGGCATACGGAGTTCATTCGCAGTCTAATCATATGGAGTTCATTCCCAGTCTAAGATCGAATCAGACCGAGTGTTGCGACAACACATGTTGGGCTCAGGCATGTGCTGGTGCCACATTTTTCTTCGTCAGGGCACCATCATTGGAGCATCACCGGAGAACCTGACCGGCGGCATTGGGCTTCCGGCTATCGGGGGGGTCGGGGGGTGTGCACACATGATGTACGATGGGTGCAGGTACTTGGCCCTTATGTTGGCCCCCTATCCCTCATCAAACCTAGAGAGCTCACACCCCCTTAAAGAGCATTTGAGATTTTACAGGTTTGCTGCCAGTAGCCAATAAAGTGTCTAAAATGGGGACACTTTTTTCAAATGGTCACAAAATCTTGTACACTTCGAGTTTTTAGCTGAATTTTTTTATGCATGCCAAAAAAAATACAAGGATCATGTCTACCAAGTTTGGGGCCAAAACACCTTCCAAAAAAATTTGAAAAAATCCTGAACCATAAAAAGTTTCAAAAATCATGAAAAGTAGAAAACGAGTCGTCTAGCCATGAAACTTAATGTGAAGGCTTAAGGGACCGTTGTATGAATTTACAAGCCATAAAAATGGCATTGGCATGAAGAAATATCAAGATGTGCCTAAACCCACCTACCCCCTATCGATCCACGGCTTGCGCATCCCGTCTCTCTGGCCGGCGTAGTGCCCGCCCACCCGTTCGTTTCGTCGGTTGGCTTAGGCATACAGAGTTCATTCCCAGTCTAAGATCAGACCAGACTGAGGGTTGCAATAGCAGGATCAGAGCACGGAGAGGGGGACCCGACCAATCCCTGGCTTGCGCATCCCGCCTCTCTGGCTGGCTGAGCGTCCGTACGTTCGTTTCATGGGTTGACTTAGGCATACGGAGTTCATTCCTAGTCTAAGCATACCGAGTTCATTCCCAGTGTAAGATCAGACCAGACCGAGGGTTGCGACAGCACATGCTGGGCTCGGGCATGTGCTGGTGGCACATTTTTCTTTGTCGGGGCACCATCGCCAGAGCATCGTCGGAGAACCTGACCGGCGGCATTGGGGTTCCGGCAATCGGGGGGGCCGGATGGGATGTGCGCACATGATGTGCGATGGGTGCTGGTACATGGCCCTTATATTGGCCCCCTATCCCTCATCAAACCTTGGGAACTCACACCCCCTTAAAGAGCATTTGAGATTTTACAGGCTTGTTGCCGTAGCCATTAAAGTGTCTGAAATGGGGACACTTTTTTCAAAGGGTCACAAAATCTATACACTTCGAGTTTTTAGCTAAATTGTTTTATGCATGCCAACAAAAATACAAGAATCACGTCTACCAAGTTTGGGGCCAAAACTCCTTCTGAAAAAATTTTAAAAAATCCCGAACCACAAAAATTTTGAAAATGGTGAAAAATAGAAAACGAGTCGTCTTGCCATGAAACTTCACGTGAGGGCTTGAGGGACCATTGTATGAATTTACAAGACATTAAAATGGCATTGGCATGTAGAAATATGAAGATGTACCTAAACCCACCTACCACCCTATCGATCCACGTCTTGGGCATCCCGTCTCTCTGGCCGGCGTAGTGCCCGCCCGCCCGCCCGCCCGCTCGTTCGTCGGTTGGCTTAGGTATATGGAGTTCATTCCCAGTCTAAGATCAGACCAGACTGAGGGTTGCGGTAGTAGGATCAGCAGCACGCCAAGGGGGACCCGACCGATCCCCGGCTTGTGCATCCTGCCCCTCTGGCCGGTTGAGCACCTTCATGCTCGTTTCGTGGGTTGACTTAGGCATACAGAGTTCATTCCCAGTCTAAGCATATGAAGTTTATTCCCAGTCTATGATTCGACCGGACCGAGGGTTACGACAGCACATGCTTGGCTCGGGCATTTGCTGGTGCTGCATTTTTCTTCGTCAGGACACCATCGTCGGAGCATCGCCGGAGAACCTGACCGGCGGCATTAGGGTTTTGCCGATCGGGGGGCCAGGGGGGGTGTGCGCACATGATGTGCGATGGGTGCTTGTACTTGGCCCTTATATTGGCCCCCTATCTCTCATCAAACCTCAAGAACTCACACCCCCTTAAAGATCATTTGAGATTTTACAGGTTTGCTGCCAGTAGCCATTAAAGTGTCTGAAATGGGGACACTTTTTTCAAATGGTCACAAAATCTTGTACACTTCGAGTTTTTAGCTGAATTTTTTTGCACATGCCAACAAAAATACAAGGATCACGTCTACCAAGTTTGGGGCAAAACGCCTTCGAAAAAATTTAAAAAAATTCTGAACCGTAAAAAGTTTTAAAAATCGTGAAAAATAGAAAATGAGTCGTCTTGCCATGATACTTCACGTGAAGGCTTAAGGGACCATTGTATGAATTTACAAGCCAAAAAATGGCATTGGCACGCAGAAATCTGAAGATGTGCCTAAACCCACCTACCACACTATCGATCCATGGCATGCGCATCTCGTCTCTCTGGCTGGCGTAGTGCCCGCCCGCCCGCCTGCCCGATTGTTTCGTCGGTTGGCTTAGGCATACGGAGTTCATTCCTAGTCTAAGATCGCACCGGACCGAGAGTTACAGCAGCACGTAGAAGGGGACTTGGCTGATCCCCAGCTTGCGCATCCCACCCCTTTGGCCGACTGAGCGCTTGCACGCTCGTTTCGTGTGTTGACTTAGGCATACGAAGTTCATTCCCAGTCTAAGCATACGGAGTTCATTCCCAGTCTAAGATCGGATCGGACCGAAGGTTACGGCAGCACATGCTGGGCTCGGGCATGTGCTAGTGCTGCATTTTTCTTCGTCGGGGCACCATCGCCGGAGAACTTGACCGGTGGCTTTGGGGTTCCGACGATCGGGGGGCCGGGGGGGGCTATGCGCACATAATGTGTGATGGGTGCTGGTAGTTGGCCCTCATATTGGCCCCGTATCCCTCATCAAACCTCGAGAACTCACACCCCCTTAAAGAGCATTTGAGATTTTACAGGTTTGCTGCCAGTAGCCATTAAAGTGTCTAAAATGGTAACACTTTTTTCAAATGGTCACAAAATCTTGTACACTTCAAGTTTCTAGCTGAATTTTTTTATGCATGCCAACAAAAATACAAGGATCACGTCTACCTAGCCAAAACTCCTTCTGAAAAAATTTTAAAAAATCCCGAACCGTAAAAATTTTCAAAAATCATGAAAAATAGAAAATGAGTCGTCTTGCCATGAAACTTCACGTGAAGGCTTAAGGGACCATTGTATGAATTTACAAGCCATAAAAATGGCATTGGCACACAGAAATATGATGATGTGCTGAAGCCCACCTACCACACTATCGATCCACGGCTTGCGCATCCCATCTCTCTGGTCGGTGTGGTGCCCGCCCGTCCGCCAACTCGTTTCATCGGTTGGCTTCGGCATACAGAGTTCATTCCCAATCTAAGAATGGACTGGACCGAGGGTTGCGGCAGTAGGATCGACAGCACGCAAAGGCGGACCCAGCCGATCCCCGACTTGTGCATCCCGCCCCCTGGCCGGCTGAGCGCCCGCACGTTCCTTTCGTAAGTTGACTTAGGCATACGGAGTTCATTCCCAGCCTAAGATCAGACCGGACCAAGGGTTGCAGCAGCACATGCTGGGCTCAGGCATGTGCTGGTGCCGCATTTTTCTTCGTCGGGGCACCATCGCCGGAGAACATGACCGACGGCATTGGGGTTCCGACGATCGGGGGGGCCGAGGGGGGCAGTGCGCACGTAATGTGTGATGGGTGCTGGTACTTGGCCCTCATATTGGCCCCCTATCCCTCATCAAACCTCGAGAACTCACACCCCATCAAAGAGCATTTATGATTTTACAGGTTTGCTGCCAGTAGCCATTAAAGTGTCTGAAATGGGGACACTTTATTCAAATCATCACAAAATCTTGTACATTTCGAGTTTTTAGCTGAATTTTTTTGTGCATGCCAACAAAAATACAAGGATCACGTCTACCAAGTTTGGGGACAAAAATCCCTCTGAAAAAATTTTAAAAAATTCTGAACCGTAAAAAGTTTCAAAAATCATGAAAAATAGAAAACGAGTCGTCTTGCCGTGAAACTTCACGTGAAGGCTTAAGGGACCATTGTATGAATTTACAAGCCATAAAAATGCCATTGGCACGCAGAAATATGAATATGTGCCTAAACCCACCTACCACCCTATCGATCCACGACTTGCGCATCCTGTCTCTCTTGTCGGCGTAGTGACCGCCCGCCCGCCCGCTCATTTCGTCGATTGGCCTAGGCATATGGAGGTCATTCCCAGTCTAAGACCGAACCGGACTGAGGGTCGCAGCAACAGGATCGACAGCATGCAGAGGAGGACCTAACCGATCCCCGACTTGTACATCCCGCCCCTCTGACCGGCTGAGCGCCCGCGCGCTCGTTTCGTGGGTTCACTTAGGCATATGGAGTTCATTCCCAGTCTAAGCATACGGAGTTCATTCCCAGTCTAAGATCGGTCCAGACCGAGGTTTGCGGCAGCACTTGCTGGGCTCGGGCATGTGCTAGTGACATATTTTTCTTCGTCGGGGCACCATTGTCGGAGAACCTGACCGACAGCATTAGGGTTCCGACGATCGGGGGGGCCGGGGGGTGGTGCACACATGATGTGCAATGGGTGCTGGTACTTGGCCATTATATTGGCCCCCTATCCCTCATCAAACCTCGACAACTCACACTCCCTTAAAGAGCATTTGAGATTTTACAGGTTTGCTGCCAGTAGCCATTAAAGTGTCTTAAATGGGGACACTTTTTTCAAATGGCCACAAAATCTTGTACACTTCGAGTTTTTAGCTGAATATTTTTGTGCATGCCAACAAAAATACAAGGATCACGTCTAAAAAGTTTCGGGCCAAAACTCTTTTCGAAAAAATTTTAAAAAATCCTGAACCGCAAAAAGTTTTGAAAATCATGAAAAATAGAAAACAAGTCGTCTTGCCATGAAACTTCACGTGAAGGCTTAAGGGACCATTGTATGAATTTACAAGCCATAAAAATGGCAATGGCACGCAGAAATATGAAGATGTGCCTAAACCCACCTACCACCCTATCGATCCACGACTTGCACATCCCGTCTGTCTGGCCAGCGTAGTGCCCGCCCGCCCGTCCGCTCGTTTCGTCAGTTAGCTTAGGCAAACAAAGTTCATTCCCAGTCTCAGATCGGATCGGATCGAGGGTTGCAGCAGCAGGATTGGCAGCATGTAAAGGGGGACCCGTCTGATCCCTGGCTTGCGCATCCTGCCCCTCTGGTTGGCTGAGCGCCCGCATGTTCGTTTCATGGGTTGACTTAGGCACACGGAGTTCATTCCCAGTCGAAGCATACGGAGTTCATTCCCAGTCTAAGATCAAACCGGACCGAGGGTTATGGTAGCAGCACCGAGGGTTGACTTAGGCATACGGAGTTCATTCCCAGTTTAAGCGTACGGAGTTCATTCCCAACCTAAGACCAGACCCGACCGAGGGTTGCAGCAGCACATGCTGGGCTCGGGCATGTGCTGGTGCCGTATTTTTCTTCATCGGGGCACGATCCCCGGAGAACCTGATTGACGATTTTGGGGTTCCGACGATCGAGGGGGTCGGGGGGTGTGTGCACATGATCTATGATGGGTGCTGGTACTTGGCCCTTATATTGGCCCCCTACCCTTCATCAAACCTCGAGAACTCACACCCCCTTAAAGAGCATTTGAGATTTTACAGGTTTGCTGCCAGTAGCCATTAAAGTGTCTAAAATGGGGACACTTTTTTCAAATGGTCACAAAATCTTGTACACTTCAAGTTTTTAGCTGAATTTTTTTGTGCATGCCAAAAAAAATACAAGGATCACGTCTACCAAGTTTGGGGCCAAAACTCCTTCCAAAAAATTTTAAAAAATCTGGAACCGTAAAAAGTTTTGAAAATCGTGAAAAATAGAAAACGAGCCGTCTTGCCATGAAACTTTACGTGAAGGCTTAAGGGACCATTGTATGAATTTACAAGCCATAAAAATGGTATTGGGACACAGAAATATGAAGATGTGCCAAAACCCACTACCACCCTATCGATCAATGGCTTGCGCATCCCGTTTCTCTGGCCGACATTGTGCCTGCCCGCTCGCCTGCTCGTTTCATCGGTTGGCTTAGGCATACGGAGTACATTCCCAGTCTAAGATTGGACCAGACCAAGGGTTGCGGCAGCAAGATCGGCAGCACGCAGAGGGGGACCTGGCCGATCCCCGACTTGCGCATCCCGCCCCTTTAGTCGGCTGAGCGCCCGCACGCTAGTTTCGTGGGTTGACTTAGGCATACGAAGTTCATTCCCAGTCTAAGCATACGGAGTTCATTCCCAGTCTAAGATCGGACCGAACCGAGGGTTGTGGCAGCACATGCTGGGCTCGGGCATGTGCTGGTGCCACATTTTTCTTCACCAGGGCACCATCCCCGGAGAACCTGACCGGCGACATTGTGGTTCCGATGATCGGGGGGGCCGGGGGGTGTGCGCACATGATGCATGATGGGTGCTGGTACTTGGCCCTTATATTGGCCCCCTATCCCTCATCAAACCTCGACAACTCTCACTCCCTTAAAGAGCATTTGAGATTTTACAGGTTTGCTGCCAGTAGCCATTAAAGTGTCTGAAATGGGGACACTTTTTTCAAATGGTCACAAAATCTTGTACACTTCAAGTTTTTAGCTGAATTTTTTTGTGCATGCCAATGAATATACAAGCATCATGTCTGCCTAGTTTGGGGCCAAAACTCCTTTCGAAAAAATTTTAAAAAATCCCGAACCGTAAAAAGTTTCAAAAATCGTGAAAAATAGAAAACGAGTCGTCTTGCCATGAAACTTCACATGAAGGCTTAAGGGACCATTGTATGAATTTACATGCCATAAAAATGGTATTGGCGCACAGAAATATGAAGATTTGCCTAAACCCACCTACCACCCTATCGATCCATTGCTTGCGCATCCCGTCTCTCTAGCCGACGTAGTGCTCGCCCGCCCGCCTGCCCGCTCGTTTCATCGATCGGCTTAGGCATACGGAGTTCATTCCCAGTCTAATACCGGACCGGACCGAGGGTTGTGGTAGTAGGATCAATAGCACACAGAGGGGGACCCGGTCGATCCTCGGCTTGCGCATCCCACCCCTCTGGCCGGTTGAGCGCCCGCACGCTCGTTTCATGGGTTGACTTAGCCACACAGAGTTCATTGCCAGTCTAAGCATACGGAGTTCATTCCCAGTCTAAGATTGGATCAGACCGAGGGTTGCGACGACACATGCTGGGCTCTGGCATGTGCTGGTGCCGCATTTTTCTTCGTCGGGGCACCATCGTCGGAGCATCGTCGGAGAACCTGACCGGCGGCACTAGGGTTCCGATGATCGGGGGGGCCATGAGGGGTGTGCGCACATGATATAAGATGGGTGCTAGTACTTGGCCCATATATTGGCCCCCTATCCCTCATCAAACCTTGAGAACTCACACCCCCTTAAAGAGCATTTGAGATTTTACAGGTTTACGGCCAGTAGCCATTAAAGTGTCTGAAATGGCGACACTTTTTTCAAATAGTCACAAAATCTTGTACACTTCAAATTTTTAGCTCAATTTTTTTGTGCATGCCAAAAAAAATTCAAGGATCACGTATACCAAGTTTGGGGCCAAAAAACCTTCTGAAAAAATTTAAAAAAATCCCGAACCTTAAAAAGTTTCAAAAATCGTGAAAAATAGTAAACGAGTCGTCTTGCCATGAAACTTCAAGTGACGGCTTAAGGGACCATTGTATGAATTTACAAGCCATAAAAATGGCATTGGCACGTAGAAATATGAAGATGTGCCTAATCCCACCTACCACCCTATCGATCCACGGCTTGCGCATCCCATCTCTCTGGCCGGCATAGTGCCCACCCGCCCGCCCGCTCGTTTCGTCGGTTGGGTTGGGCATACTGAGTTCATTCCCAGTCTAAGATCAGTCCAGACCAAGGGCTGCGGCAGCAGGATCGGCAGCATGCAGGCGGGACCCAATCGATCCCCTGCTTGCGCATCTCGCCCCTCTGGCTGGCTGAGCGGCCGCATGCTCATTTCGTGGGTTGAGTTACGCATACAGAGTTCATTCCCAGTCTAAGCATACGGAGTTCATTCCCAGTCTAAGCATACGGAGTTCATTCCCAGTCTAAGATCAGACCAGACTGAGGGTTACGGTAGCACATGTTGGGCTCAAGCATGTGCTGGTGCCATATTTTTCTTTGCCGGGGCACCATCGTCGGAGAACCTGACCGGTGGCGTTGGGGTTCCGACGATCGGGGGCACCAGGGGGTGTGCGCACATGATGCATGATGGGTGCTGGTACTTGGCCCTTATATTGGCCCCCTATCCCTCATCAAAGCTCGAGAACTCACACCCCTTTAAAGAGCATTTGAGATTTTATAGGTTTCCTGCCAGTAGCCATTAAAGTGTCTAAAATGGGGACATTTTTTTCAAATGGTCACAAAATCTTGTACACTTGGATTTTTTAGCTGAAATTTTTTATGCATGCCAACAAAAATTCAAGGATCACATCTACTAAGTTTGGGGCCAAAACTCCTTCTGAAAAAATTTTAAAAAATCCCAAACCGTAAAAAGTTTCTAAAATCGTTAAAAATAGAAAACGAGTCATCTTGCCGTGAAACTTTACGTGAAGGCTTAAGGGACCATTGTATGAATTTACAAGCCATAAAAATGGCATTGGCACATAGAAATATGAAGATGTGACAAAACCCACGTACCATACTATCGATCCAAGGCTTACGCATCCCGTTTCTCTGGCCGGCGTAGTGCCTGCCCGCCCGCCTGCTTGTTTCAACGGTTGGCTTAGGCATACGGAGTTCATTCCCAGTCTAAGATTGGACCAGACCGAGGGTTGCGATAGCAGGATCAATAGCACGCAGAAGGGGACCCGGCCGATCCTTGGCTTGCGCATCCTGCCCCTCTGGCCGGCTGAGCGCCCGTACGCTCGTTTCCTGGGTTGACTTAGACATACGTAGTTCATTCCCAGTCCAAGCATACGAAGTTTATTCCCAATCTAAGATCAGACCGAGCCGAGGGTTACGACAGCACATGCTGGGCTCAAGCATGTGCTGCTGCCACATTTTTCTTCACCGGGGCACCATCCCCGGAGAACCTGACCGGTGACATTGGGGTTTCGACGATCGGGGGGGTCGGGGGGTGTGCACACATGATGCATGATGGGTGCCGGTACTTGGCCCTTATATTGGCCCCCTATCCCTCATCGAACCTCGACAACTCACACTCCCTTAAAGAGCATTTGAGATTTTACAGGTTTCCTGCTAGTAGCCATTAAAGTGTCTGAAATGCGGACACGTTTTTCAAATCGTCACAAAATCTTGTACGCTTCAAGTTTTTAGCTGAATTGTTTTGTGCATGCCAACAAAAATACAAGGATCACGTCTACCAAGTTTGGGGCCAAAAATCCTTCCAAAAAAATTTTAAAAAATCCCGAACCGTAAAAAGTTTTAAAAATCGTGAAAAATAGAAAACGAGTCGTCTTGCCATGAAACTTCACGTGAAGGCTTAAGGGACCATTGTATGAATTTACAAGCCATAAAAATGGCTTTGGTGCACAGAAATATGAAGATGTGCCTAAACCCACCTACCACCCTATCGATCCACTACTTGCGCATCCCGTCTCTCTGGCCGGCGTAGTGCCCGCCCGCCCGTCCGCCCGCTCATTTCATCGGTTGGCTTAGGGATACGGATTTCATTCCCAGTCTAAGATCATACCAGACCGAGGGTTGCAGCAGCAGGATCAATAGCACGTAGAGGGGGACCCGACCGATCCTCGGCTTGCGCATCCCACCCCTTTGGCCGACTGAGCGCCCGCACGCTCGTTTCGTGGGTTGACTTAGGCATACGGAGTTCATTCCTAGTCTAAGCATATGAAGTTCATTCCCAGTCTAAGATCGGATCGAACTGAGGGTTCCGGCACACATGCTGGGCTCGAGCATGTGCTGGTGCCACATTTTTCTTCACCGGGGCACCATCCCCGGAGAACCTGACTAGCGATATTTGGGTTTCGACGATCGGGGGGGTCCGGGGGGGTGTGCACACAGGATGCATGATGGGTGTCGGTACTTGGCCCTTATATTGGCCCCCTATCCCTCATCAAACCTTGACAACTCACACTCCTTTAAAGAGCATTTGAGATTTTACAGGTTTGCTGGTAGTAGCCATTAAAGTGTCTGAAATAGGGACACTTTTTTCAAATCGTCACAAAATCATGTACGCTTCAAATTTTTAGCTGAATTTTTTTGTGCATGCCAACGAAAATACAAGGATCACGTCTACCAAGTTTGGCTTAGGTATACGGAGGTCATTCCCAGTCTAAGATTGAACTGGACTGAGGGTCACGGCAACAGGATCGACAGCATGCAGAGGAGGACCCGGCTGATCCCCGGCTTGTACATCCCGTCCCTCTGGCCGGCTGAGCGCCCGCACGCTCGTTTCGTGGGTTGACTTAGGCATACGAAGTTCATTCCCAGTCTAGGCATACGGAGTTCATTCCCAATCTAAGATCAGACCGGATAGAGGTTTGCGACAGCACTTACTGGGCTCGGGCATGTGCTAGTGCCGTATTTTTCTTCGTCGGGGCACCATCGTCGGAGAACCTGACCGACAGCATTGGGGTTCCGGCGATCGGGGGGGTCGGGGGGTAGTGCGCACATGATGTGCAATGGGTGCTGGTACTTGGCCCTTATATTGGCCCCCTATCCCTCATCAAACCTTGAGAACTCACTCCCCCTTAATGAGCATTTGAGATTTTACAGGTTTGCTGCCAGTAGCCATTAAAGTGTCTAAAATGGGGACACTTTTTTCAAATGGCCACAAAATCTTGTACACTTCGAGTTTTTAGCTGAATTTTTTTGTGCATACCAAAAAAAATACAAGGATCAAGTCTAAAAAGTTTCAGGCGAAAACTCTTTCCGAAAAAATTTTAAAAAATCCCGAACCTTAAAAAGTTTCAAAAATCGTGAAAAATAGTAAACGAGTCGTCTTGCCATGAAACTTTAACTGACAGCTTAAGGGACCATTGTATGAATTTACAAGCCATAAAAATGGCATTGGCACACAGAAATATGAAGATGTGCCTAAACCCACCTACCACCCTATTGATCCACGGCTTGCGCATCCCGTCTCTCTGGCCAGCGTAGTGCCCGCCCGCCCTCCCGCTCGTTTCGTCGGTTGGCTTAGGCAAACGGAGTTCATTCCCAGTCTCAGATCAGATCGGACTGAGGGTTGCGGCAGTAGGATCGGCAGCACGTAAAGGAGGACTCGTCTGATCCCTGGCTGGCGCATCCCGCCCCTCTGGCTGGCTGAGCGCCCGCATGTTTGTTTCGTGGGTTGATTTAGGCACACGAATTTCATTCCCAGTTGAAGCATACGGAGTTCATTCCCAGACTAAGATCGAACTGGACAGAGGGTTACGGTAGCAGGATCGATAGTACATAGAGGGGGACCCATCCGATCCCCAGCTTGTGCATCCCGCCCCTCTGGCTGGCTGAGCGCCCGTACGCTCGTTTCATGGGTTGACTTAGGCATACGGAGTTCATTCCTAGTCTAAGCATGCGGAGTTCATTCCCAGCCTAAGACCAGACCCGACCGAGGGTTGTGGCAGCACATGCTGGGCTCGGGCATGTGCTGGTGCCGCATTTTTCTTCATCGGGGCACCATCCCTGGAGAACCTGATCGACGATTTTGGGGTTCCGACGATCGGGGGGGCCGGGGGTTGTGCGCACATGATCTATGATGGGTGCTGGCACTTGGCCCTTATATTGGCCCCCTACCCTTCATCAAACCTCGAGAAATCACACCCCCTTAAAGAGCATTTGAGATTTTACAGGTTTGCTGCCAGTAGCCATTAAAGTGTCTAAAATGGGGACACTTTTTTCAAATGGTCACAAAATCTTGTACACTTCGAGTTTTTAGCTGAAATTTTTTGTGCATGCCAACAAAAATACAAGGATCACGTCTACCAAGTTTGGGGCCAAAACTCCTTCCAAAAAATTTTAAAAAATCCAGAACCGTAAAAAGTTTTGAAAATCGTGAAAAATAGAAAACGAGTCGTCTTGCCATGAAACTTTACGTGAAGGCTTAAGGGACCATTGTATGAATTTACAAGCCATAAAAATGGTATTGGCACACAGAAATATGAAGATGTGCCAAAACCCATGTACCACCCTATCGATCCACGGCTTGCGCATCCCGTTTCTCTGGCTGGCGTTGTGCCTGCCCACCCGCTTGCTCGTTTCGTCGGTTGGCTTAGGCATACGAAGTTCATTCCCAGTCTAAGATCGGACCAGAATGAGGGTTGCGGCAGCAGGATGGACAGCACGCAGAGGGGGACCTGGCCGATCCCCGACTTGCGCATCCCGCCCCTCTGGCTGGCTGAGCGCCCGCACTTTAGTTTCGTGGGTTGAGTTAGGCATATGGAGTTCATTCCCAGTCTAAGCATACGGAGTTCATTCCCAGTCTAAGATCGGACCGAACTGAGGGTTGTGGCAGCACATGCTGGGCTCGAGCAGATGCTGGTGCCACATTTTTCTTCACCGGGGCACCATCCCCGGAGAAGCTGACCGACGACATTGTGGTTCTGATGATCGGGGGGGCCGGGGGTGTGCACACATGATGCATGATGGGTGCTGGTACTTGTCCCTTATATTGGCCCCCTATCCCTCATCAAACCTCGACAACTCACACTCCCTTAAAGACCATTTGAGATTTTACAGGTTTGCTGCCAGTAGCCATTAAAGTGTCTGAAATGGGGGCACTTTTTTCAAATGGTCACAAAATCTTGTACACTTCGAGTTTTTAGCTGAATTTTTTTGTGCATGCCAACGAATATACAAGGATCACGTCTACCTAGTTTGGTGCCAAAACTCCTTTCGAAAAAATTTTAAAAAATCCCTAACCATAAAAAGTTTCAAAAATCGTGAAAAATAGAAAACAAGTCATCTTGCCATGAAACTTCACGTGAAGGCTTAAGGGACCATTGTATGAATTTACACGCCATAAAAATGGTATTGACGCACAAAAATATGAAGATTTGCCTAAACCCACCTACCACCCTATCGATCCACTGCTTGCGCATCCCGTGTTTCTGGCCGGCGTAGTGCTCGCCCGCCCGCCTGCGTGGTCGTTTCATCGGTTGGCTTAGGCATACGGAGTTCATTCCTAGTCTAATATCAGACCGAACCGAGGGTTGCGGTAGCAGGATCATTAGCACGCAGAGGGGGACCCGATCGATCCTCGATTGCGCATCCCGCCCCTCTGGCCGGCTGAGCGCCTGCACGCTCATTTCGTGGGTTGACTTAGGCACACAGAGTTCATTCCTAGTGTAAGCATACGGAGTTCATTCTCAGTCTAAGATTGGATCGGACTGAGTGTTGCGACGACACATGCTGGGCTCTAGCATGTGCTGGTGCCGCATTTTTCTTCGTCGAGCCACCATCGTCGGAGCATCGCCGGAGAACCGGACCGGCGGCACTGGGGTTCCGGTGATCGGGGGGGCCGGGGGGTGTGCGCACATGATATAAGATAGGTGCTAGTACTTGGCCCATATATTGGCCCCCTATCCCTCATCAAACCTCGAGAACTCACACCCCCTTAAAGAGCATTTGAGATTTTACAGGTTTACGGCCAGTAGCCATTAAAGTGTCTGAAATGGGGACACTTTTTTCAAATAGTCACAAAATCTTGTACACTTCAAATTTTTAGCTCAATTTTTTTGTGCATGCCAAAAAAAATTCAAGGATCACGTATACCAGGTTTGGGGCCAAAAATCCTTCCGAAAAAATTTAAAAAAATCTCGAACCGTAAAAAGTTTCAAAAATCGTAAAAAATAGTAAACGAGTCGTCTTGCCATGAAACTTCACGTGACGGCTTAAGGGACCATTCTATGAATTTACAAGCCATAAAAATGGCATTGCCACATAGAAATATGAAGATGTGCCTAAGCCCACCTACCACCCTATCGATCCATGGCTTGCGCATCCCGTCTCTCTAACCGGCGTAGTGCCCGCCCGTCCGCCCTCTCGTTTCATCGGTTGGGTTAGGCATACTGAGTTCATTCCCAGTCTAAGATCAGACCAGACCGAGGGTTCTGATAGTAGGATCGACAGTATGCAGGCCGGACCCAATCGATCCCCTACTTGCGCATCCCGCCCCTCTGGCTGGTTGAGCGCCCGTACGCTCGTTTCATGGGTTGACTTAGGCATACGGAGTTCATTCCCAGTCTAATCATACGGAGTTCATTCCCAGTCTAAGATCTGACCAGACTGAGGGTTACGACAGCACATGCTGGGCTCAAGCATGTGCTGGTGTCGTATTTTTCTTTGTCGGGGCACCATCGCCGGAGAACCTGACCGACGGTGTTGGGGTTCCGACGATCGGGGGTGCCAGGGGGTGTGCGCACATGATGTGTGATGGGTGCTGGTACTTGGCCCTTATATTGGCCCCCTATCCCTTATCAAACCTCGAGAACTCACACCCCTTTAAAAAGTATTTCAGATTTTACAGGTTTGCTGCCAGTAGCCATTAAAGTGTCTGAAATGGGGACACTTTTTTCAAATGGTCACAAAATCTTGTACACTTGGATTTTTTAGCTGAATTTTTTTGTGCATGCCAAAAAAAAATACAAGGATCACATCTACTAAGTTTGGGGCCAAAACTCCTTCTGAAAAAATTTTAAAAAATCCCGAACCGTAAAAAGTTTCAAAAATCGTTAAAAATAGAAAACGAGTCATCTTGCCGTGAAACTTTATGAGAAGGCTTAAGGGACCATTATATGAATTTACAGGCCATAAAAATGGCATTGGCACATAGAAATATGAAGATGTGGCAAAACCCACGTACCATCCTATCGATCCAAGGTTTATGCATCCCGTTTCTCTGGCCGATGTAGTGCCTGCCCGCCCGCCTGCTCGTTTCGTCGGTTGGCTTTGGCATACGGAGTTCATTCCCAGTCTAAGATGAAACCGAATCGAGGGTTGTGGCACCAGGATCATAGCACGCAGAGGGGGACCCGATTGATCCTTGGCTTGCGCATCCCGCCCCTTTGGCCGGCTGAGCGCCGTACGCTAATTTCGTGGGTTGACTTAGGCATACAGAGTTCATTCCCAGTCTAAGCATACAGAGTTCATTCCTAGTCTAAGATCGGATCGGACCAAGAGTTACAGTTTCGATGATCGGGGGGGCCAGGGGGTGTGCACACATGATGCATGATGGGTGCTGGTACTTGGCCCTTATATTGGCCCCCTATCCATCATCAAACCTCGACAACTCACACCCCCTTAAAGAGCATTTGAGATATTACAGGTTTGCTGCCAGTAGCCATTAAAGTGTCTGAAATGGGGACACTTTTTTCAAATGGTCACAAAATCTTGTACACTGTGAGTTTTTAGCTGAATTTTTTTGTGCATGCCAACAAAAATACAACGATCACGTCTACCAAGTTTCCTGCCAAAACTCCTTATAAAAAAATTTTAAAAAATTCAGAACCGTAAAAAGTTTCAAAAATTGTGAAAAATAGAAAACGAGTCGTCTTGCCATAAAACCTAACGTGAAGGCTTAAGGGACCATTGTATTAATTTACAAGCCATAAAAATGGCATTGGCATGTAGAAATATGAAGATGTGCCTAAACCCACCTACCACCCTATCGATCCACGGCTTGCGCATCCCGTCTCTCTGGCCCGCGTAGTGCCCGCTTGCCCGCCTGCCCGCCTGCCCGCTCATTTCGTCGGTTGGCTTAGGCATACAAAGTTCATTCCTAGTCTAAGATCAGACCAAACCAAGGGTTGCGGTAGCAGGATCGGCAGCACGCAGAGGAGGACCCGATTGATCCCTGGCTTGCGCATCCCGCCCCTCTGCCGGCTGAGCGCCCGCACGCCTGTTTCGTGGGTTGACTTAGGCATACGGAGTTCATTCCCAGTCTAAGCATACGGAGTTCATTCCCAGTCTAAGATCAGACCAAACCGAGAGTTACGGCAGCAAATACTAGGCTCGGGCATGTGCTGGTGTCGCATTTTTCTTCACCGGGGCACCATCCCCGAAGCATCGCCGGAGAACCTGACCGGTGGCATTGGGGTTCCGGCGATCGGGGGGGCCGGGGGGGGTGTTCGCACATGATGTGCGATTGGTGCTGGTACTTGGCCCTTATATTGGCCCCCTTTCCCTCATCAAACCTCAAGAACTCACACCCCCTTAAAGAGCATTTGAGATTTTACAGGTTTGCTGCCAGTAGCCATTAAGGTGTCCGAAATGGGGACATTTTTTTCAAATGGTCACAAAATCTTGTACAGTTTGAGTTTTTAGCTGAATTATTTTGTGCCAGCCAAAAAAAATACAAGGATCACGTCTACCAAGTTTGGGGCCAAAACTCCTTCCGAAAAAATTTTAAAAAATCCCGAACCGTAAAAAGTTTCAAAAATCATGAAAAATAGAAAACGAGTCGTCTTGCCATGAAACTTCATGTGAAGGCTTAAGGGACCATTGTATGAATTTACAAGCCATAAAAAAGGCATTGGCACGCAGAAATATGAAGATGTGACTAAACCCACCTACCACCCTATCGATCCACGGCTTGTGCATCCCGTCTCTCTGGCCAGCGTAGTGCCCGCCCGCCCGCCCGCCCGCCCGTTCGTTTCGTCGGTTGGCTTAGGCATATGGAGTTCATTCCTAGTCTAAGATCGGATTGGATCGAGGGTTGCAACAGCACATGCTGGGCTCAGGCATATGCTGATGCCACATTTTTCTTCACTGGGGCACCATCGCCAGAGAATCACCGGAGAACCTGACCGGCGGCATTGCGGTTCCGGCGATCGGGGGGCCGGGGGGGTGTCGCACATGATGTGCGATGGGTGCTGGTACTTGGCCCTTATATTGGCCCCCTATCCCTCATCAAACCTCCAAAACTCACACCCCCTTAAAGAGCATTTGAGATTTTACACGTTTGCTGCCAGTAGCCATTAAAGTGTCTAAAATGGGGACACTTTTTTCAAATGGTCACAAAATGTTGTACACTTCGAGATTTTAGCTGAATTTTTTTGTGCATGCCAAAAAAAATACAATGATCATGTCTACCAAGTTTGGGGCCAAAAATCCTTCCGAAAAAATTTTAAAAAATCCCGAACCGTAAAAAGTTTTGAAAATAATGAAAAAATAGAAAACGAGTCGTCTTGCCATGAAACTTCACGTGAAGGCTTAAGGGACCATTGTATGAATTTACAAGCCATAAAAATGGCATTGGCACGCAGAAATATGAAGATGTGGCTAAACCCACCTACCACCCTATCGATCCACGGCTTGCGCATCTCGTCTCTCTGGTCGGCGTAGTTCCCGCCTGCCCGCCCGTCCGCTCCTTTCGTTAGTTGGCCTAGGCATACAGAGTTCATTCCCAGTCTAAGATCGAATCAGATCGAGGGTTATGGTAGTAGGATTCACAGCACGCAGAAGGGGACCCAGTCGATCCTCGGCTTGCGCATCTCGCCTCTCTGGCCGACTGAGCGCCCGCACGCTCGTTCCGTGGGTTGACTTAGGCATACGGAGTTCTTTCCCAGTCTAAGCATACGAAGTTCATTCCCAGTCTAAGATTAGATCGGACCGAGGGTTGCGGCAGCACATGCTAGGCTCGGGCATGTGCTGGTGCCACATTTTTCTTCGTCGGGGACCATCGCCAGAGCATCCTCGGAGAACCTGACCGACGACTTTGGGGTTCTGGCGATCGGGGGGCCGGGGGGGTGTCGCACATGATGTACGATGACTGCTAGTAGTTGGCCCTTATATTGGCCCCCTATACCTCATCAAACCTCGAGATCTCACGCCCCCTTAAAGAGCATTTGAGATTTTACAGGTTTGCTGCTAGTAGCCATTAAAGTGTCTGAAATGGGGACACTTTTTTCTAATGGTCACAAAATCTTGTACACTTCGAGTTTGTAGCTGAATTTTTTTGTGAATGCCAAAAAAAATACAAGGATCATGTCTACCAAGTTTGGGGCCAAAACTTCCTCTGAAAAAATTTTAAAAAATAGCGAACCACAAAAAGTTTCAAAAATCATGAAAAATAAAAAATGAGTCGTCTTGCCATGAAAGAAGGCTTAAAGGACCATTCTATGAATTTACAAGCCATAAAAATGGCATTGGCACGTAGAAATATGAAGATGTGCCTAAACCCACCTACCACCCTATCGATCCACGGCTTGCGCATCTTGTCTCTCTGGCCGGTGTAGTTTCCGCCTGCCCGCCCACTCGTTTCGTCAGTTGGCTTAGGCATACAGAGTTCAGTCCCAGTCTAAGATCAGACCGGACCGAGGGTTGTGGCACCGAGATCGGTAGCACATAGAGGGGGACCGGACCGATCCCCTGCTTGCGCATCTTGCCTCTCTGGCCGGCTGCGCGCCCGCACGCTTGTTTCGTGGGTTCACTTAGGCATACGGAGTTCATTCCTAGTCTAAGATCAGACCAGACCGAAGGTTACGATAGCACATGCTGGGCTCGGGCATGCGCTGGTGCCACATTTTTCTTCGTCGGGCCAGCATCGCCAGAGCATCATCGGAGAACGTGACCGGTGGCATTAGGGTTCAGGCGATCGGGGGGGCCGGGGGGGTGTGCGCACATGATGTGCAATGGGTGCTGGTACTTGGCTCTTTTATTGGCCCCCTATCCCTCATCAAAGCTCGAGAACTCACATCCCCTTAAAGAGCATTTTACATTTTACAGGTTTGCTATCAGTAGCAATTAAAGTGTCTGAAAATGGGGACACTTTTTTCAAATTGTCACAAAATCTTGTACACTTTGAGTTTTTAGCTGAATTTTTTTGGGCATCCCAAAAAAAATACGGGTATCACGTCTACCAAGTTTGGGGCCACAACACCTTCTGAAAAAATTTAAAAAAATCCTGAACGGCAAAAAGTTTCAACAATCGTGAAAAATAGAAAACGAGTCATCTTGCCCTGAAACTTCACGTGAAGGCTTAAGGGACCATTGTATGAATTTACAAGCCATAAAAATGGCATTGGCACCCTATCCATCCATGGCTTGCGCATCCTGTCTCTCTGGCAAACGTAGTACCCACCCGCCCGCTCGTTCTGTCAGTTGGCTTAGGCATACGGAGTTCATTCCCAGTCTAAGATCGGACTGAACCGAGGGTTGCGGCAGCAGGATGGGCAGCATGCAGAGGGGGACCCAGCCAATCCTCAGCTTCCACATCCGGCCCCTTTGGTCGGCTGAGCGCCCGCACGATCGTTTCTTGGGTTGACTTAGGCATACAGTGTTCATTCCCAATCTAAGCATACGAAGTTCATTCCAGTCTAAGATCGAACCGGACCGAGAGTTGCGGCAGCACATGCTAGGCTCGGGCATGTGGTGGTGCCGCATTCTTCTTCGTCGAGGCACCATCGTCGGAGCATTATCGGAGAACCTGACCGACGGCATTAGGTTTCTGACAATCGAGGGGGTCGGGGGGTGTGCGCACATGATGTGCGATGGGTGCTGGTACTTGGCCCTTATATTGGCCCCCTATCCCTCATCAAACCTTGATAACTCACACCCCCTCAAAGAGCATTTGAGATTTTACAGGTTTGCTGCCAGTAGCCATTAAAGTGTCTAAAATGGGGACACTTTTTCAAATGGTCACAAAATCTTGTACACTTCGAGTTTTTAGCTGAATTGTTTTGTGCATGCCAACAAAAATCGAGGATCACGTCTACCAAGTTTGGGGCCAAAACTCATTCCGAAAAAATTTTAAAAAATCTCGAATCGTAAAAAGTTTCGCAAATCGTGAAAAATAGAAAACGAGTCGTCCTGCCATGAAACTTCACGTGAAGGCTTAAGGAACCATTGTACGAATTTACAATCCATAAAAATGGCATTGGCATGCAGAAATATGAAGATGTGCCTAAATCCACCTACCACCCAATCGATTCACGGCTTGCGCATCCCGTCTCTCTGGCCGGTGTAGTGCCCGCCCGCCAGCCCGCCCACTCGTTTCGTCGATTGGCTTAGGCATACGGAGTTCATTCCCAATCTAAGATCAAATCGGACCGAGGGTTGCGGTTGTAGGATCGACAGCATGCAGAGGGGGACCCGGTCGATCCCTGGCTTGCGCATCCCCCCCCTCTGGCCAGCTGAGTGCCCGCACGCTCGTTTCGTGGGTTGACTTAGGGATACAGAGTTCATTCCCAGTCTAAGCATACGGAGTTCATTCCCAGTCTAAGCATACGGAGTTCATTGCCAGTCTAAGATCGGATCGGACCGAGGATTGCGGTAGCACATGCTAGGCTCGGGCATGTGCTGGTGCCGCATTTTTCTTCACCGGGGCACCATCGTCGGAGCATCGCCAGAGAACTTGACCGGCGGCATTGGGGTTCCGGCGATCGAGCGGGTCGGAGGGTGGTGTGCGCACATGATGTGCGATGGGTGCTGGTACTTGGCTCTTATATTGGCTCCCTATCTGTCATCAAACCTCGAGAACTCACGCCCCCTTAAAGAACATTTGAGATTTTACAGGTTTGCTGCCAGTAGCCATTAAAGTGTCTGAAATGGGGACACTTTTTTCAAATGGTCACAAACTCTTGTACACTTCAAGTTTTTAGCTGAATTTTTTTGTGCACGCCAACAAAAATACAAGGATCACGTCTACCAAGTTTGGACCAAAACTCCTTTCGAAAAAATTTTAAAAAATCCCGAACCGTAAAAATTTTCAAAAATTGTGAAAAATAAAAAACGTGTCGTCTTGCCATGAAACTTCACGTGAAGGCTTAAGGGACCATTGTATGAATTTACAAGCCATAAAAATGGCATTGGCAGGCAGAAATATGAAAATATGCCTAAACTCAGCTACCACCTTATTGATCCACAGCTTGCGCATCCCATCCCTCTGGCCGACGTAGTGCCCGCACGCCCGCCCGCCTGCTCGTTTCGTCGGTTGGCTTAGGCATACGAAGTTCATTCCCAGTCTAAGATTGGACTGGACTGAGCGTTGCGGCAACAGGATCGACAGCACGCAGAGGGGGACCGGGCCAATCCCCGACTTGTGCATCCTGCCCCTCTGGCCGGTTGAGCGCCCGCACGTTCATTTTGTGGTTTGACTTAGCCATACGGAGTTCATTCCCAGTCTAAGCAAACGAAGTTCATTCCCAGTCTAAGATCAGACCGGACCGATGGTTGCGGTAGCACATGCTGGGCTCGGGCATGTGCTGGTGCCATATTTTTCTTCACCGAGGCACCATCACCGGAGAACCTGACCGACGGCATTGGGGTTTCGGCGATCGAGGGCTCGGGGGGGTGTGCACACATGATGTGTGATGGGTGCTGGTACTTGGCCCTTATTTTGTCCCCTATCCCTCATGAAACCTCAAGAACTCACACCCCCTTAAAGGGCATTTGAGATTTTACAGGTTTGCTACCAGTAGCCATTAATGTGTCTGAAATGGGGACACTTTTTTCAAATGGTGACAAAATCTGTACACTTCGAGTTTTTAGCTGAATTTTTTTGGGCATGCCAAAAAAAATACAAGGATCACGTCTACCAAGTTTGGGGCCAAAACTCCTTTCAAAAAAATTTTAAAAAATCCCGAACCGTAAAAACTTTTGAAAGTCATGAAAAATAGAAAATGAGTCATCTTGCCATGAAACTTCACGTGAAGGCTTAAGGGACCATTGTATGAATTTACAAGCCATAAAAATGGCATTGGCTTGCAGAAATATGAAGATGTGCCTAAACCCACCTACCACCCTATCGATCCACAGCTTGCGCATCCCGTCTCTTTGGTAGGCGTAGTGCCCGCCCGCTCGCTCGTTTCGTCGATTGGCTTAGGCATACGGAGTTCATTCCCAGTCTAAGATCAGACCGGACCGAGGGTTGCAGCAGTAGGATTGGTAGCATGCAGAGGGGGACCCGGTCGATCCCTGGATTGCGCATCCTACCCGTCTGGCCGACTGAGAGCCCGCATGCTCGTTTCGTGGGTTGACTTAGGCATACGAAGTTCATTCCCAGTCTAAGCATACGGAGTTCATTCCCAGTCTAAGATTGGAATGGACCGAGGGTTGCGGCAGCACATGCCTGGCTCGGGCATGTGCTGGTGCTGCATTTTTCTTCACCGAGGCACCATCGCTGGAGCTTCATCGGAGAACCTGACCGGCGGCATTGAGGTTCCGGTGATCGGGGGGGCCGGGGGGGTGTGCGCACATGATGTGCGATGGGTGCTGGTATTTGGCCCTTATATTGGCCCCCTATCCCTCATCCAACCTCAAGAACTCACACCCCCTTAAAGAGCATTTGAGATTTTACAGGTTTGCTGCCAGTAGCCATTAAAGTGTCTGAAATGGGGACACTTTGTTCAAATGGTAACAAAATCTTGTACACTTTGAGTTTTTAGCTGAATTTTTTTGTGCATGCCAACAAAATACAAGGATCATGTCTACCAAGTTTGGGGCCAAAACTCCTTCTGAAAAAATTTTAAAAAATCCCGAACCGAAAAAAGTTTCAAAAATCATGAAAAATAGAAAATGAGTCGTCTTGCCATGGAACTTCATGTGAAGGCTTAAGGGACCATTGTATGAATTTAGAAGCCATAAAAATGGAATTGGCAGGCAGAAATATGAAGATGTGCCTAAACCCACCTACCACCCTATCGATCCACGGCTTGCACATCCCGTCTTTCTGGCCGGCGTAGTGCCCACCCGCCCGCCCGCCCGATCTTTTCATCGGTTGGCTTAGGCATACGGAGTTCATTCCCAGTCTAAGATTGGACCAGACATAGGGTTGCGGTAGCAAGATCGGCAGCACGTAGAGGGGGACCCGGCCGATCACCGGCTTATGCATCCGACCCCTCTGGCCGGCTGAGAGCCCGTACGCTCGTTTCGTGGGTTAACTTAGGCATACGGAGTTCATTCCCAGTCTAAGCATACAGAGTTCATTCCCAGTCTAAGATCAGATCGGATCGAGGGTTGCGGCAGCACATGCTGGGCTCGGGCATGTGATGGTTCCACATTTTTCTTCGTCGGGGCACCATCGTCGGAGCATCGTCGGAGAACCTGACCGGCGACATTGGGGTTCCGACGATCGGGGGGGGTGAGGGGTGGGGGTGTGCGCACATGATGTGCGATGGGTGCTGGTACATGGCCCTTATATTGGCCACCTATCCCTCATCAAACCTTGAGAACTCGCACCCCCTTAAAGAGCATTTGAGATTTTACAGATATGCTGCCAATAGCCATTAAAGTGTCTGGAATGGGGACACTTTTTTCAAATGGTCACAAAATCTTGTACACTTCGAGTTTTTAGCTGAACTTTTTTGTGCATGCCAAAAAAAATACAAGGATCACATTTACCAAGTTTGGGGCCAAAACTCCTTCCAAAAAAATTTTAAAAAATCCCAAACCGCAAAAAGTTTCAAATATCATAAAAAATAGAAAACGAGTCGTCTTGCCATGAAACTTCACGTGAAGGCCTAAGGGACCATTGTTTGAATTTACGAGCCATAAAAATGGCATTGGGATGCAGAAATATGAAGATGTGCCTAAACCACCTACCACCCTATCGATCCACGGCTTGCGCATCCCGACTCTCTGGCCGACGTAGTGCCCGCCTGCCCGCACGCTCGTTTCGTTGGTTGGCTTAGGCATACCAAGTTCATTCCCAGTCTAAGATCAGACCGAATGGAGGGTTGTGGCAACAGGATCGGTAACACGTAGAGGGGGACTCGGCCGATCCTCGGCTTGTGCATCCCGCACCTCTGGCCGGCTGAGCGCCCGTACGCTCGTTTCGTGGGTTGACTTAGGCATACGGAGTTCATTCCCAGTCTAAGCATATGGAGTTCATTCCCAATCTAAGATTGGATTGGATCAAGGGTTGTGGCATTTTTCTTCACCGGGGCACCATCATCGAAGCATCGTTGGAGAACCTGACTGGCGGCATTGGGGTTCCGACGATCGAGGGGCCGGGGGGTGTGCACATAAGATGTGCGATGGGTGCTGGAACTTGGCCCTTATATTGGCCAACTCTCTCTCATCAAACCTTGAGAACTCACACCCCCTTAATGAGTATTTGAGATTTTACAGGTTTGTTGCCAGTAGCCATTAAAGTGTCTGAAATGGGGACACTTTTTTCAAATTGTTACAAAATCTTGTACACTTCGAGTTTTTAGCTGAAATTTTTTATGCATGCCAAAAAAAATACAAGGATCACATCTACCAAGTTTGGGGCCAAAACTCCTTTCAAAAAAATTTTAAAAAATCCCGAATTGTAAAAAGCTTCGACAATCGTGAAAAATAGAAAATGAGTCGTCTTGCCATGAAACTTAACGTGAAGGCTTAAGGGACCGTTGTGTGAATTTACAAGCCATAAAAATGGCATTGGCATGCAGAAATATGAAGATGTGCCTAAACCCACCTACAACCGTATCGATTCATGGCTTGCGCATCCTATCTCTTTGGCCGGCATAGTGCCCGCCCGCCCGCCCGCTCATTTCGTCAGTTGGCTTAGGCATACGGAGTTCATTCCCAGTCTAAGATCAGACCGAATTGAGGGTTGCAGTAGCAGGATCAGCAGCACGCAGAGGGGGACCCGATCGATCCCCGACTTGCACATCCCGCCCTTCTGGCGGGCTAAGCGCCCGCATGATCGTTTTGTGGGTTGACTTAGGCATATGGAGTTCATTCCCAGTCTAAGCATATGGAGTTCATTCCCAATCTAAGATCTGACTGGACCAAGGGTTGTGGCAACACATGCTGGGCTCGGGCATGTGCTGGTGCCACATTTTTCTTCATCGGAGCATCGTCGGAGAACCTGACCGGGGCATTGGGGTTCCGGCGATCGGGGGATCAGGGGGGTGTCGCACATGATGTGGGATGGGTGCTGGTACTTGGCCCTTATAGTGGCCCCCTATCCCTCATCAAACCTCGAGAACTCACACCCCCTTAAAGAGCCTTTGAGATTTTATAGGTTTGCTGCCAGTAGCCATTAAAGTGTTTGAAATGGGGACACTTTTTTCAAATCGTAACAAAATCTTGTACACTTTGAGTTTCTAGCTGAATTTTTTTGTGCATGCCAAAAAAATTACAAGGATCACGTCTACCAAGCTTGTTACCAAAACTCCTTCTGAAAAAATTTTAAAAAATCCCAAACCGAAAAAAATTTCAAAAATCATGAAAAATAGAAAACGAGTCGTCTTACCATGGAACTTCACGTGAAGGCTTAAGGGACCAATGTATGAATTTACAAGCCATAAAAATGGCATTGGCAGGTAGAAATATGAAGATGTGCCTAAACCCACCTACCACCCTATCGATCCACGGCTTGCGCATCCCGTCTCTCTGGCCAGCGTAGTACCCGTCCGCCCGCTTGTTTCATTGGTTAGGTTAGGCATACAGAGTTCATTCCTAGTCTAAGATCGGACCGAACTGAGAGTTGCGGCAGTAGGATCGGCAGCACGTAGAGGGGGACCCGACCGATCCCCGGCTTGTGCATCCCGCCCCTCTAGCCGGCTGAGTGCCCGCACGCTCATTTCGTGGGTTGACTTAGCCCTTAAAGTGTCTAAAATGGGGACACTTTTTTCAAATGGTCACAAGATCTTGTACACTTTGAGTTTTTAACTAAATTTTTTTGTGCATGCCAACAAAATACAAGGATCACGTCTACCAAGTTTGGGGTGAAAACTCCTTCCGAAAAATTTTAAAAAATCCCGAACCGTAAAAGGTTTCCAAAATTGTGAAAAAAAGAAAACAAGTCGTCTTGCCATGAAACTTCACGTGAAAGCTTAAGAGACCATTGTATGAATTTACAAGCCATAAAAATGGCATTGAAACATAGAAATATGAAGGTGTGCCTAGACCCACCTACCACCATATCGATCCACAGCTTGTGCATCCCGTCTCTCTGGCCGACGCAGTGCCCACCCGCCCGCCTGCTGGTTTCGTCGGTTGGCTTAGGCATATGGAGTTTATTCCCAGTCTAAGATTAGATCGGATCAAGGGTTACGGTAGCAGGATCGGTAGCTTACAGAGGGGGACCTGACCGATCCCCAGCTTGTGCATCCTACCCCTCTGGCCGGTTGAGCGCCCGCACGCTCGTTTCGTGGGTTGACTTAGGCATACGGAGTTCATTCCCAGTCTAAGCATACGGAGTTCATTCCTAGTCTAAGATCAAACTGGACAGAGGGTTGCAGCAGCACATGCTGGGCTTGGGCATGTGCTGGTGCCGTATTTTTCTTCGTTGAGGTACCATCGTCGGAGAACCTAACCGGTGGCATTGGGGTTCCGACGATCGGGGGGGTCGGGGCGGGTGTGCACACATGATGTGCGATGGGTGCTGGTACTTGGCCCTTATATTGGCCCCCTATCCCTCATCAAACCTCTAGAACTCACACCCCCTTAAAGAGCATTTGAGATTTTATAGGTTTGCTGCCAGTAGCCATTAAAGTGTTTGAAATGGGGAGACTTTTTTCAAATGGTCACAAAATCTTGTACACTTTGAGTTTTTAGCTGAATTTTTTTTGTGCATGCCAAGAAAAATACAAGGATCACATCTACCAAGTTTGGGGCCAAAACTCCTTCTGAAAAAAGTTTAAAAAATCCTGAACCGCAAAAAGTTTTGAAAATCATGAAAAATAAAAAATGAGTCGTCTTGCCATGAAACTTCACGTGAAGGCTTAAGGGACCATTGTATGAATTTGCAAGCCATAAAAATGGCATTGGCACACAGAAATATGAAGATGTGCCTAAACCCACCTACCACCCTATCGATCTGTGACTTGCGCATCTCGTCTCTCTGGTCGATGCAGTGCCCGCCCACCCGTTCGTTTCATCGATTGGCTTAGGCATACAGAGTTCATTCCCAGTATAAGATCGAACCAGACTGAGGGTTGTGGCAAGGATCGGCAGCATGCAGTGGGGGACCCGACCGATCCTCGGCTTGCTCATCTCGCCCCTCTGGCCGGTTGAGTACCCGCACGCTCGTTCCATGGGTTGACTTAGGCATACGGAGTTCATTCCCAGTCTAAGCATACGGAGTTCATTCCAAGTCTAAGATAGGACCGGATCGAGGGTTACGGCAGCACATGCTGAGCTCGAGCATGTGCTGGTACCGTATTTTTCTTCACCGGGGCACCATCGCCGGAGCATCGCTAGAGAACCTGACCGGCGGCATTGGGGTTCCGACGATCGGGGGGGTGTGCGCACATGAGGTGCAATGGGTGCTGGTACTTGGCCCTTATATTGGCCCCCTATCCCTCATGAAACCTCAAGAATTCACACCCCCTTAAAGAGCATTTGAGATTTTACAGGTTTGCTGCCAGTAGCCATTAAAGTGTCTGAAATGGGGACACTTTTTTCAAATGGTTACAAAATCTTGTACACTTCAATTTTTTAGCTGAATTTCTTTGTGCATGCCAACAAAAATACAAGGATCACGTCTACCAAGTTTGGGACCAAAACTCCCTCCGAAAAAATTTTAAAAAATCCCGAACCGTAAAAAGTTTCAAAAATTATGAAAAATAGAAAACGAGTCGTCTTGCCATGAAACTTCACGTGAAGGCTTAAGGGAGCATTGTATGAATTTACAAGCCATAAAAATGGCATTGGCACCTAGAAATATGAAGATGTGCCTAAACCCACCAACCATCCTATCGATCCACGACTCGCGCATCCCGTCTCTCTGGCCGGCGTAGTGCCCACTCGCCGTCCGCCCGCTCGTTTCATCTGTTGGCTTAGGCATACGGAGCTCATTCCCAGTCTAAGATTGGACCAGATCGATTGTTGTGGCAGCAGGATCGGCAGCACGCAGAGGGGGTCCCGATCGATCCCGGCTTGTGCATCCCGCCCTTCTGGCCGGCTGAGTGCCCGTACGCTCGTTTCGTGGGTTGACTTAGGCATACGGAGTTCATTCCCAGTCTAAGATCGGACAGGAACGAGGGTTGCGATAGCACATGCTGGGCTCGGGCATGTGCTGGTGCCGTATTTTTCTTCACCGGGGCACCATCGCCGGAGAACTTGACCGGCGACATTGGGGTTCCGGCGATCGGGGGGGCCGGGGGGTGTGCGCACATGATGTGCGATGGGTGCTGGTACTTCGCCCCTCTATTGGCCGCCTATCCCTCATCAAACCTTGAGAACTGACACCCCCTTAAGAAGCATTTGAGATTTTACAGGTTCGCCGCTAGTAGCCATTAAAGTGTCTAAAATGGGGACACTTTTTTCAAATGGTAACAAAATCTTGTACACTACGAGTTTTTAGCTGAATTTTTTTGTGCATGCCAACAAAAATACAAGGATCACGCCTACCAAGTTTGGGGCCAAAACCCCTTCCAAAAAAAGTTTAAAAAATCCCGAACTGCAAAAGGTTTTGAAAATCGTGAAAAATAGAAAACGAGTCGTCTTGCCATGAAACTTCACATGAAGGCTTAAGGGACCAATGTATGAATTTACAAGCCATAAAAATGGCATTGGCACACAGAAATATGAAGATGTGCCTAAACCAACCTACCACCCTATCGATCCACGGCTTACATATCCCGTCTCTCTGGCCGACGTAATGTCTGCCCGCCCGTTCGCCCACTCATTTCGTCGGTTGGTTTAGGCATACGGAGTTCAATCCCAGTCTAAGATCGGATCGGACTGAGGGTTGCAGCAGTAGGATCGGTAGCACACAGAAGGGGACCCGACCAATCCTCGATTTGCGCATCCCACCGCTCTGGCTGGCTGAATGCTCGTACGCTCGTTTCGTGGGTTGACTTAGGCATACGGAGTTCATTCCCAGTCTAAAATCAGACCAGACCGAGGGTTGCGGCAGCACATGCTGGGCTCGGGCATGTGCTAGTGCCGCATTTTTCTTCACCGGGGCACCATCGCTGGAGAACTTGACCGGCGGCCTTGGGGTTCCGATGATCGGGGGGGTCGAGGGGGTGTACGTACATGATGTGCGATGGGTGCTGGTACTTGGTCCTTATATTGGCCCCCTATCCCTCATCAAACCTCGAGAACTCACACCCTTTTAATGAGCATTTGAGATTTTACAAGTTTGCTGCCAGCAGCCATCAAAGTGTCTGAAATGGGGACATTTTTTTCAAGTGGACACAAAATATTGTACACTTCGAGTTTTTAGCTGAATTGTTTTATGCATGCCAAAAAAAATACAAGGATCACATCTACCAAGTTTGGGGCCAAAAATCCTTTCGAAAAAATTTTAAAAAATCCCGAGCCGTAAAAAGTTTCAAAAATCTTGAAAAATAGAAAACGTGTCGTCTTGCCCTGAAACTTCATGTGAAGGCTTAAGGGACCATTGTATGAATTTACAAGCCATAAAAATGGCATTGGCATGTAGAAATATGAAGATGTGCCTAAACCCACCTACCACCCTATCGATCCACGGCTTGTGCATCCCATTTCTCTGGCTGGCGTAGTGCCCGCCCGCACATTTCATCAGTTGGATTAGGAATACGGAGTTCATTCTCAGTCTAAGATTGGACTGGACTGAGGGTTGCGGCAGCAGGATCGACAGCACGCCGAGGGGGTCCCGACCGATCCCTGGCTTACGCATTCCGCCCCTCTGGCCTGTTGAGCACCCGGATGCTCGTTTCATGGGTTGCAGAAACACATGCTGGGCTTGGGCATGTGCTGGTGCCACATTTTCTTCACCCGGGGCACCGTTGTCGAAGCATCACCGGAGAACCTAACCGATGGCATTGGGGGTTCCGATGATTGGGGGGGCCGGGGGTGTGCGCACATGATGTGCGATGGGTGCTGGTACTTGGCCCTTATATTGGCCCCCTATCCCTCATCAAACCTCTAGAACTCACACCCCATTAAAGAGCATTTGAGATTTTGTAGGTTTGCTCCCAGTAGCCATTAAAGTGTCTGAAATGGGGACATTTTTTTCAAACGGTCACAAAATCTTCTCCACTTTGAGTTTTTAGCTGAATTTGTTTGTGCGTGCCAACAAAAATACAAGGATCACGTCTACCAAATTTGGGGCCAAAAATCCTTCTAAAAAAATTTAAAAAAATCTCGAATCACAAAAAGTTTCAAAAATCGTGAAAAATAGAAAACGGGTCGTCTTGCCACGAAACTTCACATGAAGGCTTAGGGGACCATTATATGAATTTACAAGCCATAAAAATGGCATTGGCATGACAAAAATATGAAGATGTGCTTGAACCCACCTACCACTCGATCGATCTATGGCTTATGATCCTGCCTCTAGTTGGCTAAGCGCCTGCACGCTCGTTTTGTGGGTTGACCTAGGCATACGTAGTGCGTTCCCTGTCTAAGATCAGACCGGACAGAGGGTTGTGGCAGTAGGACCCACAGCAGGATCGACAACACGTAGAGGGGACCGGGTCGATCCTCGGCTTGCCCATCCTGCCTCTCTGGTCGGTTGAGCGCCCGCACGCTCGTTTCGTGCGTTGACTTAGGCATAAGGAGTTCATCTCCAGCCTAAGCATACGGAGTTCATTCCCAGTCTAAGATTGGATCGGACCAAGGGTTGCGACAGCTGGACCAGCAGCAAGATCGACAGCATGCAAGGGGGACCGACCGATCTTCGATTTGCACATTCTACCTCTCCGACCGACTGAGTGCCCGCACACTCGTTTCGTGGGTTGGCTTAGGCATACGGAGTTCATTCCATGTCTAAGCCCCAGCCGGACCGAGGATTGTGGCAGCAGGATCGACAACCCGTAGAGGGAGACCCGATCGATCCTCAGCCTCTGTATCCTGCCTCTCTGACCGACTGAGTGCCCGCACGCTCGTTTCATGGGTTGACTTAGGCATACGAAGTTCATTCTCGGTCTAAGCCCCAACTGGACCAAGGGACCCATAGCGGGATCGGTAGCACGTAGAGGGGGATCGGGCTGATCCTTTGCTTGCACATTCTATCTCTCCGGTCGGTTGAACGCCCACACGCTCATTTCATGGGTTGACTTAGGCATATGTAGTGCATTCCCGGTCTCAACCAACCAAGGGCTAGAGGCTATCGATGGCGTTTGGGGTAACAACCGAGGGGGACCACTAGTGGGATCCTTGGTCGGCTCATGCATACCACCCTCAGTGGTCAGTTCAGTGCTCGTACGCTTGTTTCAGTGGTCGATCGGGGCTCGGCATGTGCCGATGGTGGTCGAAGCAACCGCCCACACCATGGCCCAACATGTGCCGATGGTGTTCGATGCAATCGCCCGCACCAGGGGCCATCTTGTACTGATGGTGGTCGAGGCAACCGCCCGCACTAGGGCCTAGCTTGTGCCGATGGCAGTCGAGGTAAGTGCCCGTACCAAAGGGTAGCCTGTGCCGATGATGGTCGATGCATGTGCCATCAGCATATGCCATCATGTGCCATTGATGGTCGAGGCCTTGGCCGAAGTTCAATTTTGAGCCACGGTGCACATGCTAGGCTCGGGCATGTGCTGGTGCCACATTTTTTTCGCCCAGGACACCATCATCGGAGCATTGCTGGAGAACTTAACCGGTGGCATTGAGGGTTCCGACGATTGGGGTGCCAGGGGGTGCGCACAAATGATGTACGATGGGTGCTGGTACTTCGCCCTTATATTGGCCCCCTATCCCTCATCAAACCTCGAGAACTCACACCCCCTTAAAGAGCATTTGAGATTTTATAGGTTTGCTCCCAGTAGCCATTAAAGTGTCTAAAATGGGGAAATGTTTTTCAAACGATCACAAAATCTTCTCCACTTCGAGTTTTTAGCTGAATTTGTTTGTGCGTGCCAACAAAAATACATGTGCCGATGATGGTCGATGCATGTGCCATCACCATGCGCCATCATGTGCCATTGATGGTCGAGGCCTTAGCCGAAGTTTGATTTTGAGCTACGATGCACATGCTGGGCTCGGGCATGTGCTGGTGCCACATTTTTTTTGCCCAGGGCACCATCGTCGGAGAACCTAACCGGTGGCATTGGGGGTTCCGGCGATTGGGGGGCCAAGGGGTGTGCACACATGATGTGCGATGGGTGTTGGTACTTGGCCCTTATATTGGCCCCCTATCCCTCATCAAACCTTGAGAACTCACACCCCCTTAAAGAGTATTTGAGATTTTATAGGTTTGCTCCTAGTACCCATTAAAGTGTCTGAAATGGGGACATGTTTTTCAAACGGTCACAAAATCTTCTCCACTTCAAGTTTTTAGCTGAATTTGTTTGTGCGTGCCAAAAAAAATACAAGGATCACGTCCACCAAATTTGGGGCCAAAACTCCTTCTAAAAAAATTTTAAAAAATCTTGGACCGTAAAAAGTTTTAAAAATTGTGCAAAATAGAAAACGGGTCATCTTGCCACGAAACTTCACATGAAGGTTTAGGGAACCATTGTATGAATTTACAAGCCATAAAAATGGCGTTGGCATGGCAGAAATATGAAGATGTGCCTGAACCCACCTACCACTCGATCGATCCATGGCTTGCGCATGCTGCCTCTCTGATCGGCTAAGTGCCCGCACGCTCATTTCGTGGGTTGACCTAGGCATACGTAGTGCACTCCCAATCTAAGATTGGACCGGACTAAGGGCTGTGGTAGCAGGACCCACAGTGGGATCGACAGCATGCAGAGGGGACCGGCTAAATGCCCGTACGCTCGTTTCATGGGTTGACCTAGGCATATGTAGTGCGCTCCCAGTATAAGATCGGATGGGACCAAGGCTTGTGGTAGCAGGACCTACAGCGGGATCAGCAGCACGCAGAGGGTATCGAGTCGATCCCCGGCTTGGGCATCCTACCTCTTTGGCCGGTTGAGCGGCCGCACCCTCGTTTCATGGGTTGACTTAGGCATACGGACTTCATCCCCAGTCTAAGCATACAGAGTTCATTCCCAGTCTAAGATCGGATCGAATTGAGGGTTACGGTAGTAAGATTGATAGCACGCAGGGGGGACCGGGTCGATCCCTGGCTTGTGCATTCTGCCTCTCTGGTTGGTTGAGTGCCCGCACGCTCGTTTCGTGGGTTGGCCTAGGAATACAAAGTTCATTCCATGTCTAAGCCCTAGCCGGACCAAGGGTTATGGCAGCGGGACCGACAGCACGCAGAGGGAGACCAGGCCGATCCCTGGCTTGTTCATTATGCCTCTCTGGCCAGCTCAGCGCCCACACGCTCGTTTCGTGGGTTGACTTAGGCATACGGAGTTCATTCCCATTCTAAACATACGAAGTTCATTCCCAGTCTAAGATCGGACTGACAACGGGATCGACAACAGCACGCAGAGAGGGATCGAGCTGATCCTTATCTTACGCATCCTACCTCTCCGACCGGCTGAGCGCTCGCACATTCATTTCGTGGGTTGACTTAAGCATACAGAGTTCATTCCTGGTCTAAGCGCCAATTGGATCGAGGGACCCATAGCGGGACTGACAGCACGTAGAGGGGGACTGGGCCGATCCTCGACTTGCGCATTCTGGCTCTCCGTCCTACTGAGCACCCACACGCTCGTTTCATGGGTTTACTTAGGCATACGTAGTGCATTCCCGATCTTGACCAACCAAAGGCCAGAGGCTATCGATGGCGTATGGGGTAACAACCGAGGGGGACCAGCAGCGGGATCCTTGGTCTGCTCATGCATGCCGCCCCCACGTTCGAGAGCAGCACGCAGAGGGGGATCAGGTTGATCTTCAGTTTATGCATCCTGCCTCTTCGTCGGCTGAGCACCCACACGCTCGTTTCATGGGTGACTTAGGCATACGGAGTTCATTCCCGGTCTAAGCCTTAACTAGACCAAGGGACCCGCAGCAGGATCGACAGCCACAAAGGGGATCGGATCGATCCCCGACTTGCGTATCCTACCTCTCTGGCCGACTGAGCACCTGCACGCTCGTTTCATGAGTTGACTTAGGCATACGGAGTTCATCCCCAATCTAAGCATACGAAGTTCATTCCCAGTCTATGATCGAACTGGATCGAGGGTTGCGACAGCAGGACCAACAGCAGGATCGATAGCACGCAGGGGGGACCGAGCCGATCCCCAGCTTGCGCATTCTGCCTTTCCGGCTGGCTGAGTGCCCACACGCTAGTTTAATGGGTTGACTTAGGCATACGGAGTTCATTCCATGTCTAAGCCCCAGCTGGACCGAGGGTTGTTGTAGCAGGACCGACAGCACGTAAAAGGGGACCGAGCTGATCCCCGACTTACGCATTATGCCTCTTCGACCGGCTTAGCACCTGTACACTCATTTCGTGGGTTGACTTAGGCATATGGAGTTCATTACCAGTCTGAGCATACAGAGTTCATTCCTAGTCTAAGATCAAACCGATAGCGAGATCGATAGCAGCACGCAGAGGGGGATCGGGCTGATCCTAGGCTTATGCATCCTGCCTCTCCGGTCAACTGAGCGCCCGTACGCTCATTTTGTGGGTTGACTTAAGCATACGGAGTTCATACTTGGTCTAAGCCCCAATCAGACCGAGGGACCGACAGCGAGATCGGTAGCACGTAGAAGAGTACCGGGTCGATCCTCGACTTGCTCATTATGCCTCTTCGATCGACTCAGCACCCGCACGCTCATTTCGTGGTTTGACTTAGGCGTACGAAGTTAATTCCCAGTCTAAACATACGGAGTTCATTCTTAGTCTAAGATCGGACCGGCAGTGGGATCGGTAGTAGCGTACAGAGGGTGACCGGGTCGATTCTCGGCTTGCGCATTCTACCTCTCTAGCCGACTGAGCGCCCGCACGCTCGTTTCATGGGTTGGCTTAGGCATACGGAGTTCATTCCATGTCTAAGCCCCAATCGGACTGGGCCGATCCTCGGCTTGCGCATTATGCCTCTCTGGCCTGCTCAATGCCCACACGCTCATTTCATGGGTTGATTTAGGCATACGGAGTTCATTCCCAGTCTAAGCATACAGAGTTCATTCCCAGTCTAAGATCGAACCTGCAGCGAGAAATGCAGTAGCACGCAGAGGGGGACCGAGTCGATCCTCGACTTGCGCATCTTGCCCCTCCGGTTGGCTGAGCGCCCACACGTTCATTTCATCGGTTGACTTAGGCATACGAAGTTCATTCCCAATCTAAGCCCTAACCAGACCGAGGGACCCGCAGCTGGATCGATACCACGTAGAAGGGGATCGGGTCGATCCTCGACTTATGCCTTCTGGCTCTTCGGCCCGCTGAGTGCCCACACGTTCGTTTCATGGGTTGACTTAGGCATACGTAGTGCATTCCCGATTTCGACCAACCAAGGGCCAGGGGCTATCGATGGCATTTGGGGCAATAACCGAGGGGGACTAGTAGCGGGATCCTTGGTCGGCTTGCTCATCCCACCCCCAGTGGTCGGTTCGATGCTCGCACGCTCATTTCAAGGGTCGATCGGGCTCGACATGTGTCGATGGTGGTCGAGACAACCGCCCGCACCAATGCCCAGCATGTACCGATGGTTTTCAAAGCAACCACCCGTACCAGGGGCCATCTTATGCCGATGGTGGTCGATGCAACCGCTCGTACCAGAGGCCATCTTTTGCCGATGGTGGTCGAGGCAACCGCCCGCACCAGGGCCCAGCTTGTGCCGATGGCGGTCGAGGCAAGTGCCCGTACCAAAGTGTAGCCTGTGCTGATGATGGTCGATGCATGTGCCATCACCGTATGCCATCATGTGCCATTGATGGTCGAGGCCATGGTCAAAGTTTGACTTTGAGCCACGGTGCACATGCTAGGCTCGGGCATGTGCTGGTGCCACATTTTTTTCGCCCCGGGGCATCATCGTCGGAGCATCACCGGAGAACCTAACCGATGGCATTGGGGGTGCCAGCGATTAGGGGGGTCGGAGGTGTGCACACATGATGTGCGATGGGTGCTGGTACTTGGCCCTTATATTGGCCCCCTATCCCCGGCTTGCGCATCCTACCTCCCTGGCTGGCTGAGCACCTGCACGCTCGTTTTGTGGGTTGACTTAGGCATATGGAGTTCATCCATAGTCTAAGCATATGGAGTTCATTCCCAGTATAAGATCAGACCGGATCAAGGGTTGCGGTAGCAGGACTAGAGCAGGATTGGCAGCACGTAGAGGGGGACCG
The DNA here is from genome assembly GCF_047325235.1 of Durio zibethinus. Taxonomy (NCBI): domain Eukaryota; kingdom Viridiplantae; phylum Streptophyta; class Magnoliopsida; order Malvales; family Malvaceae; genus Durio; species Durio zibethinus. The sequence goes on from NC_143163.1 coordinate 23,343,034, forward strand.
GGCCGATCCGTGGCTTGCGTATTTTGCCTTTCCGGCTGGCTGAGTGCCTGCATATTCGTTTCATGGGTTGCCTTGGGCATACGAAGTTCATTCCATGTCTAAACCCTAGTCGGACCGAGGGTAATGGTAGGGGGATTGGTAGCACGCAGAGAGGGACTGGGTTGATCCTCGGCTTACGCATTATGCCTCTCCGGTCAGCTCAGCGTCCGCACGCTTGTTTCATGGGTTGACTTAGGCATACGAAGTTCATTCCTAATCTAAGATCGGACCGACAGCGGGATCGACAGCAGCACGTAGAGAGGGACTAGGCCGATCCTCGACTTACGCATCTTGCCTCTCCCGTGGGCTGAGTGCCCGCACACTCATTTCATGGGTTAACTTATGCATACAGAGTTCATTCTCGGTCTAAGCCCCAACCGGATCGAGGGGCCTGTAACGGGATCAGCAGCACGCAGAGAGGGACCAGTCTGATCCTCAACTTGTGCATTCTGGTTCTCTGGCCGATTGAGTGCCCGCACGCTTGTTTCATGGGTTGACTGAGGCATACGTAGTGCATTCCCGATCTCGACCAACCAGGGGCCAGAGGCTGTCGACGGTGTTTAGGGCAACTACCGAGGGGTACCAGTAGCGAGATCCTTGGTCGGCTCGTGCATCCCACCCTAGCAGTCGGTTCGGTGCCCGCACGCTCATTTCAGGGGTCGATCGGGGCTTGGCATGTGCCGATGGTGGTTAAGGAAACCGCCCGCACCACGACCTAGCATGTGCCGATGGTGTTCGATGCCACCGCCAGCACCAGGGGCCATCTTTTGTCAATGGTGGTCAAGGCAATCGCCTGCACCAAAGGTCGGCATGTGCCAATGGTGATCAAGGCAACCGTCTGCACCAAGGCCCAGCTTGTGCCGATGGCGGTCGAGGTAAGTTTTCGTACCAAAGGGTAGCCTGTACCGATGATGGTCGATGCATGTGCCATCACCATGTGCCATCATGTGCCATTGATGGTCGAGGCCTTGGCCGAAGTTTGATTTTGAGCCATGGTGCACGTGCTGGGCTCGGGCATGTGTTGGTGCCACATTTTTTTTGGTTGGGGCACCATCACCAAATCATCATCGGAGAACCTAACCGGCAGCATTGGGGGTTTCGACGATTGGGGGGCCAGGGGGTGTGTGCACATGATGTACAATGGGCGCTGGTACTTGGCCCTTATATTGGCCCCCATCCCTCATCAAACCTCGAGAACTCACACCCCCTTAAAGAGTATTTGAGATTTTATAGGTTTGCTCCTAGTAGCCATTAAAGTGTCTGAAATGTGGACATTTTTTTCAAACAGTCACAAAATCTTCTCCACTTTGAGTTTTTAACTGAATTTGTTTGTGCGTGCCAACAAAAATACAAGGATCACGTCTACCAAATTTGGGGCCAAAACTCCTTCTAAAAAAATTTTAAAAAATCTTAAACCATAAAAAGTTTTGAAAATCGTAAAAAATAGAAAACGGGTCGTCTTGCCATGAAACTTCACATGAAGGCTTAGGGGACCACTGTATGAATTTACAAGCCATGAAAATGGCACTGGCACGACAGAAATATGAAGATGTGCCTGAACCTACCTACCACTCGATCGATCCACTGCTTGCGCATTCCACCTCTCTGACCGGCTAAGTGCCCGCACGCTCGTTTCGTGGGTTGACCTAGGCAAACGTAGTGCACTCCCAGTCTAAAATTAGATCAGACTGAGGGTTGCGACAGTAGGACCCGTAGTAGGATCGAGAGCAGGCAGAGGGGATCGGGTCGATCCTCGACTTACGCATCCTACCTCTCTGCCCGACTGAGTGCCCGCTCGCTTGTTTCATGGGTTGACTTAGGCATATGGAGTTCATTCCATGTCTAAGCCCCAACCAGACCAAGGGACCCGCAACGGGATCGATAGCATGCTGAGGGGGATCCAGCCGATCCTCGGCTTACGTATTCTGGCACTCTCGTCAGTTGAGCACTTGTACGCTCGTTTCTTAGGTTGACTTAGGCATACGTAGTGCATTCGTAGTCTAAGCGTACGGAGTTCATTTCCAATCTAAGATTGGATCGGACCGAGGGTTACGGTAGCAGGACCCGCAGCGGGATTGGCAGAACGCAGAAGGGACCGGGTCGATCCTCGACTTATGCATCCTGCCTCTCTGGCCGACTGAGCGTCGCACACTCATTTCATGGGTTGACTTAGGCATACGGAGTTCATCCCCAGTCTAAGCATACGAAGTTCATTCCCAGTCTAATATCAGACCGGACCGAGGGTTGCAGCAGCAGGACCGGCAGCAGGATCGACAGCACGTAGGGAGGACCGAGTCGATCCCCGACTTGCGCATTCTGCCTCTCCGACCGACTGAGCTTCCGTACACTCGTTTTGTGGGTTGGCTTAGGCATACAGAGTTCATTCCATGTCTACGTCCCAGCCGGACTGAGGGTTGTGGTAGCGGGACCGACAGCATGTAGAGGGGGATCGAGCCGATCCTCGACTTGCGCATTATGCCTCTTTGGCCGGCTCAGTGCCTACACGCTCATTTCATGGGTTAACTTAGGCATACGGAGTTCATTCCCAGTCTAAGATCAGACCGACAGTAGGATCGACAGCAGCACGCGAAGGGGGATCGAGCAATCCCCAACTTGTGCATTCTGCCTCTCTGACCGTTTAAGCACCCGCACGTTCGTTTCGTGGGTTGGCTTAGGCATACAGAGTTCATTCCATGTCTAAGCCCCAGTCGGACCGAGGGTTGTGGCAGCGAGACCGACAGCATGTAGAGGGGGACCGGGTGATCCGCGGCTTGCATATTATGCCTCTTCGGCTGGCTCAGTACCCGTAAGCGCATTTCGTGGGTTGACTTAGGCATACGAAATTCATTCTCAGTCTAAGCATACAGAGTTCATTCCCAGTCTAAGATCAAACCGACAGAGGGATGAACAGCAGCATGCAGAGGGGGACCGGACTGATCCTTGGCTTACGCATCTTGCCTCTCCGGTCGGCTGAGCGCCTGCACGCTTGTTTCATGGGTTGACTTAGGCATACGGAGTTCATTCCATATCTAAGCCCCAATCGGACTGAGGGACCCGCAGTGGGATCAACAGCACCTAGAGGGGGACCAGGTCGATCCTTGGCTTGTGCATTCTGGCTCTCCGGTCGGCTGAGCGCCTGCAAGCTCGTTTCATGGGTTGACTTAGGCATATGTAGTGCATTCCCGATCTCGACCAACCAAGGGCCAAAGGCTATCGATGGCGTTTGAGGTAACAATCGAGGGGGACCAGCAGTGGGATCCTTGGTCGGCTCGTGCATCCCACCCCAGTGGTCGGTTCGATGCTCGCACGCTCGTTTCGAGGGCAATTCCTCGACTTGCGTATTATGCCCATGGTGGTCGAGGTAACCGCCCGCACCACGGCCCAGCATGTGCCGATGGTGTTTGATGCAACTGCTCGCACCAGGGGCCATCTTGTGCTGATGGTGGTCGAGGTAACCGCTCGCACCAGGGCCCAGCTTATGTCGATGGTGGTCAAGGTAAGTGCCCGTACCAAAGGACAGCCTGTGCCGATGATGGTCGATGCATGTGCCATCACTATGCGCCATCATGTGCCGTTGATGGTCAAGGCCTTGGCCGAAGTTTAATTTTGAGCCACGGTGCACATGTTGGGCTCGAGCATGTGCTGGTGCCACATTTTGTTTTTGCCCGGGGCACCATCATCGAAGAACCTAACCGGCGGTATTGGGGGTTCCGACGATTGGGGGGGCCGGGGGGTGCACACATAATGTGCGATGGGTGCTGGTACTTGGCCCTTATATTGGCCCCCTATCGCTCATCAAACCTCGAGAACTCACACCCCCTTAAAGAGCATTTGAGATTTTATAGGTTTGCTCCCAGTAGCCATTAAAGTGTCTGAAATGGGGACATTTTTTTCAAATGGTCACAAAATGTTCTCCACTTCGAGTTTTTAGCTGAATTTGTTTGTGCGTGCCAAAAAAAATACAAGGATCACGTCTACCAAATTTAGGGCCAAAACTCCTTTTAAAAAAATTTTAAAACATCCCAAGCCGTAAAAAGTTTCAAAAATCATGAAAAATAAAAAATGGGTCGTCTTGCCACGAAACTTCACATGAAGGTTTAAGGGACCATTGTATGAATTTACAAGCCATAAAAATGACATTGGCAGGGCAAAAACATGAAGATGTGCCTAAACCCACCTACCACTCGATCGATCTACGGCTTGTGCATCCCGCCTCTTCGACCGGCTAAGTGCCCGCATGCTCATTTCGTGGGTTGACTTAGGCAGTGCGCTCCCAGTCTAAGATCGAACTAGACCGAAGGTTGCGGTAGCAGGACTCGCAACGGGATCGATAGCACGTAGAGGGGACTGGGTCGATCCTCGGCTTACACATCCTACCTCTCTGGCCGACTGAGCGCCCGTACGCTCATTTCGTGGATTGTCATAGGCCTACGGAGTTCATCCCCAGTCTAAGCATACGGAGTTCATTCCCAGTTTAAGATCAAAACGGACCAAGGGTTGCGGTAGCAGGACCAGCAGCAGGATTGGCAGCACGCAGGGGGGACCAGGTCGATCCCCGACTTGCGCATTCTGCCTCTTCTATCGGCTGAGTGCCCGCACGCTCGTTTCGTGGGTTGGCTTAGGAATATGGAGTTCATCCCCAGTCTAAGCATACAAAGTTCATTCCCAGTCTAAGATCGGATCGGACCGAGGGTTACGGTAGTAGGATCGACAGCACGCAGGGGGGAATGGGCCGAACCTCGGCTTGCGCATTCTATCTTTTTGGTCGGATGAGGGACCGCACGCTCGTTTCGTGGGTTGGCTTAGGCATACGAAGTTCATTCCATGTCTAAGCCCTAACCAGACCAAGGGTTGTGGCAACGGGATCGACAGCATACAGAGGGGGATCAAGCCTATCCTTGGCTTGTGCATTATGCTTCTCCGATCGGCTTAGCGCCCGCATGATCGTTTCATGGGTTGACTTAGGCATACGGAGTTCATTCCCAGTCTAAGCATACGGAGTTCATTCCCAGCCTAAGATCGGACCGACAGCGGAGTCGACAATAGCACATAGAGGAGGACCGGGCTGATCCTCGACTTGTGCATTCTGCCTCTCCGGTCGGTTAAGTGCCCGCACGCTCATTTCATAGGTTGGCTTAGGCATACAGAGTTCATTCCATGTCTAAGCCCCAGCCAGACTGAGGGCTATTGCAGCAGGACCGACAACACGCAGAGGGGGACCAAGGTGATCCCCGACTTGCGCATTATGCCTTTCCGGCCAGCTTAGTGCCCGCACGCTCGTTTCGTGGGTTGACCTAGGCATACATAGTGCGCTCCCATTCTAAGATCAGACCAGACCGAGGGTTGTGGCAGTAAGACCCACAGCATGATCGACAGCACGTAGAGGGGATCGGGTCGATCCTCGGCTTACGCATCCTGCCTTTCTGGCCGACTGAGCGCCCGTACACTCGTTTCGTGGGTTGACTTAGGCATACGAAGTTCATCCCCAGTCTAAGCATACAGAGTTCATTCCCAGTCTAAGATCGGATCGAACTGAGGGTTGCGACATCAGGACCAACAGTAGGATTGGCAGCACGCAGGGGGGGATCGGGTCGATCCCCGGTGTCACAGACTAAGCTTCCTCTCAATAAGCACTAGGTCGTACGGCACTTGAATGGACGCTTCCACCCAAGTCAGCCTTCAATAGATCGATATCTGAACAAATAACCATAAACCATGGTTAGTCCCAAGCATTCACAATAAGACACAATATATCGAGGTCAATCTCAAGCATACACACACAACAAGGCACATCCACATCGAGAAAGAAAGAAACGCATCGAGGCAACAATCGAGCATTCAATCGAGGTGAATTTTATTATAAACGGGAATCATACATCGAGATCTCCCACCATCACCAAGGCTAGGGGGCAGCCCTTGGTGGGTGGCCTAAGCTCGCATAGCACCCGGTGAGATAGCCCAACACTACACTGCCGGTTCATCCCCCCCTAAAGAGCCCTAGAGATTTTAGAGCTATGCTACCAGTAACCATTACAATGTTTGAAATGGGGACACTTTTCCTAGCACAAGGGATCTACCCGACCATGGCCCTATACATGGGTGGCTTATGGCAACCTAAGTCCAGGTCATGGCCCTATACAAGGTTGGCTCATGACATCCTCCCCCACCTATTCTATCAACGTCCTCGTCGACTTGCTGGCTTAAAATTCTTCAATCTTCCTTTGAAATCTCTGGAGGTCATGTTCTCTCTCCCAGCTGGTTTTTTCTAGTCCTAAGCCCTCCCACTTCACTAAGTATTCTCGGACTAGTCTTCGAGATATCTTGGTTTCCCTGTCGGCTAAGATCTCTTCGACTCGATGCTCTGAGGGTCGCTTCATGGTGATGGTGACTCTGGTTGGCTTTTTTCAGCTAACATCTATAGGATCTGCATGGAAAGGCTTCAGATTGCTTACATGAAATACTGGGTGCACCTTCATCCATTTTGGTGGGTCGATTTTGTAAGAAGCGTTCCCTACTTTGGAAAGGACTCTTACTAGACCTTCATATTTACGCACTAGTCTACAATCTCTCTTTCTTAAGAACCTAGTTTGTTCAGGAACTAGTCAGACCAGAACCAAATCACCAACTTGGAATTGCTGAGCTCTACGATTCTTGTCTGCCCACTTCTTCATCCGCTTTGATGCCTTTTCTAGGTAGGCTTGTGCAATCTCTGTGTTTTGTTTCCATTCCTTGCTGAGGTTGAAAGCTCTCAGATTCTTTCCTCCATATTGTTCCAAAAAAGTGTGGGGTAGCCTTGGTAATTGTCCGGTGACCACCTCAAATGGGCTCTTGTTAGTGGAAGAGCTTTTGTTGGAATTAAAGTAGAGTTGAGCAACGTCCAACAATGAAGGCCAGTCTTTCTGGTTGGCTTGGACAAAGTGCCTCAAATATTCCTCCAACAATCCATTGAAACATTTCGTTTGGCCATCGGTCTGAGGATGGTAGCTCGAAAAGATGTTGAGTTGGGACCCCAAAATCTTGAAAAGTTCTCTCCAGAAAGACCCCGTGAATTTTAGATCTCTATCGCTGATAATGTTTTGAGGGAGGCCCCAAGATTTGACCACATGTTTGAACAATAGTCGAGCTGTGTCTTCCGCTGTACAATACTTGTGAGCGAAAATGAATGTGGCATACTTGGAGAACCGATCAATTACCACCAAGATAGTTCTAAGATCACCAACCTTGGGTAGGCTCGAAATGAAATCGAGGGAGATACTTTTCCATGGTTTGGTGGGTACCGATAATGGTTCAAGCATGCCCGCAAGTTTCCTCTTTTCGACTTTGTCTTGTTGGTAAATAAGGCAAGTCTTCGTATAGTCCATCACATCTTGTCGCATGTGAGGCCAATAGTATCCTTGTTTTAATAACACTAAAGTGCATTGCCAGCCCAGGTGTCCCACCTATGGGGTGTCATGGCATTCCCTCATCAGCATCTGTCTCAGCCCTCCTGCTCTCGGCATAAACACTCGAGGCCCCTTGGTCCACAAGACCCCATTTTCTTGCCAGAAGTATTTGGACTTCCCTTCTTCCACTAGCTTCAAGATGGCACAAGCTTGTGGGTCCTTCCCTAGATGATCTCCAATCAACTTATGAATGTTCATAGTGGCTCTGCTAGTTGCCATTGGGGCCATTCTTCTAAGGGCCGCTAACTCTGGTCGCCTGCGCAATTGATCAAACAAGTCCGTTATAAGCGGGATAAGATATTTGTTTCTTACGGTGACTTTGTTTAGGGCCCTGTAGTTAACACATAAGCGCAAGCTCCCATCATGCTTCTTCTGGAATAGCACAGGCGCTCCGAAATGAGCCTTTGATGGTCTGATAAACCCGGCATACAGAAGCTCATCTAATTGTTTTCTCAGCTCAGCTAACTCTGGTGGGGCCATGCAATAGGGAGCTTTAGCAGGGGGTTTTGCTCTTGGAAGGAGCTCAATTTCGTGGTCCACTGCTCGTGGAGGCGGTAGAACCTTGGGCAACATCTCTGGCATCACCCCTTCGAATTCTTCCAACACTCTCTTCATGCCATCGGGTATTGATTCTACTTTCGACCCTTCTTTGTAGATTGGCATGGCCACAAAAGAGGGTTCCCCTCTCTTTACCCCTTTCTTGAACTGCAAAGCTAAAATCATTTTCTTTCCACTCTTTGGCAAGATATTGGCTGACACCACACATGAGTGTTCCCCTAAAAACAACAAGCAGCTAGCAGCGGGGATAGGGATTACTTGAGCCAACATCATGAAGTCCAATCCGAGAATGACATCAAAGTCATCCATAGGGGAGACTGTGAAGTCTACCTTCCCTTCCCATGGCCCCAATTTGGTTGTCACACCCTTGGAGCTTCCACTGATCGCAAAGGCTGGCAAACTGACTACCTTCATTCATCCACAGTCTTTGTTAACCTGAAGGCCACACCTTTTTGCTTTTTTTGGTCTGATGAAAGTATCAGTTGCACCTGTGTCTACCATGGCCTTGGTGGCCTTCTCGTTGATCATTAGGTTCACATATATCAAGCCCCTACTTTGCTCTTTCCTTATAGTGTTCAGTTGGGTGTGAAGGGCATTGAAGAACTTTATTGAGCCCATCCTAGCTGGTTCCTCTTCGATCTCTTCAATGCTCTCTGGCATTTTTGTAGACTCTTGAGATGAGGTCCTTAAAGCGTTAAGGGCTCCTCTGTGCGGGCATTCGGCCACCCGATGCGGCTCCTTGCAAAGAAAGCAAGCTAGCGGTTGCCTAGGCCTAAAAGTCACTGCATTGTTTGTTTTGGGCTGGGTGCTATCTCGACTGAAAAACCTCCTATCTGATCCCCCACTGAAAGGAAGGTCCAATCTGGTCATCTTTCCCCCACTCCCAAAGTTGAAGCTACTGCCAGCTGATAAAAAATTTTTTCGTTTTAAGGAGCCATCATTATAGTCTTGGAGACGTTCAGCTGCAGCCATGGTCGTGGCCATGTCTTGCACTTTTTGTCTTTGTAGTTCTACTCTGGCCCAAGGCTTGAGACCCTCGAGAAAATAGAACATCTTGTCCTTCTCGGACATGTCTCGAATATCCAACATCAGGGTAGAAAAACTCCTTACAAACTCTCGCACTGTCCCTGTTTGCACCAATTCTTGAAGTCTCCTTCGAGCCATATACTCCACATTCTCAGGGAAAAACTGGTTTTTCAATTCCTGCTTCAGGTCTGTCCAAGTTTTGATCGGGCACTCGTCATTGACAAACTTGGAATGCCACCAAAGCTTGGCATCCCCTGCGAGGTACATCAATGCCATTGTTACCTTGTCTTCCTCTGAATCCGTGTGCACAGCCTGAAAGTACTGCTCCATGTCAAACAAGAAATTTTCAAGTTCTTTGGCATCCCTTGCCCCCTCATAACATCGAGGCTTCGACACCTTAGGCCTTTTCCCCCTATCCGTCGAGCTCGAACCTGACCTGGCCACAGCCAGTTGTAAGATGCTCACCGGTGCTCTGAGCTCTTCAAACTCTTTTTGGAAAATATTTAAGGCATCTCTAGCCTCCTCGCTCATGTTGTGGAGAGTATCGGATAACTCCCATTGGGTTGTCTCGATCTCCCTCACTCGATCTTTAGTCACCATGTGAGTTTTCATTGCGGCCACCACGGCCTCAAGTTCTTCAATTCTCTGTTGATGATCAGGTCCACCACTTGTGGCCATCTCATCCATTTTCTAGCACTTCTCAACCGTGCTCTGATACCACGTGTCACGGACTAAGCTTCCTCTCAACAAGCACTAGGCCGTACGGCACTTAAATGGATGCTTCCACCTAAGTCAGCCTTCAATAGATCAATATCTGAACAAATAACCATAAACCATGGTTAGTCCCAAGCATTCACAATAAGACACAATATATCGAGGTCAATCTCAAGCATACACACACAACAAGGCACATCCACATAGAGAAAGAAAGAAACGCATCGAGGCAACAATCGAGCATTCAATCGAGGTGAATTTTATTATGAACGAGAATCATACAGCGGGATCTCCCACCATCACCAGGGCCACAGCCCTTGGTGGGTGGCCTAAGCTCGCATAGCACCCAGTGAGACAGCCCAACACTACGCTGTCGGCTCACCCCCCTAAAGAGCCTTAGAGATTTTAGAGCTATGCTACCAGTAACCATTACAATGTTTGAAATGGGGACACTTTTCCTAGCACAAGGGATCTACCCAACCATGGCCCTATACATGGGTGGCTCATGGCAACCTAAGTCCCGGTCATGGCCCTATACAATGTTGGGTCATGACACCTGGCTTGTGCATTCTGCCTCTTCTGTCGGCTGAGCGCCCGCATGCTCATTTCATGGGTTGGCTTAGGCATACAGAGTTCATCCCCAGTCTAAGCATATAAAGTTCATTCCTAGTCCAAGATCAAAGCAGACTGAGGGTTGCGGCAGTAGGATCGGTAGCACACAGGGGGGAATGGGCCGATCCCCTGCTTGCGCATTCTACCTCTTCGGCCAGCTGAGCGCCCACACGCTCGTTTCATGGGTTGGCTTAGGCATATGGTGTTCATTCTATGTCTAAGCCCTAACCAGACCGAGGGCTATGGCAGCAAGACCGACAGTACACAAAAGGAGACCGGGTCGATCCCCAGCTTGCCCATTATGCCTCTCTGACCGGCTCAACGCCCGCATGCTCGTTTCATGGGTTGACTTAGGCATACAGAGTACATTCCCAGTCTAAGCATATAGAGTTCATTCCCAGTCTAAGATCGGACCAACAGCATGCAGAGGGGGATCGGGCCGATCCTCAGCTTGCGCATTCTGCCTCTCCGGCTGGTTGAGCACCCGCACGCTTGTTTTGTGGGTTGGCTTAGGCATACGGAGTTCATTCCATGTCTAAGCCCCAATCAGACTGAAGGTTGTGGCAGCAGAACCGACAGCATGCAGAGGGGGATCGAGTCGATCCTCGGTTTACGCATTATGCCTTTTTAGCCGGCTGAGCGCCCGCACGCTCATTTCGGGGGTTGACTTAGGCATACGGAGTTTATTCCTAGTCTAAGATTGGATCGATAGCGGGATCGACAGCAGCACCCAGAGGGGGACCAGGCCGATCATCGACTTGCGCATCCTGCCTCTCCGACTGATTGAGCGCCCGTACGCTCGTTTCATGGGTTGACTTAGGCATATGGAGTTCATTCCTGATCTAAACCCCAACCAAATCGAGGGACCCGTAGCACGATCGACAGCACACAGAGGGGGACCGGGTCAATCCTCGGCTTGCGTATTCTGGCTCTTCAGCCGGCTGAGTGCCCGTACGCTTGTTTCATGGGTTGACACAGCAATACGTAGTGCATTCCCGGTCTCGACCAACCAAGGGCCAGAGGCAATCGATGGCATTTTGGGCAACAAATGAGGGGGACCAACCGATGACATAGGAATATGTAGTGCATTCTGGTGTTCATTGCTTGCACGCTCGTTTCAGGGGCTGACTGAGGCTCGGCATGTGCCGATGGTGGTCAAGGCAACCGCCCGCACCACGGCCCAGCATGTGCCAATGGTGTTTGATGCAACCGCCCGCACCAGGGGTCATCTTCTGCCAATGGTGGTCGAGGCAACCACCCCAACTAGGGCCCAGCTTGTGTCGATGGCGGTTGAGGCAAGTGCCCATACTGAAGGGCACCTGTGCCCATGATGGTCGATGCATGTGCCATCACCATGCGCCATCATGTGCCACTGATGGTCGAGGCCTTGGTCGAAGTTTGATTTTGAGCCACATGCACATGCTGGGCTCGAGCATGTGCTGGTGCCACATTTTTTTTGCTCGGGGCACCATCTTCGGAGCATCGTCGGAGAACCTAACCGGTGGCATTGGGGGTTCCGACGATTGGGGGGCCGAGGGGTATGCGCACATGATGTGCGATGGGTGCTGGTACTTGGCCCTTATATTGGCCCCTATCCCTCATCAAACCTCAAGAACTCACACCCCCTTAAAGAGCATTTGAGATTTTATAGGTTTGCTCCAATAGCCATTAAAGTGTCTCAAATGGGGACATTTTTCTGAAACGATCACAAAATCTTCTCCACTTCGAGTTTTTAGATGAATTTGTTTGTGTGTGCCAACAAAAATACAAGGATCACGTCTTCCAAATTTGGGGCCAAAACTCTTAAAAAAATTTTAAAAAATCCTGAACCGTAAAAAGATTCGGAAATCATGAAAAATAGAAAATGGGTCGTCTTGCCACGAAACTTCACATGAAGGCTTAGGGGACCATTGTATGAATTTATGAGCCATAAAAATGGCATTGGCATGGCAGAAATATGAAGATGTGCCTGAACCCACCTACCACTCAATCGATCCATGACTTGCGCATCCCGCCTCTCCGGTTGGCTAAGTGCCCGCACGCTTGTTTCCTGGGTTGACCTAGGTATACGTAGTGTGCTCCTAGTCTAAGATCAAACCAGATCGAGGGTTGAAGGTAACAGGACCCATAGCGGGATCGACAGCATGCAGAGGGGACCGGGTCGATCCCCGACTTGCGCATCCTGCCTCTCTAGCCGACTGAGCTCCTGCACGCTCGTTTCGTGGGTTGACTTAGGCATACGGAGTTCATCCCAGTCTAAGCATACGGAGTTCATTCCCAGTCTAAGATTGGATCAGACCGAGGGTTGCAACAGCAGGACCAGCAGCAGGATCGACAGCACGCAGGAGGGACTAGGCCAATCCCAGACTTGCGTATTCTACCTCTCCGGCCGGCTGAGCGCCCGCGCACTCGTTCCATGGGTTGACTTAGGCGTACGGAGTTCATTCCCAGTCTAAGCATATGAAGTTCAATCCCAGTCTAAGATTAGACCACCAGCGAGATTGATAGCAGCACGCAGAAGGGAACCGAGTCGAACCTCGGCTTGTGCATTCTGCCTCTCCGACTGGCTATGTGCCCGCACGCCCGTTTCGTGGGATGACCAAGGTATACATAGTGCACTCCCAGTCTAAGATCGGACCGAACCGAGGGTTGCGTTAGCAGGACCCGTAGCGAGATCGACAGCACGCAGAGGGGACTGGGTCGATCCCCAGCTTGCGCATCCTACCTCTCTGGCCGACTGAGCGCCCGTATGCTCATTTCATGGGTTGATTTAGGCATACAGAGTTCATTCCCAGTCTAAGCATACGAAGTTCATTACCAGTCTAAGATCAGATCGACAGTGGGATCAACAGCACGTAGAGAGGGACCGAGTCGATCCTCGACTTGTGCATTCTGCCTCTCCGACCGGCTATGTGCCAGCACGCTCGTTTCATGGGTTGACCTAGGCATACGTAGTGTGCTCCCAGTCTAACATCAAACCAGACCGAGGGTTACGGTAAAAAGACCTGCAGCGGGATCGACAACACGCAGAGGGGACCGGGTCGATCCCCGGCTTGCGCATCCTGCCTCTCTAGCCGGTTGAGTGCCCACACGCTTGTTTTATGGGTTGTCTTAGGAATATAGAGTTCATCCCCAGGATACGGTGTTCATTCCCAGTCTAAGATCAGACCGGACCGAGGGTTGCGGCAATAGGACCAGCAGCAGGATCGGTAGCATGCAGGGGGGATCGGGCTGATCCCTGGCTTGTGTATTCTGCCTCTCCGATCGGTTGAGCGTTCGTACGCTCGTTTCGTGGGTCGGCTTAGGCATACAGAGTTCATTCATGTCTAAGCCCCAATTGGACCGAGGGTTGTGGCAGCGAGACTGATAGCATGCAGAGAGGGACTGGGTATATTCTCAGCTTGCGCATTATGCCTCTCCGACTGGCTCAGCGTCCGTATGCTCGTTTCGTGGGTTGACTTAGGCATACGGAGTTCATTCCCAGTCTAAGCATACAAAGTTCATTCCCAGTCTAAGATCGAACCGACAATGGGATCGACAGCAGCACGCAGAGGGGGACTGGGTCGATCCCCAGCTTCTGCATTCTGCCTCTTCGATCGACTGAGCTCTCACACGCTCGTTTTGTGGGTTGGCTTAGGCATACGGAGTTTATTCCATGTCTAAGCCCAAGCCGAACCGAGAGTTATGGTAGCAGGACCGACAGCACGCAGAGGGGGACCGGGCAGATCCTCGACTTGTACATTATGCCTCTCTGGCCAGCTCAGCTCCCGCACGCTCGTTTCATGGATTGACTTAGGCACACGGAGTTCATTTTCAGTCTCAACCAACCAAGGGCAAAAGGCTGTCGACGGCGTTCGGGGCAATGACCAAGGGGGACCAGTGCAGGGATCCTTGGTCGGCTCACTCATCTCACCCCCAGCGGTCGGTTTGATGCTCACACGTTCATTTCGAGGGTCGATCGGGGCTCGACATGTGCCGATGGTGGTCAAGGCAACCGCTCGCACCAGGGCCCAGCTTGTGTCGATGACGGTCAATACATGTGCGATCACCATGCGCCATCATGTGCCATTGATGGTCGAGGCCTTGGCCAAAGTTTGATTTTGAGCCACGGTGCACATGCTGGGCTCAGGCATGTGCTAGTGCCACATTTTTTTCGCCCAGGGCACCATCGTCGGAGCATCGACGGAGAACCTAACCGGCGGCATTTGGGGTTTCAACGATTAGGGGGGTCGGGGGGTGTGCGCACATGATGTGCGATGGGTGCTGGTACTTGGCCCTTATATTGTCCCCCTATCCCTAATCAAATCTCGAGAACTCGCACCCCCTTAAAGAGCATTTGAGATTTTATAAATTTGCTCCCAGTAGCCATTAAAGTGTCTGAAATGGGGACATTTTTTTCAAACGGTCACAAAATCTTCTCCACTTCAAGTTTTTAGCTGAATTTGTTTATGCATGCCAAAAAAAATACAAGGATCACGTCTACCAAATTTGGGGCCAAAACTCTTTCTAAAAAAATTTTAAAAAATCCCGAACCGTAAAAAGTTTCAAAAATCATGAAAAATAGAAAACGGGTCATCTTGCCACGAAACTTCACATGAAGGCTTAAGGGACCATTGTATGAATTTACAAGCCATAAAATGGCATTGGCACGATAGAAATATGAAGATGTGCCTGAACCCACCTACCATTCGATCGATCCACGGCTTGCGCATCCCACCTCTCTAGTCGGCTAAGTGCCCGCCCGCTCATTTCATGGGCTAACTTAGGCATACGTAGTGCACTCCCAGTCTAAGATCAGACCGGACTGAGGGTTGTGGCAGCAGGACCCGCAATGGGATCGACAGCATGCAGAGAGGACCGGGTCGATCCCCAGCTTACGCATCCTGCCTCTTTGGCCGGCTGAGCACCCGCACGCTCATTTCATGGGTTGACTTAGGCATACGAAGTTCATCCCCAGTCTAAGCACACAAAGTTCATTCCCAGTCTAAGATCAAACCGGACTGAGGGTTGCGACAGCAGGACTAGCAGCAGGATCGATAGCATGTAGGGGGGACCGAACCGATCCTCAGCTTGTGCATTCTGCCTCTCCAGCCGGCTAAGCACCCACACGCTCGTTTCATGGGTTGACTTAGGCATACATAGTGCATTCCCGATCTTGACCAACCAAGGGCCAGAGGCTATCGACGGCGTTTGGGGCAACAATCGAGGGGGACCAGCAGCGGGATCCTTAGTCGGCTCACGCATCCCGCCCCCAGTGGTTGGTTCGGTCCCCGCACATTCATTTCGGGGGCTGACCGAGGCTCGGCATGTGCCGATGGTGGTCGAGGCAACCGCCCGCACCACGGCCCAGCATGTGCCGATGGTGTTCGATATAATCGCCCGCACTAGGGGCCATCTTGTACTAATGGTGGTTGAGGCAATTGCCCGCACCAAGGGCCGACATGTGTCGATGGTGATCAAGGCAACCGTTCACACCAGGGCACAGCTTGTGCCGATGGTGGTCGAGGTAAGTACCCCTACCAAAGGGCAGCCTGTGTCGATGATGATCGATGCATGTGCCATCATCATGCGCCATCATGTGCCATTGATGGTCGAGGCCTTGGCCGAAGTTAAATTTTGAGCCATGGTGCACATGCTGGGCTCGAGCATGTGCTGGTGCCACATTTTTTTCACCCGGGGCACCATCACCGGAGCATCACCGGAGAACCTAACCGACAGCATTGGAGGTTTTGGCGATTGGGGGGCCGGGGGATGTGCGCACATGATGTGCGATGGGTGCTGGTACTTGGCCTTTATATTGGTCCTCTATCCCTTATCAAACCTCAAGAACTCACACCCCCTTAAAGAGCATTTGAGATTTTATAGGTTTGCTCCTAGTAGGCATTGAAGTGTCTGAAATGGGGACATTTTTTTCAAATGGTCACAAAATCTGCTCCACTTCGAGTTTTTAGCTGAATTTGTTTGTGTGTGCCAAAAAAAATACAAGGATCACATTTATCAAATTTGGGGCCAAAACTCCTTCTAAAAAAATTTAAAAAAATCTTGAACCGCAAAAAGTTTCAAAAATCATGAAAAATAGAAAACGGGTCGTCTTGCCATAAAACTTCACATGAAGGCCTAGGGGAACATTGTATGAATTTACAAGCCATAAAAATGGCATTGGCATAGCAGAAATATGAAGATGTGCTTCAACCCACCTACCACTCGATCGATCCACGGCTTGTGCATTCTTCCTATCTGACTGGCTGAGCGCCTGCACACTCGTTTCATGGGTTGGCTTAGGCATATAGAGTTCATTCCATGTCTAAGCCCCAACCAGACCGAGGGTTGTGGCAGCGGGATCGACAGCACGTAGAGGAGGATCAGATGAATCCCTGGATTACGTATTATGCCTCTCCAGTCGGCACACTTGTGTCGTGAGTTGACTTAGGCATACGAAGTTCATTCCCAGTCTAAGATCGGATCGGTAGCGGGATTGACAGCGACACGCAGAGGGGGAACGGGCCGATCCTTAGCTTTCACATTTTGGCTCTCCGGCCGGTTGAGCGCCCGTACGCTCATTTCATAGGTTGACTTAGGCATACGTAGTGCATTCTCGGTCTCAACCAACCAAGGCCCAGAGCCTATTGACGGCATTTGGGGTAACAATTGAGGGGGACCAGTAGTAGGATCCTTGGTCGGCTCATGCATCTCGCACCAAGAGGTCGGTTCGGTGCTGCACGCTCATTTTGAGGGCCGGTCGAGGCTCGGCATGTGTCGATGGTGGTCGAGGTAACCGTCCACACCACGGCCCAGCATGTGCCAATGGTGTTCGATGCAACCGCTCACACCAGGGGCCACCTTGTGCCAATGGTGGTCGAGGCAACTACCTGCACTAGGGCCCAGCTTGTGTCGATGGTGGTCGAGGCAAGTCCCCGTACCAAAGGGCAGCCTGTGTCGATGATGGTCGATGCATGTGCCACCACCATGCACCATCATGTGCAATTGATGGTCGAAGCCTTGGCCGAAATTTGATTTTGAGCCACGGTGTACATGCTGGGCTTGGGCATGTGCTGGTGCCATATTTTTTTTGCCTGGGGCACCATCGCATGAGAACCTAACTAGGTCGATCCTTGGCTTGCAGATTATGCCTCTTCGGCCAACTCAGTGCCTGCACGCTCGTTCCATGGGTTGACTTAGGCATACGGAGTTCATTCCCAGTCTAACCATACGGAGTCCATTGCCACTCTAAGATTAGACCGGTAGCGGGATCGGTAGTAGCACGTAGAGGGGGACCTGGCCGATCTTCGGCTTACGCATCCCACCTCTCCGGCCAGCTGAGCACCCACACGCTCATTTTGTGGGTTGACTTAGGCATACGAAGTTCATTCCCGATCTAAGCCCCAATCGATGGGGACCAGCAGTGGGATCCTTGGTCGGCTCGCGCATCCGCCCCCAGCGATTGTTCGGTGCTCGCACGCTCGTTTCATTGTTGAATAGGGCTCGACATGTACCGATGGTGGTCGAGCCAACCGCCTGCACCACGACCCAGCATGGGCCGATGGTGTTCGATGCAACCGCCCCCATCAGGGGCCATCTTGTAACAATGGTGGTCAAGGTAATCGCCTGTACCTAGGGCCGGCATATGTCAATGGCGATCAAGGCAACCATCCGCACCAAGGCCCAACTTGTGCCGATGGTGGTCGAGGCAAGTGCCTGTACTAAAGGGCAGACTGTGCCGATGATGGTCTATGCATGTGCCATCACCATGCGCCATCATGTGCCATTGATGGTTGAGGCCTTGGCCAAAGTTTTATTGTGAGCCACGGTGCACATGCTGGGATCGGGCATGTGTTGGTGCTGCATTTTTTTCGCCCGGGGCACCATCATCGGAGAACCTAATCGACGGCATTGGGGGTTCTGGAGATTGGGGTGGCCGGGGGGTGTGCGCACAAGATGTACGATGGGTGCTGGTACTTGGCCCTTATATTGGCCCACTATCCCTCATCAAACCTCAAGAACTCACACCCCCTTCAAGAGCATTTGAGATTTTATAGGTTTGCTCCCAATAGCCATTAAAGTGTCTGAAATAGGGACATTTTTTTCAAACGGTCACAAAGTCTTCTCCACTTCGAGCTTTTAGCTGAAATTTTTTGTGTGCCAAAAAAAATACAAGCATCACATCTACCAAATTTGGGGTCAAAACTCCTTTTAAAAAAATTTTAAAAAATCTCGAACCGTAAAAGGTTTCAAAAATCATGAAAAATAGAAAACGGGTCATCTGGCCACAAAACTTCACATGAAGGCTTAGGGGACATTGTATGAATTTACAAGCCATAAAAATGGCATCGGCACGGCAAAAATATGAAGATGTGCCTGAACCCACCTACCACTCGATCGCTCCATGGCTTGCGCATCCCGCCTCTCCGACCGGCTAAGTGCCGCACGCTCGTTTTATGGGTTGACCTAGGCATACGTAGTGCGCTCTCAGTCTAAGATCGAACCGGACTGAGGGATGTGGCAGCAAGACACGCAGCGGGATCGGCAGCATGCAGAGGGGACCGGGTTGATCTTGGCTTACGCATCCTGCCTCTTCGGCTTGTGCATTATGCCTCTTCGTGTCTAAGCCCCAACCGGACTGAGGGTTGTGGCAGTGGGACCGACAGCACGGACTGGGCCGATCCTTAACTTACGCTTTATGCCTTTCCGGCTAGCTCAGCACCCGTACGCTCGTTTCGTGGGTTAACTTAGGCATACGGAGTTCATTCCCAGTCTAAGATCGAACCGGCAGTGGGATTGGCAGCAGCAAGTAGAAAGGGATCGGGCCGATCCTCGGCATGCACATTGTGCCTCTCCAGCTAGCTGAGCGCCTGTACGCTCGTTTTGTGGGTTGGCTTAGGCTTACAAAGTTCATTCCATGTCTAAGCCCCAGCCAGATCGAGGGTTGTGGCAACGGGATCGATAGCACACAGAAGGGGACCAGGCCGATCCTCGGCTTGTGCATTATGCCTCTTCGATCGGCTCAGCGCCCACACACACGTTTCGTGAGTTGACTTAGGCATACGGAGTTCATTCCCAGTCTAAGCATACAGAGTTCATTCCTAGTCTAAGATCGAACCGGCAGCGGGATCGACAGCAGCACGCTGAGGGGGACCGGGCCGATCCTTAGCTTGCGCATCTCGCCTCTCGGCCGGTTGAGTGCCCGCATGCTCATTTCATGGTTTGACATAGGCATATGGAATTCATTCTTGGTCTAAGCCCCAACTGGACCAAGGGACCCGTAGCGAGATTGACAGCACGAAGAGGGGGACCGAGTCGATCCTCACCTTTCGTATTTTGGCTCTCTGGTCGGTTGAGCGCCTGCACGCTCGTTTCATGGGTTGACTTAGGCATATGTAGTGCATTCCTGATCTCGACCAACCAAGGGCCAGAGGCTATCGATGGCGTTTGGGGCAATAATCGAAGGGGACCAGCAGCAGGATCCTTGGTCAGCTCGTGCATCCCAACCCCAGCGGTTGGTTCGGTGCTCGTACACTCGTTTCGGGGGTCGATCGGGGCTTGGCATGTACCGATGGTGGTCGAGGCAACCACTCGCACCACATCCCAGCATGTGCCGATGGTGTTCGATGCAACCGCCCGCACCAGGGCCCAGCTTGTGTCGATGGTGGTCGAGGCAAGTGCCCGTGCCAAAGGGCAGCCTGTGCCGATGATGGTCGATGTATGTGCCATCACCATGCGCCATCATGTGCCATTAATGGTCGAGGCCTTGGCCGAAGTTCGATTTTGAGCCACGATGCATGTGCTAGGCTCGGGCATGTGCTGGTGCCACATTTTTTTTGCTCGAGGCACCATCGTCGGAGCATCGCTGGAGAACCTAACCGACGGCATTGGGGGTTTCAGCAATTGGGGGGCCGGGGGGGTGCACACATGATGTGCGATGGGTGCTGGTATTTGGCCCTTATATTGGCCCCCTATCCCTCATCAAACCTCGAGAACTCACACCCCCTTAAAGAGCATTTGAGATTTTATAGGTTTACTCCCAGTAGCCATTAAAGTGTCTTAAATGGGGACATTTTTTTCAAACAGTCACAAAATCTTCTCCCCTTCGAGTTTTTAGCTGAATTTGTTTGTACGTGCCAACAAAAATAAAAGGATCATGTCTACCAAATTTGGGGCCAAAACTCCTTCTAAAAAATTTTAAAAAATCCTGAACCATAAAAAGTTTTGAAAATCGTGAAAAATAGAAAACGGGTCATCTTGCCACGAAACTTCACATGAAGGCTTAAGGGACCATTGTATGAATTTACAAGCCATAAAAATGGCATTGGCATGGCAGAAATGTGAAGATGTGCCTGAACTCACCTACCACTCGATCAATCCACGGCTTGTGCATCCCGCTTCTCCGGTCGGCTAAGTGCCCGCACGCTCATTTCATGGGTTGATCTAGGCATACGTAGTGCGCTCCCAGTCAAAGATCAGACCAGATCGAAGGATGTGGTAGCAGGACCCGCAGCGGGATCGACAGCACGTAGAGGGGATTGAGTCATTCCCGGCTTGTGCATCCTGCCTATCTGGCCGGCTGAGCACCCGTACGCTCGTTTCGTGGGTTGACTTAGGCATACGGAGTTCATCTCCAGTCTAAGCATACAGAGTTCATTCCCAATCTAAGATCGGACTGGACCAAGGGTTGCGACAACAGGACCAGCTGCAGGATCGATAGCATGTAGGGGGGACAGGGCCAATCCCCGGCTTACGCATTCTGCCTCTCCGATCGGCTAAGTTCATTCCATGTCTAAGCCCCACCCGGACCGAGGGTTGTGACAGCGGGACCGACAGCATGTAGAGTGGGATCGGGTCGATCCCCAACTTACGCATTATGCTTGTTCGATTGGCTCAACTCCCGCACGCTTGTTTTGTGTGTTAACTTAGGCATACTGAGTTTATTTCCAGTCTAAGCATTCAGAGTTCAATCCTTGTCTAAGATCGGATCGACAGCGGGAACCGTAGCAACACGCAGAGGGGGACCAGGCCGATCCCTGGCTTACGCATTCTGCCTCCCCGATCGACTGAGTGCTCGCACGCTCGTTTCGTGGGTTAGCTTAGGCATATGGAGTTCATTCCATGTCTAAGCCCCACCCGGACCGAGGGTTGTGGCAGCAGGACTGACAGCACACAGAGGGGGATCGGGTCGATCCACAGCTTTCGCATCTTGCCTCTCCGGTCGGTTGAGCCACCGTACGCTCATTTCATGGGTTGACTTAGGCATATGGAGTTCATCCCCGATCTAAGCCCCATCCGAATCGAGGGACCCACAGTGGGATCGGCAGAACGTAGAGGGGGACCGGGCCGATCTTCGGCTTGCACATTCTTGCTCTCCGGTCGATTGAGCGCCCGCATGCTCGTTTCATGGGTTGACTTAGGCATACATAATGCATTCCTGATCTCAACCAACCAAGGGCCAGAGGCTATCGATGGCGTTTGGGGCAACAACCGAAGAGGACTAGCAGCGGCATCCTTGGTCGGCTCATGCATCACCCCCTAGCAGTCGATTCAGTGCTCGCACGCTCGTTTCGAGGGTCGATTAGGGCTCGGCATGTGCCGATGGTGGTCGAGGCAACCACTCACACCACGGCCCAGCATGTGTCGATGGTGTTCGATGCAGCCGCTCGCTCTAGGGGCAATCTTGTGTCGATGGTGGTTGAGCAACCGCTCGCACCAGGGCCCAGCTTGTGCCGATGGCGATCGAGGCAAGTGCCCGTACCAAAAGGCAGCCTGTGCCGATGATGGTCGATGCATGTGCCATCACCATGTGCCATCATGTGCCATTGATGGTCGAGGCCTTGGCCAAAGTTCGATTTTGAGCCACGGTGCACATGCTGCACTCGGGCATGTGGTGGTGCCATATTTTTTTTGCCCAGGGCACCATCACTAGAGCATCATCGGATAACCTAACCGACGGCACTGGGGGTTCTGGCAATTGGGGGGCCGGGGGGTGTACGCACATGATGTACGATGGGTGCTGGTACTTGGCCCTTATACTGGCCCCCTATCCCTCATCAAACCTCGAGAACTCACCCCCCCTTAAAGAGCATTTGAGATTTTATAGGTTTGCTCCCAGTAGACATTTTTTTCAAACGGTCCCAGTACCAAAACTCCTTTTAAAAAAATTTAAAAAAATCTCAAACCGTAAAAAGTTTTAAAAATTGTGAAAAATAGAAAACGGGTCGTCTTGCCACGAAACTTCACATGAAGGTTTAGGGGACCATTGTATGAATTTACAAGCCATAAAAATGGCATTGGCATGGCAGAAATATGAAGATGTGCCTGAACCCACCTACCACTCGATCGATCCACGGCTTGCGCAACCCGCCTCTCCGACCGGCTAAGTGCCCGCACGTTCGATTCATGGGTTGACTTACGCATATGTAGTATGCTCCCAGTCTAAGCTCAGACCGGATCGAGGGTTACTGTAGCAGGACCTGTAGCGGGATCGGTAGCACGTAAAGGGGACCGAGTCGATCCCCGGCTTGCTCATCCTGCCTCTTTGGCCGACTGAGCCCCCGCACGCCTGTTTCGTAGGTTGACTTAGGCATACGGAGTTCATCCCCAGTCTAAGCATATGGAGTTCATTCACAGTCCAAGATCAGACTGGATCGAGGGTTGCAGCAGTAAGAGCAACAATAGGATCGGTAGCACGCAGGGGGGATTGAACTGATCCCCGACTTGCGCATTATGCCTCTTCGGTCGGCTCAGTGCCCGCACGCTCATTTCATGGGTTGACTTAGGCATACGAAGTTCATTCCCAGTCTAAGCATACAGAGTTCATTCCCAGTCTAAGCATACAGAGTTCATTCCTAGTCTAAGATCAGACCGACAGCGGGATCGACAGTAGCACGTAGAGGGGGACCAAGTCAATCCCTGGCTTGCGTATTTTTCCTCTCCGGCTGGCAGAGCGCCAGCATGCTTGTTTCATGGGTTGGCTTGGTTATACGAAGTTCATTCCATGTCTAAGCCCCAGCCAGACCGAGGGTTGTGGCAGCGGGACCGATAGCACGCAGAGGGGGATCGGGTCGATCCCCAGCTTGCGCATTATGCCTCTCCGGTCGGCTCAGCGCCCGCACGCTCGTTTCATGGGTTGACTTAGGCATATGGAGTTCATTCCCAGTCTAAACATATGGAGTTCATTCCCAGTCTAAGATCAGACCAATAGCAGGATCGGTAGCAGCACGCAGAGGGGGACCAGGTCGATCCTCGGCTTGCGCATCCTGCCTCTCCAATCGGTTGAGCGCCCGCACACCCATTTCGTAGGTTGACTTAGGCATACAGAGTTCATTATCAGTCTAAGCCCCAACTGGATCGAGGGACCTGCAGCGGGATCGACAGCATGTAGAGCGGCATCGGGCCGATCCTCGGCTTGCACATTCCGGCTCTTCGATCGTCTGAGCGCCCGCACGCTCATTTCATGGGTTGACTTAGGCATATATAGTGCATTCCCGGTCTCAACCAACCAAGGGATAGTGGCTATCGATGGTGTTTGAGGCAACAACCGAGGGGGACCAACAGTGGGATCCTTGGTCGACTCGTGCATCCAGCCCCCAACGGTCGGTTCGATGCTTGCACGCTCGTTTCGGGGGTCGATCGGGGCTCGGCATGTGTCGATGGTGGTAGAGGCAACCGCCCACGCCACGGCCCAACACATGCCGATGGTTTTCGATGCAACCGCCCGCACCATGGGCCATCTTGTGACGATGGTGGTCGAGGCAACCGCCCACACCAGGGCCCAGCTTGTGCCAATGGTGGTCGAGGCAAGTACCCGTACCAAAGGGCAGCCTGTGTCGATGATGGTCGATGCATGTGCCATCACCATGCGCCATCTATGCCATTAATGGTCGACGTCTTGGTCGAAGTTCAATTTTGAGCACGGTGCACATGCTGGGCTCGGGCATGTGCTGGTGCCACATTTTTTTTGCACGGGGCACCATCGTCGGAGCATCGTCGGAGAACCTAACCGACGACATTGAGGGTTTCGGCGATTGGGGGGTCGGGGGTGTGCGCACATGATGTGCGATGGGTGCTGGTACTTGGCCCTTATATTGGCCCCCTATCCCTCATCAAACCTCGGGAACTCACACCCCCCTAAAGAGCATTTGAGATTTTATAGGTTTGCTCCCAATAGCCATTAAAGTGTCTGAAATAGGGACATTTTTTTCAAATGGTCACAAAATCTTCTCCACTTCGAGTGTTTAGCTGAATTTGTTTGTGCGTGCCAACAAAAATACAAGGATCACATCACCAAATTTGGGGCCAAAACTCCTAAAAAAATTTTAAAAAATCTCGAACCGCAAAAAGTTTCAAAAATCATGAAAAATAGAAAATGGGTCATCTTGCCACGAAACTTCACATGAAGGCTTAGGGGACCATTGTATGAATTTACAAGCCATAAAAATGGCATTGGCACGGTAGAAATATGAAGATGTGCCTGAACCCACCTACCACTCGATCGATCCACGGCCTGTGCATCCTGCCTCTCCAGCTGACTAAGTGCCCGTACGTTCATTTCGTGGGTTGACTTAGGCATACATA
This sequence comes from Durio zibethinus, assembly GCF_047325235.1. Lineage (NCBI taxonomy): Eukaryota > Viridiplantae > Streptophyta > Magnoliopsida > Malvales > Malvaceae > Durio > Durio zibethinus. The sequence goes on from NC_143163.1 coordinate 23,367,987, forward strand.
GTGTGCTCCCAGTCTAAGATCAGACCGGATCGAGGGTTGCGGCAGCAGTACCCTTAACAGGATCGACAGCACGCAGAGGGGATCGGGTTAATCCTCGGCTTACGTATCCTGCCTCTCTGGCTGGTTGAGTGCCCGTACGCTCGTTTCGAGGGTTGAGTTAGGCATACGGAGTTCATCCCCAGTCTAAGCATATGGAGTTCATTCGCAGTCTAAGATCGGACCAGACCGAGGGTTACGGCAGCAGGACTAGCAGCAGGATAGGTAGCACGTAGGGGGGGACCGGGCTGATCCTTGGCTTGCGTATTCTGCCTCTCCGGCCGGCTGAGTGCCCGTACGCTCGTTTCGTGGGTTGGCTTAGGCATACAGAGTTCATTCCACGTCTAAGCATACGAAGTTCATTCCAGTCTAAGATCAGACCGGCAGCGGGATCGGTAATAGCACGCAGAGGGGGATCGAGATGATCCCCGACTTGCGTATTCTGCCTCTCCAGTCGGCTAAGCGCTCGTACGCTCGTTTCATGGGTTGGCTTAGGCATACGGAGTTCATTCCATGTCTAAGCATATAGAGTTCATTCTCAGTCTAAGATCGGACTGTCAGTAGGATTGGCAGTAGAACATAGAGGGGGTCCCGCAGCGAGATCGACAGCATGTAAAGGGGGATCGGGTCGATCCTCGGCTTGCGCATTATGCCTCTCTGATCGACTCAGCCCTCGTACGCTCATTTCGTGGGTTGACTTAGGCATATGAAGTTCATTCCTCATCTAAGCATATGGAGTTCATTCCCTGTCTAAGTTCAGACTGGCAACGAGATCGACAACAGCACGCAGAGGGGGACCGAGCTGATCCTCGGCTTGCGCATTCTGTCTCTTCTATCGGTTGAGCACCCGTACGCTCATGTCGTGGGTTGGCTTAGGCATACGGAGTTCATTCCATGTCTAAGCCCTAGCCGGACCGAGGGTTATGGCAACGGGACCGACAGCACACAGAGAGGGATCAGGTCGATCCTCGACTTACGCATTATGCCTCTCCGGTCGGCTCAGTGCCTGCACGCTCGTTTCATGGGTTAACTTAGGCATACGAAGTTCATTCCCAATCTAAGCATACGGAGTTCATTCCCAATCTAAGATCGAACGGCAGTGGGATCGATAGCAGCATGCAGAGGGGGACCAGTAGCGAAATCCTTGGTCCGATCATGTGGTCAAGGCAACTGCCCGCACCAGGGCCTAGCTTGTGCCGATGGCGGTCGAGGCAAGTGCCCGTACCAAAGGGCAGCCTGTGCCGATGATGGTCGATGCATGTGCCATCACCATGCACCATCATGTGCCATTGATGGTCGAGGCCTTGGCTGAAGTTCGATTTTGAGCCACGGTGCACATGCTGGGCTCGGGCATGTGCTAGTGCCATATTTTTTTTGCCCGGGGCACCATCGCTTGAGCATCACCGGAGAACTTAACTAGGGACATTAGGGGTTCCGACGATTGGGGTAGCCGGGGGGTATGCGCACATGATGTGCGATGGGTGCTGGTGCTTGGCCCTTATATTGGCCCCCTATCCCTCATCAAACCTGGAGAACTCACACCCCCTTAAAGAGCATTTGAGATTTTATAGATTTGCTCCCAGTAGCCATTAAAGTGTCTGAAATGGGGACATTTTTTTCAAATGGTCACAAAATCTTCTCCACTTCGAATGTTTAGCTGAATTTGTTTGTGCGTGCCAAAAAAAATACAAGGATCACGTCTACCAAATTTGGGGCCAAAACTCCTTCTAAAAAAATTTTAAAAAATCTCGAACTGTAAAAAGTTACAAAAATCGTGAAAAATAGAAAACAGGTCGTCTTGCCACGAAACTTCACATGAAGGCTTAGGGGACCATTGTATGGATTTACAAGCCATAAAAATGGCATTGGCATGACAGAAATATGAAGATGTGCCTGAACCCACCAACTACTCGATCGATCCACGGCTTGAGCATCCCGCCTCTCCAGCTGACTAAGTGCCCGCACGTTTGTTTCGTGGGTTGACTTAGGCATACATAGTGCGCTTCCAGTCTAAGATTGAACCGGACTGAGGGTTGGGCCAGTAGTACCCATAGTGGGATCGATAGCACGCAGAGGGGACCGAGATGATCCTCGACTTGCACATCCTGCCTCTCTGGCCGACTGAGTGCCCACACGCTCGTTTCGCGAGTTGACTTAGGCATACGGAGTTCATCCCCAGTCTAAGCATACGGAGTTCATTCCCAGTCTAAGATCAAACCAGACCGAGGGTTGCGAAACAGGACTAGTAGCAGGATCGGTGGCACGTAGAGGGGCCCGAGCCAATCCCCGACTTGCGCATTCTGCCTCTCCGATCGGCTAAGTGCCAGCATGCTCGTTTCATGGGTTGGCTTAGGCATACAGAGTTCATTCCACGTCTAAGCATACAAAGTTCATTCCCAGTCTAAGATCAGACCGACAGCGAGATCAGTAACAGCACGTAGAGGGAGACCGGGATGATCCCCAGCTTATGCATTTTGCCTCTCCGATCGGCTGAGCGCCCGTACACTCGTTTCATGGGTTAGCTTAGGCATACGGAGTTCATTCCATGTCTAAGCATACGGAGTTCATTCCCAGTCTAAGATCGGACTGGCAGCGGGATCGGCAGTAGCACGTAGAGGGGGACCCGTAACAAGATCAACAGCATGTAGAGGGGGATCGGGTCGATCCCTGGCTTATGCATTATGCCTCTCTGACCGGTTCAGCACCCGTATGCTCGTTTTGTGGGTTGACTTAGGCATACGAAATTCATTCCCCATCTAAGCATATAGAGTTCATTCCCCGTCTAAGTTCGGACTAGCAACGGGATCGACAACAGCACGCAGAGGAGGATCGAACCAATCCTCAACTCGTGCATTCTGTCTCTCCGACCGGTTGAGCACCCGCACGTTCATTTCGTGGGTTGGCTTAGGCATACGGAGTTCATTCCATGTCTCAGCCTAGCCGGACCGAGGGTTGTGGCAGCGAGACTGACAGCTCGCAGAGGGGGATCAGGTCGATCCCCGACTTACGCATTATACCTCTCCGGTCGGCTCAGTGCCTGCACGCTCGTTTCGTGGGTTGACTTAGGCATACGGAGTTCATTCCCAATCTAAGCATATGTAATGCATTCCTGGTCTCGACCAACCAAGGGCTAGTGGCTATCGACGGTGTTTGGGGTAACAATCGAGGGGGACCAGCAGCGGGATCCTTGGTCGGCTCACGCATCCCACCCCCAGCGTTCGGTTTGGTGCTCGTACGCTCGTTTCGGGGGCCGATCGAGGCTCGACATGTGCCGATGATGGTCGAGGCAACCGCCCGTACCATGGCCCAGCATGTGCCGTTGGTGTTCGATGCAACTGTCCGCACCAAGGGCTATCTTGTGTCGATGGTGGTCAAGGTAATCACTCACACCAGGGCCCAGCTTGTGCCGATAGTGGTCGTGCCCGTACCAAAGGGCAGCCTGTGCCGATGATGGTCGATGCATGTGCCATCACCATGCGCCATCATGTTCCATTAATGGTTGAGGCCTTGGCCAAAGTTTGATTTTGAGCCACGGTGCACATGCTGGGCTCGGGCATGTGCTGGTGCCACATTTTTTTCGCCTGGGGCACCATCGTCGGAGCATCACCAGAGAACCTAACCGGCAGCATTGGGGGTTCCGATGATTGGAGGGGCCGGGGGGTGTGCGCACATGATGTGCGATGGGTGCTGGTACTTGGCCCTTATATTGGCCCTCTATCCCTCATCAAACCTCGAGAACTCACGCCCTCTTAAAAAGCATTTCAGATTTTATAGGTTTGTTCCCAGTAGCCATTAAAGTGTCTGAAATGGGGACATTTTTTTAAAACGATCACAAAATCTTCTCCATTTCGAGTTTTTAGCTGAATTTGTTTATGCATGACAACAAAAATACAAGGATCACGTCTACCAAATTTGGGGCAAAACTCTTTCTAAAAAAATTTTAAAAAATCACGAACTGCAAAAAGTTTTAAAAATTGTGAAAAATAGAAAACGGGTTGTCTTGCCACGAAACTTCACATGAAGGCTTAGGGGACCATTGTATGAATTTAAAAGCCATAAAAATGGCATTGGCAAGGCAGAAATATGAAGATGTGCCTGAACCCACCTATCACTCAATCGATTCACGGCTTGCGCATCCCGCCTCTCCGACCGACTTAGGCATACGGAGTTCATCCCCAGTCTAAGCGTACGGAGTTCATTCCTAGTCTAAGATCGGACCGGGCTGAGGGTTACGACAGCAAGACCAGCAGTAGGATCGACAGCAAGTAGGGGTGGATCGGGCCGATCCCCGGCTTGTGCATTCTGCCTCTTCGATCGGCTGAGTACCCGTACGCTCGTTTCATCGGTTGGCTTAGGCATACGAAGTTCATTCCATGTCTAAGCCCCAACCAGACCGAGGGTTGTGGCAGCGGGACCGAAGTACGTAGAGGCGGACCGGGCCAATCCTCGACTTGTGTATTATGCCTCTCTGGCTGGCTCAGCGCACGCACGCTCATTTCATGGGTTGACTTAGGCATACAGAGTTCATTCCCAGTCTAAGCATATGGAGTTCATTCCCAGTCTAAGATCAGACCGACAGCGGGATCGACAGCAGCACGTAGAGGGGGATCGAGCCGATCCTCGGCTTGCACATTCTGGCTCTCCGACCGATTGAGCGCCCGCAGGCTTGTTTCATGGGTTGGCTTAGGCATACAGAGTTCATTCCATGTCTAAGCCCCAGCCGGACCGAGGGTTGTGGCAGTGAGACTGGCAGCACACAGAGAGGGACTGGGTCGATCCCCGGCTTACGCATTATGCCTCTCCGACGGGCTCAACGCTCACACTCTCATTTCGTGGGTTGACTTAGGCTTACAGAGTTCATTCCCAGTCTAAGCATATGGAGTTCATTGCCAGTCTAAGATCGGACCGATAGCGAGATCGGTAACAGCACGCAGAGGGGGACCGGGCCGATCTTTGGCTTACGCATCTGCCTCTCCGACCGGCTGAGCACCCGTCGCTTGTTTCATGGGTTGACTTATGCATACATAGTTCATTCTTGGTCTAGGCCCTAACCGAACTAAGGGACCCACAACGAGATCGATAGCACGCAGAGGGGGACTGGGCCGATGCTCGCACGCTCATTTCGAGGGCCGACCGAGGCTCGACATGTGCCTATGGTGGTCGAGGCAACCGTCCGCACCACGGCCCAGCATGTGCCGATGGTGTTCGATGTAACCGCCTGCACCAGGGGCCATCTTGTACCGATGGTGGTCGAGGCAATCACCCGCACCAAGGGTCGGCATGTACCGATGGTGATCGAGGCAACCGTCCACACTAGGGCCCAGCTTGTGTCGATGGCGGTCGAGGCAAGTGCCGTACCAAAGGGTAACCTGTGCTGATGATGGTCAATGCAAGTGCCATCACCATGTGCCATCATGTGGCATTGATGGTCGAGGCCTTGGCCAAAGTTCAATTTTGAGCCACAGAGCACATGCTGGGCTCGGGCATGTGCTGGTGCCATGTTTTTTTCACCCGGGGCACCATCGTCGGAGCATCACCGGAGAACCTAACCGGTGGCATTGGGGGTTCTGATGATTTGGGGGCCGGGGGGTGTGCGCACATGATGTGCGATGGGTGCTGGTACTTGGCCCTTATATTGGCCCCTTATCCCTCATCAAACCTCGACAACTCACACCCCCTTAAAGAGCATTTGAGATTTTATAGGTTCGCTCCCAGTAGCCATTAAAGTGTCTGAAATGGGGACATTTTTTTCAAAGGGTCACAAAATCTTCTCCACTTTGAGTTTTTAGCTGAATTTGTTTGTGCGTACCAACAAAAATAAAAGGATCACGTCTACCAAATTTGGGGCAAAAACTACTTCTAAAAAAATTTAAAAAAATCTCGAGCCACAAAAAGTTTCAAAAATCATGAAAAATAGAAAATGGGTCATCTTGCCACGAAACTTGACATGAAGGCGTAGGGGACCATTGTATGAATTTACAAGCCATAAAAATGGCATTGGCAGGGTAGAAATATGAAGATGTACCAAAACCCACCTACCACTCGATCGATCCACGGCTTGTGCATCTCCCCTCTCCGGCCGGCTAAGTGCCCGCACACTCGTTTAATGGGTTGACCTAGGCATACGTAGTGCACTCCCAGTCTAAGATCGGACCGGACCGAGGGTTACGACAATAGGACCCGTAACGGGATCCGTAGCACGCAGAGAGGATCAGGTTGATCCCCAGCTTGCACATCCTACCTCTCTGGCCGACTGAGCCCCTGCAAGCTCGTTTTGTGGGTTGACTAAGGCATACGGAGTTCATTCCCAGTCTAAGCATATAGAGTTCATTCTTAGTCTAAGATCGGACCGATAGTGGGATTGACAATGACAAGCAGAAGGGGATCGAGTCGATCTTCGGTTTACGCATCCTGCCTCTCCAACCGACTGAGTGCCCATACAATTGTTTCGTGGGTTGACTTAGGCATACGGAGTTCATTCCTGGTCTAAGCCCAACTGGATCGAGGGTCTCGCAGTGAGATCGATAGCACACAAAGGGGGACCGGGCTGATCCTTAGCTTACGCATTCTGGCTCTCCGGCAGGCTGAACGCCCGCACATTCATTTCATGGGTTAACTTAGGCAAACGTAGTGCATTCCCCATCTCGACCAACCAAGGTCCAGAGGCTATCAACAGTGTTTGGGGTAACAACCGAGGGGGACCAGCAGTGGGATCCTTGGTTGGCTCGTGCATTTCACCCCCAGTCTAAGCATACGGAGTTAATTCCCAGTCTAAGATCGGATCGGATCGAGGGTTGCGACAACAAGAGCCGCAGCGAGATCAGCAGCAGGCAAAGGGGACCGGGTCAATTCCCAGCTCATGTATCCTGCCTCTCTGGCTGGCTGAGCACCCGCACGCACATTTCGTGGGTTGACTTAGGCATATGGAGTCCATCCCCAGTCTAAGCATACGGAGTTCATTCCCAGTCTAAGATCGGACCGGACCGAGGGTTACGACAGCAGGACCAACAGTAGGTCGATCCCCGACTGACGCATTCTACCTCTTCGGTCGACTGAGCGCCCGCACACTCATTTCGTGGGTTGACTTAGGCATACGGAGTTCATTCAATGTCTAAGCCCCAGCTGGATCGAGGGTTGTGGCAGCGGGACTAACAGCACGTAGAGAGGGATCGGGCTGATCCCCGACTTACGCATTATGCCTCTCCGACTGGTTCAGTGCCCGCACGCTGGTTTCATGGGTTGACTTAGGCATACGGAGTTCATTCCAGTCTAAGCATACGGAGTTCATTCCCAGTCTAAGGTCGGACTGACAGTAGCGCGCAGAGGGGGATCGAGCCGATCCTCAGCTTTCGCGTCTTACCTCTCCAGCCGGCTGAACGCCCGCACACTCATTTCATGGGTTGACCTAGGCATACGAAGTTCATTCCCGATATAAGCCCCGACCAGACTGAGGGACCCGCAGCAGGATCGAAAGCACACAGAGAGGGACTGAGCCGATCCTTGGCTTGTGTATTCTAGCTTTTTGGTTGGCTGAGCGGCCGCACGCTCGTTTCATGGGTTGACTTAGCCATACGTAATGCATTCCCGATCTGGACCAACCAAGGGCCAGAGGCTATCGACGACATTTGGGGCAACAACCGAGGGGGACCAGCAGCGAGATCCTTGGTCGGTTCACGTATCCCACCCCCAGCGGTCAGTTCGGTGCTCGTACGCTCGTTTCAAGAGTCGATCGAGGCTTGACATGTGTCGATGGTGGTCGAGGCAACCGCCCGCACCATGGCCCAGCATGTGCCGATGGTGTTCGATGCAACCGCCCGTATCAGGGGTCATCTTATACCGATGGTGGTCGAAGTAATTGCTCGCACCAAGGGGGGGCATATGTCGATGGTGATCGAGGTAACCGCCCGCACTAGGGCCCAGCTTGTGTCGATGGCGATCGAGGCAAGTGCCCGTACCATAGGGCAGCCTGTGCTGATGATGGTTAATCATGTGCCATTGTCACGGGCTCTGACCTTAGACTCAGAATCCATGCGGCCTTAGGCTTGGAATCTCTTTCTTTATGCCTAAGTCAACCTAAAACACAAGCATGCGGGCACTAGAACAATTGGAAGGGCTGATTACGCAAGTTAAAGAGAAACAAGATGAACAAAGCAGAATGCTAGAAATGCTCTTGTATTCACTGAAACAGAAGTGTTTGATGGTGTACAAATGAGGGTGGAACAACCCTCTATTTATAGTTGAGGCTCTAGCTACAACTTAATGGCAATATCCCTAGAATAAAAGCTAAAATCATGGGATTACAATCAATCAGGATGCTAACTCCTAATTTTTAGGGTTAACCAAATCTGCCAGGATGCTCCTGCTGATCCTGCCTGCTTCCAGAAGCTTCCCTTGCATGTTCAGCACCTTGGGCCTTTCTGAATGTGCTGCGAGCAACTTGTATGCCAGGCCTTGGTCTCATGGGCTGGCCTGCAAGTTAGGTGGGCATTCTGAACTCGTTTGCTAGGCTTTGCACATAGATACCCGCTAGCACGCCTGGTCTACGAGCCTCAACCTCTGTCTCACCTGCTGGTCCACCTGATGTGCCTAGCGTGCCCGCCCAGGGCATGACATATTCCTTTACCTGATTGTGCAATGTCCTCGTTGAGTCTTCTGCATGGTACTACCTGATCTGGTCCCTAAACTGCCATAAGTCCTTTGCTGTTTCCCAGCTTGCCTCACTCTCTGGAAGTCCCTTCCAGCGTACCAAGTACTCATGTCTTGGTTGATAGTTCTTTCGTCTCACCTTCTAGTCAGCTATGATGCCGTGGACCTCCTTCTCATATGAGGCCCTTGCTCCTAATGGTGCACGCTTTGACTCTACCCATCCTGGATCTCCCTCATCCTCATGGAACGGCTTGAGCATGCTCACGTGGAACATCGGGTGTACCCTCGGCTTGGGTGGCATATCCAGCTTGTAGGCAACCTTGCCTACCCTCTTGACTACTCTACAAGGTCCCTCATACCTCTCGACTAGGCCTTTGTGTAGCCCCTATGGCACACAATGGGATGCAGCTTCACCAACACCAAGTCTCCAACCTGGAACTGCACATCCTGCCTTTTTTGGTCTGCCCACTTCTTCGACCTCTTGGCTGCCTTGTGTAGATAAACTCTGGCCAAGTCAGTTTGCTCCTGCCATGCCTGGGCAAACTTGTATGCTGCTGGATTTGGCCCTGTATAACCTGCAGCAATCGAACCGGGTGTTAGTGGTTGTTACCCTGTCACAACCTCAAATGGGCTCTGGTTCGTTGCCTCACTCCTTTACAAGTTATAGGAAAATTGTGCAATATCTAGCAGCTTTGGCTAGTCCCTTTGTGTGGCACTCATATAGTGCCTGAGGTAAACCTCCAATAGTCCATTTACTCGTTCTGTCTGCCCATCGGTCTGTGGATGCATGCTAGTGGAAAAGTTTAAGTCTAACCCCAATAGCTTGAACAACTCAGTCCAGAACCTGCCCATGAACCGCCCGTCTCGATCACTAACAATAGTCCTCGGCACTCCCCAGTACTTAACCATGTTTTTCAGGAACAGTTGAGCTACCTCCTCGGTTGGGCACTCCTTGGTTGCTGGAATGAAGATTCCATACTTGGAAAACCTATCCACCACTACCATGATGCTTCCAAACCCTTCTACTTTGGCTAGACCGACTATAAAGTCCAGAGAAACACTCTCCCATGGTCGTTCTGGCACTAGCAATGGCTCCAAAAGACCCCATGGTTTCTTGAGCTCCACCTTGTCTTATTGGCACATAAGACAAGTCTTCACATAGGCCTCCACATCGTCCCTCATGTGCGGCCAGTAGTATCGGTCCTTGATCAACGCCAAGGTACGACTCACTCTGAGGTGTCCAACTCACCTTGAATCATGACATTCTTGCAAAACTTCCTTACGGAGCTTCCTGTACTACGGCACAAACAGTCTACTGCCCCTAGTGTACAACAAACCATCTTGCATCCAAAATCACCTAGTCTTACCTTATTGGGTATACTCCGTCAGAGCTCGTGACAGTTGGTATCAGAGCAAGTTCGATTCTGCGTGTTTGTGTTGTGCAAGTTAGATCGTGATTGAGGAGATGGCATCCCAAAGCGACGTTGCTAGCCAACAACCAGAGGCCCAGGAGCATGGGCGTGGAAAAGGCAAGAAAGCCAGTTCTAGAGATATTTGGTCTACCATGGATGGTAGACCAACCAAGGTAGAGGTGACCATGGGTGACATGAGGGAGAAGCTTGAGGAAGTAGAGACTCACATTGCATCGCTAGACTCCATGGGGGAAGAGATCCAAAGTGAGCTGGAAGCTGCTCTCAACAAAGGCCTGGATGCGATCACCCAAAAGAATCAGACCTTGGAGGCTGAAGTGCTGACCTTGCGCGATGGCATGGAGGCCATGCGCCAGCGGATGAGGGAGCTTGCCAGTGAGCTCGTTGCTTGCAAGACTGTCATTGGGAATGGCATGTTTGCCGACGTGTCCAAATCCAAATTGGATGTCCCCAAGCCTAAGGAGTTCAAGGGGACTAGGACGGCCAAGGAAGTAGACAACTACCTTTGGGGTATGGAGCAATACTTCCAGGCCATGGGCATGCAAGACGAGGCGATAAAGGTAAGCACCACTGCTATGTATCTCATTGATGTAGCCTTATTGTGGTAGAGGTGCAGGTGTGATGATGTCAGGCATGAGAGCACCAAGATTGGAACCTGGGCAGAGTTCCAAAAGGAGTTCAGAGAATAATTTTACTCGGAGTATGCCGATGATGAGGCACGGGCAAAGTTGCACAGGCTAAGCCAGTAAGGGGACATAAGGGAGTATGTTCAGAAATTCTCTAAACTAATGCTACAGATCTCGAATCTAGGTGAGAAGGACACCTTATTTACTTTCATGGATGGGCTGAAGTCGTGGGTGAAGCATGAGCTACAAAGGAGAGGAGTTCATGACTTGGCTAAAGCCATGACTACTGCTGAGGCCTTAATAGAGTTCAAGCCTCTGAACAAGTTTGAGTCTTCCAAGCCTAAGGGTAAGGGTAGGGATGATAAGAACCGAAAGAAGTAGTCTAAGGGGAAGGACTGTGATCAGGAGTCCAAGGATGGAGATCGAGGCCATTCAACCAAAGATGGCGAGAGGAAGCCACCAGCAGGCAAGTGGAAAGCAAAGGGGGACAGAGAGCCACTAGCATGCTACCTATGTGGAGGGAGCCACATAGCACGTAATTGCCAGCAGAAGGGCAAGCTAGCTGCTATAGACAAGGAGTCTGATAAGGAGCTAGAGTCAGGGGTAGCAAAGCTTGGGTTATTGGTGCTCAATATTGTCCAGAGTAAAGGGAGCCGTAAGCTAAAGGGCTTGATGTTTACGGATCTGATAGTTACGGGTCAGAAGGTGAGCGTACTAGTGGACACAGGTGCCTTATATCTTTCTATTTCAGGTGATGAAGCCCAGAAGCTCAGATTAAAGGTGCAAAAAGGGATTGGTACCATTAAAACAGTCAACTCCAAGGAGGTTCCAGCCATTAGAGTAGCACAAGAAGTGGAGTTACAACTTGGAGACTGGAAAGGCAAGAAGACCAATGAGGTAATACCCCTTGACGACTATGAGTTTGTGATTTTGTTAGATTTCCTTGTTCAGATTAACGCCCTCCTTGTGCCTTTTGTCGATTGTGTTTGCATCTTGGATGCACGGTGCCAATGCCTAGTGCCATTGAGGAGAGGGTCTGGAGTTGGGTCGCAGGTAGTGTCAGCCATCCAATTTGCCAAAACGGTAAGCAGGGAAGAAGACACCTTCTTGGCAGCCCTGAAATATGATGAGCCAAGGAAGAAGGAGACCGAGTCACCCTTGGAGGTGCTAAAGGTGCTAAAGACCTTTAGTGATGTGATGCCCGTAAAGCTGCCTAGCAAGCTACCACCTAAGAGGGAGGTGGACCACAAGATCGAGTTAGTGTCCGAGGCCAATCCACCAGCTAGAGCCCTTACCAAATGTTTCCACCAGAGTTGGAGGAGTTGAGGAAGCAGCTCAAAGAGTTAGTTGATGCTGGCTTCATCAGGCCATCGAAGGCACCCTATGGTGCACTGATTCTATTCCAGCACAAGCATGATGGGTCGTTGTGACTGTGCATAGACTACCAGGCTTTGAACAAGCTGACCATCTAGAACAAGTATCCCATCCCACTTATTACGAACTTGTTCGATCAACTTGGAAGTGCAAGGTGGTTCACCAAGTTGGATTTGAGGTCAGGCTACTATGAAGTTAGGATCGCAGAGGGAGATGAGCCAAAGACAGCATGTGTCACTCGGTATGGTTCGTATGAGTTCTTGGTGATGCCTTTTGAACTCATAAACACCCCAACAACATTCTGTACCCTTATAAACAAGGTACTTTAGTCATTCCTTGATCGATTTGTTATGGTTTATTTGGATGACATTGTGATTTACAGCCAGACTTTGAGAGAGCATGTAGACCACTTGAGACAGGTGTTCGAGGTGTTGCGGGTGCACAAGCTATCTGTCAAGAGGGAGAAGTGCTCATTCACCCAGCAGGAGATCCCGTTCCTTGGCCACATAGTGGGAGGTGGCAGGATACACATGGATGAAGGCAAGATACACGCCATCCGAGAGTGGCAACCACCAGCCAAGGTCACTGAGTTGAGATCGTTCCTTGGGCTGGTTAACTACTACAAGTGCTTCATCAAAGGTCACTCAGCAATAGCCACACCATTGACTGACTTGCTCAAGAAAGGGAGAGCATGGGAGTGGAGTGCAGGGTGCCAGGAATCCTTTGACAGGTTGAAGTGGGCTATGACTGAGGAGCTAGTCTTGGCCTTGCCAGACCATGCGAAATCGTATGAGGTGCATACGGATGCATCAGACTTTGCCATAAGGGGTGTGTTGATGTAGGAGGGACGTCCAGTTGCGTTCGAGAGTAGGAAGCTGAACGAGACTGAGCACAAGTACACAGTCTAAGAGAAAGAGATAACTGCAGTGGTGCATGCTTGCACACTTGGCACCATTACCTGTTAGGGTCGAGGTTCATGATGAGGACGGACAATGTGACGACCAGCTACTTCTAGGTGTAGAAGAAGCTATCCCTCAAGCAGGCGAGATGGTAAGATTTTCTTATAGAATTTGATTTCCAGATGGAGTACAAGCCAGGACGGGCGAACCTAGTGGTAGATACCCTAAGCAGAAAGGCTAACCTTACTGCCATTAGACAACCAGAGGGGTCACTGGTGCCGCGCATCAAGGAGGGACTTACGCATGATCCTACAGCCAAGGCTTTGATAGAGTACACCCAGCAAGGTAAGACTAGGCGATTTTGGTTGCAGGATGGTTTGCTATACACCAGGGGCAGTAGATTGTTTGTGCCGCAGCACGAGAAGCTCCGCAAGGAAGTTTTACAAGAATGCCATGATTCAAGGTGGGCTGGACACCTCGGAGTGAGCCGTACCTTGGTGCTGATCAAGGATCGGTACTACTGGCCACACATAAGGGACAATGTAAAAGCCTATGTGAAGACTTGTCTTGTGTGCCAACAGGACAAGGTGGAGCTCAAGAAACCAGAAGGTCTCTTAGAGCCATTGCCAGTGCCAGAGTGACCATGAGAGAGTGTTTCTCTAGACTTTATAGTCAGTCTACCCAAAGCAGAAGGGTTTGGAAGCATCATGGTAGTGGTGGACAGGTTTTCCAAGTATGGAATCTTCATTCCAGCAACCAAGGAGTGCCCAACCGATGAGGCAGCTCGATTGTTCCCCGAAGAACATGGTTAAGTACTGGGGAGTATCGAGGACCATTGTTAGTGATCAGGACGGGCAGTTCACGGGCAGGTTTTGGACTGAGTTTGTTCAAGCTATTGGGGTCAGACTTGAACTTTTCCACCAGCATACATCCGCAGACTGATGGGCAGACAGAATAGTGAACAGAGTATTGGAGGTCTACCTCAGGCACTATGTGAGTGCCATACAAAGGGACTGGCCAAAGCTGCTAGATATTGCGTAGTTTTCTTACAACTTGCAAAGGAGTGAGGCAACGAACCAGAGCCCATTTGAGGTTGTGACAGGGCAACAACCACTAACACCCGGTTCAATTGCTGCAGGTTATACAGGGCTAAATCCAGCAGCATACAAGTTTGTCAAGGCATGGCAGGAGCAAACTGACTTGGCCAGAGTTTGTCTACACAAGGTGGCCAAGAGGTCGAAGAAGTGGGCAGACCAGAATAGGTGGGATGTGCAGTTCCAGGTTGGAGACTTGGTGTTGGTGAAGCTGCATCCCATTGTGCACCATAGGGGGCTGCACAAAGGCTTAGTCTGGAGGTATGAAGGACCTTTCTGAGTAGTCAAGAGGGTAGGCAAGGTTGCCTACAAGCTGGATATGCCACCCAAGCTGAGGGCACACCCGTAGTTCCATGTAAGCATGCTCAAGCCATTCCATGAGGATAAAGGAGATCCAGGATGGGCAGAGTCAAACCGTGCACCATTGGGAGCAAGGGCCTCATATGAAAAGGAGGTCCACAGCATCATAGCTGACTGGGAGGTGAGACGGAAGAACTATCAACCAAGACAAGAGTACTTAGTGGACTGGAAGGGACTTCCAGATAGTGAGGCAAGCTAGGGACCAGCAGATGACTTATGGTAGTTTAGAGACCAGATCAGGCAGTACCATACAAAAGACGTAACGAGGGCATTGCACAATTAGGTGGGGGAGAATGTCTTGCCTTAGGCGGGTGCACCAGGCACATCAGGCGCACCAACAAGTGAGCCAGAGGTTGAGGCCCGCAGACCAGGCGTGCTGGCGGGTATCTGCATGCAAAGCCTAGCAAACGAGTTCAGAACACCCGCCCAAGTTGCAAGCCAACCCGTGAGACCAAAGCCTGGCATACAAGCTGCCCACACCACATCCAGAAGGGCCCAAGGTGCTGGACATGCAAGGGAAGCTTCTGGAAGCAAGCAGGATCAGCAGGAGCATTCTAGTAGATTTGGTTGACCCTGAAAATCAGGAGTTAGCATCCTGATTGATTGTAATCTATATAATCCCATGATTTCAGCCTTTATTCTAGGGATATTGCCATTAAGTGTAGCTGGAGCCTCAACTATAAATAGAGGGCTACTCCACCCTCATTGGTACACCATCAAACACTTCTGTTTCAGTGAATACAAGAGCATTTCCAAAATTCTACCGTCTTATCCTGTTTCTCTTTAACTTGCATAATCAGCCTTTTTCCGTTGTTCTAGTGCCTGCATGCTTGTGTTTTAGGCTGACTTAGGCATAAAAGAGGAGATTCCAACCCTAAGGTCACACGATTTTTGAGTCTAAGGTTGGACCCCGTGACACCATCACCATTCGCCATCATGTGCCATTGATGGTCGAAGCCTTGCCCAAAGTTCTATTTTGAGCCACGGTGCACATGCTGGGCTTTGGCATGTGCTGGTGCCACATTTGTTCCCCCGGGGCACCATCGCGAGAGCATCGTCGAAGAACCTAACCGACGGCATTGGGGGTTCCAGCGATTGGGGGGCCGGGGGGTGTGCGCACGTGATGTGCGATGGGTGCTGGTACTTGGCCCTTATATTGGCCCCCTATCCCTCATCAAACCTCGAGAACTCACACCCCCTTAAAGAGCATTTAAGATTTTATAGGTTTGCTCCCAGTAGCCATTAAAGTGTTTGAAATTGGGACATTTTTTTCAAACGGTCACAAAATCTTCTCCACTTCGAGTTTTTAGCTGAATTTGTTTGTGCGTGCCAACAAATATACAACGATCACGTCTACCAAATTTGGCATATGTAGTGCATTCTCGGTCTCAACCAACCAAGGGCCAGAGGCTATCGATGGCGTTTGGGGTAACAACTGAGGGGGACCAGCAGCGGGATCCCTAGTCGGCTCGTGCATCCTACCCCTAGCAGTAGGTTTGGTGCTCGGACGCTCGTTTCGAGGGTTGATCGGGTCTCGACATGTGCCAATGGTGGTCGATGGTGTTTGATGCAACGGCCCGCACCAGGAGCCATCTTATGTTGATGGTGGTCGAGGCAACTGCCTGCACCAGGGCCCAGCTTTTGTCGATGGCGGTTGAGGAAAGTGCCCATACCAAAGGGCAACCTACGCCGATGATGGTCGAAGCATTCGCCATCACCATGCGCCATCATGTGCCACTGATGGTGGAGGCCTTGGTCAATTGATTTTAAGTGATGGTGCACATGCTGGGCTCGAGCATGTGCTGGTGCCACATTTTTTTCACCCGGGGCACCATCGTCGGAGCATCACCGGAGAACCTAACTAGCAGCATTGGGGGTTCCGACGATTAGGGGGGTCGGGGGGTGTGCGCACATGATGTGCGATGGGTGCTGGTACTTGGCCCTTATATTGGCACCCTATCCCTTATCAAACCTCGAGAACTCACACCCCCTTAAAGATCATTTGAGATTTTATAGGATTGCTCACAGTAGCCATTAAAGTGTCTGAAATGGGGACATTTTTTTCAAACGGTCACAAAATATTCTCCACTTCGAGTTTTTAGCTGAATTTGTTTGTGCGTGCTAACAAAAATACAAGGATCACGTCTACCAAATTTGGGGCCAAAACTCCTAAAAAAACTTAAAAAAATCCTGAACCGTAAAAAGTTTTAAAAATCATGAAAAATAGAAAATGGGTCATCTTGCTACGAAACTTCACATGAAGGCTTAGGGGAACATTCTATGAATTTACAAGCCATAAAAATGGCATTGGCATGGCAGAAATATGAAGATGTGCTTGAACCCACCTACCACTCGATCGATCCACGGCTTGCGCATCCCGTCTCTCTGATCGGCTAAGTGTCTGCTCGCTTGTTTAATGGGTTGACTTAGGCATACGTAGAGCACTCCCAGTCTAAGATCGGATCAGACCAGGGCTTGTGACAGTAGGACCGCAGTGGGATCGGCAACACGCAAAGGGGACCGGGTCGATCCCCAGCTTGCGCATCCTACCTTTTTGGCCCGTACGCTCGTTTCGTGGGTTGACTTAGGCATACGAAGTTCATCCCCAGTCTAAGCATACGGAGTTCATTCCCAGTCTAAGATTGGACCGGACTGAGGGTTGTGGCAGTAGGACCAGTAACAGGATCGACAGCACACAGGGGGGACTGGGTCGATCCCCGACTTGTGCATTCTGCCTGTCCGACCGACTGAGCGCCCGCACGCTCGTTTCGTGGGTTGGCTTAGGCTTACGGAGTTCATTCCATGTCTAAGCCCCAGTCGGACCGATGGTTGTGGCAATGGGACCAACAGCACACAGAGGGGGGACCAGGTCGATCCTCGACTTATGCATTATGCCTCTCCGATCAGCTCAGTGCCCACACGCTCGTTTTATGGGTTGACTTAGGCATACAGAGTTAATTCCCAGTCTAAGCATATGGAGTTCATTCCCAATCTAAGATTGGACCGGCAGCAGCACGTAAAGGGGGATCGGTTCGATCCTCGGCTTGCGCATCCTGCCTCTTCGACCAGCTGAACGCCCGCACGCTTGTTTCATGGGTTGACTTGGGCATACGGAGTTCATTCCTGGTCTAAGCCCCAACTGGATCGAGAGACCCATAGTAGGATCGGTAGCACGCAAGGGGGACCGAGTCGATCCTCTGCTTACGCATTCTGGCTCTCTGGCTGACTGAGCGCCCGCCCGCCCATTTCATGGGTTGACTTAGGCATACGTAATGCATTATCGATCTCGACCAACCAAGGGCCAGAGGCTATCGATGGTGTTTGAGGCAACAATCGAGGGGGACCAGCAGCAGGATCCTTGGTCGGCTCGTGCATCCCACCCCCAGCGGTCGGTTCGGTGCCCGCGCACTCATTTTGGAGGTGGACCGAGGCTCGACATGTGCCGATGCTGGACAAGGCAACCGCCCGCACCACGGCCCAGCATGTGCTGATGGTGTTCGATGCAACCGCCCGTACCAAGGGTGATCTTATGCCGATGGTGGTCGAGGTAATCGCCCATACCAAGGGTCGGCATGTGCCGATGGTGATCGAGGCAACTGCCCACACCAGGGCCCAACTTGTACCGATGGCAGTCAAGGCAAGTGCCCGTACCAAAGGGCAGCCTGTGCCGATGATGGTCGATGCATATGCTATCACCATGCGCCATCATGTGCCATCACCATGCGCCATCATGTGCCATTGATGGTTGAGGCCTTGGCCGAAGTTCGATTTTGAGCCACGGTGCACATGCTGGGCTCGGGCATGTGCTGATGCCACATTTTTTTGCCCGTCGCACCATCGTCGGAGAACCTAACTGACGACATTAGAGGTTTCAACGATTGGGGGTGCCAGGGGGTTGTGGCAGCAGGATCGGCAACACGCAAGGGGGACCGGGCCGATCTTCAGCTTGCGCATTCTACCTCTCCGGCCGGTTGAGCGGCCGCACGTTCGTTTCGTAGGTTGGCTTAGGCATACGAAGTTCATTCCATGTCTAAGCCCCAGTCGGACCGAGCGATGTGGCAGCGGGACTGACAGCACACAGAGGGGATTAGGCCGATCCTCAGCTTGCGCATCCTACCTCTCTGATTGGTTGAGCGCCCGTACGCTCATTTCATGGGTTAACTTAGGCATACAGAGTTCATCCCCAGTCTAAGTATACGGAGTTCATTCCCAGTCTAAGATTAGACTAGATCGAGGGTTGCAGCAACAGGACCAGCAGCAGGATCGGTAGCACACAAGAGAGGATCGGGCCGATCCCTGGCTTGTGCATTCTACCTTTCCGACTGTCTGAGCGCCCGCACGTTATTTTTGTGGGTTGGCTTAGGCATACGTACTTCATTCTTGATCTAAGCCCCAACCGGACTGAGGGACCCGTAGTGGGATCGGTAGCACGTAAAGGAGGATTGAGCCGATCCTCGGCTTGCATATTCTGCCTCTCCGGCCCGTTGAGTGCCCGCACGCTCGTTTCATGAGTTGACTTAGGCATATGTAGTGCATTCCCAGTCTCGACCAGCAGCGGGATCCTTGGTAGGCTCACGCATCCCACCCCTAGTGGTCGGTTCAATGCTCGCACGCTCATTTCAGGGGTCGACCAGGGCTCAACATGTGCCGATGGTGGTCGAGGCAAGTGCCCGTACCAATGGGCAGCCTGTGTCGATGATGGTCGATGCATGTGGCATCACCATGCGCCATCATGTGCCA
Organism: Durio zibethinus; assembly: GCF_047325235.1. Taxonomy (NCBI): domain Eukaryota; kingdom Viridiplantae; phylum Streptophyta; class Magnoliopsida; order Malvales; family Malvaceae; genus Durio; species Durio zibethinus. Next base: position 23,387,192 of record NC_143163.1, read on the forward strand.
TTGATGGTCGAGGCCTTGGACGAAGTTCGATTTTGAGCCACGGTGCATATGCTAGGCTCGGGCATGTGCTGGTGCCACATTTTTTTCGCCCGAGGCACCATCGTCGGAGCATCGCTGGAGAACCTAACTGGCGACATTAGGGGTTTCGGCAATTGGGGGTGTCGAGGGGTGTGCACAGATGATGTGCGAGGGGTGCTCGTTTCATGGGTTGACTTAGGCATATGTAGTGCATTCCAGTCTCGACCAACCAAGGACCAGAGGCTATCGATGACATTTGGGGCAACAATCGAGAGGGACCAGCAGCGGGATCCTTGGTTGGCTCGCGCATCCCATCCCCAGCAGTCGGTTCGGTGCTCGCATGCTCGTTTCAGGGGCCGACCGGGGCTCGGTATGTGCCGATGGTGGTCGAGGCAACTGCCTGCACCACGGTGCAGCATGTGCCGATGGTGTTCAATGCAACCGCCTGTACCAAGGGCCATCTTGTGCCGATGGTGGTCGAAGCAACTGCCCGCACCAGGGCCCAGCTTGTGCCGATGGCGGTCGGGGCAAGTGCCCGTACCAAAGGGTAGCCTGTGCCGTTGTTGGTCGATGCATGTGCCATCACCATGCACCATCATGTGCCATTGATGGTCGAGGCCTTGGTCAAAGTTTGATTTTGAGCCATGGTGCACATGCTGGGCTTGGACATGTGCTGGTGCCACATTTTTTTCGCCCGAGGCACCATCGTCGGAGAACCTAACCGACGGCATTGGGGGTATCGACGATTGGGGGGGCCGCGGGGTGTGCTCACATAATGTGCAATGGGTGTTGGTACTTGGTCCTTATATTGGCTCCCTATTCCTCACAAAACCTCGAAAACTCACACCCCCTTAAAGAGCATTTGAGATTTTATAGGTTTGCTCCCAGTAGCCATTAAAGTGTCTGAAATGGGGACATTTTTTTCAAACGGTCACAAAATCTTCACCACTTCAAGTTTTTAGCTGAATTTGTTTATGCGTGCCAAAAAAAAATACAAGGATCACATCTACCAAATTTGGGGCCAAAACTCCTTCTAAAAAAATTTTAAAAAATCTCGAGCCGTAAAAAGTTTCAAAAATAATGTAAAATAGAAAACAGGTCGTCTTGCCACGAAACTTCTTATGAAGGCTTAGGGACCATTGTTTGAATTTACAAGCCATAAAAATGGCATTGGCACGGTAGAAATATGATGATGTGCCTGAATCCACCTGCCACTCGATCGATCCGCGGCTTGCGCATCCTGCCTCTTCGGCCGGCTAAGTGCCCGCATGCTCGTTTCGTGGGTTTACTTAGGCATACTTAGTGCGCTCCCAGTCTAAGATCAGACCAGACTGAGGGTTGTGGTAGCAGGACCCACAGCGGGATCGACAGCACGTAGAGGGGATAGGGTAGATCCCTGGCTTGTGCATCCTACCTCTCTGGCCGGCTGAGGGCTCGCATGCTCGTTTTGTGGGTTGACTTAGGCATACGGAGTTCATCGCTAGTCTAAGCATACGAAGTTCATTGCCAGTCTAAGATCAGACCGGATCGAAGGTTGCGACAGCAGGATCGATAGCACGTAGGGGGGACCGGGTCGATCCTCGGCTTGCGCATTCTGCCTCTCCGTCTGGCTGGGCACCCGTACGCTCGTTTCATGGGTTGGCTTAGGCATACGATGTTCATTCCTTGTCTAAGCCCCAACCGGATAGAGGGTTGAGGCAGCAGGACCGACAGCATGCAAAGAGGGATCGGGCCGATCCCCGGCTTGCGCATTATGCCTCTCCGACCGGTTCAGCACCCGCACACTTGTTTCGTGGGTTGACTTAGGCATACGGAGTTCATTCCCAGCCTAAGCATATGGAGTTCATTCCCAGTCTAAGATCAGACCAACAGCGGGATTGACAGTAGCAAACATAGGGGGACCGGGCCAATCCTCGGCTTGCGTATCCTGCCTCTTCGACCGGCTAAATGCCCGTACACTCATTTCATGGGTTGACTTAGGCATACGGAGTTCATTCTCGATTTAAGCCCCAACCGGATCGAGGGACCTATAGTGAGATCGATAGCACACAGAGGGGGATCGGGCCGATCCTCAGCTTGCGCATTCTGTCTCTTTGGCCGACTGAACGCCCGCACGCTCGTTTCATGGGTTGACTTAGGCATATGTAGTGCATTCCCAACTTCGACCAACCAAGGGCCAGAGGCTCTGGACGGTGTTTGGGGCAACAACCGAGGGGGCCAGCAGCCGGATCCTTGGTTGACTCGTGCATCCCACCCCCAGCGATCGGTTCGGTGCTCACACGCTCATTTTGAGGGCTGACCGAGGCTTGACATGTGCCGATGGTGGTTGAGACAATCACCCGCAGCAAGGCCTAGCATGTACCGATGGTGTTCAATGCAACTGCCTGCACTAGGGGCCATCTTGTGTCGATGGTGGTCGAGGCAACCGCCCGCACTAGGGCCCAGCTTGTGCCGATGGTGGTCGAGGCAAGTGCCCGTACCAAAGGGCAGCCTGTGCTGATGATGGTCGATGCATGTGCCATCACCATGCGCCATCATGTGCCTTTGATGGTTGAGGCCTAGGCCAAAATTTGATTTTGGGCCACGGTGCACATGCTGGGCTCGAGCATGTGCTGGTGCCACATTTTTTTTGCTTGGGGCAGCATCACCGGAGCATCATCGGAGAACCTAACTGGTTGCGGGTTCTGACGATTGGGGGGCCGAGGGTGTGTGCAATTGATGTGCGATGGGTGCTAGTACTTGGCCCTTATATTGGCCCCCTATCCCTCATCAAACCTCGAGAACTCACACCCCCTTAAAGAGCATTTGAGATTTTATAGGTTTGCTCCCAATAGCCATTAAAGTGTCTGAACTGGGGACATTTTTTTCAAATGGTCACAAAATCTTCTCCACTTTGAGTTTTTAGCTGAATTTGTTTGTGCGTGCCAATAAAAATATAAGGATCACATCTACCAAATTTGGGACCAAAACTCCTTCTAAAAAAATTTTAAAAAATCCCGAACCATAAAAAGTTTCAAAAATCGTGAAAAATAGAAAACGGGTCATCTTGCCACGAAACTTCACATGAAGGCTTAGGGGACCATTGTATGAATTTACAAGCCATAAAAATGGCAATGGCACAGCAAAAATATGAAGATGTGCCTGAATCGACCTACCACTCGATCGATACACGGCTTGCGCATCTCGCCTCTCCGACCCGTTAAGTGTCCGCATGCTCATTTCGTGGGTTGCCTTAGGCATACGTAGTGCACTCCCAGTCTAAGATCAGACTAGACCTAGGGTTGTGGCTACAGGACCCGCAGCGGGATCCGTACGCTCGTTTCTTGGGTTGACTTAGGCATACGGAGTTCGTCCCCAATCTAAGCATACAGAGTTCATTCCCAATGTAAGATCGGACCAGACCGAGGGTTGCGACAGTAGGACTTGTAGTAGGATCGGTAGAACATAAGGGGGGATTGAGCCAATCCCTGGCTTGCGTATTCTGCCTCTCCGACCGGTTGAGCACCCTCACGCTCGTTTCATGGGTTGGCTTAGGCATACAGAGTTCATTCCAAGTCTAAACCCCAGTCGGATTGAGGGTTGTGGTAGCAGGATCGGTAGTAGGTAGAGGGGGACCGGGCTGATCCTCGGCTTATGCATTATGCCTCTTCAACCGGATCAACGCTCGTACGCTCGTTTCGTGGGTTGACTTAGGCATATGGAGCTCATTCCCAGTCTAAGCATACAGAGTTCATTCCCAGTCTAAGATCGGACCGGTAGCAGAGCGTAGAGGGGGACCGAGCCAATCCTCAGCTTGTGCATCCTGTCTCTCCGACCGGCTGAGCGCTCGTACACTCGTTTCATGGGTTGACTTAGGCATACGGAGTTCATTCTCAATCTAAGCCCCAACTGGATCGAGGGAACCACAGTGGGATCGACAGCATGCAGAGGGGGACCGAGCCGATCCTCGGCTTGTGCATTCTGGCTCTCCGACTGGCTGAGCGCCCGTACACTCATTTCATGGGTTGACTTAGGCATACATAGTGCATTCCTGGTCTCGACCAACCAAGGGCTAGAGGCTATCGATGGTGTTTAAGGCAACAACCGAGGGGGACCAGCAGCGGTATCCTTGGTCGGCCTGCGCATCCCAAGCCCAGTGGTCGGTTCAGTGCCTGTACGCTAGTTTCAGGGGCCGATCGGGGCTCGGCATGTATCGATGGTGGTCGAGGCAACCGCCCACCCCACAGCCCAGCATGTGCCGATAGTGTTCAATGCAACCGCCCATACCAAGGGCCATCTTGTGCCGATGGTGGTCGAGGCATTCGCCCACACCAAAGACCGGCATGTGCCGATGGTGATCGAGGCAACTGCCTGCACCAGGGCCCAACTTGTGCCTATGGTGGTCGAGGTAAGTGCCCGTACCAAAGGGCAGCCTGTGCCAATGATGATCAATGCAAGTGCCATCACCATGCACCATCATGTGCCATTAATGGTCGAGGCCTTGGCCAAACTTTGATTTTGAGCCATGGTGCACATGCTGGGCTAGGCCATGTGCTGGTGCCACATTTTTTTTGCCCGGGCACCACCGTCGGAGCATCGTCGGAGAACCTAATAGGCAGCATTGGGGGTTCCGGTGATTGGGGGCCAGGGGGTGTGCGCACATGATGTGTAATGGGTGCTGGTACTTGGCCCTTATATTGGCCCCCGATCCCTCATCAAACCTCGAGAACTCACACCCCTTTAAAGAGAATTTGAGATTTTATAGGTTTGCTCCCAGTAGCCATTAAAGTGTATAAAATGCGGACATTTTTTTCAAATGGTCACAAAATCTTCTCCGCTTTGAGTTTTTAGCTGAATTTGTGTGTGCATGCCAACAAAACTACAAGTATCACGTTTACCAAATTTGGGGCCAAAACTCCTTCTAAAAAAATTTTAAAAAATCCCTAACCGTAAAAGTTTCAAAAATTGTGAAAATAGAAAATGGGTCGTCTTGCCACGAAACTTCACTTGAAGGCTTAGGGGACCATTGTTTGAATTTACAAGCCATGAAAATGGCATTGGCTCAGCAAAAATATGAAGATGTGCCTGAACCCACCTACCACTCGATCGATCCATGGCTTGCGCGTCTCGGCTCTCTAGTCGGCTAAGTACCCGCACGCTCATTTTATGCGTTGACTTAGGCATACGTAGTGCGCTCCCAGTGTAAGATCGAACCGGACCGAGGGTTATGACAGCAGGACCCACAGTGGGATCGATAGCACGCAGTGGGGATCGAGTCGATCCCCGGCTTGCGCATCCTACCTCTTTGGTCGACTGAGCACCGCACGCTTGTTTTGTGGGTTGACTTAGGCATACAGAGTTCATCCCTAGTCTAAGCATACAGAGTTCATTCCAGTCTAAGATCTGACCGAACCAAGGGTTACGGCAGCAGGACAACAGTAGGATCGACAGCACGCAGGGGGGACCGGGCCGATCCCCAGCTTGCGTATTCTGCCTCTCTGGTCGGCTGAGCACCCGCACGCTTGTTTCGTGGGTTGGTTTAGGCATACAGAGTTCATTCCATGTCTAAGCCCCAGTCGGACCGAGGGTTGTGGCAGCGGGATCGACAACACGCAGAGGTGGACCGGGCCGATCCCTGGCTTGCGCATTATGCCTCTTCAGCCGGTTCAACGTCCGTACGCTCGTTTCGAGGGTTGACTTAGGCATACAGAGTTCTTTCCCAATCTAAGCATATGGAGTTCATTCCCAGTCTAAGATCGGATTGACAGCAGCACGCAGAGGGGAACCGAGTCGATCCTCAATTTACGCATCTTACCTCTCCGATTGAAGTGCCTGTACGCTCATTTCATTGGTTGACTTAGGCATACAGAGTTCATTCCCGGTCTAGCCCCAACCGACCCGAGAGACCCGTAGTGGGATCGATAGCACACATAGTGGGACTGGGCTAATCCTTGGCTTGCGCATTCTGGCCATCCGACCGATTGAACGCCCTCGCGCTCGTTTCATGGGTTGACTTAGGCATACGTAGTTCTTTTCGAGCCTCGACCAACCAAGGGCCAGAAGCTATCGGCAGCATTTGGGGCAACAACCGAGGGGGACCAGCAGTGGGATCCTTGGTTGGCTCGTGCATCCCACCCCCAGCAGTCAGTTCAATGCCCGCACATTAGTGTCGGGTTTGATCGGGGCTTAGCATGTGTCGATTGTGGTCGAGGCAACCGCCCGTACCACGGCCCAGCATGTGCCGATGGTGTTTGATGCAATCGCCCGCACCAGGGGCCATCTTGTGCCAATGGTGGTCGAGGCAATCACCCGCACCAAGGGCCGGCTTGTGCCGATGGTGATCGATGTAACCGCCCGCACCAGGGCCCAGATTGTGCCGATGGCTGTCGATGCATGTGCCATCACCATGCGCCATCATGTGCCATTGATGGTCGAGGCCTTGCCCGAAGTTCGATTTTGAGCCACGGTGCACATGCTGGGCTCGGGCATGTGCTGGTGCCACGGTTTTTTCACCCGGGGCACCATCGTCGGAGCATCGTCGGAGTACCTAATCGGCGGCATTAGGGGTTCTAGCGATTAGGGGGTCGGGAGGTGTGCGCACATGATGTGTGATGGGTGCTGGTACTTGGCCCTTATATTGGCCCCATATCACTCATCAAACCATGAGAACTCAAACCCCTTTAAAGAGCATTTGAGAACTTATAGGTTTGCTCCCAGTAGCCATTAAAGTGTCTGAAATGGGGACATTTTTTTCAAACGGTCACAAAATCTTCTCCACTTCGAGTTTTTAGCTGAATTTTTTTGTGCATGCGAACAAAAATACAAGGATCACGTCTACCAAATTTGGGGCCAAAAAATCCTTCTAAAAAAATTTAAAAAAATCCTGAACCGTAAAAAGTTTTGAAAATCGTGAAAAATAGAAAACGGGTTGTCTTGCCATGAAACTTCATATGAAGGCTTAGGGGACCATTGTATGAATTGACAAGCCATAAAAATGGCATTGGCATGGTAGAAATATGAAGATGTGCTTGAACCCACCTGTCACTCGATCGATCCACGGCTTACGCATCGTGCCTCTCCAGCCGGCTAAGTGCTAGCACGCTCATTTCGTGGGTTGACTTAGGCATACGTAGTGCGCTCCCAGTCTAAGATCGGATTAGATCAAGGGTTGCAGCAATAGGACCTACAACGGGATCGACAGCACGTAGAGGGGACCGGGTCGATCTTCAGCTTGCGCATCCCTCTCTGGTCGGTTGAGCGCCCGTACGCTCGTTTCGTGGCTTGACTTAGGCATACGGAGTTCATCCCCAGTCTAAGCATACGAAGTTCATTCCCATTCTAGGCCTACGAAGTTCATTCCCAGTCTAAGATCAGACCGGACCGAGGGTTGCGGCAGCAGGACCGACAGTAAGACCAGCAGCAAGATCGGTAGCACGTAGGGGGGGATCGGGTCGATCACCGGCTTACACATTCTACCTCTTCGGCCGACTAAGCGCCCGCACGCTCGTTTCATGGGTTGCCTTAGGCATACGGAGTTCATTTCATGTCTAAGCCCCAGTCAGATTGAGGGTTGTGGTAACAGGACCGACAACACGTAGAGGGGGATTGGGCCGATCCTTGACTTGTGCGTTATAGCTCTCCGACTGGTTGAGCGCTCGCACGATCGTTTCATGGGTTAACTTAGGCATACGTAGTGCATTCTCTATCTCGACCAACCAAGGGCCAGAGGCTATCGATGGTGTTTAGGGTAACAATCGAAGGGGACTAGCAGCGGGATCCTTAGTCGGCTCTCATGCTCGTTTCGAGGGCAAACCGAGGCTCGACATGAGCCGATGGTGGTCGAGGCAACTGCCCGCACCACGGCCCAGCATGTGCCAATGGTGTTTGTTGCAACTGCCAGCACCAGGGGCCATCTTGTGCCAATGGTGGTTGAGGCAACCGCCTGCACCAAGGCCCAGCTTGTGCCGATGGCGGTGGAGGCAAGTGCCCGTACCAAAGGGCAACCTGTGCCGATGATGGTCGATGCATGTGCCATCACCATGCGCCATCATGTGCCATTAATGGTCGAGGCCTTGGCTGAAGTTCAATTTTGAGCCACGGTGCACATGCTGGGCTCGAGCATGTGCTGGTGCCACATTTTTTTCGCCCGGGGCACCATCGTCGGAGCATCATCGAAAAACCTAATCGGCGACAATGGGGGTTCCGATGATTAGGGGGCCGAGAGGTGTGCGCACATGATGTGCGATGGGGGCACCCCTTTAAAGAGCATTTAAGCTTTTATAGGGTTGCTCCCAGTAGCGATTAAAGTGTCTGAAATGGGGACATTTTTTTCAAATGGTCACAAAATCTTTTCCACTTTGACTTTTTAGCTGAATTTGTTTGTGCGTGCCAACAAAAATACAAGGATCGCGTCTACCAAATTTGGGCCCAAAACTCCTTCTAAAAACATTTTCGCAAATCTTGAACCGTAAAAAGTTTCAAAAATCATGAAATATAGAAAACGGGTCGTCTTGCCATGAAACTTCACATGAAGGCTTAGGGGACCATTGTATGAATTTACCACCTACCACTCGATCGATCCACAGCTTGCGCATCCCTCATCTCCAGCCGAATAAGTGCTCGTACACTCATTTCATGGGTTGACTTACGCATACGTAGTGCACTCCCAATCTAAGATCAGACCAGACCGAGGTTTCTGGCAGCAAGACCCACAGCGGGATCGACAGCACGCAGAGGGGACCGGGTCGGTCCCCGACTTGCGCATCCTGCCTCTTTGGCCGGCTGAGTGCCTGCACTCTCATTTCATGGGTTGACTTAGGCATACGGAGTTCATCCCCAGTCTAAGCATACGGAGTTCATTCCCAGTCTAAGATCAGACCGGACCGAGGGTTACGGTAGTAGGACCAGCAGCAGGGTCGGTAGCATGCAAGGGGGATTGGGCCGATCCCCGACTTGCACATTCTGCCTCTTCGGCCGATTAAGCACCTGTACTCTCATTTCGTGGGTTGGCTTAGGCATATGGAGTTCATTCCATGTCTAAGCCCCAGTCGGACCGATGGTTGTGGCAGCGGGACTGGCAACAGGACCGACAGCAAGCAGAGGGGGATCGGGTCGATCCCTAGCTTGCACATTATGCCTCTTCAGTCGTCTCAGCACCCGCATGCTCGTTTCGTGGGTTGACTTAGGCATACGAAGTTCATTCCCAGTCTAAGCATACAGAATTCATTCCGAGTCTAAGATCGGACCGACAGCAGCACGCAGAAGGGGACCAGACCGATCATCGGCTTGCGCATCCTACCTCTCCGATGGGCTGAGCACCTGCGTGCTCGTTTCATGGATTGACTTAGGTATACAGAGTTCATTCCTGATCTAAGCTCCAACCGGATCAAGGGATCCATAACGGGATCGACAGCACACAGAGGGGGATCGAACTGATCCTCGGCTTGTGCATTCTGGCTTTTTGACTGGGTGAGCTCCCGTACGCTCGTTTCATGGGTTGACTTAGGCATACGTAATACGTTCCCGGTCTTGACCAACCAAGGGCAGAGGCTATCGACGGCGTTTGGGGCAACAACCAAGGGGGACCAGCAGCGGGATCCTTGGTCGACTTGCGTATCCCACCCCCAGTAGCCGGTTCGATGCCCGCACGCTCATTTTGAGGGTCGACTAGGGCTCAACATGTGCCGATGGTGGTCAAGGCAACTGCCCGCACCACGGCCCAGCATGTGCCGATGGTGTTCGATGCAACCGCCCACACCAAGGGCCATCTTATGCCGATGGTGGTTGAGGCAATCGCCCGCGCCAAGTGCCGATATGTGCTGATGGTGATCGAGGCAACAGCCCACACCAGGGCCCAGCTTGTGCCGATGGTGGTTGAGGTAAGTGCCCGTACCAAAGGGCAGCCTGTGTCGATGATGGTCGATACATGTGCCATCACCATGCACCATCATGTGCCATTGATGGTCGAGGTCTTGGTTTAGTTTGATTTTGAGCCACGGTGCACATGTTGGGCTTGGGCACATGCTGGTGCCACATTTTTTTCGCCCGGGGCACCATCGTCGGAGCATCACCAGAGAACCTAACCGACGGCATTAGGGGTTTCGACGATTGGGGGGTCGGGGGGTGTGCGCACACGATGTGTGATGGGTGCCGGTACTTGGCCCTTATATTGGCCCCCTATCCCTCATCAAACCTCGAGAACTCACACCCCCTTAAAGAGCATTTGAGATTTTATAGGTTTGCTCCCAGTAGCCATTAAAGTGTCTAAAATGGGGACATTTTTTCCAACGATCACAAAATCTTCTCCACTTCGAGTTTTTAGTTGAATTTGTTTGTGCGTGCCAACAAAAATACAAGGATCACGTCTACCATGTTTGGGGTCAAAACTCCTTCTAAAAAAATTTTGAAAAATCTCGAACCCCAAAAAGTTTCAAAAATTATGAAAAATAGAAAACGGTTTGTCTTGCCACGAAACTTCACATGAAGGCTTAGAGGACCATTGTATGAATTTACAAGCCATAAAAATGGCATTGGCATGACAGAAATATGAAGATGTGCCTGAACCCACCTACCACTCGATCGATCCACGGCTTGCGCATCCCACCTCTCTGATCAGGTAAGTGCCTGCACTCTCGTTTCGTGGGTTGACTTAGGCATACGTAGTGCCCTCCCAGTCTAAGATTGGACTAGACCAAGGGTTGCAGTAGTAGGACCCGCAGTGGGATCGACAGCACGTAGAGGGGATCAGGTAGATCCCCAGCTTGCGTATCCTACCTCTCTAGCTGGCTTAGCGCTCGCACGCTCGTTTCGCGGGTTGACTTAGGCATACAGAATTCATCCCCAGTCTAAGTATACAGAGTTCATTCCCAGTCTAAGATTGGATCAGAACGAGGGTTGCGATAACAGGACCAGCAGCAGGATCGACAGCACGTAGGAGGGGTTCGGGCTGATCCTCAGCTTACGCATTCTACCTCTCCTGCTGGCTGAGCGCCCACACATTCATTTCGTGGGTTGGCTTAGGTATACGGAGTTCATTCCATACTAAGCCCCAGTCGGACTGAGGGTTGTGGCAGTGGGACCGGCAGCACGCAGATGGGGATCAAGTCGATCCTAGGCTTGCACATTATGCCTCTCCAGCCGGGTCAGCGCCCACACGCCCGTTTCGTGGGTTGACTTAGGCATACGAAGTTCATTCCCAGTCTAAGCATACAGAGTTCATTCCCAATCTAAGATCAGACCAGCAACAGATGCAGAGGGGGACCGAATCGATCCTTGGATTGCGCATCCTGCCTCTCCGGCCGACTGAGCGCCCACACAGTCGTTTCGTGGGTTGACTTAGCCATATGTAGTTTATTCTCGATCTCAGCCCTAACCGGACTAAAAGACCCATAGCAGGATCGGCAGCACGTAGAGGGGGACCGAGCTGATCCTTGGCTTGTGTATTCTGGCTCTCCGACTGGCTGAGCGCCCGCACGCTCATTTCATAGGTTGACTTAGGCATATGTAGTGCATTCCTAGTCTCGATCATCCAAGGGCCAGAGCCTATCGACGGCATGTGGGGCAACAACCGAGGGGGACCAGTAGTGGGATCCTTGGTCGGCTCACGCATCCTGCCTTCAACGGTCTATTCGATGCTCGCACACTCATTTCGGGGGCCAACGGGGCTCGACATGTGTCGCTGGTGGTCGAGGCAACCACCCACAACACGGCCCAACTTGTGCCGATAGTGGTCGAGGCAACCGCCTGCACCATGGCCCAGCATGTGCTGATGGTGGTCGAGGCAACCGCCCGTACCATGGCCCAGCATGTTCCGATGGTGGTCGAGGCAACCGCCCACACCATGGCCCAGCATGTGTTGATGGTGTTCGATGCAACCGCCCACACCAGGGCCTAGATTGAACCGATGGTGGCTGAGGCAAGTGCTCGTACCAAATGGCAGCCTGTGCCGATGACGGTCGATGCATGTGCGATAACCATACGCTATCATGTGCCATTGATGGTCGAGGCCTTGGCAGAAGTTTGATTTTGAGCAACGGTGCACATGCTGGGCTCGGGCATGTGCTGGTGCAACATTTTTTTTCGCCCAGGGCACCATCGTCGGAGTGTCACCGGAGAACCTAACTAGCGGCATTGGGGATTTCGACGATTGGGGGGTCGGGGGGTGTGTGCACATGATGTGCGATGGGTGCTGGTACTTGGCCTTTATATTGGCACCCTATCCCTCATCAAACCTCAAGAACTCACACCCCCTTAAAGAGCATTTGAGATTTTATAGGATTGCTCACAATAGCCATTAAAGTGTCGAAAATGGGGACATTTTTTTCAAATGGTCACAAAATCTTCTCCACTTCGAGTTTTTAGTTGAATTTGTTTGTGTGTGCCAACAAAAATACAAGGATCACGTCTACCAAGTTTGGGGCTGAAACTCCTTCTAAAAAAATTTTAAAAAATCCCGAACCGTAAAAAGTTTCAAAAATCGTAAAAAATAGAAAACAGGTCGTCTTGCCACGAAACTTCACATGAAGGCTTAGGGGACCATTGTATGAATTTACAAGCCATAAAAATGGCATTGGCATGGTAGAAATATGAAGATGTGCCTAAACGCACCTACCACTCGCTCGATCCACGGCTTGCGCATCCCGCCTCTCCGGCCGGCTAAGTGCCCGCACGCTCGTTTCATGAGTTGACTTAGGCATGCGTAGTGTGCTCCCAATCTAAGATTGGACGGACCGAGGGTTGTGACAGTAGGACCCGCAGCGGGATCGATAGCACACAGAGAGGACCGAGTCGATCCCTGGCTTGTGCATCTTGCCTCTCTGGCCAGGTGATCTCCCGGACGCTCGTTTCGTTGGTTGACTTAGGCATACAGAGTTCATCCCTAGTCTAAGCATATGGAGTTCATTCCCAATCTAAGATCGGATCAGACTGAGGGTTGCAGTAGCAGGATTAATAGCACACAGAGGGGATCGGCCCGATCACTGGCTTACGTATTCTTCCTCTCTGATTGGCTAAGCACCCTCATGCTCGTTTCGTGGGTTGGCTTAGGCATATGGAGTTCATTCCATGTCTAAGCCCCAGCCAGACCGAGGGCTGTGGCAGCGGGACCGGCAGCACGCAGAGGGGGATCGGGTCGATCCTGAGCTTACGCATTATGCCTGTCCGGCCGGCTCAGTGCCCGCTCGCTCGTTTCATGGGTTGACTTAGGCATACGGAGTTCATTCCCAGTCTAAGCATACGGAGTTCATTCCCAGTCTAAGATCATATCGACAGCAACATGCAGAGGGGGATCGGGCTGATCCTCAGCTTACGCATCCTGCCTCTCCGACCGATTGAGTACCTGTACGCTCATTTCATGGGTTGACTTAGGCATACAGAGTTCATTCCTGGTCTAAACCCCAACCGGATCGAGTGACCCATAGCAGGATCGGCAGCATGCAGAGGGGGACCGGGCCGATCCTCGACTTATGCATTCTGGCTCTTCGATTGGCTAAGCGCCCACACGCTTATTCCATGGGTTGACTTAGGCATACGTAGTGCATTCCCAGTCTCGACCAACCATGGGCTAGAGGCTATCAACGGTGTTTGGGGCAACAACCGAAGGGGACCGGTAATGGGATCCTTGGTCAGGTCGTGTATCCTGCCTCTAGCAGTTGGTTCAGTGCCCGCACGCCCGTTTCGGGGGTCGACCTGGGCTCAGCATGTGCCGATGGTGGTCGAGGCAACCGCCCACACCGGGGGCGATCTTCTGTCGATGGTGGTTGAGGCAATTGCCCGCACCAAGGGCTGGCATGTGCCGATGGTGATCGAGGCAATCACCCATACCAGGGCCCAACTTGTGCCGATGGCGATCGAGGCAAATGCCCGTACCAAAGGGCAGCCTGTGCCGATGATGGTCGATGCATGTGCCATCACCATGCGCCATCATGTGCCATTGATGGTTGAGGCCTTGGCCGAAGTTTGATTTTGAGCCATGGTGCACATGCTTGGCTCGAGCTTGTGCTGGTGCCACATTTTTTTTACCCAGGGCACCATCGTCGGAGAACCTAATCGGCGGCATTGAGGGTTTCGATGATTGGGGGGGCCGGGGGGTGTGCGCACATGATGCGCGATAGGTGCTGGCACTTGGCCCTTATATTGGCCCTTATCCCTCATCAAACCTCGAGAACTCACACCCCATTAAAGAGCATTTAAGATTTTATAGGTTTGCTCCCAGTAGCCATTAAAGTGTTTCAAATGGGGACTTTTTTTTCAAACGGTCACCAAATCTTCTCCACTTTGACCTTTTAGCTGAAGTTTTTTGTGCAAGCCAAAAAAAATACAACAATCACATCTACGAAATTTGGGGCCAAAACTCCTTCTAAAAAAATTTTAAAAAATCCTGAACCGTTAAATTTTTGAAAACCGTGAAAAATAAAAAACGGGTCGTCTTGCCATGAAACTTCACATGAAGGCTTAGGGGACCATTTTATGAATTTACAAGCTATAAAATGGCATTGGCACAGCAGAAATATGAAGATGTGCCTGAACCCACCTACCACTCGATCGATCCACAGCTTGCGCATCCTACCTCTTCGACCGGTTAAGTGCCCGTATGCTCGTTTCATGGACTTAGGCATACGTAGTGCGCTCCCAATCTAAGATCAGACCGGACAGAGGGTTGACGTAACAGGACCTACAGCGGGATCGACAGCACACAGAGGGGATCGAGTCGATCCTCGACTTGCGCATCCTACCTCTCTGGGCAGTTGAGCGCTCGCAAGCTCGTTTCATGGGTTGACTTAGGTATACAGAGTTCATCCCCAATCTAAGCATACGGAGTTCATTCCCAGTCTAAGATCAGACCAGATCGAGGGTTGCGACAGTAAGATCGATAGCACGCAAGGGGTAACCGGGTCGATCCCCGGCTTACGCATTCTGCCTCTCCGACCAGCTGAGTGCCTGCACACTCATTTCATGGGTTGGCTTAGGCATACAGAGTTCATTCCATGTCTAAGCCCCAGCCGGACCGAGGGTTGTCGCAGTGGGACCAATAACACGCAGAGGGGGATCGAGTCGATCCCCAGCTTGTGCATTATGCCTCTCCGCTTGCTCAGTGCCCGCACGCTCGTTTCGTGGGTTGACTTAGGCATATGGAGTTCATTCCCAGTCTAAGAATACGGAGTTCATTCCCAGTCTAAGATCGAACCGACCGCAGGATTGGCAACAGCATGCAGAGGGGGACCGGGCCGATCCTTAGCTTGCGCATCCTGCCTCTCCGGTCGGCTGAGCGCTGGCACACTCGTTTCATGGGTTGACTTAGGCATATGGAGTTCATTCCCGATCTAAGCCCCAACTGGATCGAAGGACCCGCAGCGAGATTGGCAGCACGTAGAGAAGGATCGAGCCGATCCTCGGTTTACGTATTTTGGCTCTCCGATTGGTTGAGCTCCCACACGCTCATTTCATAGGTTGACTTAGGCATACGTAGTGCATTCCTGGTCTCAACAAACCAAGGGCCAGAGGCTATCGATGGCATTTATGGAAACAACCGAGGGGGACCAACAACGAGATCCTTGGTCACCTCACACATCCCACCCCTAGTGGTTGGTTCGGTGCTCGCAAGCTCATTTCGGGGCTCGACATGTACCGATAGTGGTCGAGGCAACCACCCGCACCACGGCCTAGCATGTGCCGATGGTGTACGATGCAACCGCCCGCACTAGGGGCCATCTTATGCCGATGGTGGTCGAGGCAACCGCCCGTACCAAGGCCGAGCTTGTGTCAATGGCGATCGAGGCAAGTGCCCGTACCAAAGGGCAGCCTGTGCCGATGATGGTTGATGCATGTGCCATTGTCACGCCCTGGGCGGGCACACCAGGCACATCAGGCGCACCAGCAGGCGAGCCAGAGGTTAAGGCCCGCAGACCAGGCATGCTGCAGGTATCTGTGCGTAAAGCCTAGCAAACGAGTGCAGAATGCCCACCAAACTTGTAGGCCAGCCCGTGAGACCAAGGCTTAGCATACAAGCTGCTCGCACCACATCCAGAAGGGCCCAAGGTGCTGGACACACAAGGGAAGCTTCTGGAAGCAGGCAGGATCAGTAGGAGTATCCTGGCAGATTTGGTTAACCCTGAAAATCAGGAGTTAGCATCCTGATTGGTTGTAATCTGTATAATCCCTTGATTTTAACCTTTATTCTAGGGATATTGCCATTAAGTGTAGCTGGAGCCCAAACTATAAATAGAGGGCTGCTCCACCCTCATTTGTACACCATCAAACACTTCTGTTTTAGTGAATACAAGAGCATTTCCATAATTCTACCTTCTTATCCTGTTTCTCTTTAACTTGTATAATCAGCCCTTCCTATTGTTCTAGTGCCCGCACGCTTGCATTTTAGGCTGACTTAGGCATAAAAGAGGAGATTCCAAACCTAAGGCCATATGGTTTCTGAGTCTAAGGTTAGAGCCCATGATAGTTGGTATCAGAGCAAGTTCGATTCTGCGTGTTTGTGTTGTGCAGGTTAGATCGTGATTGAGGAGATGGCATCCCAAAACGACGTTGCTAGCCAACAACCAGAGGCCCAGGAACATAGACGTGGAAGAGGCAAGAAAGTTAGTTCTAGAGATATTTGGTCTAGCATGGACGGTAGGCTGGCCAAGGTGGAGGTGACCGTGGGCGATATGGGGGAGAAGCTTGAAGAAGTAGAGACTCACATTGCATCGCTAGACTCCATGGGGGAGGAGATCCAAAGTGAGCTAGAAGCTGCTCTTAATAAAGGTATGAATGTGATCACCCAAAAGAATAAGGCCTTGGAGGCTGAAGTGCTGACCTTGCGCGATGGCATAGAGGCCATGCGCCAGTGGATGGAAGAGCTTACCAATGAGTTCGTTGCTTGCAAGACTGCCATTGGGATGGCATGTTTGTCGAAGTGTTCAAATCCAGATTGGAGGTCACCAAGCCTAAGGAGTTCAAGGGGACTAGGGCGGCCAAGGAAGTAGACAACTACCTTTGGGGTATGGAGCAGTACTTCCAGGCCATGGGCATGCAAGACGAGGTGATAAAGGTAAGCACCGCTGCTATATATCTCACTGATGTAACCTTATTATGGTGGAGGCACAGGTGTGATGATGTCAGGTGTGGGAGTGCCAAGATTGGAACATGGGCAGAGTTCTAAAAGAGGTCAAAGAACAATTTTACCCGAAGTATACCGATGATGAGGCACGGGCAAAGTTACGTCAGCTTAGCCAGTAAGGAGATGTAAGGGAGTATGTCCAAAAATTCTCTGAACTGATGCTATAGATCTTGGATCTAGGCGAAAAGGACTCCTTATTTATTTTCATGGATGGGCTGAAGTCGTGGGTGATGCATGAGCTACAAAGGAGGGGAGTTCATGACTTGGCTAAAGCCATGACTACTACCGAGGCCTTGATAGAGTTCAAGCCTCTGAACAAGTTTGAGTCTTCCAAGCCCAAGGGTAAGGGCAGGGACGATAGGGATTGAAAGAAGTAGTCCAAAGGGAAAGACCGTGACCAGGAGTCCAAGGATGGAGACCGAGACCGTTCAACCAAGGATGGTGAAAAGAAGCCACCAGCAGGCAAGTGGAAAGCAAAGGGAGACCGAGAGCCACTAGTATGCTACCTATGTGGAGGGAGCCACATAGCACGCAATTTCCCATAGAAGGGCAAGCTAGCTGCTGTAGACTAGGAGTCTGACGAGGAGCCAAAGTTAGGGGCAGTAAAGCTTGGGTCGTTGGTGCTTAATGCTGTCCAGAGTAAGGGGAACCGTAAGCCAAAGGGTTTGATGTTTGCAGATCTGATGGTTACAGGTCAGAAGGTGAGCACACTGGTGGACACAGGTGCCTCACATATTTTTATTTCAGGTGATGGAGCTCGAAAGCTCAAACTAAAGGTGCAGAAAGGGATTGGTACCATTAAAATGGTGAACTCCAAGGAAGTTCCAACCATTGGAGTAGCACGGGGAGTGGAGTTGTAGCTTGGAGACTGGAAAGGCAAGGAGACCATTGAGGTAATACCCCTTGATGACTATGAGTTTGTGATTGGGTTGGATTTCTTTATTCGGATTAACACCCTTCTTGTTCCTTTTGCCGATTGTGTTTGCATCTTGGATGCATGGTGTCAACACCTAGTGCCATTGAAGAGATGGTCTGAAGTTAGGTCGCGGGTGGTGTCAGCCATCCAATTTGCCAAGACGGTAAGCAGACAAGAAGACACCTTCTTGGCAGCCCTGAAATATGATGAGCCAAGGGAAAAAGAGATCGAGTGACCCTTAGAGGTGATAAAGGTGCTGAAGACCTTTAATGATGTGATGCCCGCAAAGCTGCCTAGCAAGCTACCACCTAAGAGAGAGGTGGACCACAAGATCGAGCTAGTGTCCGAGGCCAAGCCACCAGCCAGAGCCCCTTACTGAATGTCTCCCCCAGAGTTGGAGGAGTTGAAGAAGCAGTTCAAAGAGTTAGTTGATGCTAGCTTCATCAGGCCATCGAAAGTACTCTATGGTGCATCGGTTCTATTCCAGTGCAAGCATGATGGGTTGTTGCAGCTGTGCATAGACTACCGGGCTTTGAACAAGCTGACCATCAAGAACAAGTACCCCATCCCACTCATTGCGAACTTGTTCGATCAACTTGGGAGCGCAAGGTGGTTCACCAAGCTGGATTTGAGGTCGGGCTACTACCAAGTCAGGATCACGGAGGGAGATGAGCCAAAGATAGCATGTGTCACTTGGTATGGTTCGTATGAGTTCTTGGTGATGCCTTTCGGACTCACGAATGCCCCAGCAACATTCTGCACCCTTATGAACAAGGTACTTCAGTCATTCCTTGATCGATTTGTTGTGGTTTATTTGGATGACATTGTGATCTACAGCCAGACTTTGGGAGAGCATGTAGACCACTTGAGACAGGTGTTCGAGGTGTTACGGGTGCACAAGCTGTTTGTCAGGAGGGAGAAGTGCTCATTCGCCCAATAGGAGATCCCGTTTTTTAGCCACATAGTGGGAGGTGGCAGGATATGCATGGATGAAGGCAAGTACAAGCCATCCTGGAGTGGCAACCGCCAGCCAAGGTCACTGAGTTGAGATCATTCCTTAGGCTGGTTAACTACTACAGGCACTTCATCAAAGGTCACTAAGCAATAGCCACGCCATTGACTGACTTGCTCAAGAAAGGGAGTGCATGGGAGTGGAGCGCAGGGTGCCAGGAAACCTTTGACAGGTTGAAGCGGGCTATGATCGAGGAGCTAGTCTTGGCCTTGCCAGACCATGCCAAGCCATATGAGGTGCATACGGATGCATCAGACTTTGCCATAGGGGGCGTGTTGATGCAAGAGGGACGTCCAGTCACATTCGAGAGCAGGAGGTTGAACGAGACTGAGCTTCAGCACACAGTCCAAGAGAAAGAGATGACTGCAGTGCTGCACTACTTGCGCACTTGGTGCCATTACCTGTTGGGGTTGAGGTTCATGGTGAGGATGGACAATATGGTGACCAGCTACTTCCAGACGTAGAAGAAGCTGTCCCCCAAGCAGGTGAGATGGCAAGATTTTCTTATAGAATTTGATTTCTAGATGGAGTACAAGCCAAGACGGGTGAACCTAGTGGCAGACGCCCTAAGCAAAATGGCTAACCTTGCTGCCATTAGCCAACCAGACGGGTCACTGGTGCCGCGCATCAAGGAGGGACTTACGCATGATCCTACAGCCAAAGCTTTGATGGAGTACGCTCAGCAAGGTAAGACTATGAGGTTTTGGTTACATGATGGGTTGCTGTACACCAGGGGCAGTAGACTATTTATGTCACAGCACGAAAAGCTCCGTAAGGAGTTTTGCAAGAATGCCATGATTTAAGGTGGGCTGGACACCCCGGAGTGAGCCGTACCTTCACGCTGATCGAGGACCGATGCTACTGGCCGCACATGAAAGATGATGTGGAGGCCTATGTGAAGACTTGTCTTGCGTGCCAACAAGACAAGGTAGAGCTCAAGAAACCAGGTGATCTCTTGGAGCTATTGCCAGTGCCAGAGTGACCATGGGAGAGTGTTTCTCTAGACTTTGTAGTCAGTCTACCCAAAACAGAAAGGTTTGGAAGCATCATGGTAGTGGTGGATAGGTTTTCCAAGTATGGAATCTTCATTCCAGCAACCAAAGAGTGCCCAACTGAGGAGGCAGCTCGATTGTTCCTGAAGAACATGGTTAAGTACTGAGGAGTGCTGAGTACCATTGTTAGTGATCAGGATGGGCATTTCACGGGTAGGTTCTGGACTGAGTTATTCAAGCTGTTAGGGTCAAACTTGAACTTTTCCACCAGCATGCATCCGCAGACCGATGGGCAGACAGAATGAGTGAATAGACTATTGGAGGTCTACCTCAGGCACAATATGAGTGCCACACAAAGGGACTGGCCAAAGCTACTAGATATTGCGTAGTTTTCCTACAACTTGCAAAAGAGCGAGGTAACGAACCAGAGCCCATTTGAGGTTGTGATAGGGCAACAACCACTAACACCCGGTTTGATTGCTGTAGGTTATACAAGGTTGAATCTAGCAGCATACAAGTTTGCCAAGGCATGGCAGGAGCAAACTGACTTGGCTAGAGTTTGTCTACATAAGGCGGCCAAGAGGTCAAAGAAGTGGGCAGACCAGAATAGGCGGGACGTGTAGTTTCAGGTTGGAGACTTGGTATTGGTGAAGCTGCATCCCATTGAGCACCACAAAGGGCTACACAAAGGCCTAGTCCGGAGGTATGAGGGACCTTTTTGAGTAGTCAAGAGGGTAGGCAAGTTTGCCTACAAGCTAGATATACCACCCAAGCTGAGGGTACACTATTCCATATGAGCATGCTCAAGCCATTCCATGAGGATTAGGGAGATCCAGAATGAGCAGAGTCAAACCGTGCATCATTGGGAGCAAGGGCCTCATATGAGAAGGAGGTCCACAGCATCATAGCTGACTAGGACTATCAGCCAAGACAAAAGTACTTGGTGCGCTGGAAGGGACTTCCAGTTAGTCAGGTAAGTTGAGAACCAGCAGATGACTTATGGCAGTTGGGGGACTAGATCAGGTAGTACCATGAAGAAGCTACAATGAGGGCATTGCACAATTAGGTGGGGGAGAATGTCACGCCCTGGGCGGGCGTGCTAGGCACATCAGGCACACCAGCAGGTGAGCCAGAGGTTGAGGCTCACAGACCAGGCGTGCTGGCAGGTATCTATGTGCAAAGCCTAGCAAACGAGTTCAGAACACCTGCCCAAGTTGCAGGCCAGCCTGTGAGACCAAGGCCTGGCATACAAGCTACACGCACCACATCCAGAAGGGCCCAAGGTGCTGGACATGCAAGGGAAGCTTCTTGAAGTAGGCAGGATCAACAGGAGCATCCTGGCAGATTTGGTTGACCTTAAAAATCAGGAGTTAGCATCCTGATTAATTGTAATCTATATAATCCCTCGATTTTAGCCTTTACTCTAGGGATATTGCCATTAAGTGTAGCTGGAGCCTCAATAAAGGGTTGCTCCACCCTCATTCGTACACCATCAAACACTTTTATTTCAGTGAATACTAAAGCATTCCTAGAATTCTGCCTTCTTATCTTGTTTCTCTTTAACATGCATAATCAACCCTTCCTATTGTTCTAGTGCCTGCACGCTTGTGTTTTAGGCTAACTTAGGCATAAAGGAGGAGAGTCCAAGCCTAAGGCCGCACAGTTTTTGAGTCTAAGGTCAGAGCCCGTGACACCATCACCATGCGCCATCATGTGCCATTGATGGTCGAGGCCTTGGCCAAAGTTTGATTTTGAGCCACGGTGCA
The DNA here is from genome assembly GCF_047325235.1 of Durio zibethinus. Classification (NCBI taxonomy): domain Eukaryota; kingdom Viridiplantae; phylum Streptophyta; class Magnoliopsida; order Malvales; family Malvaceae; genus Durio; species Durio zibethinus. The sequence continues at coordinate 23,408,985 of NC_143163.1, forward strand.
CATGCTGGGCTCGGGCATGTGCTGGTGCCACATTTTTTTTGCCCGGGGCACCATCACTGGAGCATCATCGGAGAACCTAACCTGCAGCATTAGGGGTTCCGGTGATTAGGGGGGTCGAGGGGTGTGCGCACATGATGTGTGATGGGTGCTGGTACTTGGCCCTTATATTGGCCCCCTATCCCTCATCAAACCTGGAGAACTCACACCCCTATAAAGAGCATTTGAGATTTTATAGGTTTGCTCCAGTAGGCATTAAAGTGTCTGAAATGGGGACATTTTTTTCAAAAGGTCACAAAATCTTCTCCACTTCGAGTTTTTAGCTGAATTTTTTTGTGCATGGCAGCAAAAATACAAGGATCACGTCTACCAAATTTGGGGACAAAACTCCTTCTAAAAAAATTTAAAAAAATCTCGAACCACAAAAAGTTTCAAAAATCTTGAAAAATAGGAAACGAGTCGTCTTGCACGAAACTTCACATGAAGGCTTAGGGGACCATTGTATGAATTTACAAGCCATAAAAATGGCATTAACATGGCAGAAATATGAAGATGTGCCTGAACCCACCTACCACTCGATCGATCCACAGCTTGCGCATCCCGCCTCTCCGGTCGGCTAAGTGCCCACACGTTCATTTTGTAGGTTAACTTAGGCATACGTAGTGTGCTCCCAGTCTAAGATCGAACCGGACTAAGGGTTGTGGCAGTAGGACCCACAGTGAGATCGACAGCACGCAGAAGGGATCGGATCGATCCCTGGCTTGCACATCTTGCCTCTCTGGCCTGCTGAGCGCCCGGACGCTCATTCCGTTGGTTGACTTAGGCATACGTAGTTCATCCCTGGTCTAAGTATATGGAGTTCATTCCCAATCAAAGATCAAATCAGATCAAGGGTTACGGTAACAGGACCAACAGCAGGATCAGCAGTATGTAGGGGGGACCGGGCCAATCCCCGCTTGCATATTCTCCCTCTCCAACTAGGCGAGCGCCCGCACGCTCGTTTCGTGGGTAGGCTTAGGCATACAGAGTTCATTCCATGTCTAAGCCCTAGCCAAAATGAGGGTTGTGGTAGCAGCACCGGCAGCACGTAGAAGGGGACCGAGCCAATCCCTGGCTTGCGCATTATGCCTCTCCGATCGGCTTAGTGCCCACATGCTCGTTTCATGGGTTGACTTAGGCATACAGAGTTCATTCCCAGTCTAAGCATAGGGAGTTCAATCCTAATCTAAGATCAGATCGACAGCAGCACGCAGAGGGGGACCGAGTCGATCCTCGACTTGTGCATCCTGCCTCTCCGACCGACAGAGCACCCGCACGCTTGTTTCATGGGTTGACTTGGCATACTGAGTTCATTCCCAGTCTAAGATCAGACCGGCAACCACACGCAGAGGGGGATCGGGTCAATCCTCGGCTTACGCATCAACCTCTTCGGCCGACTGAGCTCCCGCACACTGGTTTCGTGGGTTGACTTAGGCATACAGAGTTCATTCCCGGTCTAAGCCCCAACTGGATTGAGGGACCCGTAGCGGGATCGACAGTACCCAGAGGGGGATCAGGCCGATCCTCGGCTTACGCATTCTGGCTCTCCAACAGGCTGAGCACCCGTACACTCGTTTCATGGGTTGACTTAGGCATACGTAGTGCATTCTCGGTATCGACCAACCAAGGGCCAGAGGCTATCGATGGCATTTGGGGCAACAACCGAGGGGGACCAGTAGTGGGATCCTTGGTCGGCTCACGTATCCCATCCCCAGCGGTCGGTTCGATGCCCGTACACTTGTTTTGGGGGTCGATTGGGGCTCGGTATGTGCCGATGGTGGTCGAGGCAACTGCCCGCACCACGGCCCAGCATGTGCCAATGGTGTTCGATTCAACCGCCCACACTAGGGGCCATCTTGGGCCAATGGTTGTCTAGGCAATCACCTGCACCAAGGTTCAGCATGTGCTGATGGTGATCGAGGCAACCGCCCGCACTAGGGCCTAGCTTGTGCTGATGGCAGTCAAGGTAATCACCTGCACCAAGGGCTGGCATGTGCCGATGGTGATCGAGGTAACCGCCTGTACTAGGGCCCAGCTTGTCCTGATGGCGGTCGAGGTAAGTGCCCGTACCAAAGGGCAACCTGTGCCGATGGTGGTCGATGCATGTGCCATCACCATGCGCCATCATGTGCCATTGATGGTCGAGGCCTTGGTCGAAGTTTGATTTTGAGCCACGGTGCACATGCTGGGCTCGGGCATGTGCTGGTGCCACATTTTTTTTACCCAGGGCACCATCATCGGAGAACCTAACCGGCGGCATTGGGGGTTTCGATGATTGGGGTGGCCGGGGGGTGTGCGCACATGATGTGCGATGGGTGCTGGTACTTGGCCCTTATATTGGCCCCGTATCCCTCATCAAACCTTGAGAACTCACACCCCCTTAAAGAGCATTTGAGATTTTATAGCTTTGCTCCCAGTAGCCATTAAAGTGTCTGAAATGGGGACATTTTTTTCAAACGGTCACAAAATCTTCTCCACTTTGAGTTTTTAGCTGAATTTGTTTGTGTGTGCCAACAGAAATACAAGGATCACGTCTACCAAATTTGGGGCCAAAACTCCTTCTAAAAAAATTTTCAAACATCCTGATCCGTAAAAAGTTTCAAAAATCATGAAAAATAGAAAACGGGTCGTCTTGCCACTAAACTTCACATGAAGGCTTAGGGGACCACTGTATGAATTTACAAGCCATAAAAATGGCATTGGCATGGCAGAAATATGAAGATGTGCCTGAACCCACCTACCACTCGATCGATCCACGGCTTGCGCATCTCGCCTCACCAGTCGGCTAAGTGCCCGCACGCTCATTCATGGGTTGATTTTGGCATACGTAGTGCGCCCCCAGTCTAAGATCAAATCAGACTGAGGGTTGCGACAGCAGAACCCGCAGCGGGATCGGCAGCACGCGGAGGGGACCATGCGCATCCAGCCTCTCTAGCCAATTGAGCGCCCGCACGCTCATTTTATGTGTTGACTTAGGCATACGGATTTCATCCCCAGTCTAAGCATACGGAGTTCATTCCCAGTCTAACATCAGACCAGATCAAGTGTTGCGGTAGCAGGATCGACAGCATGCAGGGGGACCGGGTAATCTTAGGCTTGCGCATTCTGCCTTTCCGGCCAGGTAAGCCCCCGTACGCTCGTTTCATGGGTTGGCCTAGGCATACGGAGTTCATTCCTTGTCTAAGCCCTAGTCGAATCGAGGGTTGTGGCAGCAGGACCAGCAGCACGTAGAGAGGGATCGGGCCGATCCTCAGCTTGTACATTATGCCTCTCCGACCTGCTCAGCACCCGCATGCTCGTTTCATGGGTTGACTTAGGCATATGGAGTTCATTACCAATCTAAGCATATAAAGTTCATTTCTAGTCTAAGATCAGACCAACAGCAGCACGCAGAGGGGGACCGGGCTGATCCTCGACTTACGTATCCTACCTCTCCAGTCGACTGAGCTCCCGCACACTCATTTCGTGGGTTGACTTAGGCATACGGAGTTCATTCCCGATCTAAGCCCCAACTGGATCGAGGGACCTGCAGCAGGATTGGTAGCACGTAAAGGGGGATCGAGTCGATCCTCGACTTGCACATTCTGGCTCTTCGATCGACTGAGTGCTCGTACACTCATTTTATGGGTTGACTTAGGCATACGTAGTGCATTCCTGGTCTCAACCAACCAAGGGCCAGAGGCTATCGATGGCGTTTGGGCCAACAACCGAGAGGGACCGATAGCGGGATCCTTGGTCGGTCGCTCTTCCTACCCCCAGCAGTCGGTTCGGTGCCCACACGCTCATTTCAAGGGTCGACAGGGGCTCAGCTTATGTCGATGGTGGTCGACGTAAGTGCCCGTACCAAAGGGTAGCCTGTGCCGATGATGGTCGATGTATGTGCCATCACCATGCACCGTCATGTTTCATTGATGGTCGAGGCCTTGGCCGAAGTTCAATTCTGAGCCACGGTGCACATGCTGGCCTCGAGCATGTGCTGGTGCCACATATTTTTTGCCCGAGGCACCATCATCGGAGAACCTAACCGACGACATTGAAGGTTTCGGCATTGAGGGGGCTGGGGTTTGTACGCACATGATGTGCGATGGGTGCTGGTACTTGGCCCTTATATTGGTCCCCTATCCCTCATAAAACCTGAGGAACTCACACCCCCTTAAAGAGCATTTGAGATTTTATAGGTTTGCTCCCAGTAGCCATTAAAGTGTCTGAAATGGGGACATTTTTTTCAAACGGTCACAAAATCATCTCCACTTCAAGTTTTTAGTTGAATTTTTTTATGCGTACCAACAAAAATACAAGGATCACATCTACCAAATTTGGGCCAAAAATCCTTTTAAAAAAATTTAAAAAAATCCTGAACCATAAAAAGTTTTGAAAATCGTGAAAAATAAAAAACGGGTCGTCTTGCCACAAAACTTCACATGAAGGCTTAGGGGACTATTATATGAATTTACAAGCCATAAAAATGGCATTGGCAAGGCAGAAATATGAAGATGTGCCTGAACCCAGTTACCACTCGATCGATCCATGACTTACGCATCCCACCTCTCCGGTCGGCTAAGTGCCCGCACGCTCGTTTCGTGGGTTGACTTAGGCATACATAGTGCGCTCCCAGTCTAAGATCGAACCGGACCAAGAGTTGCGATAGCAGGACTCACAGCGGGATCGACAGCACGCAGAGGGGACCAGGTCAATCCTCGGCTTACGCATCCTACCTTTCTGGTCGGCTAAGTGCCCGCACGCTCGTTTGGTGGGTTGACTTAGGCATATGGAGTTCATCCCCAGTCTAAGCATATGGAGTTCATTCCCAGTCTAAGATCGGACTGGACTGAGGGTTACAGCTGCAGGACCAGTAGCAGGATTGGCAGCATGCAGGGGGGACCGGGCTGATCCCCGGCTTGTGCATTCTGCCTATCTGGCTAGTTGAGCCCTTGCACGCTCGTTTCATGGTTTGGCTTAGGCATACGGAGTTCATTCCATGTCTAAGCCCCAACCGAACCGAAGGTTGTGGCAGTGGTACTGACAGCACACAGAAGTGGACCGAACTGATCCCCAGCTTACGCATTATGTCTCTCCGGCCTGCTCAGTACCCGCACACTCGTTTCGTGGGTTGACATAGGTATACGAGTTCATTCCCGGTCTAAGCATACAGACTTCATTCCTGGTCTAAGATCGGACTGGCAGCAGCACGCAGAGGGGGACCGGACCGATCTTCGGCTTCCATATCATGCCTCTCCGGTCGACTGAGTGCCCACACGCTCGTTTTACGGGTTGACTTAGGCATACGAAGTTCATTCCTAATCTAAGCCCCAACTAGACCGGTTGTGGCAGTGGGACCGACAGCACGTAGAGAGGGATCGGGTCGATCCTCGACTTGCACATTATGCCTCTCCCGCCAGCTCAGTGCCCGAACGCTCATTTTGTGGGTTGACTTAGGTGTATGGAGTTCATTCCCAGTCTAAGATCAGACTAGCAGTAGCACGCAGAGGGGGATCGGGCTGATCCTCGGCTTACGCATCCTGCCTCTCCGACTGATTGAGTGCCCGTATGCTCATTTCGTGGGTTGACTTAGGCATACGGAGTTCATTCCCAGTCTAAGCCCCAACCAGACTGAGTGACCTGCAGCTAGATCGACAGCATGCAGAGGGTGGTCGGGCCGATCCTCAACTTGTGCATTCTGGCTCTCCGACCGACTGAGAGCCCGCACGGTCGTTTCATGGGTTGACTTAGGCATACGTAGTGCATTCCTGATCTCGACGAACCAAGGGCCAGAGGCTATCGACGACGTTTGTGGCAACAACCGAGGGGGACCAGTTGTGGGATCCTTGGTCGACTTATGCATCCTACCCCCAACGGTCAGTTCGATGCCCGTACACTCATTTCAGGGGGTCGATCGGGGCTCGGTACGTACCGATGGTGGTCGAGGCAACCGCCCACACCACGGCCAAGCATGGGCCGATGGTGTTCGATGCAACCACCCATACCAGGGGCCATCTTGTGCTGATGGTGGTTGAGGCAACAGCTTGCACCAGGGCCCAACTTGTGCCAATGGCAGTCGAGGCAAGTGCCCGTGCCGAAGGGCAACCTGTGTCGATGATGGTCGACGCATGTGCCATCACCATGTGCCATCATGTGCCATTGATGGTCGAGGCCTTGGCCAAAGTTCAATTTTGAGCCACGGTGCACATGCTGGGCTCGAGAATGTGCTAGTGCCACATTTTTTTTGCCAAGGGGCACCATCGTCGGAGCATCATCGGAGAACCTAACCGACGGCATTGGGGGTTCCGACGATTGGGGGGGCCGGGGGTGGCGTACATGATGTGTGATGGGTGCTGGTACTTGGCCCTTATATTGGCCCCCTCTCCCTCATCAAACCTCAAGAACTCACACCCCCTTAAAGAGCATTTGAGATTTTATAGGTTTGCTCCCGGTAGCCATTAAAGTGTCTGAAATGGGGACATTTTTTTCAAACGGTCACAAAATCATCTCCACTTCGAGTTTTTAGCTGAATTTGTTTGTGTGTGCCAACAAAAACACAAGGATCATGTCTACCAAATTTGGGGCCAAAACTCCTTCTAAAAAAATTTTAAAACATCCCGATCCATAAAAAGTTTCAAAAATCGTGAAAAATAGAAAACGGGTCCTCTTGCCATGAAACTTCACATGAAGGCTTAGGGGACCATTGTATGAATTTACAAGCCATAAAAACGGCATTGGCATGGTAGAAATATGAAGATGTGCCTGAACCCACCTAGCACTCGATCGATCCACGGCTTGTGCATCCCGCCTCTCCGGTCGCCTAAGTGCCCGCACGCTCATTTCATGGGTTGACTTAGGCATATGTAGTGCACTCCCAGTCTAAGATCGAACCAGATCGAGGGTTGTGGTAGCAGGACCCGTAACGAGATCGACAGCATGCAGAGGGGACCGAGTCGATCCCCGGCTTACGCATCCTACCTTTCTGGTCGGTTGAGCACCCACACGCTTGTTTCGTGGGTTGAATTAGGCATACGGAGTTCATCCCCAGTCTAAGCATACAGAGTTCATTCCCAGTCTAAGATCAGATCGGACTGAGGGTTACGGTAGTAGGATGGACAGCATGTAGTGGAGGATCGATCGATCCCCGGCTTGCACATTCTACCTCTCTAGCCGGTTGAGCCCCCGCACGGCCGTTTCGTGGGTTGGCTTAGGCATACAGAGTTCATTCCATGTCTAAGCCCCAGTCAAACCAAGGGTTATGGCAGCGGGATCGGCAGCACGCAGAGGAAGACCGGGCTGATCCTCAGCTTGTGCATTATGCCTCTCCGGCCTGCTCAGCGCCTGCATGCTTGTTTCATGGGTTGACTTTGGCATACGGATTTCATTCCCAGTCTAAGCATATGGAGTACATTCCCAGTCTAAGATTAGACTGGCAGTAACACGCAGAGGGGGACTCGGTCGATCCTTGGCTTGCGCATCCTGCCTCTCCGGTCGACTGAGCGCCCGTACGCTCGTTTCATGGGTTGACTTAGGCATACGGAGTTCATTCTCGGTCTAAGCCCCAATTGGATCGAGGGACCTGCAGCGAGATCGACAGCACGCAGAGTGGGATCGGACCAATCCTCGACTTACGCATTTTGGCTCTTCGACTGGCTGAGTGCCCGCACGCTTGTTTCATGGGTTGACTTAGGCGTACATAGTGCATTCCCGGTCTCAACCAACCAAGGGCCAGAGGCTATTGATGGCGTTTAGGGCAACAACTGAGGGGGACTAGTAGCGGGATCCTTGGTCGGCTCACGCATCCTATCTCCAGCGATTGGTTCGGTGCCCGTAGGCTCATTTTGAGGGCCGATTGGGGCTCGGCATGTGCCAATGGTGGTTGAGGCAACTGCCCGCACCACAGCCCAGCATGTGCCAATGGTGTTCGATGCAACTGCCCGCACTAGGGGCCATCTTGTGTCGATGGTGGTCGAGGCAATCGCCTGCACCAAAGGTCGGCATGTGCCAATGGTGATCGAGGCAACCGCCCGTACCAGGCCTATCTTGTGTCGATGGCGGTCGAGCCAAGTGCCCGTACGAAAGGGTAGCCTGTGCCAATGATGGTTGATGCATGTGCCATCACCATGCGCCATCATGTGCCATTGATGGCCAAGGCCTTGGCCGAAGTTCAATTTTAAGCCACGGAGCACACGTTGGGCTCGGGCATGTGCTGATGCCACATTTTTTTTGCCTGGGGCACCATCATCGGAGCATCATCGGAGTACCTAACCAACGGCATTGGGGGTTCCGATGATTTGGGGGGCCGGGGGCTGTTCGCACATGATGTGAGATGGGTGCTGGTACTTGGCCCTTATATTGGCCCCCTATCCCTCATCAAACCTCCAGAACTCATAGCCCCTTAAAGAGCATTTGAGATTTTATAAGTTTGCTCCCAGTAGCCATTAGAGTGTCTGAAATGGGGACATTTTTTTCAAACGGTCCCAAAATCTTCTCCACTTCGAGTTTTTAGCTGAATTTGTTTGTGCGTACCAACAAAAATACAAGGATCACGTCTACCAAATTTGGGGCCAAAACTCCTTCTAAAAAAATTTTAAAAAATCCCAAACCGTAAAAAGTTTCCAAAATCATGAAAAATAGAAAGCGGGTCGTCTTGCCACGAAACTTCACATGAAGGCTTAGGGGACCATTGTATGAATTTACAAGCCATAAAAATGGCATTGGCATGGCAGAAATATGAAGATGTGCTTGAACCCACCTACCACTCGATCGATCCACGGCTTGCGCATCCCACCTCTCCGGCCAGCTAAGTGCCCGCACGCTCGTTTCATGGGTTGACTTAGGCATACGTAGTGTGTCATGGGCTCTGACCTTAGACTCAGAATCCATGCGACCTTAGGCTTGGAATCTCCTCCTTTATGCCTATGTCAGCCAAAACACAAGCGTGCGGGCACTAGAACAGTAGGAAGGGCTGATTACGCAAGTTAAAGAGAAACAGGATAACAAGATAGAATTCTGGAAATGCTCTTGTATTCACTGAAACAGAGTTGTTTGATGATGTACAAATGAGGGTGGAGCAGCCCTCTATTTATAGTTGAGGCTTCAGCTACAACTTAATGGCAATATCCCTAGAATAAAGGCTAAAATCATGGGATTACAATCAATCAAGATGCTAACTCCTGATTTTCAGGGTCAACCAAATCTGCCAGGATGCTCCTGCTGATCCTGCCTGTTTCCAAAAGCTTCCCTTGCGTGTCCAACACCTTGGGCCCTTCTGGATGTGGTGCGGACAGCTTGTATGCTAGCCCTTGGTCTCACAGGCTGGCCTGCAAGTTGGGCAGGCGTTCTGAACTTGTTTACTAGGCTTTGCACACAGATACCCGCCAGCACACGTAGTCTGCGGGCCTCAACTTCTGGCTCACCTACTGGTCTGCCTGATGTGCCTGGCGTGCCTGCCTAGGGCATGACATTCTCCCTCACCTAATTGTGCAATGCCTTTGTTGCATCTTCTGCGTGGTACTACCTGATCTGGTCCCTGAACTGCCATAAGTCCTCTGCTAGTTCCCAGCTCACCTCACTGTCTGAAAGTCCCTTCTAGCACACCAAGTACTTATGTCTTGGTTGATAGTTCTTCTGTCTCACCTCCCGATCAGCTATGATGCTGTGGACCTCCTTCTCATATGAGGCCCTTGCTCCCAATGGTGCATGCTTTGACTCTGCCCATCTTGGATCTTCCTCATCCTTATGGAACAGCTTGAGCATGCTCACATGGAACACCATGTGTACCCTCGGCTTGGGTGGCATATCCAGCTTGTAGGCAACCTTGCCTACCTTCTTGACTACTTGAAAAGGTCCCTTATACCTCTGGACTAGGCCTTTGTACAGCCCCCTATGGCGCACAATGGGATGCAGCTTCACCAACACCAAGTCTCCAACTTGGAACTGCACATCCCACCTCTTCTGGTCTGCCCACTTCTTCGACCTCTTGACCGCCTTGTGTAGACAAACTTTGGCCAAGTCAGTTTGCTCCTACCATGCCTTGGCAAACTTGTATGCTGCTAGATTCGACCCTGTATAACCTGCAACAATCGAATCGGATGTTAATGGTTGTTGCCCTGTCACAACCTCAAATGGGCTTTGGTTCATTGCCTCGCTCCTTTGCAAGTTGTAAGAAAACTGTGCAATATCTAGTAGCTTCGCCCAGTCCCTTTATGTGGCACTCACATAGTGCCTGAGGTAGACCTCCAATAGTCCATTCACTCATTCTGTCTACCCATCGGTCTATGGATGCATGCTGGTGGAAAAGTTCAAGTCTGACCCCAACAGCTTGAACAACTCAATCCAAAACCTGCCCGTGAACCACCCATCCCGATCACTAACAATGGTCCTTGACACTTCCCAGTACTTAACCATGTTCTTCAGGAACAATCGAGCTGCCTCCTCGGTTGGACACTCTTTGGTTGCTAGAATGAAGATTTCATACTTGGAAAACCTATCCACCACTACCATGATGCTTCCAAACCCTTCTCCTTTGGGTAGACCGACTATAAAGTCTAGAAAAACACTCTTCCATGGTCATTCTGGCACTAGCAATGGCTCCAAGAGACTGCCTGGTTTCTTGAGCTCTACCTTTTCCTGTTGGCACACAAGACAAGTCTTCACATAGGCCTCCACATCGTCCCTTATGTGTGGCCAGTAGTATCGGTCCTCGATCAGTGCCAAGGTGCAGCTCACTTTGGGGTGTCCAGCCCACATTGAATCATGGCATTCTTGCAAAACTTCCTTGCGAAGGTTTTCATGCTGCGACACAAACAATCTACTACCCCTGGTGTACAGTAAGCCATCCTGCAACCAAAACCACCTAGTCTTACCTTGCTGGGCATACTCCACCAAAGCCTTGGCTATAGGATCATGCGCAAGTCCCTCCTTGATGTGCGGCACCAACGACCCCTCTGGTTGGCTAATGGCAGCAAGGTTAGCCTTCTTGCTCAGGGCATCTGCCACTAGGTTTGCCTGTCTTGGCTTGTACTCAATTTGGAAATCAAATTCTGCAAGAAAATCTTACCATCTCGCCTGCTTGGGGGATAGCTTCTTCTGCATTTGGAAGTAGCTGGTCGCCACATTGTCCATCCTCACCATGAACCTCGACCCCAACAGGTAATGGCGCTAAGTGCGCAAGTAGTGCACCACTGCAGTCATCCCTTCTCTTGGACCATTACCTACGTTCAGTCTTATTCAGCTTCCTGCTCTCGAATGCGACTGGACGTCCCTCCTGCATCAACACGCCCCCTATGCCAAAGTCTGATGCATCCGTATGCACCTTATAGGCTTGGCATCGTCTGGCAAGGCCAAGACTGTCTCCTCGGTCACAGCTCACTTTAACCTGTCAAAGGCTTCCTGGCACCCTGCACTCCACTCCCATGCTCTTCTTTTCTTGAGCAAGTCAGCCAATGGCATGGCTATTGCTGAGTGACCTTTGATGAAGTGCCTGTAGTAGTTAACCAGCCTAAGGAATGATCTCAACTCAGTGACCTTGGCTAGCGGTTGCCATTCCAGGATGGCATGTATCTTGCCTTTATCCATGTGTATCTTGCCACCTCCCACTATGTGGCCAAGGAACGAGATCTCCTGCTGGGCGAATGAGCACTTCTCCCTCTTGACAAATAGCTTGTGCACCCACAACATCTCGAACACCTGTCTCAAGTGGTCTACATGCTCTCCCAAAGTCTGGCTGTAGATCACAATGTCATCTAGAGAAACCACAACAAACCGATCAAGGAATGACTGAAGTACCTTGTTCATAAGGGTGCAGAATGTTGCTGGGGCGTTCGTGAGTCCGAAAGGCATCACCAAGAACTCATACGAACCATACCGAGTGACACATGCTGTCTTTGGCTCATCTCCCTCTGCGATCTTGACTTGATAGTAGCCCGACCTCAAATCCAACTTGGTGAACCGCCTTGCACTTCCAAGTTGATTGAACAAGTGCACAATGAGTGGGATGAGGTACTTGTTCTTGATGGTCAGCTTGTTCAAAGCCCGATAGTCTATGCACAGCTGTAACGACCCATCATGCTTGTGCTGGAATAGAACCGATGCACTATAGGGTGCCTTTGATGGCTTGATGATGCTAGCATCAACTAACTCTTTGAACTGCTTCCTCAACTCCTCCAACTCTGGTGGAGACATTCGGTAAGGGGCTTTAGCTGGTGGCTTGGCCTCAGACACCAGCTCGATCTTGTGGTCCACCTCCCTCTTAGGTGTTAGCTTGCTTGGCAGCTTTGTGGGCATCACATCACTAAAAGTCTTCAGCACCTTTAACACCTCTAAAGGTGACTCGGTCTCCTTGTCCCTTGGCTCATCATATTTCAGGGCTGCCAAGAAGGTGTCTTCTTGTTTGCTTACCGTCTTGGCAAATTGGATAGCTGACACCACCCGTGATCCAACTCCAAACCCTCTCCTCAATGGTACTAGGCATTGGCACCGTGCATCCAAGATGCAAACACAATCGGTAAAAGGCACAAGGAAGGCGTTAATCTGAACAAGGAAATCCAACCCAATCACAAACTCATAGTCGTCAAGGGGTATTACTTCTATGGTCTCCTTGCCTTTCCAGTCTCCAAGCTGCAACTCCACTCCTCGTGCTACTCCAATGGTTGAAACCTCCTTAAAGTTCACCATTTTGATGGTACCAGTCCCTTTCTGCACCTTTAGTCTAAGCTTTCGGGCTCTATCACCTAAAATAAAAAGATGTGAGGCACCTATGTCCACCAGTGCGCTCACCTTCTGACCTGCAACCATCAGATCTGTAAACATCAAGCCTTTTGGCTTATGGCTCCCCTTACTCTGGATAGCATTGAGCACCAATGACCTAAGCTTTGCTGCCCCTGACTCTGGCTCCTCGTCAGACTTTTTGTCTACAGCAGCCAGCTTGCCCTTCTATGGGTAATTGCGCTCTATGTGGCTCCCTCCACATAGGTAACATGCTAGTGGCTCTCGGTCCCCCTTTGCTTTCCACTTGCCTTTTAGTGGCTTCCTCTCGCCATCCTTGGTTGAACGGTCTCGATCTCCATCCTTGGACTCTCGGTCATGGTCTTTCCCTTTGGACTGCTTCTTTCGGTCCCTATCATCCTTACCCTTACCCTTGGGCTTGGTAGACTCGAACTTGTTCAGAGGCTTGAACTCTATCAAAGCCTCGACAGTAGTCATGGCTTTAGCCAAGTCATGAACTCCCCTCCTTTGTAGCTCATGCTTCACCCATGACTTTAGCCCATCCATGAAAGCAAATAAGATGTCTTTCTCACCTAGATCTGAGATCTGTAGCATCAGTTCAGAGAATTTTTGGACATACTCCCTTATGTCCCCTTGCTGGCTCAGCCTACGTAACTTTGCCCGTGCCTCATCATCGACATACTCTGGGTAAAATTGTTCTCTAAACTCCTTTTGGAACTCTGCCCAGGTTCCAATCTTGGCGCTCTCACACCTGACATCATTACACCTATGCCTCCACCATAATAAGCCTACATCAGTGAGATACATAGCAGCGGTGCTTACCTTTATCGCCTATTCTTGCATGCCTATGGCCTAGAAGTACTGCTCCATACCCCAAAGGTAATTGTCGACTTCTTTGGCCACCCTAGTCCCCTTGAACTCCTTAGGCTTGGGGACCTCCAATCTAAATTTGGACACTTCGGCAAACATGACATTCCCAATGGCAGTCTTGCAAGCAATGAACTCACTGGTAAGCTCTTTCATCCGCTGGTGCATGGCCTCCATGCCATCGCGCAAGGTTAGCACTTCAGCCTCCAAGGCCTTATTCTTCTGGGTGATCACGTCCATGCTTTTATTGAGAGCAGCTTCCAGCTCACTTTGGATCTCCTCTCTCATAGAGTCTAGTTATGCAATGTAAGTCTCTACTTCCTCAAACTTTTCCCCCATGTCGCCCATGGTCACCTCCACCTTGGCTAGCCTACCGTTATGGCAGACCAGATATCTCTAGAACTGGCTTTCTTGCCTCCTCCATGCCCATGCTCTTAGGCCTCTGGTTGTTGGCTAGCAACGTCGCTTTGGGATGCCATCTCCTCAATCATGATCTAACTAGCACATCACAAACACGTAGAATCGAATTGGCTCTGATACCAACTGTCATGGGCTCCGACCTTAGACTCAGAATCCGTGCAGCCTTAGCCTTGGAATCTCCTCTTTTATGCCTAAGTCAGCCTAAAACACAAGCATGTAGGCACTAGAACAATGGGAAGGGTTGATTGGGAAAGTTAAAGAAAAATAGGATAACAAGACAGAATTCTAGAAATGCTCTTGTATTTACTGAAACAGAAGTGTTTGATGATGTACAAATGAGGGTGGAGCAGCCTTCTATTTATAGTTGAGGCTCCAGCTACAACTTAATGGAAATATCCCTAGAATATAGGCTAAAATCATGGGATTACAATCAATCAGGATGCCAACTCCTGATTTTCAAGGTCAACCAAATTTGCCAGGATGCTCCTACTGATCCTGCCTGCTTCCAAAAGCTTCCCTTGCGTGTCTAGCACCTTGGGCCCTTCTGGATGTGGTGCGGGTAGCTTGTATGCCAGGCCTTGGTCTCACGGGCTGGCCTACAAGTTGGGCGGGCATTTTGAACTCGTTTGCTAGGCTTTGCGCATAGATACCCACCAGCATGCCTGGTCTGCGGGCCTCAACCTCTGGCTCACCTGCTGGTCCGCCTGATGTGCCTGGCGCACCCGCGCAGGGCGTGACATAGTGCACTCCCAGTCAAAGATTGGACCAGATCGAGGGTTGTGACAGTAGAACCTGTAACGGGATTGCCAGCATGTAAAGACGATCGGGTCGATCCCCGACTTACGCATCCTGCCTCTCTAGCCGACTGAGCACCCGCACACTCATTTCGTGGGTTGACTTAGGCATACGGAGTTCATCCCCAGTCTAAGCATACGAAGTTCATTACCAGTCTAAGATCGAACCGGAACGAGGGTTGCGACAACAGGCCCAGCCGCAGGATCTGCAGCACGTAGGGGGGACCGACCGATCCCCAGCTTACGTATTCTGCCTCTCCAACCGGTTGAGCCCCCACTCGCTCGTTTTGTGGGTTGGCTTAGGCATACGGAGTTCATTCCATGTCTAAGCCCCAGCCGAACCGAGGGTTGTAGCAACGGGACTAGCAGCACGTAGAAGGGAACCGGGCTGATCCCCGGCTTGCGCATTATGCCTCTCCGGCCTGCTCAGCACCCGTATGATTGTTTTGTGGGTTGACATAGGCATACGGAGTTCATTCCCAGTCTAAGCATACGAAGTTCATTCCCAATCTAAGATCGAACCGAAAGCAGCATGCAGAGGGGGATCGAGCCGATCCTCGGCTTGCACATCTTACCTCTCTGACCGATTGAGCGCTCGCATGCTCGTTTCGTGGGTTGGCTTAGGCATACGGAGTTCATTCCCGGTCTAAGCCCCAACCAGATCAAGGGACCCGTAGCGAGATCGGTAGCACGCAGAGAGGGATCGGGTCGATCTTCGGCTTGCGCATTCTGGCTCTCTGACCGACTGAGTGCCCGCACGCTCGTTTCGTGGGTTGGCTTAGGCATACAGAGTTCATTCCATGTCTAAGCCCCAGCCAGACCGAGGGTTGTGGCAGTGGGACCGGCAGCACGTAGAGGGGGATCGGGCCGATCCCCAGCTTGCACGTTATGCCTCTTCGGCCGGCTTAACGCCAGCACTCCCATTTCATGGGTTGACTTAGGCATACGGACTTCATTCCCAATCTAAGCATACAGAGTTCATTCCCATCTAAGATCGGACTGATAGCAGCACGCACAGGGGGATCGAGCGGATCCTCGGCTTGCCCATCCTACCTCTCTGACCGACTGAACGCCCGTACGCTCATTTTGTAGGTTGGCTTAGGCATACGGAGTTCATTCCTGAACTAAGCCCCAACCGGATCGAGGGACCCGTAGCGGGATCAGTAGCATGCAGAGGGACCCGTGCGTATTTTGGCTCTCCGGCTGACTGAGCGCCCGCACGCTCGTTTCATGGGTTGACTTAGGCATACGTAGCACATTCCCGGTCTCGACCAACCAAGGCCCAGAGGCTATCAATGGCATTTGGGGCAACAACTGAGGGGGACCAGTAACGGGATCCTTGGTTGGCTAGCGTATCCCACCCCCAGCGGTCGGTCTGATGCCCGTACGCTCGTTTCGAGGGTCGACCGGGGCTTAGCATGTGGCGATGGTGGTCGAGGCAACCGCTCGCACCATGGCCCAGCATGTGCCTTTGGCGTTTGATGCAACCGCCCGCACCAGGGGCCATCTTGTGCTGATGGTGGTCGAGGAAACCGCCCGCACTAGGGCCCAGCTTGTGCCGATGGCGATCGAGGCAAGTGCCCATACCAAAGGGCAGCCTGTGCCGATGATGGTCGATCCATGTGCCATCACCTTGTGCCATCATGTGCCATTGATGGTAGAGGCCTTGGCTGAAGTTCAATTTTGAGCCACGGTGCACATTCTGGGCTCGGGCATGTGCTGGTGCCACATTTTTTTCGCCCGGGGCACCATCGCTGAAGAACCTAACTGGCGGCATTGGGGATTCCGATGATTGAGGGGGTCGGAGGTGTGCACACATGATGTACGATGGGTGCTGGTACTTGGCCCTTATATTGGCCCTCTATCCCTCATCAAACCTCGAGAACTCACATGATGTGCGATACGTTTGCTCCCAGTAGCCATTAAAGTGTTTGAAATGGGGACATTTTATTCAAACGGTCACAAAATCTTCTCCACTTCGAGTTTTTTGCTGACTTTTTTTGTGCATGCCAACAAAAATACAAGGATCACGTCTACCAAATTTGGGGCCAAAACTTCTTCTAAAAAAATTTCAAAAAATCCCAAACCTTAAAAAGTTTTGAAAATCATGAAAAACAGAAAACGGGTCGTCTTGCCACGAAACTTCACATGAAGGCTTAGGGGACCATTGTATGAATTTACAAGCCATAAAAATGGCATTGGCATGGTAGAAACATGAAGATGTGCCTGAACCCACCTACCATTCGATCGATTCACGGCTTGCGCATCCATCTCTCCGGCCGGCTAAGTGCACGCACGCTCATTTCGTGGGTTGACTTAGGCATTCGTAGTGCGATCCCAATCTAAGATCATATCGGACTGAGGTTTACGATAGCAGGACCCGCAGCAAGATCGATAGCACACTGAGGGGATCGGGTCGATCCCCGGCTTGCACATCCTGCCTCTCTGGTCGGCTGAGCACCCACATGTTCATTTCGTGGGTTGAATTAGGCATACGGAGTTCATCCCCAGTCTAAGCATACGGAGTTCATTCCCAGTATAAGATCAGACCAGACTGAGGGTTGCGGCAGCAGGACCAACAGTAAGATCAGATCATCTTCGACTTGTGCATTCTTCCTCTCCGGTCGGTTGAGCCCCCACACGCTAGTTTTGTGGGTTGGCTTAGGCATACGAAGTTCATTCCATGTCTAAGCCCCAGCCAGACCGAGGGTTGTGGCAGTGGGACCGGCAGCACGCAGAGGGGGGCCAGGTCGATCCCCGGCTTGCGCATTATGCCTCTCCGATCGGTTCAACGCCCGCACGCTCGATTCGTGGGTTGACATAGGCATACGGAGTTCATTCCCAGTCTAAGCATACAGATTTGATTCCCAGTCTAAGATCGACTGGCAGTAGTACGCAAAGGGGGACCGGGCCACTCCTCGGCTTGTGTATCCTGCCTCTCCGGTCGGTTGAGCATTCGTACGCTCATTTCGTGGGTTGACTTAGGCATACGAAGTTCATTCTCGGTCTAAGCCCCAACCGAACCAAGGGACCCGAAGTGAGATTGACAGCACGCAGAGGGGGATCAGGTCGATCCTTGGCTTGCGCATTCTAGCTCTCTGACCGGCTGAGTGCCTGTACGCTCATTTCATGGGTTGACTCAGGCATAGTAATGCATTCTCGATCTCAACCAACCAAGGGTCAGAGGCTATCGATGGCATTTAGGGCAACAATCGAGGTGGACCAACAGTGGGTCCTTGGTCGGCTCGAGCATCCCGCCCCTAGCAGTTGGTTCGGTGCTCGCATGCTCATTTCAGGGGTCGACTGGGGCTCGACATGTGCCGATGGTGGTCGAGGCAACCGCTCGCACCACGACCCAGCATGTGCCGATGGTGTTCGATGCAACCACCCGCACCAGTGGCCATCTTGTGTCGATGGTGGTCGAGGCAACCGCCCGCACCAGGGCCCAGCTTGTGCCGATGGCGGTCGAGGTAAATGCCTGTACCAAAGGGCAGCCTGTGCCGATGATGGTCGATGCATGTGCCCTTACCATGTGCCATCATGTGACATTGATGGTCGAGGCCTTGGCCAAAGTTTGATTTTGAGCCACGGTGTACATGGTGGGCTCGGGCATGTGCTGGTAGCACATTTTTTTCGCCTGGTGCACCATCGCGGGAACATCGTCAGAGAACCTAACCGACGACATTGAGGGTTCCGGCGATTGGGGGGCCGGGGGGTGTGCGCACATGATGTGCGATGGGTGATGGGCCCTTATATTGGCCCCCTATCCCTCATCAAACCTCAAGAACTCACACCCCCTTAAAGAGCATTTGAGATTTTATAGGTTTGCTCCTCGTAGCCATTAAAATGTTTGAAATGGGGACATTTTTTTCAAACGGTCACAAAATCTTCTCCACTTTGTGTTTTTAGCTGAATTTGTTTGTGCTTGCCAATAGAAATACAAGGATCACGTCTACCAAATTTGGGCCGAAAACTCTTTCTAAAAAAATTTTAAAAAATCTCGAACCGTAAAAAGTTTCAAAAATTGTGAAAAATAGAAAACGGGTCATCTTGCCACGAAACTTCACATGAAGGCTTAGGGGACCATTTTATGAATTTACAAGCCATAAAAATGGCCTTGGCATGATAGAAATATGAAGATGTGCGTAAACCAACCTACCACTAGATCGATCCATGGCTTGCGCATCCCGTCTCTCTGGCCGGGTAAGTGCCCGCACGCTCGTTTCATAGGTTGACTTAGGCATACGTAGTGCGCTTCTAGTCTAAGATCGGATCGGACCGAGGATTGCGACAGTAGGACCCACAGCGGGATCGACAGCACGCAGAAGGGACCAGGTCAATCCCCGGCTTGCACATCTTGCCTCTCTGGCCGGCCGAGCGCTCGTACACTCGTTTCATGGGTTGACTTAGGAATACGGAGTTCATCCCTAGTCTAAGCATACGGAGTTCATTCCCAGTCTAAGATCAGACCAGATAGAGGGTTGCGACAGTAGGATCAGCAGCAGGATTGGTAGCATACAGGGGGGGATTGGGTCGATCCCCGGCTTGCGTATTTTGCCTCTCTGATTGGCTGAGCCCCCACATGCTCGTTTCATGGTTGGCTTAGGCATACGGAGTTCATTCCATGTCTAAGCCCCAGCCGGACCAAGGGTTGTGGTAGCGGGGCCGACAGCACGCAGAGGGGGACCAGACCATTCCCTGGCTTGCGTATTATGCCTCTTTGGCTTGCTCAGTGCCCGCACGCACGTTTCATAGGTTGACTTAGGCATACAGAGTTCATTCCCAGTCTAAGCATACGAAGTTCATTCCATTCCTAACCGGTAGCATTAGGGGTTCCGACGATTTGGGGGCCTGGGGGTGTGCACACATGATGTGCGATGGGTGGTGGTACTTGGCCCTTATATTGGCCTCCTATCCCTCATCAAACCTCGAGAACTCACACCCCCTTAAAAAGCATTTGAGATTTTATAGGTTTGCTCCCAGTAGCCATTAAAGTGTCTAAAATGGAGACATTTTTTTCAAACAGTCACAAAATATTCTCCACTTCGAGTTTTTAGCAAAATTTGTTTGTGCGTGCCAACAAAAATACAAGGATCTCGTCTACCCAATTTGGGGCCAAAACTCCTTCTAAAAAAATTTTAACAAATCCCGAACCGTAAAATGTTTTGAAAATCGTGAAAAATAGAAAACGGGTCGTCTTGCCACGAAACTTCACATGAAGACTTAAGGGACCATTGTATGAATTTACAAGCCATAAAAATGACATTGGCATGGCAGAAATATGAAGATGTGCTTGAACCCACCTACCACTCGATGGATCCATGGCTTACGCATCCCGCCTCTCCGACCGGCTAAGTTCCCGCATGTTCATTTCATGGGTTAACTTAGGCATACGTAGTGCGCTCCTAGTCTAAGATCGGATCGGATCGGATCGAGGGTTACGGCAGCAGGACCCACAGCAGGATCGACAGCATGCAAAGGGGACTGGGTTGATCCTCGGCTTGCGCATCCCGCCTCTCTGGTCGGCTGAGCGCTCGCACGCTCGTTTCATGCGTTGACTTAGGCATATGGAGTTCAACCCCAGCCTAAGCATATGGAGTTCATTCCCAGTCTAAGATCGGACCGGACCAAGGGTTGCGATAGCTGGACCAGTAGCAGGATCGACAGCACGCAGGCAGGGACAAGGCCGATCCTCGACTTACGCATTCTGCCTCTCTGACTGGCTAAGCCTCCACACGCTCGTTTCGTGGGTTGGCTTAGGTATACGGAGTTCATCCTATGTCTAAGCCCCAGCTGGACCGAGGGTTGTGGCAGCGGGACCGGCAGCACGCAGAGGGGGATCGACTCGATCCATGGCTTGCGATTATGCCTCTCCGGCCTGCTCAGCACCCGCACGCTCGTTTCATGGGTTGACTTAGGCATACGGAGTTCATTCCATGTCTAAGCATACGGAGTTCATTCCCAGTCTAAGATCGGACTGGCAATAGCACGTAGAGGGGGACCAGGCTGATCTTTGGCTTGCGCATCCTGCCTCTTTGGCCAGCTGAGCACCCGTACGCTCATTTCGTGGGTTGACTTAGGCATACAGAGTTCATTCCCGATCCAAGCCCCAAGCGAACCGAGTGACCTGTAGTTGGATCAACAGCATGCAGAAGGGGATCGGGCTGATCCACAGCTTACGCATTATGCCTCTCCGGCCTGCTCAACACCCGTACGCTCGTTTCATGGGTTGACTTAGGCATACGAAGTTCATTCCCAGTCTAAGCATACGGAGTTCATTCCCAGTCTAAGATCGGACCGACAGTAGCACGTAGAGGGGGACCAGGCCGATCCTTGGCTTGTGCATCCTGCCTCTTTTACCGGTTGAGTGCTCGTACGCTCGTTTCATGGGTTGACTTAGGCATACGTAGTGCATTCCCGGTCTCGACCAACAAAGGGCCAGAGGCTATCGATGGCATTTGGGGCAACAACCGAGGGAGACTAGCAACGGGATCCTTGGTCGGCTCGAGCATCCCACCCCCAGCGGTCGGTTTGATGCTCGCATGATTATTTCGAGGGTTGACCGTGGCTCAGCATGTGCCGATAGTGGTCGAGGCAACCACCCGCACCATGGCCTAGCATGTGCCGATGGTATTCGATGCAATCGCCTACACCAGGGGCCATCTTGTGCCAATGGTGGTCAAGGCAACCACCCGCACCAGGGCCCAGCTTGTGCCGATGGCGGTCGAGGCAAGTGCCCGCACCAAAGGGTAGCCTGTGCCGATGATGGTCGATGCATGTGCCATCACCATGCGCCAACATGTGCCATTGATGGTTGAGGCCTTGGTCAAAGTTTGATTTTGAGCCACGGTGCACATGCTGGGCTCGGCCATGTGTTGGTGCCACATTTTTTTCGCCCGAGGCACATCGCCGGAGCATCACCAGAGAACAAAAAAAACTTTAAGTTTTTAGCTGAATTTTTTTGTGCGTGCCAACAAAAACTCAAGGATCACGTCTAGCAAATTTGGGGCCAAAACTCCTAAAAAATTTTTTAAAAATCCCAAACCGCAAAAAGTTTCAAAAATGGTGAAAAATAGAAAATGGGTCGTCTTGCCACAAAACTTCACTTGAAGGCTTAGGGGACCATTGTATGAATTTACAAGCTATAAAAATGGCATTGGCATGGCAGAAATATGAAGACTGCACCAAGGGCTGGTAGGTGTCGATGGTGATCGAGGCAACCGTCCACACTAGGGCCCAGCTTGTGCCAATGGTGGTCGAGGTAAGTGCCCGTGCCAAAGGGCAGCTTGTGCTGATGATGATCGATGCATGTGCCATCACCATGCACCATCACCATGTGTCGATGGTGGTCGAGGCAACCGCTTGCACCATGGCACAGCATGTACCGATGGTGTTTGATGCAATCGCTCACACCAGGGGCCGTCTTATGCCGATGGTGGTCGAGGCAATCACCCGTACCAATGGTCGGCATGTGCCGATGGTGATCGAGGCAACCACCCGCACCAGGGCCCAGCTTGTATCGATGGCGGTCGAGGCAAGTGCCCATACCAAATGGCAGCCTGTGCCGATGATGGTCGATGCATATGCCATCACCATGCGCCATCATGTGCGATTGATGGTCGAGGCCTTGGCCGAAGTTTGATTTTGAGCCACGGTGCACATGCTGGGCTCGAGCATGTGCGGGTGCCACATTTTTTTTGCCCGGGGCACCATCGCCGGAGCATTGTCGGAGAACCTAATCGACGATAATGAAGGTTTCGGTGATTAGGGGGATCAGGGGGTGTGCGCCATGATGTGTGACGGGTGCTAGTACTTAGCCCTTATATTGGCCCCCTATCCCTCATCAAACCTCAAGAACTCACACTCCCTTAAAAAACATTTGAGATTTTATAGGTTTGCTCCCAGTAGCCATTAAAGTGTTTGAAATGGGGAGATTTTTTTCAAACGATCACAAAATCTTCTCCAGTTTGAGTTTTTAGCTGAATTTGTTTCGTGGGTTGACTTAGGCATATGGAGTTCATTCCCGGTCTAAGCCCCAACTAGATCGATGGACCTGTAGTGAGATCGATAGCACACAGAAAGGGACCGGGCCGATCCGTGACTTGTGCATTCTGGCTCTCTGACCGGCTGAATGCCCACACACTCATTTCATGGGTTGACTTAGGCATACGTGGTGCATTCCCGATCTCGACCAACCAAGGGCCAGAGGCTATCGATGGCGTTTGGGGTAATAACTGAGGGGGACCAGCAACAGGATCCTAGGTTGGCTCGTGCATCCCGCCCCTAGCAGTCAGTTCAGTGCTCGCACGTTTGTTTCAGGGGTCGACCGGGGCTCGACATGTGTTGATGGTGATAGAGGCAACCGGCCGCACCACGACCCAGCATATGCCGATGGTGTTTGATGCAACCGCCCATACCTGGGGCCATCTTGTGTCGATGGTGGTCGAGGCAAACGCCCGCACCAGGGCCCAGCTTGTGCCAATGGTGATCGAGGCAAGTGCCCGTACCAAAGGGCAGCCTGTGCCGATGGCGGTCGAGGCAAGTACCCGTACCAAAGGGCAGCCTGTGCCGATAATGGTCAATGCATGTGCCATCACCATACACCATCATGTGCTATTGATGGCCGAAGCCTTGGCCGAAGTTGGATTGTGAGCCATGGTGCACATGCTGGGCTCGATCATTTGCTGGTGCCACATTTTTTTCACTCAGGGCACCATCATCGGAGCATCATCAGAGAACGTAGCCATTAAAGTGTTTGAAAATGGGGACATTTTTTTCAAACGATCACAAAATCTTCTCCACTTTGAGTTTTTAGCTGAATTTGTTTATGCATGCCAAAAAAAATACAAGGATCACGTCTACCAAATTTGGGGCCAAAACTCCTTCTAAAAAAATTTTAAAAAATCCCAAACCGTTAAATGTTTCAAAAATCATAAAAAATAGAAAACGGGTCGTCTTGCCATGAAACTTCACATGAAGGCTTAGGGGACCATTGTATGAATTTATAAGCCATAAAAATGCCATTGGCAAGGCAGAAATATGAAGATATGCCTGAACCCACCTACCACTCGATCGATCCACGACTTGCGCATCCCGCCTCTTCAGTCGACTAAGTGCCCGTACGCTCGTTTCGTGGGTTGACTTATGCATACATAGTGCGCTCCCAATCTAAGATTGGACCGGATAGAGGGTTGTGGCAGCAGGACCCGTAGTGGGATCGACAGCACGCAGGGGGGACCGGGTTGATCCTCGGCTTACGCATTCTGCCTCTCTGGCCAGCTGAGCGCCTGCACGCTCGTTTAGGGCAACAACCGAGGGGGACCAGCAGTGGGATTCTTGGTCAGCTTGTGCATCCCACCCCCAGCGGTCTGTTCGATGCCTACACGCTCATTTCGGGGGTCGATCGGTGCTCGACATGTGCGGATGGTGGTCGAGCCAACCGCCTGCACCAGGGGCCATCTTGCGCCGATGGTGAGGGCCGGCATATGCCGATGGTGATCGAGGCAACCAGCCACACCAAGGCCCTGCTTGTGCCGATGGCGGTCGAGGCATGTGCCCATACCAAAGGGCAGCCTGTACCGATGATGGTGGATGCATGTGCCGTCACCATGCGCCATCATGTGCCATTGATGGTCGAGGCCTTGGCCGAAGTTTGATTTTGAGCCATGGTGCACATGTTGGGCTCGGGCATGTGCTGGTGCCATATTTTTTTCGCCCAAGGCACCATCGTCGGAGCATTACCGGGAACCTAATCGGTGACAATGAGGGTTCCGGTGATTGGGGGGTCGGGGGGTGTGCGCACATGATGTGCGATCGGTGCTGGTACTTAGCCCTTATATTGGCCCCTTATCCCTCATCAAACCTCGAGAACTCACTCCCCCTTCAAGAGCATTTGAGAATTTATAGGTTAGCTCCCAGTAGCCATTAAAGTGTCTGAAATATAGACATTGTTTTCAAAAGGTCACAAAATCTTCTCCACTTTGAGTTTTTAGCTGAATTTTTTTGTGCGTCCCAACAAAAATACAAGGATCACGTCTACTAAATTTGGGGCCAAAAATCCTTTTAAAAAATTTAAAAAAAATCCCAAATCATAAAAAGTTTCAAAAATTGTGAAAAATAGAAAATGGGTCGTCTTGCCACGAAACTTCACATGAAGGCTTAGGGGACCATTGTATGAATTTACAAGCCATAAAAATGGCATTGGCATGGTAGAAATCTGAAGATGTGCCTGAAACAACCTACCACTCGATCGATCCATGGCTTGCGCATCCCGTCTCTTCGACCGGCTAAGTGCCCACACGCTTGTTTCGTGGGTTGACTTAGGCATACGAAGTTCATTCCCGCTCTAAGCCCCAATCGGAGCGATGAACCCATAGTGGGATTGGCAGGACGTAGAGGGAGACTGGGCCAATCCTTGGCTTGTGCATTCTGGCTCTTCAACCAGTCGAGCCCCGCACGCTCGTTCATGGGTTGACTTAGGCATACGTAGTGCGTTCCCGATCTTGACCAACCAAGGGCCAGAGGCTATTGATGGTGTTTGGGGCAACAACCGTGGGGGACCAGCATGGGATCCTTGGTCGGCTAGCGCATCCTGCCCCCAGCGGTCCATTCAGTGCTCACACGCTCATTTCGAGGGCTGATCGGGGCTCAGCATGTGTCGATAATGGTCAAAGCAACCACCCGCACCATGGCCCAACATGTGACGATTGTGTTCGATGCAACTGCTCGGACCAAGGGCCATCTTGTGCTGATGGTGGTCGAGGCAAATGCCCACACCAGGGCCCAACTTGTGCCGATGGCGGTCGAGGCAAGTGCCCGTACCAAAGGGAAGCCTGTGCCGATGATGGTCGATGCATGTGCCATCACCGTGCGCCATCATGTGCCATTGATGGTTGAGGCCTTGGCCGAAGTTTGATTTTGAGCCACGATGCACATGTTGGGCTTGGGCATGTGCTGGTGCCACATTTTTTTCACCCGGGGCACCATCGTCGGAGCATCACTGGAGAACCTAACCGACGACATTGGGGGTTCCGGTGATTGGGGGGGTTGGGGGGTGTGTGCACATGATGTGCAATGGGTGCTAGTACTTGGCCCTTATATTGGCCCCCTATCCCTCATCAAACCTCGAGAACTCACACCTCCTTAAAGAGCATTTGAGATTTGATAGGTTTGCTCCCAGTAGCCATTAAAGTGTCTGAAATAGGGACATTTTTTTTCAAACGGTCACAAAATCTTCTCCACTTCGAGGTTTTAGCTGAATTTTTTTGTGTGTACCAATAAAAATACAAGGATCACGTCTACCAAATTTGGGGCCAAAACTCCTTCTAAAAAAATTTTAAAAAATCTCAAACCGCTGAAAGTTTCAAAAATCATGAAAAATAGAAAATGGGTCATCTTGCCATGAAACTTCACATGAAGGCTTAGGGGACAATTGTATGAATTTACAAGCCATAAAAATGGCATTGGCATGGCAGAAATATGAAGATGTGCCTGAACCCACTACCACTCGATCGATCCACGGCTTGTGTATCTAGCCTCTCCGACCGGCTAAGTGCCCGCATGCTCGTTTCGTGGGTTGACATAGCCATACAGAGTTCATTCCCGGTCTAAGCCCCAATGAACCGAGGGACCCGCAGTGGGATCGACAGCACGCAGAGGGGGACTGGGTCGATCCTCGACTTGCATATTCTGGTTCTCCGGTCGACTGAGCGCCCGTATGCTCATTTCATGGGTTGACTTAGGCATACATAGTGCATTCCCGATCCCGACCAACCAAGGGCCAGAGGCTATCAATGGCGTTTGGGGAACAACCGAGGGGGACCAGCAGCGGGATCCTTGGTCGGCTCACGCATCCAGCCCCCAGAGGTCGGTTCGGTGCTTGCACGCTCGTTTCGAGGGCTGACCAGGGCTCGACATGTGCCTATGGTGGTTGAGGCAACCGCTCGCACCACGACCCAGCATGTGCCAATGGTGTTCGATGCAACCGCTCGCACTGAGGGCCATCTTATGCCGATGGTGGTCGAGGCAACTGCCCGTACCCGAGGGCAGCTTGTGCCGATGATGGTCAATGCATGTGCCATCACCATGCGCCATCATGTGCTTTTGATGGTCGAGGCCTTGGACGAAGTTTAATTTTAAGGCACGGTGCACGTGCTGGGTTGGGGCATGTGCTGGTGCCACATTTTTTTCGGTTGGGGCACCATCGTCGGAGAACCAAATAGACGGCATTAGGGGTTCCAGCAATTAGGGGGCCGGGGGGTCTGCGCACATGATGTGCGATGGGTGCTGGTTCTTGGCCCTTATATTGGCCCCGTATCCCCCATCAAACCTCAAGAACTCACACCCCCTTAAAAAGCATTTGAGATTTTATACGTTTGCTCCCAGTAGCCATTAAAGTGTCTTAAATGGGGACATTTTTTTCAAACGGACACAAAATCTTCTCCACTTCGAGTTTTTGGCTCAATGTTTTTGTGCATGCCAACAAAAATACAGGGATCATGTCTAGTAAATTTGGGTCTAAAACTCCTTATAAAAAAATTTTAAAAAATCTCGAACCGCAAAAGGTTTCTAAAATTGTGAAAAATAGAAAACGGTTCGTCTTGCCATGAAACTTCACATGTAGGCTTAGGGGACCATTGTATGAATTTACAAGCCATAAAAATGGCATTGGCACGGTAGAAATATGAAGATGTGCCTGAACCCGCTTACCACTCGATCGATCGACGACTTCAGCATCTCACCTCTCCGGTCGGCTAAGTGCCCGTACGCTCTTTTTATGGGTTGACTTAGGCATACATAGTGCTTTCATAGTCTAAGATCAGACCGAACTGAGGGTTGTGGTAGTAGGACCCACAACGGGATCAGCAGCACGCAAAGGGGATCGGGTCAATCCCTGGCTTGTGCATCCTACCTCTCTGGTCGACTGAGCGCCCGCACGCTCGTTTCGTAGGTTGACTTAGGCATACGGAGTTCATCCCCAGTCTAAGCATACGGAGTTCATCCCCAGTCTAAGCATACGGAGTTCATTCCCAGTCTAAGATCGGACCGGACCAAGGGTTGCGGTAGCAGGACCAGCAGTAGGATTGGTAGCACGCAGGGGGGGACTGGGCCGATCCCCAGCTTGCACATCTTGCCTCTCCGGTTGGCTGAGTGCCAGCATGCTTGTTTCATGGGTTAGATTAGGCATACGAAGTTCATTCCATGTCTAAGCCCCAGCCAAACAGAAGGTTGTGGTAGTGGGACCTGCAGCATGCAGAGGGGGACCGAGATGATCCTCAGTTTGTGCATTATGCCTCTCCGACTGGCTCAGCGCCCGTATGCTCGTTTCGTGTGTTGACTTAGGCATACGAAGTTCATCCCCAGTCTAAGCATACGAAGTTCATCCCCTAGTCTAAGATCAGACCGAACCGAGGGTTGCAGCAACAGGACCCGCAGCAGGATTGGTAGCACACAGGGGGGACCGAGCCGATCCTCGGCTTGCGCATTCTACCTCTCTGGCCAGCTGAGCACCCGCGCGCTTGTTTTGTGGGTTGGCTTAGCCATACGGAGTTCATTCCATGTCTAAGCCCCAGCCAGACCGAGGGTTGTGGCAGCAGGACCTGCAGCACGCAGAGGGGGACTGGGTCGATTCTCAGCTTACTCATTATGCCTCTCCTGCCGGCTCAGCGCTTGCACGCTCGTTTCGTGGGTTGACTTAGGCATAAGGAGTTCATTCCCAGTCTAAGCATATGGAGTTCATTCCCAGTCTAAGATCAGATCGACAGCAGCACGCAGAGGGGGATCGGGTCGATCCTCGACTTGCGCATCCTGCCTTTCTGACCGACTGAGCACTCGCACGCTCGTTTCATGGGTTGACTTAGGCATACAGAGTTCATTCCTAGTGTAAGCCCCAACTGAACTGAGGGACCCGTAGCGGGATCGACAGCACGTAGAGGGGGACCAGGCTGATCCTCAGCTTACGTATTCTGGCTCTCCGATCGATTGAGTGCCCGCACACTCGTTTCATGGGTTGACTTAGGCATACGTAGTGCATTCCCGATCTCGATCAACAAAGGCCCAGAGGCTATCGACGGCGTTTGGCACAACAACCGAGGGGGACTAGCAGTAGGATCCTTGGTCGGCTCACGCATCACGGCCCCAGCGGTCAATTTCGGTGCTCGCACGCTCATTTCGGGGGTCGATCGGGGCTTGGCATGTGCCGATGGTGATCGAGGCAACTGCCCGCACCATGGCCCAGCATGTGTCGATGGTGTTCGATGTAACTGCCCACACCAGGGGCCATCTTGTGCCGATGGTGGTCGAGGCAACCACTTGCACCAGGGCCCAGCTTGTGCCGATGGTGGTCGAGGCAAGTGCCCGCACCAAAGGGTAGCCTGT
The DNA here is from genome assembly GCF_047325235.1 of Durio zibethinus. NCBI lineage: Eukaryota > Viridiplantae > Streptophyta > Magnoliopsida > Malvales > Malvaceae > Durio > Durio zibethinus. Next base: position 23,438,186 of record NC_143163.1, read on the forward strand.
GTCGATGATGGTCGATGCATGTGCCATCATGTGCCATTGATGGTTGAGGCCTTGGTCGAAGTTCGATTTTGAGCCATGGTGCACATGCTGGGCTTGGACATGTGCTGGTGCCATATTTTTTTTTACCCGAGGCACCATCACCGGAGCATCACCGGAGAACCTAAAAAACTTTGAGTTTTTAGCTGAACTTTTTTATCTATGTGAACAAAAACACAAGGACTACGTCTAGCAAATTTGAGGCTAAAACTCCTTCTAAAAAAATTTTAAAAAATCCCAAACTGTAAAAAGTTTAAAAAATCATGAAAAATAGGAAACGGGTCGTCTTGCCATGAAACATCACATGAAGGCTTAGGGGACCATTGTATGAATTTACAAGCCATAAAAATGGCATTGGCATGGTAGAAATATGAAGATTGCACCCAGGGCTGGCATGTGCCGATGGTGATCGAGGTAACCATCCAGAGCAAGGCCCAGCTTGTGCCAATAATGGTCGAGGTAAGTGCCCGTACCAGGGTAGCCTGTGCCGATGATAGTCGATGGATGTGCCATCACCATGTGCCGATGGTGGTCGAGGCGACCGCCCGCACCAAGGGCCATCTTATGCCAATGGTGGTCGAGGCAATCGCCCGTACCAAGGGTCGGCATGTGCCGATGGTGATCGTGGCAACCGCCCACACCAGGGCCCAGCTTGTACCGATGGCGGTCGAGGTAAGTGTCGGTACCAAAGGGCAGCCTATGCCGATGATGGTCGATGCATGTACCATCACCATACGCCATCATGTGCCATTGATGGTCGAGGCCTTGGTCGAAGTTTGATTTTGAGCCACGGTGCACTTGCTAGGCTCGGGCATGTGCTGGTGCCACATTTTTTTTGCTCGGGGCACCATCGTCGGAGCATCGCTGAAGAACCTAACCGGCGGCATTGGGGGTTCCGGGGGCTGTGCGCACATGATGTGCATTGGGTGCTAGTACTTGGCCCTTATATTGGCCCCCTATCCCTCATCAAACCTCAAGAACTCACACCCCCTTAAAGAGCATTTGAGATTTTATAGGTTTGCTCCCAGTAGCATTAAAGTGTTTGAAATGGGGACATTTTTTTCAAACGGTCACAAAATCTTCTGCACTTTGAGTTTTTAGCTGAATTTTTTTTTGCGTGCCAACAAAAATGCAAGGATCACGTCTACCAAATTTGGGGCCAAAACGCATTCTAAAAAAAAATTTTAAAAATCCCAAACCGTAAAAAGTTTCAAAAATCATGAAAAAAAAAATGCGTCGTCTTGCTACGAAACTTCACATGATGGCTTAGGGGACCATTGTATGAATTTACAAGCCATAAAAATGGCATTGGCATGGAAAAAATATGAAGATCTGCCTGAACACACCTACCACTCGATCGATCCACGACTTTCGCATCCCGACTCTTCGGCCGACTAAGTGCCCGCACGCTCATTTCATGGGTTGACTTAGGCATACGTAGTGTGCTCCCAGTCTAAGGGTTGTGGCAGTAGGACCCGCAGTGGGAGTGATAGCGCACAGAAGGGACCGGGTCGATCCCCGACTTGCGCATCCTGCCTCTCTGGCTGCTTGAGCGCCCGTACACTCGTTTCATGGGTTGACTTAGGCATATGGAGTTCATCCCTAGTCTAAGCATACGAATTTCATTCCTAGCCTAAGATCAGATCGAATCGAGGGTTGCGACAGTAGGACCAGTAGCAGGATCGGTAGCATATAGGGGGGACCGGGCCAATCCCCGACTTGCGCATTCTACCTCTTCGATCGACTGAGCCTCCGCACATTCGTTTCGTGGGTTGGCTTAGGCATACGGAGTTCATTCCATGTCTAAGCTCTGATCAGATCGAGGGTTGTCGCAACGGGATCGACATCACGTAAAGGGGGACTGGGCCGATCCTCGACTTGTGCATTATGCCTCTCCAGCCTGCTCAGCGCCTGCACGCTCGTTTCGTGGTTGACTTAGGTATACGGAGTTCATTCCCAATCTAAGCATACGGAGTTCATTCCCAGTCTAAGATCAGACTGGCAGTAGCACACAGAGGGGGACTGGGCCGATCCTCCACTTGCGCATCCTGCCTCTCTGACCAGCTGAGCGCCCGCACGCTCGTTTCGTGGGTTGACTTAGGCATACGGAGTTTATTCCCTGTTAAGCCCCAACCAGATCGAGGGACCCATAGTGGGATCGACAGCACGTAGAGGGGGATCGAGCCGATCCTCGACTTGCATATTCTGGCTCATTGGTCGGCTGAGTGCCCACACGCTCGTTTCATGGGTTGACTTAGGCATACGTAGTGCATTCCCGATCTCGACCAACCAAGGGCCAGAGGCTATCGACGACGTTTGGGGTAACAACCGAGGGGGACCAGCAGTGGGATCCTTGGTCGGCTCATGCATCCCACCCCCAGCGGTTGATTTGATGCCCACACACTCGTTTCGACGGCCGACCGAGGCTCGACATGTGCCGATGGTGGTTGAGGCAACCGCCCGCACCACAGCCCAGCATGTGCCGATGGTGTTCGATGCAACCGCCCGCACCAGGGGCCATCTTGTCTCGAAAGTGGTCGAGGCAATCGCTCATACCAAAGGCCAACATGTGTTGATGGTGATCGAGGCAATTGCCCACACCAGGGCCCAGCTTGTGCCGATGGCGGTCGAGGAAAATGCCCGTACCAAAGGGCAACCTGTGCCGATGATGGTCGATGCATGTAACATCACCATGCGCCATCATGTGCCATTGATGGTCAAGGCCTTGGCTGAAGTTGGATTGTAAGCCACAGTGCACATGCTGGGCTCGATCATGTGCTGGTGCCACTTTTTTTTTGCCCGGGGCACCTTCATCGGAGCATCATCAGAGAACCTAACCGACGGCATTGGGGGTTCCGACGATTGCGGGGGTCGGGGGGCGTGTACACTTGATGTGCGATGGGTGCTGGTACTTGGCCCTTATATTGGCCTCCTATCCCTCATCAAACCTCGAGAACTCACACCCCCTTAAAGAGCATTTGAGTTTTATGGGTTTGCTCCCAGTAGCCATTAAAGTGTCTGAAATGGGGACATTTTTTTCAAACTGTCACAAAATCTTCTCAACTTCGAGTTTTTAGCTGAATTTTTTTGTACGTACCAACAAAAATAAAAGGATCACGTCTACCAAATTTAGGGCCAAAACTCCTAAAAAAATTTTAAAAAATCTTGAACCGTAAAACGTTTCAAAAATTATGAAAAATAGAAAACGGGCCATCTTGCCACGAAACTTCACATGAAGGCTTAGGGGACCATTGTATGAATTTACACGCCATAAAAATGGCATTGGCATGGTAGAAATATGAAGATGTGCCTGAGCCGACCTATCGATCGATCCACGGCTTGCGCATCCCACCTCTCCGGTCGGTTAAGTGCCGATGGTGATCGAGGCAACCGCCCACACCAGGGCCCAGCTTGTGCCGATGGCAGTCGAGGCAAGTGCCCGTACCAAAGGGCAGCCTATGCCAATGATGGTTGATGCATGTGCCATCACCATGCATCATCATGTGCCATTGATGGTCAAGGTTTTGGTCGAAGTTTGATTTTGAGCCACGGTGCACATGCTAGGCTCTGATTGGCTAAGTGCCCGCACGCTCGTTTTATGGGTTGACTTAGGCATATGTAGTGTGCTCCCAGTTTAGGAGGGGGACAGGGCCAATCCTCAGCTTGCGCATCCTGCCTCTCCGGTCGATTGAGCGCCTGCACGCTTGTTTTGTGGGTTGATTTAGGCGTATGGAGTTCATTCTCGGTCTAAGCCCCAACCTGACCGAGGGACCTGCAGTGGGATCGATAGCACGAAGAGGGGGATAGGGTCAATCCTCAGCTTATGCATTCTGGCTCTCTGATCGGTTGACCGCCCATACTCTCATTTCATGGGTTGACTTAGGCATATGTTGTGAATTCCCGGTCTCGACCAACCAAGTGCCAGAGGCTATCGATGGTGTTTGGGGCAACAACTGAGGGGGACCAACAGTGGGATCATTGGTCGGCTCGTGCATCCCACCCTCAGCAGTCGGTTCGTTGCCTGCACGCTCGTTTCGAAGGCTGATCGAGGCTCGGCATGTGTCGATGGTGGTCGAGGCAACCGTCCGCACCGTGACCCAGCATGTACCGATGGTGTTCGATGCAACCGCCTATACCAGGGGCCATCTTATGTTGATGGTGGTTGAGGCAATCGCCCGCACCAAGGGCCGGCATATGCCGATGGTGATCGAGGTAACCGCCTGCACCAGGGCCCAGCTTGTGCCGATGGCGGTCGAGGTAAGTGCCCGTGCCAAAGGGTAGCCTGTGCCAATGATGGTTGATGCATGTGCCATCACCTTGCATCATCATGCGCCATTAATGGTTGAGGCTTTGGCTGAAGTTTGATTTTGAGCCATGGTGCACATGCTAGGCTCCGATCGGCTAAATGCCTGCACGCTCGTTTCGTGGGTTGACTTAGGCATACGTAGTGTGCTCCCAGTCTAAGATCAGACCGGATTGGGGGTTGCGGCAGCAGGACCTACAGCAAGATCGACAGCACGTAGAGGGGACCAAGTCGATCCCTGGCTTACGCCTCCTACCTCTCTGGCCGACTAAGCACCCGCACACTCATTTCGTGGGTTAACTTAGGCATACGGAGTTCATCCCCAGTCTAAGCATACAGAGTTCATTCCCAGTCTGTCATTAGACCAGACTGAAGGTTACAGCAACAGGATCAACGGCACGTAGGGGGGACCGGGTCGATCCTCGGCTTACGCATTCTGCCTCTCCAGTCGGCTGATCACCCGCACGCTCATTTCGTGGGTTTGCTTAGCCATACAGAGTTCATTCCATGTCTAAGCCCCAGCCAGACTGAGGGTTGTGGCAGCGGGACCGATAGCACGTAGAGGGGGATCGAGCTAAACCCCGGTCTACATATTATGCCTCTTTGGTCGGCTCAGCGTCCCCAGGCTCATTTCATGGGTTGACTTAGGCATACGAAGTTCATTCCAGTCTAATTATATGGAGTTCATTCCCAGTCTAAGATCAGACCGGCAGCAGCAAGTAGAGGGGGACAGAACCGATCCTCAACTTACGCATCCTGCCTCTCCGGCTGGCTGGGCACCCGCACGCTTGTTTCATGGGTTAGCTTAGGCATACAGAGTTCATTCCCGGTCTAAGCCCCAATCGGACCGAGAGACCCGCAGCGGGATCGACAGCACGTAGAGAGGGATCGGGCCGATCCTCGGCTTACGCATTCTGGCTCTCCAACCGACTGAGCGCCCACACGCTCGTTTCATAGGTTGACTTAGGCATACGTAGTGCATTCCTGGTCTTGACTAACCAAGGACCAAAGGCTATCGATGGCGTTTAGGCCAACAATCGAGGGGGAATAGCAGCGGGATCCTCGGTCGGCTCGCGCATCCCACCCCCAACGGTTGGTTCGATGCCTGCACGCTCGTTTCGGGGGTCGACCGAGGCTCGACATGTGTCGATGGTGGTTGAGGCAACCGCCCGCACCATGGACCAGCATGTGTCGATGGTGTTCGATGCAACCCCCCGCACCAGGGGCCATCTTGTGCTGTTGGTGGTCGAGGCAATCGCTCGCACCAAGGGCGGACATGTGCCGATGGTGATTGAGGCAACCGTTCACACCAGTGCCCAGCTTTTGCCTATGGCGGTCGAGGTAAGTGCCCGTACCAAAGGGCAACATGTGCCGATGATGGTCGATGCATGTGCCATCACCATGCACCATCATGTGCCATTGATGGTCGAGGCCTTGGTTGAAGTTTGATTTTAAGCCACGGTGCACATACTGGGCTCGAACATGTGTTGCTGCCACATTTTTTTTGCCTGGGGCACCATCGTCGGAGAACCTAACCGGCGGCATTGGGGGTTCTAGCGATTGGGGGGGCCAGGGGGTGTGCGCACATGATGTGCGATGGGTGCTGGTACTTGGCCCTTATATTGGCCCCCTATCCCTCATCAAACCTCGAGAACTCACACCCCCTTAGAGAGCATTTGAGATTTTATAAGTTTGCTCCCAGTAGCCATTAAATTGTCTAAAATGGGGACATTTTTTTCAAATGGTCACAAAATCTTCTCCACTTCGTGTTTTTAGCTGAATTTTTTTGTGCATGCCAACAAAAATACAGGGATCACGTCTACCAAATTTGGGGCCAAAACTCCTAAAAAAATTTAAAAAAATCTCGAACCATAAAAGGTTTCCAAATCGTGCAAAATAGAAAACGGGTCGTCTTGCCACGAAACTTCACATGAAGGCTTAGGGGACCATTGTATGAAATTACAAGCCATAAAATTGCATTGGCACGGTAGAAATATGAAGATGTACCTAAACCCACCTACCACTCGATCGATCCACGGCTTGCGCATCTTGCCTCTCTGGCTGGCTAAGTGCCCGCACGCTCATATCGTGGGTTGACTTAGGCATACGTAGTGTGCTCCCAGTCTAAGATCAGATCGGACTGAGGGTTGCGGCAGCAAGACCCACAGCAGGATTGACAGCACGCAGAGGGGACCGGGTTGATCTTCGACTTGCATATCCTGCCTCTCTGGCCGGTTGAGCGCCCGTACGCTCGTTCCGTGGGTTGACTTAGGCATACGGAGTTCATCCCCAGTCTAAGCATACGGAGTTCATTTCCAGTCTAAGATTAGACTGGATCAAGGGTTGCGATAGCAGGACCAGCAGCAGGGTCGGTAGCACGCAGGGGGGGACCAGGCCGATCCCCGGCTTGCACATTTTGCCTCTCCGGTCAGTTAAGCGCTCGCATGCTCGTTTTGTGGGTTGGGCTTAGCCATACGGAGTTCATTCAATGTTTAAGCCCTAGTCGGACCGAGGGTTGTGGCAGCGGGACCGACAGTATGCAGAGGGGGATTGGGCTGATCCCTGGCTTATGCATTATGTCTCTCCGACCGGCTCAGCGCCCGCACGCTCGTTTCATGGGTTAACTTTGGCATACGGAGTTCATTCCCAGTCTAGGCATACGGAGTTCATTCCCAGTCTAAGATCGGATCGGCAGCGGGATCGACAGCAGCACGCAGAGGGGGACCGAGCCGATCTTCAGCTTGTGCATCCTACCTCTCTGATTGGTTGAGTGCCTGTGTCATGCCCTGGGCAGGCACGCCAGGCACATCTGGTGCACCAACAGGCGAGCCAGAGGTTGAATCCCGTAGACCAGGCGTGTTGGCGAGTATCTGTGCGCAAAGCCTAGCAAACGAGTTTAGAACGCCCACCCAACTTGCAGGCCAGCTCGTGAGACCAAGTCCTAGCATAAAAGCTGCCCGTACCACATCCAGAAGGGCCCAAGGTGCTGGGCACGTAAGGGAAGCTTCTGAAAGCAGGCAAGATCAGCAGGAGCATCCTGACAGATTTGGTTGACCCTAAAAATCAGGAGTTAGCATCCTGATTGATTGTAATCTGTATAATCCCTTGATTTTAGCCTTTATTCTAAGGATATTGCCATTAAGTGTAGCTAGAGCCTCAACTATAAATTGAGGGCTGCTCTACCCTCATTTGTACACCATCAAACACTTCTTTTTCAGTGAATACAAGAGCATTTCTAGAATTCTGCCTTTTTATCCTATTTCTCTTTAACTTACGTAATCAACCCTTCCTATTGTTCTAGTGCCCGTACGCTTTGTGTTTTAGGCTGACTTAGGCATAAAGGAGGAGATTCCAAGCGTAAGGCCACATGGTTTTTGAGTCTAAGGTTGGAACCCGTGACAGTTGGTATCAAAGCAAGTTTGATTCTACATGTTTGTGTTGTGCAGGTTAGATCGTGATTGAGGAGATGACATCCCAAAGCGATGTTGGTAGCCAACAACCAGAGGCCCAGGAACATGGGCGTGGAAGAGGTAAGAAAGCTAGTTCTAGAGATATCTAGTCTACCATGGACGGTAGGCTGGCCAAGGTGGAGGTGACCATAGGCGACATGGGGGAGAAGCTTGAGGAAGTAGAGACTCACATTGCATCGCTAGACTCCATAGGGGAAGAGATCCAAAGTGAGCCAAAAGCTACTCTCAACAAAGGCATGGACGTGATCACCCAGAAGAATAAGGCCTTGGAGGCTGAAGTGCTGACCTTGTGCGATGGCATGGAGGCCATGCGCCAGCGGATGAAGAGCTTACCTGTGAGTTCGTTGCTTGCAAGACTGCCATTGGGATGGCATGTTTGTCAGAGTGTCCAAATCTAGATTGGAGGTCACCAAGCCTAAGGAGTTCAAGGGGACTAGGGCGGCCAAGAAAGTAGACAACTACCTTTGGGGTATGGAGCAGTACTTTCAGGCCATGGGCATGCAAGACGAGGCGATAAAGGTAAGCACTGCTACTATGTATCTCACTGATGTAGCCTTATTGTGGTGGTGGCGTAGGTGTAATGATATCAGGCATGGAAGCGCTAAGATTGGAACCTGGGCAGAGTTCCAAAAGGAGTTCAGAGAACAATTTTACCTGGAGTATGTCGATGATGAGGTGTGGGCAAAGTTATATCGGCTTAGCCAGCAAGGGAACATAAGGGAGTATGTCCAAAAATTCTCTGAACATAAGGTGAGAAGGACGCCTTATTTACTTTCATGGATAGGCTGAAGCTATGGGTGAAGCATGAGCTACAAAGGACGGGAGTTCATGACTTGGCTAAAGCCATGACTACTGTCAAGGCCTTGATAGAGTTCAAGCCTCTGAACAAGTTCGAGTTTTTCAGGCCCAAGGGTAAGGGCAGGGATGATAGGGACCGAAAGAAGTAGTCCAAGGGGAAGGACCATGACCGGGAGTCCAAGGATGGAGACTGAGACCGTTCAACCAAAGATGGCGAGAAGAAGCCACCAGCAGGTAAGCAAAAAGCAAAGGGGGACCGAGAGCCACTAGTATGCTACCTATGTGGAGGGAGCCATATAGCATATAATTGCCCGCAGAAGGGCAAGCTGGCTGCTGTAGACGAAGAGTCTGACGAGGAGCTAGAGTTAGGGGCAGCAAAGCTTAGGTCGTTGGTGCTCAATACTGTCTAGAGTAAGGGGAGCCGTAAGCCAAAGGGCTTGATGTTTATGGATTTGATGGTTACGGGCCAGAAGGTGAGCGCATTGGTGGACATAGGTGCCTCACATCTTTTTATTTTAAGTGATGAAGCCTGAAAGCTCGGACTAAAGGTGAAGAAAGGGACTGGTACCATTAAAATGGTGAACTCCAAGGAAGTTCCAGCCATTAGAGTAGCACAGGGAGTGGATTTGCAGCTTGGAGACTGGAAAGGCAAGGAGACTATTGAGGTAATACCCCTTGATGACTATGAGTTTGTGATTGGGTTAGATTTCCTTGTTCAGATTAATGCCCTCCTTGTGCCTTTTATCAATTGTGTTTGCATCTTGGATGCACGGTGCTAATGCCTAGTGCCATTGAGGAGAGGTGCTGGAGTTAGGTCATGGGTGGTGTCAGCCATCCAATTTGCCAAGGTAGTAAGTAGACAAGAAGACACCTTCTTGGCAGCCCTAAAATATGATGAGCCAAGGGAGAAGGAGACCGAGTCACCCTTAGAGGTGCTAAAGGTGCTGAAGACCTTTAGTGATGTGATGCCTGTAAAGCTGCCTAGCAAGCTACCACCTAAGAGGGAGATAGACCACAAGATCGAGCTGGTGTTCGAGGCCAAGCCACCAGCCAGAGCCCCTTACCGAATGTCTCCACCAGACTTGGAGAAGTTGAGGAAGCAGCTTAAAGAGTTAGTTGATGCTGGCTTCATCAGGCCATCTAAAGCACCCTATGGTGCACCGGTTCTATTCCAACGCAAGCATGATGGGTCGTTGTGGCTGTGCATAGACTATCGGGCTTTGAATAAGCTGACCATCAAGAACAAGTACCCCATCCCACTCATTGTGGACTTGTTCGATCAACTTGGGAGCACAAGGTGGTTCACTAAGCTGGATTTGAGGTCGGGCTACTACCAAGTCAAGATCACAGAGGGAGATGAGCCAAAGACAGCATGTGTCACTCGGTATGGTTCGTATGAGTTCTTCGTGATGCCTTTCAGACTCACGAATGCCTCAGCAAAATTCTGCACCCTTATGAACAAGGTAATTCAGTCATTCATATGAGTTCTTATGGTTTATTTGGATGACATTGTGATCTATAGCTAGACTTTGGGAGAGCATGTAGACCACTTGAGATAGGTGTTCGAGGTGTTGCAGGTGCACAAGCTATTTGTCAAGAGAGAGAATGCTCATTCGCCCAACAGGAGATCCTGTTCCTTGGCCACATAGTGGGAGGTGGCAGGATACGCATGGATGAAGGCAAGATACATGCCATCCTGGAGTGGCAACTGCCAGCCAAGGTCACTGAGTTGACATTGTTCCTTGGGCTGGTTAACTACTACAGGTGCTTCATCAAAGGTCACTCAGCAATAGCCACGCCATTGACTGACTTGCTCAAGAAAAAGAGAGCATGGGAGTGGAGCGTAAGGTGCCAGGAAGCCTTTGACAGGTTGAAGCGGGCTGTGACCGAGGAGCCAGTCTTTGCCTTGCCAGATCGAGGTGCATACGGATGCATCAAACTTTGCCATAGGGGGTGTGTTGATGCACGAGGGATGTCTAGTCGTGTTCGAGAGCAGGAAGCTAAACGAGACTGAACGCAAGTACACGGTCCAAGAGAAGGAGATGACTGCAGTGGTGCACTGCTTGTGCACTTGGTGCCATTACCTGTTGGGGTCAAGGTTCATGGTGAGGATGGACAATGTGGCGACTAGCTACTTCCAGATGTAGAAGAAGCTGTCCCCCAAGCAAGCGAGATGGCAAGATTTTCTTGCAGAATTTGATTTCCAGATGGAGTATAAGCCAAGACGGGTGAACCTAGTGGTAGACACCCTGAGCAGAAAGGCTAACCTTGTGCCATTAGCCAACCAGAAGGGTCACTGGTGTCGCGCATCAAAGAGGGACTTTCGCATGATCCTACAGCCAAGGCTTTGATGGAATACGCCCAGCAAGGTAAGACTAGGCAATTTTGGTTACAGGATGGGTTGCTGTACACCAGAGGCAGTAGACTATTTGTGCCGCAGCACAAGAAGCTCCGCAAGGAAGTTTTGCAAGAATGCCATGATTCAAGGTAGGCTGGACACCCCGAAGTGAGCCGTACCTTGGTGCTGATCGAGGATCGGTACTACTGGCCACACATAAGGGATGATGTGGAGGCCTATGTGAAGACTTGTCTTGTGTGCCAACAGAACAAGATGGAGCTCAAGAAACTAGGCGATCTCTTGGAGCCATTGCCAGTGCCAGAGCGACCATGGGAGAGTGTTTCTCTAGACTTTATAGTCTATCTACCCGAATCAGAAGGCTTTGGAAGCATCATGGTAGTGGTGGACAGGTTTTCCAAGTATGGAATCTTCATTCCAGCAATCAAGGAGTACCCAACCGAGGAGGTAGCTCAATTGTTCATGAAGAACATGGTTAAGTACTAGGGTGTGCCGAGGACCATTGTTAGTGATCGGGACGGGCATTTTACGGGCATGTTCTGGACTGAGTTGTTCAAGCTGTTGGGGTCAGACTTGAACTTTTCCAGTAGCATGCATTCACAGACTGATGGGCAGATAGAACGAGTGAATGGACTATTGGAGGTCTACATCAGGCACTATGTGAGTGCCACACAAAGGGACTAGCCAAAGCTGCTAGATATTGCGCAGTTTTCCTACAACTTGCAAAGGAGTGGTAACGAACTAGAGCCCATTTGAGGTTGTGATAGGGCAACAACCATTAACACCCGGTTCGATTGTTATAGGTTAAACTGGGCCAAATCTAGCAACATACAAGTTTGCCAAGGCATGGCAAGAGTAAATTGACTTGGCCAGAGTTTTTCTACACAAGATGGCCAAGAGGTCGAAGAAGTGGGCAGACCAGAATAGGTGGGATGTGCAGTTCCAAGTTAGAGACTTGGTGTTGGTGAAGCTACGTCCCATTGTGCACCACAGGGGGATGCACAAAGGCCTAGTTCGGAGGTATGAAAGACCTTTCCGAGCAGTCAAGAGGGTAGGCAAGGTTGCCTACAAGCTGGATATGCCACCCAAGCCGAGGGTACACTCAGTGTTCCATGAGGATGAGGGAGATCCAGGATGGGCAGAGTCAAAGCGTGTGCCATTTGGAGCAAGGGCCTCATATAAGAAGGAGGTCCACAGTATCATAGCTGATCAAGAGGTGAGACGAAAGAACTATCAACCAAGACGAGAGTACTTGGCGCGCTAGAAGGGACTTCCAGATAGTGAGGTGAGCTGGGAACCAGAAGATGACTTATGGCAGTTCAGGGACCAGATCAGGCAGTACCATGCAGAAAATGCAACGAGGGCATTGTGCAATCAAGTGGGGGAGAATGTCATGCCCTGGGTGGGCACGCCAGGCACATCAAGTGCACCAGCAGGTGAGCCAGAGGTTGAGGCCTGCAGACCAGGCGTGCTGGCGAGTATCTATGTGTAAAGCCTAGCAAACGAGTTCAAAACGCTCGCCCAACTTGTAGGCCAGCCTGTGAGACCAAGGCCTGGCATACAAGCTACCCGCACCACATCCAGAGGGCCCAAGGTGCTGGACATGTAAGGGAAGCTTCTGGAAGCAGGCAGGATCAGCAGGAGCATCCTAGCAGATTTGGTTGACCCTGAAAATCAAGAGTTAGCATCCTGATTGATTGTAATCTGTATAATCCCTTGATTTTAGCCTTATTTTCTGGGGATATTGCCATTAAGTGTAGCTGGAGCCTCAACTATAAATAGAGGGCTGCTCCACCCTCATTTGTACACTATCAAACACTTCTGTTTCAGTGAATACAAGAGCATTTCCAGAATTCTGCCTTCTTATCCTGTTTCTCTTAAACTTGCATAATCAACCCTTCCTATTATTCTAGTGCCCGCACGCTTGTGTTTTAGGCTTACTTGGGCATAAAGGAGGAGATTCCAAGCCTAAGGTCGCACTATTTTTGAGTCTAAGGTCAGAGCCCGTGACACCTGCACGTTCGTTTTGTGGGTTGACTTAGGCATATGGAGTTCATTCTCGGTCTAAGACCCAATTGGATCGAGAGACCCGTAGCGGGATCGACAAGACACAAAAGGGGACCAAGTCGATCCTCGGCTTGCGCATTATGGCTCTTCGGCCAGCTAAGCACCTACACGCTCGTTTCATGGGTTGACTTAGGCATGCGTAGTGCATTCCCGGTCTCGACCAACCAAGGGCCAGAGGCTATCAACGACGTTTGGGGCAACAACCAAGGGGGACCAGCAGCGGGATCCTTGGTCGGCTCATGCATCCCACCCCCACAGGTCAGTTCGGTGCTCGTACGCTCATTTCAGGGGCCGATCGGGGCTCGACATGTGCCGATGGCGGTCGAGGCAACCGCCCGCACCACGGCCCAACATGTGCCGATGGTGTTCGATGCAACCGCCTACACTAGGGGCCATCTTGTACCAATAGTGGTCAAGGCAACTGCCCGCACCAGGGCCCAACTTGTGCTGATGGCGGTCGAGGCAAGTGCCCATACCAAAGGGTAGCCTGTGTCGATGATGGTCGATGCATGTGCCATCACCATGCACCATCATGTGCCATTGATGGCCGATGCCTTGGCCGAAGTTTGATTTTGAGCCACGGTGCACATGCTGGGCTCGAGCATGCGCTGGTGCCACATTTTTTTCTCCTGGGGCACCATCGTCGGAGAACCTAACCGACGGTATTGGGAGTTCCGGTGATTAGGGGGCCGGGGGGTGTGCGCACATGATGTGCGATGGGTGCTGGTACTTGACCCTTATATTGGCCCCCTATCCCTCATCAAACCTTGAGAACTCACACCCCCTTAAAGAGCATTTGAGATTTTATAGTTTCGCTCCCAGTAGCCATTAAAGTGTCTAAAATGGGGACATTTTTTTCAAACGGTCACAAAATCTTGTCCACTTTGAGTTTTTAGCTGAATTTACTTGTGCGTGCCAACAAAAATACAAGGATCACGTCTACCAAATTTACGGCCAAAACTCCTTCTAAAAAAATTTTAAAAAATCCCGAACCATTAAAAGTTTCAAAAATCGTGAAAAATAGAAAATGGGTCATCTTGCCACGAAACTTCACATGAAGGCTTAGGGGACCATTGTATGAATTTACAAGCAATAAAAATGGCATTGGCATGGTAGAAATATGAAGATGTGCCTGAACCCACCTACCACTCGATCGATCCACTGCTTGCGCATCCCACCTCTCTGATCGGGTAAGTTCTCGCACGCTCGTTTCGTGGGTTGACTTAGGCATACGGAGTTCATTCCCAGTCTAAGCATACGGAGTTCATTTCCAGTCTAAGATCAGACCAGACCGAGGGTTGCGACAGTAGGACCAACAGCATGCAAGGGGGACCGGGCCGATCCCCGGCTTACGCATTCTGCCTCTCCGGTCGGCTGAGCGCCCGCATGCTCGTTTTGTGGGTTGGCTTAGGCATACGGAGTTCATTCCATGTTTAAGCCCTAGTCGGACCGAAGGTTGTGGCAGTGGGACCGGTAGCATGCAGAGGGGGATCGGGCCAATCCCTGGCTTGAGCATTATGCCTCTCCGACTGACTAAGTGCCCGCACGCTCGTTTCATGGGTTGACTTAGGCATATGGAGTTCATTCCCAATCTAAGATCGGATCGACAGCAGCACGCAGAGGGGGATTGGACTGATCCTCGGCTTGCGCATCCTACCTCTCCATTCGACTGAGCGCCCGTACGCTCGTTTCATGGGTTGACTAAGGCATACGGAGTTCATTCCCGGTCTAAGCCCCAACCGGATTGAGGGACCCGTAACAGGATCAGCAGCATGCGGAAGGGGATTGCGTTGATCCTCGGCTTACGTATTCTAGCTCTCCGATCGACTGAGCAGTCACACGTTTATTTCATGGGTTGACTTATGCATACGTAGTGCATTCTTGGTCTCGACCAACCAAGGGCCAAAGGCTATCGATGGCGTTTGTGGCAACAACCGAGGGTGACCAACAGCGGGATCCTTGGTTGGCTCGCACATCTTGGCCCCAGCGGTCAGTTCAGTGCTCGCACACTCATTTTGGGGGTCAACTGGGGCTTGACATGTGCCGATGGTGGTTGAGGCAACCGCCCGCACCATGGCCCAACATGTGCCGAAGGTGTTCGAAGCAACCGCCCGCACCAAGGGCCATCTTGTGCCGATGGTGGTCGAGGCAATCACCCACACCAAGGGCCGGCATGTGCCGATGGTGATCGAGGCAATCGCCCACACCAGGGCCAGCTTGTGTCGATGGCAGTCGAGGTAAGTGCCCGTACCAAAAGGTAGCCTGTGTCGATGATGGTCGATGCATGTGCCATCACCTTACGCATTATGCCTCTCCGGCCGGTTGAAAACGGGTCGTCTTGCCATGAAACTTCACATGAAGGCTTAGGGGACCATTGCATGAATTTACAAGCCATAAAAATGGCATTGGCAAGGCAGAAATATGAAGATGTGCACGAACCCACCTACCACTCGATCGATCCACGACTTACGCATCCTGCCTCTCCGACCGACTAAGTGCCCGCGTGCTCATTTCATAGGTTGACTTAGGCATACGTAGTGCGCTCCCAGTCAGAGATCGGATCAGATCGAGGGTTAAGACTGCAGGGCCCGCAACAGGATCAACAGCATGCAGAGAGGATCGGGTCGATCCCCAGCTTACGCATCTTGCCTCTCTGGCCGACTAAGCGCCCGTACGCTCGTTTCATGGGTTGACTTAGGCACACGGAGTTCATCCTCAGTCTAAGCATACGGAGTTCATTCCTAGTCTAAGATCAGATCAGACCGAGGGTTGCGGCAGCAGGACTAGTAGCAGGATTGACTGCACGCAGGGGGGACCGGTCCAATCTTCGGCTTACGCATTCTACCTCTCCGATCGGCTGAGCGCCCGCACGCTCGTTTCGTGGGTTGGCTTACGCATACAAAGTTCATTCCATGTCTAAGCCCCAGCCAAACCGAGGGTTGTGGCAGCGGGATCGACAGCACGCAGAGTGGGACCGGGCCGATCCCTGGCTTGAGCATTATGCCTCTTCGGCTGGCTCAGCACTGGTACGCTCATTCCATGGGTTGACTTAGGCATACGGAGTTCATTCCCAATCTAAGATCGGACTGGACCAAGGGTTGCGACAACAGGACCAGTAGCAGGATTGGCAGCACGTAGGGGGGACCGGGCCGATCCCCGGCTTGCACATTCTGCCTCTCCTGTTGGTTGAGCGCCAGCACGCTCATTTCGTGGGTTGGATTAGGCATACAGAGTTCATTCCGCATCTAAACCCTAGTCGGATCGAGGGTTGTGGCAGCAGGATCGACAACACGCAGAGGGGGACCGGGCCGATCCCCAGCTTGCGCATTATTCCTCTCCAACCGGCTCAGCGTCTGCATGCTTGCTTCGTGGGTTTACTTAGGCATACAGAGTTCATTCCACTCTAAGCATACAGGCCGATCCCCGTCTTGCGTATTCTGCCTCTTCGGTCGACTGACCACCCGCACGCTTGTTTCATGGGTTGGCTTAGGCATACGGAGTTCATTCCATGTCTAAGCCCCAGCCGGACTGAGGGTTGTGGCAGCGGGGCTTACAGCATGCAGAGAGGGACCGGGTCGATCCTCGGCTTGCGCATTATGCCCTCCGACCGTCTCAGTGCCCGCACGCTCATTTCGTGGGTTGACTTAGGCATACGGAGTTCATTCCCAGTCTAAGCATACGGAGTTCAATCCCAGTCTAAGATCGAACCGACGGCAGCACGCAAAGGCAGACCGGGTCGATCCTCGACTTGCGCATCTTACCTTTTCGACCGACTGAGCGCCCGCACGCTCGTTTCATGGGTTGACTTAGGCATACGGAGTTCATTCTTGGTTTAAACCCCAACCGGACTAAGGGAACCGTAGCGGGATTGCCAGCACACAGAAATGGATCGCGCCGATCCTTGGCTTGCGCATTTTACCTCTCTGATCGATTGAGCACCCGCACACTCGTTTCATGGGTTGGCTTAGGCATACGAAGTTCATTCCATGTCTTAGCCCCAGCTGGATTAAGGGTTTTGGCAACGAGACTGGTAGCACCTAGAGGGGGATCGGACCGAT
Organism: Durio zibethinus; assembly: GCF_047325235.1. NCBI lineage: Eukaryota > Viridiplantae > Streptophyta > Magnoliopsida > Malvales > Malvaceae > Durio > Durio zibethinus. The sequence goes on from NC_143163.1 coordinate 23,455,274, forward strand.
CCCCGACTTGTGCATTATGCCTTTTTGGCTGGCTCAACGCCCACACGCTTGTTTTATGGGTTGACTTAGGCATACAGAGTTTATTCCCAGTCTAAGCATACGGAGTTCATTCCCAGTCTAAGATCGGATCGACAGCGGGATCGGTAGCAGCACGTAGAGGGGGAATGGGCCGATCTTCGGCTTGCACATCCTACCTCTCTGACCGGCTGGGCACTCGCACGCTCGTTTCATGGGTTGGCTTAGGCATATGGAGTTCATTCTCGGTCTAAACCCCAACTGGACAGAGGGACCCACAGAGGGATCGACAGCATGCAGAGGGGCATCGGGCTGATCCTCAGCTTGCACATTCTGGCTCTGCAATCGGCTAAATGCCCGAACGCTCATTTCATGGGTTGACTTAGGCATACGTAATGCATTCCCGGTCTTGACCAACCAAGGGCTAGAGGCTATCGATAGCGTTTGGGGCAACAACTGAGGGGGACCAGCAAACAGATCCTTGTTCGGCTCACGTAACCCACCCCCAGCAGTCGGTTCGGTGCTCGCACGCTCGTTTCAGGGGCCGGTGGTCAACGAAACTGCTCGTACCACGGCCCAGCATGTGCCGATGGTGGTCAACGGAACTGCCCGTACCATGACCCAGCATGTGCCGATGGTGTTCGATGCAACCGTCTACACCAGGGGCCATCTTGTGCCGATGGTGGTCGAGGCAACCGCCCGCACCAGGGCCCAGCTTGTGCAAATGGCGGTCGAGGCAAGTGCCCGTACCCAAGGGCAGCCTGTGCCGATAATGGTCGATGCATGTGCCATCACCATGCACCATCATGTGCCATTGCTGGGCTCGATCATGTGCTGGGGCCACATTTTTTTCACCCAAGGCACCATCACCAGAGTACCGTCGGAGAACCTAACCGACGGTATTGGGGGTTCCGACGATTGAGGGGGCAAGGGGGTGTGCGCACATGATGTGCGATGGGTACTGGTACTTGGCCCTTATATTGGCCCCCTATCCCTCATCAAACCTCGAGAACTCACACCCCCTTAAAGAGCACTTGAGATTTTATAGGTTTGCTCGCAGTAGCCATTAAAGTGTTTGAAATGGGGACATTTTTTTCAAATGGTCACAAAATCCTCTCCACTTAGAGTTTTTAGCTGAATTTGTTTGTGCGTGCCAACAAAAATACAAAGATCACGTCTACCAAATTTGGGGCCAAAACTCCTTCTAAAAGAATTTTAAAAAATTCTGAACCGTAAAAAGTTTTGAAAATCATGAAAAATAGAAAACGGGTCGTCTTGCCACGAAACTTCACATGAAGGCTTAGGGGACCATTGTATGAATTTACAAGCCATAAAAATGGCATTGGCATGACAAGAATATGAAGATGTGCCTAAACTGGCCTACTACTCCATTGATCCACGGCTTGCACATCTCACCTCTCCAGTCGGCTAAGTGCCCGCACGCTCGTTTCATGGGTTGACTTAGGCATACGTATTGCGCTCCCAGTCTAAGATCGAACTGGACTGAGGGTTGCAATAGCAGGACCCACAGCGGGATCGGTAGCACGTAAAGGGGACGAGTCGATCCCCGGCTTGTGCATCCTACCTCTCAAGCCGGCTGAGCCCCCACACGCTCATTTCATGGGTTGACTTAGGCATACGGAGTTCATCCCCAGTCTAAGTATACGGAGTTCATTCCCAGTCTAAGATCGGACTGGACCGAGGGTTGCGGTAGCAGGACCAGTAGCAGGATTAGCAGCACGCAATGGGGGACCAGGCCGATCCCCAGCTTACGCATTCTGCCTCTCCGACCGGCTGAGCACCCACACGCTCGTTCGTGGGTTGGCTTAGGCATACGGAGTTCATTCCATGTCTATGGCCCAGCCAGACCGAGGGTTGTGGCAATGGGACAGGCAGCACGTAGAGGGGGACCGAGCCGATCCTCGGCTTGCGCATTATGCCTCTCCGATCGGCTCAGCACCCGCACGCTCGTTTCGTGGGTTGACTTAGGTATATGGAGTTCATTCCCAGTCTAAGCATACGGAGTTCATTCATAGTCTAAGATCGGACCGACAGCAGTACACAGAGAGGGACCGGGCCGATCTTCAGCTTGCACATCCTACCTCTCTGACAGACTGAGCGCCTGCGTGCGCGTTTCGTGGGTTGACTTAGGCAAACGGAGTTCATTCCCGGTCTAAGCCCCAACCGAACCGAGGCACCCACAGTGGGATCAACAGTACGTAGAGAGGGACAGGGTGGATCCTCAACTTGCGCATTCTGGCTCTCTGGTCAGGTGAGCACCCACACATTCGTTTCATGGGTTGACTTAGGCATATGTAGCGCATTATCGATCTCGACCAACCAATGGCCAGAGGCTATTGATGGTGTTTGGGGCAACAACCGAGGGGGACCAACCGCGGGATCCTTGGTCGGCTCACACATCTCGCCCCCAGCGGTTGGTTGGGTGCTCGCACTCTCATTTCGGGGGTCGATCAGGGCTCAGCATGTGCCGATGGTAGTCGAGGCAACCACCCGCACCAGGGCCAGCTTGTGCTGATGGTGAACGAGGCAAGTGCTCGTACCAAAGGGTAGCCTGTACCGATGATGGTCGATGCATGTGCCATCATGTGCCATTGATGGTCGAGGCCTTGGTCGAAGTTCAATTTTTAGCCACGGTGCACATACTGGGCTTGGGCATGCGCTGGTGCCACATTTTTTTCACCTGGGGCACCATCGCCAGAGCATCACCCAGAGAACCTAACCGACAGCATTGGGGGTTCGATCGATTAGGGGGACCGGGGGGTGCGCGCACATGATGTGCAATGGGTGCTGGTACTTGGCCCTTATATTGGCCCCCTATCCCTCATCAAACCTCGAGAACTCACACCCCCTTAAAAAGCATTTGAGATTTTATAGGTTTGCTCCCAGTAACCATTAAAGTGTCTGAAATGGGGACATTTTTTTCAAACGATCACAAAATCTTCTCCACTTCGAGTTTTTAGCTAAATTTGTTTATGCGTGCCAACAAAAATACAAGGATCACGTCTACCAAATTTTGGGCCAAAACTCCTTCTAAAAAAATTTTAAAAAATCTCAAATCGTAAAAAGTTTCAAAAATCGTGAAAAATAGAAAACGGGTCGTCTTGCCACGAAACTTCACATGAAGGCTTAGGGGACCATTGTATGAATTTACAAGCCATAAAAATGGCATTGGCATGGTAGAAATATAAAGATGTGCCTGAACCCACCTATCACTCGATCGATCCACGGCTTGCACATCCCGCCTCTCCGGCCGGCTAAGTGCCCGCACGTTCATTTCGTCGGTTGACTTAGTCATACGTAATATGCTCCCAGTCTAAGATTTCACCGGACTGAGGGTTGCAGCAGCAGGACCCGTAGCGGGATCTGTAGCACGCAGAGGGGATCGGGTCGATCCTCAACTTGCGCATCTTACCTCGCTGGTCGACTGAGCACCCGCACGCCCGTTTCGTGGGTTGACTTAGGCATACAGAGTTTATCCCCAGTCTAAGCATACAGAGTTCATTCCCAGTCTAAGATCGACCAGTAGTAGCACGCAGAGAGGGACCGACCCGATCCTCGACTTACGCATCTTACCTCTTCGGTTGGCTGAGCGCCCGCATGCTCGTTTCATGGGTGTACTTAGGCATACGGAGTTCATTCCCGATCTAAGCCCCAACTAGACTGAGAGACCCGCAGTCAAATCGACAGCATGCAGAAGGGGACTGGGCCGATCCTCGGCTTGCACATTCTAGCTCTCCCATCGGCTGAACGCCCGTACACTCGTTTCATGGGTTGACTTAGGCACACGTAGTGCATTCCCAGTCTCGACCAACCAAGGTGCAAAGGCTATCGATGGCATTTGGGGTAACAACCGAGGGGGACCGCACGCAGAGGGGGACCGAGCTGATCCTTGGCTTATGCATTCTGGCTCTTCGGCCAGCTGAGTGCCCGCACGCTCGTTTCATGGGTTGACTTAGGCATACGTAGTGCATTCTCGATCTTGACCAACCAAGGGCCAGAGGCTATCGACGGCATTTGGGGCAACAACCGAGGGGGACCAACAATGGAATCCTTGGTCAACTCACGCATCCTACCCCTAGCGGTCGGTTCGGTGCCCGCATGCTCATTTCGAGGGTCGACTGGGGCTTGGCATGTGCCGATGGTGGTCGAGGCAACCGCTCGCACCATGGTCCAGCATGTGCCGATGGTGTTTGAGGCAACTGCCCGTACCAGGGGCCATCTTGTACCGATGGTGGTTAAGGCAATCGCTCGCACCATGGACCGGCATGTGCCGATGGTTATCGAGGCAACCGTCCGCACCAAGACCCAGCTTGTGCCGATGGCGATCGAGGTAAGTGCTCATACCAAAGGGCATCCTGTACTGATGATGGTCGATGTATGTGCCATCACCATGCACCATCATGTGCCATTGATGGTCAATGCCTTGGCCGAAGTTTGATTTTGAGCCACGGTGCACATGCTGGGCTCGGGCATGTGCTAGTGCCATATTTTTTTCACCCGAGACACCATCGTCAGACCGAGGGCTATGGCAGCAGCACGCAGAGGGGGATCGAGTCGATCCTCGGCTTGCGCATCCTGCCTCTTCAGCCGACTGAGTGCCTGGACGCTCATTTCGTCGCTTAACTTAGGTATACATAGTACACTCCCAGTCTAAGATCAGACCGGACTGAGGGTTGCGGTGGCAGGACCCGCAGCGGGATCGACAGCACGTAGAGAGGATCGAGTCAATCCCTAACTTACTCATCTTGCCTCTCTAGCCGACTGAGCACCCGCACGCTCATTTCATGCGTTGATTTAGGCATACGCAGTTCATCCCCAGTCTAGGCATACGGAGTTCATTCCCAGTCTAAGATCAGACCGAACCGAGGGTTGTGGCAGCAGGACTCATAGCGGGATCGACAGCATGCAGAGGGGATCGGGTCAATCCCCGGCTTACGCATCGTGCTTCTCTGGTCGGCTAAGCGCTCGCACACCCGTTTCGTTGGTTGACTTAGGCATACGGAGTTCATCTCGAGTCTAAGCATACGGAGTTCATTCCTAGTCTAAAGATCAGACCGGACCGAGGGTTGTGACAACAGGGCCACCAGCAGGATCGATAGCACGTAGGGGGGACTGGGTCGATCCCCTGCTTGCACATTTTGCCTCCGACCGGCTAAGCGCCCGGATGCTCGTTTCATGGGTTGGCTTAGGCATACGGAGTTCATTCCATGTCTAAGCCCCAGTTGGACCGACAGTTGTGACAGCGGGATCGGTAGCACGCAGAGGGGGACAGAGCTGATCCTTGGCTTACGCATTATACCTCTTCGGTTAACTCAACGCCCTCACACTCATTTTATGGGTTAACTTAGGCATACGAAGTTCATTCCCAGTCTAAGCATACGGAGTTCATTCCTAGTCTAAGAACGGATTGGCAGTGGGATCGACAGCAGCACGCAGAGGGGAACCAGCAGCAGGATCCTTGGTTGGCTCACGTATCGCACCCCCAACGGTTGGTTCGATGCCCGCACGCTCATTTCGGTGGCCGACCGGGGCTCGGCATGTGCCGATGGTGGTCGAGGCAACCGCCTACACCACGGCCCAGCATGTGCCGATGGTGTTCGATGCAACCGCCCACACCAACGGCCATCTTGTGCCGATGGTGGTCAAGGCAATCACCCACACCAAGGGTCGACATGTGCCGATGGTGATTGAGGCAACCGCCCATACTAGGGACCAACTTGTGCCGATGGTTTTTGAGGCAAGTCCCCGTACCAAAAGCCAACCTGTGCCAATAATGGTAGATGCATGTGCCATCACCATGCACCATCATGTGCCATTGATGGTTGAGGCCTTGACCGATGCTGGGTTCAGGCATGTGCTGGTGCCACATTTTTTTTGCCCAGGGCACCATCACCGGAGAACCTACCCGATGGCATTGAGGGTTCCGATGATTGGGGACCGGGGGTGTGCGCACATTATTTGTGATGGTGCTTGTACTTGGCCCTTATTTGGCCCCCCATCCCTCATCAAACCTCGAGAACTCACACCCCCTTAAAGAGCATTTGAGATTTTATAGGTTTGCTCCCAGTAGCTATTAAAATGTCTGAAATGGGGACATTTTTTTCAAATGGTCACAAAATCTTCTCCACTTTAAGTTTTTAGCTGAATTTTTATATGCATGCCAACAAAAATACAAGGATCACGTCTGCCAAATTTGGGGCCAAAACACCTGCTAAAAAATTTTTAAAAAATCTCAAACCACAAAAAGTTTTGAAAATCGTGAAAAATAGAAAATGGGTTGTCTTGCCACGAAACCTCACATGAAGGCTTAGGGGACCATTTTATGAATTTATAAGCCATAAAAATGGTATTGGCATGGCAGAAATATGAAGATGTGCCTGAACCAACCTACCACTCAATCGATCCACTGCTTGCGCATCCCGCCTCTCCGGCCGGCTAAGTGCCCGCATGCTCTTTTTGTGGGTTGACTTAGGCATAAATAGTGCGCTCCTAGTCTAAGATCAGACCGGACCGAGGGTTGTGGCAGCAGGACCCACAGTGGGATTGACAGCATGCAAAGAGGATCGGGTCCATCCCCGGCTTGCGCATCCTACCTTTTTGGCCGACTGAGCGCCTGTACGCTCGTTTCGTGGGTTGACTTAGGCATACGGAGTTCGTCCCCAGTCTAAGCATACAGAGTTCATTCCCAATCTAAGATCGATCAGACTGACGGTTGTGGCAGCAGGACCAGCAGCAGGACCAGCTGCACGAAGAGGGGGAACAGGCTGATCCGGTCTAAGGTTACGGTAGTAGGATCCGTAGCGGGATCGGCAGCATGCAAAGGGGATCGGGTCTATCCCCAGCTTGCGCATCCTGCCTCTCTGGCTAGTTGAGCAATTGCATCCTTGTTTCATGGGTTGACTTAGGCATACAGAGTTCATCCCCAGTCTAAGCATACAGAGTTCATTCACAGTCTAAGATCAGACCAGACCGAGGGTTACGGTAGCAGGACCAACAGCAGGATCGATAGCATGTAGAAGGGATCGGGTGGATCCTCGGCTTGCGCATTTTGCTTTTCCGGCCGACTGAGCACTCGTACACTCCTTTCATGGGTTGGCTTAGGCATACAGAGTTCATCCCATGTCTAAGCCCCAGTCGAACCGAGGGTTATGGCAGTGGGACCGACAGCATGCAGAGAGGGACCGAGCTGATCCTTGGCTTGCACATCCTACCTCTCCGGCAGACTGAGCACCCGCATGCTCGTTTCATGGGTTGACTTAGGCATACAGAGCTCATTCTTGATCTAAGCCCCAACCAGACCGAGGGTTGTGGTAGCGGGACTGACAGCACGTAAAGGGGGATTGGGTCGATCCCCGACTTGCACATTATGCCTCTCCCAACGGCTCAGTGCCCGCACCCTTGTTTCATCGGTTGACTTAGGCATATGGAGTTCATTCCCAGTCTAAGCATACAAAGTTCATTCCCAGTCTAAGATCAGACCGATAGCAGCATGCAGAGGGGGATCAGGCCGATCCTCGACTTACGCATCCTGCCTCTTCGATCGTCTGAGCACTCGCATGGTCATTTCATGGGTTGACTTAGGCATACAGAATTCATTCCTGATCTAAGCCCCAATCAGATCGAGGTACCTGCAGCGGGATCGACAGCACGCAGGGAGGGGTCAAACCGATCCTTGGCTTACGCATTCTGGTTTTTCGACCGGCTAAGTGCTCGCACGCTCGTTTCATGGGTTGGCTTAGGCATACGTAGTGCATTCCCGATCTTGACCAACCAAGGGCCAGAGGCTATCAACGGCATTTGGGGCAACAACTGAGGGGGACCAACAGTGGGATCCTTGGTCGGCTCACGCATCCTGCCCCCAGCGATCGATTTGGTGCTCACACGCTCAGTTCGAGGGCCAATCGGGGCTCGGCATGTGCCGATGGTGGTCAATGCAACCGTCCGCACCACAGCCCAGATGTGCCGATGGTGTTCGATGGAACTGCTTGGACCAGGGGCTATCTTATGCTGATGGTGGTCAAGGCAACCGCCCTCACCAGAGCCCATCTTGTGCCGATGGCGATCGAGGCAAGTGCCCGTACCAAAGGGCAGCATATGCCGATGATGGTCGATGCATGTGCCATCACCATGCGCCATCATGTGCCATTGATGGTCGAGGCCTTGGCTGAAGTTTGATTTTGAGCCAGGTGCACATGCTGGGCTCGGGAATGTCCTAGTGCCACATTTTTTTTGCCTGGGGCACCATCGTTGGAGCATTATCGGAGAACCTAACTAGCGGCATTGGGGTTCCGACAATTGGAAGGGCCGGGGGGTGTGCGTACATGATATGCGATGGGTGCTGGTACTTGGCCCTTATATTGGCCCCCTATCCCTCATCAAACCTCAAGAACTCACACCCCCTTAAAGAGCATTTGAGATTTTATAGGTTTGCTCCCAGTAGCCATTAAAGTGTCTGGAATGGGGACATTTTTTTCAAACGGTCTCAAAATCTTCTCCACTTCGAGTTTTTAGCTGAATTTTTTTATGCGTGCCAACAAAAATACAAGGATCACGTCTACCAATTTTAGGGCCAAAAGTCCTTCTAAAAAAATTTTAAAAAATCCCAAACCGCAAAAATTTTTGAAAATCGTGAAAAATAGAAAACGGGTCGTCTTGCCACGAAACTTCACATGAAGGCTTAGGGGACCATTGTATGAATTTACAAGCCATAACAATGGCATTGGAACTACAAAAATATGAAGATGTGCCTAAACCCACCTACCACTCAATCGATACACGGCTTGCGCATCCCACCTCTCCGGTCGGCTGAGTGCCCGCATGCTCATTTCGTGGGTTGACTTAGGCATACGTAGTGCGCTCCCAGTCTAAGATCAGATCGGACTGAGGGTTATGGTAGTAGGACCCGTAACGGGATTGACAGCACGCATAGGGGACCAGATCGATCCCCGACTTACACATCCTACCTCTCTGCTGGCTGAGCACCCGCACGCTCGTTTTGTGGGTTAACTTAGGCATACGGAGTTCATCCCCAGTCTAAGCATACGGAGTTCATTCCCAGTCTAAGATTGGATCAGATCGAGGGTTACGATAGTAGGATCGGTAGCACACAGTGGGGGACAAGGTCGATCCCCGGCTTGCACATTTTGCCTCTCTAACCGGCTGAGCCCCCGCACGCTCGTTTCGTGGGTTAGCTTAGGCATACGGAGTTCATTCCATGTCTAAGCCCCATTCGAATTGAGGGTTGTGGTAGTGGGACCGGCAGCACGTAGACAGGGACCGGGCTGATCTCCGGTTTGTGCATTATGCCTCTCCGGCCTGCTCAGCGCCCGCACGCTCATTTCATGGGTTGACTTAGGCATACGGAGTTCAATCCCAGTCTACGCATATGGAGTACATTCCAAGTCTAAGATCAGACCGGTAATAACACGCAGTGAGGGAGCGGGCCGATCCTTAGCTTATGCATCTTGCCTCTCCGACCGACTGAGTGCCTGCACGCTAGTTTCATGGGTTGACTTAGGCAAACGTAGTGCATTCCCGATCTCGACCAACCAAGGGCCAGAGGCTATCGATGGCATTTAAGGCAACAACCAAGGGGGACCAGCAGCGGGATCCTTGGTTGACTCGCGCATCATGCCCCCAGCGGTTGGTTCGATGCCCGCTCACTCATTTCGGGGGTCGACCGGGGCTCGGCATGTGCCGATGGTGGTCGAGGCAACGACCCGCACTAGGGGCCATCTTATGCCGATTGTGGTCGAGGCAATCACCCACACAAAGGGCTGGCATGTACTGATGGTGATCGAGGCAACCGCCCATACTAGGGCCCAGCTTGTGCTAATGGCAGTCGAGGCAAGTGCCAGTACCAAAGGGCAGCCTGTGCCGATGATGGTTGAAGTATGTGCCATCGCCATGCTTCATCATGTGCCATTGATGCTCGAGGCCTTGGCCGAAGTTTGATTTTAAGCCACGGTGCACATGCTGAGCTCGGGCATGTGCTGGTGCCACATTTTTTTCGTCCAGGGCACCATCATCGGAGCATCATCGGAGAACCTAATCGGCGACATTGGGGTTCCGGCGATTGGGGGGGCCAGGTGGTGTGCGCACATGATGTGCGATGGGTGCTGGTACTTGGCCCTTATATTGGCCCCCTATCCCTTGTCAAACCTCGAGAACTCACACTCCCTGAAAGAGCATTTGAGATTTTATAGGTTTGCTCCCAGTAGCCATTAAAGTGTTTGAAAAAATGGGGACATTTTTTTCAAACGGTCACAAAATCTTCTCCACTTCGAGTTTTTAGCTGAATTTGTTTGTGCGTGCCAACAAAAATACAAGGATCACGTCTACCAAATTTGGGGCCAAAACTCCTACTAAAAATATTTTAAACAATCTCGAATCGTAAAAAGTTTCAAAAATCATGAAAAATAGAAAACGGGTCGTCTTGCCACGAAACTTCACATGAAGGCTTAGGGGACCATTGTATGAATTTACAAGCCATAAAAATGGCATTGGCATGGCAAAAATATGAAGATGTACCTAAACCCATCTACCACTCGATCGATCCATGGCTTGCGCATCCCACCTCTCCGGCCGGCTAAGTGCCTACACACTCGTTTCATGGGATTACAATCAATCAGGATGCTAACTCCTGATTTTCAGGGTCAACCAAATCTGCCAGGATGCTCCTACTAATCCTGCCTGTGGTGCGAATAGCTTGTATGCCAGGCCTTGATCTCACAGGCTGACCTACAAGTTGGGCGGGCATTCTAAACTCATTTGCTAGGCTTTGCACATAGATACCTACCAGCCCACCTAGTCTGTGAGCCTCAACCTCTGACTCACCTGCTGGTCCGCCTGATGTGCCTGGCGCGCCTGTCTAGGGCATGACATTCTCCCTCACCTGATTGTGCAATGCCCTCATTGCATCTTCTGCATGGTACTACCTGATTTGGTCCCCGAACTGCCATAAGTCCTCTGCTAGTTCCCAACTCACCTTACTGTCTGGAAGTCCCTTCCAGCACACAAAGTACTCATGTTTTGGTTGATAGTTCTTCTGTCTCACCTCCCAGTCAGTTATGATGCTGTGGACCTCCTTCTCATATGAGGCCCTTGCTCCCAATGGCACACGCTTTGACTCTGCCTGTCTGGACCTTTCTCATCCTCATGGAACAGCTTGAGCATGCTCACATGGAACACTGGGTGTACCCTCAGCTTGGGTGGCATATGCAGCTTGTAGGCAACCTTGCCTACCTTCTTGACTACTCAGAAAGGTCCCTCATACCTTCGAAATAGGCCTTTGTGCAGCCCCCTATGGCACACAATGGGATGTAGCTTCACCAACACCAAGTCTCCAACCTGGAACTGCACATCCCGCCTCTTTTGGTTTGCCCACTTCTTCGACCTCTTAGCTGCCTTGTGTAGACAAACTCTGGCCAAGTCAGTTTGCTCCTACCATGCCTTGGCAAACTTGTATGCTGCTGGATTTGGCCCTGTATAACTTGCAGCAATCGAACTGGGTGTTAGTGGTTGTTACCCTGTCATAACCTCAAATGGGCTCTGGTTCGTTGCCTCGTTCCTTTGCAAGTTGTAGGAAAACTGTGCAATATCTAGCAGTTTTGGCCAGTCCCTTTGTATGGCACTCACATAGTGCCTGAGGTAGACCTTCAATAGTCCATTCACTCGTTCTGTCTGCCCATCAGTCTGCAGATGCATGCTGGTGGAAAAGTTGAAGTCTGACCCTAACTGCTTGAACAACTCAGTCCAAAACCTGCCCGTGAACCGCCCATCCCTATCACTAACAATGGTCCTCGGCACTCTCCAATACTTAACCATGTTTTTCAGGAACAATCGAGCTGCCTCCTCGACTGGGCACTCCTTGGTTGCTGGAATGAAGATTCCATACTTGGAAAACCTGTCCACCACTACCATGATGCTTCCAAACTCTTCTGCTTTGGGTAGACCAACTATAAAGTCCAGAGAACCACTCTCCCATGGTCACTCTAACACTGGCAATGGCTCCAAGAGACCGCCTAGTTTCTTGAGCTCCACCTTGTCCTGTCGGCACACAAGACAAGTCTTCACATAGGCCTCCACATCATCCCTCATGTGCGGCTAGTAGTATCGGTCCTCGATCAGCGCCAAGGTGTGGCTCACTCCGGGGTGTCTAGCCCACCTTGAATCATGGTATTTTTGCAAAACTTCATTGCAAAGCTTCTCGTGCTGTGGCATAAACAGTCTACTGCCCCTGGTGTACAGCAAGCCATCCTGCAACCAAAATTGCCTAGTCTTATCTTGCTGGGTGTACTTCATCAAAGCCTTGGCTGTAGGATCATGTGTAAGTCCCTCCTAGATGCGCGGCACTAGTGACCCTCTAGTTGGCTAATGGTAGCAAGGTTAGCCTTCCTGCTCAGGGCGTCTACCACTAGGTTCGCCCGTCCTGGCTTGTACTCCATCTAGAAATCAAATTCTGCAAGAAAATCTTGCCATCTTGCCTGCTTGGGGGACAGCTTCTTTTGTGTTTGGAAGTAGTTGGTCGCCACATTGTCCATCCTCACCATAAACCTCGACCCCAACAGGTAATGGCACCAAGTGCGCAAGCAGTGCACCACTGCAGTCATCCATTCTCTTAGACCGTGTACCTACGTTCAGTCTCATTTAGCTTCCTGCTCTTGAATGCAACTGGATGTCCCTCCTACATCAACACACCCCCTATGGCAAAGTCTGATGCATCCGTATGCACCTCATACAGCTTGGCATGGTCTGGCAAGGCCAAGACTGGCTCATCGATCACAACCTGCTTCAACCTGTCAAAGGCTTCCTGGCACCCTGTGCTCCACTCTCATGCTCTCCCTTTCTTGAACAAGTCAGTCAATGGCGTGGCTATTGTTGAGTGACCTTTGATGAAGTGCCTGTAGTAGTTAACTAGCCAAAGGAATGATCTCAACTCAGTGACCTTGGCCGGTGGTTGCCATTCTAGGATGGCGTCTATCTTGCCTTTATCCATGCGTATCCTGCCACCTCCCACTATGTGGCCAAGGAACGGGATCTCCTGCTGGGCGAATGAACACTTCTCCCTCTTGACAAATAGCTTGTGCACCCACAACACCTCAAACACCTGTCTCAAGTGGTCTACATGCTCTCTCAAAGTCTGGCTATAGATCACAATGTCATCCAAATAAACCACAACAAACCGATCAAGGAATGACTGAAGTACCTTGTTCATAAGGGTGTAGAATGTTGCTGAGGCGTTCGTGAGTTCGAAAAGCATCACCAAGAACTCATACGAACCATACTGAGTGACACATACTATCTTTGGCTCATCTCCCTCTGTGATCCTGACTTGATAGTAGCCCGACCTCAAATCCAACTTGGTGAACCACCTTGCGCTTCCAAGTTGATCGAATAAGTCCGCAATGAGTGGGATGGGGTACTTGTTCTTGATGGTCAGCTTGTTCAAAGCTCGGTAGTCTATGCACAGCCAAAATGACCCGTCATGCTTGCACTGGAATAGAACCGGTGCACCATAGGGTTCCTTCGATGGCCTGATGAAGCTAGTATCAAATAACTCTTTGAGCTGTTTCCTCAACTCCTCCAACTCTGGTGGAGACATTTGGTAAGGGGCTCTAGCTGGTGGCTTGGCCTCGAACACCAGCTTGATCTTGTGGTCCACCTCCCTCTTAGGTGGTACCTTGCTAGGCAGCTTTACGGGCATCACATCACTAAAAGTCTTCAGCACCTTTAGCACCTCCAAGGGTGACTTGGTCTCCTTGTCCCTTGGCTCATCATATTTTAAGGCTGCCAAGAAGGTGTCTTCTTGTTTGCTTACTGCTTTGGCAAATTGGATGGCTGAAACCACCCGCGACCCAACTCCAGACCCTCTCTTCAATGGTACTAGGCATTGGCACCGTGCATCCAAGATGCAAACACAATCAGCAAAAGGCACAAAGAGGGTGTTAATCCGAACAAGGAAATCCAACCCAATCACAAACTCATAGTCGTCAAGGGGTATTACCTCTATGGTCTCCTTGCCTTTCCAGTCTCCAAGCTGTAACTCCACTCCCTGTGTTACTCCAATGGCTGAAACCTCTTTGAAGTTACCGTTTTGATGGTACCAGTCCCTTTTTGCACCTTTAGTCCAAGCTTTCAGGCTCCATCACCTAAAATAAAAAGATGTGAGGGACCTGTGTCCACTAGTGCACTCACCTTCTGACCTGCAACCATCCGATCTGTAAACATCAAGCCCTTTGGCTTGTGACTCTCCTTACTCTGGACAGCATTGAGCACCAACGACCCAAGCTTTGCTGCCCCTGACTCTAGCTCCTCATCAGACTCCTTGTCTACAATAGCCAGCTTGCCCTTCTACGGGCAATTGCGCTCTATGTGGCTCCTTCCACATAGGTAACGTGCTAGTGGCTCTCGGCCCCCCTTTGCTTTCCACTTGCCTGCTGGTGGCTTCCTCTCACCATCCTTGGTTGAACGATCTCGATCTCCATCCTTGGACTCCCGATCACAGTCCTTCCCTTTGGACTGCTTCTTCTGGTCCCTATCGTCCTTGCCCTTACCCTTGGGCTTGGTAGACTAGAACTTGTTCAGAGGCTTGAACTCTATCAAGGCCTCGGCAGTAGTCATGGCTTTAGCCAAGTCATGAACTCCCCTCTTTTGTAGCTCATGCTTCACCCACAGCTTCAGCCCATCCATGAAAGCAAATAAGGCATCCTTCTCACCTAGATCCAAGATCTATAGCATCAGTTCCAAGAATTTCTAGACATACTCCCTTATGTCCCCTTATTGGCTCAGCCTGCGCAACTTTGCCCATGCCTCATCATCGACATACTCTGAGTAAAATTGTTCTCTAAACTCTTTTTAGAACTCTGCCCAGGTTCCAATCTTGGTGCTCCCACGCCTGACATCATCACACCTACGCCTCCACCATAATAAGGCTACATTAGTGAGATGCATAGTAGCGGTGCTTACCTTTATCGCCTCGTCTTGCATGCCTATGGCCTGGAAGTACTTCTCCATACCCTAAAGGTAGTTGTATACTTCTTTGGCCACCCTAGTCCCCTTGAACTCCTTAGGCTTGGGGACCTCCAATATGGATTTGGACACTTTGGCAAACATGCCATTCCCAATGGCAGTCTTACAAAGCAATGAACTCACTGGTAAGCTCTTCCATCCGTTGGCGCATGGCCTCCATGCCATCGCATAAGGTCAGCACTTTAGCCTCCAAGGCCTTACTCTTCTGGGTGATTACGTCCATGCCTTTGTTGAGAGCAGCTTCCAGCTCACTTTGGATCTCCTCCCCTATGGAGTCTAGTGATGCAATGTGAGTCTCTACTTCCTCAAGCTTCTCCCCCATGTCGCCCATGGTCACCTCTACCTTGGCTAGCCTACCGTCCATGGTAGACCAGATATCTCTAGAATTGGCTTTCTTGCCTCTTCCATGCCCATGCTCCTAGGCCTCTGGTTGTTGGCTAGCAACGTCACTTTGGGATGCCATCTCCTCAATCACAATCTAACCTGCACAACACAAACACGCAGAATCGAATTGGCTCTGATACCAACTGTCACGGGCTTTAGGGCTGATTACGCAAGTTAAAGAGAAATAGGATAACAAGACAGAATTCTAGAAATGCTCTTGTATTCACTAAAACAAAAGTGTTTGATGATGTACAAATGAGGGTAGAGTAGCCCTCTATTTATAGTTGAGGCTCTAGCTACAACTTAATGGCAATATCCCTAGAATAAAGGCTAAAATCATGGGATTACAATCAATCAGGATGCTAACTCCTGATTTTCAGGGTCAACCAAATCTGTCAAGATGCTCCTACTGATCTTGCCTACTTCCAGAAGCTTCCCTTGCATGTCCAGCACCTTGGGCCCTTCTGGATGTGGTACAGGCAGCTTGTATGCCAGGCCTTGGTCTCACAGGCTGGCCTATAAGTTGGGTGGGTGTTCTGAACTCGTTTGCTAGGCTTTGCGCATAGATACCCGCCAGCATGCCTAGTTTGCGGGCTTCAACCTCTAGCTTGCCTGCTGGTCCTGATGTGCCTGGAGCGCCCGCCCAAGGCGTGACATAGTGCACTCCCAGTCTAAGATTGGATCGAACCGAGGGTTGCGACTGTAGGACCCGCAGCGAGATCGACAGCACGTAGAGGGGACTGGGTCGATCCCCGGCTTACGCATCCTGCCTCTCTGGTTGGTTGAGCACCCGCACGCTCGTTTCGCGGGTTGACTTAGGCATATGCAGTTCATCCCCAGTCTAAGCATACGGAGTTCTTTCCCAATCTAAAATTAGATCGGACAGAGGGTTGCGGCAACAGGACCAGTAGTCGGATCGATAGCACGTAGGGGGGACCGAGCTGATCCCCGGCTTGCGCATTCTACCTCTCCGACTGGCTGAGCCCCTGTACACTCGTTTCATGGGTTGGCCTAGGCATACGTAGTTCATTCCATGTCTAAGCCCCAGTCGGACCGAGGGTTGTGGCAGCGGGACTGGCAGCACGCAGAGGGGGACCAAGCCGATCCCTGACTTGCGCATTATGCCTCTCCGACCTGCTCAGTGCCCGCACGCTCGTTTCATGGGTTGACTTAGGCATACAGAGTTCATTCCCAATCTAAGCATACAGAGTTCATTCACAGTCTAAGATCAGACCGATAGTAGCATGTAGAGGGGGACCGAGCCGATCCTCGACTTGAGCATCCTGCCTCTCCGATCGGCTAAGCGCCCACACGCTCGTTTCGTGGGTTAACTTAGGCATACAGAGTTCATTCCCGATCTAAGTCCCAACCAGATTGAGGGACCCGTAGCAGGATTGATAGCATGCAGAGGGGGACAGGGCCAATTCTCAGCTTGCGCATTCTGCCTCTCCGACTGGCTGAGCGCCCGGACACTCGTTTCATGGGTTGACTTAGGCATACTTAGTGCATTCCCGATCTCGACCAACCAAGGGACAGAGGCTATCGACGGTGTTTGGGGCAACAACCGAGGGGGGCCAGTAGTGGGATCCTTGGTCGACTTCCGTATCCCACCCCCAACGGTCGGTTTAGTGCCTACACACTCGTTTCAGGGGCCGACTGGGGCTCGAAATGTGCCGATGATGGTCGAGGCAACCGCCCGCACCATGGCCCAGCATGTGCCGATGGTGTTCGATGCAACCGCCTACACCAGAGGCCATCTTGTGTCGATGGTGGTCAAGGCAATCGCCCGCACCAAGGGCTGGCATGTGCTGATGTTGATCGAAGCAACCGCCCGCACTAGGGCCCAGCTTGTGCCAATGGCGGTCGAGGTAAGTGCCCGTACCAAAGGGCAGCCTCTGCCGATGATGGTTGATGCATGCGCCATCACCATGTGCCATCATGTGCCGTTGATGGTCGAGGCCTTGGCTGAAGTTTGATTTTGAGCTACGATGCACATGCTAGGCTCGGCATGTGCTGGTGCCACATTTTTTTTGCCTGAGGCACCATCGCCTGAGCATCGTCGGAGAATCTAACCGACGGCATTGGGGGTTCAGAAGATTTGAGGGCCGAGGGGTGTGCGCAAATGATGTGCGATTGGTGCTGGTACTTGGCCCTTATATTGTCCCCCTATCCCTCATCAAACCTTGAGAACTCACACCCCCTTAAGGAGCATTTGAGATTTTATAGGTTTGCTCCCAGTAGCCATTAAAGTGTCTGAAAATGGGGACATTTTTTTCAAACGGTCACAAAATATTCTCCACTTTGAGTTTTTAGCTGAATTTTTTGGTGCGTGCCAATAAAAATACAAGGATCACGTCTACCAAATTTAGGGCCAAAACTCCTAAAAAAATTTTAAAAAATCCTGAACCACAAAAAGTTTCGAAAATCATGAAAAATAGAAAACGGGTCGTCTTGCCACGAAACTTCACATGAAGGCTTAGGGGACCATTGTAGGAATTTAAAAGCCTTAAAAATGGCATTGGCACAACAGAAATATGAAGATGTGCCTAAACCCACCTACCACTCAATCGATCCACGGCTTGCGCATCCCGGTTCTCCGGTTGGCTAAGTGCCTGCACGCTCATTTCGTGGGTTGACTTAGGTATACGTAGTGCACTCCCAGTCTAAGATCAGACCAAACTGAGGGTTGGGGTAGTAAGACCCGCAGCAGGATCGACAGCACGTAGAGAGGATCGGGTCGATCCTCGGCTTGCACATCCTGCCTCTCTGGCCGACTGAGCGCCCGCACGCTCGTTCCGTGGGTTGACTTAGGCATACGGAGTTCATCCCCAATCTAAGCATACGGAGTTCATTCCCAATCTAAGATCAGACTGAATCGAGGGTTGCGGTAGTAGGACCAGCAGTAAGATCGATAGCACGTAGGGGGGATCGGGCCGATCCCTAACTTGTGCATTCTGCCTTTTCGATCGATTGAGCACCCGCACGCTCGTTTCGTGGGATGGCTTAGGCGTACGGAGTTCATTCTATGTCTAAGCCCCAGCCAGACCGAGGGTTGTGGCAGCGGGATCGACAACACTCAGAGGGGGACTGGCAGATCCTTGGCTTGCGTGTTATGCCTCTCCGACCTGCTCAGCGCCCACATGCTTGTTTCATGGGTTGACTTATAAATACGGAGTTCATTCCCAGTCTAAGAATACCGAGTTCATTCCCAGTCTAAGATCGGACCAGCAGCAGCACGCAGAGGGGGATCGGGTCGATCGTCAGCTTGTGCATTCTGCCTCTCCGACCGGTTGAGCACACACACACTCGTTTCATGGGTTGACTTAGACATACAGAGCTCATTCCCGATCTAAGCCCCAATCGGACCGAAGGACCCGTAGCTGTATCGACAGCACACAGAGGGGGACCAAGCCGATCCTCAGCTTGCACATTCTGGCTCTTCGACTGGCTGAGCACCCACACGCTCATTTCATGGGTTGACTTAGGCATACGTAGTGCATTCCCGGTCTCAACCAACCAAGGGCCAGAGGCTATGGACGGCGTTTAGGGTAACAACCGAGGGGGACCAGCAGTGGGATCTTTGGTCAGCTAGTGCATCCTACCCCACAAAGTTGGTTTGGTGCCCGCACGTTCATTTCAGAGGTCGATTGGGGCTCGGCATGTGCTGATGGTGGTCGAGGCAACCGCCCGCACCATAGCCCAGCATGTGTCGATGGTGTTTGATGCAACCGCCTGCACCAGAGGCCATCTTGTGCCGATGGTGGTTGAGGTAATCGCTCGTACCAAGGGCCGACATGTGCCGATGGTGATCAAGGCAACCGCCCGTAACAGGGCGCAGCTTGTGCTGATGGTGATCGAGGCAAGTGCTCGTACCAAAGGGCAGCCTGTGCCGATGATGGTCGATGCATGTGCCATCAGCATGCGCCATCATGTGCCATTGATGGTCGAGGCCTTGGTCGAAGTTTAATTTTGAGCCACGGTGCACATGCTTGGCTCGGGCATGTGCTGGTGCCACATTTTTTTCACCCGGGGCACCATCGTCGGAGCATCGTCGAAGAACCTAACTGGCGACATTAGGGGTTCCAGCGATTGGGGGGCCGGGGGTATGCGCAGATGTTGTGCGATGGGTGCTGGTACTTGGCCCTTATATTGGCCCCCTATCCCCAATCAAACCTCAAGAACTCACACCCCCTTAAAGAGCATTTGAGATTTTATAGGTTTGCTCCCAGTAGCCATTAAAGTGTCTAAAATGGTGACATTTTTTTCAAACGGTCACAAAATCTTCTCCACTTCGAGTTTTTAGTTGAATTGTTTTGTACGTGCCGACAAAAATACAAGGATCATGTCTACCAAATTTGGGGCCAAAACTCCTCCAAAAATTCCAAAAAATCTCGAACTGTAAAAAGTTTTAAAAATCGTGAAAAATAGAAAACGGGTTGTCTTGCCACCAAACTTCACACGAAGGCTTAGGGGACCATTGTATGAATTTACAAGCCATAAAAATGGCATTGCCAATGTAGAAATATGAAGATGTGCCTAAACCCACCTAGCACTCGATTGATGCACGGCTTGCGCATCCCGCCTCTCCTATCGGCTAAGTGCCCACACGCTCGTTTCGTGGGTTGACTTAGGCATACGTAGTGCACTCCCAGTCTAAGATCGGATCGGGCTGAGGGTTGCGACAGTAGAACTCGTAGTGGGATCGGTAGCACGCAGAGAGGATCGGGTCAATCCTCGACTTACGCATCTGCCTCTCTGGCCGGTTGAGCATCCGCACGCTCGTTTCATGGGTTGACTTAGGCATACGGAGTTCATCCCCAGTCTAAGCATACGGAGTTCATTCCCAGTCTAAGATTTGACCAGATCGAGGGTTGCGATAGCAGGACCAGCAATAGGATCGACAGCAGGCAGGGGCGGATCGAGTCGATCGTCGGCTTGCGCATTTTGCCTCTCCGGCTGGTTGAGCACCCGAACGCTCGTTTGATGGGTTGGCTAAGGCATACAGAGTTCATTCCATGTCTAAGCCCCAGCCGGATCGAGGGTTGTGGTAGTGGGATCGGCAGCATGCAAAGGGGGACCTAGCCAATCCTCGACTTGCGCATTATGCCTTTCCGACCGGCTCAGCACCCGTACGCTCGTTTCGTGGGTTAACTTAGGCATATGGAGTTCATCGGAGCATCATTGGAGAACCTAACCGACGGCATTAGGGGTTTCGATGATTGGGGGGGTGGAGGGGTGTACGTACATGATGTGCGATGGGTGCTAGTACTTGGCCCTTATATTAGCCCCCTATCCCTCATCAAATCTTGAGAACTCACACCCTCTTAAAGAGCATTTGAGATTTTATAGGTTTGCTCCCAGTAGCCATTAAAGTGTCTGAAATTTGAGTTTTTAGCTGAATTTTTTTTGTGCGTGCCAACAAAAATACAAGGATCACGTCTACCAAATTTGGGGCCAAAACTCCTAAAAAAATTTAAAAAAATCCCGAGCCGTAAAAGGTTTCGAAAATCATGAAAAATAGGAAAAGGGTCGTCTTGCCACGAAACTTCACATGAAGGCTTTGGGGACCATTGTATGAATTTACAGGCCATAAAAATGGTATTGGCACGGCAGAAATATGAAGATGTGCTTGGACCCACCTACCACTCGATCGATCCACGGCTTGCGCATCCCACCTCTCCGGTCGGCTAAGTGCCCGCACGCTCATTTCGTGGGTTGACTTAGGCATACGTAGTACACTCCAGTCTAAGATCAAACCGGATCGAGGTTGCAGCAGCAGGACCCGCAGCGGGATTGATAGCATGCAGATGAGACCGGGTCAATCCCTGGCTTACGCATCCTAGCTCTCTGGTCAGCTGAGCGCCCGTAAGCTCGTTTCGTGGGTTGACTTAGGCATACAAAGTTTATCACCAGTCTAAGCATACGGAGTTCATTCCCCGTCTAAATCAGACCGGACGGAGGGTTACAGCACAAGACCAGCAGTAGGATCGACAGCACGTAGGAGGGGATCGAGTCGATCCCCGGCTTGCGCATTATGCCTCTCCGACCGGCTGAGTGCCTGCACGCTCGTTTCGTGGGTTGGCTTAGGCATACAGAGTTCATTCCATGTCTAAGCCCCAGTTGGACCGAGGGTTATGGCAGTGAGACTGACAGTATGCAGAGGGGGACCAGGCTGGTCCCCGACTTGCGCATTATGCCTCTTCGGCCAGCTCAGTGCCCGCACGCTCGTTCCGTGGGTTGACTTAGGCATACGGAGTTCATTCCCAGTCTAACCATACAAAGTTCATTCCCAGTCTAAGATCAGACCGGTAGCAGCACGCAGAGGGGGACCGGGCTGATCCTCGGCTTGTGCATCCTGCCTCTTTGGCCGACTGAGTGCCTGCACACTCGTTTCTTGTGTTGACTTAGGCATAGGGAGTTCATCCCCAGTCTAAGCATACAGAGTTCATTCCTAGTCTAAGATCAAACCAGACCGAGGGTTACAGTAGCAGGACCGACAATGGGATCTGCAGCACATAGGGGGGATCGGGCCGATCCTCAGCTTGTGCATTCTGCCTTTTCGACCGGCTGAGCCCCCGCACACTCATTTAGTGGGTTGGCTTAGGCATACGGAGTTCATTCCATGTCTAAGCCCAGTCGGATTGAGGGTTGTGGCAATGGGACCGACAGCACGCAGGGGGGGTTCGAGCCGATCCCAAGCTTGTGCATTATGCCTCTCCGGCATGCTCATCGCCCACACGCTCATTTCATGGGTTGACTTAGGGATACGGAGTTCATTCCCAGTCTAAGAATACAGAGTTTATTCCCAGTCTACGATCGGACCGACAGTAGCACGCATAGGGGGATCAGGCCGATCCTCGGCTTGCGCATCCTCCTCTCCGGTCGGTTGAGTGCCTGTAAGCTCATTTCGTGGGTTGGCTGAGGCATACGAAGTTCATTCCCGATCTAAGCACCAACCGAATCGAGGGACCCACAGCGGGATCGATAGCACGTAGAGAGGGACCGGACTGATCCTTGGCTTACACTTTCTGCCTCTCTGGCCGGTTGAGCGCCCGCACGCTCATTTAATGGGTTGACTTAGGCATATGTAGTGCAGTCTTGGTCTCGACAAACTAAGGGCCAGAGGCTATCAATGATGTTTAGGGTAACAACCGAGGGGAACCAGCAACGGGATCCTTGGTCGGCTCGTGCATCCCGCCCCCAGCGGTTGGTTTCATGCTTGCACACTCAGTTTGGGGGCCAACCGAGGCTCGATATTTGCTGATGTTGGTTGACGCAACTACCCGCACCATGACCCAACATGTGTCGATGGTGTTCGAAGCAACAGCGCGCACCAAGGGCCATCTTGTGCCGATGGTGGTCGAGGCAATCGCCTACACCAAGGGTTGGCATGTGGCAATGGTGATTGAGGCAATCGCCTGCACCAGGGCCCAGCTTGTGTCGATGGTGGTCGAGGCAAGTGCTCGTACCAAAGGGCAGCCTGTGCCGATGATGGTCAATGCATGTGCCATCACCATGCGCCATCATGTGCCATTGATGGTCGAGGCCTTGGCCGAAGTTTAATTTTGAGCCACGGTGCACAAGCTGGGCTCGAGCATGTGCTGGTGCCACATTTTTTACACCTAGGGTACCATCGCCAGAGCATCACAGGAGAACCTAACCGACGGCATTGGGGGTTCCGGTGATTGGGGAACCAGCGGGTGTGCGCACATGATGTGTGATGGGGGCTGGTACTTGGCCCTTATATTTGCCCCCTATCCCTCATCAAACCCCGAAATCTCACACCCCCTTAGGCATACATAGTGTGCCCCCAGTCTAAGATCAGACTGGACCGAGGGTTACGATAACGGGACCCGCAGTGAGATCGGTAGCACACAGAGGGGACCGGGTTGATCCCCCGTTTGTGCATCCTGCCTCTTCGACCAGCTCAGTGCCCGCATGCTCATTTCGTGGGTTGACTTAGGCATACGAAGTTCATTCCAAGTCTAAGCATACGGAGTTCATTCCTAGTCTAAGATCGGACCGGTAGCTGCACGCAGAGGGGAACCAAACCGATCCTCGACTTACGGATCCTACCTCTCCGACCGGTAGAGGGCCCGCATGCTTGTTTCATGGGTTGACATAGGCATACGAAGTTCATTATCGGTCTAAGCCCCAACCGGACTGAGGGACCCATAACAAGATCTGCAGCACGCAGAGGGGGATCAGGCCGATCCTCAGCTTGTGCATTCTGGCTCTCCGGTCGGCTGAGCGCCCGCACACTCGTTTCATGGGTTGACTTAGGCATACGTAGTGCATTCTCGGTATCAACAAACCAAGGGCCAGAGGATATCGATGGTGTTTGGGATCCCTCCCAACGGTCTGTTCGGTGCTCTCATGCTCGTTTTGAGGGTCGACCGGGGCTCGATATGTACCGATGGTGGTCAAGGCAATCGTCTGCACCACGACCCAGAATGTACCGATGGTGTTCGATGCAACCGCCTGTACCAGAGGCCATCTTGTGCTGATGGCAATCGAGGCAAGTGCAGGTACCAAAGGGCAGCCTGTGCCGATGATGGTCGGTGCATGTGCCATCACCATGCACCATCATGTGCCATTGATGGTTGAGGCCTTGGCTGAAGTTTGATTTTGAGCCACGGTACACATGCTGGGCTCGGGCATGTGCTGGTGCCACATTTTTTTGGCCCGGGGCACCATCATCGGAGCATTATCAGAGAACCTAGCCAACGGCATTGGGGGTTCTGATGATTGGGGGGGCCGGGGGGTGTACGCACATGTTGTGCGATGGGTGCTGGTACTTGGCCCTTATATCGGTCCCCTATCCCTCATCAAACCTCGAGAACTGACACCCCTTTAAAGAGCATTTGAGATTTTATAGGTTTGCTCCCAGTAGCCATTAAAGTGTCTAGAATGGGGACATTTTTTTCAAACGGTCACAAAATCTTCTCCACTTCGAGTTTTTAGCTAAATTTTTTTATGCGTGCCAAAAAAAATAAAAGGATCACGTCTACCAAATTTCGGGTGAAAACTCCTCCTAAAAAAATTTTTAAAAAATCCAAACCATAAAAAGTTTCAAAAATCATGAAAAATAGAAAACGGGTCGTCTTGCCACGAAACTTCACATGAAGGCTTAGGGGACCATTGTATGAATTTACAAGCCACAAAAATGGCATTGACATGGTGGAAATATGAAGATGTGCCTGAACCCACCTACCCCTCGATCAATCCACGGCTTGCGCATCCCGCCTCTCATGTCGGCTAAGTTCCCACACGCTCATTTCATGGGTTGACTTAGGCATACGTAGTGCACTCCCAGTCTAAGACCGGACTGGACCAAGGGTTGCAGTAGCAGAACCTGCAGTGGGATCGGCAGCACGTAGAGGGGACCGGGTCGATCTCTGGCTTACGCATCCTGCCTCTCTGGCCGGCTTAGCGCCCGAACGCTCATTTCGTGGGTTGACTTAGGCATACGGAGTTCATCCCCAGTCTAAGCATACAGAGTTCATTCCCAGTCTAAGATCGGATTGGACTGAGGGTTGTGATAGCAGGATCAACAGCAGGATCGATAGCACACAGGGGGAACCGGGTTGATCCCCGACTTGTGCATTTTACCTCTCCGACAGGCTGAGTGGCCATACGCTCATTTCGTGGGATGGCTTAGGCATATGAAGTTCATTCCATGTCTAAGCTCCAGCCGGACTGAGGGTTGTGGCAGTGAGATCGATAGCATACAGAGACGGATCGGGCCATCCCCGGTTGTTCATTATGCCTCTCCAACCGGCTCAGCACCCATACGCTCGTTTCATGGGTTGACTTAGGCATACGGAGTTCATTCCCAATCTAAGCATATGGAGTTCATTCCCAGTCTAAGATCGGATCGGTAGCAGCACGCAAAGGGGGACCGAGCTGATCCTCGGCTTATGCATCCTGCCTCTCAGGTCGGTTGAGCGCCTAAACACTCATTTCGTGGGTTGACTTAGGCATACTAAGTTCATTCTCAGTCTAAGCCCCAATCGGACCGAGTGACCCGTAGCGGGATCGATAGCATGCAAAAGGGTCGGTTGAGTGCCTGCGTGCTCATTTCATGGTTTAACTTAGGCATATGTAGTGCATTCTCGGTCTCGACCAACTAAGGGCCAGGGCTGTTGATGGCATTTGAGGGAACAACCGAGGGGGACCAGCAGCGGGATCCTTTGTCGACTCATGCATCCCGCCCCCAGTGGTCAGTTCGGTGCTCGCACACTCATTTCGAGGGCCAACCGGGGCAACACATGTGCTGGTGGTGGTCGAGGCAACCACCTGCACCACGACCTAGCATGTGTCGATAGTGTTCGATGCAATCGGTCGCACCAGGGGCCATTTTGAGTCGATGGTGGTCGAGGCAACCGCCCGTACCAAAGGGTAGCCTGTGCCGATGATGGTCGATGCAAGTGCCATCAGCATGCACCATCATCTGTAATTGATGGTCAAGGCCTTGGCCAAAGTTTGATTTTGAGCCACAGTACACATGCTGGGCTCGGGCATGTGCTGGCGCCACATTTTTTTCGCCTGGGCACCATTGTCGGAGCATCACCGAAGAACCTAACCGGCGGCATTGTGGGTTTCGACGATTGGGGGTCGGGGGGTGTGCACCCATGATGTACGATGGGTGCTAGTACTTGGCCCTTATATTGGCCCCCTATCCCTCATCAAACCTCAAGAACTCACACCCCCTTAAAGAGCATTTGAGATTTTATAGGTTTGCTCCCAGTAGCCATTAAAGTGTCTGAAATGGGGACATTTTTTCAAACGGTCACAACATCTTCTCCACTTTGAGTTTTTAGTTGAATTTGTTTGTGTGTGCCAACAAAAATAGAAGGATCACGTCTACCAAATTTGAGGCCAAAACTCCTCCAAAAAAATTTTTAAAAAATCTCGAACTGTAAAAAGTTTCAAGAATCTTGAAAACTAGAAAACAGGTCATCTTGCCACGAAACTTCGCATGAAGGCTTAGGGGACCATTGTGTGAATTTACAAGCCATAAAAATGGCATTGGCATGGCAAAAATATGAAGATGTGCCTGAACCCACCTACCACTCAATCGATCCACGGCTTGCGCATCCCGCCTCTCCGGTTGGCTAAGTGCCCGCACGCTCGTTTTGTGGGTTGACTTAGGCATACGTAGTGCGCTCCAAGTCTAAGATCAGACCGGATTGAGGGTTGTGATAGCAGGACCCGCAGCGGGATTGGCAGCACGAAGAGGGGACCGGGTCGATCCCCGGATTATGCATCCTGCCTCTCGGCCGACTAAGCACCCACATGCTCGTTTCGTGGGTTAACTTAGGCGAACAAAGTTCATCCCCAGTCTAAGCATACAGAGTTCATTCCCGATCTAAGATTCGATCAGACCGAGGGTTGCGGCAGCAGGACCAGCAGTGGGATCAATAGCACATAGGGAGGGACTAGGTCGATCCTCATCTTGTTCATTCTGCCTCTCCGGTTGGCTGAGCTCCCGCAGGCTCGTTTCATGGGTTGGCTTAGGCATACGGAGTTCATTCCATGTCTAAGCCCCAGTCGGACCGAGGGTTATGGTAGCGGGACCGACAGCATGCAAGGGGGACCGGGTCGATCCCCGACTTGAGCATTATGCCTCTCTGGTCGGCTCAGCTCCTGCACGCTCGTTTCATGGGTTGACTTAGGCATACGGAGTTCGTTCCCAGTCTAACCATACGGAGTTCATTCTCAGTCTAAGATCAGATCAGCAGCAGCACGCAAAGGAGGACCAAATCGATCCTTGACTTACGCATCCTGCTTTTCCTGTCGGTTGAGCGCCCGTCCACTCGTTTCATGGGTTGACTTAGGCATATAGAGTTTATTCTTGGTCTAAGCCCTAATCAGACCGAGGGACCTACAGCAGGATCGACAGCACGTAGAAAGGGATCAGGCTGATCCTCGACTTACGCATTCTGGCTCTCCGACCGGCTGAATGCTTGCACGCTCGTTTCATGGGTTGACTTAGGCATACGTAGTGCATTCTCGATCTTGACCAACCAAGGGCCAGAGGCTATCGACGACGTTTGGGGCAACAACCAAGGGGGACCAGCAGCAGGATCCTTGGTCGGCTCGTGCATCCCACCCCAGCGGTCGATTCGGTGCTCACACACTCATTTCGAGGGCCGATTGAGGCTCGGTATGTGCCAATGGTGCTCGATGCAACCACCCCCACCAAGGGCCATCTTGTGCCGATGGTGGCTGAGGTAACCTCCCGCACCAGGGCCTAGCTTGTGCCGATGGCGATCGAGGCAAGTGCCCGTACCAAAGGGCAAACTGTGCCAATGATAGTCGATGCATGAGCCATCATAATGCGCCATCTTGTGCCATTGATGGTCGAGGCCTTGGCCGAAGTTCAATTTTGAGCCACGGTGCACATGCTGGGCTCGGGCATGTGCTGGTGCCACATTTTTTTTGCCCGGGGCACCATCGTCGAAGCATCACTGGAGAACCTAACCGGCGGCATTGGGGGTTTCGACGATTGGGGGGGCCGGGGGGTGTGCGCACATGATGTGCGATGGGTGCTGGTACTTGGCCCTTATATTGGCCCCCTATCCCTCATCAAACCTCGAGAACTCACACCCCCTTAAAGAGAATTTGAGATTTTATAGGTTTGCTCCCAGTAGCCACTAAAGTGTCTGAAATGGGGAGATTTTTTTTCAAACGATCACAAAATCTTCTCCACTTCAAGTTTTTAGCTGAATTTGTTTGTGCGTGCCAACAAAAATACAAGGATCACATCTACCAAATTTGGGGCCAAAACTCCTTCCAAAAAAATTTTAAAAAATCCCGAACCATAAAAAGTTTCGAAAATCATGAAAACTAGAAAACGGGTCGTCTTGCCACGAAACTTCACATGATGGCTTAGGGGACCATTGTATAAATTTACAAGCCATAAAAAAGGCATTGGCATGACAGAAATATGAAGATGTGCCTGAACCCACCAACCACTCGATCGATCCACGGCTTGTGAATCCCGCCTTTCCAGTTGGCTAGGTGCCCGCACGCTCGTTTCATGGGTTGACTTAGGCATGCGTAGTGCGCTCCCTATCTAAGATTGGACCGGATCAAGGGTTACGGCAGCAGGACATGCAATGGGATCGACAGCACGTAGAGGGGACCAGGTCGATCCCAGGCTTGCGCATCCTGCCTCTCTGGCCGACTGAGCGCCCACATGCTCGTTTCATGGGTTGACTTAGGCATATGGAGTTCATCCCCAGTCTAAGCATACGGAGTTCATTCCCAGTCTAAGCATATAGAGTTCATTCCAAGTCTAAGATCTGACTGGACCGAGGGTTGCGGTAGCAGGACCGGTAGCAGGACCGGTAGCAGGACCAGCAGCAGGATCGACAGCACACAGGGGGGACCGGGCCGATCCCTGGCTTTCGCATTCTGCCTCTTCGACCGATTGAGCCCCGCACGTTCGTTTTGTGGGTTGGCTTAGGCATACAGAGTTCATTCCATGTCTAAGCCCCAACCAGACCGAGGGTTGTGGCAGCGGGACCGACAGTACGTAACGGGGATCGGGCCGACCCCCAGCTTGTGAATTATGCCTCTTCGATCGGCTCAGCGCTTGTACATTCATTTAATGGGTTGACTTAGGCATACGGAGTTCATTCCCAATCTAAGCATATGAAGTTCATTCGCAGTCTAAGCATACGTATGAAGATGTGCATGAACCCACCTGCCACTTGATCGATCCACGGCTTGCGCATCCAGCCTCTCCAACCGGCTAAGTTCCTGCATGCTCGTTTCGTGGGTTGACTTAGGCATACGTAGTGCGCTCTCAGTCTAAGATAGAATCAGATCGAGGGTTGTGGCTAGAGGACCCACAGCGGGATCGACAGCACGCAGAGGGGATCGGGTCGATCCTCGGCTTATGCATCTTGCCTCTTTAGCTGGCTGAGCACCTGCACGCCTGTTTCGTGGGTTGACTTAGGCATACGGAGTTCATTCCATGTCTAAGCCCCAGTCGAACTATAGGTTGTGGTAGCAAGACAGGCAGCACGTAGATGGGGATCGGACCGATCCTCAACTTGCACATTATGCTTTCCAGTCAGCTCAACACCCACACGCTAATTTCATGGGTTGACTTAGGCATACAGAGTTCATTCCCAGTCTAAGCATATGGAGTTCATTCCCAGTCTAAGATCAGACTGGCAGCAGCATGTAGGAGGGGATCGGGCAGATCCTTGGCTTGTGCATCTCGCCTCTCCTACCGGTTGAGCGCTCGCACACTCGTTTCATGGGTTGACTTAGGCATACAGAGTTCATTCCCAGTCTAAGCCCCAACCGGACCGAGGGACTCGTAGCGGGATTGGCAGCATGCAGAAGGGGATCGAGCCGATCCTCAGCTTACGGATTATGGCTCTTTGGCCGGCTGAACACCCGCACGCTTGTTTCATGGGTTGACTTAGGCTTACGTAGTGCATTCCCGGTCTCGACCAACCAAGGGCCAGAGGCTATCGACGATGTTTGGGGCAACAACCGAGGGGGACCAGCAGCGAGATCCTTCATCGGCTCACGTATCCCTCCCTCAACAGTCGGTTCGGTGCTCGCACGCTTATTTCGAGGGCTGATCGAGGCTCAGCATATGTCGATGGTGGTCGAGGCAATCATCTGCACCACGACCCAGCATGTACTGATAGTGTTCGATGCAACCACTTGTACCAGGGGCCATCTTTTGCTGATGGTGGTCAAGGCAACCACCCGCACCAGGACCCAGCTTGTGTCGATGGCGGTCGAGGAAAGTGCCCGTACCAAAAGGTAGCCTGTACCGATGATGGTCAATGCATGTGCCATCACCATGTACCATCATGTACCATTGATGGTCGAGGCCTTGGCCGAAGTTTGATTTTGAGCCACGGTGCACATGTTGGGCTCGGGCATGTGCTGGTGCCACATTTTTTTCACCCGAGGCACCATCACCGGAGCATCGCTAGAGAACTTAACCGGCGGCATTAGGGGTTCTAGCAATTTAGGGGGCCGGGGGGTGTGCGCACATGATGTAGATGGGTGCTGGTACTTGGCCCTTATATTGGCCCCCTATCCCTCATCAAACCTCTAGAACTCACACCCCCTTAAAGAGCATTTGAGATTTTATAGGTTTGCTCCCAGTAGCCATTAAAGTATCTGAAATGGGGACATTTTTTTCAAACAGTCACAAAATCTTCTCCACTTCGAGTTTTTAGCTGAATTTTTTTGTGCGTGCCAACAAAAATACAAGGATTAGGTCTACCAAATTTGGGGCCAAAACTCCTTCTAAAAAAGTTTTAAAAAATCCCAAACTGTAAAAAGTTTCAAAAATCATGAAAAATAGAAAACGAGTCATCTTGCTACGAAACTTCACATGAAGGCTTAGGGGACCATTGTATGAATTTACAAGCAATAAAAATGGCATTGGCATGGCGAAAATATGAAGATGTTCCTGAACCCACTTACCACTTGATCGATCCACGGCTTGCGCATCTCGCCTCTCCGGCCGGCTAATTGCCCGCACGCTCATTTCGTGGGTTGACTTAGGCATATGTAGTGCGCTCCCAGTCTAAGATCAGACAAAATTGAGGGTTGTGGTAGTAGGACCCGCAGTGGGATCGATAGCATATAGAGGGGATCGGGTCGATCCCTGGCTTGCGCATCTTGCCTCTCTGGCCGGCTGAACGCCTGCACGTTTGTTTCATGGGTTGACTTAGGCATACGGAGTTCATCCCTAGTCTAACCATATGGAGTTCATTCCCAGTCTAAGATCGGACCGAACTGAGGGTTACGGCAGCTGGACCAGTAGCAGGATCAGCAGCACGCGGGGGGTGATCGGGTAGATCCCCGGCTTGAGCATTCTGCCTCTTCGGTCAGTTGAGCCCTCGCACGCTCGTTTCGTGGGTTGGCTTAGGCATACGGAGTTCATTCCATGTCAAGCCCCAGCTAGACCGAGGGTTGTGGCAACGGGACCGACAGCATGCAGAGGGGGACTGGGCCTTCCCGACTTACGCATTATGCCTCTTCGGCCTGCTCAGCGGCCGCACGCTCATTTCATGGGTTGACTTAGGCATATGGAGTTCATTCCCAGTATAAGCATACAGAGTCCATTCCCAGTCCAAGATTGGACCGATAGTAGCACGTAAAGGGGGATCAGGCCGATCTTCAGCTTGCGCATCCTGCCTCTTCGGTTGGCTGAGGCAACCGCCCATACCACGACCCAGCATGTGCCGATGGTGTTCGATGCAACTGCCCGTACCAAGGGCCATCTTGTACCGATGGTGGTTGAGGCAATCGCTCGCACCAAGGGTTGGCATGCACCAATGGTGATTGAGGCAACCGCTCGTACCAGGGCCCAGCTTGTGTTTATGACGGTCGAGGCAAGTGCCCGTACCAAAGGGTAGCCTATGCCGATGATGGTCGATGCTTGTGCCATCACTATGCGCCATCATGTGCCATTGATGGTCGAGGCCTTGGCCAAAGTTCAATTTTGAGCCACGGTGCACATGCTGGG
Source organism: Durio zibethinus (assembly GCF_047325235.1). NCBI lineage: Eukaryota > Viridiplantae > Streptophyta > Magnoliopsida > Malvales > Malvaceae > Durio > Durio zibethinus. The sequence continues at coordinate 23,487,243 of NC_143163.1, forward strand.
CTCGGGCATGTACTGGTGCCACATTTTTTTTGCCCAAGGCATCATCGTTAAAGCATCGTCGGAGAACCTAACCGACAGCATTGGGGGTTCCGATGATTGGGGGGCTGGAGGGTGTGCGCACATGATGTGCGATGGGTGCTGGTACTTGGCCCTTATATTGGCCCCCTATCCCTCATCAAACCTTAAGAACTCACACCCCTTAAAGAGCATTTGAGAATTTATAGGTTTGCTCCCAGTAGCCATTAAAGTGTCTAAAATGGGGACATCAAACGATCACAAAATCTCTCCACCTCGAGTTTTTAGCTAAATTTGTTTGTACGTGCCAACAAAAATACAAGGATCACGTCTACCAAATTTGGAGCCAAAAGTCCTTCTCAAAAAATTTTAAAAAATCCTGAACCGTAAAAAGTTTCGAAAATCATGAAAAATAGAAAACGGCTCGTCTTGCCACAAAACTTCACATGAAGGCTTAGGGGACCATTGTATGAATTTACAAGCCATAAAAATGGCATTGGCACGACAGAAATATGAAGATGAGCCTGAACCCACTTACCACTCGATCGATCCACAGCTTGTGCATCTCGCCTCTCCGACCGGCTAAGTGCCCGCACGCTCGTTTCGTGGGTTGACTTAGGCATACATAGTGCACTTCCAGTCTAAGATCGGATTGGACCGAGGGTTGCGACAGCAGGACCTGCAGCAAGATTGACAGTACGTAGAGGGGACAGGGTCGATCCCCGGCTTGCGTATCCTGCCTCTCTGGCAGGCTGAGTGCCCGTACGCTCATTCATGGGTTAACTTAGGCATACAGAGTTCATCCCCAGTCTAAGCATACAGAGTTCATTCCCAGTCTAAGATCCCCTGCTTACGCATTCTGCCTCTCCAACCAACTGAGCCCCCGCACGATCTTTTCGTGGGTTGGTTTAGGCATACGGAGTTCATTCCATGTCTAAGACCCAGCCGGACTGAAGGTTGTGGCAGCGGGACTGACAGCACGTAGAGGGGGACCGGGCCGATCCCTGGCTTACGGATTATGGCTCTTCCGCCTGCTCAGCATTCGTAGGCTTATTTCTTAGGTTGACTTAGGCATACAGAGTTCAGTCCCAGTCTTAGCATACGGAGTTCACTCCCAGTCTAAGATCAGACTGGTAGTAGCACGCAGAGGTGGATCGAGCTGATCCTCAGCTTCCGCATCCTACCTTTCTGACCGGTTGAGCACCCGTACGCTCGTTTCGTAGGTTGACTTAGGCATACAGAGTTCATTCTCGGTCTAAGCCCCAATTGGACCGAGGGACCCGCAGCGGGATAGGTAGCACACAGAGTAGGACTGGGCTGATCCTCGTCTTGCGCTTTCTGGCTTTTTGGTCAGCTGAGCGCCCGCACGCTCATTTCATGGGTTTACTTAGGCACACGTGGTGCATTCTCGATTTTGACCAACCAAGGGCTAGAGGCTATCAACGACATTTGGGGCAACAACCGAGGAGGACCAGTAGTGGGACCCTTGGTCGACTCGCGCATCCCACCCCCAGTGGTCGATTCGATGTTGGCATGCTCATTTCGGGGGCCGACCGGGGCTAGGCATGTGCTGATGGTGGTCGAGGAAATCGCCCGCAGCATGACCCAGCATGTGCCGATGGTGTTTGATGCAACTGCCTGCACCAGGGGCCATCTTGTGCCGATGGTGGTCAAGGCAACCACCCACACCAGGGCCCAGCTTGTTCTGATGGCAGTTGAGGCAAGTGCCCGTACCAAAGGGCAGCCTGTGCCAATTATGGTCGATGCATGTGCCATCACCATGTGCCATCATGTGCCATTGATGGTCGAGGCCTTGGTCGAAGTTCAATTTTGAGCCACGGTGCACATGCTGGGCTTGGGCATGTACTGGTGCCACATTTTTTATGCCCGGGGCACCATCGTTGGAGCATCGTCGGAGAACCTAACCGGCGACATTGGGGGTTCCGACGATTGCGGGGGCCGGGGGCTGTGCGCACATGATGTGTCATGGGTGCTGGTACTTGTCCCTTATATTGGCCCCCTATCCCTCATCAAACCTCAAGAACTCACACCCCCTTAAAGAGCTTTTGGGATTTTATAGGTTTGCTCCCAGTAGCCATTAAAATGTCTGAAATGGGGACATTTTTTTCAAACGATCACAAAATCTTCTCCACTTTGAGCTTTTAGCTGAATTTGTTTATGCATGCCCACAAAAATACAAGGATCACGTCTACCAAATTTGGGGCCAAAACTCTTTCTAAAAAAATTTTAAAAAATCTTGAACCGTAAAAAGTTTTGAAAATCGTGAAAAATAGAAAACGGGTCGTCTTGCCACGAAACTTCACATGAAGGCTTAGGGGACCATTGCATGAATTTACAAGCCATAAAAATGGCATTGGCATGGTAAAAATATGAAGATGTGCTTGAACCCAGCTACCACTCGATCGATCCATGACTTACGCATCCTGCCTCTTCGACCGGCTAAGTGCCCGCATGCTCGTTTCATGGGTTAACTTAGGCATAAGTAGTGCACTCCCAGTCTAAGATCAGATCGGACCGAGGATGTGGCAGCAGGACCCATAGCGAGATCGACAACACGCAGAAGGGATCGAGTCGATCCTCGACTTGCGCATCCTGCCTCTCTGGCCGATTGAGCACCCGCACGTTCGTTTCGTGGGTTGACTTAGGCATACAGAGTTCATCCCCAGTCTAAGTAGATGGAGTTCATTCCCAGTCTAAGATCAGACCTGATCGAGGGTTGTGGTAGCAGGACCGGCAGCAGGATCGGCAGCTTGCAAGGGGCGATCGAACCGATCCCTGGCTTACACATTCTACCTCTCCGGCCGACTGAGCCCCTGCACGTTCCTTTCATGGGTTGGCTTAGGCATACAGAGTTCATTCCATGTCTAAGCCCCAGCCGGATCGAAGGTTGTGGTAGCGAGACTGACAGTACGCAAGGGGGACCGAGCCGATCCCTGGCTTACGAATTATGCCTCTCCGACCTGCTCAATGCCCGTACGCTTGTTTCGTGGGTTGACTTAGGCATACGGAGTTCATTCCTAGTCTAAACATACGGAGTTCATTCCCAGTCTAAGATCGGACCGACAGCAGCACGCAGAAGGGGATCGGGCCAATCTTCGGCTCTCGCATCTTGCCTCTCCAGTCGATTGAGCACCCACACGCTCGTTTCATGGGTTGACTTAGGCATACGGAGTTCATTCTCGGTCTAAGCCCTAACCAGACCAAGGGACCTGTAGCGGGATCGATAGGACACAGAGGGGGATCGGGCTGATCCTTGACTTACACATTCTGGCTCTCCAACTGGCTAAGCAGTCGCACGCTCCTTTCATAGGTTGACTTAGGCATATGTAGTGCATTCTCGATCTCAACCAACCAAGGGCCAGAGGCTATCGACGGCGTTTGGGGCAACAACTGAGGGGGACCAGCAGCGGGATCCTTGGTCGGCTCGCGTATCCCACCCCCAGTGGTCGATTCGATGCTCGCACGCTCGTTTCATTAGCCGACCGGGGCTTGGCATATGTCGATGGTGGTTGAAGCAACAGCCCGCACCACGACCCAGCATGTGCCGATGGTATTTGATGCAACCGCCCACCCCAGGGGCCATCTTATGCTGATGGTGGTTGATGTAATCAGCCACACCAAGGGCCGGCATGTGCCGATGGTGATCAAGGCAACCGCCCACACCAGGGCCCAGCTTGTGCCGATGGCAGTCGAGGCAAGTGCCCGTACCAAAGGGCAGCCTGTGCCAAAGATGGTTGATGCATGTGCCATCACCATGCACCATCATGTGCCATTGATGGTCGACGCCTTGGCCGAAGTTTGATTTTGAGCCACGGTGCACATGCTGGGCTCGGGCATGTGCTGGTGCCACATTTTTTTCGCCTGAGGCACCATCGTCGGAGCATCACCGAAGAACCTAACCGGCGGTATTGGGGGTTTCGATGATTAGGGGGGCCGGGGGGTGTGCGCACATGATGTACGATGGGTGCTGGTACTTGGCCCTTATATTGGCCCCCTATCCCTCATCAAACCTTGAGAACTCACACCCCCTTAAAGACCATTTGAGATTTTATAGGTTTGCTCCCAGTAGCCATTAAAGTGTCTGAAATGTGGACATTTTTTTCAAACGGTCACAAAATCTTCTCCATTTCGAGTTTTTAGCTGAATTTCTTAGTCCATGCTAACAAAAATACAAGGATCACATCTACCAAATTTGGGGCTAAAACTCCTTCTAAAAATATTTTAAAAAATCTCGAACCGTAAAAAGTTTTTAAAAATCGTGAAAAATAGAAAACGGGTCGTCTTGCCACGAAACTTCACATGAAGGCTTAGGGGACCATTGTTTGAATTTGCAAGCCATAAAAATGGCATTGGCACGGCAAAAATATGAAGATGTGCCTGAACCCACCTACCACTCAATCGATCCACGGCTTGCGCATCCCGCCTCTCCGGCCTGCTAAGTGCCCGCACGCTTATTTCGTGGGTTGACTTAGGCATACGTAGTGCGCTCCCAGTCTAAGATCAGACCAGACCGAGGATTGTGGTAGCAGGACCCGTAACGGGATCGACAGCACGCAAAGGGGATCGGGTCGATCCTCGACTTACACATCCTGCCTCTCTGGCCGACTGAGCACCCGCACGCTTGTTTCGTGGGTTAACTTAAGCATACAGAGTTCATCCCCAGTCTAAGCACATGGAGTTCATTCCTAGTCTAAGATCCGACCGGATCGAGGGTTGTGACAGTAGGACCAGTAGTAGGATCGACAGCACGCAGCAGGATCAACAGCTGATCCCCGGCTTGCACATTCTGCCTCTCCGGTCGACTGAGCGCCTGCACGCTCGTTCCTTGGGTTGGCTTAGGTATACGGAGTTCATTCCATGTCTAAGCCCCAGTCGGACCGAGGGTTGTGGCAGCGAAACTGACAGCATGCAGAGGGGAATCGGGCCGATCCCTGACTTGTGCATTATACCACTCCGGTCGGCTTAGTGCTGCACACTCGTTTCATGGGTTGACTTAGGCATACTTAGTTCATTCCCGGTCTAAGCACATGGAGTTCATTCCCAGTCTAAGATTGGACCGGCAATGGGATCGACAGCAGCATGCAGAGGAGGACCGAGCCGATCCTTGGCTTCAGCATCCTGCCTCTCTGGCCGACTGAGCGCCCGCACGCTCATTTTGTGGGTTGACTTAGGCATACAAAGTTTATTCTCAGTCTAAGACCTAACCAGACCGAGGGACCCGCAGCAGGATCGATAGCACACAGATGGGGATCTCCGACTGACTGAGCACCCACACGCTCGTTTCATGGGTTGATTTAGGCATACGTAGTGTATTCTTGGTCTCCACCAACCGAGGGCCAGAGGCTATCAACGGTGTTTGGAGCAACAACCGAGGGGGACCAGCAGTAGGATCCTTGGTCGGCTCGTGCATCCCACCCCCAGCGGTCGATTCGATGCCCACACGCTCATTTCGGGGGTCGACCGGGGCTCGACATGTGCCAATGGTGGTGAAGGCAACCGCCTTCACCACGGCCCAGCATGTGCCGATGGTGTTCGATGCAACCGCGTGCACCAGGGGCCATCTTATGCCGATGGTGGTCGAGGCAATCACCTGCACCAAGGGCCAGCATGTGTCGATGGTGATCGAGGCAACCACCTGCACCAAGGCCCTTGTGCCGATGGCGATCGAGGCAAGTGCCCATACCAAAAGGCAGCCTGTGTCGATGATGGTCGATGCATGTGCCATCACCATGCACCATCATGTGCCATTGATGGTCGAGGGGACCGGGTCGATCCTCGGCTTACGTATCCTGCCTCTCTGGCTGGCTAAGCGCCCCGCATGGTTGTTTTGTTGGTTGACTTAGGCATATGGAGTTCATCCCCAATCTAAGCATACGGAGTTCATTCCTAGTCTAAGATCAGACTGGATCGACGGTTGCGGCAGTAGGACCAGCAGCAGGATTAACAGCACGCAGGGGGGATCGAGCCGATCCTCAGCTTATGTATTCTGCCTCTCTGGCTGGCTGAGCACCCGTACGCTCATTTTGTGGGTTGGCTTAGGCATACGGAGTTCATTCCATGTCTAAGTGCCACACCTTGGACGGGCGCGCCAGGCACATCAGGCGGACCAACAGGTGAGCCAGAGGTTGAGGACCGCAGACTAAGTGTACTGGCAAGTATCTGTGCGCAAAGCCTAGCAAACGAGTTCAGAACGCTCACCCAACTTACAGGCCAGCCCGTGAGACCAAGGCCTGGCATACAAGCTGCCCGCACCACATCCAGAAGGGCCCAAGGTGTTGGACACGCAAGGGAAGCTTTTGGAAGTAGGCAGGATCAGCAGGAGCATCCTAGCAGATTTGGTTGACCCTGAAAATCAGGAGTTAGCATCCTGATTGATTGTAATCCCATGATTTTAGCCTTTATTCTAGGGATATTGTCATTAAGTAGTAGCTGGAGCCTCAACTATAAATAGAGGCCTGCTCCACCCTCATTTGTACATCATCAAACACTTCTCTTTCAGTGAATACAAGAGCATTTCCAGAATTCTGTCTTGTGATCCTGTTTCTCTTTAACATGCGTAATCAGCCCTTCCCATTGTTCTAGTGCCCGCATGCTTGTGTTTTAGGCTGACTTAGGCATAAAAGAGGAGATTCCAAGCCTAAGGTCGCATGAATTCTGAGTCTAAGGTCAGAGCCCATGACAGTTGGTATCAGAGCCAGTTTGATTTTGCGTCTTTATGTTGTGCAGGTTAGATCGTGATTGAGGAGATGGCATCCCAAAGCGACGTTACTAGCCAACAACCAGAGGCCCAGGAGCATGGGAATGGAAGAAGCAAGAAAGCCAGTTCTAGAGATATCTGGTCTACCATGGACGGTAGGCTGGCCAAAGTGAAGGTGACCATGGGTGACATAGGGGAGAAGCTTGAGGAAGTAGAGACTCACATTGCATTGCTAGACTCCATGGGGGAGGAGATCCAAAGTGAGCTAGAAGTTGCTCTCAACAAAGGCATGGATGTGGTCACCTAGAAGAATAAGGCCTTGGAGGCTGAAGTACTGACCTTGCACGATGGCATAGAGGCCATGCGCCAGCAGATAGAAGAGCTTACCAGTGAGTTTGTTGTTTGCAAGACTGCCATTGGGAATGGCATGTTTGTCGGAGTGTCCAAATCCAGATTGGAGGTCCCAAAGCATAAGGAGTTCAATGGGACTAGGGCAGCCAAAGAAGTAGACAACTACCTTTGGGGTATAAAGCAGTACTTCCAAGCCATGGGCATGTAAGACGAGGTGATAAAGGTAAGCACCGCTGCTATGTATCTCACTGATGTAGCCTTATTATGGTGGAGGCGTAGGTGTGATGATGTCAGGCGTGAGAGCACCAAGATTGGAACCTGGGCAGAGTTCCAAAATGAGATTAGAGAACAATTTTACCCAGAGTATGCCGATTATGAGGCACGGGCAAAGTTGCACAGGCTAAGCCAGGAAGGGGACATAAGGGAGTATGTCTAGAAATTCTCTGAACTGATGCTACAGATCTCGGATCTAGGCGAGAAGGACACCTTATTTGCTTTCATGGATGGGCTGAAGCTATGGGTGAAGCATGAGCTACAAAGGAGGGGATTTCATGACTTGGCTAGAGCCATGACTATTACCGAGCCCTTGATAGAGTTCAAGCCTCTGAACAAGTTCGAGTCTACCAAGCCCAAGGGTAAGGGTAGGGATGATAGGGACCAAAAAAAGTAGTCCAAGCCCGTACGCTCATTTCATGGGTTGGCTTAGGCATACGGAGTTCAATCCATGTCTAAGCCCTAGCCGAACCGAGGGTTGTGGCAGCAGGATCAGTAGCACATAGAGGGGGACCAAACCAATCCCCGGCTTGCGCATTAGGCCTTTTCAGCCGACTCAGCGCCCACACGCTCGTTTTGTGGGTTGAATTAGGCATACGAAGTTCATTCCAGTCTAAGCATATGGAGTTCATTCCCAGTCTAAGATCGGACCGATAGCGGGATCGACAGTAGCACGCAGAGGGGGACCGGGTCGATCCTCGACTTGTGCATCCTACCTCTCTGGTCGGCTGAGTACCCACACGGTCGTTTCATGGGTTGACTTAGGCATACGAAGTTCATTCCCAGTCTAAGCCCCAATCGAATCGAGGGACCGCAACGGGATTGACAGCATGCAGAGGGGGACCAGGCCGATCCTCGGCTTATGCATTTTGGCTCTCCGATCGACTGAGTGCCCGCATGCTCGTCTCATGGGTTGACTTAGGCATACGTAGTGCATTCTCGATCTTGACCAACCAAGGGCTAGAGGCTATCGACGACATTTGGGGTAACAACCGAGGGGGACCAGCAGCTAGATCCTTGGTCGGCTCACGCATCCCGCCCTCAACGGTCGGTTCAGTGTCCACATGCTCATTTCAAGGGTCGACCGGGGCTCGGCATGTATCGATGGTGGTCAAGATAACCGCCCGCACCATGGCCCAGCATGTGCCGATGGTGTTCGATGCAACCGCCTGCATCAGGGGCCATCTTGTGCCGATGGTGGTCGAGGCAATCACCCTCACCAAGGGTCGGCATGTGCCGATGGTGGTCGAGGCAATCACCCTCACCAAGGGTCGGCATGTGCCGATGGCGATCGAGGCAATCGCCCTCACTAGGGCCCAGCTTATCCCGATGGCTGTCGAGGCAAGTGCTCGTACCAAAGGGTAGCCTGTGCTGATGATGGTCGATGCATGTGCCATTGTCACGGGTTCTGACCTTAGACTCAGAATCCATGCGGCCTTAGGCTTGGAATCTCCTCTTTTATGCCTAAGTCAGCCTAAAACACAAGTGTGCGAGCACTAGAACAATGGGAAGGGCTGATTACGCAAGTTAAAGAGAAATAGGATAAGAAGGTAGAATTTTGTTCACTGAAGCAGAAGTGTTTGATGGTGTACAAATGAGGGTGGAGCAACCCTCTATTTATAGTTGAGGCTCCAGCTACAACTTAATGGCAATATCCCTAGAATAAAGGCTAAAATCATGGGATTACAATCAATCAGGATGCTAACTCCTGATTTTTAGGGTCAACCAAATCTGCTAGGATGCTCCTGCTGATCCTGCCTGCTTCCAAAAGCTTTCCTTGCATGTCCAGCACCTTGGGCCCTTCTGGATGTGGTGCGAGCAGCTTGTATGCCAAGCCTTGGTCTCACGGGCTGGCCTGCAAGTTGGGCGGGCGTTCTGAACTCGTTTGCTAGGCTTTACATGCAGATACCCGCCAGCACACCTGCTTTACTACCCTCAACCTCTGGCTTGCCTGCTGGTCCACCTGATGTGCCTGGCACACCCGCCCAGGGTGTGACATTCTCCCCCACCTGATTGCACAATGCCCTTATTGTGTCTTCTGCATGGTACTGCCTAATCTAGTCCCCAAACTGCCATAGTCCTGCTAGTTTCCAGCTCGCCTCACTGTCTGGAAGTCCCTTCCAGCACACCAAGTACTCATGTCTTGGTTGATAGTTCTTTCGTCTCACCTTCGGTCAGCTATGATGCTGTGGACCTCCTTCTCATATGAAGCCTTTGCTCCCAATGGCGTACGCTTTGACTCTGCCTATCCTGGTTCTTCCTCATCCTCACGGAATGGCTTAAGCATGCTCACATGGAACGTCGGGTGTACCCTCGGCTTAGGTGGCATATCCAGCTTGTAGGCAACCTTGCCTACCCTCTTGACTACTTGAAAAGGTCCTTCATACCTCCGAACTAGGCCTTTGTGTAGCTCCCTATGGTGCACAATGGGATGCAGCTTAACCAACACAAAGTCTCCAACCTAGAACTACACATCCCACCTCTTCTGGTTTGCCCACTTCTTCGACCTCTTGGCTGCCTTGTGTAGACAAACTCTGGCTAAGTCAGTTTGCTCCTGCCATGCCTTAGCAAACTTGTATGCTACTGGATTCGGCCCTATATAACCTGCAGTAATCAAACCGGGTGTTAGTGGTTGTTGCCCTATCACAACCTCAAATGGGCTCTGGTTCGTTGCCTCGTTCCTTCGTAAGTTGTAGGAAAACTGCGCAATATCTAGCAGCTTTGGCCAGTCCCTTTGTATGGCACTCACATAGTGCCTGAGGTAGACCTTCAATAGTCCATTCACTCGTTCTGTCCACCCATCGGTCTACGGATGCATGCTAGTGGAAAAGTTCAAGTCTGACCCCAACAACTTGAACAACTCAGTCTAGAACCTGCTCGTGAACCGCCCGTCCCAATCACTAACAATGGTCCTCGGCACTCCCCAGTACCTAACCATGTTCTTCAGGAACAATCGAGCTGCCTCCTCGGCTGGGCACTCCTTGGTTGCTGGAATGAAGATTCCATATTTGGAAAACCTATCCACCACTACCATGATGCTTCCAAACCCTTCTGCTTTGGGTAGACCGACTATAAAGTCCAGAGAAACGCTCTCCCGTGGTCACTCTGACACTGGCAATGGCTCTAAGAGACCACCTGGTTTCTTGAGCTCCACCTTGTCTTGTTGGCACACAAGATAAGTTTTCACATAGGCCTCCACATCGTCCCTCATGTGTGGCCAGTAGTATCGATCCTCGATCAGCGCCAAGGTGCGGCTCACTCCGAGTTGTCCAGCCCACCTTAAATCATGACACTCTTGCAAAACTTACTTTCAGAGCTTCCCATGCTGCGGCACAAATAGTCTACTGCCCTTGGTGTACAGCAAGCCATCCTGTAACCAAAATCACCTAGTCTTACCTTGCTGGGCGTGCTCCATCAGAGCTTTGGCTATAGGATCATGTGCAAGTCCCTTCTTGATGCGTGACACCAGTGACCCCTCCGAATGGCTAATGGCAGCAAGGTTAGCCTTCCTGCTCAGGGCGTCTGCCACTAGGTTCACCCCCCGGCTTGTACTCAATCTGGAAATCAAATTTTGCAAGAAAATCTTGCCATCTCACTTGCTTAAGGGACAGTTTCTTTTGCGTTTAGAAGTAGCTGGTCGCCACATTGTCCATCTTCACCAAAAACCTCGACCCCAACAGGTAATGGCACCAAGTGCGCAAGCAGTGCACCACTGCAGTCATCTCCTTCTCTTGGACTGTGTACCTACGTTCAGTCTCATTCAGCTTCCTGCTCTTGAACGTGACTGGACGTCCCTCCTGCATCAACACGCCCCCTATGGCAAAGTCTGATGCATCCGTATGCACCTCATATGGCTTGGCATGTTCTGGCAAGGCCAAGACTGTCTCCTCAGTCACAGCCCGCTTTAACCTGTCAAAAGTTTCCTAGCACCCTGCGCTCCACTCCCATGCTCTCCCTTTCTTGAGCAAGTCAGTCAATGGTGTGGCTATTACTGAGTGACCTTTGATAAAGTGCCTGTAGTAGTTAACCAGCCCGAGGAACGATCTCAACTCAGTGACCTTGGCTAGTGGTTGCCACTCCAGGATGGTGTGTATCTTGCCTTCATCCATGCGTATCCTGCTACTTCCCACTATGTGGCCAAGGAACGAGATCTCCTGCTAGGTGAATGAGCACTTCTCCCTCTTGACAAATAGCTTGTGCACCCATAACACCTCGAACACCTATCTTAAGTGGTCTACATGCTCTCTCAAAGTCTAGCTGTAGATCACAATGTCATCCAAATAAACCACAACAAACCGATTAAGGAATAACTGAAATACCTTGTCCATAAGGGTGCAAAATGTTGCTGGGGCATTCGTGAGTCCAAAAGGCATCACCAAGAACTCATACGAACCATACCGGGTGACACATGCTGTCTTTGGCTCATCTCCCTCCGTGATCCTAACTTGATAGTAGCCCGACCTCAAATCTAACTTGGTGAACCACCTTGCGTTTCCAAGTTGATCGAACAAGTCTGCAATGAGTGGGATGGGGTACTTGTTCTTGATGGTCAGCTTGTTCAAAGCTCGGTAGTCTATGCACAGTCGTAACGACCCATCATGCTTGCGTTGGAATAGAATCGGTGTACCATAGGGTGTCTTCGATGGCCTGATGAAGCCAGCATCAACTAACTCTTTGCGCTGCTTCCTCAACTCCTCCAACTCTAGTGGAGACATTCGGTAATGGGCTCTAGCTGGTGGCTTGGCCTCGAACACCAGCTCAATCTTGTGGTCCACCTCCCTCTTAGGTGATAGCTTGCTAGGCAGCTTTGTGGGCATCACATCACTAAAGGTCTTCAGCACCTTTAGCACCTCCAAGGGTGACTCGGTCTCTTTCTCCCTTGGCTCATCATATTTCAAGCCTGCTAAGAAGGTGTCTTCTTGTCTGCTTACCGCCTTGGCAAATTGGATGGTTGACACCACCCGTGACCTAACTCCAGACCCTCTCTTCAATGGTACTAGGCATTGGCACCTTGCATCCAAGATGCAAACATAATCGGCAAAAGGCACAAGGAGGGCGTTAATCTGAACAAGGAAATCCAACCCAATCACAAACTCATAGTCGTCAAGGGATATTACCTTTATGGTCTCTTTGCCTTTCCAGTCTCCAAGTTGCAACCCCACTCCCCGCGTTACTCCAATGGCTGGAACTTTCTTGGAGTTCACCGTTTTAATTGTACCAGTCCCTTTCTGCACCTTTAGTCCGAGCTTCTGGGCTCCATAACCTGAAATAAAAAGTGTGAGGCACCTGTGTCCACCAGTGCGCTCACCTTCTGACCCGCAACCATTAGATTCGTAAACATCAAGCCCTTTGGCTTGCGACTCCCCTTACTCTAGACAGCATTGAGCACCAACGACCCAAGCTTTGCTACCCCTGACTCTGGCTCCTCGTCAGACTCCTTGTCTACAGCAACTAGCTTGCCCTTTTGTGAGCAATTGCGTGCTATGTGGCTCCTTCCACATAGGTAGCATACTAGTGGCTCTCAGTCCCCTTTTGCTTTCCACTTGCCTGCTGGTGGCTTCCTCTCGCCATCCTTGGTTGAACAGTCTTGATCTTCATCCTTAGACTCTCGGCCAGGGTCCTTCCTCTTGGACTACTTCTTCCAGTCTCTATCGTCCCTGCCCTTACCCTTGGGCTTGGAACACTCGAACTTGTTCAGAGGCTTGAACTCTATCAAGGCCTCGGTAGTAGTCATGGCTTTAGCCAAGTCATGAACTCCCCTCCTTTGTAGCTCATGCTTCACCCACGGCTTCAGCCCATCCATGAAAGCAAAAAAAGCATCCTTCTCACCTAGATCCAAGATCTGTAGCATTAGTTCAGAGAATTTCTGGACATACTCCCTTATGTTCCTTTGCTGGCTCAGCCTGCGCAACTTTGCCCGTGCCTCATCATTGGCATACTCTAGGTAAAATTGTTCTCTAAACTCTTTTCGAAACTCTGCCCAGGTCCAATCTTTGCACTCTAATGCCTGACATCATCACACCTACACCTCCACCACAATAAGGCTACATCAGTGAGATACATAACATCAGTGAGATACATAGCATCAGTGCTTACCTTTATCGCCTCGTCTTGCATGCCCATGGCCTGGAAGTACTACTCTACTCCATACCCCAAAGGTAGTTGCCTACTTCTTTGGCCGCCCTAGTCCCCTTGAACTCCCTAGGCTTAGGGACATCCAATCTAGATTTGGACACTCCGGCAAACATGCCATTCCTAATGGCAGTCTTGCAAGCAACAAGCTCACTGGCAAGCTCTTCCATCCGCTAGCGCATGGCCTCCTTGCCATCGTGCAAGGTTAGCACTTTAACCTCCAAGGCCTTATTCTTCTAGGTGATCACGTCCATGCCTTTGTTGAGAGCAACTTCCAGCTCACTTTGGATCTCCTCCCCCATGGAGTCTAACAATGCAATGTGAGTCTCTACCTCCTCAAGCTTCTCCCCCATGTCGCCCATGGTCACCTCCACCTTGGCCAGCCTATCGTCCATGGTAGACCAGATATCTCTAGAACTGGCTTTCTTGCCTCTTCCACGCCCATGCTCTTGGGCCTTTGGTTATTGGCTAGCAACATTGCTTTGGGATGCCATCTCCTCAATCACGATCTAACCTACACAACACAAACACGCAGAATCGAACTTGCTCTGATACCAACTGTCACAGGCTCCGACCTTAGACTCAGAATCCATGTGGCCTTAGGCTTGAAATCTCCTCCTTTATCCCTAAGTCAACCTAAAACACAAGTGTGTGGGGACTAGAACAACGACAAGGGCTGATTACGCAAGTTAAAGAGAAACAGGATAAGAAGGTAGAATTCTAGAAATGCTCTTGTATTCACTGAAACAGAAGTGTTTGATGTTGTACAAATAAGGGTGGAGCAGCCCTCTATTTATAGTTGAGGCTCCAGCTACAACTTAATGGCAATATCCCTAGAATAAAGGCTAAAATCATGGGATTACAATCAATCAGGATGCTAACTCCTGATTTTCAGGGTCAACCAAATCTGCCAGGATGCTCCTGCTGATCCTGCCTGCTTCCAGAAGCTTCCTTTGTGTGTCCAGCACCTTGGGCCCTTCTGGATATGGTGCGGGTAGCTTGTATGCCAGGCCTTGGTCTCATGGGCTGGCCTGCAAGTTGGGCGGGTGTTCTGAACTCGTTTGCTAGGCTTTGCACGTAGATACCCGCTAGCATGCCTGGTCTACGGCCCTCAACCTCTGGCTCGCTTGTTGGTCCACCTGATGTGCCTGGCGCGCCCGCCCAGTGCGTGACACCATCACCATGCACCATCACCTACCATTGATGGTCGAGGCCTTGGCCGAAGTTTGATTTTGAGCCACGTTGCACATGCTGGGCTCGGGCATGTGCTGGTGCCCCATTTTTTTCGCCCGGGGCACTATTGCGTGAGCATCATCAGAGAACCTAACCGACGGCATTGGGGGTTCTGATGATTGTGGGGGCCAGGGGGTGTGCGCACATGATGTGTGATGGGTACTGGTACTTGGCCCTTATATTGGCCCCCTATCCCTCATCAAACCTTGAGAACTCACACCCCTTAAAGAGTATTTGAGATTTTATAGGTTTGCTACCAGTAGCCATTAAAGTGTCTGAAATGGGGAGATTTTTTTCAAACGGTCACAAAATCTTCTCCACTTCGAGTTTTTAGCTGAATTTTTTTGTGCGTGCCAACAAAAATACAAGGCTCACGTCTACCAAATTTAGGGCCAAAACTCCTTGCCACGAAACTTCACATGAAGGCTTAAGGGACCATTATATGAATTTACAAGCCATAAAAATGGCATTGGCACAGCAGAAATATGAAGATGTGCCTGAACCTACCCACCACTTGATCGATCCTTGGCTTGCACATCTCGCTTCTCCGATCGGCTAAGTGCCTGCATGCTCGTTTCGTGGGTTGACTATGGCATACATAGTGCGCTCCCAGTTTAAGATCAGATCGGACTGAGGGTTGCGATAGTAAGACCCGCAACGGGATCGACAGCATGCAGAGGGGACTGGGTCGATTCTCGGCTTGCACATCCTGCCTCTTTGGTCGGCTGAACGCCCGTACGCTCGTTTTGTGGGTTGACTTAGGCATACAGAGTTCATCCCTAGTCTAAGCATATAGAGTTCATTCCCAGTCTAAGACAGGACCAGACTGAGGGTTACGGTAGTAGGACCAGCAGCAGGATCGACAGCATGCAGGAGGGGATCGGGTCGATCCCCAGCTTGCGCATTCTGCCTTTCCGACCAGCTAAGCACCTGCACGCTCGTTTCATGGGTTGGCATAGGCATACAGAGCTCATTCCATGTCTAAGCCCTAGCCAAACTGAGGGTTGTGGCAGTGGGACCGACAACAAGCAGAGAGGGATCGAGTTGATCCCCGGCTTGCACATTATGCCTCTTCGGTTGCCTCAGCGCCCGCATGCTCATTTCGTGGGTTGACTTAGGCATACGGAGTTCATTCCCAGTCTAAGCATACAGATTTTATTCCTGATCTAAGATCAGACCAGTAGTTGGATTGGTAGTAGCATGCAGAGGGGGATCGAGCCGATTCTCGACTTGCACATCCTGTCTTTTCGGCCGACTAAACGCCCACACACTCATTTCGTGGGTTGACTTGGGCATACGGAGTTCATTCCCAGTTTAAGGCCCAATCGGACCGAAGGACCCATAGCTAGATTGACAGCACGTAGAGGGGGATCGGGTCGATCCTTAGCTTACGCATTCTGGCTCTCTGACCAGCTGAGCACCCGCACGCTCATTTCATGGGTTGACTTAGGCATACGTAGTGCATTCCCGGTCTTGAGCAACCAAGGGCCAGAGGCTATCGACGGTGTTTGGGGTAACAACCAAGGGTGACCAACAGTGGGATCCTTGTTTGGCTCGCGTATCCAACCCCTAGTGGTCAGTTCAGTGCCCGCACGTTCATTTCGGGGGGTAACCAGGGCTCCGCATGTGCCGATGGTGGTCGAGGCAACTGCCTGCACCACGGCCCAGCATGTACCGATGGTGTTCGATGCAACCGCCCGCACCTGGGGCCATCTTGTGCTGAAGGTGGTCGAGGTAATCGCCCGCAGCAAGGGCTGGCATGTGTCGATGGTGATCGAGGCAACCACCCGCACCAGGGCCCAGCTTGTGCCGATGGCGATCGAGGTAAGTGCCCGTACCAAAGGGTAGCCTGTACCGATGATGGTCGATGCATGTGCCATCACCATGCACCATCATGTGCCATTGATGGTCGAGGCCTTGGCCGAAGTTTGATTTTGAGCCATGGTGCAGATGCTGGGCTCAGGCATGTGCTGCTGTCACATTTTTTTTGCCCGGGGCACCGTCGTCGGAGCATCGCCGAAGAACCTAACCGGCGGCATTGAGGGTTTCGACCATTGGGGGGACCGGGGGGTGTGCGCACATGATGTGTGATGGGTGCTGGTACTTGGCCCTTATATTGGCCCCCTATCCCTCATCATACCTCGAGAACTCACACCCTCTTAAAGAGCATTTGAGATTTTATAGGTTTGCTCTTAGTAGCCATTAAAGGGTCTAAAATGGGGACATTTTTTTCAAACGGTCACAAAATCTTCTCCACTTCAAGTTTTTAGCTGAATTGTTTTGTGCGTGCCAACAAAAATACAAGGATCACGTCTACCAAATTTGGGGCCAAAACACCTTCTAAAAAAATTTTAAAAAATCTCGAATCGTAAAATGTTTCAAAAATCATGAAAAATAGAAAACGGGTCATCTTGCCACGAAACTTCACATGAAGGCTTAGGGGACCATTGTATGAATTTACAAGCCATAAAAATGGCATTGGAATGGTAGAAATATGAAGATGTGCTTGAACCCACCTACCACTCGATCGATCCACGGCTTGCGCATCCTGCCCGCACGCTCGTTTCGTGGGTTGACATAGGCATACGTAGTGCGCTCCCAGTCTAAGATCAGACCGGACTGAGGGTTACAGCAGTAGGACCAACAGCAGGATTGATAGCACGTAGGAGGGGATCGGGTCGATCCCTGGCTTGCGCATTCTGCCTCTCCGGCTGGCTGAGTGCCCGTACGCTCGTTTCATGGGTTGGCTTAGGCATACGGAGTTCATTCCACGTCTAAGCCCCAGCCAGATCAAGGGTTGTAGCAGTCGGACCGGCAACATGTAGAGAGGGACCAAGTTGATCCCCGACTTATGCATTATGCCTCTCCGGTCAGCTCAGCGCCCACATGCTCATTTCGTGGGTTGACTTAGGCATACGGAGTTCATTCCCAGTCTAAGCATATGGAGTTCATTCCCAGTCTATGATCCAACTGACAGCGGGCTAGACAACAGCACACAAAGGGGGACCGGCCCGATCCTCGGCCTACGCATCCTGCCTCTCTGGTCGGCTGAGCGCCCGCACGGTCGTTTCACGGGTTGACCTAGGCATACGGAGTTCATTCCCGGTCTAAGCCCTAATCGAACCGAGGGACCCGTAGTGGGATCGACAGCTCGTAGAGGGGGATCGGGCTGATCCTCAGCTTGTGCATTCTGGCTCTTCGACCAACTGAGCACCCGTACGCTCGTTTCATGGGTTGACTCAGGCATACATAGTGCATTCCCAGTCTCGACCAACCAAGGGCCAGAGCTATCGACGGCGTTAGGGGCAACAACCGAGGGGGACAGCAGCGGGATCTTTGGTCGGCTCGTGAATCCTGCCCCCAACGGTCGGTTCGGTGCCCGTACGCTTGTTTTGGGGGTCGACAGGGGCTCGGCATGTGCCGATGGTGGTCGAGGCAATCGCTCGCACCACGGCCCAGGATGCGTCGATGGTGTTCGAAGCAACCGGCCGCACCAGGGGCCATCTTGTGCCGATGGTGTTCGATGCAACCACTCGCACCAGGGGCCATCTTGTGCCGATGGTGGTCGAGATAATCGCCCGCACCAATGGCCAGCCTGTGCTGATGGTGATCGAGGCAACCACTCGCACCAGGGCCCAGCTTGTGCCTATGGTGGTCGAGGCAAGTGCCCGCACCAAAAGGCAGCCTATGCCGATGATGGTCGATGCATGTGCCATCACCATGCACCATCATGTGCCAATGATGGTCGAGGCCTTGGCCAAAGTTTGATATTGAGCCACGGTGCACATGCTAGGCTTGGGCATGTGCTGGTGCCACATTTTTTTCACCTGGGGCACCATCGTCGGAGCATCGTCGGAGAACCTAATCGGTGGCATTGGGGGTTCCGACGATTGGAGGGGCCGGGGGGTGTGCGTACATGATGTGCGATGGGTGCTGGGACTAACACCCCCTTATATTGGCCCCCTATCCCTCATCAAACCTTGAGAACTAACACCCCCTTAATGAGCATTTGAGATTTTATAGGTTTCCTCTCATTAGCCGTTAAAGTGTCTGAAATGGGGACATTTTTTTCAAACGGTCAGAAAATCTTCTCCACTTCGAGTTTTTAGCTGAATTTGTTTGTGAATGCCAACAAAAATACAAGGATCACGTCTACCAAATTTGGGGCCAAAACTCTTAAAAATATTTTACAAAATCTCAAACCGTAAAAATTTTCAAAAATCGTGAAAAATAGAAAACGGGTCATCTTGCCACGAAACTTCACATGAAGGCTTAGGGAACCATTGCATGAATTTACAAGCCAAAAAAATGGCATTGGCATGGTAGAAATATGAAGATGTGCCTGAGCCCACCTACCACTCGATCGATCCATGGCTTGCGCATCCCGTCTCTCCCGCAGGCTAAGTACCCGCACGCTCATTTCGTGGGTTGACTTAGGCATACGTAGTGCGCTCCCAGTCTAAGATCAAACCGGACTAAGAGTTGTGGCAGCCGGACCCGTAGCGGGATCGACAGCACGCAGAAGGGACCAGGTCAATCCCCAGTTTGCGCATCCTACCTCTCTGGCCGGCTGAGTGCCCGCATGCTCGTTTCGTGGGTTGACTTAGGCATATGGAGTTCATCCCCAGTCTAAGCATATGGAGTTCATTCCCAGTTTAAGATCGAACCGGATTGAGGGTTATGGTAGCAGGATCGGTAGCATTTCGGAGGGGACCGAGCCGATCCCTGGCTTGTGCATTCTGCCTCTCCGATCGACTTAGGCACACAAAGTTCATTCCATGTCTAAACCCTAGCCGGACCAAGGGTTGTGGCAACGGGACCTGTAGGATGTAGAGGGGGATCGGGTCGATCCTCGACTTGCGCATTATGCCTCTTCGGCCTGCTCAGTGCCTGCCCATTCGTTTCGTTGGTTGACTTAGGCATACGGAGTTCATTCCCAGTCTAAGCGTACAGAGTTCATTCGCAGTCTAAGATCAGACCGGCAGCAGCATGTAGAGGGGGACTGGGTCGATCCTCGGCTTACGCATCCTACCTCTCTAGTCGGCTAAGCTCCCACACGCTCGTTTCGTGGGTTGACTTAGTCATACGGAGTTCTTTCCTGGTCTAAAGCCTAACCAGATCGAGGGACCCGTAGCGGGATCGGCAGCACGCAGAGGGGGATCGGGCCGATCCTCGGCTTGCACATTCTAGCTCTCCGATCGGCTGAGCGCTCGCACGCTCCTTTCATAGGTTGACTTAGGCATACGTAGTGCATTCCCGGTCTCGACCAACCAAGGGCCAGAGGCTATCGACGACGTTTGGGGCAACAACCAATGGGGACCAGCAATGGGATCATTGGCCAGCCCGTGCATCCTACCCCCAGTGGTTGGTTCGGTGCCTGCACGCTCGTTTCGTGGGCTAACCGGGGCTCAGCATTTGTCGATGGTGGTCGAGGCAACCACCCGCACCACGACCCAGCATGTGTCGATGGTGTTTGATGCAAACGCCAGCACCAGGGGCCATCTTGTGCTGATGGTGGTCGAGGCAATCAACCACACCAGGGCCCAGCTTGTGCCGATGGCGGTCGAGGCAAGTACTCGTACCAAAAGGCAGCTTGTGTCGATGATGGTCGATGCATGTTTCATCACCATGCACCATCATGTGCCATTGATGGTTGAGGCCATGGCAGAAGTTCAATTTTGAGCCACGATGCACATGCTGGGCTCGGGCATGTGCTGGTGCCACATTTTTTTCACCCGGGGCACTATCGCCGGAGCATCGACAGAGAACCTAACCGGCGGATTGGGGGTTTCTGCGATTGAGGGGGCTGGGGGTGTGCGCACATGATGTGTGATAGGTGCTGGTACTTGGCTCTTATATTGGCCCCCTATCCCTCATCAAACCTCGAGAACTTACACCCCCGTAAAGAGCATTTGAGATTTTATAGGTTTGCTCCTAGTAGCCATTAAAGTGTCTGAAATGGGGACATTTTTTTCAAACGGTCAGAAAATCTTCTCCACTTCGAGTTTTTAGCTGAATTTTTTTGTGTGTGCCAAAAAAAATACAAGGATCACTTCTGCCAAATTTGGGGCCAAAAATCCTTCTAAAAAAATTTTAAAAAATCCTAAACAGCAAAAAGTTTCAGAAATCGTGAAAAATAGAAAACGGGTTATCTTGCCACGAAACTTCACATGAAGGCTTAGGGGACCATTGTATGAATTTACAAGTGATAAAAAAGGTATTGGAATGGTAGAAATATGAAGATGTGCCTGAACCCACCTACCACTCGACCGATCCACGGCTTGCGCATCCCGCCTCTATGACCGGCTAAGTGCCCGCACGCTCGTTTCGTGGGTTGACTTAGGCATACGTAGTGCACTCCTAGCCTAAGATCAAACCAGACCGAGGGTTACGACAGCAGGATCGGTAGCACGCAGGGGGGACCGGGTCGATCCCCGGCTTGCGTATTCTGCCTCTTCAGCCGATAGAGCGCCCACACGCTCGTTTCGTGGGTTAGCTTAGGCATACGGAGTTCATTCCATGTCTAAGCCCCAGTCGGACCGAGGGTTGTGGCAGCAAGACCGACAGCACGTAGAGAGGGACCGAGTCGAACCCCGGCTTGCACATTATGCCTCTTCGGCCGGCTCATCGCCCACACACTCGTTTCGTGGGTTGACTTAGGCATACGGAGTTCATACCTAGTCTAAGCATACAAAGTTCATTCTCAGTCTAAGATCAGACCGGCAGCAGCATGCAGAGGGGGATCGAGCCGATCCTCCGCTTGCGCATCTTACCTCTCCGGTCGGCTGAGTGCCCACACGCTCGTTTCGTGGGTTGACTTAGGCATACGGAGTTCATTCTTGGTCTAAACCCCAATCGAATCGAGGGACCCGTAACGGGATCGACAGCACGTAGAGGGGGATCGGGCTGACCCTAAGCTTGCGCATTCTGGCTCTCCCACCAGTTGATTGCCCGCACGCTCGTTTCATGGGTTGGCTTAGGTATACGAAGTTCATTCCATGTCTAAGCCCCAGTCGGACCGAGGGTTGTGGCAGCGGGATCGGCATCACGCAGAGGGGGACCGGGTTGAACCCTGACTTACGCATTATGCCTCTCCGACCGGCTCAGCACCCGTAGACTCGTTTCATAGGTTGACTTAGGCATACATAGTTCATTCCCAGTCTAGGCATATGGAGTTCATTCCTAATGTAAGATCAGACCGGTAGCAGCACGTAGAGGGGGATCGGGCCGATCCTTGGCTTGCGCATCTACCTCTCCGACGGGCTGAGTGCCCGTACGCTCGTTTCGTGGGTTGACTTAGGCATACGGAGTTCATTCTCGGTCTAAGCCCCAAACGGACCGAGGGACCTGTAGCGGGATCGACAGCATGTAGAGGGGGATCGGGCTGATCTTTGGCTTGCACAATCTAGCTCTCCAACCTGCTGAGCACCCGTACGCTAGTTTCATGGGTTGACTTAGGCATACGTAGTGCATTCCCGGTCTCAACCAACCAAGAGCCAGAGGCTATCAACGGCATTTGGGGTAACAACCGAGGGGGACCAGCAGCGGGATCCTTGGCCAGCTTATTCATCCCGTCCCCAACGGTCGGTTCGGTGCTCGTACACTTATTTTGAGGGTCGACTAGGGCTCGGCATGCGCCAATAGTGGTCGAAGAAACTGCCCGCACCACAGCCCAGCATGTGCCAATGGTGTTCGATGCAACTACCTGTACCAGGGGCCATCTTGTGCCGATGCTAGTCGAGGCAACTACCTACACCAGGGCCAAGCTTGTGCGGATGGCGGTCGAGGCAAGTGCCCATACCAAAGTGCAACCTGTGCCGATGATGGTCGATGCACCATGTGCCATCACCATGTGCCATCATGTGCCACTGAAGGTCAAGGCCTTGGCTGAAGTTTGATTTTGAGCCACGGTGCACATGCTGGGCTCGGTCATGTGCTGGTGCCACAATTTTTTCGCTTAGGGCACCATCGTCGGAGCATCGTCGGAGAACCTAACCGACAGCATTGTGGGTTCCAGCGATTTAGGGGGTCGGGGGGTGTGCGCACATGATGTGTGATGGGTGCTAGTACTTGGCCCTTATATTGGCCCCCTATCCCTCATCAAACTTTGAGAACTCACACCCCCTTAAAGAGCATTTGAGATTTTATAGGTTTGCTCCCAGTAGCCATTTAAGTGTCCGGAATGGGGACATTTTTTTCAAATAGTCACAAAATCTTCTTCACTTTGAGCTTTTTCAAATAGTCACAAAAATACAAGGATCACGTCTACCAAATTTGGGGCCAAAACTCCATCTAAAAAATTTTTTAAAATCTTGAATCGTAAAAAGTTCCAAAATCGTGAAAAATAGAAAATGGGTCGTCTTGCCATGAAACTTCACATGAAGGCTTAGGGGACCATTGTATGAATTTACAAGCCATAAAAATGGCATTGGCAGGGCAGAAATATGAATATGTGCCTGAACCCACCTACCACTCGATCGATCCAGGGCTTGCGCATCCCACCTCTTCGGCCGGTTAAGTGCCCACACGCTCGTTTCATGGGTTGACTTAGGCATACGTTGTGTGCTCCCAATCTAAGATTAGACCAGACCAAGGGTTATGGTAGTAGGACCCACAGTGGGATCGACAGCACGCAGAGGGGACCGGGTCGATCCCCGCTTACACATCCTGCCTCTCTGGTCGGTTGAGCACCCGCATGCTCATTTCATGGGTTGACTTAGGCATACAGAGTTCATCCTCAGTCTAGGCATACGGAGTTCATTCCTAGTCTAAGATCAGATCGGACTGAGGGTTGGGTAGCAGGACCAGCAGCAGGATCGACAGCACGTAAGAGGGACCGAGCTGATCCTCGGCTTACGCATTCTGCCTCTCTGACCGGCTGAGCGCCCACACACTCATTTCATGGGTTGGCTTAGGCATATGGAGTTCATTCCATGTCTAAGCCCCAGTCGGACCTGGGGTTGTGGCAACGGGACCGACAGCATGCAGAGGGGGACCAGGCCAATCCCTGGCTTACGCATTATGCCTCTCCGATTGGCTCAGCACCCTCACGCTCGTTTCGTTGGTTGACTTAGGCATACGGAGTTCATTCCCTATCTAAGATCGGACCGGTAGTAGCACACAGAGGGGGATCAGGTCAATCCTCAGCCTACGCATCCTGCCTCTTCAGCCGACTGAGCACCCTTACACTCGATTCGTGGGTTGACTTAGGCATACGGAGTTCATTTTCGGTCTTAGCCCCAACTAGATAGAAGGACCCGCAATGGGATCGACAGCACGCAGAGGGGGATTGAGTCGATCCTCGGCTTGCGCATTCTGGCTCTCCAGTCGATTGAGCGTTCGCACGCACATTTCGTGGGTTGACTTAGGCATACGTAGTGCATTCCCGGTCTTAACCAACCAAGGGCCAGAGGCTATCGGTGGCATTTGGGGAAACAACCAAGGGGGACCAACACCAGGATCCTTGGTCAGCTCGCGCATCCCATCCCCAGCGGTCGGTTCGGTGCTCGCATGCTCATTCAAGGGCTGACTGAGGCTTGACATGTACCGATGGAGGTCAAGGCAACCGCCCGTACCATGACCCAGCATGTACCGATGGTGTTCAATGCAACCGCCCACACCAGGGGCCATCTTGTGTCGATGGTGCTCAAGGCAACCACCCGCACCAGGGCCCAGCTTATGCCGATAGCGGTCGAGGCAAGTGCCCGTACCAAAGGGCAACCTGTACCTATGATGGTCGATCCATGTGCCATCACCATGCACCATCATGTGCCATTGATGTTTGAGGCCTTGGTCTAAGTTCAATTTTGAGCCACGGTGCACATGCTGGGCTCGAGCATGTGCTAGTGCCACATTTTTTTTGCCCAGGGTACCATCGCCGGAGCATCACCGGAGAACCTAACCGGTGGCATTGGGGGTTCCAACGATTATGGGGGCCGGGGGGTGTGCGCACATGTTGTGTGATGGGTGCTGGTACTTGACCCTTATATTGGCCCCCTATCCCTCATCAAACCTCAAGAACTC
Organism: Durio zibethinus; assembly: GCF_047325235.1. Taxonomy (NCBI): domain Eukaryota; kingdom Viridiplantae; phylum Streptophyta; class Magnoliopsida; order Malvales; family Malvaceae; genus Durio; species Durio zibethinus. Next base: position 23,511,988 of record NC_143163.1, read on the forward strand.
ACACCCTTTTAAAGAGCATTTGAGATTTTATAGGTTTGCTCCTAGTAGCCATTAAAGTGTCTGAAATGAGGATATATTTTTCAAATGGTCACAAAATCTTCTCCACTTCAAGTTTTTAGCTGAATTTGTTTGTGCGTGCCAACAAAAATACAGGGATCACGTTTATGAAATTTAGGGCCAAAACTCCTTCTATAAAAATTTTAAAAAATCTCGAACTGTAAAAAGTTTCAAAAATCATGAAAAATAGAAAACGGGTCATCTTGCCATGAAACTTGACATGAAGGCTTATGGGGCCGTTGTATGAATTTCCAAGCCATAAAAATGGCATTGGCACAGCAAAAATGTGAAGATGTGCCTGAACCCACCCACCACTCGATCGATCCACGGCTTGTGCATCCCGCCTCTCCGGCCGGCTAAGTGCCCGCATGCTCGTTTCGTGGGTTGACTTAGGCATACATAGTGCGCTCCTATTCTAAGATCAGACTGGATCGAGGGTTCCGACAGTAGGACCCGTGGTGGGATTGGCAGCACGCAGAGGGGACCGGGTGCCTCTCTAGCCGGTTGAGCGCCTGTACACTCGTTTCATGGGTTGACTTAGGCATACGGAGTTCATTCCCAGTCTAAGCATACGGAGTTCATTCCCAGTCTAAGATCGGAACGGCCCGAGGGTTGCGGCAGCAGGACCAGTAGCAGGATCGACAGCACGCAAGGGGTGACCGGGCTGATCCCCAGCTTGCACATTCCACCACTTTGATCGGCTGAGCCCCCTCACGCTCATTTCGTGGGTTGGCTTAGGCATATGGAGTTCATTCCATGTCTAAGCCCCAGCCGGACCGAGGGTTGTGGCAGCAGGACCGACAGCACGTGGAGGGCATCAGACCGATCCCTGACTTGCGCATTATGCTTCTCCAGCCTACTTAGCACCCGCACGCTCATTTCATGGGTTGACTTAGGCATACGGAGTTCATTCCCAGTCTAAGCATACTAAGTTCATTCCCAGTCTAAGATTAGACCGGCAGCAGCACGCAGAGGGGGACGGGGTCGATCCTTGGCTTGCGCATCCTGCCTCTCCAGCCGGTTGAGTGCCTGTACACTCATTTCATGGGTTGACATAGGCATACAGAGTTCATTCTCGATCTATGCCCCAACCGGATTGAGGGACCCACAGCGAGATCGATAGCACGCAGAGGGGGATCGGGTCGATCCTCGGCTTACGCATCCTGCCTCGCCGATCGATTGAGCACCCACATGCTCGTTTCGTGGGTTGACTTAGGTATACGGAGTTCATTCTCGATCTAAGACCCAACCAGACCGAGGGACCGGGTCGATCCTCGGCTTGCGCATTCTGACTCTCTGATCGATTGAGCCCCTGCACGCTCGTTTCATGGGTTGACTTAGGCATATGTAGTGCATTCCCGATCTCGACCAACCAAGGACCAGAGGCTATCGACGGCATTTGGGGCAGCAATCGAGGGGGACCAGCAGCAGGATCCTTGGTCGGCTCATGCATCCCACCCCCAATGGTCGGTTCGGTGCTCACGCACTCGTTTTGGGGGTCGGCCGGGGCTCGGTATTTATCGATGGTGGTCGAGGCAACCGCCCACACCACGGCCTAGCATGTGCCGATGGTGTTCGATGCAACCGCCCGCATCGGGGGCCATCTTGTGCTGATGGTGGTCGAGGTAACCGCCCACACCAAGGCCCAGCTTGTGCCGATGGCGGTCGAGGCAAGTGCCCGTAACAAAGGGCTGCCTATGCCGATGATGGTCGATGCATGTGCCATCACCATTACCATCTTGTGCCATTGATGGTCGAGGCCTTGGCCGAAGTTTGATTTTGAGCCATGGTGCACATGCTGGGCTCGGTCATGTGCTGGTGCCACATTTTTTTCACCCGGGGCACCATCGTCGGAGCATCATCGAAGAACCTAACCGACGGCATTGGGGGTTCCGACGATTGTGGGGGTCGGGGGTGTAAGCACATGATGTGCGATAAGTGCTGGTACTTGCCCTTATATTGGCCCCTATCCCTCATCAAACCTTGAGAACTCACATCCCCTTAAAGAGCATTTGAGATTTTATAGGTTTGCTCCCAGTAGCCATTAAAGTGTTTGAAATGGGGACATTTTTTTCAAACGGTCACAAAATCTTCTCCACTTTGCGTTTTTTGCTGAATTTGTTTGAGCATGCCAAAAAAAATACAAGGATCACATCTACCAAATTTGGGGCCAAAACTCCTTCTAAAAAAATTTAAAAAAATCTTGAACCGTAAAAAGTTTCAAAAATCATGAAAAATAGAAAACGGGTTATCTTGCCAAGAAACTTCACATGAAGGCTTAAAAGACCATTGTATGAATTTACAAGCCATAAAAATGGCATTGCCCTAGCAGAAATATGAAGATGTGCCTGAACCCACCTACCACTCGATCGATCCATGGCTTACGCATCCTGCCTCTCTGGCCGGCTAAGCGCCCGCACGCTCATTTCGTGGGTTGACTTAGGCAAACAGAGTTCATTCCCAGTCTAAGATCGATTTGGACCGAGGGTTGCGGTAGCAAGACAGTAGCAGGATTGGTAGCACGTAGGGGGGATTAGGTCGATCCCCGACTTGTGCATTCTACCTCTCCGGCCGACTGAGCCCCCACAAGCTCGTTTCGTGGGTTGGGTTAGGCATACGGAGTTCATTCCATTTCTAAGCCCCAGCCAGACCGAAGGTTGTGGCAGTGGGATCGGTAGCACGTAGAGGGGGACTGGGCTGATCCCCGACTGGCACGTTTTGCCTCTCCGGCCTGCTCAATGCCCATATGCTTGTTTCATGGGTTGACTTAGGCATACGAAGTTCATTGCCAATCTAAGCATATGGAGTTCATTCCCAGTCTAAGATTGAATCGATAGCAACATACAGATGGGGACCGGGTCGATCATCAGCTTGCACATCCTACCTCTTAGGCACGCTCGTTTCATGGGTTGACTTAGGCATACGGAGTTCATTCCTGATCTAAGCCCCAATCGGATAGAGGGACCCGCAGTGGGATCGACAGCACGCATAAGGGGATCGGGCTGATCCTCGGCTTGGGCATTCTGGCTCTCCAACCGACTGAGCACCCGTACGCTCATTTCATGGGTTGACTTAGGCATACGTAGCGCATTCTCGGTCTCAACCAACCAAGGGCCAGAGGCTATCGACGGCGTTTGGGTCAACCATCGAGGGGGACCATCAGCGGGATCCATAGTCGGCTCACGTATCCCATCCCCAGTGTTTGGTTCATTGCTTGCACGCTTGTTTCGGGGGCCGACCGAGGCACAGCATGTGTCGATGGTGGTCGAGGCAACCGCCCGCACCATGACCCAGCATGTGTCGATGATATTCGATGCAACCACACGCACCAAGGGCTTTCTTGTCCCGATGGTGGTCGAGGCAATTGCCCACACCAAGGGTCGGCATGTTTCGATGGTGATCGAGGCAACCGCCCGCACCAGGGCCCAGCTTGTGCTGATGGTAGTCGAGGTAAGTGCCCGTACCAAAGGGTAGCCTGTGCCGATGATGGTCGATGCATGGGGCATCACCATGCGCCATCATGTGACATTGATGGTCGAGGCCTTGGCCAAAGTTTGATTTTGAGCCATGGTGCACATGCTGGGCTCGATCATGTGCTGGTGCCACATTTTTTTCGCCCGAGGTACCAACCTCGGAGCATCATCTGAGAACCTAACCGACGGCATTGGAGGTTCCGGAGATTGGGGGGCTGGGGGTGTGCACACATGACGTGCGATGGGTGCTGGTACTTGACCCTTATATTGGCCCCGTATCTCTCATCAAACCTCGAGAACTCACACCCCCCTTAAAGAGCATTTGAGATTTTATAGGTTTGCTCCCAGTAGCCATTAAAGTGTCTGAAATGGGGAAATTTTTTTCAAACGATCACAAAATCTTCTCCACTTCGAGTTTTTAGTGGAATTTTTTTGTGCGTGCCAACAAAAATTCAAGGATCACGTCTACCAAATTTAGGGCCAAAAGTCCTTCTAAAAAAATTTTAAAAAATCTTGAATCGTAAAAAGTTTCAAAAATCATGAAAAATAGAAAATGGGTTGTGTTGCCACGAAACTTCACATGAAGGCTTAGGGGACCATTGTATGAATTTACAAGCCATAAAAATGGCATTGGCACAATAGACATATGAAGATGTGCCTGAACCCACCTACCACAGGATCGATCAACGGCTTGCGCATCCTGCCTCTTTGGCCGACTAAGTGCCCGCACGCTCATTTCAGGGGTTGACTTAGGCATACATAGTGTGCTCCCAGTCTAAGATCGGGCCAGACTGAGGGTTGCGGCAACAGGACCCATAGCAGGATCAACAGCACGCAGAGGAGACTAGGTCGATCCCCGGCTTGTGCATCCTACCTCTCTGACCGGTTGAACGCCAACTCGCTCGTTTCATGGGTTGACTTAGGCATACGGAGTTCATCCCCAGTCTAAGCATACAGAGTTCATTCCTAGTCTAAGATCGAACAGGACCGAGGGTTGCAGTAGCAGGATTGATAGCACGTAGGGAGGGATCGGGCCGATCCGTGGCTTATGCATTATGCCTCTCCAGTCGGTTCAACACCCATACGCTCGTTTCGTGGTTTGACTTAGGCATACAGAGTTCATTCCCAGTCAAGCATACGGAGTTCATTCCCAGTCTAAGATCAGATCGGACCGAGTGTTGCGACAGCAGGACCAGCAGCAGGACCAGCAGCAGGATCGACAGCATGCAAGGGGTCGGGCCAATCCTCGACTTGTGCATTCTACCTCTCCGGTCGGCTGAGCACCCGGACGCTCGTTTCATGGGTTGACTTAGTCATACTGAGTTCATCCCCAGTCTAAGATTGGATCGGATCGAGGGTTACGGCAGTAGGACCAGTAGCAGGATCGACAGCACGTAGAGAGGGATCGGGCCGATCCACGGCTTACGCATTCTGCCTCTCCGACAGGCTGAGCGCCCGCACGCTCATTTCGTAGGTTGGCTTCGGTATACGGAGTTCATTCCATGTCTAAGCCCTAACCGGACTGAGGGTTGTGGCATAGGACCAGTAGCACGCAGAGGGGCACCGGGTTGATCCCCGACTTGCGTATTATGCCTCTCCAGCCTGCTCAGCGCCCGCACAGTCGTTTCGTGGGTTGACTTAGGCATACAGAGTTCATTCCCAGTCTAAGCAAATGGAGTTCATTCCTAGTCTAAGATCAGACCGGCAGCAGCACGCAGAGGGGGACCGGGTCGATCCTCGACTTGCGCATCCTGCCTCTCCATTTGGTTGAGCACCCGTACGCTCGTTTCATGGGTTGACCTAGGCATATAGAGTTCATTCCTGATCTAAGCCTCAACTGGATCGAGGGACCCACAGCGGGATCGGTAGCACGTAGAGGGGGATCAGATTGATCCTCGGCTTGCGCATTCTATCTCTTCGACCGGTTGAATGCCCGCACACTCGTTTCATGGGTTGACTTAGGCATACGTAGTGCAATCCCAATCTCGACCAACAAAGGGCCAGAGGTTATCGACGGCATTTGGGGTAACAACTGAGGGGGACCAGTAGCGGGATCCTTGGTCAGCTCATGCATCCCGCCCTAGCAATCTGTTCGGTGCCCGTACGCTCGTTCCGGGGGTCGACCGGGGCTCGGCATGTGCCGATGGTGGTCGAGGCAACTGCCCACACCACGGCCAAGCATTTCTAGATGGTGTTTCATACAACCGCTAGCACCAGGGGCCATCTTGTGCTGATGGTGATCGAGGCAACCACCCACACCAAGGCCCAGCTTATGCCGATGGCGGTCAAGTCAAGTGCTCGTACCAAAGGGTAGCCTGTGCCGATGATGATCGATGCATGTGCCATCACCATGCGCCATCATGTACCATTGATGGTCGAGGCCTTGGCCAAAATTCAATTTTGAGCCACGGTGCACATGCTTAGCTCGACCATGTGTTGGTGCCACATTTTTTTCGCCCGGGGCACCATCGTCGGAGAACCTAACTGACGGCATTGGGGGTTCCGGTGATTGGGGGGGCCGGGGGGTGCGCGCACATGATGTGCGATGGGTGCTAGTACTTGGCCCTTATATTGGCCCCCTATCCCTCATCAAACCTCAAGAACTCACACCCCCTTAAAGAGCATTTGAGATTTTATAGGTTTCCTCCCAGTAGCCATTAAAGTGTCTGAAATTGGGACTTTTTTTCAAAAGGTCACAAAATATTTTCCACTTTGAATTTTTAGCTGAATGTTTTTCTGTGTGCCAACAAAAATACAAGGATCACGTCTACCAAATTTGGGGCCAAAACTCCTTTTAAAGAAATTTTAAAAAATCCCAAACCGTAAAAAGTTTCAAAAATCATGAAAAATAGAAAACGGGTCATCTTGCCATGAAACTTCACATGAAGGCTTAGGGGACCATTGTATGAATTTACAAGCCATAAAAATGGCATTGGCATGGCAGAAATATGAAGATGTGCCTGAACCCACCTACCACTCGATCGATCCACGGCTTGCGCATCCCGCCTCTCCAGCCGGCTAAGTGCCCGTACACTCGTTTCATGGGTCGACTTAGGCATACGTAATGTGCTCCCAGTCTAATATTGGATCAGATTGAGGGTTACGATAATAAGACCTGCAGTGGGATCGACAGCACGTAGAGGGGGTGTGCGCACATGATGTGCGATGGGTGCTGGTACTTGACCCTTATATTGGCCTCGTATCCCTCATCAAACCTCAAGAACTCACACCCCCCTTAAAGAGCATTTGAGATTTTATAGGTTTGCTCCCAGTAGCCATTAAAGTGTCTGAAATGGGGAAATTTTTTTCAAACGATCACAAAATCTTCTCCACTTCGAGTTTTTACCTAAATTTTTTTGTGCGTGCCAACAAAAATTCAAGGATCACGTCTACCAAATTTAGGACCAAAAGTCCTTCTAAAAAAATTTTAAAAAATCTTGAACCGTAAAAGGTTTCAAAAATCATGAAAAATAGAAAATGGGTCGTCTTGCCACGAAACTTCACATGAAGGCTTAGGGGACCATTGTATGAATTTACAAGCCATAAAAATGGCATTGGCATGGCAGACATATGAAGATGTGCCTGAACCCACCTACCACAGGATCGATCAACGGCTTGCGCATCAAGCCTCTCTGGCCGATTAAGTGCCCGCACGCTCATTTCAGGGGTTGACTTAGGCATACATAGTGTGCTCCCAGTATAAGATCAGGCCGGACTGAGGGTTGCGGCAACAGGACCCGTAGCGGGATCGACAACACGCAGAGGGGACTAGGTCGATCCCCGACTTGTGCATCCTGCCTCTCTGACCGGCTGAACGCCCACACGCTCGTTTCGTGGGTTGACTTAGGCATACGGAGTTCATGCCCAGTCTCAGCATACAAAGTTCATTCCTAGTCTAAGATCGGACAGGACCGAGGGTTGCAGTAGTAGGATTGATAGCACGTAGGGAGGGATCGGGCTGATCCGTGACTTATGCATTATGCCTCTCCAGTCGGCTCAGCGCCCGTACGCTCGTTTCGTGGGTTGACTTAGGCATACGGAGTTCATTCCCAGTCAAGCATACGGAGTTCATTCCCAGTCTAAGATCGGATCGGACCGAGGGTTGCGACAGCAGGACCAGCAGCAGGATCGATAGCATGTAGGGGGTCGGGCCAATCCTCGACTTGTGCATTCTACCTCTCCGGTCGGCTGAGCACCCGGACGCTCGTTTCGTGGGTTGACTTAGTCATACTAAGTTCATCCCCAGTCTAAGATTAGATCGAATCGAGGGTTACGATAGTAGGACTAGTAGTAGGATCGACAGCACGTAGAGAGGGATCGGGCCGATCCCCGGCTTACGCATTCTGCCTCTCCGACAGGCTGAGCGCCCACACGCTCATTTCGTAGGTTGGCTTCGGCATACGGAGCTCATTCCATGTCTAAGCCCTAACTGAACTGAGGGTTGTGGCATAGGACCGATAGCACATAGAGGGGCACCGGGTTGATCCCCGGCTTGCGCATTATGCCTCTCCGGCCTGCTCAGCGCCCGCACACTTGTTTCATGGGTTGACTTAGGCATACGGAGTTCATTCCCAGTCTAAGCAAATGGAGTTCATTCCTAGTCTAAGATCAGACTGGCAGCAGCACGCAGAGGGGGATCGGGTCGATCCTTGACTTGCGCATCTTGCCTCTCTATTTGGTTGAGCACCCGCACGCTCGTTTCATGGGTTGACCTAGGCATACGGAGTTCATTCCTGATCTAAGCCCTAACTGGATCGAGGGACCCACAGCGGGATCGGTAGCACGTAGAGGGGGATCGAATTGGTCCTCAGCTTGCGCATTCTATCTCTTCGACCGGTTGAATGCCCGCACGCTCGCCTCATGGGTTGACTTAGGCATACGTAGTGCAATCCCGATCTCGACCAACAAAGGGCCAGAGGTTATCGACGGCATTTGGGGTAACAACCAAGGGGGACCAGTAGCGGGATCCTTGGTCAGCTCACGCATCCCGCCCTAGCAATTGGTTCGGTGCCCGTACGCTCGTTTCGAGGGCCGACTGAGGCTCTGCATGTGCCGATGATGGTCGAGGCAACTGCCCGCACCACAGCCAAGCATTTCTCGATAGTGTTTCATACAACCACTAGTACCAGGGGCCATCTTGTGCTGATGGTGATCGAGGCAACCACCCGCAACAAGGCCCAGCTTATGCCGATGGCGGTCGAGTCAAGTGCTCGTACCAAAGGGTAGCCTGTGTCGATGATGATCGATGCATGTGCCATCACCATGCGCCATCATGTACCATTGATGGTCGAGGCCTTGGCCAAAATTCAATTTTGAGCCATGGTGCACATGCTTAGCTCGACCATGTGTTGGTGCCACATTTTTTTCGCCCGGGGCACCATCGTCGGAGAACCTAACTGACGGCATTGGGGGTTCCGGTGATTAGGGGGGCCGGGGGGTGCGCGCACATGATGTGCGATGGGTGCTAGTACTTGGCCCTTATATTGGCCCCCTATCCCTCATCAAACCTCAAGAACTCACACCCCCTTAAAGAGCATTTGAGATTTTGTAGGTTTCCTAAAAGTAGCCATTAAAGTGTCTAAAATGGGGACATTTTTTTCAAACGGTCACAAAATCTTCTCCACTTTGAATTTTTAGCTGAATGTTTTTCTGTGTGCCAACAAAAATACAAGGATCACGTCTACCAAATTTGGGGCCAAAACTCCTTCTAAAGAAATTTTAAAAAATCCCAAACCGCAAAAAGTTTCAAAAATCATGAAAAATAGAAAACGGGTCATCTTGCCATGAAACTTCACATGAAGGCTTAGGGGACCATTGCATGAATTTACAAGCCATAAAAATGGCATTGGCATGGTAGAAATATGAAGATGTACCTGAACCCACCTACCACTTGACCGATCCACGGCTTGCGCATCCCGCCTCTCCGGCCGGCTAAATGCCCGCACGCTCGTTTCGTGGGTCGACTTAGGCATACGTAGTGTGCTCCCAGTCTAAGATTGGATCAGACTGAGGGTTATGATAGTAGGACCCGCAGTGGGATCGACAGCACGTAGAGGGGATCGGGTCGATCCCCGACTTGGGCATCCTGCCTCTCAGGCTGGCTGAACGCCCACATGCTCGTTTCGTGGGATGACTTAGGCATACGAAGTTCATCCCCAGTCTAAGCATACGAAGTTTATTCCCAGTCTAAGATCAGACCGGACTGAGGGTTACGGTAGCAGGACCTGTAGCAGGATCGGTAGCATGCAGGAGGGATCAGGTCGATCCCCAGCTTGTGCAGACTACCTCTTCGACCGGCTGAGCCCCCGCATGCTCTTTTCGTGGGTTGGCTTAGGCATACAGAGTTCATTCCATGTCTAAGTCCCAGCTGGACCGAGGGTTGTGGCAGTGGGATTGGCAGCACGCAGAGGGGGATTGGGCTGATCCCTGGCTTACGCATTATGCCTCTTCGATCGAGTCAGTGCCCGCACGCTCATTCTGTGGGTTGACTTAAGCATTCAGAGTTGATTCCTAGTCTAGGCATACGGAGTTCATTCCCAATCTAAGATCAGACTGGCAGCAGCATACAGAGGGGGACCGGGCCGATCCTCGGCTTGCGCATCCTACCTCTACAGCCGGTTGAGCGCCCGCACGCTCATTTCGTGGGTTGACTTAGGCATACGAAGTTTGTTCTCGGTCTAAGCCGCAATCAGACCAAAGGACCCACAGCTAGATCGACAGCCCATAGAGGGGGACCGGGTCGATCCTCGACTTGCGTATTTTGGCTCCCCGATCGGCTGAACGCCTGCACACTCATTTCATGGGTTAACTTAGGCATACATAGTGCATTCCCGGTCTCGACCAACCAAGGGCCAGCTCAGCGCCCACACGATCGTTTCGCAGGTTGACTTAGGCATACGGAGTTCATTCAAAGTCTAAGCATACGAATTTCATTCCCAGTCTAAGATCGGACTGACAGTAGCACGTAGAGGGGGATCGGGTCGATCCTCGACTTACGCATCCTACCTCTCTAGCTGGCTGAGCGTTCGTCCACTCATTTTGTGGGTTGACTTAGGCATACGGAGTTCATTCCCGATCTAAGCCCTAACCAAACTGAGGGACCCGCAGTGAAATCAACTACACGAAGAGGGGGATCGGGCTGATCCTTGTCTCGCTCATTCTGTCTCTCTGGCTGGCTGAGCGCCCGCACGCTCGTTTCGTGGGTTGACTTAGGCATACGAAGTTGATCCGTAGTCTAAGCATTCAGAGTTCATTCCCAGTCTAAGATCAGACCGGACCGAGGGTTGCGGTAGCAGGACCAGCATTAGGATTAACAGCACGCAGAGGGGGACTGGCCGATCCTCGACTTGCGCATTCTGCCTTTTCGGTTGGCTGAGCACCCGTACACTCGTTTAATGGGTTGGCTTAGGCATACGAAGTTCATTTCAAGTCTAAACCCCAGCCAGACCGAAGGTTGTGGCAACGGGACTGGCAGCACACAGAGGGGGACCGGGTTGATCCCTGACTTGCGCATTATGCCTCTCCTATCTACTCAGCGCCCATACGCTCATTTCGTGGGTTAACTTAGGCATACGGAGTTCATTCCCAGTCCAAGCAGACGAAGTTCATTCCTAGTCTAAGATCGAACCAGCAGCAGCACGCAGAGGGGGACCGGGCTGATCCTCGGCTTGAGCATCCTACCCCTCCGACCGGCTAAGCACTCGCACGTTCGTTTCGTGGGTTGACTTAGGCATACGGAGTTCATTCTCGGTCTAAGCCCCAACCAGACCGAGGGACCCATAGTGGGATCGGTAGCACATAGAGGGGGACCAGGCCGATCCTCAGCTTGGGCATTTTGGCTCTCCAACTGACTGACCACCCGCACACTCGTTTCATGGGTTGAGTTAGGCATACATAGTGCGTTCTCGATCTCGACCAACCAAGGGCCAGAGGCTATCGATGGCGTTTGGGGCAACAACCGAGGGGGACCAGTAGCGAGATCCTTGGTCAGCTCATGCATCCCACCCCCAGCGGTCGATTCAATGCTTGCACGCTCATTTTGGGGGCTGATTGGGGCTCGACATGTGCTGATGATGGTCGAGGCAACCGGCCGCACCACGGCCCAGCATGTGCCGATGGTGTTCGATGCAACCGCCCATACCAGGGGCATCTTATGCTGATGTTGCTCGAGGCAATCACCCACACCAAGGGCTAGCATGTACCAATGGTGATCGAGGCAACCGCTCGCACCAGGGCCCAGCTTATGCCGATGGCGGTCAAGGTGAGTGCCCGTACGAAAGGGCAGCCTGTGCTGATGATGTTCGATGCATGTGCCATCACCATGCGCCATCATGTGCCATTGATGGTCGAGGCCTTGTCTGAAGTTCGATTTTGAGCCATTGTGCACATGCTGGGCTCGGGCTTGTGATGGTGCCACATTTTTTTGCTCGGGGCACCATTGCCATAGCAACGCCGGAGAACCTAACCGGTGGCATTGAGGGTTCTGGTGATTAGAGGGGCTGGGGGTGTGCGCACATGATGTGCGATGGGTGGTGGTACTTGGCCCTTATATTGGCCCCCTATCCCTCATCAAACCTCGAGAACTCACAACCCCTTAAAGAGCATTTGAGCTTTTATAGGTTTGGTACCAGTAGCCATTAAACTGTCTAAAATGGGGACATTTCTTTCAAACGATCACAAAATCTTCTCCACTTTGAGTTTTTAGCTGAATTTTTTTGTCTGTGCCAACAAAAATACAAGGATCTATGAAATTTGGGGCCAAAACTCCTTCTAAAGAAATTTTAAAAAATCCCAAACCGTAAAAAGTTTCAAAAATCATGAAAAATAGAAAACGGGTCATCTTGCCACAAAACTTCACATGAAGGCTTAGGGGACCATTGTATGAATTTGCAAGCCATAAAAATGGCATCGGCATGGCAGAAATATGAAGTTGTGCCTGAACCCACCTACCACTCGATCGATCCACGGCTTGCACATCCCGTCTCTTTGGTCGGCTAAGTGCCCGCACGCTCATTTCGTGGGTTGATTTAGGCATACGTAGTGCGCTCCTAGTCTAAGATCAGACCGGACCGAGGGTTGCAACAGCAGGACCCGTAGTGGGATCAGTAGTACGCAGAGGGGACCGGTTCGATCCCTAACTTGCCCATCCTGCCTCTCTGGCCGGCTGAGTGACTGTATGCTCTTTTTATGGGTGGACTTAGGCATCCTGAGTTCATCCCCAGTCTAAGCATACAGAGTTCATTCCTCGTTTAAGATCAGGTCAAATGGAAGGTTGTGGCAGCAGGACCAGTAGCAGGAGCGACGGCATGTAGGGGGGATCGGGCCGATCCTCGACTTGCGCATTCTGCCTCTCCAATCGACTGAGTGCCTGCACACTTGTTTCATGGGTTGGCTTAGGCATATGGAGTTCATTCCATGCCTCAGCCCCAACCAGACCAAGGGTTGTGGCAGCGGCATCGATAGCATGCAGAGGGGAACCGGGTCAATCCTCGACTTATGTATTCTGGCTCTCCGTTTGACTAAGCGCCCGTACGCTCGTTTCATGGGTTGACTTAGGCATAAGTAGTGCATTCTCGATCTCGACCAACCAAGGGCCAGAGGCTATCAACGCTGTTTGGGGCAACAATCAAGGGGGACCAGCAGCGGGATCTTGGTCGGATCGTGCATCCCGCCCCCATTGGTCGGTTCGATGCTTGCACGATTGTTTGGTAGGCCGATCGGGGCTCGACATGTACTGATGGTGGTCGAGGCAACCGCTCGCACCACAGCCCAGCAAGTGCCGATGGTGGTCGAGGCAACCATCCGCGCCAGGGCCCAGCTTGTGCCGATGGCGGTCGAGGTGAGTGCCCGTATCAAAGGGTAGCCTGTGCCGATGATGGTCGATGCATGTGCCATCACCATGTGCCATCTTGTGCCATTGATGGTCAAGGCCTTGGCTGAAGTTTGATTTTAAGCCAGGGTACACATGCTGGGCTCGGGCACATGCTGGTGCCACATTTTTTTCGCCCAGGGCACCATCGTCGGAGCATCACCAGAGAACCTAACCGGTGGCATTAGGGGTTCTAGCGATTGGGGGGGCCGAGGGTGTTCGCACATGATGTGCGATGGGTGCTGGTACTTGGCCCTTATATTGGCCCCCTATCCCTCGTCAAACCTCGAGAACTCACACCCCCTTAAAGAGCATTTGAGATTTTATAGGTTTGCTCCTAGTAGCCAATAAAGTGTCTAAAATGGGGACATATTTTTCAAACGGTCACAAAATCTTCTCCACTTCGAGTTTTTAGCTGAATTTGTTTGTGCATGCCAACAAAAATACAAGGATCATGTCTACCAATATTTTGGGCCAAAACCCCTTCTACAAAAATTTTAAAAAAACTCAAACCCTAAAAAGTTTCAAAAATCGTGAAAAATAGAAAACGGGTCGTCTTGCCACGAAACTTCACATGAAGGCTTAGGGGACCATTGTATGAATTTACAAGGCATAAAAATGGCATTGGCAGGGCAAAAATATGAAGATGTGCCTGAACCCACCAATCACTCGATTGATCCACCGCTTGTGCATCCCGCCTCTTCGACTGGCTAAGTGCCTATACGCTTGTTTCGTGGGTTTACTTAGGCATACGTAGTGCGCTCCTAGTCTAAGATTGAATCAAACCGAAAGTTGTGGCAGCAGGACCCGCAGCAGGACCCGCAACGGGATCGACAGCACACAAAGAGGATCAGGTCAATCCCCGGCTTACGCATCTTGCCTTTCTGGCTGGCTGAGCACCCACACGCTCGTTTCATGGGTTGACTTAGGCATACGGAGTTTATCCCTAGTCTAAGCATACGGAGTTCATTCCCACTCTAAGATCGGATTGGACTAAGGGTTGTGGCAGCAAGATCGGCAGCAGGATCTGTAGCACATAGGGGGCACTGGGCCAATCCCCGACTTACACATTCTGCCTATCTGACCGGCTTAGCGCTCGCACGCTCATTTCATGGGTTGACTTAGGCATACGTAGTGCATTCTCGGTTTCGACCAATCAAGGGCCAGAGGCTATTGATGGCATTCGGGGCAACAACCGAGGGGACCAGTAGTGGGATCCTTGGTCGACTCACGCATCCCGCCCCCAGCGGTCAGTTCGGTGTCCGCACGCTAGTTTCGAGGGCCAATCGATGATCGACATGTGCCGATGGTCGTCGAGGCAACTGCCCGCACCACGGCGCAGCATGTGCTGATGGTGTTCAATGCAACCGCCCGCACCAGGGGCCATCTTGTGCCGATGGTGGTCGAAGCAACCGCCCGTACCAGGGCCTAGCTTGTGCTGATGGCGATTGAGGCAAGTGCTCGTACCAAAGGGTAGCCTGTGCCGATGATGGTCGATGCATGTGCCATCACCATACGCCATCATGTGCCATTGATGGTCTAGGCCTTGGCTGAAGTTTGATTTTCAGCCACGGTGCACATGCTGGGTTCGGCCATGTGCTGGTGCCACATTTTTTTCGCCTGGGGCACAATCACCGGAGCATCACCGGAGAACCTAACTGGCGGCATTAGAGGTTCTAGCGATTGGGGGTCCGGGTGGTGTGTGCACATGATGTGCGATGGGTGCTGGTACTTGGCCCTTATATTGGCCCCCTATCCCTCATCAAACCTCGAGAACTCACACCCCCTTAAAGAGCATTTGAGATTTTATAGGTTTGCTTCCAATAGCCATTAAAGTGTCTGAAATGGGGACATTTTTTCAAACGCTCACAAAATCTTATCCACTTCGACTTTTTAGCTGAATTTGTTTGTGTTTGCCAACAAAAATAGAAGGATCACGTCTACCAAATTTGGGGCCAAAATCCTTCTAAAAAAATTTTAAAAAATTTTAAAAAATCTCGAACCGTAAAAAGTTTCAAAAATTGTGAAAAATAGAAAACGGGTCGTCTTGCCACGAAACTTCACATGAAGGCTTAGGGGACCATTTTATGAATTTACAAGCCATAAAAATGGCATTGGCAAGGTAGAATTATGAAGATGTGCCTGAACCGACCTACCACCCGATCGATCCACGGCTTGCGCATCCCACATCTCCGACTAGCTAAGTGCCCGCACACTCATTTCGTGGGTTGACTTAGGCATACGTAGTGCGCTCCCAGTCTAAGATCGGATCGGATCGAGGGTTGTGGTAGCAAGACCCGCAGCAGGATTGACAGCACGCAGAGGGGACCGGGTCGATCCTCAGCTTGCACATCTTACCTTTCTGGTCGGCTGAGCGCCCGCACGCTCGTTTCGTGAGTTAACTTAGGCATACAGAGTTCATCCCCAGTCTAAGATTAGACCGGACCAAGGGTTACGGTAGCAGGACCTACAGCAGGATCTGCAGCATGAAAGGGGGGACTGGGCCGATCCTCGGCTTGCGTATTCTACCTCTCCGGCCGACTGAGCCCCCGCACGCTCGTTTCATGGGTTTGCTTAGGCATACGGAGTTCATTCTATGTCTAAGCCCCAGCCGGATCGAGGGTTGTGGCAACGGGACCGACAACACATAGAGGGGGACCGAGCCGATCCCCAGCTTATGCATTATGCCTCTCCAACCGACTAAGCACCCGCATGCTCGTTTCGTGGTTTGACTTAGGCATATAGAGTTCATTCCCGGTCTAAGCCCCAACTGGATCGAGGGACCGTAGCAGGATCTACAGCATGTAGAAGGGGACCGAGCCGATTCTCGGCTTGTGCATTCTGGCTCTCTGACTGGCTGAGTGCCCGCACGCTCATTTCATGGGTTAACTTAGGCATACGTAGTGCATTCTTGATCTCGACCAATCAAGGGCCAGAGGCTATCGACAGTGTTTAGGGCAACAACCGAGGGGGACCAGCAGCGAAATCCTTGGTATGCTCGTGTATCCCACCCCCAACGGTCGATTCAGTGCCCGCACGCTCATTTCGAGGGTCGACCGGGGCTCGGCATGTGTCGATGGTGGTCAAGGCAACCACCTGCACCATGGCCTAGCATGTGCCGATGGTGTTCGATGCAATCGCCTACACCGGGGGCCATCTTGGGCCGATGGTGTCGAGGCAATCACCTACACCAAGGGCCAGCATGTGCCGATGGTAGTCAAGGCAACTGCCCGCACCAAGGCCTAGCTTGTGTCGATGGCGGTCGAGGCAAGTGCCTGTACCAAAGGGTAGCCTGTGCCGATGACGGTCGATGCATGTGCCATCACCATGTGCCATCATATGCCATTGATGGTCGAGGCCTTGGTCGAAGTTTGATTTTGAGCCACGGTGCACATGCTGGGCTCGGGCATGTGCTGGTGCCACATTTTTTTCTCCTGGGGCACCATCGTCGGAGCATCACCAGAGAACCTAACCGACGGCATTGAGGGTTCCGGCGATTGGGGGGGCCGGGGGGTATGCACACATGATGTGCGATGGGTGCTGGTACTTGGCCCTTATATTGGCCCCCTATCCCTCATCAAACCTCGAGAACTCACACCCCCTTAAAGAGCATTTGAGATTTTATAGGTTTGCTCCCAATAGCTATTAAACTGTCTGGAATGGGGACCAGCAGTAGGACCAGCAGCAGGATCGACAGCACGCAGGGGGGACCGAGCCGATCCCCGACTTGTGCATTCTGCCTCTCCCACTGGTTGAGCCCCCGTATGCTCAATTCATGGGTTGGATTAGGCATACAGAGTTCATTCCATGTCTAAGCCCCAGCTGGATCAAGGGTTGTGGTAGTGGGACCGATAGCACTCAGTGGGGGACCGGGCCGATCCTCGGCTTGCGCATTATGCCTCTCCGGCCTGCTCAGCGCCCGTACGTTCGTTTCGTGGGTTGACTTAGGCATACGGAGTTCATTCCCAGTCTAAGCATATGGAGTTCATTCCCAGACTAAGATCGGACCAACAGTAGCACGTAAAGGGGGACCAGGCCGATCCTCGGCTTGCGGATCCAGGCTCTCCGATCGGCTGAGCGCCCGCACGTTCGTTTCATGGGTTGACTTAGGCAAACGGAGTTCATTCCCGATCTAAGCCCCAACCGGAAGAGGGATCCGTAGCGGGATCAGCAGCACGTAGAGGGGGATCGGGCCGATCCTCATCTTACGCATTCTGGCTTTCCGACCGACTGAGTGCCCGCACGCTCAATTCATGAGTTGACTTAGGCATACGTAGTGCATTCCCGGTCTCGACCAATCAAGGGCCAGAGGCTATCGACGACATTTGGGGCAACAACCGAGGGGGACCAGCAGTGGGATCCTTGGTCGGCTCGCGAATTCCGCCCCCAATGTGGGTTCGGTATGTGCCGATGGTGGTCAAGGCAACCGCCCGCACCATGGCCCAGCATGTGCCAATGGTGTTCAATGCAACCGCCCGCATCGGGGGCCATCTTGGGCCGATGGTGGTCGAGGCAATCGCCCACACCAAGGGGCGGCATGTGCCGATGGTGATCGAGGCAACCGCCCGTACCAAGGCCTAACTTGTGCCGATGGCGGTCGGGGCAAGTGCCTGCACCAAAGGGCAGCCTGTGCCGATGATGGTCGATGCATGTGCCATCACCATGCGCCATCATGTGCCATTGATGGTCAAGGCCTTGGCCGAAGTTTGATTTTGAGCCACGGTGCACATGCTGGACTCGGGCATGTGCTGGTGCCACATTTTTTTCGCCCAAGGCACCATCGTCGGAGCATCATCGGACAATCTAACCGACGACTTTGGGGGTTCCGACGATTGGGGGGCCGGGGGGTCTGCGCACATGATGTGTGATGGGTGTTGGTACTTGGCCCTTATATTGGCCCCCTATCCCTCATCAAACTTCGAGAACTCACACCCCCTTAAAGAGCATTTGAGATTTTATAGGTTTGCTCCTAGTAGCCATTAAAGTGTCTGAAATGGGGATATTTTTTTCAAACGGTCACAAAAACTCCTCCACTTTGAGTTTTTAGCTGAATTGTTTTATGCATGCCAACAAAAATACAAGGGTCACATCTACCAAATTTAGGGCCAAAACCCCTTCTAAAAAAATTTTAAAAAATCTCAAACCGTAAAAAGTTTCAAAAATCATGAAAAATAGAAAACGGGTCGTCTTGCCACGAAACTTCTCATGAAGGCTTAGGGGACCATTGTATGAATTTACAAGCCATAAAAATGGCATTGCCATAGTAAAAATATGAAGATGTGCCTGAACCCA
Organism: Durio zibethinus; assembly: GCF_047325235.1. Taxonomy (NCBI): domain Eukaryota; kingdom Viridiplantae; phylum Streptophyta; class Magnoliopsida; order Malvales; family Malvaceae; genus Durio; species Durio zibethinus. The sequence goes on from NC_143163.1 coordinate 23,530,678, forward strand.
CCTACCACTCGATCGATCCACGGTTGTGCATCCCGCCTCTCCGGTCGGGTAAGTGCCCACACGCTCGTTTCGTGGGTTGACTTAGGCATACGTAGTGCGCTGCCAGTCTAAGATCAGATCGGACTGAGGGTTGCGATAGCAGGACCCACAACAAAATCGACAGCACACAGAGGGGACCGGTTCGATCCCCGGCTTACGCATCCTGCCTCTCTGGCCAGTTGAGCGCCCATATGCTTGTTTCGTAGGTTGACTTAGGCATACAGAGTTCATCCCTAGTCTAAGCATACGGAGTTCATTCCCAGTCTAAGATCAGACCGAACTGAGGGTTGCGGCAGCAGGACCAGTAGCAGGATCGACAGCACGCAGGAGGGGATCGTGCTGATCCCCTACTTGCGCATTCTGCCTCTCCGGCCGGCTGAGCGCCCGCACGCTCGTTTCGTGGGTTGGCTTAGGCATACGAAGTTCATTCCATGTCTAAGTCCTAGTCGGACCGAGGTTTGTGGTAGCGGGACCGACAGCACACAGAGGGGGACCGGGCCGATCCCCGGCTTACGCATTATGCCTGTCCGACCGGCTCAGTGCCCACACACTCATTTCGTGGGTTAACTTAGGCATACGGAGTTCATTCCCAGTCTAAGCATACGAAGTTCATTCCCAGTCTAAGATGGGATGGGTAGCAGCACGCAGAAGGGGACCGGGCCGATCCTCGGCTTGCGTATCCTACTTCTCCGATCGGCTGAGTGCTCGCACGCTCGTTTCGTGGGTTGACTTAGGCATACAGAGTTCATTCCCGGTCTAAGCCCCAATCGGATCGAGGGACCCGTAGTAGGATCGGTAGCACACAGAGGGGAATCAGGCCAGTCCTTGACTTGCACATTCTGGCTCTCCGATCGACGAGCACCTGCATGCTCGTTTCATGGGTTGACTTAGGCATATGTAGTGCATTCCCAGTCTCGACCAACCAAGGACCAGAGGCTATCGACGGCATTTGGGGCAACAACCGAGGGGAACCAGCAGTGGGATCCTTGGTCGGCTCATGCATCCCACCCCCAACGGTCGGTTCGGTGCTCGCACACTCATTTCGAGAGTCGATCGGGGCTCGGCATGTGCCGATGGTGGTCGAAGCAACCATCCGCGCCATGACCCAGCTTGTGCCGATGGTGTTCAATGCAACTGCCTGCACCAAGGGCCATCTTGTGTCGATGGTGGTCAAGGCAACCGCTCGCACCAGGGCCCGGCTTGTGCCGATGGCAGTAGAGGCAAGTGCCCGTACCAAAGGGCAGCCTGTGCCGATGATGGTCGATGCATGTGCCATCACCATAAGCCATCATGTGCCTTTGATGGTTGAGGCCTTGGCCAAAGTTCGATTTTGAGCCACAGTGCACATGCTAGGCTCGGGCATGTGCTGGTGCCACATTTTTTTTCCCGGGGCACCATCATCGGAGCATCGTCGGAGAACCTAACTGATGGCATTGGGGGTTCCAACGATTGGAGGGGCCGGGGGGTGTGCACACATGATGTGCAATGGGTGCTGGTACTTGGCCCTTATATGGCCCCCTATCCCTCATCAAACCTCGAGAACTCACACCCCTTTAAAGAGCATTTGAGATTTTATAGTTTGCTCCCAGTAGCCATTAAAGTGTCTGAAATGGGGACATTTTTTTCAGACGGTCACAAAGTCTTCTCCACTTCGATTTTTTAGTTGAATTTGTTTGTGTGTGCCAACAAAAATACAAGGATCACGTCTACCAAATTTGGGGTGAAAACTCCTTCTAAAAAAATTTTAAAAAATCTCGAACCGTAAAAAGTTTCAAAAATCGTGAAAAATAGAAAACGGGTCGTCTTGCCACCAAACTTCACATGAAGGCTTAGGGGACCATTGTATGAATTTACAAGCCGTAAAAATGGCATTGGCACAGTAAAAATATGAAGATGTGCTTGAACCCACCTACCACTCGATCAATCCACGATTGTGCATCCCGCCTCTCCGGCTGGCTAAGTGCCCGTACGCTCGTTTCCTGGGTTGACTTAGGCATACGTAGTGCGCTACTAGTCTAAGATTAGACCGGACTGAGGGTAGCGATAGCAGGACCCACAACGGGATCGACAGCACACAGAAGGGACCTGGTCGATCCTCGACTTACGCATCCTGCCTCTCTGGCCGGCTGAACGCCCGCACACTCGTTTCGTAGGTTAACTTAGGCATACGGAGTTCATCCCCAGTCTAAGCATACGGAGTTCATTCCCAGTCTAAGATCAGACTGGACTGAGGGTTACGATAGCAAGACCAGTAACAGGATCGGCAGCACGCAGGAGGGGATCGTGCTGATCCTTGACTTGCGCATTCTGCCTCTCTGACCTACTGAGCGCCCGTACGCTCATTTGGTGGGTTGGCTTAGGCATACGAAGTTCATTCCATGTCTAAGCCCTAGTCGGACCGAGGTTTGTGGTAGCGGGACCAGCAGCACGCACAGGGGGACTGGGCCGATCCCTGGCTTGCGCATTATGCCTCTCCAGCCGGCTCAGCACCCATACACTCGTTTCGTGGGTTGACTTACACATACGGAGTTCATTCCCAGTCTAAGAATACGGAGTTCATTCCCAGTCTAAGATGGGACTGGTAGCAGCATGCAGAGGGGGACCGGGTCGATCCTCGGCTTTCGTATCCTACCTCTCCAACTGGCTGAGTGCTCACACGCTCATTTCGTGGGTTGACTTAGGCATACGGAGTTCATTCTTGGTCTAAGCCCCAACTGGATCGAGGGACTCATAACAGGATCGACAGCACACAGAGGGGGATTAGGTCGATCCTCGGCTTGCATATTCTGGCTCTCTGATCGACTGAGCGCCTGCACGCTCGTTTCATGGGTTGACTTAGGCATACGTAGTGCATTCCCAGTCTCGACCAACCAAGGACCAGAGGTTATCGACGGTGTTTGGGGTAACAACCGAGGGGGTCCAGCAGCGGGATCCTTGGTTAGCTCGTGCATCCCACCCCCAGTGGTTGGTTCGATGCTCGCACGCTCGTTCGAGAGTCGATCGAGGCTCGGCATATGCCAATCATGGTCAAGGTAACCATCCGCGCCACAGCCCAGCATGTGTCGATGGTGTTCAATGCAACTGCCTATACCATGGGCCATCTTGTGCCGATGGTGGTCGAGGCAACCGCTCGCACTAGGGCCCGACTTGTGCCGATGGTGGTACAGGCAAGTGCCCATACCAAAGGGCAGCCTATACCGATGATGGTCGATGCATGTGCCATCACCACGCACCAAAGTTCAATTTTGAGCCACAGTGCACATGCTGGGCTCGGGCATGTGTTGGTGCCACAATATTTTTGCCCGGGGCACCATCACCGGAGCATCGTCGAAGAACCTAACCGACGGCATTGTGGGTTCCGACGATTGGAGGGGCCGGGGGGTGTGTGCACATGATGTGCGATGGGTGCTGGTACTTGGCCCTTATATTGGCCCCCTATCCCTCATCAAACCTCGAGAACTCACACCCCCTTAAAAAGCATTTGAGATTTTATAGGTTTGCTCCCAGTAGCCATTAAATTGTCTGAAATGGGGACATTTTTTTCAAACGGTCACAAAATCTTCTCCACTTCAAGTTTTTAGCTGAATTTCTTTGTGCATGCTAACAAAAATACAAGTCCCAGCCATGTCTATGCCCCAGCCAAATCGAGGGTTGTGGCAGCGAGATCGACAGCACGTAGAGGGGGACTGGGCTGATCCCTAACTGGTGCATTATGCCTCTCCAGCCTGCTCAGTTCCCGCACGCTTGTTTTGTGGGATGACTTAGGCATATGGAGTTCATTCCCAGTCTAAGCATACAGAGTTCATTCCCAGTCTAAGATCAAACCGACAGTAGCATGCAGATGGGGACCGGGTTGATCATCGGCTTGCGCATCCTACCTCTCAGGCCGACTGAGCGGCTGCATTCTCGTTTCATGGGTTGACTTAGGCATACGAAGTTCATTCCCGATCTAAGCCCCAATCGGATAGAGGGACCCATAGTGGGATCGACAGCACGCATAGGGGGATCGAGCCGATCCTCGACTTGGTCATTTTGGCTCTCCAACCGACTGAGCACTCGTACGCTCATTTCATGGGTTGACTTAGGCATACGTAGTGCATTCTTGGTCTCGGCCAACCAAGGGCCAGAAGCTATTGACGGTGTTTGGGGTAACAATTGAGGGGGACTAGCAGTGGGATCCTTGGTCGGCTCACGCATCCCGCACCCAGTGGTCAGTTCAGTGCTCGCACGCTCATTTCAAGGGCCGATCAAGGCTCGGCATGTGCCGATGGTGGTCAAGCCAACAGCCCGCACCGGGGGCCATTTTGTGCCGATGGTGGTCGAGGCAATCACCCGCACCAAGGGCCGGCATGTGCCGATGGTGATCAAGGCAACCGCCCGCACCAGGGCCTAGCTTGTGCCGATGGCAGTCGAGGAAAGTGCCCGTACCAAAGGGCAGCCTGTGCCGATGATGGTCGATACATGTGCCATCACCATGCACCATCATGTGCCATTGATGGTCGAGGCCTTGGTAGAAGTTTGATTTTGAGCCACAGGGCACATACTGGGCTCGGGAATGTGCTGGTGCAACATTTTTTTTGCCCGAGGCACCATTGCCGAAGCATAGTCGGAGAACCTAATCGGCGGCATTGGGGGTTCCGGTGATCGGGGGGGCCGAGGGGTGTGCGCACATGATGTGCAATGGGTACTTGTACTTGGCCCTTATATTGGCCCCCTATCCCTCATCAAACCTCGAGAACTCACACCCCCTTAAAGAGCATTTGAGATTTTATAGGTTTGCTCCCAGTAGCCATTAAAGTGTCCGAAATGGGGAATTTTTTTCAAATGGTCACAAAATCTTCTCCACTTCGAGTTTTTAGCTGAATTTTTTTGTCCATGCCAACAAAAGTACAAGGATCACGTCTACCAAATTTGGGGCCAAAACAACTTCTAAACAAAATTTTAAAAAATCCCGAACCGTAAAAGGTTTCAAAAATCGTGAAAAATAGAAAACGAGTCATCTTGCCACGAAACTTCACATGAAGGCTTAGGGGACCATTAAATGAATTTACAAGCCATAAAAATGGCATTGGCATGACAAAAATATGAAGATGTGCCTGAACCCACCTACCACTCGATCGATCCACGACTTGCGCATCCCGCCTCTCCGACCAGCTAAGTGCCCGTACGCTCGTTTCGTGGGTTGACTTAGGCATACATAGTGCGCTCCCAGTCTAAGATCGGACCAGATCGAAGGTTGTGGCAGTAGGACCCATATCGGGATCGGCAGCACGCAGAGGGGTCGGATCGATCCCCGACTTGCGCATCCTACCTCTCTGGTCGGCTGAGCGCCTGCACGCTCATTTTGTGGATTGACTTAGGCATACGGAGTTCATCCCCAGTCTAAGCATACGGAGTTCATTCCCAGTCTAAGATTGGACCAGACCGAGGGTTGTGACAGTAAGATCGACAGCACGTAGGGGGACCGAGCCGATCCTTGGCTTGCGTATTTTGCCTCTCCGACCGGCTGAGTGCCCGCACGTTCGTTTCGTGGGTTGGCTTAGGCATACAGAGTTCATTACATGTCTAAGCCCTAGTCGGACCAAGGGTTATGGCAACGGGACCGACAACACGCAGAAGGGGACCAGGCCGATCCCTGTCTTATGCATTATGCCTCTTCAACCGGCTCAGTGCTCGCACGCTCGTTTCGTGGGTTGACTTAGGCATACGAAGTTCATTTGTAGTGTATGCATACGAAGTTCAATCCCAGTCTAAGATCGGACCAACAGCGGAATTGATAGCAGCATGCAGAGGGGGATCAGGCCGATCTTTGGCTTACGCATCTTGCCTCTCTGGTTGGCTGAAAGCCTGCACGCTCGTTTCATGGGTTGACTTAGGCATACGTGGTGCATTCCCGATCTCGATTAACCAAGGGCCGGAGGCTATCGACGGCATTCGGGGCAACACCTGAGGGGAACCAGTAGTGGGATCCTTGGTCGACTCACACATCCCACCCCCAGCGGTCAGTTCGGTGCTTGCACGTTCATTTCGAGGGATGATCGGGACTCGGCATGTGCCAATGGTGGTCGAGGCAACCGCTCGCACCACGGCCCAGCATGTGTCGATGGTGTTCGATGTATCCACCTACACCAGGGACCATCTTGTGCCGATGGTGGTCGAGGCAACCACCCGCACCAGGGCCCAGCTTGTGCCGATGACGATCGAGGCAAGTGCCCATACCAAAGGCCATCCTGTGCCCACACCAGGGCCCAGCTTGGGGGGGCCAGGGGTGTGCGCACATGATGTGCGATGGGTGCTGGAACATGGCCCTTATTTTGGCCCCCTATCACTCATCAAACCTCGAAAACTCACACCCCCTTAAAGAGCATTTGAGATTTTATAGGTTTGCTCCCAGTAGCCATTAAAGTGTCTAAAATGGAGACATTTTTTTCAAACGGTCACAAAATCTTCTCCACTTTGAGTTTTTAGCTAAATTTGTTTGTGTGTGCAAACAAAAATGAAAGGATCACATCTGCCAAATTTGGGGTCAAAACTCCTTTTAAAAAAATTTTAAAAAATCCCGAACCATAAAAGGCTTCGAAAATCATGAAAAATAGAAAACGGGTCATCTTGCCACAAAACTTCACATGAAGGCTTAGGGGACCATTGTATGAATTTACATATAAAAATGGCATTGGCATGGCAGAAATATGAAGATGTGCCTGAACCCACCTACCACTCGATCGATCCACGGCTTGCACATCCCACCTCTCCAACCGGGCTGAGGGTTGCGGCAACAGAACCCACAGCGGGACCGACAGCACGCATAGGGGACCGGGTCGATCCCTAGCTTACGCATCCTGGCTCTCCGATTGGCTGAGCGCCCGCACGCTCATTTTATGGGTTGACGTAGGCATACGTAGTTCATCCCCAGTCTAAGCATACGGAGTTCATTCCCAGTCTAAGATCGGATCGGACTGAGGGTTGCGACAGTAGGACTAGCAGTAGGATCGGCAGCATGCAGAGAGGGACCGGGTCGATCCCCGACTTGCGCATCCTGCCTCTTTGGCTAGCTGAACGCCCGCACGCTCGTTTCATGGGTTGACTAAGGAATACGAGTTCATTCCCAGTCTAAGCATACGGAGTTCATTCCCAGTCTAAGATTGGACCAGTAGCAGGATCGACAGCAGCACGCAGAGAGGGACCGGGCCGATCCTCGACTTATGCATCCTATCTCTTCGATCGACTGAATGTCCGCACGCTTATTTTGTGGGTTGACTTAGGCATACAGAGTTCATTCCTGATCTAAACCCCAACAAAACCGAGGGACCCGTAGCGGGATCGACAGCACGCAGAGGAGGATCGAGCCGATCCTTGACTTGCACATTCTGGCTCTCCGACCGCTTGAGCGCTCGTACGCTCATTTCATAGGTTGACTTAGGCATACGTAGTGCATTCCCAGTCTCGACCAACTAAGGGCCAGAGGCTATCGACGGCATTTGGGCTACAACCGAGGGGGACCAACAGCGGAATCCTTGGTTGGCTCACGCATCCCACCCCCAGCGGTCGGTTCGGTGCTCGAACACTCGTTTCGGGGGCCGACCGGGGCTCGGCATGTACTGATGGTGGTCGAAGCAACCGCCCGCACCACGGCCCAGCATGTCTCGATGGTGTTCGATGTAACCGCCTGTACCAGAGGCTATCTTGTGCCGATGGTGGTTGAGGTTACCACCCGCACTAGGGCCCAGCTTGTGCCGATGGCGGTCTAGGCAAGTGCCCGTACCAAAGGGCAGCTTGTGCTGATGATGGTCAATGCATGTGCCATCACCACACGCCATCATAAGCCATTGATGGTCGAGGCCTTGGCCGAAGTTCAATTTTGAGCCACGGTGCACATGCTGGGCTCGGGCATGTGCTGGCGCTACATTTTTTCACCCGGGGCACTATCGTCGAAGCATCGTCAGAGAACCTAACCGACGGCATTAGGGGTTTCGATGATTGGGGGGTCGAGGGGTGTGTGCACATGATGTGCGATGGGTTCTAGTACTTGGCCCTTATATTGGTCCCCTATCCCTCATCAAACCTCGAGAACTTACACCCCCTTAAAGAGCATTTGAGATTTTATAGGTTTGCTCCCAGTAGCCATTAAAGTGTCTGAAATGGGGACATTTTTTTCAAAATCTTCTCCACTTCGAGTTTTATATTTTTGTGCGTACCAACAAAAATACAAGGATCACGTCTACCAAATTTAGGGCCAAAACTCCTTCTAAAAAAATTTTAAAAAATCTTGAACCGAAAAAAGTTTTGAAAATCATGAAAAATTGAAAACGGGTCGTCTTGCCACGAAACTTCACATGAAGGCTTAGGGGACCATTTTGAAAATCATTCCATGTCTAAGCCCCAGCCGAACCGAAGGTTCTGGTAGTGGGATCGACAGCGGTACCGACAGCATGTAGAGGGGGACCGGGCCAATCTCTGACTTGCGCATTATGCCTCTCCAACCGGCTCAGCGCCCGCACACTCGTTTCATGGGTTGACTTAAGCATACGGAGTTCATTCCTAGTCTAAGCATACGGAGTTCATTCCCAGGCTAAGATCAAACTGGTAGTAGCACGCAGAGGGGGACCAGGACGATCTTCGACTTACGTATCCTGCCTCTCCAGTCGGCTGAGCGCCCGCACGCTCGTTTCATGGGTTGACTTAGGCATACAAAGTTCATTCTCGGTCTAAGCCCCAACCAGATCGAGGGACCCACAGCGAGATCGATAGCACACATAAGGGGACCGGGCCGATCCTCGACTTACGCATTCTAGCTCTCCGATTGGTTGAGCACCCGCACGCTCATTTCATGGGTTGACTTAGGCATACGTAGTGCATTCCCGGTCTTGACCAACCAAGGGCCAGAGGCTATCGATGACGTTTAGGGCAACAACCAAGGAGCGAGATCCTTGGTCGGCTCACGTATCCCACCCCCAGCAGTTGGTTCGGTGCCCGCTCACTCCTTTCGGTGGTTGATCAGGGCTCGACATGTGCCGATGGTGGTCGAGGCAACCGCCTGCACCACGGCCCAGCATGTGTCGATGGTGTTCGATGCAACCACCCGCACCAGGGGCTATCTTGTGCCGAGGTGGTCAAGGCGACCACCCGCACCAGGGCCCAGCTTATGCCGATAGTGGTCGAGGCAAGTGCTCGTACCAAAGGGTAGCTTGTGCTGATGATGGTCGATGCATGTGCCATCACCATGCGCCATCATATGGCATTGATGGTCGAGGCCTTGGCCGAAGTTCAATTTTAAGCCACGGTGCACATGTTGGGCTCGGGCATGTGCTGGTGCTTCATTTTTTTTGCCCGGGGCACCATCGTCGGAGCATCATTAGAGAACCTAACCAGCAGCATTGGGGGTTCCGGTGATTGGGGGGATCAGGGGGTGTGCGCACATGATGTGTGATGGGTGCTGGTACTTGGCCCTTATATTGGCCCCCTATCCCTCATCAAACCTCGAGAACTTACACCCCTTTAAAGAGCATTTGAGATTTTATAGGTTTGCTCCCAGTAGCCATTAAAGTGTCTGAAATAGGGACATTTTTTTCGAACGATCACAAAATCTTCTCCACTTCGAGTTTTTAGCTGAATTTGTTTGTGCGTGCCAACAAAAATACAAGGATCATGTCTACAAAATTTGGGGCCAAAATCCTTCTAAAAAAAGTTAAAAAAATTTTAAAAAATCTCGAACCGTAAAAAGTTTCAAAAATCATGAAAAATAGAAAACGGGTCGTCTTACCACGAAACTTCACATGAAGGCTTAGGGGACCATTGTATGAATTTACAAGCCATAAAAATGGCATTGGCACGATAGAAATATGAAGATGTGCTTGAACCCACCTACCACTCGATCGATCCACGGCTTGCGCATCCCGGCCCTCCGGCCGGCTAAGTGCCCGCACGCTCATTCCGTGGGTTGACTTAGGCATGCATAGTGCACTCCCAGTCTAAGATTGGATCGGATCAAGGTTTGTGGTAGTAGGACCCGTAACATGATCGACAGCACATAGAGGGGACCGGGTCGATCCCCGGCTTGCGCATCCTGCCTCTCTGGTCAGCTGAGCGCCCACTCGCTCGTTTTGTGGTTGACTTAGGCATACAGAGTTCATCCCTAGTCTGAGCATACGTAGTTCATTCCCAGTCTAAGATCGGATCGAACCGAGGGTGGCGGCAGCAGGACCAGCAGTAGGTCTGCAACATGCAAGGGGGGATCGAGCCAATCCTCGACCGGCGCATTCTGCCTCTCCGATCGACTGAGCGCCCGTACGCTCGTTTCGTGGGTTGACTTAGGCATACGCAGCTCATACCATGTCTAAGCCCTAGCCAGACCGAAGGTTGTGGTAGCGGGACCGACAGCATGCAGGGGGGATCGAGCCAATACCCGACTTGCGCATTATGTCTCTCCGGTCGGCTCAGTGCCCGCACGCTCGATTCGTGGGTTGACTTAGGCATACGGAGTTCATTCCTAGTCTAAGCATACGGAGTTCATTCCAGTCTAAGATTGGATCGGTAGCGGGATTGACAGTAGCACGTAGAGGGGGACCGAGCCGATCCTCGGCTTGCACATCCTACCTCTCCAACCGGTTGAGTGACCACACGCTCGTTTCATGGGTTGACTTAGGCATACGGAGTTCATTCCTGGTCAAAGCCCCAACCAAACCAAGGGACCCACAACGGGATCGACAGCATGCAGAGGGGGATCGAGCCGATCCTCGGCTTATGCATTCTAGCTCTCTGACCGGCTGAGCGCCCGCACGCTCCTTTCATGGGTTGACTTAGGCATACGTAGTGCATTCCCGGTCTCGACCAACCAAGGGCCAAAGGCTATCGACAGCGTTTAGGGCAACAACTGAGGGGGACCAGCATGTGTCAAAGGTGTTCAATGCAACAGCCCGCACCAGGGCCCAGCTTGTACTGATGGCGATCGAGGCGACCACCGATGGCGATCGAGGCAAGTGCTCGGACCAAAGGGCAGCCTATGCCGATGATGGTCGATGTATGTGCCATCACCATGCGCCATCATATGCCATTGATGGTCGAGGCCTTGGCCAAAGTTCAATTTTGAGCCACGGTGCACATGCTGGGCTCGAGCATGTGCTGGTGCTTCATTTTTTTCGCCCGAGGCACCATCGCCAGAGCATCATCAGAGAACCTAACTGATAGCATTGGGGGTTCTGGTGATTGGAGGGGCCGGGGGGTGTGCGCACATGATGTGCGATGGGTGCTGGTACTTGGCCCTTATATTGGCCCCCTATCCCTCATCAAACCTCGAGAACTTACAACCCCTTAAAGAGCATTTGAGATTTTATAGGTTTGCTCGCAGTAGCCATTAAAGTGTCTAAAATAGGGACATTTTTTTCAAACGGTCACAAAATCTTCTCCACTTTGAGTTTTTAGCCGAATTTGTTTGTGCATGCCAACAAAGATACAAGGATCATGTCTACCAAATTTGGGGCCAAAATCCTTCTAAAAAAATTTTAAAAATCCTGAACCGTAAAAAGTTTCAAAAATCATGAAAAATAGAAAACGAGTCGTCTTGCCGCGAAACTTCACATGAAGGCTTAGGGGACCATTGTATGAATTTACAAGCCATAAAAATGGCATTGGCATGGCAGAAATATGAAGATGTGCCTGAACTCACCTACCACTCGATCGATCCACGGCTTGCACATCCCACCTCTCCGGCTAGCTAAGTGCCCACACGCTCGTTTAATGGGTTGACTTAGGCATACGTAGTGCGCTCCCAGTCTAAGATCAGACCGGACCGAGGGTTGCCATAGCAGGACCCACAGTGGGTTCGACAGCATGCAGAAGGGATGGGTCGATCCCCAACTTGCGCATCTTGCCTCTCTTGCCAGCTGAGCGCCCGCACGCTCGTTTCGTGCGTTGACTTAGGCATACGGAGTTCATCCCCAGTCTAAGCTTACAGAGTTCATTCCCAGTCGAAGATCAGACCGGACTGAGGGTTGCGGCAATAGCACCAGAACCAGGATCGATAGCACACAGGGGGGGATCGGGCTGATCCCCGACTTGTGTATTCTGCCTCTCCGGTCGACTGAGCGCCCGCACGCTCGTTTCGTGGGTTGGCTTAGGCATACGGAGTTCATTCCAGTCTAAGCCCCAGCTGGACCAAGGGTTGTGGCAGCAGGACCGATAGCACGCAGAGGGGGACCGAGTCGATCCCCGGCTTGTTCATTATGCGTTTCCGATTGGCTTAGCGCCCGCATGCTCATTTCGTGGGTTGACTTAGGCATACAGAGTTCATTCCCAGTCTAAGCATACGGAATTCATTCCTAGACTAAGATCGGATCGGTAACGGGATTAGAAGCAGCACGCAGTGGGGGACCAGGCAAATCCTCAGCTTGCACATCCTGCCTCTCCGACCGGTTGAGTGCTCATACGCTCGTTTCGTGGGTTGACTTTGGAATACAGAGTTCATTCCTGATTTAAGCCCCAATCAGACCGAAGGACCCGTAGCAGGATCGGCAACACGCAAAGGGGGATCGAGTCGATCCTCAGCTTGTGCATTCTAGCTCTCCGGTCAGCTGAGCGCCCGCACGCTCATTTCATGGGTTGACTTAGGCATACATAGTACATTCCTGGTCTTGACCAACCAAGGGCCAGAGGCTATCGACGGTGGTTGGGGCAACAACCGAGGGGGACCAGCAACGGGATCCTTGGTCGACTGGTGCATCCCACCCCCAGCAGTCGATTCGATGCTCCCTCGCTCATTTCGGGGGCCGGTAGGTGTGCGCACATGATGTGCGATGGGTGCTGGTACATGGCCCTTATATTGGCCCCCTATCCCTCATCAAACCTCAAGAACTCACATGCCTTTAAAGAGCATTTGAGATTTTATAGGTTTGCTCCCAGTAGCCATTAAACTGTCTGAAATGGGGACATTTTTTTAAAATGGTCACAAAATCTTTTCCACTTCGAGTTTTTAGCTGAATTTGTTTGTGCATACCAACAAAAATACAAGGATCATGTCTAACAAATTTGGGGCCAAAATCCTTCTAAAAAAATTTTAAAAATCTTGAACCGTAAAAAGTTTCAAAAATCATGAAAAATAGAAAACGAGTCGTCTTGCCAAGAAACTTCACATGAAGGCTTAGGAGACCATTGTATGAATTTACAAGCCATAAAAATGGCATTGGCATGGCAAAAATATGAAGATGTGCCTGAACTCACCTACCACTCGATCGATCCATGGCTTGCACATCCTACCTTTCCGGCTAGCTAAGTGCCCGTACGCTCGTTTAATGGGTTGACTTAGGCATACGTAGTGCGCTCCCAGTCTAAGATCAGACCGGACCGAGGGTTGCCATAGCAGGACCCGCAGTGGGTTCGACAGGACGCAGAAGGGATGGGTCGATCCCCAGCTTGCGCACCTTGCCTCTCTGGTCGGTTGAGCGCCCTCACGCTCGTTTTATGCGTTGACTTAGGCATACAGAGTTCATCCCCAGTCTAAGCATACAGAGTTCATTCCCAGTCTAAGATCAAACTGGACTGAGGGTTGCGGCAGCAGCACCAGAACCAGGATCGACAGCACATAGGGGGGGATCGGGCCGATCCCCGACTTGTGTATTCTGCCTCTCCGGTCGACTGAGTGCCCGCACGCTCGTTTCATGGGTTGGCTTAGGCATATGGAGTTCATTCCAGTCTAAGCCCCAGCTGGACCGAGGGTTGTGGCAGTAGGACCGACAGCACGCAGAGGGGGACCAAGTCGATCCCCGACTTGTGCATTATGCGTTTCCGATTGGCTCAGCGCCCGCATGCTCATTTCATGGGTTGACTTAGGCATACGGAGTTCATTCCCAGTCTAAGCATACAGAATTCATTCCCAGACTAAGATCGGATCGGTAACGGGATTAGAAGTAGCACGCAGTGTGGGACCAGGCAAATCCTCAGCTTGCACATCCTACCTCTCCGACCGGTTGAGTGCCCATACGCTCGTTTCGTGGGTTGACTTTGGAATACAGAGTTCATTCCTGATTTAAGCCCCAATCAGATCGAAGGACCCGTAGCAGGATTGGCAACACGCAAAGGGGGATCGGGTCGATCCTCAGCTTGTGCATTCTGGCTCTCCGGTCAGCTGAGCGCCCGCACGCTCATTTCATGGGTTGACTTAGGCATACATAGTACATTCCTGGTCTTGACCAACCAAGGGCCAGAAGCTATCGACGGCGGTTGGGGCAACAACCGAGGGGGACCAGCAATGGGATCCTTGGTCGGGTCGGGCATTCCACCCCCAGCAGTCGATTCGATGCTCGCTCGCTCATTTCGGGGGCCGGCAGGTGTGCGCACATGATGTGCGATGGGTGCTGGTACTTGGCCCTTATATTGGCCCCCTATGCCTCATCAAACCTCAAGAACTCACATGCCCTTAAAGAGCATTTGAGATTTTATAGGTTTGCTCCCAGTAGCCATTAAAGTGTCTGAAATGGGGACATTTTTTTCAAACGGTCACAAAATCTTCTCCACTTCGAGTGTTTAGCTGAATTTGTTTGTGCATGCCAAAAAAAATACAAGGATCATGTCTACCAAATTTGGGGCCCAAATCCTTCTAAAATAATTTTAAAAACTCTCGAACCGTAAAAAGTTTCAAAAATCGTGAAAAATAGAAAACGGGTCGTCTTGCCACGAAACTTCACATGAAGGCTTAGGGGACCATTGTATGAATTTACAAGCCATAAAAATGGCATTGGCATGGCAGAAATATGAAGATGTGCCTGAACCCACCTACCACTCGATCGATCCACGGCTTGCGCATCCCGCCTCTCCAACCGGGTCGATGCTCAGCTTGCGCATCCAGCCTCTCCTACCGGCTAAGTGCCCGTACACTCGTTTCGTGGGTTGACTTAGGCATACGAAGTTCATTCCTGGTCTAAGCCCCAACCGGACCGAGGGACTCGTAGCGGGATCGATAGCACGTAGAGGGGGATCGGGCCGATCCTCGGCTTGCACATTCTGGCTCTCTGACCGACTGAGTGCTCGCATGCTCGTTTCATGGGTTGATTTAGGCATACGTAGTGCATTCTCGATCTCGACCAACCAAGGGCCAGAGGCTATCGATGGCGTTTGGGGCAACAACCGAGGGGGACCAGTAGCAGGATCCTTGGTCGGCTCACGTATCCTACCCCCAGCTGTCGTTTCGATGCTCACACGCTCGTTTCGGGGGCCGACCAGAGCTCGACATGTGCCAATGCTGGTCAAGGCAACCGCTCGCACCATGACCCAGCATGTGCTAATGGTGTTCGATGCAACAGCCTGCACTAGGGGCCATCTTGTGTCGATAGTGGTCGAGGCAATCGTTCGCACCGGGGCCTAGCTTGTGTCGATGGCGGTCGAGGCAAGTGCCCGTCCCAAAGGGCATGTGACATCACCATGCACCATCATGTGCCATTGATGGTCGAGGCCTTGGCCAAAGTTTGATTTTGAGCAACGGTGCATATGCTGGGCTCGGGCATGTGCTGGTGCCACATTTTTTTTGCCCGAGGCACCATCGTCGGAGCATCATCGGAGAACCTAACCGGCGGCATTAGGGGTTCCGGCGATTGGGGGGGCCGGGGAGTGTGGCACATGATGTGCGATGGGTGCTGGTACTTGGCCCTTATATTGGCCCCCTATCCCTCATCAAACCTCGAGAACTCACACCCCCTTAAAGAGCATTTGAGATTTTATAGGTTTGCTCCCAGTATCTGGAATGGAGACAGAAGAGGACCGGGCCGATCCTCGACTTATGCATCCTACCATTCTGGCCGACTGAGCGTCCGTATGCTCATTTCGTGGGTTGACTTAGGTATATGGAGTTCATTCCCGGTCTAAGCCCCAATCGGATCGAGGGACCCACAGCGGGATCGGCAGCACGCAGAAGAGGACCAGGCAAATCCTTGGCTTGTGCATTTTGGCTCTCTGGTCGGTCGAGCGCCCGTACGCTCATTTCATGAGTTGACTTAGGCATACGTAGTGCATTCTTGGTCTCGACCAAATAAGGGCCAGAGGCTATCGACGACGTTTGGGGCAACAACCGAGGGGGACCAGTAGTGGGATCCTTGGTCGGCTCACGCATCCCACCCCAAGCGGTTGGTTCGGTGCCCGCACGCTCATTTTAGGGGTCGACCGAAGCTCAGAATGTGCCGATGGTGGTCAAGGCAATCGGCCACACCACGGCCCAGCATGTGCCAATGGTGTTCAATGCAACCGCCCGCTCCAGGGGCCATTTTGTGCTGATGGTGGTCGAGGCAATCGCCTGCACCAAGGGCCGGCATGTGCCAATGGTGATCGAGGCAACTGCCCACACCAGGGCCCAGCTTGTGCTGATGGTGGTCAAGGCAAGTGCCCGTGTCACACCCTGGGTGAGCACGCCAGGCACATCAGGCACACCAGCAGGCGAGCCAGAGGTTAAGGCCCGTAGACCAGGCATGCTGACGGGTATCTGTACGCAAAGCCTAGCAAACGAGTTCAGAACGCCCGCCCAACTTACAGGCCAGCCTGTGAGACCAAAGCCTGGCATACAAGCTGCTCGCACCACATCCAGAAGGGCCCAAGGTGCTGGACATGCAAGGGAAGCTTCTGGAAGTAGGCAGGATCAGCAGGAGCATCCTGGCAGATTTGGTTGACCCTGAAAATCAGGAGTTAGCATCCTGATTGATTGCAATTTGTATAATCCCTTGATTTTAGCCTTTATTCTAGGGATATTGCCATTAAGTGTAGCTGGAGCCTCAACTATAAATAGAGGGCTACTCCACCCTCATTTGTACACCATCAAACACTTCTATTTCAGTGAATAGAAGAGCATTTCCAAAATTCTACCTTTTTATCCTGTTTCTCTTTAACTTACGTAATCAGCCCTTCCTATTGTTCTAGTGCCCGCACGCTTGTGTTTTAGGCTGAATTAGGCATAAAGGAGGAGATTCCAAGCCTAAGGTCACACGGTTTCTGAGTCTAAGGTCAGAGCCCATGACAGTTGGTATCAGAGCAAGTTCGATTTTGCGTGTTTGTGTGTGCAGGTTAGATCGTGATTAAGGAGATGGCATCCCAAAGCAACGTTGCTAGCCAACAACTAGAGGCCCGGGAACATGGGCATGGAAGAGGCAAGAAAGCCAGTTCTAGAGATATCTGGTCTACCATGGACAGTAGGCTGGCCAAGGTGGAGGTGACCATGGGCGACATGGGGAGAAGTTTGAGGAAGTAGAGACTCACACTGCATCGTTAGACTCCATGCGAAAGGAGATCCAAAGTGAGCTAGAAGCTGCTCTCAACAAAGGCATGGACGTGATCACCCAAAATAATAAGGCCTTGAAGGCTGAAGTGCTAACCTTGTGCGATGGCATGGAGGCCATGCGCCAGTGGATGGAAGAGCTTACCGGTGAGTTCGTTGCTTGCAAGACTGCCATTGGGAATGGCATGTTTGCCAGAGTGTCCAAATCCAGATTGGAGGTCCCCAACCTTAAAGAGTTTAAGGGGACTAGGGCGGCCAAGGAAGTAGACAACTACCATGGGGTATGGAGCAGTACTTCCAAGCCATGGGCATGCAAGACGAGGCGATAAAGGTAAGCACCGCTGCTATGTATCTCACTGACGTAGCCTTATTGTAGTTGAAGTGCAGGTGTGATGATGTCAGGTGTAGGAGCGTCAAGATTGGAACCTGGGTAGAGTTCCAAAAGGAGTTTAGAGAACAATTTTACTCAGAGTATGCTGATGATGAGGCGCGGGCAAAGTTACGTCAGCTTATCCAGCAAGGGGACATAAGGGAGTATGTCCAGAAATTCTCTGAACTGATGCTACAGATCTCAGATCTAGGCGAGAAGGATGCCTTATTTGCTTTCATGGATGGGCTGAAGCCGTGGGTGAACCACGAGCTACAAAGGAGGGGAGTTCATGACTTGGCTAAAGCCATGACTACTACCGAGGCCTTGATAGAGTTCAAGCCTCTGAACAAGTTTGAGTTTTCCTAGCCCAAGGGTAAGGGCAGCGATGATAGGGATCGAAAGAAGCAGTCTAAGAAGAAGAACCGTGACTGGGAGTCTAAGGATGGAGACCAAGACCGTTCAACCAAGGATGGCGAAAAGAAGCCACCAGCAAGTAAGTGGAAAGCAAAGAGGGACCGAGAGCCACTAGCATGCTACCTGTGTTGAGGGAGCCACATAGCATGCAATTACCCGCAGAAGGGCAAGCTGGCTACTGTAGACAAGGAGTCTGATGAGGAGCCAGAGTCAGGGGCAGTAAAGCTTGGGTCGTTGGTGCTCAATGCTGTCCAGAGTAAGGGGAGCCGCAAGCCAAAGGGCTTGATGTTTAAATATCTGATGGTTACGGGTGAAAAGGTGAGTGCACTGGTGGACACAGGTGCCTCACATCTTTTTATTTCTGGTGATGGAGCTCGAAAGCTCAGACTAAAGGTGCAGAAAGGGACTGGTATCATTAAAATAGTGAACTCCAAGGAAGTTCTAGCCATTAGAGTAGCACGGGGAGTGGAGTTACAGCTTGGAGACTGGAAAGGCAAGGAGACCATTGAGGTAATACCCCTTGACAACTATGAGTTTGTGATTGGGTTGGATTTTCTTGTTCGGATTAACGCCCTCCTTGTGCCTTTTACCGATTGTGTTTGCATCTTGGATGCACGGTGCCAATGCCTAGTGCTATTGAGGAGAGGGTCTGGAGTTGGGTCGCGGGTGGTGTCAACCATCCAATTTGCCAAGGTGATAAGCAGACAAGAAGACACCTTCTTGGTAGCCCTGAAATATGATGAGCCAAGGGAGAAGGAGACCGAGTCACCCTTGGAGGTGCTAAAGGTGCTGAAGACCTTTAGTGATGTGATGCTCGTAAAGCTGCCTAGCAAGCTACCACCTAAGAGGGAGGTGGACCACAAGATCGAGCTAGTGTTCGAGGCCAAGCCACCAGCCAGAGGCCCTTACCGAATGTCTCCACCAGAGTTGGAGGAGTTGAGGAAGCAGCTCAAAGAGTTAGTTGATGCTGGCTTCATCAGGCCATCAAAAGCACCCTATGGTGCACCAGTTCTATTCCAGCGCAAGCATGATGGGTCGTTGTGGCTGTGCATAGACTACTAGGCTTTGAACAAGCTAACCATCAAGAACAAGTACCCCATCACACTCATTATGGACTTGTTCGATCAACTTGGGAGCATAAGGTGGTTCACCAAGCTGGATTTGAGGTCGGGCTACTACCAAGTCAGGATCGCAGAGGGAGATGAGCCAAAGATAGCATGTGTCACTTGGTATGGTTCATATGAGTTCTTGGTGATGCCTTTCGAACTCATGAATGCCCCAGCAACATTCTGCACCCTTATGAACAAGGTACTTTAGTCATTTCTTGATCGATTTGTTGTGGTTTATTTAGATGATATTGTGATCTACAAACAGACTTTGAGAGAGTATCTAGACCACTTGAGATAGGTGTTCGAGGTGTTACAGGCACACAAGCTGTTTGTCAAGAGGGAGAAGTGCTCATTCGCCCAACAGGAGATCCCGTTCCTTGGCCATATAGTAGGAGATGGCAGGATACGCATGGATGAAGGCAAGATACACGCCATCCTAGAGTGGCAACCACCAGCCAAGGTCACTGAGTTGAGATCATTCCTTGGGCTGGTTAACTACTATAGGTGCTTCATCAAAGGTCACTCAGCAATAGCCACGCCATTGATTGACTTACTAAAGAAAGGGAGAGCATGGGAGTGGAGCGCAGGGTGCCAAAAAACCTTTGACAGGTTGAAGCGGGCTGTGACCGAGGAGCCAGTCTTGGTCTTGCCAGACCATGCCAAGCCGTATGAAGTGCATACGGATGCATCAGACTTTGCCATAGGGGGCGTGTTGATGCAGGAGGGACGTCCAGTTACATTCGAGAGAAAAAAGCTGAACGAGACTGAACGTAAGTACACGGTCCAAGAGAAGGAGATGACTGCAGTAGTACACTGCTTGCACACTTAGTGCCATTACCTGTTTGGGTCGAGGTTCGTGGTGAGGACAGACAATGTGGCGACCAGCTACTTTCAGACGTAAAAGAAGTTGTCCCCCAAATAGGCAAGATGGCAAGATTTTCTTGTAGAATTTGATTTCCTGATGGAGTACAAGCCAGGACGGGCGAACCTAGTGGCAGACGCCATGAACAGAAAGGCTAACCTTGCTACCATTAGCCAACCAGAAGGGTCACTGGTGTCACACATCAAGGAGGGACTTGCACATGATCCTACAGCCAAGGCTTTGATGGAGTACACCTAGCAAGGTAAGACTAGGCAGTTTTGGTTGCAGGATGGGTTGCTGTACACCAGGGGTAGTAGACTGTTTGTGCCGTAGCATAGGAAGCTCCACAAGGAAGTTTTACAAGAATGCCATGATTCAAGGTGGGCTAGACACCCTGGAGTGAGCCACACCTTGGCACTGATCAAGGACCAGTACTACTGGCTACACATGAAAGACGATGTAGAGGCCTATGTGAAGACTTGTCTTGTGTGCCAACAGGACAAGGTGGAGCTCAAGAAACTAGGCGATCTCTTGGAGCCATTGCCAGTGCCAGAGTGACCATGGGAGAGTGTTTCTCTGGACTTTATAGTCAGTCTACCCAAAGCAAAAGGGTTTGGAAGCATCATGGTAGTGGTGGACAGGTTTTCCAAGTATGGAATTTTCATTCCAGCAACCAAGGAGTGCCTAGCCGAGGAAGCAGCTCGATTGTTCCTAAAGAACATGGTTAAGTACTAGAAGTGTCGAGGACCATTGTTAATGATCAGGACGGGCGTTTCATGGGCAGGTTCTGGACTGAGTTGTTCAAGCTGTTAGGATCAGACTTGAACTTTTCCACCAGCATGCATCCGTAGACTGATGGGCAGACAGAATGAGTGAATGGACTATTGGAGGTCTATCTCAAGCACTATGTGAGTGCCACACAAAGGGACTGGCCAAAGCTGCTAGATATTACGTAGTTTTTCTACAACTTGCAAAAGAGCGAGGCAACGAACCAGAGCCCATTTGAGGTTGTGACAGGGCAACAACCACTAACACCTGGTTCGATTGCTGCATGTTATACAGGGTTGAATCCAGCAGCATACAAGTTTGCCAAAGGCATGGCAGGAGTAAACTGACTTGGCCAGAGTTTGTCTACACAAGGCGACCAAGAGGTCAAAGAAGTGGGTAGACCAGAATAGGCGGGACGTGTAGTTCCAGGTTGGGGACTTGGTGTTGGTGAAGTTGCATCCCATTGTGTGCCACAGGGGGCTGCACAAAGGCCTAGTCCAAAGGTATGAGGGACCTTTTTCGAGTAGTCAAGGGGGTAGGCAAGGTTGCCTACAAGCCGGATATGCCACCCAAGCTGAGGGTACACCCGATGTTCCATGTGAGCATGCTCAAGCCATTCCATAAGGATGAGGGAGATCCAAGATGGGGTAGAGTCAAAGCGTGCGCCATTGGGAGCAAGGGCCTCATATGAGAAGGAGGTCCACAGCATCATAGCTGATCGGGAGGTGAGACAAAAGAACTATCAACCAAGACAAGAGTACTTGGTGCACTGGAAGGGACTTCCAGATAGAGCGGTGAGCTGGGAACTAGCAGATGACTTATGGTAGTTTGGGGACCAGATCAGGCGATACCATGCAAAAGATGCAACTAGGGCATTATGTAATCAGGTGGGAGAAAATGTCACACCCTGGGTGGGCACGCCAGGCACATCAGGCACACCAGTAGGCGAGCTAGAGGTTGAGGCCCATAGACCAAGCGTGCTGGCGGGTATCTATGCTCAAAGCCTAGCAAACGAGTTCAGAATGCCCGCCCAACTTGCAGGCCAGCCCATGAGACCAAGGCCTGGCATACAAGCTGCCTGCACCACATACAAAAGGGCCCAAGGAAAGCTTCTGGAAGCAGGCAGGACCAACAGGAGCATCCTGGTAGATTTCGTTGACCCTGAAAATCAGGAGTTAGCATCCTGATTGATTGTAATCAGTATAATCCCTTGATTTTAGCCCTTATTCTAGGGATATTGCCATTAAGTGTAGCTGGAGCCTCAACTATAAATAGAGGGCTGCTCCACCCTCATTTGTACACCATCAAACACTTTAGTTTCAGTAAATACAAGAGCATTTCTAGAATTCTGCCTTCTTATCCTGTTTCTCTTTAACTTAAGTAATCAGCCCTTCCTATTGTTCTAGTGCCCTCACGCTTGTGTTTTAGGCTGACTTAGGCGTAAAGGAGAAGATTCCAAGCCTAAGGCCGCATGGTTTCTAAGTCTAAGGTTGGAGCCCATGACACCCATACCAAAGGGCAGCCTGTGCCGATGATGGTCAATGCATGTGCCATCACCATGCGCCATCATGTGCCATTGATGGTCGAGGCCTTGGCCGAAGTTCGATTTTGAGCCACGGTGCACATGCTGGGCTCGAGCATGTACTGGTGCCACATTTTTTTGCCCGGGGCACCATCGTCGGAGCATAATCGGAGAACCTAACCGGTGGCATTAAAGGTTCCAGTGATTAGGGGGCCGGGGGGTGTGCGCACATGATGTGCGATGGGTGCTGGTACTTGGCCCTTATATTGGCCCCCTATCCCTCATGAAACCTCAAGAACTCACACCCCTTAAAGAGCATTTGAGATTTTATAGGTTTGCTCCCAGTAGCCATTAAAGTGTCTGAAATGGGGACATTTTTTTCAAATGGTCACAAAATCTTCTCCACTTCGAGTTTTTAGCCGAATTTGTTTGTACGTGCCAACAAAAATACAAGGATCACGTCTACCAAATTTGGGGTCAAAACTCCTTCTAAAACAATTTTAAAAAATCCCGAACCATAAAAACTTTTGAAAATCGTGAAAAATAAAAAACGGGTCGTCTTGCCATGAAACTTCACATGAAGGCTTAGGGGACCATTGTATGAATTTACAAGCCATAAAAATGGCATTGGCACGGCAGAAATATGAAGATGTGCCTGAACCCACCTACCACTCGATCGATCCATGGCTTACGCATCCCGCCTCTCGGCTAAGTGCCCGCATGCTCGTTTCGTGTGCTCCCAGTCTAAGATCGGACTGGACCAAGGGTTGCGGTAGCAGGACCCGCAGCGGGATCGGTAGCACGTAGAGGGGACCGGGTCAATCCCCGGCATACGGATCCTGCCTCTCTGGCCGACTGAGCGCCCGCACGCTCATTTCATGGGTTGACTTAGGCATATAGAGCTCATCCCCAGTGTAAGCGTACGGACTTCATTCCCAGTCTATGATCAAACCAGACTGAGGGTTGTGGCAGCAGGACCAGCAGTAGGATCAGCAGCACGCAGGGGGGGATTGGCTGATCCCTGGCTTCCGCATTTTGCCTCTCCGATTAGCTGAGCCCCCGCACGCTCGTTTTGTGGGTTGGCTTAGGCATACGGAGTTCATTCCATGTCTAAGCCCCAACCAGACCGAGAGTTGTGGCAGCGGGATCAACAGCACATAGAGGGGGATCGGGCTGATCCTCGGCTTGCACATTATGCCTCTCCGGCCTGCTCAGTGCCCGCACGCTTGTTTCGTGGGTTAACTTAGGCATACAGAGTTCATTCCCAGTCTAAGAATACGGAGTTCATTCCTAGTGTAAGATCAGACCGACAGCAGCACGCAGAGGGGGATCGGGTCGATCCTTGGCTTGCGCATCCTGCCTCTTCGGTCGACTGAGCGCCCGCATGCTCATTTCATGGGATGGCTTAGGCATACGGAGTTCATTCCCGGTCTAAGCCCTAACCGAACCGAGGGACCTGCAGCAGGATCGGTAGCACACAGAGGGGGACAGGGTTGATCCTCGGCTTGTGCATTCTGGCTCTCTGGCCGACTGAGCACCTACACGCTCATTTCAAGGGTTGACTTAGGCATACGTAGAGCATTCCCGGTGTCAACCAATAAAGGGCCAGAGGCTATCAACGATGTTTAGGGCAACAACCGAAGGGGACCAGCAACGGGATCCTTGGTTGGCTCGTGCATCCCACCCCCAGCTGTCGGTTCAGTGCTCGCACTCGTGTTTCGAGGGCTGATCGGGGCTCGGCATGTACCGATGGTGGTCGAGGCAACCGCCCACACCACGGCCCAACATGTGCCGATGGTGTTCGATGTAATCGCCCGCACTAGGGGCCATCTTGTGCCGATGATGGTTGAGGCAATCGCCCATACCAAGGGCCCACATGTGTCGATGGTGATCGAGGCAACCACCTGCACTAGGGCCCAGCTTGTGCCGATGGCAGTCGAGGCAAGTGCCCGTACCAAAGGGCAGCCTGTGCTGATGATTGTCGATGCATGTGCCATCACCATGTGCCATCATGTGCCATTGATGGTCGAGGCCTTGGCCGAAGTTTGATTTTGAGCCACGGTGCACATGTTGGGCTAGGGCATGTGTTGGTGCCACATTTTTTTCGCCCGGGGCACCATCATCGGAGCATCGTCAGAGAGCCTAACCGGCGGCATTAGGGGTTCCGACAATTGGGGTGGCCGAGGGGTGTGCGCACATGATGTACGATGGGTGCTAGTACTTGGCCCTTATATTGGCCCCATATCCCTCATTAAACCTTGAGAAGTCACACCCCCTTAAAGAGAATTTGAGATTTTATAGGTTTGCTCCCACTAACCATTAAAGTGTCTGAAATGGGGACATTTTTTTCAAACGGTCGCAAAATCTTCTCCACTTCAAGTTTTTAGCTGAATTTGTTCGTGCATCTCAACAAAAAGACAAGGATCACGTCTACCAAATTTGGGGCCAAAACGCCTTCTAAAAAATTTTTAAAAAATCCTGAACCGTAAAAAGTTTCAAAAATCGTGAAAAATAAAAAAATAGGTCATCTTGCCACGAAACTTCACATGAAGGGTTAGGGGACCATTGTATGAATTTTTGAAGCCATAAAAATGGCATTGGCACGGAAAAAATATGAAGATGTGCCTGAACCCACCTACCACTCGATCGATCCATGGCTTGCGCATCCCGCCTCTTTCGACGGCTAAGTGCCCGAACGCTCGTTTCGTGGGTTGACTTAGGCATACGTAGTGCGATCCCAGGCTAAGATCAGACCAGACTGAGGGTTGCAGTAGTAGGACCCATAACGGGATCGATAGTACACAGAGGGGATCGGGTCGATCCCCAGCTTGCTCGTCCTACCTCTCTGGCCGGCTGAAAGCTCGCACGCTCATTTCATGGGTTGACTTGGGCATACGGAGTTCATCCCCAGTCTAAGCATACGGAGTTCATTCCTAGTGTAAGATCGGACCAGACCGAGGGTTGTGACAGTAGGACCAACAGCAGGATCGACAGCACGCAAGGGGGACCGGGCCGATCCATGACTTGCGCATTCTTCCTCTCTTGTCGACTGAGCCCCCGCACGCTCATTTCATGGGTTGGCTTAGGCATACGGAGTTCATTCCTTGTCTAAGCCCCAACCGGATCGAGGGTTATGATAGCGAGGCCGGCAGCATACAGAGGGGGATCGGGTTGATCCTCGGCTTGCGCATTATGCCTCTCTGGCCTGCTCAGTGCCCGCACGCTCATTTCATGGGCTGACTTAGGCATACGAAGTTCATCCCCAGTCTAACCAAATGGAGTTCATTCCCAATCTAAGATCGGACCAGTAGCAGGATGCAGAGGGGGATCAGGTCGATCCTCGGCTTGTGCATCCTGCCTCTCCGACCGGCTGAGCGCCCACATGCTCATTTCAAGGGTTGACTTAGGCATACGGAGTTCATTCACGATCTAAGCCCTAACCGGATCGAGGGACCCGTAGTGGGATCGATAGCACGTAGAACGGGACCATGTCATCCTTGACTTGTGCATTTTGGTTCTCCAGTGGGCTGAGCACCCGCACGCTCGTTTCATGGGTTGTCTTAGGCATACGTAGTGCATTCCCTATTTCATCCAACCAAGGGCTAGAGGCTATTGATGGCATTTGGGGCAACAACCGAGGGGGACCAGCAGCAGGATCCTTCATCGCCTCACGCATCCCACCCCTAACGGTCAATTCGGTGCTCGCAAGCTCGCTTCGGGGGTCGATCGGGGCTCGACATGTGTCGATGGTGGTCGAGGCAACATCCCGCAGCACGGCCCAGCATGTACCGATGGTGTTCGATGCAACCGCCCTTACCAGGGGCCATCTTGGGCCGATGGTGGTCGAGGCAATCGCCCGTACCAAAGACCGGCATATGCCAATGGTGATCGAGGCAACTGCCCGCACTAGGGCCCAGCTTGTGCCGATGGTGGTCGAGGTAAGTGCCCGTACCAAAGGGCAGCTTGTGCCGATGATGGTTGATGCATGTGCCATCACCATGCGCCATCATATGCCATTGATGGTAAAGGCCTTGGCTGAAGTTTGATTTTGAGCCACGGTGCACATGCTGGGCTCGGGCATGTGCTGGTGCCACATTTTTTTTCCCGAGGCACCATCATCGGAGCATCGCCGGAGAACCTAACCGGAGGCATTGGGGGTTCCGACGATTAGGGGGGTCGGGGGTGGCGCATATGATTTACGATGGGTGCTGGTACTTGGCACTTATATTGGCCTCCTATCCCTCATCAAACCTTGAGATCTCACACCCCCTTAAACAGCATTTGAGATTTTATAGGTTTGCTCCCAGTAGCCATTAAAGTGTCTAAAATGGGGACATTTTTTTCAAACGGTCACAAAAACTTCTCCACTTCGAGTTTTTAGCTGAATTTTTTTGTGCGTGCCGACAAAAATGCCAGGATCATGTCTACCAAATTTATGGCCAAAACTCCTTCTAAAAAAATTTAAAAAAAACCCAAATCGTAAAAATTTTAAAAATCGTGAAAAAAAGAAAATGGGTCGTCTTGCCACGAAACTTCACATGAAGGCTTAGTGGACCATTGTATGAATTTACAAGCCATAAAAATGGCATTGGCATGGCACAAATATGAAGATGTACCTGAACCAGCCTACCACTCGATCGATCCACGGCTTGTGCATCCTGCCTCTCCGGCCGGCTAGGTGCCCGCACGCTCGTTTCATGGGTTGACTTAGGCATACGTAGTGCGCTCCCAGTCTAAGATCAGACTGGATGGAGGGTTACGATAGCAGGACCCATAGCAAGATCGATGCATGCAAAGGGGATCGAGTCGATCCTCGGCTTGCGCATCCTGCCTCTCTGGCTGGCTGAGCACCCATACGGTCATTTCATGGGTTGACTTAAGCATACGGAGTTCATCCCCAGTCTAAGCATATGGAGTTCATTCATAGTCTAAGATCAGACCAGACTGAGGGTTTCGATAGTAGGATCGGCAGCACGAAGGGGGGGAGCAGGCCGATCCCCGACTTGCGCATTCTGCCTCTCCGACCGGCTGAGCGCCCGCACGCTCGTTTCGTGGGTTGGCTTAGGCATACGAAGTTCATTCCATGTCTAAGCCCCAGTCGAACTGACGGTTGTGGCAGTGGGACTGACAGCATGCAGGGGGGATCGAGCCGATCATCGGCTTGCGCATTATGCCTCTCCAACTGGCTTAGCACCCGCATGCTTGTTTCATGGGTTGACTTAGGCATACGGAGTTCATTCCCAGTCTAAGATCGGACCGGCTGCAGCACATAGAAGGGGACCGGGCAGATCTTCAGCTTGCGCATCCTGCCTCTCCGGTCGACTGAGCGCCTGCATGCTCGTTTCATGGGTTGACTTAGGCATACAGAGTTCATTCTCGGTCTAAGCCCCAACCGGACTGACGGACCCGTAGCGAGATCGGCAGCACGTAGAGGGGGACTGGGCCAAACCTCGGCTTGCACATTCTGGCTCTCCGACTGGTTGAGCGCCCGCATGCTCGTTTCATGGGTTGACTTAAGCATATGTAGTGCATTCCCGGTCTCGACCAACCAAGGGCCAGAGGCTATCGACGGCGTTTGGGGCAACAACCGAGGGGGACCAACAGCGGGATCCTTTGTCGGCTCGCACATCCCACCCTCAACGATTGATTCGGTGCTTGCACGCTCATTTTGGGGGTCAACCGGGGCTCGATATGTGCCGATGGTGGTCGAGGCAACTGCCCGCAGCACGGCCTAGCATGTGCCGATGGTGTTCGATGCAACCGCCCACACCAGGGGCCATCTTGTGCCGATGGGGGTCGAGGCAATCACCTGCACCAAGGGCCAGCATGTGCTGATGGTGATCATGGTGACCGCTCGCACCAGGGCCCAACTTGTGCCGATGGCGGTTGAGGCAAGTACCCGTACCAAAGGGCAGCCTGTGCCGATGACGGTCAATACATGTGCCATCAACATGCGCCATCACGTGCAATTGATGGTCGAGGCCTTGGTCAAAGTTTGATTTTGAGCCATGGTTCACATACTGGGCTTGGGCATATGTTGGTGCCACATTTTTTTCACCTAGGGCACCATCACCGGAGCATCACCGCCGGAGCATCACCGGAGAACCTAACTGACAGCATTGGGGGTTCCAGCGATTGGGGGGCCCAGGGGGTGTGCGCACATGATGTGCGATAGGTGCTAGTGCTTGGCCCTTATATTGGTGCCCTATCCCTCATCAAACCTCGAGAACTCACACCCCCTTAAAGAGCATTTGAGATTTTACAGGTTTGCTCCCAGTAGCCATTAAAGTGTCTGAAATGGGGATTTTTTTTCAAGCAGTCACAAAATCTTCTCCACTTCGAGTTTTTAGCTGAATTTTTTTTTACGTGCTAACAAAAATACAAGGATTACGTCTACCAAATTTGGGGCCAAAACACCTTCTAAAAAAATTTTCAAAATTCTCAAACCGTAAAAAGTTTCAAAAATTGTGAAAAATAGAAAACGGGCCCTCTTGCCACGAAACTTCACATGAAGGCTTAGTGGACCATTGTATGAATTTACAAGCCATAAAAATGGCATTGGCATGGCAGAAATATGAAGATGTGCCTGAACCCACCTACCACTCGATCGATCCATGGCTTGCGCATCCCGCCTCTTCGGTCGGCTAAGTGCCTGCATGCTTGTTTCGTGAGTTGACTTAGGCATACATAGTGCGCTCCCAGTCTAAGATCTGATCAGACTGAGGGTTGCGACAGCAGGACCCGTAGCGGGATCGATAGCACAAAAAGAGGACCAGGTCGATCCCCGGCTTATGCATCCTGCCTCTCTGGCTGGCTGAGTGCCCCCACGCTCATTCCCTGGGTTGACTTAGGCATACGGATTTCATCCCCAGTCTAAGCATACGGAGTTCATTCCCAGTCTAAGATCGAATCGGACTGAGGGTTACGGCAGCAGGACCAACAGCACGTAAGGTGCGATCGGGTCGATCCCTGGCTTACGCATTCTACCTCTCCGACCGATTGAGCCCTCGTGCGCTTGTTTCATGGGTTGGCTTAGGCATACAGAGTTCATTCCATGTCTAAGCCCTAGCTAGACCGAGGGTTGTGGCAGCGGGACTGGCAGCACGTAGAGGGGGACCGAGCTGATCCCCGGCTTGCGCATTATGCCTCTCTGGCCTGCTCAGTGCCCGCACGCTCGTTTCATGGGTTGACTTAGGCATACAGAGTTCATTCCTAGTCTAAGATTGGACCGACAACAGTATACAGAGGGGGACCAGGTCAATCCTCAGCTTGTGCATCCTACCTCTCCGATTGGTTGAACGCCCGCACGCTTGTTTCATGGGTTGACTAAGGCATAGGGAGTTCATTCTCGATCTAAGCCCCAACCGGATTGAGGGACCTGCAGCGGGATCAATAGCACATTGAAGGGGACTGGGCCGATCCTTGACTTGCGCATTTTGGCTTTTCGATCGGCTGGGCCCGCACGCTCATTTCGTGGGTTGACTTATGCATACGTAGTGCATTTCTGGTCTCGACCAACCAAGGGCCAGAGGCTATCGACGGTGTTTAGGGTAGCAACCGAGGGGGACCAATAGCGGGATCCTTGGTCAGCTCATGCATCCCACCCCCAGCAGTTGATTCGATGCTTGCACGCTCATTTAGGGGGCCGACCGAGGCTCGGTATGTGCCTATGGTGGTGGAGGCAACCACCCGCACCATGACCCAGCACGTGCCGATGGTGTTCGATGCAACCGCCCACACAAAGGGCCATCTTGTGTCGATGGTGGTCGAGGCAACCGCCCGCACCAGGGCCCAGCTTGTGCCGATGGCGGTCGAGACAAGTGCCCGTACTAAAGGGCAGCCTGTGCCGATGATGGTCGATGCATGTGCCATCACCGTGCGCCATCATGTGCCGTTGATGATTGAGCACTTGGCCGAATTTCGATTTTGAGCCACGGTGCACATGCTGGGCTTGGGCATGTGCTGGTGCCACATTTTTTTTGCCTGGGGCACCATCACCAGAGCATTGTCCGAGAACCTAACCGTAACGGTCACAAAATCTTCTCCACTTCCAGTTTTTAGCTGAATTTTTTTGTACGTGCCAATAAAAATACAAGGATCACGTCTACCAAATTTGGGGCCAAAACTCCTTCTAAAAAAATTTTAAAAAATCTCAAACTATAAAAAGTTTCAAAAATCGTGAAAAATATAAAACAGGTCATCTTGGCACGAAACTTCGCATGAAGGCTTAGGGGACCATTGTATGAATTTACAAGCCATAAAAATGGCATTGGCATGGTAGAAATATGAAGATGTGCCTGAACCCACCTACCACTCGATCGATCCACGGCTTGTGCATCCCGTCTCTCCGGTCAGCTAAGTGCCGCACGCTCATTTTGTGGGTTGACTTAGGCATACGTAGTGCACTCCCAGCCTAAGATTGAACCGGACCGAGGGTTGCGGTAGCAGGACCAGTAGCTGGATCGGTAGCACACAGAGGGGACCGGGTCGATCCCTAGCTTGCGCATCTTGCCTCTCTGGCCGGCTGAGCGCCCGCACGCTCGTTTCGTGGGTTGACTTAGGCATATAGAGTTCATCCCCAGTCTAAGCATACATAGTTCATTCCTAGTCTAAGATGGGACCAGACCGAGGGTTGCGACAACAGGACCAGCAGTAGGATCGACAGCACGCAGAGGGGACCGGATCGATCCTCGGCTTACGCATTCTGCCTCTTCGACCGGCTAAGCCCCCGCACGCTCATTTCATGGGTTGGCTTAGGCATACAGAGTTCATTCCATTTTTAAGCCCCAGCCAGACTGAGGGTTGTGGCAACGGGATAGATAGCACGCAGAGGGGGATCAGGTCGATCCTCGACTTACGCATTATAACTCTCCGGCTGGCTCAATGCCGACACGCTCATTTCGTAGGTTGACTTAGGCATGTGGAATTCATTCCTAGTCTAAGCATACGGAGTTCATTCCTAGTCTAAGATCAGACCGACAATAACATGCAGAGGGGGACCGGGCTGATCCTCAACTTACGCATCTTGCCTCTTCGGCCGGCTGAGTGCTCCTACTCTCATTTCATGGGTTGACTTAGGCATATGGACTTCAATCCCTATCTAAGCCCCAACCGGATTGAGGGACCCATAGCGGGATCAATAACACGCTGAAGGGGACCGGGCCCATCCTTGACTTGCACAATCTGGCTCTCCGACCGGCTGGGCCCGCAGGCTCATTTCATGGGTTGACTTATGCATACGTAGTGCATTCCTGGTCTCGACCAACCAAGGGCCAAAGGCTATCGATGGTATTTGGGGCAGCAACCGAGGGGGACCAGCAACGGGATCCTTGGTCGGCTCATGCATCCCACCTCCAGCGGTCGGTTTGATGCTCGCACGCTCGTTTAAGGGGCCGACGCGGGCTCGGCATGTACCGATGGTGGTCAAGGCAACCACCCGTACCATGACCTAGCATGTGCCGATGGTGTTCGATGCAACCGCCCACACCAAGGGCCATCTTGTGCCGATGGTGGTCGAGGCAACCGCCCGCACCAGGGCCTAGCTTGTGCCGACGACGGTCAAGACAAGTGCCATCACCGTGCGCCATCATGTGCCATTGATGGTCGAGGCCTTGGCCGAATTTTGATTTTGAGCCACGGTGCACATGCAGGGCTTGGGCATGTGCTGGTGCCACATTTTTTTTGCCCGGGGCACCATCGCTAGAGCATCGTCCGAGAACCTAACTGTAACGATCACAAAATCTTCTCCACTTCAAGTGTTTAGTTGAATTTTTTGTACATGCCAATAAAAATACAAGGATCACGTCTACCAAATTTAGGGCCAAAACTCCTTCTAAAAAAATTTTAAAAAATCTCAAACCGTAAAAAGTTTCAAAAATCGTGAAAAATATAAAACAGGTCATCTTGGCATGAAACTTCACATGAAGGCTTAGGGGACCATTGTATGAATTTACAAGCCATAAAAATGGCATTAGCATGGCAGAAATATGAAGATGTGCCTGAACCCACCTACCACTCGAATGATCCACGGCTTGTGCATCCCGCCTCTTCGGTTGCCTAGGTGCCGCACACTCGTTTTGTGGGTTGACTTAGGCATACGTAGTGCACTCCCAACCTAAGATTGGACCAGACCGAGGGTTGTGGTAGTAGGACCAGTAGCTGGATCGGTAGCATGTAGAGGGGACCGGGTCGATCCCTGGCTTGTGCATCTTGCCTCTCTGGCCGACTGAGCGCCCACATGCTTGTTTCGTGGGTTGACTTAGGCATGCAAAGTTCATCCCCAGTCTAAGCATACATAGTTCATTCCCAGTCTAAGATCAGACCAGACCGAGGGTTGCGCCAGCAGGACCAGCAGTAGGATCAACAGCAAGTAGGAGGGACCGAGTCGATCCTCGACTTACGCATTCTGCCTCTCCGACCGGCTGAGCCCCCACATGCTCGTTTCATGGGTTGGCTTAGGCATACAGAGTTCATTCCATGTCTAAGCCCCAGCCGGACTGAGGGTTGTGGCAACGAGATAGACAGCACGTAGAGGGGGATCGGGTCGATCCCCAGCTTGCGCATTATAACTCTCCGGCTGGCTCAATGCCTGCACGCTCATTTCATAGGTTGACTTAGGCATACGGAGTTCATTCCCAGTCTAACATATGGAGTTCATTCCTAGTCTAAGATCAGACCGGCAGCAACATGCAGAGGGGGACCAGGCTGATCCTCGACTTACGCATCCTACCTCTCCGGCCGACTGAGCACCCGTACACTCGTTTCGTGGGTTGACTTAGGCATACGGAGTTCATTCATGATCTAAGCCCCAACCAGATTGAGGGACCCGTAGCAGGATCAATAGCATGTTGAAGGGGACCAAGCCGATCCTTGACTTGCGCATTCTGGCTTTCCTACCGGCTGGGCCCGCACGCTCATTTTGTGGGTTGACTTATGCATACGTAGTGCATTCCTGGTCTCGACCAACCAAGGGCCAAAGGCTATCGACGGTGTTTGGGGCAGCAACTGATGGGGACCAGCAGCGGGATCCTTGGTCAGCTCACGCATCCCACTGCTAGCGGTCAGTTCGATTCTCGCACGCTCGTTTAGGGGGCCGACCGGGGCTCGGCATATACCGATGGTGGTCGAGGCAACCACCCACACCATGACCCAGCATGTGCCGATGGTGTTCGATGCAACCGCCTATACCAAGGGCCATCTTGTACCGATGGTGGTCGATGCAACCGCCCGCACCAGGGCCCAGCTTGTGCCGATGGCGGTCGAGACAATTGCCCGTACTAATGGGCAGCCTGTGCCGATGATGGTCGATGCATGTGCCATCACCATGCACCACCATGTGCCATTGATGTTCGAGGCCTTGGCCGAATTTCAATTTTGAGCCACGGTGCACATGCTGGGCTTGGGCATGTGCTGGTGCCACATTTTTTTTGCCCGGGGCACCATCGCTGGAGCATCATCCGAGAACCTAACCGTAACGGCCACAAAATCTTCTCTACTTCGAGTTTTTAGCTGAATTTTTTTGTACGTGCCAATAAAAATACAAGGATCATGGCTACCAAATTTGGGGCCAAAACTCCTTCTAAAAAAATTTTAAAAAATCTCAAACCGTAGAAGTGTTTCAAAAATCGTGAAAAATATAAAACAGTTCGTCTTGGCACGAAACTTCACATGAAGGCTTAGGGGACCATTGTATGAATTTAAAAGCCATAAAAATGGCATTGGCATGGCAGAAATATGAAGATGTGCTTGAACCTACCTGCCACTCGATCGATCTATGGCTTGTGCATCCCACCTCTCCGGTCGGCTAAGTGCTGCACGCTCGTTTCATGGGTTGACTTAGGCATACGTAGTGCACTCCCAGCCTAAGATTGGACCGGACTGAGGGTTGTGGGAGCAGGACCAGTAGCTAGATCGGTAGCACGTAGAGTGGACCGGGTTCATCCCTGGCTTGTGCATCTTACCTCTCTAGCCAGCTGAGCGCCCGCACGCTCGTTTCATGGGTCGACTTAGGCATACAGAGTTCATCCCCAGTCTAAGCATACATAGTTCATTCCCAGTCTAAGATGGGACCAGACCGAGGGTTGCGACAGTAGGACCAGCAGTAGGATCGACAGCACACAGGGGGGATCGAGTCGATCCTAGGCTTACGCATTCTACCTTTACGACCGGCTAAGCCCCCACACGTTCGTTTCGTGGGTTGACTTAAGCATACAGAGTTCATTCCATGTCTAAGCCCCAGTCAGACTGAGGGTTGTGGCAATGAGATAGATAGCACGCAGAGGGGGATCGGGTCGATCCCCGGCTTACGCATTATAACTCTCCGACTAGCTCAATGCCTGCACACTCATTTCGTAGGTTGACTTAGGCATACAGAGTTCATTCCCAATCTAAGATTAGACTGACAGCAACTTGCAGAGGGGGATCGGGCTGATCCTCGGCTTACGCATCCTACCTCTCCGGTCGGTTGAGCGCCCGTATGCTCATTTCGTGGGTTGACTTAGGCATACAGAGTTCATTCTCGATCTAAGCCCCAATCGGTCTGAGGGACCCGCAACGGGATCAGTAGCACATAGAAGAGGATCGAGCCGATCCTCGGCTTATGCATTCTGGCTCTCCGACCAGTCGAGCACCCGCACGCTCATTTCATGGTTTGACTTACGCATACAGAGTGCATTCCTAATCTCAACCAACCAACCAAGGGCCAGAGGCTATCGACGGCGTTCAGGGTAACAACCGAGGGGGACCAGCAGCGGGATCTTTGGTCGGCTCGTGCATCCCACCCCCAACGGTCGATTCAATGCTCACACGCTCATTTCAGTGGTCAATCAGGGCTCAGCATGTGCTAATGGTGGTCGAGGCAACCGCTGGTGCCACGGCCCAGCATGTGCCGATGGTGTTCGATGCAACCACCCACACCAGGGGCCATCTTGTACTAATGGTGGTCGAGGCAACCACCTGTACTAAGGCCCAACTTGTGCCGATGGCAGTCAAGGGAAGTGCCTGTACCAAAGCACAGCCTGTGCCAGTGATGGTTGATGCATGTGCCATTGATGGTCGAGGCCTTGGTCGAAGTTTGATTTTGAGCCATGCTACACATGCTGGGCTCGGGCATGTGCTGGTGCCACCTTTTTTTTGCCTGGGGCACCATCACCGGAGCATCGTTGGAGAACCTAACCAACGGTATTAGGGTTTTCGATGATTGGGGGGCAAGGGGGTGTGCATACATGATGTGCGATGGGTGCTGGTACTTAGCCCTTATATTGGCCTCCTATCCCTCATCAAACCTTGAGAACTCACACCCCCTTAAACAGCATTTGAGATTTTATAGGTTTGTTCCCAATAGTAATTAAAGTGTCTGAAATGGGGACATTTTTTTCAAACGGTCAAAAAATCTTCTCCACTTTGATTTTTTAGCTGAATTTTTTTGTGTGTGCCAACAAAAATACAAGGATCACGTCTACCAAATTTAGGGCCAACAAAAATACAAGGATCACGTCTACCAAATACCCGTACGCTCATTTCGTGGGTTGACTTAGGCTTACAGAGTTCATTCCCAGTCTAAGCATACGATGTTCATTCCCTGTCTAAGATCCAATCGGTAGCAGTACGCAAAGGGGGACTGAGTCGATCCTCGGCTTGCGCATCCTACCTCTCCGGTCGGTTGAGCACTCGCACGCTCATTTCATGGGTTAACTTAGGCATACGGAGTTCATTCCTGGTCTAAGCCCCAACCGGACCGAGGGATTCGTAACGGGATCAGCATCATGCAGAGGGGGACTGGGTCAATCCTCGACTTGAGCATTCTAGTTCTTCAGTCGGCTGAGCGCCTGCACACTCGTTTCATGGGTTGACTTAGGCATACGTAGTGCATTCCCAGTCTCAACCAACCAAGGGCCAGAGGCTATCGATGGCATTTGGGGCAACAACCGAGGGGGATCACGTAGGGGGGATCGGGTCGATCCCCAGCTTGTGCCAATGGTGGTCAAGGCAACCGCCCGTACCATGGCCCAGCATGTGTCGATGGTGTTCAATGCAACCGCCCGTACCAGGGGCCATCTTGTGCCGATGGTGGTCAAGGCAACCGTTCGCACCATGGCCCAGCTTGTGCCAATGGCGGTCGAGGCAAGTGCCCTTACCAAAGGGCAGCCTGTGCCGATGATGGTGGATGCATATGCCATCACCATGTGCCATCATGTGCCATTGATGGTCGAGGCCTCGATCGAAGTTCAATTTTGAGCCACGATGCACATGCTAGGCTTAGGCATGTGCTGGTGCCACATTTTTTTTGCCATGGGCACCATCGTCGAAGCATCGTCGGAGAACCTAACCGATGGCATTGAGGGTTCCGGCGATTGGGGGGGCCGAGGGTGTGCGCACATGATGTGCGATGGGTGCTGGTACTTGGCCCTTATATTGGCCCCCTATCCCTCATCAAACATCGAGAACTCACACCCCCTTAAATAGCATTTGAGATTTTATAGTTTTGCTCCCAGTAGCTATTAAAGTGTCTGAAATGAGAACATTTTTTTCAAACGATCACAAAATATTCTCCACTTCGAGTTTTTAGCTGAATTTGTTTGTGCATGCCAACAAAAATACAAGGATCACGTCTACCAAATTTAAGGCCAATAAAAATACAAGGATCATGTCTACCAAATACCTGTACGCTCATTTCGTGGGTTGACTTAGGCATACGAAGTTCATTCCCAGTTAAGCATACGGTGTTCATTCCCTGTCTAAGATCCGATCGGCAGCAGCACGTAGAGGGGGACCGGGCTGATCCTTGGCTTGCGTATCCTACCTCTCCGGTCGATTCAACGCCCGCACACTGTTTCATGGGTTAACTTAGGCATACGGAGTTCATTCCGGGTCTAAGCCCCAACCGGACCAAGGGATTCACAATGGGATCGGTAGCATGCAGAGGGGGACCAGGCCGATCCTCGACTTGAGCATTCAGGCTCTCCGGCCGGCTGAGCGTCGGCACGCTCGTTTCTTGGGTTGACTTAGGCATACGTAGTGCATTCCCAGTCTCAACCAACCAAGGGCCAGAGGCTATTGACGGTGTTTGGGGCAACAACCGAGGGGGACCAGTAGTGGGATCCTTGGTCGGCTCACGCATCCCACCCCCAACGGTCGGTTCGATGCTTGCACGCTTGTTTAGAGGGTCGACCAGGGCTCGGTATGTGTCGATGATGATCTAGGCAACCGCCCGCACCATGGCCCAGCATGTGCTGATGGTGTTCGGCGTAACCGCCCGTACCAAGTGCACATGCTGGGCTTGGGCTTGTGCTAGTGCCACATTTTTTTCGCCCGGGGCACCATCGTCGAAGAACCTAACCGGTAGCATTGGGGGTTCTGACGATTGGGGGGGCCGGGGGGTGTGTGCACATGATCTGTGATGGGTGCTGGTACTTGGCCCTTATATTGGCCCCCAATCCCTCATCAAAATTCGAGAACTCACACCCCCTTTAAGAGCATTTGAGATTTTATAGGTTTCCTCCGGTAGCCATTAAAGTGTCTGAAATTGGGACATTTTTTTCAAACGGTCACAAAATCTTCTCCACTTTGAGTTTTTAGCTGAATTTTTTTTGTGCATGTGAACAAAAATACAACTATCACGTCTACCAAATTTGGGGCCAAAATACCTTCTAAAAAAATTTAAAAAAAATCCCGAACCGTAAAAAGTTTCAAAAATTGTGAAAAATAGAAAATGGGTCATCTTGCCACGAAACTTCACATGAAGGCTTAGGGGACCATTGTATGAATTTACAAGCCATAAAAATGGCATTGGCAGGGCAAAAATATGAAGATGTGCCTAAACCCACCTACCACTCGATCGATCCACGGCTTGCACATCCCGCCTCTCCGGCCAGCTAAGTGCTCGCATGCTTGTTTAATGGGTTGACTTAGGCATATGTAGTGCACTCACAGTCTAAGATCAGATCAGACTGAGGATTGCGGTAGCAGGACCCACAGCGGGATCAACAGCACGCAACGAGGATCGGGTTGAACCGCGGCTTATGCATTCTGCCTCTCTGGCCGGCTGAGCACCCGCACGGTCATTTCATGGGTTGACTTAGGCATACGGAGTTCATCCCCAGTTTAAGCATACGGAGTTCATTCCCAGTATAAGATCAGACTGGACCGAGGGTTGTGGCAGCAGGACCAGTAGTAGGATCGACAGCACACAGGAGGGGATTGGGCCAATCTCCAGCTTGCGCATTCTGCCTCTCCGGGCGACTGAGCGCCTGCACACTCATTTTGCAGGTTGGCTTAGGCATACGAAGTTCATTCCATGTCTAAGCCCCAGCCGGACCGAGGGTTGTGGTAACGGGACTGACAACACGTAGAGGGGGATTGAGCCAGTCCCTAGCTTGAGCATTATGCCTCTCTGGCCGGCTCAGCGCCCGTACGCTCGTTTAGTGGGTTGACTTAGGCATACAAAGTTCATTCTCGGTCTAAGCCTCAACCGGATCGAGGGACCCACAGTGGGATTGACAGCACGTAGAGGTGGACCAGGCTAATCCTTTGCTTGCACGTTTTGGCTTTCCGGTCGGCTGAGTGCCTGCACACTCATTTCATGGGTTGACTTAGGCATACATAGTGTATTCTCGATCTCGACCAACCAAGGGCCAGAGGCTATCGACGGCGTTTGGGGCAACAACTGAAGGGGACCAGCAGCGGGATCCTTGGTCGGCTCATGCATCCCACCCCCAGCGGTCAGTTCAGTGCCCGCAGGCTTATTTCAGAGGTCGACCAGGGCTCGGCACGTACCGATGGTGGTCGAGGCAACTGCCCGCACCATGGCCCAGCATGTGCCGATGGTGTTCGATACAACCGCCCGTACCAAAAGCCATTTTGTGCCGATGGTGGTCGAGGCAATCACCCTCACCAAGGGCCAGCATGTGTCGATGGTGATCTAGGCAACCACCCGTACCAGGGCCCAGCTTGTGCCGATGGCGGTCGAGGCAAGTGCATGTACCAAAGGGCAGCTGGTGCCGATGATGGTCGATGCATGTGCCATCACCATGTGCCATCATTCGCCATTGATGGTCGAGGCTTTGGCCGAAGTTCAATTTTGAGCCACAGTGCACATGCTGGGCTCGGGCATGTGCTAGTGCCACATTTTTTTCGCCTGGGGCACAATCACTGGAGCATCGCCAGAGCATCACCGGAGAACCTAACCGACGGCATTGGGGGTTCCGACGATTGGGGGGGCCGGGGGGTGTATGCACATGATGTGCGATGGGTACTGGTACTTGGCCCTTATATTGGCCCCCTATCCCTCATCAAACCTCGAGAACTCACACCCCCTTAAAGAGCATTTGAGATTTTATAGGTTTGCTCCCAGTAGCCATTAAAGTGTCCGAAATGGGGACTTTTTCCAAACGGTCACAAAATCTTCTCCACTTCGAGTTTTAAGCTGAATGTTTTTGTGCGAGCCAACAAAAATACAAGGATCACATCTACCAAATTTGGGGCCAAAAATCCTTCTAAGAGAAATTTTAAAAAATCCCGAACCATAAAAAGTTTCAAAAATCGTGAAAAATAGAAAACGGGTCGTCTTGCCTCGAAACTTCACATGAAGGCTTAGGGGACCATTGTATGAATTTACAAGCCATAAAAATGGCATTGGCATGGCAAAAATATGAAGATGTGCCTAAACCCACCTACCACTCGATCGATCCACAGCTTGCGCATCCCGCCTCTCCGGCCGGCTAAGTGCCCGCACGCTCGTTTCGGGGGTTGACTTAGGCATACGTAGTGCGCTCCCAGTTTAAGATTGGATCGGTCTGAAGGTTATGGAAGTAGGACCCGCAACGGGATCGACAGTATGCAGAGGGGACCGGGTCGATCCTCAGCTTACACATCCTGCCTCTCTGGCCGGCTGAGCGCCCACACTCTCGTTTCGTGGGTTGACTTAGGCATACGGAGTTCATCCCCAATCTAAGCATATGGAGTTCATTCCCAGTCTAAGATCAGACCGGACTGAGGGTTGTGGCAGTAGGACCAGCAGTAGGATCTGTAGCACGCAGGGGGGGACCGGGCCGATCTTCGGCTTGCACATTCTACCTCTTCGGTCGGCTGAGCACCCACACACTCGGTTCGTGGGTTGGCTTAGGCATACAGAGTTCATTCCATGTCTAAGCCCTAGCTGGACCGAGGGTTGTGGCAGCGGGATCGACAGCAAGTAGAGAGGAATCAGGCCGATCCCTAGCTTGTGCATTATGGCTCTCCAGCTGGCTCAACACCCGCACGCTCGTTTCATGGGTTGACTTAGGCATACGGAGTTCATTCCTAGTCTAAGCATACAGAGTTCATTCCCAGTCTAAGATCAGATCGGCAACAGCACGCAGAGGGGGATCTAATCGATCCTCAGCTTACGCATCCTGCCTCTCTAGTTGACTGAGCGCACGCATGTTCGTTTCATGGGTTGACTTAGGCATACAGAGTTCATTCCTGGTCTAAGCACGAATCGGACTGAGGGACCCACAGTAAGATCGGCATCACGTAGAAAGGGATCGGGTCGATCCTTGGCTTACGTATTCTGGCTCTCTGGTTGGTTGAGCACCCGCACGCTCGTTTCATGGGTTGACTTAGGCATACGTAGTGCATTCCCGGTCTCGAACAACCAAGGGCCAGAGGCTATCGATGGCGTTTGGGCCAAAGCTGAAGGGGACCAGCAGCAGGGTCTTTGGTCGGCTCATGCATCCCACCCCCAGTGGTAGTTCGGTGCCGGCACACTCATTTTGGGGGCCCACCGGGTCTTGGCATGTGATGATGGTGGTCGAGGCAACCGTCCGCACCACGGCCCAGCATGTACTGATAGTCTTCGATGAAACTGCCCATACCATGGCCCAGCATGTGTCGATGGTGTTTGATGCAACCGCCTGCACTAGGGGCCAGGATGTGCCGATGGTGGTCGAGGCAACTGCCCACACCAGGGCCTAGCTTGTGCCCATGACGGTCGAGGCAAGTGCCCGTACCAAAGGGCAGCCTGTGCCGATGATGGTCGAAGCGTGTGCCATCACCATGCACCATCATATGCCATTGGTGGTCGAGGCCTTGGCCGATGTTCGATTTTGAGCCACGGTGCACATGCTGGGCTCGGGCATGTGCTGGTGCCACATTTTTTTTGCCTGGGGCACCATCGCCGGAGCATCATCGGAGAACCTAACCGACGACATTAGGGGTTCCAATGATTGGGGGCTCGGGGGGTGTGCGCACATGATGTGCGATGGGTGCTGGTACTTGGCCCTTATATTGGCCCCCTATCCGTCATCAAACCTCGAGAACTCACACCCCCTTAAAGAGCATTTGAGATTTTATAGGTTTGCTCCCAGTAGCCATTAAAGTGTCTGAAATGGGGACATTTTTTTCAAACGGTCACAAAATCTTCTCCACTTCCATTTTTTAGCTGAATTTGTTTGTGCATGCCAACAAATATACAAGGATCACGTCTACCAAATTTGGGGCCAAAACTCCTTCTAAAAAATTTTTAAAAAATCCCGAACCGTAAAAAGTTTCAAAAATCTTAAAAAATAGAAAACGGGTCGTCTTGCCACGAAACTTCACATGAAGGCTTAGGGGACCATTGTACGAATTTACAAGCCATAAAAATGGCATTGGCATGGAAACAATATGAAGATGTGCCTGAACCCACCTACCACTCGATCGATCCACGGCTTACGCATCCCGCCTCTCCGACTGGCTAAGTGCCCGCACACTCGTTTCGTTGGTTGACTTAGGCATACATAGTTCACTCCCAGTCTAAGATTGGATCGGACCGAGGGTTATGGCAGCAGGACTCGTAGCGGGATCGACAGTATGCAGAGGGGACCGGGTCGATCCTTGGCTTACGCATCCTACCTCTCTGGCCGGCTGAGTGCCCGCACTCTCGTTTCGTGGGTTGACTTAGGCATACAGGGTTCATCCCTAGTCTAAGCATGCAGAGTTCATTCCCAGTCTAAGATGGAACCGAACCGAGGGTTGCGGTAGCAGGACCAGCAATAGGATCGACAGCACGCAGGGGGGACTGAGCCGATCCTCGACTTGCATATTCGGGCTCTCTGGCCGGTTGAGCGCCCACACGCTCGTTTCATGGGTTGGCTTAGGTATACGAAGTTCATTCCATGTCTATGCCCCAGCCGGATCGAGAGTTGTGGCAACGAGACTGACAGCACGGAGAGGAGGATGGGGCTGATCTTTGGCTTGTGCATTATGCGTCTCCGACCGGTTCAACGCCCGTATTCTCATTTCGTGGAGTTTATTCCCAGTCTATGCATACGGAGTTCATTCCCAATCTAAGCATACGGAGTTCATTCCAAGTCTAAG
The DNA here is from genome assembly GCF_047325235.1 of Durio zibethinus. NCBI lineage: Eukaryota > Viridiplantae > Streptophyta > Magnoliopsida > Malvales > Malvaceae > Durio > Durio zibethinus. The sequence continues at coordinate 23,573,341 of NC_143163.1, forward strand.
ATCGGACCGGTAGCAGCACGCAGAGGGGGACCGGGCCGATCCTCGGCTTGTGCATCCTGCCTCTCTGACCGGCTGAGCGCTCGCATGCTCATTTCATGGGTGGACGTAGGCATACGGAGTTCATTCGTGATCTAAGCCCCAACCGGACCGAGAGACCCATAGCAGGATTAGCAGCACACAGAGGGGGATCGAGCTGATCTTTGGCTTACCATTCTGGCTCTCAGGCCGATTGAGCGCCCACACGCTCGTTTCATGGGTTGACTTAGGCATACATAGTGCATTCCTGGTCTCGACCAACCAGGGGCCAGAGGCTATCGATGGCGTTTGGGGTAATAACCGAGGGGGACCAGCAGCAGGATCCTTGGTCGGCTCACGCATCCCACCCCCAGCGGCTGGTTCGATGCTTACACGTTTGTTTCGAGGGTCGACTGGGACTCGACATGTGCCGATGGTGGTCGTGGCAACCACCCACACCACAGCCCAGCATGTGCCGATGGTGTTCGATGCAACTGCCTGCACCAGGGGCCATCTTTTGCCGATGGGGGTCGAGGCAAGTGCCTGTACCAAAGTGTAGCTTGTGCCGATGATGGTCGATGCATGTGCCATCACCATGTGCCATCATATGGCATTAATGGTCGAGGCCTTGGTCGAAGTTTGATTTTGAGCCACGGTGCACATGCTGGGCTTGGGCATTTGTTGGTGCCACAATTTTTTCACCCAGGGCACCATCGTCGAAGAACCTAACTGGCGGTATTGGGGGTTCCGGCGATTGGGGGGGCCGAGGGGTGTGTGCACGTGATGTGCAATTGGTGCTGGTACTTGGCCCTTATATTGGCCCCCTATCCCTCATCAAACCTTGAGAACTCACACCCCCTTAAAGAGCATTTGAGATTTTATAGGTTTGCTCCCAGTAGCCATTAAAGTGTTTGAAATAGGGACATTTTTTTTAAACAGTCACAAAATCTTCTCCACTTTGAGTTTTTAGCTAAATTTGTTTTTGCGTTCCAACAAATATACAAGGATCACGTCTACCAAATTTGGGGCCAAAACTCCTTCTAAAAAAATTTTAAAAAATCCTGAATCGTAAAAAGTTTCGAAAATCATGAAAAATAGAAAACGGGTCGTCTTGCCACGAAACTTCTCATGAAGGCTTAGGGGACCATTGTATGAATTTACAATCCATAAAAATGGCATTGGCACGGCAGAAATATGAATATATGCCTAAACCCACTTACCACTCGATCGATCCACCGCTTGCGCATCCTGCCTCTTCGGCCGGCTAAGTGCCCGCACGCTCATTTCGTGGGTTGACCTAGGCATACGTGGTGGGCTCCCAGTCTCAGATCAGACTGGACCGAGGGTTGCGGCACTAGGACCCACAGCGGGATTGGCAGCACGTAGAGAGGATCGGGTCGATCCCCAGTTTGCGCATCCTACCTCTCTGGCCGACTGAGCACCCATGTGCTCATTTCGTGGGTTGACTTAGGCATACAGAGTTTATCCCCAATCTAAGCATATGCAGTTGATTCCCAGTCTAAGATCAGATCAGACTGAGGGTTGCGGTAGTAGGACCAGCACCAGGATCGATAGCACGTAGGGGGGATCGGGTCGATCCCCAGCTTACGCATTCTACCTTTTCAGACGGCTAAGCCCCCGCACGCTCATTTCGTGGGTTGGTTTAGGCATACGAAGTTCATTCCATGTCTATGCCCCAGCCAGACTGAGGGTTGTGGCAGTGGGATCGACAGCACACAGAAGGGGTCCGAGCCAATCCTCGGCTTGTGTGTTATGCCTCTCCGGCCTGCTCAGCGCCCGCACACTCGTTTCATGGGTTGACTTAGGCATACGGAGTTCATTCCCAGTCTAAGCATGCGGAGTTCATTCCCAATCTAAGATTGAACCAGCAACAGCACGCAGAGGGGGATCGGGCCGATCCTCGACTTATGCATCCTGCCTTTCTGGTGGCTGAGTGCCCTCACGCTCATTTCGTGGGTTGACTTAGCCATACGGAGTTCATCCCCAGTCTAAGCATACAAAGTTCATTCGCAGTCTATGATGGGACCGGACTGAGGGTTGCGACAGCAGGACCAGCAGCAGGATCGACAGCACGCAGGAGGGGATCAGGTCGATCCCCGACTTGCGCATTCTGCCTCTTCGATCGGTTGAGCACCCGCACGCTCATTTCGTGGGTTGGCTTAGGCATACGGAGTTCATTCCATGTCTAAGCCCCAGCCGGACCGAGGGTTGCAGCAGCGGGACTGAAAGCACACAGAGGGGGATCGGATCGATCCCCAGCTTGCGCATTATACCTCTCCGATCGGCTTAACGCCCGCATGCTCATTTCATGGGTTGACTTAGGCATATGGAGTTCATTTCCAATCTAAGCATACGAAGTTCATTCCCAGTCTAAGATCGGACCGGCAACAGCATGCAGAAGGGGACCGGGCTTACGCATTCTGACTCTCAGGTTGGTGGAGCGCCCGTACGCTCATTTCATGGGTTGTACTAGTCATACATAGTGCATTCTCGGTTTGGACCAACCAAGGGCCAGAGGCTATCGACGGCATTTGGGTCAACAACCGAGGGGGACCAGAAGTGGGATCCTTGGTCGACTCGTGCATCTCACCCCCAGTGGTTGGTTCGGTGCTTGCTCGCTCATTTCGGGGGTCGATCGGGGCTCTGCATGTGCCGATGGTGGTCCAGGCAAATGCCCGCACCACCACCCAGTATGTGTTGATGGTGTTCGATGCAACTGCCCGTACTAGGGGCCATCTTGTGCTGATGGTGGTCGAGGCACCGCCCGCACCAGGCCCCATCTTGTGCCGATGGCGGTCGAGGCAAGTGCCCGTACCAAAGGGCAGCCTGTGCCGATGATGGTCGATGTATTTGCCATCACCATGCACCATCATATGCCATTGATGGTCGAAGCCTTGGCTGAAGTTTGATTTTGAGCCACGGTGCACATGCTGGGCTCGGGCATGTGCTGGTGCCACATTTTTTTCGCTCGAGGCACTATCACCGGAGCATCGCTGGAGAACCTAACCGACAGCATTGGGGGTTCGACGATTAGGGGGGCTGGGGGTGTGCGCACATGATGTGCGATGGGTGCTGGTACTTGGCCCTTATATTGGCCCCCTATCCCTCATCAAACCTCGAGAACTCACACCCCTTTAAAGAGCATTTGAGATTTTATAGGTTTGCTCCTAGTACCCAGTAAAGTGTCTCAAATGGGGATATTTTTTTCAAACGGTCACAAAATCTTCTCCACTTCGAGTTTTTAGCTGAATTTGTTTGTGCGTGCCAACAAAAATACAAGGATCACGTCTACCAAATTTGGGGCCAAAACTCCTTCTAAAAAAATTTTAAAAAATCCCGAACGGTAAAAAGTTTCGATAATCGTGAAAAATAGAAAGCGAGTCGTCTTGCCACAAAACTTCACATGAAGGCTTAGGGGACCATTATATGAATTTACAAGCCATAAAAATGGCATTGGTAGGGTAGAAATATGAAGATGTGCGTGAACCCACCTACCACTCGCTTGATGCACAGCATGCACATCCTGCCTCTCCAGCCGGCAAAGTGCCCGCACGCTCATTTCATGGGTTGACTTAGGCATACGTAGTGTGTTCCCAGTCTAAGGTCAGACCAGAGTGAGGGTTGCAGTAGTCAGACCCGCAACGGGATCGACAGCACGCAGAGGGGATCGTGTCGATCCCCGGCTTGCGCATCTTACCTCTCTGGTCGGCTAAGCACCCGCACGCTCGTTTCGTGGGTTGACTTAGGCATACGGAGTTCATCCCCAGTCTAAGCATACGGAGTTCATTCCCAGTCTAAGACCAGACCGGATGAGGGTTGCGGTAGTAGGACTAGCAGCAGGATCAGCAACACGCAGGGGGGACTGGGTCGATCCTCGACTTGCGCATTCTGCCTCTCCGGTCGGTTGAGCCCTCACACGCTCGTGTCATGGGTTGGCTTAGGCATACGGAGTTCATAACATGTCTAAGCCCCGACCGGGTGAAGGATTGTGGCAACGGGACTGACAGTACACAGAGGGGGACCGGTCCGTTCCCCGACTTACGCATTATGCCTCTCCGATCGGCTCAGCACTCGCACGCTAGTTTCATGGGTTGACTTAGGCATACGGAGTTCATTCTCAATCTAAGCATACGGAGTTCATTCCTAGTCTAAGATCAGATCGGTAGCAGTACACAGAGGGGGACCGAGCCGATGCTCAACTTCGCATCCTGCCTCTTCGACTAACTGAACGCCCGCACGCTCATTTTGTGGGTTGACTTAGGCATACGTAGTGCATTCCCGGTCTAAACCAACCAACGGCCAGAGGCTATCGATGGTCTTTGGGGCAACAACAGAGGGGGACCAGCAGCGGGACCCTTGGTCGACTCGCGCATCCCGCCCCTAGCGGTTTGTTCGGTGCTCGCAAGCTCGTTTCGGGTGCCGATGGTGGGCGAGGCAACTGCCTGCTCCAGGACCCAGCATGTGCCGATGGTGTTCGATGCAACCACCTACACCAGGGGCCATCTTGTGCCGATAGTGGTCTAGGCAACTGCCCGCACCAAGGCCCAGCTTGTGCCAATGGCGGTTGAGGCAAATGCCCGTACCAAAGGGCAACCTTTGACGATGACGGTCGATCATGTGCCATCACCATGCGCCATCATGTGCCATTGATGGTTGAGGCCCTGGCCGAAGTTCAATTTTGAGCCACGGTGCACATACTTGGCTCGAGCATGTGCTGGTGCCACATTTTTTTCGCCCGAGGCACCATCACTGGAGAACCCAACTGGCGGCATTAGGGTTCCGACGATTAGGGGTGCCGGGGGATGTGCGCACATGATGTGCGATGGGTGCTAGTACTTGGCCCTTATATTGGCCCCCTATCCCTCATCAAACCTCGAGAACTCACACCCCCTTAAAGAGCATTTGAGATTTTATAGGTTTGCTCCAATAGCCATTAAAATGTCTAAAATGGGGATACTCTTTTCAAACGGTCACAAAATCTTCTCCACTACGATTTTTTAGCTGAATTTTTTTGTATGTGCCAAAAAAATTACAAGGTTCACGTCTGCCAAATTTGGGGCCAAAACTACTTTTAAAAAAATTTCAAAAAAATCTCGAACCGTAAAAAGTTTCAAAAATCATGAAAAATAGAAAACGGGTCGTCTTGCAACGAAACTTCACATGAAGGCTTAGGGGACCATTGTATGAATTTACAAGACATAAAAATGGCATTGGCATGGTAGAAATATGAAGATGTGCCTGAACCCACCTACCACTCGATCGATCCATGCCTTACGCATCCCGCCACTCCGGTCGACTAAGTGCCCGCACGCTCATTTCATGGGTTGACTTAGGCGTATGGAGTTCATTCCCAGTCTAAGCATACGGAGTTCATTCCCAGTCTAAGCATACGGAGTTCATTCCCAGTCTAAGATTGAACCGGCAGTAGCACGCAGAGGGGGACCGGGTCGATCCTCGACTTACGCATCCTACCTCTCTGGCGGCTGAGTGCCCCCACACTCGTTTCATGGGTTGACTTAACCACACGGAGTTCATCCCCAGTCTAAGCATACAGAGTTCATTCCCAGTCTAAGATGGGAGTGGACTGAGGGTTGCGGTAGCAGGACCAGCAGTTGGATCGACAGTACACAGGAGGGGACCAGGTCGATCCCCGACTTACGCATTCTGCCTCTCCGACCGGTTGAGCACCCGCACGCTCATTTCGTGGGTTGGCTTAGGCATACGGAGTTCATTCCATGTCTAAGCCCCAGCCGAACCGAGGGTTGCGGTAGCGGGACTGACAGCATACAGAGGGGGATCGAGTCGATCCCCAGCATGCGCATTATGCCTCTCCAATCGGCTCAATGCCCGCATGCTCATTTCGTGGGTTGACTTAGGCATACGGAGTTCATTCCCAGTCTAAGCATATGAAGTTCATTCCCAGTCTAAGATCAGATCGACAACAGCACGCAGAAGGGTACCGGGCTTACGCATTCTGGCTGTCAGGCCGGTGGAGCACCCGTATGCTTAATTTATCGGTTGTACTAGGCATACATAGTGCATTCTTGGTCTGGACCAACCAAGGGCCAGAGGCTATTGACGGTGTTTGGGGCAACAACCGAGGGGAACCAGCAGCGGGATCCTTGGTCGACTCGTGCATCTCGCCCCCAGTGGTTGGTTCGATGCTTGCTCGTTCATTTCGGGGGCCGACCGGGGCTCTACATGTGCCGATGATGGTCGAGGCAAATGCCCGCACCATGACCCAGCATGTGCTGATGGTGTTCGATGCAACTGCTCATACCAAGGGCCATCTTGTGCCGATGGTGGTCGAGGCACCGCCCGCACCAGGGCCCATCTTATGCTGATGGCGATCGAGGCAAGTCCCCGTACCAATGGGTAGCCTGTGCCAATGATGGTTGATGTATTTGCCCTCACCATGCACCATCATATGCCATTGATGGTCGAGGCCTTGGCTGAAGTTTGATTTTGAGCCACGGTGCACATGCTGGGCTCGGGCATGTGCTGGTGCCACTTTTTTTTTGCCCGAGGCACTATCACCAAAGCATCGCTGGAGAACCTAATCGACGGCATTGGGGGTTCAACGATTACAGGGGCTGGGGGTGTGCGCACATGATGTGCGATCGGTGCTGGTACTTGGCCCTTATATTGGCCCCCTATCCCTCATCAAACCTCGAGAACTCACACCCCCTTAAAGAGCATTTGAGATTTTATAGGTTTGCTCCTAGTACCGAGTAAAGTGTCTGAAATGGGGACATTTTTTTCAAACAGTCACAAAATCTTCTCCACTTTGAGTTTTTAGCTGAATTTGTTTGTGTGTGCCAACAAAAATACAAGGATCACGTCTACCAAATTTGGGTACAAAACTCCTTCTAAAAAAATTTAAAAAAATCTCGAACGACAAAAAGTTTCGACAATCGTGAAAAATAGAAAACGAGTCGTCTTGTCACGAAACTTCACATGAAGGCTTAGGGGACCATTATATGAATTTACAAGCTGTAAAAATGGCATTGGCAGGGCATAAATATGAAGATGTGCCTGAACCCACCTACCACTCGCTTGATGCACAGCATGCACATCCTGCCTCTTCGGGCGGCAAAGTGCCCGCACGCTCGTTTCGTGGGTTGACTTAGGCATACATAGTGTGTTCCCAGTCTAAGATCAGACTGGAGCGAGGCTTGCAGTAGTTGGACCCACAACGGGATCGACAGCACGCAGAGGGGATCGGGTCGATCCCCGGCTTGCACATCCTACCTCTCTGGTCGACTGAGCACCCGGACGCTCGTTTCGTGGGTTGACTTAGGCATACGTAGTTCATCCCCAGTCTAAGCATACGGAGTTCATTCCCAGTCTAAGATCAGACCGGATCGAGGGTTGCGGTAGTAGGACTAGCAGCAGGATCGATAACACGTAGGGGGGATCGGGCTGATCCCCGACTTACACATTCTGCCTCTCCAGTCGGCTGATCCCCTGCACGCTCGTTTCATGGGTTGGCTTAGGCATACGGAGTTCATTCCATGTCTAAGCCTTGGCAGGGTGAAGGGTTGTGGCAATGGGACCGACAGTACGTAAAAGGGGACCGGGCCGTTCCCCAGATTGCGCATTATGCCTCTCCGACCGGCTCAGCACTCGCACGCTCGTTTCGTGGGTTGACTTAGGCATACAGAGTTCATTCTCAGTCTAAGCATACGGAGTTAATTCCCAGTCTAAGATCGGATCGACAACAGCAAGCAGAGGGGGATTGAGCTGATCCTTGGCTTTGCATCCTGCCTCTTCGATCGGCTAAGCGTCTGCACACTCATTTTGTGGGTTGACTTAGGCATACGTAGTGCATTCCCGATCTCGACCAAGCAACAGCCAGAGGCTATCGACGGTGTTTGGGGCAACAACAGAGGGGGACCAGCAGTGGGACCCTTGGTCGACTTGCGCATCCCACCCCCAGCGGTTTGTTCGATGCTCGCATGCTCATTTTGAGGGCCGATCGAGGCTCGACATGTACCGATGGTGGTCGAGGCAACTGCCCGCTCCAGGACCCAGCATGTGCCAATGGTGTTCGATGCAACCCCCTGCACCAGGGGCCATTTTATGTCGATAGTGGTCTAGGCAATTGCTTGCACCGAGGCCCAGCTTGTGCCGATGGCGGTTGAGGCAAGTGCCCGTACAAAAGGGCAGCCTTTGCCGATGACGGTCGATCATGTGCCATCACTATGCGCCATCATGTGCCATCACTATGCGCCATCATGTGCCATTGATGGTTGAGGTCCTGGCCGAAGTTCAATTTTGAGCCATGGTGCACATACTTGGCTCTAGCATGTGCTGGTGCCACATTTCTTTCACCCGGGGCACCATCGCCGGAGAACCTAACCGGCGGCATTAGGGGTTCCGGCGATTAAGGGTGCCGGGGGGTGTGCGCACATGATGTGCGATGGGTGCTGGTACTTGGCCCTTATATTGGTCCCCTATCCCTCATCAAACCTCAAGAACTCACACTCCCTTAAAGAGCATTTGAGATTTTATAGGTTTGCTCCAATAGCCATTAAAATGTCTAAAATGGGGATACTCTTTTGAAACGGTCACAAAATCTTCTCCACTTCGAGTTTTTAGCTGAATTTTTTTTTACGTACCAACAAAAATACAAGGATCACGTCTACCAAATTTGGGGCCAAAACTACTTCTAAAAAAATTTTAAAAAATCTCGAACCGTAAAACGTTTCAAAAATCGTGAAAAATAGAAAACGGGTCGTCTTGCAACGAAACTTCACATGAAGGCTTAGGGGACCATTGTATGAATTTACAAGACATAAAAATGGCATTGGCATGGCAGAAATATGAAGATGTGCCTGAACCCACCTACCACTCGATCAATCCATAGCTTGCGCATCCCACCTCTCCGGTCGACTAAGTGCCCGCATACTCGTTTCATGGGTTGACTTAGGCATACGTAGTGCGCTCTCAGTCTAAGATCGGACCAGATGGAGGGTTGCAGCAATAGGAACCGTAACGAGATTGATAGCAAGTAGAGGGGATCGGGTCGATCCTCGACTTACGCATCCTGCCTCCCTGGCCGGCTGGACGCCCGTATGCTCCTTTCATGGGTTGACTTAGGCATACGAAGTTCATCCCCAGTCTAAGCATACAGAGTTCATTCCCAGTCTAAGATTAGACCAGACTGAGGGTTGCGACCACAGGACCAACAACAGGATTGGCAGCACACAGAGGGGTGCTGGGTCGATCCTCGGCTTACACATTTTACCTCTCCGGTTGGCTGAGTGCCCGTATGCTCATTTCATGGGTTGGATTAGGCATACGGAGTTCATTCCATGTCTAAGCCCCAGCCAAACTGAGGGTTGTGGCAGTCGGACCGACAACACATAGAGGGGGACCGGGTCGATTCCCTGTTTGCGCATTATGCCTCTCCGGCCAGCTCAGCGCCTGCACGCTCGTTTCGTGGTTTGACTTAGGCATAAGGAGTTCATTCCCAGTCTAAGATCAGATCGGCAGCAACATGTAGAGGGGGATCGAGTTGATCCTCGACTTACGCATCCTACCTTTCTGGCCTACTGAGTGCCCGCACGCTCATTTCGTGGGTTAACTTAGGCATACAGAGTGCATTCCTAATCTCGACCAACCAAGGGCCAGAGGCTATCGACTGCGTTTGGGGCAACAACCGAGGGGGACCAGTAGTGGGATCCTTGGTCGGCTCGCTTATCCTGCCCCCAGCGGTCGGTTCGACACTCGTACGCTCATTTCAGGGGCCGACCGAGGCTCGTCATGTGTCGATGGTAGTTGAGGCAACCGCTCGCACCACAGCCCAGCATGTGCCGATGGTGTTCGATGCAACCACCCAAACCAGGGGCCATCTTGTGCCAATGGTGGTCGAGGCAACTGCCCACTCCAGGGCCCAGCTTGTGTCGATGGCAGTCGAGGCAAGTGCCCGTACCAAAGGGCAGCCATTAAAGTGTCTGAAATAGGGACATTTTTTTCAAACGGTCACAAAATCTTTTCCACTTTGAGTTTTTAGCTGAATTTGTTTGTGTGTGCCAACAAAAATACAAGGATCATGTCTACCAAATTTGGCGCCAAAACTCCTTCTAAAAAAATTTAAAAAAATCTCGAACGACAAAAAGTTTCGACAATCGTGAAAAATAGAAAACGAGTCGTCTTGTCACGAAACTTCACATGAAGGCTTAGGGGACCATTATATGAATTTACAAGCTGTAAAAATGGCATTGGCATGGCAGAAATATGAAGATGTGCCTGAACCCACCTACCACTCGATCGATCCGTGGCTTGCGCATCCCGCCTCTCCTGCTGGCTAAGTGCCCGCCTGCTCGTTTCATGGGTTGACTTAGGGATATGTAGTGCACTCCCAGTCTAAGATCATACCGGATCAAGGGTTACGACAGCCGGACCCGTAACGGGATCGACAGCACGTAGAGTGGACCTGGTCGATCCCCGGCTTACGCATCCTGCCTCTCTTGTCGGCTGAGCGCCCGCACGCTCATTTCGTGGGTTGACTTAGGCATACGGAGTTCATCCCCATTCTAAGCATACAGAGTTCATTCCCAATCTAAGATCAGATCAGACCAAAGGTTACGGTAGTAGGACTAGCAGCAGGATCGGTAACATGCAGGGGGGACCGGGTCGATCCCCGACTTGTGCATTCTACCTCTCCGGTCAGCTGGGCCCCCGCACGCTCATCTCGTGGGTTGGTTTAGGCATACGGAGTTCATTTGATGTCTAAGCCCCAGCCGGTCCAAGGGTTGAGGCAGCGAGACCGACAGTACGCAAAGGGAGATCGGGCCGATCCCCGGCTTGCGCATTATGCCTCTCCGGCCAGCTCAGCACCGGCACGCTCGTTTCATGGGTTGACTTAGGCATACAGAGTTAATTCTTAGTCTAAGCATATGAAGTTCATTCCCAGTCTAAGATCGGACCGGCAGTAGCACATAGAGGGGGACCGGGCTGATCCTCGGCTTACGCATCCTGCCTCTCCGATCGACTGAGCGTCCGCACGCTCATTTTGTGGGTTGACTTAGGAATACGTAATGCATTCCCAATCTCGACCAACCAACGGCCAGAGGCTATCGACGGTGTTTTGGGCAACAATCGAGGGGGACCAGCAGTGGGATCCTTGGTCGACTCGCGCATCCCGCCCCCAGCGGTCGGTTCGGTGCTCGTTTCATGGGTTGACGTAGGCATACATAGTGCGCTCCCAGTCTAAGATCGAACCAGATGGAGCATTGCTACAGTAGGAACCGCAGCGGGATGGATAGCAAGCAGAAGGGATCGGGTTGATCCTCGGCTTATGCATCTTGCCTCTCTAGCCGGCTGAGCGCCCACACGCTCATTTCATGGGTTGACTTAGGCATACGAAGTTCATCCCCAGTCTAAGCATACGGAGTTCATTCCCAGTCTAAGATCAGATCGGATCGAGGGTTGCGATAGCAGGACCAGTAGCAGGATCAGCAGCACGCAGAGGGGTATCGGGCCGATCCCCGGCTTGCGCATTCTGCCTCTTCGGCTGGCTGAGTGCCCGTATGCTCGTTTCATGGGTTGGCTTAGGCATACAGAGTTCATTCCATGTCTAAGCCCTAGCCAAACTGAAGGTTGTGGTAGCGGGACCGACAACACGCAGAGGGGGACTGGGCCAATCCCCGACTTACGCATTATGCCTCTCTCACCAGCTCAGCGCCCGCACGCTCGTTTCGTGGTTTGACTTAGGCATACGGAGTTCATTCCCAGTCTAAGCATACGTAGTTCATTCCCAGTCTAAGATCAGACCTACAGCAACACGCAGAGGGGGATCGGGTCGATCCTCGACTTGCGCATCTTGCCTCTCCAGCCTGCTGAGTGCCCGCACGCTCGTTTTGTGGGTTGACTTAGGCATACGGAGTTCATTCTCGGTCTAAGCCCCAACCGGACTGAAGGACCCACAGCGGGATGGACAGCACGTAGAAGGGGATCGAACCGATCCTCGGTTTACGTGTTCTGGCTCTCCAACTGACTGAGCGCCCATACTCTCATTTCGTGGGTTGATTTAGGCATACATAGTGCATTCCCGATCTCGACCAACCAAGGGCCAGAGGCTATCGACTGCGTTTGGGGCAACAACTGAGGGGGACCGGCAACTGGATCCTTGGTCGACTCACTTATCCCACCCCCAGCGGTCGGTTTGATGCTCGCACGCTCGTTTCAGGGGCCGATCGGGGCTTGTCATGTGCCGATGGTGGTCGAGGCAACCGCCTGCACCACTGCCCAACATGTGCCGATTGTGTTCGATGCAACCACCTGCACCAGAGGCCATCTTGTGCCGATGGTGGTCGAGGCAACCGCTCGCACCAGGGCCTAGCTTGTGTCGATGGCGGTCGAGGCAAGTGCCTGTACCAAAGGGCAGCCATTAAAGTGTCTGAAATGGGGACATTTTTTTCAAACGGTCACAAAATCTTCTCCACTTCGAGTTTTTAACTGAATTTGTTTGTCTATGCCAACAAAAATACAAGGATCACGTCTACCAAATTTGGGGCCAAAACTCCTTCTAAAAAAATTTTAAAAAATCTCGAACCATAAAAAGTTTCAAAATTTGTGAAAAATAGAAAACGAGTCGTCTTGCCACGAAACTTCACTTGAAGGCTTAGGGGACCATTGTATGAATTTCCAAGCCATTAAAATGGCATTGGAATGGCAGAAATATGAAGATGTGCCTGAACCCACCTACCATTCGATCGATCCATGGCTTGCACATCCCGTCTCTCCGATCGGCTAAGTGCCCGCCCGCTCGTTTCGTGGGTTGACTTAGGCATACGTAGTGTGCTCCTAGTCTAAGATCGGACCAGACCGAGGGTGCGACAACAAGACCTGCAACAGGATAGACAGCATGCAGAGGGGATATGGTCTATCCCCGGCTTGCGCATCTTGCCTCTCTGGCCGGTTGAGTGCCCACATGCTTGTTTCCTGGCTTGCTCATTCTGCCTCTTTGGTTGGTTGAACGCCCGCATGTTTCGAGGGTTGGCTTAGGCATACGGAGTTAATTCCATGTCTAAGCCCCAGCTGGACTGAGGGTTATGGCAGCGGGACCGATAGCACATAAAGGGGGACCGAGTTGATCCCTGGCTTGCGCATTATGCCTTTCCGACCGGCTCAGCACCCACACACTCGTTTTGTGGGTTGACTTAGGCATACGGAGCATGTGTCGATGGTGTTCGATGCAACCGCTCGTACTAGGGGCCATCTTATTTCGATGGCAGTCGAGGCAATCTCTCATACCAACGGTCGGCATGTGCTGATGGTGAGTGAGGCAACCACCCACCTTGTGCCGATGGCAGTCGAGGCAAGTGCCCGTACCAAAGGGCAGCCTGTGCTAATGATGGTCGATGCATGTGCCATCACCATGCGCCATCATGTGCCACTGATGGTCGAGGCCTTGGTCGAAGTTTGATTTTGAGCCACGATGCACAAGTTGGGCTTGAGCATGTGCTGGTGCCATATTTTTTTCGCCCGGGACACCATCGCCAGAGCATCGCGACAGAACCTAACCGGTGGCATTGGGGGTTCCGGTGATTGGGGGGCCAGGGGGTGTGCGCACATGATGTGCGATGGGTGCTGGTACTTGGCCCTTATATTGGCCCCTTATCCCTCATCAAACCTCAAGAACTCATAACTCCTTAAAGAGCATTTGAGATTTTATACGTTTGCTCCCAGTAGCCATTAAAGTGTTTGAAATGAGGATATTTTTTTGAAACGGTCACAAAATCTTCTCCACTCCGAGTTTTTAGCTGAATTTGTTTGTGCATGCCAACAAAAATACAAGGATCATGTCTACCAAATTTGGGGCCAAAACTCCTTCCAAAAAAATTTTAAAAAATCCCAAACCACAAAAAGTTTCAAAAATCGTGAAAAATAGAAAACGGGTCGTCTTACCACGAAACTTCACATGAAGGCTTAGGGGACCATTGTATGAATTTACAAGCCATAAAAATGGCAATGGCATGGCAGAAATATGAAGATGTGCCTGAACCCACCTAACACTCGATCGATCCACGGCTTGCGCATCCCACCTCTCCGGCCGGTTAAGTGCTCGCACGCTTATTTCGTGGGTTGACTTAGGCATATGTAGTGCGCTCACAGTCTAAGATCAGACCAGATCGAGGGTTGTGGTAGCAGGACCCGCAGTAGGATCAACAACACATAGAGGGGACCGGGTCGATCCCCGACTTACGCATCCTACCTCTCTAGTCGGCTGAGTGCCTGCTCGTTCGTTTCGTGGGTTGACTTAGGCATACAGAGTTCATCCCCAGTCTAAGCATACGAAGTTCATTCCCAGTCTAAGATCGGATCAGATTGAGGGTTGCGATAACAAGACCAGCAGCGGGATCGACCGCACGCAAGGGGGACCGAGTCGATCCCTGACTTGGTATTCTGCTTCTTCGACCGGCTGAGCCCCCATATGCTCATTTCGTGGTTTGGCTTAGGCATATGGAGTTCATTCCCAGTCTAAGATCGGATCAACAGTGAGATCGGTAGCAGCACGCAGAGGGGCATCGGGCCAATCCTCGGCTTGAGCATCCTGCCTCTCTTACCGGCTGAGGGCTCGTATGCTCATTTCATGGGTTGACTTAGGCATACGGAGTTCATTTTTTATCTAAGCCCTAGCCGGACTGAGGGACCTACAACGGGATTGGCAGCATGCAGAGGTGGATCGGGTCGATCCTTGGCTTGCGCATTCTGCCTCTCTGGTCGGCTGAGCGCCCGCACGCTCATTTCATGGGTTGACTTAGGCATACGTAGTGTGCTCCCAGTCTAAGATCAGACTAGACCGAGGGTTACGGCAGTAAGACCTGCAGTGGGATCGACAACACATAGAAGGGATCGGGTCGATCCTCGACTTGCACATCTTGCCTCTCTGGCCGGTTGAGCACCTGCACGTTCGTTTCGTGGGTTGACTTAGGCATACGGAGTTCATCCCCAGTATTAGCATACAGAGTTCATTCCAAGTCTAAGATCAGACCAGATCGAGGGTTGTTGCAGTAAGACCAACAGCAGGATAGATAGCATGCAAGGGGGGACCGGGTCGATCCTCGACTTGTGCATTCTTCCTCTCCGGTTGGCTCAGCACCCGCACACTCATTTTGTGGGTTGACATAGGCATACGGAGTTCATTCCCAGTCTAAGATCGGATCAACAGTGAGATCGATAGCAGCACGCAGAGGGGGATCGGGCCAATCCTCGGCTTGCGCATCCTGCCTCTCTGATCGGCTGAGGGCTCACATGCTCATTTCATGGGTTGACTTAGGCATACGGAGTTCATTTTTTATCTAAGCCCTAACCGGACTGAGGGACCTACAACGGGATTGGCAGCATGCAGAGGTGGATCGAGTCGATCCTTGGCTTGCTCATTCTGCCTCTCCGGTCGGCTGAGCGCCCGCACGCTCATTTCATGGGTTGACTTAGGCATATGTAGTGCATTCTCGGTCTCGACCAACCAAGGGCTAGAGGTTATCGATGACATTTGGGGCAACAACCGAGGGGGACCAGCAACGGGATTCTTGGTCGGCTCACGTATCTCACCCCCAGCAGTCGGTTTGGTGCTCGCACTCTCATTTCGGGGGTTGACCGGGGCTCGGCATGTGCCGATGGTGGTCGAGGCAACCGCGCGCACCACGGCCCAGCATGTGCCAATGGTGTTCGATGCAACTGCCCACACCAGGGGCCATCTTGTGCTGATGGTGGTCGAGGCAACCGATCACACCAGGGCCTAGCTGGTACCGATGCTGGTCGAGGCAAGTGCCCGTACCAAAGGGTAGCCTATGCCGATGATGGCCGATGCATGTGCCATCACCATGCGCCGTCATGTGCCATTGATGGTCGAGGCCTTTGTCGAAGTTCAATTTTGAGTCACGGTGCACATTTTGGGCTCGAGCATATGTTGGTGCCACATTTTTTTCGCCCGGGGCACCATCGCCAGAGCGCCACCAGAGAACCTAGCCGACGGCATTGGGGGTTCCGATGATTTTGGGGGGCTGGGGGGTGTGCGCACATGATGTGCGATGGGTGCTAGTACTTGGCCCTTATATTGGCCCCCTATCCCTCATCAAACCTCGAGAACTCACACCCCCTTAAAGAGCATTTGAGATTTTATAGGTTTGCTCCAAGTAACCATTAAAGTGTCTTAAATAGGGACATTTTTTTCAAACGGTCACAAAATCTTCTCCACTTCGAGTTTTTAGCTAAATTTGTTTATGCATGCCAACAAAAATATAGGGATCACGTCTACCAAATTTGGGGCCAAAACTCCTTTTAAAAAAATTTTAAAAAATCTCGAACAGCAAAAAGTTTCAAAAATCATCAAAAATCATCAAAAAATAGAAAACGGGTTGTCTTGCCATGAAACTTCACATGAAGGCTTAAGGGACCATTGTATGAATTTACAAGCCATAAAAATGGTTGACTTAGGCATCGTAGTGTGCTCCCAACCTAAGATCAGACCGGATTGAAGGTTGCGACAGCAAGACCCGTAGCGGGATCGCAGCACGCAAAGGGGATGAGACTATCCCAAGCTTGCGTATCCTACCTCTCTGGCTGATTGAGCACCCGCACGCTCGTTTCGTGGGTTGACTTAGGCATAGGGAGTTTATCCCTAGTTTAAGTATACGGAGTTCATTCCCAGTCTAAGATTAGATCGGATCGAGGGTCACAGTAACAGGACCAGTAGCAGGATCGAAAGCATGGAGGGAGGGTCGGGTCAATCCTCGGCTTGCGTATTAAACCTCTTCGGTCGGCTGAGTGGCCGCACGCTCGTTTCGTGGGTTGGCTTAGGCATACGGAGTTCATTCCATGTCTAAGCCCCAGTCGGACCGAGGGTTGTGGCAGCGGCACCGGTAGCACGCAGAGTGGGATCGGGTCGATCCCCGGCTTCCGCATTATGCCACTCCGGCTGGCTCAGTGGCCGCACGCTCGTTTCGTAGGTTGACTTAGGCTTACGGAGTTCATTCCCAATCTAAGCATACGGAGTTCATTCCCAGTCTAAGATTGAATCGCCAGCAGCACGCAGAAGGGGATCGGGCTGATCCTCAGCTTGCACATCCTGTCTCTCCGGTTGGTTGAGTGCCCACATGCTTGTTTCGTGGGTTGACTTATGCATACGACTTCATTCCTGATCTAAGCCCCAATCAGATAGAGGGACCCACAGCAGGATCAACATCACATAGAGGGGGATCGAGTCGATCCTCGGCTTGCGCATTCTGGCTCTCCGACTGACTGAGCGCATGCACGCTCGTTTCATGGGTTGACTTAGGCATACGTAGTGCATTCCTGGTCTCGACCAACCAAGGCCCAAGGCTATCGATGGCATTTGGGGCAACAACCGAGGGGGACCAGTAGTGGGATCCTGGGTTGGCTCGTGCATCCCACCCCTAGTGGTCGATTCGGTGCCTGCACGATCATTTCAGGGGCCGACCAAGGCTCGGCATATGCCAATGGTGGTCGAGGCAACCTCCCGCACCACGGCCCAGCATGTGCCGATGGTGTTCGATGCAACCGCCTGCACCAGTGGCCATCTTGTGTCGATGGTGGTTGAGCCAATCACCCTCTCCAGGGCGAAGCTTGTGCCGATGGCAGTCGAGGCAAGTGCCCGTACCAAGGGGTAACCTGTGCCGATGATGGTCGATGCATGTGCCATCACCATGTGCCATTGATGGGCGAGGCCTTGGCCGAAGTTCAATTTTGAGCCACAGTGCACATGCTGGGCTCGGGCATGTGCTGGTGCTAAATTTTTTTCGCCAGGGGCACCATCGTTAGAGCATCACCGGAAAACCTAACAGACGACATTGGGGGTTCTGGCGATTGGGGGGACCAGGGGGTGTGCGCACATGATGTGCGATGGGTGCTAGTAGTTGGCCCTTATATTGGCCCCCTATCCCTCATCAAACCTCAAGAAGTCACACCCCTTAAAAAGCATTTGAGATTTTATAGGTTTGCTCCGAGTAGCCATTAAAGTGTATAAAATGGGGACATTTTTTTCAAATGGTCACAAAATCTTCTCCACTTCGAGTTTTTTGCTTAATTTTTTTATCCTCGCAGAGAGGGATCAGACCGATCCTCGGCTCGTGCATTCTGGCTCTCTGGCCGGCTGAGTGCCTGCACGCTCATTTCATGGGTTGACTTAGGCATACGTAGTGCATTCCCGATCTCGTCCAACCAAGGGCCAGAGTTTATCAACGGCGTTTGGGGCAACAACCGAGGGGGACCAGCAGCGGGATCCTTTGTCCACTCATGCATCCCACCCCCAGCGGTTGGTTCAGTGCCCAGCATGTGCTGATGGTGTTCGATGCAACCGCCCGCATGAGAGGCCATCTTTTGCCGATGGTGGTCGAGCCAATCGCCCGCACCAAGGGCCAGCATGTGCCGATGGTGATCGAGGCAACCACTCGCACCAGGGCCCAGCTTGTGCCGATGGCGGTCGAGGCAAGTGCCCGTACCAAAGGGCAGCCTGTGCCGATAATGGTCGATGCATGTGCCATCACCATGCGCCATCATGTGCCATTGATGGTCGAGGCCTTGGCTGAAGTTCAATTTTGACCCACGGTGTACATGCTGGGCTCAGGCATGTGCTGGTGCCACATTTTTTTCACCTGGGCACCATCGTCGGAGCATCATCGGGGAACCTAACCGGCGACATTAGGGATTCGGATGATTGGGGGGACCGAGGGGTGTGCGCACATGATGTGCGATGGGTGCTGTACTTGGCCCTTATATTGACCCCTTATCCCTCATCAAACCTCAAAAACTCACACCCCCTTAAAGAGCATTTGAGATTTTATAGGTTTGCTCCCTGTAGCCATTAAAGTGTCTGAAATGGGGACATTTTTTTCAAACGGTCACAAAATCTTCTCCACTTCGAGTTTTTAGCTGAATTATTTTGTGCATGCCAACAAAAATACAGGGATCACGTCTACCAAATTTGGGGCCAAACTCCTTCTAAAAAAATTTTAAAAAATCTTGAACCGTAAAAAGTTTCAAAAATCGTGAAAAATAGAAAACGGGTCGTCCTGCCACGAAACTTCACATGAAGACTTAGTGGACTATTGTATGAATTTAAAAGCCATAAAAATTGCATTGGCATGGCAGAAATATGAAGATGTGCCTGAACCCACCTACCACTCGATTGATCCACGACTTGTGCATCCCGTCTCTCTGACCGACTGCGTAGTGCGCTCCCAGTAGCAGGACCTACTGCGAGATCGACAACATGCAGAGGGGATCGGGTCGATCATCGGCTTGCGCATCCTGCCTCTCTGGCTGATTGAGCGCCCGCACGCTCATTTGGTGGGTTGACTTAGGCATACGGAGTTCATCCCCAGTCTAAGCATACGGAGTTCATTCCCAGTCTAAGGTCGGACAGGACCAAGAGTTGCCGTAGCAGGACCAACAGCAAGATCGACAGCACCTAGGAGGGGATTGGGTAGATACCTGGCTTGCGCATTCTGCCTCTCTGGTCGACTGAGTGCCCGCACGCTCGTTTCGTCAGTTGGCTTAGGCATATAGAGTTCATTCCCAGTCTAAGCATACGGAGTTCATTCCCAGTCTAAGATCGGATCAGCAGCAGCACGCAGAGGGGGATCGGGCCGATCCTCAGCTTGCACACTCTGGCTCTCCAGCCTGCTAAGTGCCCGCATGCTCATTTCATGGGTTGACTTAGGCATACTTAGTGCATTCTCGGTCTCGACCAACCAAGGGCTAGAGGCTATCGACGGCATTTGGGGTAACAACCAAGGGGGACCAGTAGCGGGATCCTTGGTCGGCTCACGTATCCCACGCCCAATGGTAAGTTCGATGCCCACACACTCATTTTAGGGGCCGACCGGGGCTCGGCATGTGCCAATGGTGGTCGAGGCAACCGCCCGCACCACGGCCCAGCATATGCCGATGGTGTTCGATGCAACCGTCCACACCAGGGGCCATCTTGTGTCGATGGTGGTTGAGGCAACCGCTCGCACCAAGGGCTGGCATGTGCCGATGGTTATCGAGGCAACCGCCCGCACCAGGGCCAAGCTTGTGCCGATGGTGGTCGAGGCAAGTGCCCGTACCAAAGGATAGCCTGTGCCGATGATGGTCGATGCATGTGCCATCACCATGCGCCATCATGTGCCATTGATGGTCGAGGCCTTGGCTGAAGTTTGATTTTGAGCCGCGGTGCACATGCTGGGCTCGGGCATGTGCTAGTGCCTCATTTCTTTTGCCCGGGGCACCATCCTCGGAGCATCGCCAGAGAACCTAACCCGTGGCATTAGGGGTTTCGATGATTGGGGGGGCCGGGGGGTGTGTGCACATGATATGCGATGGGTGCTAGTACTTGGCCCTTATATTTGCCCCCTATCCCTCATCAAACCTCGAGAACTCACACCCCCTTAAGGAGTATTTGAGATTTTATAGGTTTGCTCCAAGCAGCCATTAATGTGTCTGAAATGGGGACATTTTTTTCAAACAGTCACAAAATCTTCTCCACTTCGAGTTTTTAGCTAAATTTTTTTGTGCATGCCAAAAAAAATACAAGGATCACGTCTTCCAAATTTGGGGCCAAAACTCCTTCTAAAAAAATTTTAAAAATTCCTGAATGGCAAAAAGTTTCAAAAATCATGAAAAATAGAAAATGGGTCGTCTTGCCACAAAACTTCACATGAAGACTTTGGGGACCATTGTATGAATTTACAGGCCATAAAAATGGCATTGGCATGGCAGAAATAAGAAGATGTGCCTGAACCCACCTACCACTCGATCGATCCACAGTTGCGCATTCCGCCTCTCTGGCCACCTAAGTGCCCGCACGCTCGTTTCGTGGGTTGACTTAGGCTTACGTAGTGCGCTCCCAGTCTAAGATCAGACCAAACTGAAGGTGGTGACAGTAGGACCCGCAGCGAGATCGATAGCACGTTGAGGGGACCAGTTTCATCCCCGACTTGTGCATCTTGCCTCTCTGGCCGATTGAGTGCCCGCACGCTCGTTTCATGGGTTAACTTAGGCATACGGAGTTCATCCCTAGTCTAAGCATACGAAGTTCATTCCCAGTCTAAGATCAGACTGGACTAAGGGTTACGGCAGCAGGACCAACAGCAGGATCGGTAGCACATAGGGGGGACCGAGCCGATCCCCGGCTTGTGCATTCTGTCTCTCCGACTGGCTGAGCGCCCGTATGCTCATTTTGTGGGTTGGTTTAGGCATACGGAGTTCATTCCATGTCTAAGTCCTAGCCAGACTGAGGGTTCTAGCAGTGGGACTGACAGCACATAGAGGGGGACGGGCCCGATCCCCGACTTATGCATTATGCCTCTCCGATCGGCTCAGCGCCTACATGCTCATTTCATTGGGTTGACTTAGGCATATGGAGTTCATTCCCAGTCTAAGCATACGAAGTTCATTCCTAGTCTAAGATTGAACTGGCAACGGAATCGAAAGTCGCACGTAGAGGGGGACCGGGCCGATCCTCAGCTTGCGCATCTTGCCTCTCTGGCCGACTGAGGGCCCGTATGCTCGTTTTGTGAGTTAACTTAGGCATACGAAGTTCATTCTCGATCTAAGCCCCAACTGGACCGAGGGACCCACAGCGATATTGGCAGCACGTAGAGGGGGACCGAGTCGATCCTCGGTTTACGCATTCTGGCTCTCCGACCGTCGAGTGCCCACACGCTCATTTCATGGGTTGACTTAGGCATACCTAGTGCATTCCCATTCTCGACCAACCAAGGGCCAGAGGCTATCAATGGTATTTGGGGCAACAGCCGAGGGGTACCAGTAGCGGGATCCTTGGTCGGCTCACACATCCTGCCCCCAGAGGTCGATCCGGTGCTTGCACGCTCATTTCGAGGGCCGATCGAGGCTTGACATGTGTCGATGGTGGTCGAGGCAACTGCTCGCCCCACGACCCAGCATGTACCGATGGTGTTCGATGTAACCGCCAGTGCCAGGGGCCATCTTGTGTCGATGGTGGTTGAGGCAACCACCTGCACCAGGGGTCAGCTTGTGCCGATGGCGGTCGAGGCAAGTGCCAGTACCTAAGGGCAGCCTGTGCCGATGATGATCGATGCATGTGCCATCACCATGCGCCATCATGTGCCATTGATGGTCGACGCCTTGGCCAAAGTTTGATTTTGAGCCACGGTGCACATGCTGGGCTCGGGCATGTGCTGGTGCCACATTTTTTTCGCCCGGGGCACCATCGCGGAGCATCACCAGAGAACCTAACAGGCGGTATTGGGGGTTCCAGCGATTAGGGGGGCCGGGGGGTGTGCAAATGATGTGCGATGGGTGCTGGTACTTGGCCCTTATATTGGCCCCCTATCCCTCATCAAACCTCGAGAACTCACCCCCTCTTAAAGAGCATTTGAGATTTTATGGGTTTACTCCCAGTAGCAATTAAAGTGTCTGAAATGGGGACATTTTTTTCAAACGGTAACAAAATCTTCTCCACTTCGAGTTTTTAGCTAAATTTGTTTGTGCGTGTCAACAAAAATACATGGATCACGTCTACCAAATTTGGGGCCAAAACTCCTTCTAAAAAAATTTTAAAAAATCTTGAACCGTAACAAGTTTCAAAAATCGTGAAAAATAAAAAATGGGTCGTCTTGTAGAAACTTCACATGAAGGCTTAGGGGACCATTGTATGAATTTACAAGTAATAAAAATGGCATTGGCAATGTAGAAATATGAAGATGAGCCTGAACCCACCTACCACTCGATCGATCCACGGCTTGCGCATCCTACCTCTCTGACCGACTAAGTGCTCGGACGCTCGTTTCGTGGGTTGACTTAGGCATATGCAGTGCGCTCCCAGTCTAAGATCAGACTAGACCAAGGGTTATGGCAGCAGGACCCACAGCGAGATCGACAGCACGTAGAGGGGACTGGGTCAATCCTTGACTTACGCATCCTGCCTCTCTGGTCGGCTAAGCGCCCGTACGCTCGTTTCGTGGGTTCACTTAGGCATACGGAGTTCATCCCTAGTCTAAGCATACAGAGTTCATTCCCAGTCTAAGATCAGACCAGATCGAGGGTTGCAATAGTAGGACTAGCAGCAGGATCGACAGCACACATAGAGGGATCGGGTTGATCCCTGGCTTACGAATTCTGCCTCTCCGATCGGCTGAGCACCCGCACGCTCGTTTCATGGGTTCGCTTAGGCATACGGAGTTCATTCCATGTCTAAGCCCCAGTCGGACCGAGGGTTGTGACAGCGGGACCGACAGCACACAGAGGGGGACTGGGCTGATCCCCGGCTTGCGCATTAAGCCTCTTCGACCGGCTCAATGCCCGCATGCTCATTTCGTGAGTCGACTTAGGCATACGTAGTTCATTCCCAGTCTAAGATCGGACTGACAGCAGCACGCAGAGGGGGATCGGGCTGATCCTCGGCTTACGCATCCTGCCTCTCCAACCGGTTGAGTGCTTGCGCGCTCGTTTCATGGGTTGACTTAGGCATACGGAGTTCATTCTCAATCTAAGTCGTAACCGGATCGAGGGGCCAACAGCGGGATCACAGCACACAGAGGGGCACCAGGCCAATCCTTGGCTTACGCATTCTGGCTCTTCGACTGGTTGAGCGCTCGGACACTCATTTCATGGGTTGGCTTAGGCATGCATAGTGCATTCCCGATCTCAACCAACCAAGGGCCAGAGGCTATCGACGGCGTTTGGGGCAACAACTGATGGGGACCAGCAGCGGGATCCTTGGTCGGCTCATGCATCCCACTTCGAGCGATCGGTTTGGTGCCTGCACGCTCGTTTCAGGGGTCGAGCGGTGCTCGGCATGTGCCGATGGTGGTCAAGGCAACCGTCGGCACCACGGCCCAGCATGTGCCGATGGTGTTCGATGCAACCGCCCGCATTAGGGGCCATCTTATGCCGATGGTGGTCAAGGCCATCACCCGCACCAAGGGCCGGCATGTGCCGATTGTGATCGAGGTAACAGCCCACACCAGCGCCCAGCTTGTGCCATGGCAGTCGAGGCAAGTGCCCGTACCAAAGAGCAGCCTGTGCCGATGATGGTCGATCATGTGCCATCACCATGCGCCATCATGTACCATTGATGGTCGATGCCTTGGCTGAAGTTTAATTTTGAGCCACGGTGCACATGCTAGGCTCAGGCATGAGCTGGTGCCACATTTTTTTTGCCCGGGGCACTATCGTCGGAGCATCGTCGGAGAACCTAACTGACGACATAGGGGTTCTGGCAATTAGGGGGCCGACGGGTGTGCGTACATGATGTGAGATGGGTGCTGGTACTTGGCCCTTATATTGGCCCCCTATCCCTCATCAAACCTCGAGAACTCACACCACTTTAAAGACCATTTGAGATTTTATAGGTTTGCTCCCATATCTGGAATGGAGACATTTTTTTCAAACGGTCACAAAATCTTCTCCACTTTGAGTTTTTAGCTGAATTTTTTTATGCATGCCAAAAAAAATACAAGGATCACGTCTACCAAAATTTGGTCCAAAAATCCTTCTAAAAAAATTTTAAAAAATCCCAAACCGTAAAAGGTTTCGAAAATCATGAAAAATAGAAAACAAGTCGTCTTGCCACGAAACTTCACATGAAGGCTTAGGGGACCATTGTATGAATTTACAAGCCATAAAAATGGCATTGGCATGGCAGAAATATGAAGATGTGCTTGAACCCACCTACCACTCGATCGATCCACGGCTTGCACATCCCGCCTCTCCAGTCGACTATGTGCCTGCACACTCATTTCGTGGGTTGACTTAGGCATATGTAGTGCGCTCCCAGTCTAAGATCAGACTGGAGGAGGGTTGCGGTAGCAGGACCCATAACGGGATCGATAGCACGCAGAGGGGATCGGGTCGATCCTCGACTTATGCATCCTACCTCTCTGGCCGACTGAGCGCTCGTATGCTTGTTTTGTGGGTTGACTTTGACAAACAGAGTTTATCCGCAGTCTAAGCATACGAAGTTCATTCTCAGTCTAAGATCGGATCGGACCGATGGTTACGGCAGAAAGACCAGTAGCAAGATTGGTAGCATGTAGGAGGGACCAGGCTGATCCCTGGCTTGTGCATTCTGCCTCTTCGATCGGCTGAGCACCCGCATGCTCTTTTGTGGATTGGCTTAGGCATACGGAGTTCATTCCATGTCAAGCCCCAGTCAGACCGAGGGTTGTGGCAGTGGGACCGACAGCCCACAGAGGGGGATCGGGTCGATCCCCGGCTTACGTATTATGTCTCTCGACCAACCAAGGGCCAAAGGTTATCGATGGTGTTTGGGGCAACAACCGAGGAGACCAACAGCAGGATCCCTGGTCGACTTGCGCTTCCCACCCCCAGTCATCGGTTCGGTGATCGCACGCTCATTTTAGGGTCGACCGAGGCTCGACATGTGTCGATAGTGGTTGAAGCAACCGCCTGCACCACGGCCCAGCATGCACCGATGGTGTTCGATGCAACCACCCATACCAGGGGCCATCTTGTGACGATGGTGGTCGAGGTAACAGCCCGTACTAGGGCCCAAGTTGTGTCGATGGCGGTCGAGGCAAGTGCCCGTACCAAAAGGCAGCCTATGTCGATGATGGTCGATGCATGGGCCATCACCATACGCCATCATGTGCCATTGATCATCGAGGCCTTGGCTGAAGTTTGATTTTGAGCCACGGTGCACATGTTGGGCCCGGGCATGTGCTGGTGCCACATTTTTTTCACTCGAGGCACCATCGTCGAAGCATCACTGGAGAACCTAACCGACGGCATTGGGGGGTCCGACGATTGGGGGGTCGGGGGTGTGCGCACATGATGTGCGATGGGTGCTGGTACTTGGCCCTTATATTGGCCCCTTATCCCTCGTCAAACCTCGAGAACTCACACCCCCTTAAAGAGCATTTGAGATTTTATAGGTTTGCTCCCAGTAGCCATTAAAGTGTCTGAAATGGGGACATTTTTTTTCAAACGGTCACAAAATCTTCTCCACTTCAAGGTTTTAGCTGAATTTTTTTGTGCATGCCAACAAAAATACAAGGATCACGTCTACCAAATCTGGGGCCAAAACTCCTAAAAAATTTTTAAAAAATCCCGAACCACAAAAAGTTTTCAAAAATCATGAAAAATAGAAAACGGGTCGTCTTACCACGAAACTACACATGAAGGCTTAAGGGACCATTGTATGAATTTACAAGCCATAAAAATGGCATTGGCATGGCAGAAATATGAAGATGTGCCTGAACCCACCTACCACTCGATCGATCCAAGGCTTGCGCATCCCGTCTCTCCGGTCGGCTAAGTGCCAGCACACTCGTTCCATGGGTTGACCTAGGCATACGTAGTGTGCTCCCAGTCTAAGATCGGACCGGACTGAGGGTTACGGCAGTAGGACCCATAGCGAGATTGACAGCATGCAGAGGGGACCGGGTCGATCCTCGGCTTACCCATCCTACCTCTCTGGCCGACTGAGCGCCCGTACGCTCATTTTTTGGGTTGACTTATACGTACAGAGTTCATCCCCAGTCTAAGCATACGAAGTTCATTCCCAGTCTAAGATCAGATCGGACTGTGGGTTACGGCAGCAAGACCAGCAATAGGATCAATAGCACGCGGGGGGGGGACCGGGCCTATCCTTGGCTTGTGCATTCTACATATCCAGTCGGCTGAGCACCCGTACGCTCATTTCGTGGGTTGGCTTAGGCATACGGAGTTCATTCCATGTCTAAGCCCCAGCCGGACCGAGGGTTGTGGCAGCGAGACCGATAGCACACTGAGGGGGATCGGGCCGATCCCCGGCTTGCGCATTATCTGTCTTCGACCGTTTGAGCGCGCATACACTCGATTCATTAGTTGACTTAGGCATACGTAGTGCATTCCCGATCTCAACCAACCAAGGGCCAGAGGCTATCAACGGTGTTTGAGGCAACAACCGAGGGGGACCAGCAGCGGGATCCTTGGTTAGCTCAGCTTCCTACCCCCAGCGGTCGGTTCGGTGCTTGCACGCTGGTTTCAAGTGCCGACCAGGGTTCGACAGGTGCCGATGGTGGTCGAGGCAATGGCCAGTACCATGACCCAGCATGTGCCGATGGTGTTCGATGCAACCACCCGCACCAGGGGCCATCTTGTAACGATGGTGGTCGAGGTAACTACCCGCACCAGGGCCCAACTTGTGCCAATGGCGGTCGAGGCAAGTGCCTGTACCAAAGGGCAGCCTGTGTCGATGATGGTCGATGCATGTGCCATCACCATGCACCATCATGTGCCATTGGGGCCTTGGTCGAAGTTCGATTTTGAGCCACGGTGCACATGCTGGGCTCCAGCTTGTGCTGGTGCAACATTTTTTTCGCCCAGGGTACCATCGTCGGAGCATCATTGGAGAACCTAACCGGCGGCATTAGGGGCTCCGTCGATTGGGGGGGCTGAGGGGTGTGCGCACATGATGTGTGATGGGTGCTGGTACTTGGCCCTTATATTGGCCCCCTATCCCTTATCAAACCTTGAGAACTCACACCCTCTTAAAGAGCATTTGAGATTTTATAGGTTTGCTCCCAGTAGCCACTAAAGTGTCTAAAATGGGGACATTTTTTTCAAACGGTCACCAAATCTTCTCCAATTCGAGTTGTTAGCCGAATTTGTTTGTGAGTGCCAAGAAAAATACAAGGATCACGTCGACCAAATTTGGGGCCAAAACTCCTTCTAAAAAAATTTTAAAAAATCTCAAACCGTAAAAAGTTTCAAAAATCATGAAAAATAGAAAACGGGTTGTCTTGCCACGAAACATCACATGAAGGCTTAAGGGACCATTCTATGAATTTACAAGCCATAAAAATGGCATTAGCACGATAGAAATATGAAGATGTGCCTAAACCCACCTACCACTCGATCGATCCACAGCTTGCACATCCCGCCTCTTCGATTGGCTAAGTGCCCGCACGCTTATTTCATGGGTTGACTTAGGCATACGTAGTGCACTCCCAGTCTAAGATCAGACTGGATTGACGGTTGTGGTAGCAAGACCCGCAACAGGATCGGTAGCACGCAGAGGGGACCGGGTCGATCCCTGGCTTGCACATCCTACCTCTCTGGCTGGCTGAGCGCCCATATGCTCATTTCATTGGTTGACTTAGGCATACGGAGTTCATCCATAGTCTAAGCATACGAAGTTCATTCCAGTCTAAGATCGGATCGGATCGAGGGTTACGGTAGTAGGACCAATAGCAGGATCGTTAGCACGCAGGGGAGATCGGGCCGATCCCCGACTTACACATTCTGCCTCTCCGACCGACTGAGCGCCCGTATGCTCGTTTCATGGGTTGGCTTAGGCATACGGAGTTCATTCCATGTCTAAGCCCCAATCGGACCGAGGGTTGTGGTAGTGGGAGTGACAGCACGCAGAGGGGGATCGGGCCGATCCTCGGCTTGAGCATCATGCCTCCGACCAACCAAGGGCCAGAGGTAATCGACGGTGTTTGGGGCAACAACCGAGGGGGACCAGTAGCGAGATCCTTGGTTGGCTCATGCATCCCACCCCCAACCGTCGGTTCGGTGCCTACACGCTCATTTTAGGGGTCAACCGGGGCTCGGCATATACCGATGGTGGTCGAGGCAATTGCCCACACCACGGCCCAGCATGCGCCGATGGTGTTCGATGCAACCGCCCTGGCCATGGGCCAACTTGTGCCAATGGTGGTCGAGGCAACCGTCTGCACCAGGGCCCAGCTGTACCGATTGTGGTCGAGGCACGTGCCCGTACCAAAGGACAGCCTGTGTCGATGATGGTCGTTTCATGGGCCATCATCATGTGCCATCACCATGTGCCATCACCATGTGCCATCATGTGCCATTGAAGGTCGAGGCCTTGGCCGAAGTTTGATTTTGAGCCACGATGCACATGCTGGGCTGGGGCATGTATTGGAGCAACATTTTTTTCGCCCGGGGCACCATCGTCAAAGCATCGCAGGAGAACCTAACCGACGGCATTAGGGGTTCTAGTGATTAGGGGGTCGGGGGGTGTGCGCACATGACGTGCAATGGTTGTTGGTACTTGGCCCTTATATTGGCCCCCTATCCCTCATCAAACCTCAAGAACTCACACCCCCTTAAAGAGCATTTGAGATTTTATAGGTTTGCTCCCAGTAGCCATTAAAAGTGTCTAAAATAGGGACATTTTTTTCAAACGGTCACAAAATCTTCTCCACTTCAAGTTTTTAGCTGAATTTGTTTGTACGTGCCAACAAAAATACAAGGATCACATCTACCAAGTTTGGGGCCAAAACTCTTTCTAAAAAAATTTTAAAAAATCCTAAAAAGTTTTGAAAATCGTAAAAAATAGAAAACGGGTTGTCTTGCCACGAAACTTCACATGAAGGCTTAGGGGACCATTGTACGAATTTACAAGCCATAAAAATGGCATTGGCATGGCAAAAATATGAAGATGTGCCTGAACCACCTACCACTCGATCGATCCACGACTTGCACATCCCGCCTCTCCGACCGGTTAAATGCCCGCACGCTCCTTTCGTGGGTTGACTTAGGCATACATAGTGCGCTCCCAGTCTAAGATTGGACCGGAATGAGGGTTGCGGCAATAGGACCCGCATCGGGATTGACAGCACGCAGAGGGGAACAGGTTGATCCTCGACTTGCGTATCCTGCTTCTTTGCTCGGTTAAGCGCCTGCATGCTCGTTTCGTGGGTTGACTTAGGCATACAGAGTTCATTCATAGTCTAAGCATACGAAGTTCATTTCTAGTCTAAGATCGGATCAGATCAAGGGTTACGACAGCAGGTCCAGCAGCAGGATCGACAGCACGCAGGGAGGGATCGGGCCGATCCCAGGCTTGTGCATTTTGCCTCTGTAACCGGCTGAGCACCCGCACGCTCATTTTATGGGTTGGCTTAGCCATACGGAGTTCGTTCCATGTCTAAGCCTAAGCCAGACTGAGGGTTGTAGCAACAAGACCGGCAGCACATAGAGGGGGATCAGGTCGATCCCCGGGTTGTGCATTATGCCTCCCCGATCGGCTTAACGCCCACACGCTCGTTTCGTGGGTTGACTTAGGCATACGGAGTTCATTCCCAGTCTAAGCATACAGAGTTTATTCGTAGTCTAAGATCGGACCGGTAGCAGCATGCAGAGGGGGATCGGGCCGATCCTCGGCTTACGCATCCTGCCTCTTTGGTCGGCTGAACGCCCACTCGTTCATTTCGTGGGTTGACTAAGGCATATGAAGTTCATTCTTGGTCTAAGCCCTAATCAGAAGGAGGGACCCGTAGCGAGATCGATAGCACGTAGAGGGGGACCGGGCTTACGCTTTCTGGCTCTCTGACTGGTTGAACACCTGCACGTTCATTTCATGGGTTGACTTAGGCATACGTAATGCCTTCTCGGTCTCGACCAACCAAGGGCCAAAGGCTATCGATGGCGTTTGGGGCAAAAACTGAAGGGGACCAACAGTGGGATCCTTGGTCGGCTCACACATCCACCCCCAGCAATCGGTTCGATGCTCGTACACTTGTTTTGGGGGCCGACCGGGGCTTGACATGTGCCGATGGTGGTTGAGGCAACCACCCGCATCACGACCCAGCATGTACCGATGGTGTTCGATGTAACTGCCCGCACCAGGGGCCATCTTGTGCCGATGGTGGTCGAGGCAATCACCCGCTCCAAGGGCCGTAATGTGCTGATGGTGATCAAGACAACCGGCCGCACCAGGGACTAGCTTGTGCCGATGGTGATCGAGGCAAGTGCCCATCCCAAAGGGTAGCCTGTGCCGATGATGGTCGATGCATGTGCCACCACCATGCACCACCATGTGCCATTGATGGTCGAGGCCTTGGCCGAAGTTTGATTTTGAGCCACGATACACATGCTGGGCTCGGGCATCTGCTGGTGCCACATTTTTTTCGCCCGAAGCACCATCACCGGAGCATCACCGGAGAACCTAACTGGCGGCATTGGGGGTTCCGGTGATTGGGGGGCCGGGGGGTGTGCACAAATGATGTGCAATGGGTGCTGGTACTTGCCTCTTATATTGGCCCCCTATCCCTCATCAAACTTGGAGAACTCACACCCCCTTAAAGAGCATTTGAGATTTTATAGGTTTGCTCCCAGTAGCCATTAAAGCGTCTGAAATGGGGACATTTTTTTCAAATGGTCACAAAATCTTATCCCTTTTGATTTTTTAGCTAAATTTTTTTGTGCATCCCAAAAAAAATACAAGAATCACGTCTACCAAATTTGGGACCAAAACTCTTTCTAAAAAAATCCCGAACCGTAAAAAGTTTTAAAAATCATGGAAAATAGAAAACGGGTCGTCTTGCCACGAAACTTCACATGAAGGCTTAGGGGACCATTGTATGAATTTACAAGCCTTAAAAATGACATTGGCATGGCAGAAATATGAAGATGTGCCTGAACCCACCTACCACTCGATCGATCCACAGCTTGTGCATCCCGCCTCTCCGACCGGCTAAGTGCCCGCACGCTCATTTCGTGGGTTGATTTAGGCATAATAGTGCACTCCCAATCTAAGATCAGACCGGACTAAGGGTTGTGGTAGCCGGACCCGCAACGGGATCGGTAGCACATAGAGGGGATCGGGTCGATCCCCGACTTGCTCATCTTGCCTCTCTGGCTGGCTAAGCACCCACACGCTCATTTCGTAGGTTGACTTAGGCATATGGAGCATACGGAGTTCATTCCCAATCTAAGATTGGACTGGATCGAGGGTTGCCACAGCAGGACCAGCAGTAGGATCGGCAGCACGCAGTGGGATCGTAGTGGGATCGACAGCACGTAGAAGGGGCCGAGCCAATCGTTGGCTTGTGCATTCTGCCTCTCCGACCGACTGAGCACCCGCACACTCATTTCATGGGTTGACTTAGGCATACGTAGTGCATTCTCGGTCTCGACCAACCAAGGGCCAGATGCTATCAAAGATGTTTGGGGAACCAACCGAGGGGGACCAGCAGTGGAATCCTTGGTCGGCTCACGCATCCCACCCCCAGCGGTCGGTTCGATTCTCGCACGCTTATTTCAAGAGCCGATCGAGGCTCGGCTTGTGTCGATGGTGGTCGAAGCAACTGCCCGCAGCATGACCCAGCATGTGCCAATGGTGTTCGATGCAATCGCTCGTACCGAGGGCCATCTTGTGCTGATGGTGGTCGAGGCAGCCGCTCGCACCAGGGCCCTACTTGTGTCGATGGCGGTCGAGGCAAGTGCCCATACCAAGGGGCAGCCTGTGCCAATGATGGTCGATGCATGTGCCATTGATGGTCAAGGCCTTGGCCGAAGTTTAATTTTGAGCCACGGTGCACATGCTGGGCTCGGGCATGTGTTGGTGCCACATTTTTTTTGCCCAGGGCACCATCGCCGAAGCATCATCGGAGAACTTAACCGGCGACATTGGGGGTTCCAGCAATTAGGGGGCCAGGGGGTGTGTGCACATGATGTGCGATTGGTGTTGGTACTTGGCCCTTATATTGGCCCCCTATCCCTCAAAAAACCTTGAGAACTCACACCCCTTTAAAGAGCATTTGAGATTTTATAGGTTTGCTCCCAGTAGCCATTAAAGTGTCTGAAATGGGGACATTTTTTTCAAACAGTCACAAAATCTTCTCCACTTCGAGCTTTTAGCTGAATTTTTTTGTGCATGCCAACAAAAATACGATGATCATGTCTACCAAATTTGGAGCCAAAAATCCTTCTAAAAAAATTAAAAAAAATCCCGATCCATAAAAAGTTTTAAAAATCATGAAAAATAGAAAACGGGTCGTCTTGCCACAAAACGTCACATGAAGGCTTAGGGGACCATTGTATGAATTTACAAGCCATAAAAATGGCATTGGCATGACAGAAATATGAAGATGTGCCTGAACCCACCTACCACTCGATCGATCCACGGCTTGCGCATCCTACCTCTCTAGCCGGCTAAGTGCCCGCACGCTCGTTTCGTGGGTTGACTTAGGCATACGTAGTGTGGTCCCAGCCTAAGATCGAACTGAACCAAGGCTTGCGATAGTAGGACCAGCAGCAGAATCGACAGCACGTAGGGGGGACCGGGCCGATCTCGGCTTGCGCATTCTTCCTCTTTGGCTAGCTGAGTGCCCGCACGCTTGTTTCATGGGTTGGCTTAGGCGTACGGAGTTTATTCCATGTCTAAGCCCAGCTGGACTGCGGGTTATGGCAGCGGGACAGATAGCACGCAGAGGGGGATCGGGCCGATCCCCGGCTTGTGCATTATGCCTCTCCGACTGGTTCAACACCTGCACGCTCATTTCGTGGGTTGACTTAAGCATACGGAGTTCATTCCCAGTCTAAGCATACGGAGTTCATCCCTAGTCTAAGATCAGACCGGCAGCAAGATTGACAGTAGCACGCAGAGGGGGATCGGGCCTATCCTCGGTTTGTGCATCCTGCCTCTCGGGCCGACTGAGTGCCCGCACGCTCGTTTCGTGGGTTGACTTAGGCATACGGAGTTCATTCCCGGTCTAAGCCCCAATTGAATCAAGGGACCCACAGCGGGTTCGACAACATGCAAAAGGGGATCGAGCCGATCCTTGGCTTGCGCATTCTGCCTCTCTGATCGGTTGAGCACCCGCACGCTTGTTTCATGGGTTGACTTAGGCATACGTAGTGCATTCCCGGTCTCGACCTACCAAGGGCAAGAGGATATCGATGGTGTTTGGGGAAATAACTGAGGGGGACCAGTAGTGGGATCCTTCGTCAGCTCATGCATCCTGCCCCCAGCGGTCGATTCGATGCTTGCACGCTCGTTTCGGGGGCCGACCGAGGCTCGACCTGTGCATACGGTGGTCGAGGCAACCGTCCGCAGCAAGGCCCAGCATGTACCGATGGTGTTCGATGCAACCGCCTGTACCAGGGGCCATCTTGTGCCGATGGTGGTTGAGGTAACCGCTCGCACCAGGGCCCTGCTTGTGCCGATGCGGTCGAGGCAAGTGCCCATACCAAAGGGCAGCCTGTGCCGAAGATGGTCGATGCATGTGGCATCACCATGCGCCATCATGTGCCATTGATGGTCAAGGCCTTGGTCGAAGTTTGATTTTGAGCCACAGTGCACATGCTGGGCTCGAGCATGTGTTGGTGCCACATTTTTTTTCGCCCAAGGCACCATCGTTGGAGCATCATCGGAGAACCTAACCGACAGCAATGGCGGTTCCAGCAATTGGGGGGGCCAGGGGGTGTGCGTAGATGATGTGCGATGGGTGCTGGTTCTTGGCCCTTATATTAGCCCCCTATCCCTCATCAAACCTCGAGAACTCACACCCCCTTAAAGAGCATTTGAGATTTTATAGGTTTGCTCCCAGTAGCCATTAAAGTGTCTAAAATGGGGACATTTTTTTCAAACGATCACAAAATCTTCTCCACTTCGAGTTTTTAGCTGAAGTTTTTTGTGTATGCCAACAAAAATACGATGATCATGTCTACCAAATTTGGAACCAAAACTCCTTCTAAAAAAATTTAAAAAAATCTCGATCCGTGAAAAGTTTCAAAAATCATGAAAAATAGAAAACGGGTCGTCTTGCCATGAAACTTCACATGAAGCCTTAGGGGACCATTGTATGAATTTACAAGCCATAAAAATGGCATTAGCATGGCAGAAATATGAAGATGTGCCTAAACCCACCTACCACTCGATCGATCCACGGCTTGCACATCCCGCCTCTCCGGCCGGATAAGTGCCCGCACGCTCGTTTCGTGGGTTAACTTAGGCATACGTAGTGTGCTCCTAGTCTAAGATAGGACTGGACTGAGGGTTAGGCAGTAGGACCCGTAGCCAGATCGACAGCATGTAGAGGGGATCGGGTCGATCCCCAGCTTGCGCATCCTGCCTCTCTGGTCGGTTAAGCCCCCGCATGCTTGTTTCATGGGTTAACTTAGGCATACGGATTTTATCCTCAGTCTATGCATACGGAGTTCATTCCCAGCCTAAGATCAGACCAGACCGAGGGTTGCGATAGTAGGACCAGCAGAAGGATCGACAGCACGCAGGGGGGACCGGGCCGATCCCCGGCTTGCTCATTCTGCCTTTTTGGCCAGCTGAGCACCCGTACGCTCGTTTCATAGGTTGCCTTAGGCATACGGAGTTCATTCCATGTCTAAGCCCCAGCCAGACCGAGGGTTGTGGCAACAAGGCAGACAGCATGCAGAGGGGGATCGGGCCGATCCCCGACTTGTGCATTATGCCTTTCTGATCGGTTCAACGCCTGCACGTTCGTTTTGTGGGTTGACTTAGGCATACGAAGTTCATTCCTAGTCTAAGCATACGGAGTTCATTCCCAGTCTAAGATCAAACCGGCAGCAGTACGTAGAGGGGGACCAGGTCGATCCTCAGCTTGCGTATCCTATCCCTCCAGTCGGCTAAGCGCCTGCACACTCGTTTTGTGGGTTGACTTAGGTATACGAAGTTGATTCTCGGTCTAAGCCCCAACCGGGCCAGGGGACCCTCTGCGGGATCGAAAGCACGCAGAGAGGGACTGGGTCGGTCCTCAACTTGTGCATTCTGGCTCTCCGACTGGCTGAGTGCCCGTACACTCATTTCATGGGTTGACTTAGGCATACCTAGTGCATTCCCAGTCTCGACCAACCAAGGGCCAGAGGCTATCGACGGCATTTAGGGCAACAACCGAGGGGGACTAGCAGTAGGATCCTTGGTCGGCTCGTGCATCCTGCCCCCAGCGGTCGGTTCGGTGCTCGCACGCTCGTTTTTGGGGTCGACCGGGGCTAGGCATGTGTCGATGCTGGTCTAGGCAACCACCCGCACCACGGCCTAGCATGTGCCAATGGTGTTTGATGCAACCACCCGCACCCAGCCCTAGCTTGTGTCGATGGCGGTCGGGCAAGTACCCATACCAAAGGGTAGCCTATGCCGATGATGGTCGATGCATGTGCCATTACCATGCACCATCATGTGCCATTGAAGGTTGAGGCCTTGGTCCAAGTTTGATTTTGAGCCACAATGCACATGCTGGGCTCGGGCATGTGCTGGTGCCACATTTTTTTCGCCCGAGGCACCATCACCAGAGCATCATCGGAGAACCTAACCGGTGACATTTAGGGTTCTAGCGATTGGGGGGTCTAGCGGTGTGCACACATGATCTACGATAGGTGCTGGTACTTGGCCCTTATATTGGCCCCCTATCCGTCATCAAACCTGGAGAACTCACACCCCCTTAATGAGCATTTGAGATTTTATAGGTTTGCTCCCAGTAGCCATTAAGGTGTCTGAAATGGGGACATTTTTTTCAAACAGTCACAAAATCTTCTCCACTTCGAGTCTTTAGCTGAATTTTTTTGTGCATGCCAAAAAAAATACAAGGATCACGTCTACCAAATTTGGAGTCAAAACACCTTCTAAAAAAATTTTTAAAAAATCCCGATCCATAAAAAGTTTCAAAAATCGTGAAAAATAGAAAACGGGTCGTCTTGCCATGAAACTTCACATGAAGGCTTAGGGGACCATTGTATGAATTTACAAGCCATAAAAATGGCATTGGCATGGCAGAAATATGAAGATGTGCTTAAACCCACCTACCACTCGATCGATCCACGGCTTGCGCATCCCGCCTCTCCAGCTGGCTAAGTGCCCGCACGCTCGTTTCGTAGGTTAACGTAGGCATACGTAGTGCGCTCCCAGTCTAAGTTTGGATCAGACCGAGGGTTGCGGTAGTAAGACCCATAGTGGGATCGATAGCACACAGAAGGGATCGGGTCGATCCCCGACTTACGCATCCTGCCTCTCTGGCCGGCTGAGCATCCGTACGCTCGTTTCGTGGGTTGACTTAGGCATACAGAGTTCATCCTCAGTCTAAGCATACGGAGTTCATTCCCAGTCTAAGATCGGACTAGACCGAGGGTTACGACAACAGGACCAGCAGTAGGATCGATAGCACGCAGGGACGATCGGGTCGATCCCCGACTTGCACATTCGCCTCTCCGGCCGGTTGAGTGCCTGCACGCTCATTTCGTGGGTTGGCTTAGGCATACAGAGTTCATTCCATGTCTGAGCCCCATTTGGATCAAGGGTTGTGGCAATGGGACCGACAACACACAGAAGGGGATCGGGCTGATCCCCGGATTGTGCATTATGCCTCTCCAGCTGGCTCAACGCCCGTATGCTTGTTTCGTGGGTTGACTTAGACATACCAAGTTCATTCCCAGTCTAAGCATACGGAGTTCATTCCCAGTCTAAGATCGAACTGGTAGCAATGCGCAGAGGGGGACCGGGTCGATCCTCAACTTACGAATCCTGCCTCTCTGATCGGCTGAGCGCCCACACGCTCATTTCATGGGTTGACTTAGGCATACGGAGTTCATTCCCAATCTAAGCCCCAACTGGATCGAGGGACCCATAGTGGGATCGATAGCACACAGAGGGGGACCGCACGCTTGTTTCATGGGTTGACTTAGGCATACTAGTGCATTCTCGATCTCAACCAACCAAGGGCCAGAGGCTATCGACGGTATTTGGGGCAACAACCGAGGGGGACCAGCTGCGGGATCCTTGGTCGGCTCGAGCATCCCACCCCCATCGGTCGGTTTGGTGCCTGCACGCTCATTTCAAGGGTCGACTCAGGCTTGACATGTGTCGATGGTGGTCGAGGCAACCGTCCGCACCAAGGCCCAACATGTGCCGATGGTGTTCGATGCAACCACCCATACTAGGGGCCACCTTGTGCCGATGGTGGTCAAGGCAATCACCTACACCAAGGGCTGGCATGTGCCGATGGTGATCGAAGCAATCACCCACACTAGGGCCCAGCTTGTGCCGATGGCGGTCGAGGCAAGTGCCCGTACTAAAGGGCAGCCTCTATCAATGATGGTCATTGCATGTGCCATCACCATGTGCCATCTTGTGCCATTGATGGTCGAGGCCTTAGTTGAAGTTTGATTTTGAGCCACGGTGCACATGTTGGGCTCGGGCATGTGCTGGTGCCACATTTTTTTTGCCCGAGGCACCATCATCGGAGCATCGTCGAAAAACCTAACCGATGGCATTGAGGGTTCTGGCGATTGAAGGGCCTAGGGGTGTGCACACATGATGTACGATGGGTGCTGGTACTTGGCCCTTATATTGGCCCCCTATCCCTCATCAATCCTGGAGAACTCACACCCCCTTAAAGAGCATTTGAGATTTTATAGGTTTGCTCCCAGTAGCCATTAAAGTGTCTGAAATAGGGACATTTTTTTCAAACGGTCACAAAATCTTCTCCACTTCGAATTTTTAGCTGAATTTTTTTGTGCATGCCAACAAAAATACAAGGATCACGTCTACCAAATTTGGGACCAAAAGTCCTTCTAAAAAAATTTTTAAAAATCTCAAACCGTAAAAAGTTTCAAAAATAATGAAAAATAGATAACGGGTCATCTTGCCACGAAACTTCACATGAAGGCTTAGGGGACCATTGTATGAATTTACAAGCCAGAAAAATGACATTGGCATGGTAGAAATATGAAGATGTGCCTGAACCCACCTACCACTTGATCGATCCATGGCTTGCCCATCCCGCCTCTCCGGCCAGCTAAGTGCCCGCATGCTCATTTCATGGGTTGACTTAGGCATACATAGTGTGCTCCCAGTCTAAGATCAGACCGGACCAAGGGTTGCGGTAGCAGGACCCGTAGTGGGATCGACAGCACACAAAGGGGATCGGGTCGATCCTCAGCTTACGCATCTTACCTCTCTGGCCAGCTGAGCGCCCGCATGCTCGTTTTGTGGGTTGAGTTAGGCATACAGAGTTCATCCCCCATCTAAGCATATAAAGTTCATTCCCAGTCTAAGATCAGACTGGACCGAGGGTTGCAGCAGCAGGATTGGCAGCACGCAGTGGGGGATCGGGCCGATCCCCTGATTGCGCATTCTGCCTCTTTGGCCGACTGAGCGGCCACACGCTCGTTTCGTGGGTTGGCTTAGGCATATAGAGTTCATTCGATGTCTAAGCCCCAACTGGATTGAGGGTTGTGGCAGCGGGACCGATAGCACACAGAGGGGGATCAGACCAATGCCCAGCTCATGCATTATGCCTCTCCGACTGGCCCAGTGCCCGCACGCCCATTTCATGGGTTGACTTAGGCATACGAAGTTCATTCCCAGTCTATGTATACGGAGTTCATTCCCAATCTAAGATCGAACCGGCTACGGGATCGACTGTAGCACACAGAGGGGGATCGAGCCGATCCTTGACTTACGCGTCCTGCCTCTCCAATCGGCTGAGCAACCACACGCTCGTTTCGTGGGTTGACTTAGGCATACGAAGTTCATTCCCAGTCTAAGCCCCAACCGGATCGAGGGACCCGCAGTGGGATGGGCAGCACGCAGAGGGGGATCGGGCCAATCCTTGACTTGCACATTCTGGATCCCCGACCGGCTGAGCACCCGCACGCTCGTTTCATGGGTTGACTTAGGCATACGTAGTGCATTTCCAATCTCAACCAACCAAGGGCCAGAGGCTATCGATGACGTTTAAGGCAACAACCGAGGGGGACCAGTAGCGGGATCCTCAGTCGGCTCGTGCATCCCACCCCCAGCAGTCGGTTTGGTGCCCGAACACTCATTTCGAGGGCCGATCGAGGCTCACCATGTGCCGATGGTGGTCGATGCAACTACCTATACCAGGGTCCATCTTATGCCGATGGTGGTTGAGGTAATCGCCCACACCAAGGGCCGACATGTACCGATGGTGATCGAGGCAACCACCCATACCAGGGCCCAGCTTGTGCCGATGGCGGTTGAGGTAAGTGCTCGTACCAAAGGGCAGCTTGTGTCGATGATGGTCGATGCATGTGCCATCACCATGCACCATCATGTGCCATTGATGGTCGAGGCCTTGGCCGAAGTTTGATTTTGAGCCACGGTGCACATGCTGGGCTCGGGCTTGTTCTGGCGCCACATTTTTTTGGCCTGTGGCACCATCGTCGGAGCATCTCGGAGAACCTAACCGACGGCATTGGGGGTTCAGGCGATTGGGGGGCCGGGGTGTCTGCACACATGATGTGCGATGGGTGCTGGCAATTGGCCCTTATATTGGCCCCCTATCCCTCATCAAACCATAAGAACTCACACCCCCTTAAAGAGCATTTGAGATTTTATAGGTTTGCTGCCAGTAGCAATTAAAGTGTCTGAAATGGGGACATTTTTTTCAAACGGTATAAAATCTTCTCCACTTCAAGTTTTAAGCTGAATTGTTTTATGCATGCCAACAAAAATACAAGGATCACGTCTACCAAATTTGGGGCCAAAACTCCTAAAAAAATTTTAAAAAATCTCGAATCGTTAAAAGTTTCAAAAATCGTGAAAAATAGAAAACGGGTCGTCTTGCCACGAAACTTCACATGAAGGCTTAGGGGACCATTGTAAGAATTTACAAGCCATAAAAATGGCATTGTCATGGCAGAAATATAAAGATGTGCCTGAACCCACCTACCACTCGATCGATCCACGGCTTGCGTATCCCGCCTCTCCGGTCGGCTAAGTGCCCGCACGTTCATTTTGTTGTTTGACTTAGGCATACGTAGTGTGCTCCCAGTCTAAGATTGAATCAGATTGAGGGTTTCGATTGCAGGACCCGTAACGGGATCGGTAGCACGCAGAAGGGACATGGTCAATCCCCGGCTTGCGCATCCTGCCTCTCTGGCCGGTTGAGCGTCTACATGCTTGTTTTGTAGGTTGACTTAGGCCTACGGAGTTCATCCCCAGTCTAAGCATACGGAGCTCATTCCTAGTCTAAGATCAGACCGGATCGAGGGTTGTGATAGCAGGACTAGCAGCAGGATTGGTAGCTCGCAAAAGGGGATCAGGTCGATCCCTGGCTTGCACATTCTGCCTCTCCGATCGACTGAGTACCTGCACGCTCATTTCATGGGTTGGCTTAGGCATATGGAGTTAATTCCATGTCTAAGCCCTAGTCGGATCGAGGGTTGTGGCAGCGGGATC
This sequence comes from Durio zibethinus, assembly GCF_047325235.1. Taxonomy (NCBI): domain Eukaryota; kingdom Viridiplantae; phylum Streptophyta; class Magnoliopsida; order Malvales; family Malvaceae; genus Durio; species Durio zibethinus. The sequence continues at coordinate 23,614,307 of NC_143163.1, forward strand.
AGTAGGACATAGATGGGGATCGGGTCATCCCAGTTTGCGTATTACGCCTCTTTCGCTGGCTCAGCGCCCGCACGCTCTTTTCATGGGTTGACTTAGGCATATGGAGTTCATTCCCAGTCTAAGCATACGGAGTTCATTCCTAGTCTAAGCATACGGAGTTCATTCCCAGTCTAAGATCAGACCGGTAGCAGGACGCAGAGGGGGACTAGGTCGATCCTTGGCTTACGCATCCTGCCTCTTCGATCGACTGAGCGCCCGCATGCTTATTTCGTGGGTTGACTTAGGCATCAGAGTTCATTCTTGGTCTAAGCCCCAACCAGATTGAGGGACCCACAGCGGATCGACAGCATGCAGAGGGGGACCGGGCCAATCCTCGGCTTGCCCATTTTAGCTCTCCGGCCTGCTGAGTGCCCGCACGCTCGTTTCATGGGTTGACTTAGGCATACGTAGTGCATTCTCAATCTCGACCAACCAAGGGCCAGAGGCTATCGACGGTGTTTGGGGCAACAACCGAGAGGGACCAACTGCGGGATCTTTGGTCGACTCATGCATCCCACCCCCAATGGTTGGTTCGATGCTCGCACACTCGTTTCGAGGGTCGACCAGGGCTCGGTATGCGCCGATGATGGTCGAGGTAATCGCTCGTACCACGGCCCAGCATGTGCTGATCGTGTTCGATGCAACCGTCTGCACTAGGGGCCATCTTGTGCCGATGGTGGTTGACGCAACCGCTCGTACTAGGGCCCAGTTTGTGCCAGAGGTGATCGAGGCAAGTGCCCAAAACAAAGGGCAGCCTATGCCGATGATGGTCGATGCATGTGCCATTGTCACGCCCTGGGCGGGCGCACCAGGAACATTAGGTGAACCAGCAGGTGAGCCAGAGGTTGAGGCTGGTAAACTAGGCATGCTGGTAGGTATCTATGCACAAAGCCTAGCAAACGAGTTCAGAACGCCCACCCAACTTACAGGCCAGCTCGTGAGACCAAGGCGGGCATCCAAGCTGCCTGCACCACATCCAAAAGGGCCCAAGGTGCTGGACATGCAAGAGAAGCTTTTGGAAGCAGGCAGGATCAGCAGGAGCATCCTGGCAGATTTGGTTGACCATGAAAATCAGGAGTTAGCATCCTGATTGATTGTTATCTGTATAATCCCTTGATTTTAGCCTTTATTCTAGGGATATTGCCATTAAGTGTAGTTGGAGCCTTAACTATAAATAGTAGGCTGCTCCACCCTCATTTGTACACCATTAAACACTTCTGTTTCAGTGAATACAAGAGCATTTCTAGAATTCTACCTTCTTATCTTGTTTCTTTTTAACTTGCATAATCAGCCCTTCCTATTGTTCTAGTGCCCGTATGCTTGTGTTTTAGGCTGACTTAGGCAAAAAGGAGGAGATTCCAAGCCTAAGGCCGCACGATTTTTGAGTCTAAGGTCAGAGCCTGTGATAGTTGGTATTAGAGCAAGTTTGATTTTGCGTGTTTGTGTTGTGCAGGTTGGATCGTGATTGAGGAGATGGCATCCCAAAGTGACGTTGCTAGCCAACAACCAGAGGCCCACGAACATGGGCGTGGAAGAGGCAAGAAAGCTAGTTTTAGAGATATCTAGTCTACCATGGACAGTAGGCTGGCCAAGGTGGAGGTGACCATGGGCGACATGGGGGAGAAGCTTGAGGAAATAGAGACTCACATTGCATTGCTAGACTCCATGGGGGAGGAGATCCAAAGTGAGCTGGAAGCTGCTCTCAACAAAGGCATGGACGTGATCACCCAGAAGAATAAGGCCTTGGAGGCTGAAGTGCTGACCTTATGCGATGGCATGGAGGCCATGCACCAGCGGATGGAAGAGCTTACCAGTGAGTTCATTGCCTGCAAGACTGCCATTGGGAATGGCATGTTTGCCAGAGTGTCCAAATCTAGATTGGAGGTCCCCAAGCCTAAGGAGTTCAAGGGGACTAAGGTGGCCAAGGAAGTAGACAACTACCTTTGGGGTATGGAGCAGTACTTCTAGGCCATGGGCATGTAAGACGAGGCGATAAAGGTAAGCACCACTGCTATGTATCTCACTGATGTAGCCTTATTGTGGTGGAGGCGTAGGTGTGATGATGTCAGGCGTGGGATCACCAAGATTGGAACCTGGGCAGAGTTCCAAAAGGAGTTCAGAGAATAATTTTACCCGAAGTATGCCGATGATAAGGCACGGGCAAAGTTACGCTGGCTTAGCTAGCAAGGAGACATAAGGGAGATTCCAAAAATTCTCTGAACTGAAGCTACAGATCTCGGATCTAGGTGAAAAGGATGCCTTATTTGCTTTCATTGATGGGCTGAAGCCGTGGGTGATGCATGAGCTACAAAGGAGGGGAGTTCATGACTTGGCTAAAGCCATGACTACTGTCGAGGCCTTGATAGAGTTTAAGCCTCTGAACAAGTTTGAGTCTTTTAAGTCCAAGGGTAAGGGCAGGGACGATAGGGATCGAAAGAAGCAGTCCAAAGGGAAGGACCGTGATTGGGAGTCCAAGGATGGAGACCGAGACCGTTCAACCAAGGATGGCGAGAAGAAGCCACCAACAGGCAAGTGGAAAGCAAAAGGGGACCGAGAACCACTAGCATGCTACCTATGTGGAGGGAGCCACATAGCATGCAATTACCCACAGAAGGGCAAGCTAGCTGCTATAGACAAGGAGTCTGATGAGGAGCCAGAGTCAGGGGCAGCAAAGCTTAGGTCTTTGATGCTCAATGTTGTCCAGAATAAGGGGAGTTGTAAGCCAAAGGGCTTGATGTTTGTGGATCTGATGGTTACGGGTCAGAAGGTGAGTGCACTGGTAGACACAGGTGCCTCACATCTTTTTATTTCAGGTGATGGAGCCCGAAAGCTCAGACTAAGGGTGCAGAAAAGGACTGGTACCATTAAAACGGTGAACTCCAAGGAAGTTCCAGCCATTGGAGTAGTACGAAGAGTGGAGTTACAGCTTGGAGACTGGAAAGGCAAGGAGACCATTGAGGTAATACCCCTTGATGACTATGAGTTTGTGATTGGTTGGATTTCCTTGTTCGGATTAACGCCCTCCTTGTGCCATTTACCGATTGTGTTTGCATCTTGGATGCACGGTGCCAATGCCTAGTGCCATTGAGGAGAGGGTCTAAAGTTGGGTCGCAAGTGGTGTCAGCCATCCAATTTGCCAAGGTGATAAGCAGATAAGAAGACACCTTATTGGCAACCTTGAAATATGATGAGCCAAGGGAGAAAGAGACCGAGTCACCCTTGGAGGTGCTAAAGGTGCTGAAGACCTTTAGTGATGTGATGCCTGCAAAGCTACCTAGAAAGCTACCACCTAAGAGGGAGGTGGATGACAAGATCGAGCTGGTGTCCGAGGCCAAGCCTCCAGCCAGAGCCCCTTACCAAATGTCTCCAGCAGAGTTGGAGGAGTTGAAGAAGTAGCTCAAAGAGTTAGTTGATGCTGGATTCATCAGGCCATCAAAAGCACCCTATGGTGCACCTATTCTATTCCAGTGCAAGCATGATGGGTCGTTGCGGCTGTGCATAAACTATCGGGCTTTGAACAAGCTGACCATCAAGAACAAGTACCCCATCCCACTCATTGCGGACTTGTTCGATCAACTTGGGAGCGCAAGGTGGTTCACCAAGCTGGATTTGAGGTCGGGCTACTACCAAGTCAGGATCGCGGAGGGAGATGAGCCAAAGACAACATGTGTCACTCGGTATGGTTCATATGAGTTCTTGGTGATGCCTTTTCGGACTCACAAATGCCCTGTAACATTCTACAGGTACTTCAATCATTCCTTGATCGGTTTGTTGTGGTTTATTTGGATGACATTGTGATCTACAGCCAGACTTTGAGAGAGCATGTAGACCACTTGAGACAGGTGTTCGAGGTGTTGCGGGTGCACAAGCTGTTTGTCAAGAGGGAGAAGTGCTTATTCACCCAATAGGAGATCCCCTTCCTTGGCCACATAGTGGGAGGTGGCAGGATACGCATGGATGAAGGCAAGATACATGCCATCCTGGAGTGGCAACCACCAGCCATGGTCACTAAGTTGAGATCGCTCCTTGGGCTGGTTAACTACTACAGGCGCTTCATCAAAGGTCACTCAGCAATAGCCACGCCATTGATTGACTTGCTCAAGAAAGGGAGAGCATGGGAGTGGAACATAGGGTGCCAAGAAGTCTTTGATAGGTTGAAGTGGGCTATGATCGAGGAGCCAGTCTTGGTGTTGCCAGACCATGCCAAGCTGTATGAGGTGCATACGATGCATCAGACTTTGCCATAGGGGGCGTGTTGATGCAGGAAGGACGTCCAGTCATGTTCGAGAGCAGGAAGCTGAACGAGACTGAGTGTAAGTACACGGTCCAAGAGAAGGAGATGACTGCAGTGGTGCACTGCTTGCGTACTTGGTGCCATTACCTGTTGGGGTTGAGGTTCGTGGTGAGGATGGACAATGTGGCGACCAGCTACTTCCAGATGCAGAAGAAGTTGTCCTCCAAACATGCGAGATGGCAAGATTTTCTTACAGAATTTGATTTCCAGGTGGAGTACAAGCCAGGACGGGTGAACCTAGTGGCAGACGCCCTAAGCAGAAAGGCTAACCTTGCTGCCATTAGCCAACCAGAGGGGTCACTGGTGCCGTGCATCAACGAGGGACTTGTGCATGATCTTACAACCAAGGCTTTGATGGAGTACGCCCAGCAAGGTAAGACTAGGCGGTTTTGGTTACAAGATGGGTTGCTGTACACCAGGGCAGTAGACTATTTATGCCGTAGCACAGAAAGCTCTGCAAGGAAGTTTTGCAAGAATGCCATGATTCAAGGTAGGCTGGACACCCTGGAGTGAGCCATACCTTGGCACTGATCGAGGACCGATACTACTGGTCGCATATGAGGGATGATGTGGAGGCCTATATGAAGACTTGTCTTGTGTGCCAACAGGACAAGGTGGAGCTCAAGAAACCAGGCGATCTTTTGGAGCCATTGCCAGTGCCAGAGCGACAATGGGAGAGTGTTTCTCTGGACTTTATAGTCGATCTACCCAAAGCAGAAGGGAAGCATCATGGTAGTGGTGGACAGGTTTTCCAAGTATGGAATCTTCATTCCAGCAACCAAGGAGTGCCCAGCCGAGGAGGCAGCTCGATTGTTCCTGAAGAACATGGTTAAGTACTGGGGAGTGTTGAGGACCATTGTTAGTGATCGGGACGGTGTTTCACGGGTAGGTTCTGGATAGAGTTGCTCAAGCTGTTGGGGTCAGACTTGAACTTTTCCACCAGCATGCATCTGCAGACTGATGGGCAGACAGAATGAGTGGATAGATTATTGGAGGTGTACCTCAGGCACTATGTGAGTGCCACACAAAGGGATTGGCCAAAGCTGCTAGATATTGTGCAGATTTCGTACAACTTGTAAAGGAGCGAGGCAACGAACTAGAGCTCATTTGAGGTTGTGACAGGGCAACAACCACTAACACCCGATTTAATTGCTGCAGGTTATACAGGGCCGAATCCAGCAGCATATAAGTTTACCAAGGCATGGTAGGAGCAAACTGACTTGGCCAGAGTTTGTCTACATAAGGCGGCCAAGAGGTCGAAGAAGTGGGCAGACCAGAATAGGCGGGAAGTGCAGTTCCAGGTTGGAGACTAGGTGTTGGTGAAGCTGCATCCCATTGTGTGCCACAGGGGGCTACACAAAGACCTAGTCCAGAGGTATGAGGGACCTTTTCGAGTAGTCAAGAGGGTAGGCAATGTTGCCTACAAGTTGGATATGCCACCCAAGCTGAGGGTACACCCAGTGTTCCATGTGAGCATGCTTAAGCCGTTCCATGAGGATGAGGGAGATCCAGGATGGGCAGAGTCAAGGCGTGCGCCATTGGGAGCAAGGGCCTCATATGAGAAGGAGGTCCACAGCATCATAGCTGACCGGGAGGTGAGACGGAAGAACTATTAGCCAAGATAAGAGTACTTAGTGCACTGGAAGGGACTTCTAGATAGTGAGGCGAGTTGGGAACCAGCAGATGACTTATGGCAGTTCGAGGACCAGATCAGGCAGTACCATGTAGAAGACGCAACGAGGGCATTGTGCAATCAGGTGGGGGAGAATGTCATGCCCTGGGTGGGTACGCCAGGCACATCAAACGCACCAGCAGGTGAGCCAGAGGTTGAGGCTCGCAGACCAGGCGTGCTGGCGGGTATCTATGCGCAAAGCCTAGCAAACGAGTTCAGAACGCCCGTCTAACTTGCAATCTAGCCTGTGAGACCAAGGCCTAGCATACAAGCTACCCGCACCACATCCAGAAGGGCCCAAGGTGCTGTACACGCAAGGGAAGCTTCTGGAAGCAGGCAGGATCAACAGAGCATCCTGACAGATTTGGTTGACCCTTAAAATCAGGAGTTAGCATCCTGATTGATTGTAATCTGTATAATCCCTTGATTTTAGCCTTTATTCTAGGGATATTTCCATTAAGTGTAGCTAGAGCCTTAACTATAAATAGAGGGATGCTCCACCCTCATTTGTACACCATCAAACACTTTTGTTTCAGTGAATACAAAAGCATTTCCAGAATTCTGCCTTCTTATCCTATTTCTCTTTAACATGCGTAATCAACCCTCCCTATTGTTCTAGTGCCCGCACGCTTGTGTTTTAGGCTAACTTAGGCATAAAGGAGGAGATTCTAAGCCCAAGGCCACACGGTTTCTGAGTCTAAGGTCGGAGCGTGTGACACCATCACCATCGCCATCATGTGCCATTAATGGTCAAGGCCTTGGCCGAAGTTCGATTTTGAGCCACGGTGCACATGCTGGGCTCAGGCATGTGCTGGTGCCACATTTTTTTTGCTTGGGGCACCATTGTTGGAGCATCACCGGACAACCTAACTGGCGGCATTAGGGGTTTCGATGATTGCAGGGCCAGGGGGTATGCGCACATGATGTGTGGTGGGTGCTGGTACTTGGCTGTTATATTGGCCCCCTATCCCTCATCAAACCTCAAGAACTCACACCCCCTTAAAGAGCATTTGAGATTTTATAGGTTTGCTCCCAGTAGCCATTAAAGTGTCTAAAATGGGGACATTTTTTTCAAACGGTCACAAAATCTTCTCCACTTTGATTTTTTAGCTGAATTTGTTTGTGCATGCCAACAAAAATACAAGGATCACGTCTACCAAATTTGGGGCCAAAACTCCTTCTAAAAAAATTTTAAAAAATCCCGAACTGTAAAAAGTTTTGAAAATCATGAAAAATAGAAAACGGGTCGTCTTGCCATGAAACTTCACATGAAGGCTTAAAGGACCACTGTATGAATTTACAAGCCATAAAAATGGCATTGGCATGGCATAAATATGAAGATGTGCCTGAACTCACCTACCACTCAATCGATTTACGGCTTACGCATCCCGCCTCTCCGGTCGGCTAAGTGCCCGCACGCTCGTTTCGTGGGTTGAATTAGGCATACGTAGTGCACTCCCAGTCTAAGATTTGATCGGACCGAGGGTTGTGGTAGTAGGACCCGCAGTGGGATCGATAGCACGCAGAGGGGATCGAGTCGATCCTCGACTTGCGCCTCCTGCCTCTCTGGCCGGCTGAGCGCCCGCACGCTCGTTTCATGTGTTGACTTAGGCATACGGAGTTCATACCCAGTCTAAGCATATGGAGTTCATTCCTAATCTAAGGTCAGACAAGACCGATGGTTGCGGTAGCAGGACCAGCAGTCGGATCGGCAGCACGTAGGGTGGGACCAGGCCAATCCCCAACTTGTGCATTCTGTCTCTCCGGCCCGCACGCTCATTTTGTGGGTTGGCTTAGGCATACAAAGTTCATTCCATGTCTAAGCCCCAGTCGGACTGAGGGTTGTGGCAGCAGGACCGACAACATGCAGAAGGGGATCGGGCCGATCCCTGGCCTGCGCGTTATGCCTCTCCGGCCGGTTCAGCGCCCGCACACTCGTTTCGTGGGTTAAATTAGGCATACGGAGTTCATTCCCAGTCTAAGCATATAGAGTTCATTCCCAGTCTATGATCAGACTGGTAGCGGGATCGACAGCAGCACGTAGAGGGGGATAGGGTCGATCCTCGGCTTGCACATCCTACCTCTTCGATCGGTTGAGCGCCCGCACGCTCATTTCGTGGGTTGACTTAGGCATATAGAGTTCATTCTCGGTCTAAGCCCCAACCAGACTGAGGGACCCGCAGCAGGATCAACAGCACATAGAGGGGGACCGGGCCAATCCTCGACTTGCGCATTCTGGATCTCCGATCGACTTAACGCCCACACGCTCGTTTCATGGGTTGACTTAGGCATGCATAGTGCATTCCCGGTCTTGACCAACCAAGGGGTAGAGGCTATCGAATGTGTTTGGGGCAACAACCGAGGGCGACCAGCAGCGGGACACTTGGTCGGCTCGTGCATCCCGCCCCTAGTGGTCGGTTCGGTGCTCGCACGCTCGTTTCGGGGGCCGATCGGGGCTTGGCATGTGCAGATGGTGGTCGAGGCAACCGCCCCCACCACGTTCCAGCATGTGCCAACGGTGTTCGATGCAACTGCCCGCACAAAGGGCCATCTTGTGCCGATGGTGGTCGAGGCAACCGCCCGCACCAGGGCCCAACTTGTGCCAATGACGGTCGAGGCAAGTGCCCGTACCAAAGGGCAGCCTGTGCCGATGATGGTCGATGCATGTGCCATCACCATGCGCCATCATGTGCCATTGATGGTTGAGGCCTTGGTCGAAGTTTGATTTTGAGCCACGGTGCACATGCTGGGCCTGGGCATGTGCTGGTGCCACATTTTTTTCACCCGGGGCACCATCGTCGGAGCATCACCGGAGAACCTAACCGGCGACATTGGAGGTTCCGACGATTGGGGGGGCCGGGGGTGTGCGCACATGATGTGCGATGGGTGCTGGTACTTGGCCCTTATATTGGCCCCCTATCCCTCATCAAACCTCGAGAACTCAAAACCCCTTAAAGAGCATTTGAGATTTTATAGGTTTGCTCCTAGTAGCCATTAAAGTGTCTGAAATGGGGACATTTTTTTCAAACGGTCACAAAATCTTCTCCACTTCGAGTTTTTAGCTGAATTTGTTTGTGCGTGCCAACAAAAATACAAGGATCATGTCTACCAAATTTGGGGCCAAAACTCCTTCTAAAAAAATTTTAAAAAATTTTGTACCGCAAAATGTTTCAAAAATCATGAAAAATAGAAAATGGGTCGTCTTGCCACGAAACTTCACATGAAGGCTTAGGGGACCATTGTATGAATTTACAAGCCATAAAAATGGCATTGGCACGGTAGAAATATGAAGATGTGCTTGAACCCATCTACCACTCGATCGATCCACGGCTTGCGCATCCCGCCTCTCCCACCAGTTAAGTGCCCGCACGCTCGTTTCGTGGGTTGACTTAGGCTTACGTAGTGTGCTCCCAGTCTAAGATCAGACCAGACTGAGGGTTGTGGTAGCAAGACCCACTGCGGGATCGATAGCACGCAGAGGGGATCGGGTCGATCCTCGGCTTGCACATTCTGTCTCTCTGGCCGGTTGAGCGCCCGCACGCTTGTTTCGTGGGTTGACTTAGACATATGGAGTTCATCCCCAGTATAAGCATATGGAGTTCATTCCCAGTCTAAGATCGGATCAGACTGAAGGTTACGATAGCAGGTCCAGCAGCAGGATCGATAACACGGAGGGGGGATCGGGCCGATCCTCGGTTTACGCATTCTACCTCTCTGATCGGCTGAGCACCCGCACGCGTGTTTCGTGGGTTGGCTTAGGCATACGGAGTTCATTCCATGTCTAAGCCCCAGTCGGACAGAGTGTTGTGGCAGTGGGACCTACAGTACGCAGAGAGGGATCGAGCCGATCCTCGGCTTGTGCATTATGCCACTCCGGTCGGCTCAGCGCTCGTACGCTTGTTTCATGGGTTGGCTTAGGCATACGGAGTTCATTCCCAGTCTAAGCATATGGAGTTCATTCCCAGTCTAAGATCGGACCGACAGCGGGATTGGCAGTAGCACACAGAGGGGGATCAGGCTGATCCTCGGCTTGTACATCTTATCTCTCCAGTCGGCTCAGCGCCCGCGCTCTTCTTTCGTGGGTTGACTTAGGCATATGGAGTTCATTCCTGGTCTAAGCCCCAACTGGATTGAGGGACTCGTAGTGTGATCAGCAGCACGTAGAGGGGGACTAGGCTAATCCTCAACTTGCGCATCCTACTCTCCGATCGGCTGAGCACCTGCACGCTCGTTTAATGGGTTGACTTAGGCATACGTAGTGCATTCCCGGTCTCGACCAACCAAGGGCCAGAGGCTACCGACGGCGTTTCGGGTAACAACCGAGGGGGACCAGCAGCGGGATCCTTTCGGCTCGTGCATCCCACCCTCAGTGGTCGGTTAGGTGTTCGCACCCTCAATTTAGGGGCCGATCGAGGCTTAGCATGTGTCAATCGTGGTCGAGGCAACCGCCCACACCACAGCCCAGCATGTGCTAATGGTGTTCAATGCAACCACCCGCACCAGGGGCCATCTTGTGCCGATGGTGGTCAAGGCAACCACCCACACCAGGGCCCAGCTTGTGCCGATGGCGGTCGAGGCAAGTGCCCATGCCAAAGGGCAGCCTATGTCGATGATGGTCGATGCGTGTGCCATCACCATGCACCATCATGTGCCATTGATGGTCGAGGCCTTGGCTGAAGTTTGATTTTAAGCCACAGTGCACATGCTGGGCTCGGGCATGTGCTGGTACCACATTTTTTTTGCTCGGGGCACCATCGTCGGAGCATCGTCGAAGAACCTAACCGACGGCATTGAGGGTTTCGATGATTGGGGGGCCGGGGGTGTGCGCACATGATGTGTGATGGGTGCTGGTACATGGCCCTTATATTGGCCCCCTATCCCTCATCAAACCTCGAGAACTCACACCCCCTTAAAAAGCATTTGAGATTTTATAGGTTTGCTCCCAGTAGCCATTAAAGTGTCTGAAATGGGGACATTTTTTTCAAACGGTCACAAAATCTTCTCCACTTTGAGTTTTTAGCTGAATTTGTTTGTGCGCGCCAACAAAAATACAAGGATCATGGCTACCAAATTTAGGGCCAAAACTCCTTCTAAAAAAATTTTAAAAAATCCTGAACTGTAAAAAGTTTCAAAAATTGTGAAAAATAGAAAACGGGTCGTCTTGCCACAAAACTTCACATGAAGGCTTAGGGGACCATTTTATGAATTTACAAGCCATAAAAATGGCATTGGCATGATAGAAATATGAAGATGTGCTTGAACCCACCTACCACTCGATCGATCCATGGCTTGCGCATCCCGTCTCTCCGGCCGGTTAAGTGCCCGTACGCTCATTTCGTGGGTTGACTTAGGCATACGTAGTGCGTTCCCACTCTAAGATCGGGTCAGACTGAGGGTTACGGCAGCAAGACCTACAGCGGGATCGACAGCATGCAGAGGGGACCAGGTTGATCCTCGACTTACGCATCCTGCCTCTTTGGCTGGCTGAGCACCCGTACGCTCGTTTCATGGGTTGACTTAGGCATACGGAGTTCATCCCCAGTCTAAGCATATGGAGTTCATTCCCAGTCTAAGATCGGACCAGACCGAGGGTTGCGACAGCAGGACCAGCAGCAGGATCGACAGCACATAGGGGGGGACTAGGTCGCTCCTCGGCTTGTGCATTCTACCTTTCCGGACGGCTGAGCACCCACACGCTCGTTTCTTGGGTTGGCTTAGGCATACAGAGTTTATTCCATGTCTAAGCCCCAGTCGGACCGAGGGTTGTGGCAGCAGGACCAACAGCACGCAGAGGGGGATCGGGTCGATCCCCGACTTACGCATTATGCCTCCCCGACCGACTCAGTGCCCGCACGCTCGTTTCGTGGATTGACTTAGGCATACAGAGTTTCTTCCTAGTCTAAGCATATGGAGTTCATTCCCAACCTAAGATCGGACAGGTAGTGGGATCGATAACAGCACGCAGAGAGGGACTGGGCCAATCCTCGGCTTGCGCATCCTACCTCTGTAGTCAGTTGAGCACCTACACACTTGTTTCACGGGTTGACTTAAGCATACGGACTTCATTCCCGGTCTAAGCCCCGATCGAAATGAGAGAACCGTAGCAGGATCGACAGCACGCAGAGAGGGATCGGGTCGATCCTCAGCTTGCACATTCTGGCTCTTCAACCGGCTGAACACCCGTACGCTCGTTTCATTGGTTGACTTAGGCATGCATAGTGCATTCCCGATCTTGACCAACTAAGGGCCAGAGGCTATCGATGACGTTTGGGGTAACAACCGAGGGGGACCAGCAGCGTGACCCTTGGTCGGCTCGTGCATCCCACCCCCAATAGTCAGTTCGATGCTTGTACGATCATTTTGGGGGTCGATTAGGGCTCGGTATGTGCCAATGGTGGTCGAGGCAATCGTCCTCACCACGGCCCAGCATGTATCGATGGTGTTTGATGCAATTGCCTACACTAGGGGCCATCTTTTGCCGATGTTGGTCGAGGCAACCGCTCGCACTAGGGCCCAGCTTATATCGATGGTGGTCGAGGTAAGTGCACGTGTCAGGCCCTGGGCAGGTGCACCGGCACATCAGGCGCATCAGTAGGTGAGCCAGAGGTTGAGGCCCACAGGTCAGGCGTTCTGGCGGGTATCTACGCGCAAAGCCTGGCAAACCAGTTCAGAACGCCCGCCCAACATACAGGCCAGCCCATGAGACCAAGGCCTAGCATACAAGCTGCCTGCACCACATCCAGAAGGGCCCAAGGTGCTGGACATGTAAGGAAAGCTTCTGGAAGTAGGCAGGATCAGTAAGAGCATCCTGGCAGATTTGGTTGACTCTGAAAATCAGGAGTTAGCATCCTGATTGATTGTAATCTATATAATCCCTTGATTTTAGCCTTTATTCTAGGGATATTGCCATTAAGTGTAGCTGGAGCCTCAACTATAAATAGAGGGCTTCTCCACCCTTATTTGTACACCATCAAAAACTTCTATTTCAGTGAATACAAGAGCATTTCTATAATTCTATCTTGTTATCCTGTTTCTTTTTAACTTGCGTAATCAGCCCTTCCCATTGTTCTAGTGCCCAATGCTTGTGTTTTAGGCTGACTTAGGCATAAAGGATGAGATTCGAAGCCTAAGGCCGCACAGATTCTAAGTCTAAGGTCGGAGCCTATGACAGTTGGTATCAGAGCAAGTTTGATTCTACGTGTTTATGGTGTGTAGGTTAGATCATGATTGAGGAGATGGCATCTCAAAGCGATGTTGCTAGCCAACAACTAGAGGCCCAGGAGCATGGGTGTGGAAGAGGTAAGAAAGCCAATTCTAGAGATATTTGGTCTACCATGACCGGTAGGCTAGCCATGGTGGAGGTGACCATGGGCGACATGGGGGAAAAGCTTAAGGAAGTAGAGACTCACATTGCATCACTAGACTCCATGGGGGAGGAAATCCAAAGTGAGTTTGAAGCCGCTCTCAACAAAGGCATGTACATGATCACCCAGAAGAATAAGGCCTTGGAGGCTGAAGTGCTGACCTTGTGCGATGGCATGGAGGCCATGTGCCAACGGATGGAAGAGCTTACCAGTGAGTTCGTTGCTTACAAGACTGCCATTAGGAATGGCATGTTTGCCGGAGTGTCCAAATCCAGATTGAAGGTCCCCAAGCCTAAGGAGTTCAATGGGACTAGGGTGACCAAGGAAGTAAACAACTACCTTTAGGGTATGAAGCAGTACTTCCAGGCCATGGGCATGCAAGACGAGGCGATAAAGGTAAGTATCGCTTCTACGTATCTCACTGATGTAGCCTTATTGTGGTGGAGGCGCAGGTGTGATGATGTCAGGCGTGGGAGCACCAAGATTGGAACCTGGGCAGAGTTCCAAAAAGAGTTCAGAGAACAATTTTACTCGGAGTATGCCGATGATAAGACGTGGGCAAAGTTACACAGGCTGAGTCAGCAAAGGGACATAAGGGAGTATGTCCAAAAATTCTCTAAACTGATGCTACAGATCTCGGATCTAGGTGAAAGGGATGCCTTATTTGCTTTCATGGATGGGCTGAAGTTATGGGTGAAGCATGAGCTACAAAGGAGGGGAGTTCATGACTTGGCTAAAGCCATGACTACTACTAAGGCCTTGATAGAGTTCAAGCCTTTGAACAAGTTCGAGTCTACCAAGCCCAAGGGTAAGGGTAGGGACAATAGGGACCTAAAGAAGCAGTCCAAGGGGAAGGATCATGACTGGGAGTCCAAGAATGGAGATCGAGAACGTTCAACCAAGGATGGCGAGAGGGAGCCACCAGCAGGCAAGTGGAAAGCAAAGGGGGACCGAGAGCCACTAGCATGCTACCTATGTGGAGGGAGCCACATAGCACGCAATTACCTGTAGAAGGGCAAGTTGGCTACTGTAGACAAGGAGTCTGACGAGGAGCCAGAGTTAGGGGCAGTAAAGCTTGGGTTGTTGGTGCTCAATGCTGTCCAGAGTAAGGGGAGTCGTAAGCCAAAGGGCTTGATATTTGCGGATCTAATGGTTATGGGTCAGAAGGTGAGTGCACTAGTGGACACAGGTGCCTCACATCTTTTTATTTCAGGTGATGAAGCTCGGAAGCTCGAACTAAAGGTGCAAAAAGGGACTGGTACCATTAAAACGGTGAACTCCAAGGAGGTTCCAACCATTGGAGTAGCACGGGGAGTGGAGTTGCAGCTTGAAGACTGGAAAGGCAAAGAGACCATAGAGGTAATACCCCTTGATGACTATGAGTTTGTGATTAGGGTGGATTTCCTTGTTCGAATTAATGCCCTCCTTATGCCTTTTGCTGATTGTGTTTGCATCTTGGATGCACGGTACCAATGCCGAGTGCCATTGAGGAGAGGTTCTGGAGTTAGGTTGTGGGTGGTATCAGCCATCCAATTTGCCAAGGTGGTAAACAGAAAAGAAGACATGTTCTTGGCAGCCTTGAAATATGATGAGCCAAGGGAGAAGGAGATCGAGTCACCCTTGGAGGTGCTAAAGCTGCTGAAGACCTTTAATGATGTGATGCCCGTAAAGCTACCTAGCAAGCTACCACCTAAGAAAGAGGTGGACCACAAGATCGAGCTGGTGTCTGAGGCCAAGCCACCAGCTAGAGCCCCTTACTGAATGTCTCCACCAGAGTTAGAGGAGTTGAGGAAGCAACTCAAAAAGTTAGTTGATGCTGGCTTCATCAGGCCATCAAAAGTACCCTATGGTGCACCGTTCTATTCCAGTGCAAGCATGATGGGTCGTTGCAACTGTGCATAGACTACCGGGCTTTGAACAAGCTAACCATCAAGAACAAGTACACCATCCCACTCATTGCGGACTTGTTCGATCAACTTGGGAGCGCAAGGTGGTTCACCAAGCTAGATTTGAGGTCAGGCTACTATCAAGTCAGGATCGCGAAGGGAGATGAGCCAAAAGTAGCATGTGTCACTAGGTATGGTTCGTATGAGTTTTTAGTGATGCCTTTCGGACTCACGAACACCCCAGCAACATTCTGCACCCTTATGAACAAGGTACTTCAGTCATTCCTTGATCGATTTGTTGTGGTTTATTTGGATAACATTGTGATCTACAACCAAACTTTAGGAGAGCATGTAGACCACTTGAGACAGGTGTTCGAGGTGTTACGGGGCGCACAAGCTGTTTTTCAAAAGGGAGAAGTGCTCATTCACCCAACAGGAGATCCCGTTCCTTGGCCACACAGTGGGAGGTGGCAGGATACGCATGGATGAAGGCAAGATACATGCCATTCTGGAGTGGCAACCGCCAGGCAAGGTCACTGAGTTGAGATCGTTCCTTGGGCTGGTTAACTACTACAGGTACTTCATCAAAGGTCACTCAGCAATAGCCACACCATTGACTGACTTGCTCAAGAAAGGGAGAGCATGAGAGTGGAGTGCAGGGTGCCAGGAAGCCTTTGACAGGTTGAAGTGAGCTATGACCGAGGAGCCAGTCTTGGCCTTGCCAGACCATGCCAAGCCGTATGAGGTGCATACGGATGCATCAGACTTTGCCATAAGGGGCGTGTTGATGCAGGAGGGACGTCTAGTCGCATTCGAGAGTAAGAAGCTGACTGAGACTGAATGTAGGTAAATGGTCCAAGAGAAAGAGATTACTGCAATGGTGCACTGCTTGCGTACTTGGTGCCATTACCTATTGGGGATGGAGGTTCATGGTGAGGACGGACAATGTGGTGACCAACTACTTCCAGATGCAAAAGAAGCTATCCCCCAAGCAAGCGAGATGGTAAGATTTTCTTACGAAATTCGATTTCCAGATGGAGTACAAGTCGGGGCGGGCGAACCTAGTGGCAGATGCCCTGAGAAGGAAGGCTAACCTTGCTACCATTAGCCAACCAGAGGGGTCACTGGTGCCACGCATCAATGAGGGACTTGCGCATGATCCTACAGCCAAGGCTTTGATGGAGTACGCCCAGCAAGGTAAGACTAGGCAGTTTTGGTTATAGGATGGCTTGCTATACACCAGGGGTAGTAGACTATTTGTGCCGTAGCATGGGAAGCTCTGCAAGGAAGTTTTGCAAGAATGTCATGATTCAAGGTGGGCTGGACACCCCGGAGTGAGCCGCACCTTGGCGCTGATTGAGGACCGATACTACTGGCCGCACATAAGGGACGATGTGGAGGCTTATGTGAAGATTTGTCTTGTGTACCAACAGGACAAGATGGAGCCCAAGAAACCAAGTGGTCTTTTAGAGCCATTGCCAGTGCCAGAGTGACCGTGGAAGAGTGTTTCTCTAGACTTTATAGTCGGTCTACCCAAAGTAGAAGGGTTTGGAAGCATCATGGTAGTGGTGGACAGGTTTTCCAAATATGGAATCTTCATTCCAGCAACCAAGGAGTGCCCAGCCGAGGAGGCAGCTCGATTGTTCCTGAAGAACATGGTTAAGTACTGAGGAGTGTTGAAGACCATTGTTAGTGATCAGGACGGGCATTTCACGGGTAGGTTCTGGACTAAGTTGTTCAAGCTGTTGGGGTCAGACTTGAACTTTTCCACTAGCATGCATCCACAGACCGATAGGTAGACAGAATGAGTGAATGGACTATTGGAGGTCTACCTCAGGCACTATGTGAGTGCTACACAAAGAAACTGGCCAAAGCTGCTAGATGTTACGCAGTTTTCCTATAACTTGCAAAGGAGCGAGGCAATGAACCAGAGCCCATTTGAGGTTATGACAGGGCGACAACCACTAACACCCGGTTTGATTGCTGCAGGTTATACAAGGCCAAATCTAGCAACATACAAGTTTGCCAAGGCATGGCAGGAGCAAACTGACTTGCCCAGAGTTTGTCTACAAAAGGCGGCCAAGAGGTCAAAGAAGTGGGCAGACCAGAATAGGTGGGACGTGCAGTTCCAAGTTAGAGACTTGGTGTTGGTGAAGCTGCATCCCATTGTGCGCCACATGGGGCTGTACAAAAGCCTAGTCGGGAGGTATGAGGGACCTTTTCAAGTAGTCAAGAGGGTAGGCAAGGTTGCCTGCAAGCTGGATATGCCACCTAAGCTGACGGTACACCCAGTGTTCCATGTGAGCATGCTCAAGCCGTTCCATAAGGATAAGGGAGATCCAGGATGGGCAGAGTCAAAACGTGTGCCATTGGGAGCAAGGGCCTCATATGAGAAGGAGGTCCACAGCATCATAGCTGATCGAGAGGTGAAACAGAAGAACTATCAGCCAAGATAAGAGTACTTGGTGTGCTGAAAGGGACTTTCAAAAAGTGAGGCAAGCTGGGAACCAGCAGATGACTTATGGCAGTACGGGGACCAGATCAGGCAGTACCATGCAAAAGACGCAATGAGGTGGGAGAAAATGTCACACCCTGGGCAGGCGCGCCAGGCAAATCAGGCCCACCAGCAGGTGAGCCAGAGATTGAGGCCCGTAGACCAGGTGTACTGGTAGGTATCTGTATGCAAAGCCTAGCAAACGAGTTCAAAATGTCCGCCCAACTTGCAGGCCAGCCTGTGAGATCAAGGCTCGGCTTACAAGCTACCTTCACCACATCCAGAAGGGCCCAAGGTGCTGGACACGCAAAGGAAGCTTCTGGAAACAGGTAGGATCAGCAGGAGCATCCTGGCAGATTTGGTTGACCCTGAAAATCAGCCTTTCCCATTATTCTAGTGCCCGCACGCTTGTGTTTTAGGCTGACTTAGGCATAAAGGAGGAGATTCCAAGCCTAAGGTCACATGAATTCTGAGTCAAAGGTTGGAGCCCATGACACCTGTACCAAAGGGCAGCCTGTGCCGATTATGGTCGATGCATGTGCCATCACCATGTGCCATCATGTGCCATTGATGGTTGAGGCCTTGGCCGAAGTTCAATTTTGAGCCACGGTGCACATGCTAGGCTCAGGCATGTGCTGGTGCCACATTTTTTTCACCCGGGGCACCATCGTCGGACCATCACCGAAGAACCTAACCGACGGCATTGGGGGTTCCGGTGATTGGGGGGCCGGGGGGTGTGCGCACATGATATGCAATGGGTGATGGTACTTGGCCCTTATATTGGCCCCCTATCCCTCATCAAACCTCAAGAACTCACACCCCCTTAAAAAGCATTTGAGATTTTATAGGTTTGCTCCAGTAGCCATTAAAGTGTCTGAAACGGCGACATTTTTTTCAAATGATCACAAAATCTTCTCCACTTCGAGTTTTTAGCTGAATTTGTTTGTGCGTGCCAACAAAAATAAAAAAGATCACGTCTACCAAATTTGGGGCCAAAACTCCTTCTAAAAAAATTTTAAAAAATCCCAAACCGTAAAAAGTTTCAAAAATCATGAAAAATAAAAAACGGGTCGTCTTGCCACGAAACTTCACATGAAGGCTTAGGGGACCATTGTATGAATTTACAAGCCATAAAAATGGCATTGGCATGGAAGAAATATGAAGATGTGCCTGAACCCACCTACCACTCGATCGATCCACGACTTGCGCATCCCGCCTCTCCGTCGGCTAAGTGCCCGCACGCTCGTTTTGTGGGTTGACTTAGGCATACATAGTGCGCTCCTAGTCTAAGATTGGATCGGACCAAGGGTTGCGGCAGCAGGACCCACAGCAAGATCGATAGTACGTAAAGGGGACTGGGTCGATCCCCGACTTACATATCCTGCCTCTCTGGTCGGTTAAGCGCCCGCACGCTCGTTTCGTGGGTTGACTTAGGCATACGGAGTTCATTCCATGTCTAAGCCCCAGCCGGACTGAGGCTTGTGGCAGCGGGACCGATAGCACGCAGAAGAGGATTGGGTCAATCCTTGGCTTACGCATTATGCCTCTTCGGCCTGCTCAGCGCCCGTACTCTCATTTTATGGGTTGACTTAGGCATATGGAGTTCATTCCCGTTCTAAACTTACGGAGTTCATTCCCAATCTAAGATCAGACCGACAGCAGCATGTAGAGGGGGACCAGGTCGATCTTCAGCTTGCGCATCCTACCTCTCCGACCGGCTGAGCGCCAGCACGCTCATTTCATGGGTTGACTTAGGCATACAGAGCTCATTCTTGGTTTAAGCCCCAATCGGACCGATGGACCCACAATGGGATTGACAGCACATAGAGTGGGACCAGGTCGATCCTCGACTTATGCATTTTGGCTCTCCGATCGGCTGAGCACCTGCACGCTCATTTCATGAGTTTACTTAGGCATTCGTAGTGCATTTTCGGTCTCGACCAACCAAGGGCTAAAGGCTATCGACGGCGTTTGGGGCAACAACTGAGGGGGACCAGTAACGGGATCCTTGGTCGGCTTGCGTATCCCACCCCCAATGATCGGTTCGGTGCCTGCACGCTCGTTTCGATGGCCGACCGGGGCTTAACATGTGTCGATGGTGGTCGAGGAAACCGCCCGCACCATTGCCCAGCATATGTCGATGGTGGTCGATGCGACTGCCCGCACCAGGGTCCATCTTGTGCTGATGGTGGTCGAGGCAACTACCCGTGCTAGGGCCCAGCTTGTGCCGATGGTGGTCGAAGTAAGTGCCCGTACCAAAGGGTAGCCTGTGCCGATGATGGTCGATGCATGTGCCATCACCATGCGCCATCATGTGACATTGATGGTTGAGGCCTTGGTCGAAGTTTGATTTTGAGCCACGGTGCACATGCTGGGCTCAGGCATGTGCTGGTGCCACATTTTTTTCACCCGGGGCACCATCACAGGAGTTTCATCGGAGAACCTAACCAGCGTTATTGGGGGTTCCTGCGATTGGGGGGGCCGGGGGGTGTGCGCACATGATGTGCAATGGCTACTGGTACTTGACCCTTATATTGGCCCCCTATCCCTCATCAAACCTCGAGAACTCACACCCCCTTAAAGAGCATTTGAGATTTTATAGGTTTGCACCCAGTAGCCATTAAAGTGTCTGAAATGGGGACAATTTTTTCAAATGGTCACAAAATCTTCTCCACTGTGAGTTTTTAGCTGAATTTTTTTGTGTGTACCAACAAAAATACAAGGATCACGTCTACCAAATTTGGGGACAAAACTTCTTCTAAAAAAATTTTAAAAAATCTTGAACCACAAAAAGTTTCCAAAATCGTGAAAAAGAGAAAACGGGTCGTCTTGCTACGAAACTTCACATGAAGGCTTAGGGGACCATTGTATGAATTTACAAGCCATAAAAATGACATTGGTATGGCAAAAATATGAAGATGTGCCTGAACCCACCTATCACTCGATCGATCCACGGCTTGCGCATCTCGTCTCTCCGACCGGCTAAGTGCCCGCAAGCTCGTTTCGTGGGTTGACTTAGGCATACGTAGTGTGCTCCCAGTCTAAGATCAGACTGGATTGAGGGTTTCGGTAGCAAGACTCGTAGCAGGAATGATAGCATGTAGGGGGGGACTGGACCGATCCCCGGCTTGTGCATTCTACCTCTCCGGTCGGTTGAGCCCCCCCATGCTTATTTCGAGGTTTGGCTTAGGGATATGAAGCTCATTCCATGTCTAAGCCCTAGTCGGACCGAGGGTTGTGACAACAGGATCGGTAGTACACAGAGGGGGATCGGGCCAATCTTTGGCTTACGCATTATGCCTCTCTGGCCAGCTTAGTGCCCGTACGCTCATTTCATGGGTTAACTTAGGCATACGAAGTTCATTCCCAGTTTAAGATAGGACTAGCAGCAGCACACAAAGGGGGACGCAGCCAATCCTCGACTTGTGCATCCTACCTCTCCGACCAACTGAGCGCCCGTACGCTCTCTTCGTGGGTTGACTTAGGCATACAGAGTTCATTCTCGGTCTAAGCCTCAACCAGATCGAGGGACCCATAAGAAGATCGGTAGCAAACAGAGGGGGATCGGGTCGATCCTTGGCTTGCACGTTCTGGCTCTTCGATCGACTGAGCACCCGCACGCTCGTTTCATGGATTGACTGAGGCATACATAGTGCATTCCCAGTCTCGACCAATCAAGGGCTAAAGGCTATCGACGGCGTTTAGGGTAACAACCGAGGGGGACCAGCAACGGGATCCTTGGTCAGCTCGTGCATCCCACCCCTAAAGATCGGTTTGGTGCCCACACGCTCATTTCGGGGGCTGACCGGGGCTCGACATGTGTCGATGGTGGTCGAGGCAACCGCCCGCATCAGGGGCCATCTTGTGCCGATGGTGGTCGAGGCAATCGCTAGCACCAAGGGCTGCCATGTGTCGATGGTGATCGAGGCAACCACCCACACCAGGGCCCAGCTTGTGCCGATGGCGGTCGAGGCAAGTGCCCGTACCAAAGGGTAGGCTGTGCCGATGATGGTCGATGCATGTGCCATCACCATGCACCATCATGTGCCTTTGATGGTTGAGGCCTTGGTTGAAGTTTGATTTTGAGCCACGATACCCATGTTGGGCTTGGGCATGTGCTGGTGCCACATTTTTTTCGCACGGGGCACCATCGTCGGAGCATCACCGGAGAACCTAACCGACGGCATTGGGGGTTTCGATGATTAGGGGGGCCGGGGGGTGTGCGCACATGATGTGAGATGGATGCTGGTACTTGGCCCTTATATTGGCCCCCTATCCCTTATCAAACCTCAAGAACTCACAACCCCTTAAAGAGCATTTGAAATTTTATAGGTTTGCTCGTACTAGCCATTAAAGTGTCTGAAATGGGCACATTTTTTTCAAATAGTCACAAAATCTTCTCCACATCGAGTTTTTAGCTGAATTTTTTTGTGTGTGCCAACAAAAATGCAGTGATCACATCTACCAAATTTGGGGTCAAAATGCATTCTAAAAAATTTTAAAAAATCTCGAATCGTAAAAAGTTTCAAAAATCGTGAAAAATAAAAAACTAGTTGTCTTGCCATGAAACTTCACATGAAGGCTTGGGGGACCATTGTATGAATTTACAAGCCATAAAACTGGCATTGGCATGGCAGAAATATGAAGATGTGCCTAAACCCACCTACCACTCGATCGATCCACGGCTTATGCATCCTGCCTCTCCGGCCGGCTAAGTGCTCGCATGCTCATTTCGGGGGTTGACTTAGGCATACGTAGTGCGCTCCCAGTCTAAGATTAGATCAGACCGAAGGTTGTGATAGTAGGACCCGCAGTGGGATCAGTAGCACGCAGAGGGGACCGTGTCGATCCCCGGCTTACGCATCCTGCCTCTCTGGCCGGCTGAGCTCTCGCATGCTCATTTTGTGGGTTGACTTAGGCATATGGAGTTCATCCCTAGTCTAAGCATACGAAGTTCATTCCCAATCTAAGATAGGATTGGACCGAGGGTTGTGGTAGCAGCACCGGTAGCAGGACCAGC
Source organism: Durio zibethinus (assembly GCF_047325235.1). Classification (NCBI taxonomy): domain Eukaryota; kingdom Viridiplantae; phylum Streptophyta; class Magnoliopsida; order Malvales; family Malvaceae; genus Durio; species Durio zibethinus. The sequence continues at coordinate 23,637,076 of NC_143163.1, forward strand.
AGCAGGATCGACAGTATGCAGGGGGTGGCCAGGCCAATCCTCGGCTTGCACATTCTGCCTCTCCGGTCGGCTGAGCTCCCGCACGCTCGTTTCGTGCGTTGGCTTAGGCATACGAAGTTCATTCCATGTCTAAGCCCCAGCCGGACCAAGGGTTGTGGTAGTGGGATTGGCAGCACGCAGAGGGGGATCGGGCCGATCCCCGGCTTACGTATTATGCCTCTTCGGCCCGCTCAAGGCCCATGCACTCATTTCGTGGGTTGACTTAGGCATACGGAGTTCATTCCCAGTCTAAGCATACAGAGTTCATTCCCAGTATAAGATCGGATCGGCAGCAGCATGTAAAGGGGGATCGGGCCGATCGTCGGCTTACGCATCCTACCTCTTTGATCGACTGAGCACCCACACGCTTGTTTCATGGGTTGACTTAGGCATACAGAGTTCATTCCTAGTCTAAGCCCCAACCAGATCGAGGGACCCGCAACGAGATCGGTAACACGCAGAAGGGGACCGAGTCAATCCTCGACTTGCGCATTTTGGCTCTCTGATCGGTTGAGTGCCCGTACGCTCATTTCATGTGTTGACTTAGGCATACGTAGTGCAATCCCGATCTCGACCAATCAAGGGCCAGAGGCTATCAATGGCATTTGGGGCAACAACCGAAGGGGACCAGCAGTGGGATCCTTGGTCAACTCATGCATCCCATCCCTAGTGGTTGGTTCGATGCTCATACGATCATTTCAGGGGTCGATCGGGGCTCAGCATGTGCCGATGGTGGTGGAGGCAACCCCTCGCACCATGGCCCAGCATGTGCCGATGGTGTTCGATGCAACCGCCGGCACCAAGGGCCATCTTGTGCCGATGGTGGTCGAGGCAATCACCTGTACCAAGGACCGACATGTGCCAATTGTGATCGAGGCAATTGCCCGCACCAGGGCCCAGCTTGTGTAGATGGCGATCAAGGCAAGTTCCCGTACCAAAGGGTAGCCTGTGCCAATGATGGTCGATGCATGTGCCATCACCATGCGCCATCATGTGCCATTGATGGTCGAGGCCTTGGCTGAAGTTCAATTTTGAGCCACGGTGCACGTGCTGGGCTCGGGCATGTGCTGGTGCCACATTTTTTTCGCTCGGGGCACCATCACGGGAGCATCGTCGAAGAACCTAACCGGTGGCATTGGGGGTTCTAGCGATTGGGGGGGCCAGGGGGAGTGTGCACATGATGTGCGAGGGGTGCTGGTACTTGACCCTTATATTGGCCCCCTATCCCTCATCAAACCTCGAGAACTCACACCCCTTTAAAGAGCATTTGAGATTTTATAGGATTGCTCCCAGTAGCCATTAAAGTGTCTAAAATGGGGACATTTTTTTGAAACAATCACAAAATCTTCTCCACTTCGAGTTTTTAGCTGAATTTTTTTGTGCGTGCCAACAAGAATACAAGGATCACATCTACCAAATTTGGGGCCAAAACTCCTTCTAAAAAAATTTTAAAAAATCCCAAACCATAAAAAGTTTTGAAAATCATTAAAAATAGAAAACGGGTTGTCTTCCCACGAAACTTCATATGAAGGCTTAGGGGACCATTTTATGAATTTACAAGCCACGCATCTCACCCCTAGTGGTCGGTTTGGTGCCCGCACGCTCGTTTCAGGGGTCGATAGGGGCTCGACATGTGTCGATGGTGGTCGAGGCAACCACCCGTACCACGGCCCAGTATGTGCCGATGGTGTTCGATGCAACCGCCCGCACCAGGGGCCATCTTGTGCTGATGGTGGTCGAGGCAACCGCCTGCACCAGGGCCTAGCTTGTGCCAATGGCGGTCGAGGCAAGTGCCCGTACCAAAAGGTAGCCTGTGCCAATGATGGTCGATGTATGTGACATCACCATACGCCATCATGTGCCATTGATGGTCGAGGCCTTGGCTGAAGTTTGATTTTGAGCCACGGTGCACATTCTGGGCTCGGGCATGTGCTGGTGCCACATTTTTTTCACTCGGGGCACCATCACTGGAGCATCATCGAAGAACCTAACAAGCGGCATTGGGAGTTCCGGCGATTGGGGGGGCGGGGGATTTGCACACATGATGTGCGATGGGTGCTGGTACTTGGCACTTATATTGGCCCCCTATCCCTCATCAAACCTTGAGAACTCACACCCCCTGAAAGAGCATTTGAGATTTTATAAGTTTGGTCCCAGTAGCCATTAAAGTGTCTGAAATAGGGACATTTTTTTCAAACGAACACAAAATCTTCTCCGCTTCGAGTTTTTAGCTGAATTTGTTTGTGCGTACCAATAAAAATACAAGGATCACGTTTACCAAATTTGGGCCCAAAACTCCTTCTAAAAAAATTTTAAAAAATCTGAAACTGTAAAAAGTTTCAAAAATCATGAAAAATAGAAAACGGGTCGTCATGCCACGAAACTTCACATGAAGGCTTAGGGGACCATTGTATGAATTTACAAGCCATAAAAATGGCATTGGCACGGCAGAAATTTGAAGATGTGCGTGAACCCACCTACCACTTGATTGATCCACGGCTTGCGCATCCCATCTCTCCGATCGGCTAAGTGCCCGCACGCTCATTTCATGGGTTGACATAGGCATACGTAGTGCGCTCCCAGTCTATGATCGGACCAGACCGAAGGTTGTGGTAGTAGGACCCACAGTGAGATCGACAGCACGCAGAGGGGATCGGGTCAATCCTCGGCCTGTGCATCTTGCCTCTTTGGCCGGCTGAGCACCCACACGCTCGTTTCGTGGGTTGACTTAGGCATATGGAGTTCATCCCTAGTCTAAGCATACGAAGTTCATTCCCAGTCTAAGATCGGACTGGACCGAGGGTTACGACAGCAGGACCAGTAGCAAGATCGGTAGCACGCAGGGGGGCACCAGGCCGATCCTCAGCTTGCGTATTCTGCCTCTCCGACTGACTGAGCCCCTACACGCTTGTTTCATGGGTTGGCTTAGGCATACGGAGTTCATTCCATGTCTAAGCCCCAATCGGACCAAGGGTTGTGGCAGCAGGACCGGTAGCACATATAGGGGGACCGGATCGATCCACAGCTTGTGCATTACGCCTCTTCGGCCAACTCAGCGCCCGCACGCTCGTTTCATGGGTTGACTTAGGCATACAGAGTTTATTCCCAGTCTAAGCATACGGAGTTCATTCCCAGTCTAAGATCAGACCAGCAGTAGCATGCGAAGAGGGATCGGGCTGATCCTCGACTTGTGCATCCTGCCTCTCCGATTGGCTGAGATCCCGTATGCTTGTTTCGTGGGTTGACTTAGGCATACGGAGTTTATTCCCGGTTTAAGCACCAATCGGATTGAGGGACCCATAGCGGGATCGACAGCATGCATAGGGGGACCGAGCCGATCCTCAGCTTACGCATTCTGGCTCTACGATCGATTGAGTGCCAAAAGCTCATTTCATGGGTTGACTTAGGCATACGTAGTGCATTCTTGGTCTCGACCAATCAAGGGCCAGAGGCTATTGACGAATTTTAAGGTAACAACCGAGGGGGACCAACAACGGGATCCTTGGTCGGCTTACGTATCCCGCCCCCAGTGGTGGGTTTGTGCCCACACACTTGTTTTTAGGGCTGATCGAGGCTCGACACGTGCCGATGGTGGTCAAACCATCCGTCCGCACCACGACCCAGCATGTGTTGATGGTGTTTGATGCAACCGCCCGCACTAGGGGCCATCTTGAGCCGATGGTGGTCGAGGTAATCTCCCGCACCAAGGGCCGGCATGTGCTGATGGTGATCGAGGTAACCGCCTGCATCAGGGCTTAGCTTGTGCCGATGGTGATCAAGGTAAGTGCCCGTACCAAAGGGCAGCCTGTGCCGATGATGGTCGATGCATGTGCCATCACCATGCGCCATCTTGTGCCACTGATGGTCGAGGCCTTGGCCGAAGTTCAATTTTGAGCCATGGTGCACATGCTTTGGCATGTGCTGGTGCCACATTTTTTTCACTTGGGGCACCATCGCCAAAGCATCGTCGGAGAACCTAATCGGTGGCATTGGGGGCTCCGACGATTGGGGGGCCGGGGGGTGTGTGCACATGATGTGCGATGGGTGCTGGTACTTGGCCCTTATGTTGGCCCCATATCCCTCATCAAACATCGAGAACTCACACCCCCTTAAAGAGCATTTGATATTTTATAGGTTTGCTCCCAATAGCCATTAAAGTGTCTGAAATGGGGACATTTTTTTCAAACGGTCACAAAATCTTCTCCACTTTGAGTTTTTAGCTGAATTGTTTTGTGCGTGCCAACAAAAATACAAGGATCACGTCTACCAAATTTGGGGCCAAAACTCCTTCTAAAAAAATTTTAAAAAATCTTGAACAGCAAAAAGCTTCGAAAATAGTAAAAAATAGAAAACGGGTCGTCTTGCCATGAAATTTCACATGAAGGCTTAGGGGACCATTGTATGAATTTACAAGCCATAAAATGGCATTGGCATGACAAAAATATGAAGATGTGCCTGAACCCACCTACCACTCGATCGATCCACGGCTTGTGCATCCCGCCTCTCCGATCGGCTAAGTGCCCGCACGCTCGTTTCGTGGGTTGACTTAGGCATACGTAGTGCACTCCCAATCTAAGATCAGATCGGACCGAGGGTTGTGGTAGCAAGACCTGCAATGGGATCGGCAGCACGCAGAGGGGATCGGGTCAATCCTCATCTTACGCATCCTGCCTCTTTGGCTGGCTGAGCTCCCACACGCTCGTTTCGTGGGTTGACTTCGGCATACGGAGTTCATCCCCAGTCTAAGCATATGGAGCTCATTCCCAGTCTAAGATCAGACCGGACCGAGGGTGGCATTAGCAGGACCCATAACGAGATCGACAGCACGCAGAGGGGATAAGGTCGATCCCCGGCTTGCTCATCCTACCTCTCTGATCGGCTGAGCACCTGCATGCTCGTTTCATGGGTTGACTTAGGCATACGGGGTTTATCCCCAGTCTAAGCATACGGAGTTCATTCCAAGCCTAAGACCAGACCAGACCGAGGGTTACGATAGCAGGACCCATAGCGGGATCGGTAGCACTTAGAGGGGACAGGGTCGATCCCCGACTTGTGCATGCTGCCTCTCTGGCCGATTGAGCGCCTGCACGCTCGTTTCGTGGGTTAACTTAGGCATACGGAGTTCATCCCTAGTGTAAGCATACGAAGTTCATTCCCAGTCTAAGATCGGACCGGATCGAGAGTTACGGCAGCAGGATCAACAGCATGGAGGGGGGGATCGAGTCGATCCTCGGTTTACGATTCTGCCTCTTCGATCGACTGAGCCCCCGCACGCTTGTTTCGTTGGTTGGCTTAGGCATACAGAGTTCATTCCATGTCTAAGCCCTAGCCAGACCGAGGGTTGTGGCAGCGGGACCGATGGCACGTAGAGGTGGACCGAGCTGATCCCTGGCTTACGCATTATTCTTCTCCAACCTGCTCAGCGCCCACATGCCTGTTTTGTGGGTTGACTTAGGGATACGGAGTTCATTCCCAGTCTAAGCATATGGAGTTCATTCTCAGCCTAAGATCGAACTGACAGTCGCATACAAATGGGGACCGGGTCGATCTTTGACTTACGCATCCTGCCCCTCCGGTCGGCTGAGCACCCACACGCTCGTTTCGTGGGTTGACTTAGGCATACAGAGTTCATTCCCAGTCTAAGCATATGGAGTTCATTCCCAGTCTAAGATCGAACCTGCAACAGCACGCAGAGGGGGATCGAGCCGATCCTCAGCTTACACATTCTGGCTCTCCGACCAGCTGAACACCCACACGCTCGTTTCATGGGTTGACTTAAGCATATGTAGTGCATTCTTGGTCTCGACCAATTAAGGGCTAGAGGCTATCGATGGTGTTTAGGCCAATGACCGAGGGGGACCAATAGCGGGATCCTTGGTCGGCTCACGCATCCCACCCCCAACGGTCGGTTCGATGCTTGCACGCTCATTTCGGTGGTTGATCGGGGCTCGACATGTTTCGATGGTGGTCGAGAGAACTGCCCGTACCACGGCCTAGCATTTACCGATGGTGTTCGATGCAATCACCCACACCAGGGGCCATCTTGTGTCGATGGCGGTCGAGGCAAGTGCTCGCTCCAAAGTGCAGCTTGTGCCGATGGTGGTCGAGGCAAGTGCTCGCTCCAAAGGGCAGCTTGTGTCGATGGTGGTCGAGGCAAGTGCCCACTCCAAAGTGCAGCTTGTGCCGATGATGGTCGATGCATGTGCCATCACCATGCGCCATCATGTGCCATTGATGGTCGAGGCCTTGGCTGAAGTTTGATTTTGAGCCACAGTGCACATGTCGGGCTTGAGCATGTACCTGTGCCACATTTTTTTTGCCCGAGGCACCATCGTCGAAGCATCGTCGGAGAACCTAACCGGCAGCATTGGAGGTTTCGACAATTGGGAGGACGGGGGGTGTGTGCTCATGATGTGCGATGGGTGCTCGTACTTGGCCCTTATATTGGCCCCCTATCCTTCATCAAACCTCAAGAACTCACACCCCCTTAAAGAGCATTTGAGATTTTATAGGTTTGCTCCCAGTAGCTATTAAACTGTCTGGAATGGGGACATTTTTTTCAAACGGTCACAAAATCTTCTCCACTTCGAGTTTTTACCTGAATTTGTTTGTGCATGCCAACAAAAATACAAGGATCACGTCTACCAAATTTGGGGCCAAAACTCGTTCTAAAAAAATTTTAAAAAATCCTAAACTGTAAAAAGTTTTAAAAATTATGAAAAATAGAAAACAGTTCATCTTGCCACGAAACTTCACATGAAGGCTTAGGGGCCATTGTATGAATTTACAAGCCATAAAAATGGCATTGGCATGGTAGAAATATGAAGATGTGCCTGAACCCACCTATCACTCGATCGATTCACGGCTTGCACATCCTGCCTCTCCGGCTGGCTAAGTGCCCACACGCTCGTTTCGTGGGTTGGCTTAGGCATACATAGTGCGCTCCCAGTCTAAGATTAGATCGGACTGGGGGTTGCGATAGCAGGACCCGTAGAAAGATCGACAGCACGCAGAGGGGACCGAGTCGATCCTCGGCTTACGCATCCTGTCTCTCTAGCCAGCTGAGCGCCCGCATGCTTGTTTCATGGGTTGACTTAGGTATACGAAGTTCATCCCCAGTCTAAGCATATAGAGTTCATTCCCAGTCTAAGAATAGACCAGACCAAGGGTTGTGGTAGCAGGACCAGCAGCAAGATCGGTAGCATGCATGAGAGGACCGGGCCGATCCCCGGCTTACACATTCTGCCTCTCCGACCGGATGAGCCCCCGCACGCTTGTTTCATGGGCAGGCTTAGGCATACGTAGTTCATTCCATGTCAAGCCCCAGTCGGACTGAAGGTTGTGGTAGCGGGATCGACAGCATGCAGAGGGGGACCGGGCCGATCCTCGGCTTGTGTATTATGCCTCTTCGGCCTGCTCAGTGCCCGTATGCTCCTTTCGTGGGTTGACTTAGGCATACGAAGTTCATTCCCAGTCTAAGATCAGACCAACAATAGCACGCAGAGGGGGACCGACCCAATCTTCAGCTTGCGCATCCTACCTCTCCAGTCGGCTGAGCACCCGCACGCTCATTTTGTGGGTTTACTTGAGCATCCAGAGTTCATTCCCGGTCTAAGCCCCAACTAGATCGAGGGACCCGTAGCGAGATTGACAGCATGCAGAGGGAGACCAGGCCGATCTTCGGCTTACGCATTGTAGCTCTCCGATCGGTTGAGTGCCCGTACACTCATTTCATGGGTTGACTTAAGCATACGTAGTACATTTCGGGTCTCGACCAACCAAGGGCCAGAGGATATTGACGGTGTTTGGGGCAACAACCGAGTGGGACCAGCAGCGGGATCCTTGGTCGGCTCATGCATCCCCGCTTAGCGGTCAGTTCGATCCTGCACGCTCGTTTCATGGGTTGACTTAGGCATACGGAGTTCATTCCCAATCCAAGCATATGGAGTTTATTCCTAGTCTAAGATCAGATCGACAGCGAGATCGATAGCAACACACAGAGGGGGACCGGGCCGATCCTCGGCTTACGCATCCTGCCTCTTCGACTGGTTGAGCACCCACACGTTCGTTTCGTGGGTTGACGTAGGCATACAGAGTTCATTCCCGATCTAAGCCCCAATCAGATTAAGGGACCTGTAGCATGATCGACAACATGCAGAGGGGGATCGAGCCGATCCTCAGCTTATGCAATCTGGCTCTTCGGTCGGTTGAGCACTCGGATGCTCGTTTCATGGGTTGACTTAGGCATATGTAGTGCATTCCTGATCTCGACCAACCAAGGGCCAAAGGCTATCGACAGCATCTGAGGCAACAATCGAGGGGGACCAGCAGCGGGATCCTTGGTCAGCTCGTGTATCCCACACTCAACAGTCGGTTCGGTGCCCGCATGCTTATTTCGAGGGCCGACCGGGGTTCGGCATGTGCCGATGGTGGTCGAGACAACCGCCCGCACCAGGGGCCATCTTGTGCCAATGGTGGTCGAGGCAATCGCCCGCACCAAGGGCCAGCATGTGTCAATGGTGATCAAGGCAACTGTTCGTACTAGGGCCCAGCTTGTGTCGATGGCAGTTGATGGCAGTCGAGGCAAGTGCCCGTACCAAAGGGCAGCCTGTGCCGATGATGGTCGATACATGTGCCATCACTATGTGCCATCATGTTCCATTGATGGTCGAGGCCTTGGCTAAAGTTCAATTTTGAGCCACGGTGCACATGCTGGGCTCAGCCATGTGCTGGTGCCACTTTTTTTTCGCCCAAGGCACCACCACCAGAGAATCGTCGAAGAACCTAATTGGCGACATTAGGGTTTTTGGTGATTGGGGGGCCGGGGGGTGTGCGCACATGATGTGCGATGGGTGCTGGTACTTGGCCCTTATATTGGCCCCCTATCCCTCACGAAACCTCAAGAACTCACACCCCCTTAAAGAGCATTTGAGATTTTATAGGTTTGCTCCCAGTAGCCTTTAAAGTGTCTGAAATGGGGACATTTTTTTCAAACGGTCACAAAATTTTCTCCACTTCGAGTTTTTAGATGAATTTGTTTGTGCGTGCCAACAAAAATACAAGGATCATGTCTACCAAATTTGGGGCCAAAACTACTTTTAAAAAAATTTTAAAAAATCTCGAACTGCAAAAAAGTTTGAAAATCGTGAAAAATAGAAAACAGGTCGTCTTGCCACGAAACTTCACATGAAGGCTTAGGGGACCATTGTATGAATTTACAAGCCATAAAAATGGCATTGGCACGATAGAAATATGAAGATGTACCTGAACCCAGTTACCACAAGATCGATGCACGGCTTGCGCATCCCGCCTCTCTAGCTAGCTAAGTGCTCGCACGCTCGTTTCATGGGTTGACCTAGGCATACGTAGTGTGCTCCCAGTCTAAGATCGGACCGGACCGAGGGTTGAGACAGCAGGACCCACAGTGAGATCGACAAGACACAGAGGGGACCAGGTTGATCCTCGACATGCATATCCTGCCTCTTTGGTCGGTTGAGCGACCGCGCACCCGTTTCCTGGGTTGACTTAGGCATACGGAGTTCATCCCCAGTCTAAGCATACAGATTTCATTCCCAGTCTAACATCGAATCGGATTAAGGGTTGTGGCAGAAAGACCAGCAACAGGATCAACAGCATGCATGGGTGGATCAGGTCGATCCCCAACTTGTGCATTCTGCCTCTCCGGCCAACTGAGTGCCCGCACGCTCGTTTTGTGGGTTGGCTTAGGCATACGGAGTTCATTCCATTTCTAAGCCCCAACCAGACCAAAGGTCACCGCAGCAGGACTAACAGCATGCAGAGAGGGACCGAGTCGATCCCCAGCTTGTGCATTATAACTCTCCGGCCAGCTCAGTGCCTGCACGCTCGTTTCATGGGTTAACTTAGGCATACGGAGTTCATTCCCAGTCTAAGCATACGGAGTTCATTCTAGTCTAAGATCAGACCGGCAGTGGGATCGGTAGCAGCACGCAGAGGGGGATTGGGCCAATCCTCAGCTTGCGCATCCTACCTCTCCGACCGGTTGAGTGCCTGCACACTCGTTTCATGGGTTGACTTTGGCATACGGAGTTCAATCTTGGTCTAAGCCCTAACTGGACCGAGGGACTCGTAGTAGGATCGGCAGCACGTAGAGGGGGATCGGGCCGATCTTTGGCTTGCACATTCTGGTGCTCCAGCCGACTAAACGCCTGGACGCTCATTTTATGGGTTAACTTAGGCATATGTAGTGCATTCTCGGTCTCGACCAACCAAGGGCCAGAGGCTATCGATAGCGTTTGGGGCAACAACCGAGGGGGACCAGTAGCAGGATCCTTGGTCGGCTCGTGCATCCCACCCTCAGCAGTCGGTTCGGTGCTCGTATGCTTGTTTCAGGGGCCGACGGGGGCTCGGCATGTGCCGATGGTGGTCGAGGCAACAGCCTGTACCACGGCCCAGCATGTGTCGATGGTGTTCGATGCAACCGTCTGCACCAGAGGCCATCTTGTGCCGATGGTGGTCGACGCAAATGCCCGCCCCAAGGGTCAGCATGTGTCGATGGTGATCAAGGCAACCGTATGCACTCAGGCCCAGCTTGTGCCGATGGTGGTCGAGGCAAGTGCCCATACCAAAGGGTAGCCTATGCCGATGATGGTCGATGCATGTGCCATCACCATGCGCCATCTTGTGCCATTGATGGTCGAGGCCTTGGTGGAAGTTCAATTTTGAGCCATGGTGCACATGCTGGGCTCAGGCATGTGTTGGTGCCACATTTTTTTTGCCTGGAGCACCATCGCCGGAGCATCATCGGAGAACCTAACCGGCGGCATTGGGGGTTCCTGCAATTGGGGGGGTCGGGGGGTGTGCGCACATGATGTGCGATGGGTGCTGGTACTTGGCACTTATAATGGTCACCTATCCCTCATCAAACCTCTAGAACTCACACCCCCCTAGAGAGCATTTGAGATTTTATAGGTTTGCTCCTAGTAGCCATTAAAGTGCCTGAAATAGGGATTTTTTTTCAAACGGTCACAAAATCTTCTCCACTTTGAGTTTTTAGCTGAATTTGTTTGTGCGTGCCAACAAAAATACAAGGATCACATCCACCAAATTTGGGGCCAAAACTCCTTCTAAAAAAATTAAAAAAAATCCCGAACTACAAAAAGTTTTGAAAATCGTGAAAAATAGAAAATGTGTCATCTTGCCACGAAACTTCACATGAAGGCTTAGGGGACCATTGTATGAATTTTCAAGCCATAAAAATTGCATTGGCACAGCAGAAATATGAAGATGTGCCTAAACCCACCTACCACTCGATCGATCCACGGCTTGCGCATCCCGCTCTCCTACCGGCTAAGTGCCCGCATGCTCATTTCACGGGTTGACCTAGGCATACGTAGTGCGCTCCCAGTCCAAGATCGGACTGGATCGATGGTTGCAACAACAGGACCCACAGCAGGATTGGCAGCACGTAGAGGGGATCGGGTCGATCCCCGGCTTGCACATCCTGCCTCTTTAGCCGACTGAGTGCCCGCACGCTCATTTCGTGGGTTGACTTAGGCATACGGAGGTCATCCCCAGTCTAAGCATACAAAGTTCATTCCCAGTCTAAGATTGGACTGGACCGAAGGTTGCGACAGCAGGATCGGTAGCATGTAGGGGACCAGGCCAATCCCCAACTTGCGCATTCTACCTCTCTGGTCGGCTGAGCGCCCATACGCTCATTTCATGGGCTGGCTTAGGCATACGGAGTTCATTCCATGTCTAAGCCCCAGCCAGACCGAGGGTTGTGGTGGTGGGACCGACAGCATGCAGAGGGGAACCAGGCCGATCCACGACTTACGCATTATGCCTCTCCGGCCAGCTCAGTGCACGCATGCTCGTATCGTGGGTTAACTTAGGCATACGGAGTTTATTCCCGGTCTAAGCATACGGAGATCATTCCTAGTCTAAGATCAATCCGGCAGTGGGATCGACAACAGCACGTAGAGGGGGATCGGGTCGATCCCCAGCTTGCACATTCTGCCTCTACGGCCGACTGAGCGCTAGCATGCTCGTTTTGTGGGTTGGCTTAGCCATAAGGAGTTCATTTCATGTCTAAGCCCCAACCGGACCGAGGGTTGTGGTAGCGGGACCGACAGCACGTAGAGGGAGGTTGGGTCGATCCCTGACTTACGCATTATGCCCTCCGATCGGCTCAGCGCCCACATGCTCATTTCATAGGTTGACTTAGGCATACGGAGTTCATTCCTAGTCTAAGCATACGAAGTCTATTCCTAGTCTAAGATCGGAAGGGCAGCGGGATCGACAGTAGCACACAGAGGGGGACCGGGTCGATCCTCGGCTTGCACATCCTACCTTTCCAATCGGTTCAACGCCTGTACGCTCATTTCATGGGTTGACTTAGGCATACGGAGTTTATTCCCTGTCTAAGTGACAATCAAACCGAGGGACCTACAATGGGATTAATAGCACACAGAGGGGGATCGGGCTGATCCTCAGCTTATGTATTCTGGCTCTTCGACCGGCTGAGCGTTTGTACGCTCATTTCACGAGTTGACTTAGGCATACATAGTGCATTCCCGATCTCGACCAACCAAGGGCCAGAGGCTATCGACGATGTTTGGGGCGACAACCGAGGGGGACCAACAGCGGGATCCTTGGTCGGCTCGTGCATCCCAACCCCAGCGGTTGGTTTGATGCTCGAACGCTCGTTTTAGGAGTCGGTCGGGGCTCGTCATGTGCCAATGGTAGTCGAGGCAACCACTCGAACCACGACCCAGCATGTGCCGATGGTGTTCGATGCAACCGCCCGCACCATGGGCCATTTTGTGTCAATGGTGGTCGAGGCAATCGCCCGCACCAAGGGCCGGCATGTGTCGATGGTGATCGAGGCAACCGTCTGCACCAAGGCCCAGCTTGTGCCGATGGAGGTCGAGGCAACTGCCCGTACCAAAGGGCAGCCTGTGCCGATGATGGTCGATGCATGTGCCATCATTATACGTCATCATGTGCCATTGATGGTCGAGGCCTTAGCCGAAGTTCGATTTTAAGGCACGGTGCACATGCTGGGCTCAGGCATTTACTGGTGCCACAATTTTTTTACCCGAGGCACCCTCATCGGAGAATCGTCGAAGAACATAACTGGCGGCATCGGGGGTTCCTGCGATTGGGAGGGCCGAGGGGTGTGCGCACATGATGTGCGATAGGTGCTGGCACTTGGCTTGCACATTCTGGCTTGCGCATTCTAGTCGATCCTCGGCTTCCGTATTTTGGCTCTCCGGCCAGCTGAGCGCCCACTCACTCGTTTCATGGGTTGACTTAAACATACGTAGCGCATTCCCGATCTCGGCCAACCAAGGGCCAGAGGCTATCGATAGCGTTTAGGGCAACAACCGAGGGGGACCAGCAATGGAATCCTTGGTCAGCTCACGCATCCCACCCCCAGTGGTCGGTTCGATGCTTGTACGTTCGTTTCGAGGGCCGACCGGGGCTCGGCATGTGTCGATGGTGGTCGAGGCAACCGCCCCCACCAGGGCCCATCTTGTGCCGATGGCAGTCGAGGCAAGTGCCCGTACCAAAGGGCAACCTCTATCGATGATGGTCGATGCATGTACCATCACCATGCACCATCATGTGCCATTGATGGTCGAGGCCTTGGCTGAAGTTCGATTTTGAGCCACGGTGCACATCCTAGGCTCAGGCATGTGCTAGTGCCACATTTTTTTTGCCCGAGGCACCATCGTTGGAGCATCGTCGAAGAACCTAACCAGCGGCACTGGGGGTTCCGACGATTGGGGGGGCCGGGTGGTGTGCGCACATGATGTGCGATGCGTGCTGGTACTTGGCCCTTATATTGGCCCCCTATCCCTCATCAAACCTCAAGAACTCACACTCCCTTAAAGAGCATTTGAGATTTTATAGGTTTGCTCCCAGTAGCCATTAAAGTGTCTGAAATGGGGACATTTTTTTCAAACGGTCACAAAATCTTCTCCACTTTGAGTTTTTAGTTGAATTTGTTTGTGCGTGCCAACAAAAATACAGGGATCATGTCTACCAAATATGGGGCCAAAACGCCTTCTAAAAAAATTTTAAAAAGTCTCGAACCTTAAAAAGTTTCAAAAATCGTGAAAAATAAAAAATGGGTCATCTTGACACGAAACTTCGATGAAGGCTTAGGGGAACATTGTATGAATTTACAAGCCATGAAAATGGCATTGGCATGGCAAAAATATGAAGATGTGCCTGAACCCACCTACCACTCGATCAATACATGGCTTGTCCATCCCGCCTCTCCGACCGGCTGAGTGCCCGTACACTTGTTTCATGGGTTGACCTACGCATACGTAGTGCGCTCCCAGTCTAAGATCGGACCGGACTGAAGGTTACGATAGTAGGACCCACAGCGAGATCGACAGCACGCAGAGGGGATCAAATTGATCCCTGACTTGTACATCCTACCTCTCTGGCTGGCTGAGCGCCCGTACGTTCGTTTCATGGGTTGACTTAGGCATACGGAGTTCATCCCCAGTCTAAGCATACAGAGTTCATTCCCAGTCTAAGATCGGACCAGATCGAGGGTTGTGGTAGTAGGACCAGCAACAGGATCGACAGCATGCAGGGGGGACCAACTGGTTGGGTCAGTTCCCGTACATTCATTTCGTGGGTTGACTTAGGCATACGGAATTCATTCCCAGTCTAAGATCGGATCGGCAGCGGGATCGACAGTAGCACACAGATGGGGACTGAGCCGATCCTCGGCTCACACAAACTGCCTCTCCGATCGGTTGAGTGCCTGTACGCTCGTTTTGTGGGTTGACTTAGGCATACGGAGTTAATTCCCGATCTAAGCCCCAACCGGATCGAAGGACCCGTTGTGGGATTGGCAGCACGTATAGGGGGACCGGGTCGATCCTCAACTTGTGCATTCTGGCTTATTGGTCGACTGGATGCCTGTACGCTCATTTCGTGGGTTGACTTAGGCATACGTATGCATTCTTGGTCTTGACCAACCAAAGGCCAGAGGCTATTGACGGCGTTCGGGGCAACAACCGAAGGGGGCCAGCAGCGGGATCCTTGGTTGACTCGTGCATCTTGCCCCCAGCGGTCGATTCAGTGCCCGCACACTCATTTTAGGGGCCGACCGAGGCTTGGCATGTGTCGATGGTGGTCGAGGCAATCATCCGCACCACAGTCAAGCATGTGCCGATGGTGTTCGATGCAACCACCCGCACCATGAGCCATCTTGTGTCGATATTATTCGACGCAATCGCTCATACCAAGGGCCGACATGTGCCAATGGTGACCAAGGCAACCATCCACACCAGGGCCCAGCTTATGTTGACGGCAGTAGAGGCAAGTGCTCGTACCAAAGGGCAGCCTATGCCAATGATGGTCGATGCATGTGCCGTCACCATGTGCCATCATGTGCCACTGATGGTCGAGGCCTTAGCCGAAGTTTGCTTTTGAGCCACGGTGCACATGCTGGGCTCGGGCATGTGCTGGTGCCACATTTTTTTTGCCCGGGGCACCATCGTCGGAGCATCGCCGGAGAACCTATCCGGTGGCATTGGGGGTTTCAGCGATTGGGGGGCCGGGGGTTGTGCGCACATGATGTGTGATGGGTGTTGGTACTTGGCCCTTATATTGGCCCCCTATCCCTCATCAAACCTCGAGAACTCACACCCCCTTAAAGAGCATTTGAGATTTTATAGGTTTGCTCCCAGTAGCCATTAAAGTGTCTGAAATGGGGATATTTTTTTCAAACGGTCACAAAATCTTCTCCACTTTGAGTTTTTAGCTAAATTTGTTTGTGCGTGCCAACAAAAATACAAGGTTCACTTCTACCGAATTTAGGGCCAAAACTCCTTCTAAAAATTTTTTTTAAAATCTCGAACCGTAAAAAGTTTCAAAAATCATGAAAAATAGAGAACCGATCGTCTTGCCACGAAAATTCACGTGAAGGCTTCGGGGGCCATTGTATGGATTTACAAGCCATAAAAATGGAATTGGCATGGCAAAAATATGAATATGTGCTTGAACCCACCTACCACTCGATCGATCCACGGCTTGCGCATCCCGCATGTCCGACCGGCTAAGTGCCCGCACGCTCGTTTCGTGGGTTGACCTAGGCATATGTAGTGCGCTCCCAGTCTATGATCGAACCGAACTGAGTGTGGCGGCAGTTGGAACCGTAGCGAGATCGACAGCACGTAGAAGGGATCGGGTCGATCCTCGATTTACGCATCCTACCTCTCTGGCCGGTTGAGCACCCACACGCTCATTTCGTGGGTTGACTTAGGCATACGGAGTTCATTCCCAGTCTAAGCATACGGAGTTCATTCGCAGTCTAAGATTGGACCAGACCGAGCGTTGCAGTAGCAAGACTAACAGCAGGAACGGCAGCACGCAGGGGGGGATCGGGCTGATCCCCAGCTTGTACATTCTACCTCTCCGGTCGGTTGAGCTCCCACACGCTCATGTCGTGGGTTGGCTTAGGCATACGGAGTTTATTCCATGTCTAAGCCCCAGCTGGACCAAGGGTTGTAGCAGCGGGATCGATAGCACATAGAGGGCGATCGGACCGATCCCCGACTTTTACATTATGCCTCTTTGGCCAGCTCAGCACCTGCACGCTCGTTTCGTGAGTTGACTTAGGCATACGGAGTTCATTCCTACTCTAAGCATACGGAGTTCATTCCCAGTCTAAGATCAGACTAGCAGCGGGATCGGCAGCAGCACGCAGAGGGGGATCAGGCCGATCCTTGGCTTGTGCATCCTACCTCTCTGGCCGGCTGAGCACCCGCACGTCCGTTTTGTGGGTTGACTTAGGCATACGGAGTTCATTCACGGTCTAAGCTCCAACCGGACCAAGGGACCCATAGCGGGATTGGTAGCACATAGAGGGGGACTGGGTCGATCCTCGGCTTACGCATTCTGGCTCTTCGACCGGTTGAGCCCCCGCATGCTCGTTTCATGGGTTAACTTAGGCATACATAGCGCATTCCCGTTCTCGACCAACCAAGGGCCAGAGGCTATCGACGGCGTTAGAGGCAACAACCGAGCGAGACCAGTAGTGGGATCCTTGGTCGGCTCGCACATCCCACCCCCAGCGGTCGGTTCGGTGCTCGCACGCTCATTCTAGGGGTCGAACGGGGCTCGGCATGTGCTGATTGTGGTTGATGCAACCGCCCACACCAGGGGCCTTCTTGTACCGATGGTGGTTGAGGCAATAGCCTGCATCAGGGCCCAACTTGTGCCGATGGCGGTTGAGGCAAGTGGCCGTACCAAAGGGCAACCTGTGTCGATGATGGTCGATGCATGTGCCATCACCATGTGCCATCATGTGCCATTGATGGTTGAAGCCTTGGCCGAAGTTCAATTTTGAGCCACGGTGCACATGCTGGGCTCGAGCATGTGCTGGTGCCATATTTGTTTTGCTCGGGGCACCATCGCCGGAGCATCGTCGGAGAACCTAACCGACGGTATTAGGGGTTCCGACGATTGGGGGGGTCGAGGGGTGTGCGCACATGATGTGCGATGGGTGCTAGTACTTGGCCCTTATATTGACCCCCTATCCCTCATCAAACCTCGAGAACTCACACCCCCTTAAAGAGCATTTGAGATTTTATAGGTTTGCTCCCAGTGGCCATTAAAGTGTTTGCAATGTGGACATTTTTTTCAAATGGTCACAAAATCTTTAACACTTCTAGTTTTTAGCTGAATTTGTTTATGCGTACCAACAAAAATACAAGGATCACATCTTCCAAATTTGGGGCCAAAACTCCCTCTAAAAAAATTTTAAAAAATCTCGAACCGTAAAAATTTTCAAAAATCGTGAAAAATAGAAAACGGGTCATCTTGCCACAAAACTTCACATGAAGGCTTAGGGGACCATTGTAAGAATTTACAAGCCATAAAAATGGCATTGGCATGGCAGAAATATGAAGATCTGCCTGAACCCACCTACCATTCGATCGATCCACAGCTTGTGCAACCCGCCTTTCCGGTCGACTAAGTGCCTGCACGTTCATTTCGTGGGTTGCCCTAGGCATACGTAGTGCGCTCCCAGTCTAAGATTGGACCAGACCGAGGGTTGTGGCAACAGGACCTACAGTGGGATCGATAGCACACAGAGGGGATCGGATCCATCCTCGGCTTACGCATCCTGGCTCTTTAATCGGTTGATCGCCCGCATGCTCTTTTCGTGGGTTGACTTAGGCATACAGAGTTCATTCTCGGTCTAAGCCCCAATCAAACCGAGGGACTCGCAACGGGATTGACAACAGGCAGAGGGGGATCGGGTCGATCCTCGACTTACGCATCCTGGCTCTCCGACCGGTAGAGCATCGTACGCTCGTTTCATGGGTTGACTTAGGCATACGTAGTGCATTCTCGATCTCGACCAACCAAGGGCCAGAGGCTATCAATGGCGTTTGAGGCAACAATCGAGTGCATGCCCGCATGCTCATTTTGAGAGCCGATCGGGGCTCAGCATGTACCGATGGTGGTCGAGGCAACCGCCCGCATCAGAGGCCATCTTGTGCCGATGGTGGTCGAGGTAATCGCCCGCACCAAAGGTCGGCATGTGCCAATGGATATCAAGGCAACCGTTCATACCAGGGCCTAGCTTGTGCTGATGGCGGTCGAGGGAAGTGCCCATTCCAAAGGGCAGCCTGTGCCGATGATGGTCGATGCATGTGCCATCACCATGCGCCATCATGTGCCATTGATGGTCCAGGCCTTGGCTGAAGTTTGATTTTGAGCCACGGTGCACATGCTGGGCTCGAGCATGTGCTGTTGCCACATTTTTTTTCACCCGGGGCACCATCACTAGAGCATCGTCGGAGTTGACATAGGCATACGAAGTTCAACCCCAGTCTAAGATTGAACCGACAGCAGGATCGACAGTAGCATGCAGAGGGGGACCGAGCCGATCCCCGGCTTATGCATTCTACCTGTCCGGTTGGTTGAGCACCTGCACACACATTTTATGGGTTGGCTTAGGCATACGGAGTTCATTCCATATCTAAGCCCCAGCTAGATCGAGGGTTATGGCAGTGGGACCGACAGCATACAGAGGGGGACCGAGCTGATCCTCGGCTTGCACATTATGCCTCTCCGACTGGCTCAGCACTCACACGCTTGTTTTGTGGGTTGAGTTAGGCATACAGAGTTCTTTCCCAGTCTAAGCATCTGGAGTTCATTCCTAGTCTAAGATCGAACCAACAGCGGGACCGACAGCAGCACGTAGAGGGGGACTGGGCCGATCCTCGGCTTGCGCATCCTGCCTCTTCGGTCGACTGAGAGCCCGCACGCTCATTTCGTGGGTTGACTTAGGCATACGGGGTTAATTCTCGATCTAAGCCCCAATCGAACTGAGGGACCCGTAACGGGATCGATAGCACGTAGAGGGAGATCGGGCTGATCCTCTGCTTACGGATTCTGGCTTTCCCTGCTGGCTGGGTGCCCACACGCTCGTTTCATGGGTTAACTTAGGCATACGTAGTGCATTTCTGGTCTCAACCAAGCAAGGGCCAGAGGCTATCGACGGTGTTTGAGGCAACAACCGAGGGGGACCAGCAGCAGGATCCTTGGTCGGCTCGCGCATCCCTCCCCCAACACCATTGTATGAATTTACAAGCCATAAAAATGGCATTGGCGTGGCAGAAATATGAAGATGTGCTTGAACCCACCTGCCACTCGATCGATCCACGGCTTGCGCATCCCACCTCTCCGGCCGGCCAAGTGCCGGCACGTTCATTTCGTAGGTTGACTTAGGCATACGTAGTGAGTTCCCAGTCTAAGACCAGACCAGACTGAGGGTTGCGGCAGCAAGACCAGCAACGAGATCAGTAGCATACAGAGGGGATCGGGTCGATCCGCGGCTTGCGCATCCTACCTCTCTGGCCGACTGAGCGGCCGCATGCTCGTTTCATGGGTTGATTTAGACATACGAAGTTCATCCTCAGTCTAAGCATACGGAGTTCATTCCCAGTCTAAGATCAGACCGGACCGAGGGTTGCGGTAGCAGGATCGATAGCACGCAGTGAGGGAACGGGCCGATCCCCGATTGGCTTAGACATACGGAGTTCATTCCATGTCTAAGCCCCAGTCGGGCTGAGGGATGTGGCAGCGGGATCGGCAGCACGCAAAGGGAGACCAGGATGATCCCCGACTTGTGCATTATGCCTCTCTGGCCTGCTCAGCGCCCGTACGCTCATTTCGTGGGTTGACTTAGGCATACGGAGTTCATTCCCAGTCTAAGCATATGGAGTACATTCCTAGTCTAAGATCAGACTGGCAGTAGCACATAGAGAGGGATCGGGCCGATCCTCAGCTTGTGCATCCTGCCTCTCCGATCGGTTGAGCACCCGCATGCTCGTTTCATGGGTTGACTTAGGCATATGGAGTTCATTCCTGATTTAAGCCCCAATCGGATTGAGGGACCCGCAGCGAGATCAACAGCATACGGAGGGAGACCAGACTGATCCTCGACTTACATATTCTGGCTCTCCGACCGGCTGAGCGCCCGTACGCTCGTTTCATGGGTTGACTTAGGCATACGTAGTGCATTCTCGATCTCGACCAACCAAGGGCCAGAGGCTATCGATGGCATTTAGGGCAGCAACCGAAGGGGACCAGCAGCAGGATCCTTGGTCAGCTCATGCATCCTACCCCCAGTGGTTGGTTCGATGCCCGCACACTCATTTCGGGAGCCAACCGGGGCTTGGCATGTGCCAATGGTGGTCGAGGCAACCGCCTGCACCATGGCCCAGCATCTGCCGATGGTGTTCGATGCAACTGCTCGCACTAGGGGCCATCTTGAGCCGATGGTGGTCTAGGCAATCGCCTGCATGTGCCGATGGTGATTGAGGCAACCACCCGTACCAGGGCCCAACTTGTGCCAATGGCGGTCGAGGCAAGTGCCCATACCAAAGGGCAGCCTGTGTCGATGATGGTCGATGCATGTGCCATCACCATGTGCCATCATGTGCTATCGATGGTCGAGGCCTTGGCCGAAGTTCAATTTTGAGCCACGGTGCACATACTGGGCTCGGGCTTGTGCTGGTGCCACATTTTTTTCGCCTGTGGCACCATCGTCGAAGCATCATCGGGGAACCTAACCGACGGCATTGGTGGTTTCGATGATTGGGGGGGCCGGGGTTTGTGCGCACATGATGTGCGATGGGTGCTGGTACTTGGCCCTTATATTGGCCTCCTATCCCTCATCAAACCTCGAGAACTCACACCCCCTTAAAGAGCATTTGAGATTTTATAGGTTTGCTCCCAGTAGCCATTAAAATGTCTGAAATGGGGACATTTCTTTCAAACGGTAACAAAATCTTCTCCACTACGAGTTTTTAGCTAAATTTGTTTGTGCATGCCAACAAAAATACAAGGATCACGTCTACCAAATTTAGGGTGAAAACTCCTTCTAAAAAAATTTTAAAAAATCCTGAACCGTAAAAAGTTTCAAAAATCATGAAAAATAGAAAATGGTTCGTCTTGCCACGAAACTTCACATGAAGGCTTAGGGGACGATTGTATGAATTTAAAAGCCATAAAAATGGTATTGGCACGACAGAAATATGAAGATGTGCCTGAACCCACCTACCACTAGATCGATCCACGGCTTACGCATCCTGCCTCTCTGACCGGCTAAGTGCCTGCACGCTCCTTTCATGGGTTGACTTAGGCATACGTAGTGTGTCATGGGCTCCAACCTTAGACTTAGAATCCATACGGCCTTAGGCTTGGAATCTCCTCCTTTATGCCTAAGTCAGCCTAAAACACAAGCGTACGGGCACTAAAACAATGGGAAGGGCTGATTACGCAAGTTAAAGAGAAACAGGATAAGAAGACAGAATTCTGGAAATGCTCTTGTATTCACTGAAACAAAAGTGTTTGATGATGTACAAATGAGGGTGGAGCAGCCCTCTATTTATAGTTGAGGCTCCAGCTACAACTTAATGGCAATATCCCTAGAATAAAGGCTAAAATCATGGGATTACAATCAATCAAGATGCTAACTCCTGATTTTCAGGGTCAACCAAATCTACCAGGATGCTCCTGCTGATGCTGCCTGCTTCCAGAAGCTTCCCTTGCGTGTCCAGCACCTTGGGCCCTTCTGGATATGGTGTGGGCAGCTTGTATGCCAGGCCTTGGTCTCACGGGCTAGCCTGCAAGTTGGGCGGGCATTCTGAACTCATTTGCTAGGCTTTACGCACAGATACCCGCCAGTATGTCTGGTCTACGGGCCTTAACCTCTGGCTCACCTGCTGGTCTGCTTGATGTGCTTGGCGCACCCGCCCAGGGTGTGACATTCTCCCTCACCTGATTGTGCAATGCCCTCGTTGCATCTTCTGCATGGTACTACCTGATCTGGTCCCCGAACTGCCATAAATCCTCTACTGGTTCCCAGCTCACCTCACTGTCTGGAAGTCCCTTCCAGCACACCAAGTACTCATGTCTTGGTTGATAGTTCTTCCATCTCACCTCCCGGTCAGCTATGATGTTGTGGACCTCCTTCTCATATGAGGCCCTTGCTCCTAATGGTGTACGCTTTGACTCTACCCGTCCTGGATCTCCCTCATCCTCATGGAACGGCTTGAGCATGCTCACATGGAACACTGGGTGTACCCTCGGCTTGGGTGTCATATCAAGCTTGTAGGCAACCTTTCCTACCCTCTTGACTACTCGAAAAGGTCCTTCATACCTCCAGACTAGGCCTTTGTGCAGCCCCCTATGGCGCACAATGGGATGCAGCTTCACCAACACTAAGTCTCCAACCTAGAACTGTACATCCCACCTCTTCTAGTCTGCCCACTTCTTCAACCTCTTGGCTGCCTTGTGTAGACAAACTCTGGCCAAGTCAGTTTGCTCCTGCCATGCCTTGGCAAACTTGTATGCTGTTGGATTTGACCCTATATAACCTGCAGCAATTGAACCGGGTGTTAGTGGTTGTTTCCCTGTAACAACCTCAAATGGGCTCTAGTTCGTTGCCTCGCTCCTTTGCAAGTTGTAGGAAAACTACACAATATCTAGTAGCTTTGGCCGGTCCCTTTGTGTGGCACTCACAGAGTTCTTGAGGTAGACCTCCAATAGTCCATTCACTCATTCTTCTGCCCATCGGTCTGTGGATGCATGTTGGTGGAAAAGTTCAAGTCTGACCCCAACAACTTGAACAACTCAGTCTGACCCCATCCTGATCACTAACAATGGTCCTCGGCACTCCTCAGTACTTAACCATGTTCTTCAGGAACAATCGAGCTGCCTCCTCGACTGGGCACTCCTTGGTTGCTGGAATGAAGATTCCATACTTGGAAAACCTGTCCACCACTACCATGATGCTTCCAAACCCTTCTACTTTGGATAGACCGACTATAAAGTCCAGAGAAACACTCTCCCATGGTCGCTCTGGCACTAGCAATGGCTCCAAGAGACCGCTTGGTTTCTTGGGCTCCACCTTGTCCTGTTGGCACACAAGACAAGTCTTCACATAGGCCTCCACATCCTCCCTCATGTGCGACCACTAGTACCAGTCTTTGATCAGCACCAAGGTGCGGCTCACTCCGGGGTGTCCAGCTCATCTTGAATCATGGCATTCTTGCAAAACTTCCTTACGGAGCTTTCCGTGCTGCAACAAAAATAGTCTACTGCCCCTGGTGTACAGCAAGCCATCCTTCAACCAAAACCACCTACTCTTACCTTGCTGGGCGTACTCCATCAAAGCCTTGGCTATAGGATCATGCGTAAGTCCCTCCTTGATGCGCGGCACCAGTGACCCCTCTGGTTGGCTAATGACAGCAAGGTTAGCCTTCTTGCTCAGGGCGTCTGCCATTAGGTTTGCCCATCCTAGCTTGTACTCCATCTAGAAATCAAATTCTATAAAAAAATCTTACCATCTCGCCTGTTTGGGGGACAGCTTCTTCTGCGTTTGGAAGTAGCTGGTGGCCACATTGTCCATCCTCACCACAAACCTCGACCCTAACAGGTAATGGCGCCAAGTGCACAAGTAGTGCACCACTGTAGTCATCCCTTCTCTTGGACTACGTTCAGTCTCATTCAGCTTCCTACTCTCGAACGCGACTGGACGTCCCTCTTGCATCAACATGCCCCCTATGGCAAAGTCTGATGCATCTGTATGCACCTCATATGGCTTGGCATGGTCTGGCAAGGCCAAGACTGGCTCTTTGGTCATAGCTCATTTCAACTTGTCAAAGGCTTCTTAACACCCTGCGCTCCACTCCCATGCTCTCCCTTTCTTGAGCAAGTCAGTCAATGGCGTGGCTATTGTTGAGTGACCTTAGATGAAGGGCATGTAGTAGTTAACCAGCCCAAGGAATGATCTCAACTCAGTGACCTTGGCTAGCGGTTGCCACTCTAGGATGGCATGTATCTTGCCTTTATCCATGCGTATCCTGCCACCTCCCACTATGTGACCAAGGAACGGGATCTCCTGCTGGGCGAATGAGCACTTATCCCTCTTAACAAATAGCTTGTGCACCCGTAATACCTTGAACACCTGTCTCAAGTGGTCTACATGCTCTCCCAAAGTTTGGCTATGGATCACAATGTCATCCAAATAAACCACAAAAAACTGATAAAGGAACGACTAAAGTACCTTGTTCATAAGGGTGCAGAATGTTGCTGGGGCATTCGTGAGTCTGAAAGGCATCACCAAGAACTCATACGAACCATACCGAGTGACACATGCTGTATTTGGCTCATCTCCCTCCACGATCCTGACTTGATAGTAGCCCGACCTCAAATCCAACTTGGTGAACCACCTTGCGCTTCCAAGTTGATCGAACAAGTCTGCAATGAGTGGGATAGGGTACTTGTTCTTGATGGTCAGCTTGTTCAAAGCCTAGTAGTCTATGCACAGCCGCAACGACCCATCGTGCTTGCGTTGGAATAGAACCGATGCACCATAGGGTGCCTTCGATGGCCTGATGAAGCTAGCATCAACTAACTTTTTGAGCTGCTTCCTGAACTCCTCCAACTCTGGTGGAGACATTCAGTAAGGGGCTCTAGCTAGTGGCTTGGCCTCGGACACCATCTCGATCTTGTGGTCCACCTTTCTCTTAGGTGGTAGCTTGCTAGGCAGCTTTGTGGGCATCACATCACTAAAAGTCTTCAGCACCTTTAGCACCTCCAAGGGTGACTCGATCTCCTTGTCCCTTGGCTCATCATATTTCAGGGCTGCCAAGAAGGTGTCTTCTTGTCTGCTTATCACCTTGGCAAATTGGATGGCTGACACCACCCGCGACCCAACTCCAGACCATCTTCTCAACGGTACTAGGCATTGGCACCGTGCATCCAAGATGCAAACACAATCGATAAAAGGCACAAGGAGGGCGTTGATCCGAACAAGGAAATCCAACCCAATCACAAACTCATAGTCATCAAGGGGTATTACCTCTATGGTCTCCTTGCCTTTCTAGACTCCAAGCTGCAGCTCCACTCCCTGTGCTACTCCAATGACTGAAACCTCCTTGGAGTTCACCATTTTGATGGTACCAGTCCCTTTCTGCACCTTTAGTGCGAGCTTTCAGGCTCCATTACCTGAAATAAAAAGATGTGAGGCACTTGTGTCCACCAGTGCGCTCACCTTCTGACCTGCAACCATTAGATCCACAAACATCAAGCCTTTTGGCTTACGGCTCCCCTTACTTTGGACAGCATTGAGCACCAACGACCCAAGCTTTGTTACCCCTGACTCTGGCTCCTCGTCAGACTCCTTGTCTACAGTAGCCAGCTTGCCCTTCTACTGGTAATTGCATGCTCTGTGGCTCCCTCCACATAGGTAACATGCTAGTGGCTCTCAGTCCCCTTTTACTTTCCACTTACTTGCTGGTGGTTTCCTCTTGCCATCCTTGGTTAAATGGTCTGACGAGGAGCCCCCGGCTTGCACATTATGCCTTTCCGGCCTACTCAGCGCCCACACGCTCATTTAATGGGTTGACTTAGGCATACGGAGTTCATTCTCAGTCAAAGCATACAGACTTCATTCCCAGTGTAAGATCAGACTGATAGCAACACGCAGAGGGGGATCGGGTCGATCCTCAGCTTGTGCATCTTGCCTCTCCGACCGACTGAGTGCCCGCACGCTCGTTTCATGGGTTGACTTAGGCATACGGAGTTCATTCTTGGTCTAAGCCCCAACCGGATCGAGGGACCCGTAATAGGATCGACGGTACCCAGAGGGGGACCAGGCCAATCCTCGGCTTGCACATTCTGGATGTTCGATCGGTTGAGCACCCGCACGCTCATTTCATGGGTTGACTTAGGCATACGTAGTGCATTCCCGATCTCGACCAACCAAGGGCCAGAGGCTATTGACGACATTTGGGGCAACAACCGAGGGGGAGCAATAGCGGGATCCTTGGTCGGCTCACGCATCCCAACCCCAGTGGTCGGTTCGGTACCCACACGCTCATTTTGGGGGTCGACCGAGGCTCGACATGTGCCGATGGTGGTCGAGGCAACTACCCACACCATTGCCCAGCATGTGCCGATGGTGTTCGATGCAACCACCCGAACCAGAGGCTATCTTGTGCCGATGGTGGTCGAGGCAATCGCCTGCACCAAGGGTCAGCATGTGCCAATGGTGATCGAGGCAACCACCCGCACCAGGGCCCAGCTTGTGTCGATGGCGGTCGAGGCAAGTGCCCATACCAAAGGGCAGCCTGTGCCGATGATGGTCGATGCATGCGCCATCACCATGCACCATATGTGCCATTGATGGTCGAAGTTTGATTTTGAGCCATGATGCACATGTTGGGCTCAGGCATGTGCTGGTACCACATTTCTTTTGCCTTGGGCACCATCTCCAGAGCATCATCGGAGAACCTAACCGGCGGCATTGAGGGTTTTGACGAGTGGGGGGGCCGGGGGGTGTGCGCACATGATGTGCGATGGGTGCGGGTACTTGGCCCTTATATTGGCCCCCTATCCCTCATCAAACCTCAAGAACTCACACCCCCTTAAAGAGCATTTGAGATTTTATAGGTTTGCTCCCAGTAGCCATTAAAGTGTCTGAAATGGAGACATTTTTTTAAAATGGTCACAAAATCTTTTCCACTTCGAGTTTCTAGCTGAATTTTTTTATGCGTGCCAACAAAAATACAAGGATCACGTCTAACAAATTTGGGGCCAAAACTCCTTCTAAAAAAGTTTTAAAAAAATCTCGAACCGTAAAAAGTTTTGAAAATCATGAAAAATAGAAAATGGGTCGTCTTGCCACGAAAATTCACATGAAGGCTTAGGGGACCATTGTATGAATTTACAAGCCATAAAAATGGCATTGGCACAGCAGAAATATGAAGATGTGCCTGAACCCACCTACCACTCGATCGAGCCACAGCTTGCGCATCCCGCCTCTCCGACCAACTAAATGCCCGCACGCTCGTTTCATGGGTTAACTTAGGCATACGTGGTGCGCTCCCAGCCTAAGATCGGACCAGACTGAGGGTTACGATAGCAGGACCTGCAGCAGGATTGGCAGCATGTAGAGAGGATCGGGTCGATCCTCGGCTTACGCGTCTTACCTCTCTGGCCGGCTGAGCACCCGCACGCTCGTTTCGTGGGTTGACTTAGGTATATAGAGTTCATCCCCAGTCTAAGTATATGAAGTTCATTCCCAGTCTAAGATCGGATTGGATCGAGGGTTGCGACAGCAAGATCGGCAGCATGCAGGAGGACTGGGCTGATCCCCGGCTTGCGCATTTTGCCTCTCCGACCTGCTCAGCACCCGCATGCTCATTTCGTAGGTTGACTTAG
Organism: Durio zibethinus; assembly: GCF_047325235.1. Lineage (NCBI taxonomy): Eukaryota > Viridiplantae > Streptophyta > Magnoliopsida > Malvales > Malvaceae > Durio > Durio zibethinus. The sequence continues at coordinate 23,664,877 of NC_143163.1, forward strand.
GCATACGAAGTTCATTCCCAATCTAAGATTGGGCCGGCAGCAGGACGTAGAGGGGGACCGAGCTGATCCTCTGCTTGTGCATCCTGCCTCTCTGGCCGACTGAGCGTCCACACGCTCGTTTCATGGGTTGACTTAGGCATACCAAGTTCATTCTTGATCTAAGCCTCAACCGGACCGAGGGACCCATAGTGTGATTGACAGCACGCAGAAGGGGATCGGGTCGGTCCTCAGCTTATGCATTCTGGCTCTTCGACCGGTTGAGTGCCCACACGATCGTTTCATGGGTTGACTTAGGCATACGTAGTGCATTCTCGGTCTCGACCAACCAAGGGCCAAAGGCTATCGATGGTGTTTGGGGCAACAATCGAGGGGGACCAGCAGCAGGATCCTTGGTCGGCTCGCTTATCCCACCCCTAACAGTCAGTTCAGTGCCCGGAAGCTCGTTTCGAGGAATGATCGGGGATCGACATGTGCCAATGGTGGTTGAGGCAACCGCCCGCACCATGGCCCAGCATGTGCCGATGGTGTTCGATGCAACCGCCCGTACCAGAGACCATCGGGTCGATCCCTGGCTTGTGCATCCTACCTCTCCGATCGGTTAAGTGCCCGTACGCTCATTTTGTGGGTTGACTTAGGCATACGTAGTGCGCTCCCAGTCTAAGATCAGACCAGATTGAGAGTTATGATAGCAAGACCTGCAACAGGATCGACAGCCCGCAGAAGGGACTGGGTCGATCCCCGGCTTACGCATCCTGCCTCTCTGGTCGGCTGAGCACCTGTACGCTCATTTCATGGGTTGACCTAGGCATACAGAGTTCATCTCCAGTCTAAGCATACGGAGTTCATTCCCAGTCTAAGATCGGATCGAATCAAGGGTTGCGCTAGCAGGACCAGCAGTAGGATCGACAGCACGTAAGGGGGACCGGGTCAATCCCCGACTTATGCATTATGGCTCTTCGATCGGTTGAGCCCCCGCACACTCGTTTCATGGGTTGGCTTAGGCATACGGAGTTCATTCCATGTCTAAGCCCCAGTAGGATCGAGGGTTGTGACAGCGGGATCGACAGCACGCAGAGGGGGATCGGGCCGATCCCCGGCTTGTGCATTATGCCTCTCCGGCCTGCTCAGCGTCCGTACGCTCGTTTCATGGGATGACTTAGGCATACAGAGTTCATTCCTGGTCTAAGCATACGGAGTTCATTCCCAGTTTAAGATCGAACTGGCAGCAGCACGCAGAGGGGGATCGGGCCGATCCTCAGCTTGCACATCCTGCCTCTTCGCCCGGTTGAGCACCCACACGCTCGTTTCGTGGGTTGACTTAGGCATACAGAGTTCATTCTCGCTCTAAGCCCTAACCGGACCGAGGGACCCATAGCAGGATCGATAGCACGCAGAAGGGCACTGAGCCGATCCTCAGCTTGCACATTCTGGCTCTCCGATAAAAAGCTCGCATGCTCGTTTCATGGGTTGACTTAGGCATACGTAGTGCATTCCCGATCCCGTCCAACCAAGGGCCAGAGGCTATCGACGGTGTTTGGGGCAACAACTGAGGGGTACCTATTGCGGGATCCTTGGTCGGCTCGAGCATCCCACCCTAGCGATCGGCTCGATGCTCGTACGCTCGTTTCGAGGGTCGATCGGGGCTCGACATGTGCCAATGGTAGTCGAGGCAACCACTCGCTCCGCAACCCAGCATGTGCCGATGGTGTTCGATGCAATCGCCCGTACCAAGAGCCATCTTGTGCCGATGGTGGTTGAGGCAACTGCTCGCATCGGGGCCCAGCTTGTGCGGATGGCGGGTCGAGGCAAGTACCCATACCAAAGGGTAGCTTGTGCCAATGATGGTCGATGCATGTGCCATCACCATGCGCCATCATGTGCCATTGATGGTCGAGGCCTTGGCCGAAGTTCAATTTTGAGCCACGGTGCACATGCTGGGGTCGGGCATGTGTTGGTGCAACATTTTTTTTGCCCGGGGCACCATCGTCAGAGCATCACCGGAGAACCTAACCGACGGCATTGGAGGTTCTGGCGATTGAGGGCCGGGGGGTGTGCACACATGATGTACGATGGGTGCTGGTACTTGGCCCTTATATTGGCTCCCTATTCCTCATCAAACCTCGAGAACTCACACCCCCTTAAAGAGCATTTGAGATTTTATAGGTTTGCTCCCAGTAGCCATTAAAGTGTCTAAAATGGGGACATTTTTTTCAAACGGTCACAAAATCTTCTCCATTTCGAGTTTTTAGCTGAATTTGTTTGTGCGTACCAACAAAAATACAAGGATCACATCTTCCAAATTTGGGGCCAACAATCCTTCTAAAAAAATTTTAAAAAATCTCGAACTGTAAAAAGTTTTGAAAATTGTGAAAAATAGAAAACGGGTCGTCTTGCCATGAAACTTCACATGAAGGCTTAAGGGACCAATGTATGAATTTACAAGCCATAAAAATTGCATTGGCATGGCAGAAATATGAAAATGTGCCTAAACCCACCTACCACTCGATCAATCCACAGCTTACACATCCCGCCTCTCTGACCAGCTAAGCGCTCGCACGCTCGTTTCGTGGGTTGACTTAGGCATATGTAGTGTGCTTCGAGTCTAAGATCAGACCGGATCGAGGGTTGCGATAGCAGGACCCGCAGCTGGATCGACAACATACAGAGGGGACCGGGTCGATCCCCAGCTTGCACATCTTGCCTCTCTGGTCGACTGAGCGCCCGTACACTTGTTTCATGGGTTGACTTAGGCATACAGAGTGCATCCCCAGTCTAACCATACGGAGTTCATTTCCAGTCTAAGATCAGATCGGACCAAGGGTTGCGATAGCAGGACCAGTAGCAAGATCAACAACACACAGGGAAAGACCAGGCTGATCCTCGACTTACGCATTCTGCCTCTCCGGTGGGCTGAGCCCCTGCACTCTAGTTTCATGTGTTGGCTCAGGCATGCAGAGTTCATTCCGTGTCTAAGCCCCAGCCAGACCGAGGGCTATGACAGCGGGACCGACAGCACGCAGAGGGGGACCGAACTGATCCCCAGCTTACGTATTATGCCTATCCAACCTATTTAGCACCCGCACACTCGTTTCGTGGGTTGACTTAGGCATACGGAGTTTATTCCCAATCTAAGCATACGGAGTTCATTCCCACTCTAAGATCGGATGGCAGTAGCATGCAGAGGGGGACCGGGCTGATCCTCAGCTTGCGCATCCTACCTCTCTGATCGACTGAGCGCCCGTATGCTCATTTCGTGGGTTGACTTAGGCATACGGAGTTTATTCCTGATCTAAGCCCCAACCTGACTAAGGGACCCGTAGTGGGATCGACGGCATGCAAAGGGGGACCGGGTCGATCCTTGGCTTGGTCATCCTGTTTCTCCGATTGGTTGAGCACTGTCACGCTCATTTCGTGGGTTGACTTAGGCATACGGAGTTCATTCTTGGTCTAAGCCCCAACAGGACCAAGGGACCCGTAACGAGATCGGCAGCATGAAGAGGTTGATCGGGCTGATACTTAGCTTGTGCATTCTAGCTCTTTGACCGGCTGAGCACCCGCACTCTCGTTTCATGGGTTGACTTAGGCATATGTAGTGCATTCCCGATCTCGACCAACCAAGGGCCAGAGGCTATCGACGGTGTTTGGGGCAACAACCGAGGGGGACCAGCAGTGGGATCCTTGGTCAGCTCATGCATCCCACCCTCAACAGTCAGTTCGGTGCCCGTACGCTCGTTTAGGGGCCAACCGGGGCTCAGGATGTGCCAATGGTTATCGAGGCAACCACCCGCACCACGGCCCAGCATGTGCCGATGGTGTTCGATGCAACCGCCCGCACCAGGGACCATCTTGTGCCGATGGTGGCCGAGGCAATTCTCGCACCAGGGGCTGGCATGTACCGATGGTCATCGAGGCAACCGCCCGTACCAGGGCCTAGCTTGTGCCGATGGCGGTCGAGGTAAGTACCCGTAGCAAAAGGTAGCCTGTGCCGATGATGGTCGATGCATTGTGCCATCATGTGCCATTGATGGTCGAGGCCTTGGCCAAAGTTCAATTTTGAGCCACGGTACACATGCTGGGCTCGACCATGTGCTGGTGCCACATTACCGGAGAACCTAATCGGCGGCATTAGGGGTTCCGACGATTAGGGGGCTGGGGGGTTTGCGCATATGATGTGTGATGGTTGCTGGTACTTGACCCTTATATTGGCCCCCTATCCCTCATCAAACCTCGAGAACTCACACCCCCCTAAAGAGCATTTGAGATTTTATAGGTTTGCTCCCAGTAGCCAATAAAGTGTCTAAAATGGGGACATTTTTTTCAAACGGTCACAAAATCTTCTCCACTTGGAGTTTTTAGCTGAATTTTTTTATGCGTGCCAACAAAAATACAAGGATCACGTATACCAAATTTGGGGCCAAAACTCCTTCTAAAAAAATTTTAAAAAATCCCAAACCGTAAAAAGTTTCAAAAATCGTGAAAAATAGAAAACGGATCGTCTTGCCAAGAAACTTCACATGAAGGCTTAGGGGACCATTGTACGAATTTACAAGCCATAAAAATGGCATTGGCATGGCAGAAATATGAAGATGTGCCTGAACCCACTTACCACTCGATCGATCCACGACATTGCCCGCATGCTCGTTTCGTGGGTTGACTTAGGCATACGTAGTGCACTCCCAGTCTAAGATCGAATTGGATCGAGGGTTACGGTAGTAGGACCCGTAGCGAGATCGACTGCTTGCAGAGGGGATCGGGTCGATCCCCGGCTTATGCATCCTGCTTCTCTGGCCAGCTGAGTGCCCTCAACTCGTTTTGTGGGTTAACTTAGGCATACGAAGTTCATCCCTAGTCTAAGCATACAGAGTTCATTCTGGTCTAAGATCAAACCAGACCAAGGGTTACGATAGCAGGACCAGTAGCATGATCGGCAGCACGCAAGGGGGCCCCGAGCCATTCCCCAACTTACGCATTCTACCTCTCCAGCTGGCTGAGCGCCCGCACACTCGTTTCGTGGGTTGGCTTAGGCATACGAAGTTCATTCCACGTCTAAGCCCCAGCCAGACCGAGGGTTGTGGCAGTGGGACCTGTAACAAGCAAAGGGGGACCAAGTCGATCCCTGGCTTGTGCATTATGCCTCTCTGATCGGCTTAGTGCCCGTACAATCGTTTCATGGGTTGACTTAGGGATACGGAGTTCATTCCCAATCTAAGCATACGGGGTTCATTCCCAGTCTAAGATCAGACCAGCAGCAGCACGCAGAGGGGGATCGGGTCGATCCTCGACTTACGCATCAGGCCTCTCCGATCGGTTGAGAGCCCGCACGCTCATTTCGTGGGCTGACTTAGGCATACGGAGTTCATTCATGGTCTAAGCCCCAACCGGACTGAGGGACCTGCAGCGGGATCGGTAGCACGCAGAGGGGGACCTGGTCGATGCTCGACTTGCGTATTCTGGCTCTCCGCCCGGCTAATTACCCGCATTCTCATTTCATGGGTTGACTTAGGCATACGTAGTGCATTCTCGGTCTTGACCAACCAAAGGCCAGAGGCTATCGACGGCATTTGGGGCAACAATCGAGGGGGACCAGCAGCGGGATCCTTGGTCGACTCACGTATCCTAGCCCCAGTGATCAGTTCGATGCCCGCACGCTCATTTCGAGGGCCGACCAGGGCTCGGCATGTACCGATGATGGTTAAGGCAATCACCCGCACCAGGGGCCATCTTGTGTCGATGGTGGTCGAGGCAATCACCCACACCAAGATCTGGCATGTACCGATAGTGATCCCTGGCTTGCATATCCTGCCTCTCTGGCCGACTGAGCGCCCGCACACTCGTTTCGTGGGTTGACTGAGGCATACAAAGTTCATCCCTAGTCTAAGCATACGGAGTTCATTCCCAGTCTAAGATCAGACCGGAGCGAGGGTTGCAGTAACAGGACCAGCAGTAGGATCGGCACCACGTAGGGGGGCCCTGAGCCGTTCCTTGGCTTGCGCATTCTGCCTCTCCGGCCAGCTGAGCGCCCGCACGCTTGTTTTATGGGTTGGCTTAGGCATACGGAGTTCATTCCATGTCTAAGCCCCAGTCGAACTGACGATTATGACAGCGAGACCGACAACACACAAAGAGGGGCCGGGCCGATCCCCAGCTTGCACATTATGCCTCTTTATTCAGCTCAACGGCCGCACGCTTATTTTATGGGTTGACTTATGCATACGAAGTTCATTCCCAGTCTAAGCATCCAAAGTTCATTCCCGTCTAAGATCGAACCGACAGCAGCATACAGAGGGGGACCAGGTTGATCCTTCGCTTGCGCATCCTGCCTTTCCGGTCGGTTGAGCACCCACACGCTCGTTTGGTGGGTTGACTTAGGCATACGGAGTTCATTCCCGACCTAAGCCCCAATCGGACTGAGGGACCCACAGCGGGATCGGTAGCACGCAGAGGGGGACCGAGCCGATCCTCAGCTTGTGCATTCTGGCTCTCCAATCGGCTGAGCCCCCGCACGCTCGTCTCGGCCAACCAAGGGCCAGAGGCTATCGATGGCATTTGGGGCGACAACCGAGGGTGACCAGCAGCGGGATCCATGGTCGGCTCACGTATCCCACCCCCAGTGGTCGGTTTGGTGCTCGTACACTCATTTCGGGGGTCGATCGAGGCTCGGCATGTGCCGATGGTGGTCGATTTGGTGCTTACACGCTCGTTTCGGAGGTCGATCGGAGCTCGGCATGTGTTGATGGTGGTCGAGGTAACCGCCTGCACCACGGCCCAACATGTGCCGATGGGGTTCGATGCAACCGTCCGCACCAGGGGCCATCTTGTGTCGATGGTGGTCGAGGCAACCGCCCGCACCAGGGCCCAGCTTGTGCCGATGGCGGTCGAGACAAGTGCCCGAACCAAAGGGCAGCCTGTACCGATGATGGCGATGCATGTGCCATCAGTATGCGCCATCATGTGCCATTGATGGTCGAGGCCTTGGCCGAAGTTCAATTTTGAGCCATGGTGCACATGCTGGGCTCGGGCATGTGCTGGTGCCACATTTTTTTCACCCGGGGCACCATCGCCGGAGCATCACCAGAGAACCTAACCGGCAGCATTAGGGGTTCCAGCGATTGGGGGGGCCGGGTGGTGTGCGCACTTGACGTACGATGGGTGCTGGTACTTGGCCCTTATATTGGCCCTCTATCGCTCATCAAACCTTAAGAACTCGCACCCCCTTAAAGAGCATTTGAGATTTTATAGGTTTGCTCCTAGTAGCCATTAAAGTGTCTGGAATGGGGACATTTTTTTCAAACGGTCACAAAATCTTCTCCACTTCGAGTTTTTAGCTGAATTTGTTTGTGCATGCCAACAAAAATACGAGGATCACGTCTACCAAATTTGGGGCCAAAACTCCTAAAAAAATTTTCAAACATCCCGAATCGTAAAAGTTTCAAAAATCGTGAAAAATAGAAAATGGGTCGTCTTGCCACAAAACTTCGCATGAAGGCTTAGGGGACCATTGTATGAATTTACAAGCCATAAAAATGGCATTGGCATGGCTGAAATATGAAGATGTGCCTGAACCCACCTACCATTCGATCGATCCACGGCTTGCGCATCCCGCCTCTCTGACTAGCTAAGTGCCCGCACGCTCATTTTGTTGGTTAACTTAGGCATACGTAGTGTGCTCCCAGTCTAAGATCGGACCGGATTGAGGGTTGTGGCAGTAGGACCCGTAGTGGGATCGATGACATCAGAGGGGACTAGCTCGATCCTCAGCTTGCGCATCCTACCTCTCTGGCAGGCTGAGCACCCGCACGCTCGTTTTGTGAGTTGAATTAGGCATACGGAGTTCATCCCCAATCTAAGCATACGGAGTTCATTCTCAGTCTAAGATCGGATCGAATCGAGGGTTGCGGTAGTAGGACCTGCAGCAGGATCGACAGCACGCAGGGGGGGACCAGGCCGATCCTCAGCTTGCACATTCTACCTCTCCGGCCGGTTAAGCAGCCGCACGCTTGTTTCGTGGGTTGGCTTAGGCATACAGAGTTCATTGCATGTCTAAGACCCAGCCAAACTGAGGGTTGTGCCAGCGAGACCGACAGCACGCAGAGGGGGATCGGGCCGATCCCCAGCTTACGCATTATGCCACTTCGATTGGCTCAGCGCTCGCACGCTCGTTTCATAGGTTGACATAGGCATACGAAGTTCATTCCTAGTCTAAGCATACGAAGTTCATTCCCAGTCTAAGATTAGAGCGGCAGCAGCACACAGAGGGGGACCGGGCCGATCCTTGACTTATGCATCCTGCCTCTCCAATCAGCTGAGTGCCCGCACACTCGTTTCATGGGTTGACTTAGGCATACGAAGTTCATTCTCGATCTAAGCCCCAATTGGACTGAGGGACCTGTAACGGGATCGACAGCACGTAGAAGGGAACCAGGCTGATCTTCAGCTTGCGCATTCTGGCTGTCCGATTGGCTGAGCGCCCGTATGCTCGTTTCAGGGGTTGACTTAGGCGTACGTAGTGCATTCTCGGTCTCTACCAACCAAGGGCCAGAGGCTATCCACAGCGTTTGGGGCAACAACCAAGGGGGACCAGTAGCGGGATCCTTGGTCGGCTCACGCATCCCGTCCCCAGCGGTCAGTTCGATGCTCGCACGCTTGTTTAGGGGGCTAACGAAGGCTCGGCATGTGCCGATGGTGGTCAAGGCAACTGCCCGCACAAGGGGCCATCTTGTCCCGATGGTGGTCGAGGTAACCGCCTGCACCAGCGCCCAGCTTGGGCCGATGGCAGTCGAGGCAAGTGCCCGTACCAAAGCGTAGCCTGTGCCGATGATGGTCGATGCATGTGCCATCACCATGCACCATCATATGCCATTGATGGTCGAGGCCTTGGCCGAAGTTTGATTTTGAGCCACGGTGCACATGCTGGGCTCGAGCATGTGTTGGTGCCACATTTTTTTCGCTCGGGGCACCATCGCCGGAGCATCGTCGGAGAACCTAACCGACGGCATTAGGGGTTCCGACAATTGGGGGGGTCGGGGGGTGTGCGCACATGATGTGCGATGGGTGCTGGTACTTGGCCCTTATATTGGCCCCCTATCCCTCATCAAGCCTCAAGAACTCACACCCCCTTAAAGAGCATTTGAGATTTCATAGGTTTGCTCACAGTAGCCATTAAAGTGTCTGAAATGGGGACATTTTTTTCAAACTGTCACTTGGATTTTTTAGCTGAATATTTTTTGTGCATGCCAAAAAAAATACAAGGATCACGTCTACCAAATTTGGGGCCAAAACTCCTTGTAAAAAAATTTTAAAAAATCCTGAACCGTAAAAAGTTTCAAAAATCGTCAAAAATAGAAAACGGGTCGTCTTGCCACGAAACGTCACATGAAGGCTTAGGGGACCATTGTATGAATTTACAAACCATAAATATGGCATTGGCATGGCAGAAACATGAAGATGTGCCAGGACCCACCTACCACTCGATCGATCCACCGCTTGCGCATCCCGCCTCTCCAGCCGGCTAGGTGCCCAATCACTCGTTTCACGGGTTGACTTAGGTATACGTAGCGCACTCCCAATCTAAGATCGAATCGGATCGAGGGTTGAGGTAGCAGGACCCGCAGTGAGATAGGTAGCATGCAGAGGGGATCGGGTCGATCCCCAGCTTGCGCATCTTGCCTTTTTGGCCGGCTGAGCACCCGCATGCTCGTTTCATGGGTTGACTTAGGCATAAGGAGTTCATCCCCAGTCTAAGCATATGGAGTTTATTCCCAGTCGAAGATCAGACTGAACCGAGGGTTGCGATAGCAAGACCAGCAGTAGGATCGACAGCACGCTGGGGGGACCGGGCTGATCCCCAGCTTACGTATTCTACCTCTCCGACTGGCTGAGCACCCGCACGCTCTTTTCGATGGTTAGCTTAGACATAAGTAGTTCATTCCATGTCTAAGCCCTAATCGGACTGAGGGTTATGGCAGCGGGACCGACAGCATACAGCAAGGGATAGGGTCGATCCCTGGCTTGTCCATTACGCCTCTTTGATCGGCTCAGTGCCCACACGCTCATTTCATGGGTTGACTTAGGCATACAGAGTTAATTTCCAGTCTAAGCATACGAAGTTTGTTCTCAGTCTAAGATCGGATCCACAGCAGCACGTAGAGGGGGACCGGGTGGATCCTCGGCTTACGCATCCTGCCTCTTCGGCCGACTGAGTGCCAGCACGATCATTTTGTGGGTTGACTTAAGCATATGGAGTTCATTCCCGGTCTAAGCCCCAACCAGACCAATGGACCCACAGTGGGATCGACAACACGCAGGGGGGACCGAGTCGATCCCCGGCTTGTGCATTTTGCCTCTCCGACCGGTTGAGCCCCCGTACGCTCGTTTCATGGGTTGGCTTAGGGATACGGAGTTCATCCCTAGTATAAGCATATGGAGTTCATTTCCAGTCTAAGATCGAACCGGATCGAGTGTTACGATAGCAGGACCAGCAGCAGGATCGATAGCAAGCATGGAGGGACCGGGTCGATCCCCGGCTTGTGCATTGTGCCTCTCCAGCCGGTTGAGCCATCGCGCACTTGTTTCGTGGGTTGGCTTAGGCATACGGAGTTCATTCCATGTCTAAGCCCCAGTCGGACCGAGGGTTGTGGCAGTGGGACTGACAGCACGTAGAGAGGGACCAGGTCGATCCCCGACTTGTCCATTATGCCTCTCCGACCGGCTCAGTGCCCGCACGCTCATTTCGTGGGTTGACTTAGGCATACGGAGTTAATTCCCAGTCTAAGCATACAGAGTTCATTCCCAGTCGAAGATCGGACCGACAGCAGCACGCAGAGGGGGATCGAGCGGATCCTCAGCTTGCGCATCCTACCTCTTCGGTCGGCTGAACGCCAGCATGCTCGTTTCGTGGGTTGACTTAGGCATACGAATTGATTCTTGGTCTAAGCCCCAACCAGACTAAGGGACCTACAGTGGGATCGGCAACACGCAGGGGGGACCGGGCTGATCCTTGACTTACATATTTTGCCTCTCCGGTCGGCTGAGCCTCGGTACGCTCGTTTCATGGGTTGGCTTAGGGATACGGAGTTCATTCCATGTCTAAGCCCCAACCAGACTGAGGGTTGTGGCAGCGGGGTCGGCAGCACGTAGGAGGGGATCGGGTTGATCCCTGGCTTGCGTATTATGCCTCTCCGGCCTGCTCAGTGCTCGTACACTCGTTTCATGGGTTGACTTAGGCATACGGAGTTCATTCCCAATCTAAGCATACGAAGTTCATTCCTAGTCTAAGATCGGACTGACAGTAGCACACAGAAGAGGACCGGGCTGATCCTCGACTTGCACATCCTACCTCTGCGACTGGCTGAGCGCCCGTACGCTTGTTTCATGGGTTGACTTAGGCATATGGAGTTCATTCCTAGTCTAAGCCCCAACCGAACCGAGGGACCTGTAGCGGGATCGACAGCATGCAGAGGGGGATCGGGCTGATCCTTGGCTTGCACATTTTGGCTTTCTGGCTGACTGAGTGCCCGCACGCTCATTTGATGGGTTGGCTTAGGCATACGTAGTGCATTCCTAGTCTCGACCAACTAAGGGCCAGAGGCTATCGACGGCATTTGGGGTAACAACAGAGGGGGACCAACAGCGGTATCCTTGCTTGGCTCATGCATCCCACCCCCAACAGTCGGTTCGATGCCCTTACGCTCGTTTCAGGGGCCCACCGAGGCTCGGCATGTGCCGATGGTGGTCGAGGCAATCGCCCGCACCACGGCCCAGCATGTGCCAATGGTGTTCGATGCAACCGCCCGACCAGGGGCCATTTTGTAACGATAGTGGTCAAGGCAATCGCCCGCACCAAGGGTCGGCATGTGCCGATGGTGATCGAGGAAACCACCGGCACCAAGGCCCAGTTTGTGCCGATGGCGGTCATGGCAAGTGCCTGTACCAAAGGGCAGCTTGTACCGATGATGGTCAATGCATGTGCCATCGCCATGCGCCATCACATGCCATTGATGGTCGAGGCCTTGGCCGAAGTTCGATTTTGAGCCCCAGGTGCACATGCTGGGCTCGGGCATGTGCTGGTGCCACATTTTTTTGCTCGGGGCACCATCATCGGAGCATCGCCAGAGAACTTAACCTACAGCGTTAGGGGTTTCGACGATTGGGGGCTTGGGTGGTGTGTGCACATGATGTACGATGGGTGCTAGTACTTGGCCATTTTATTGCCCCCCTATCCCTCGTCAAACTTTAAGAAGTCACACCCCTTTAAAGAGCATTTGAGATTTTATAGGTTTGCTCCCAGTAGCCATTAAAGTGTCTGAAATGGGGACATTTCTTTCAAACGGTCACAAAATCTTCTCCACCTTGAGTTTTTAGCTGAATTTTTTTATGCATACGAACAAAAATGAAACGATCACGTACCAAATTTGGGGCCAATACTCCTTCTAAAAAAATTTTAAAAAATCCTAAACCGTAAAAGGTTTTAAAAATCATGAGACATAGAAAACGGGTCGTCCTGCCACGAAACTTCACAAGAAGGCTTAGAGGACCATTGTATGAATTTACAAGCCATAAAAAAGGCATTGGCATAGCAGAAATATGAAGATGTGCCTGAACCCACCTATCACTCGATCGATCCACGACTTGCGCATCCCGTCTCTCCGACCGGCTAAGTGCCCGCACGCTGTTTCGTAGGTTGACTTAGGCATAAGTAGTGCAATCCTAGTCTAAGATCAGACCGGACCGAGGGTTGCGACAGCAGGACCCACAGTAGGATCAACAGCATGCAGAAAGGATCGGGTCGATCCTCGGCTTACGTGTCCTACCGCTCTGGCCAACTGATCGCCTGCATGCTCATTTTGTGGGTTGATTTAGGCATATGGAGTTCATCCCCAGTCTAAGCATACGAAGTTCATTCCCAATCTAAGATCAGATGGGACCAAGGGTTGCAATAGCAGGACCAGCAGTAGGATCGACAGCATGCAGGGAGGGACCAGGCTGATCCTCGGCTTGCGCATTTTGCCTCTCCGATCGGCTGAGCCCCCGCACGCTCGTTTCATGGGTTGGCTTAGGCATACAGAGTTCATTCCATGTCTAAGCCCCAATCAGACTAAGGGTTCTGGCAGCGAGACTGACAGCACATAGAAAGGGATCGGGCCGATCCTCGGCTTGCGTATTATGCCTTTTCGGCTGGCTCAGTACCCGTATGCTCGTTGCATTGGTTGTCTTAGGCATACGGAGTTCATTCTCAGTCTAAGCATACAAAGTTCATTCCCAGTCTAAGATCAGACCGGCAGCAGCACAGAGAGGGGGACCGAGCTGATCCCTGGCTTGCGCATCCTGCCTCTCCGGTTTGCTGAGCGCCCGCACGCTCATTTCATGGGTTGACTTAGGCATACGGAGTTCATTCCTGGTCTAAGCCCCAACCGAACTGAAGGACCTGTAGTAGGATCGACAGCACGCAGAGGGGGACCGGGCCAATCCTCGACTTGCACATTTTGACTCTTTGGTTGGCTGAGTGCCCGTACGCTCATTTCATGGGTTGACTTAGGCATACATAGTGCATTCTCGGTCTCGACCAACCAAGGACCAGAGGCTATCGATGACGTTTGGGGCAACAACTGAGGGGGACCAGCAGTGGGATCCTTTGTCAGCTCACGCATCCCTACCCCAACGGTCGATTTGGTGTTTACACACTCGTTTCGGAGGCCGATCGGAGCTCGGCATGTGTTGATGGTGGTCGAGGCAACCGCCCGCACCATGGCCCAGCATGTGCCGATGGTGTTCGATGCAACCTCCCACACCAAGGGTCATCTTGTGCCGATGGTGGTCGAGGCAACCACCCGCACCAGGGCCCAGCTTGTGTCGATGGCGGTCGAGGCAAGTGCTCGTACCAAAGGGCAGCCTGTGTCGATGATGGTTGATGCATGTGCCATCGCCATGCGCCATCATGTGCCATTGAAGGCCTTGGCCGAAGTTTGATTTTTGAGCCACGGTGCACATGCTGGGCTTGGGCATGTGCTGGTGCCACATTTTTTTCACCCGGGGCACCATCACAGGAGCATCGTCAGAGAACCTAACCGGCGGCATTGGGGTTCCAGCGATTGGGGGATCGGACGGTGTGCGCACATGATGTGTGATGGGTGCTGGTACTTGGCCTTTATATTGGCCCCCTATCCCTTATCAAACCTTGAGAACTCACTCCCCCATAAAGAGCATTCGAGATTTTATAGGTTTGCTCCCAGTAGCCATTAAAGTGTATGAAATGGGGACATTGTTTTCAAATGGTCACAAAATCTTCACCACTTTGAGTTTTTAGTTGAATTTGTTTGTGCGTGCCTACAAAAATAGAAGGATCACATCTACCAAATTTGGGGCCAAAACTCCTTTTAAAAAAATCTTAAAAAATCCCAAACCGTAAAAAGTTTCAAAAATCATGAAAAATAGAAAACGTGTCGTCTTCCCACGAAACTTCACATGAAGGCTTAGGGGACCATTGTATGAATTTACAAACCATAAAAATGGCATTGGCATGACAAAAATATGAAGATGTGCCTGAACCCACCTACCCCTCGATCGATCCACCGCTTGCGCATCCCACCTCTCCGACCGGCTAAGTGCCCGCAAGCTCGTTCCGTGGGTTGACTTTGGCATACGTAGTGTGCTCTTAGTCTAAGATTAGACCGGATTGAAGGTTGCGGTAGCAGGACCCGTAACGGGATCGTCAGCACTCAGAGGGGACCGGGTCGATCCCCGACTTACGTATCTTGCCTCTCTGGCTGACCGAGTGCCCCCACGCTCCTTTCGTGGGTTGACTTAGGCATATGGAGTTCATCCCCAATCTAAGGATACGAAGTTCATTCCCAGTCTAAGATGGGACTGGATCGAGGGTTGCAATAGTAGGACTAGTAGCAGGATCGATAGCACGCAGGGGGGACCGAGCCATTCCTCGATTTACGCATTTTGCCTCTTCAGCCGGCTGAGACCCCGCACGCTCGTTTTGTGGGTTGGCTTAGTTATACAAAGTCTATTCCACGTCTAAGCCCCAGCCAGATCGAGGATTGTGGCAATGGGACCGGTAGCACGTAGAGGGGGACTGGGCTAATCCCCGGCTTACGCATTATGCCTCTCCGGTCGGCTCAGCACCCGCATGCTCGTTTCATGGGTTAACTTAGGCATACGAAGTTCATTCCCAGTCTAAGCATACGGAGTTCATTCCCAGTCTAAGATCGAATGAAGAGGGGGATCGACCGATCCTCGGCTTGCGCATCCTGCCTCTTCGACCGACTGAATGCCCACACACTCGTTTCGTGGGTTGACTTAGGCATACAGAGTTCATTCTTGGTCTAAGCCCCAACCGGACCTAGGGACCCGTAATAGGATCAACAACACACAGGAGGGGATCGGGCCGATCCTTGGCTTGCGCATTCTGGCTCTTCGACCAGCTGAGCGCCCACACGTTCATTTCATGGGTTGACTTAGGCATACGTAGTGCATTCTCGATCTCGACCAACCAAGGGCTAGAGGCTATCGACGGCGTTTGGGGTAACAAGCAAGGGGGACCTGCAGCGGGATCCTTGGTCAGCTCGTGCATCTCACCCCCAGCGGTCGGTTCGATGCTCACACGTGCGTTTCGAGGGCCGATCGAGGCTTGAGAAGTGCCGATGGTGGTCGAAGCAACCTCCCGCACCACAGCCCAGCATGTGTCGATGGTGTTCGATGCAACCACCCACACCAGGGGCCATCTTATGCCGATGGTGGTCGAGGCAACTGCCTGCACGAATGCCCAGCTTGAGCCAATGGCGGTCGAGGCAAGTGCCTGTACCAAAAGGCAGCCTATGCCGATGATGGTCGATGCATGTGCCATCACCATACGCCATCATGTGCCATTGATGGTCGAGGCCTTGGCCGAAGTTCAATTTTGAGCCACGGTGCACATGCTGCGCTCAGGAATGTGCTGCTGCCACATTTTTTTCGCTTGGGGCACCATCGTCGGAGCATCACCGGAGAACCTAACCGACGATATTGGGGGTTCCGACGATTGGGGGGGCCGGGGGTGTGCGCATATGATGTGTGATGGGTGCTGGTACTTGGCCCTTATATTGGCCCCCTATCCCTCATCAAACCTCGAGAACTGACACCCCCTTAAAGAGCATTTGAGATTTTATAGGTTTGCTCCCAGTAGCCATTAAAGTGTCTGAAATGGGGACATTTTTTTCAAACACTCATAAAATCTTCTCCACTTCAAGTTTTTAGCTGAATTTGTTTGTGCGTGCCAACAAAAATACAAGGATCACGTCTACCAAATTTGGGGCCAAAACTCTTTCTAAAAAAATTTTAAAAAATCCCGAACCATAAAAAGTTTTGAAAATCGTGAAAAATAGAAAACGGGTCGTCCTGCCACGAAACTTCCCATGAAGGCTTAGGGGACCATTGTATGAATTTACAAGCCATAAAAATGGCATTGGCATGGTAGAAATATGAAGATGTGCCTAAACCCACCTACCGGTCGATCGATCCATGGCTTGCGCATCCCGCCTCTCTGACCGACTAAGTGCCCGCACGCTCGTTTTGTGGGTTGACTTAGGCATACATAGTGCAATCCCAATCTAAGATCAGACCAGACTGAGGGTTGTGACAGCAGGACCCGTAGTGGGATCTGCAGCACGCTGAGGGGATCGGGTCGATCCTCGACTTGCGCATCCTGCCTCTCTGGTTGGTTGATCGCTTGCACGCTCGCTTTGTGGGTTGTCTTAGGCATACGGAGTTCATCCCCAGTCTAAGCATATGGAGTTCATTCCCAGTCTAAGATGGGATCGAATCGAGGGTTGCGACAGTAGGACCAGCAGTAGGATCGACGGCGCATAGGGGGGATCGGGCCGATCCCTGACTTGCGCATTTTGCCTCTCCGGTCAGTTGAGTGCCCGCACGCTCATTTCATGGGTTGGCTTAGGCATACAAAGTTCATTCCATGTCTAAGCCCTAGCCGGACGGAAGGTTGTGGCAGTGGGATCGACAGCACATAGAGGGGGACCGGACCAATCCTCGGCTTGCACATTATGCCTCTCCGACCGGCTCAGCACCCGCACGCTCGTTTCGTGGGTTGACTTAGGCATACAGAGTTCATTCCCAGTCTAAGATCATATCGATAGCAGCATGCAGAGGGGGACCGGGTTGATCCTCAAGTTACGCATCCTGCCTCTTCGATCGGTTGAGCGCTCGTATGCTCGTTTCGTGGGTTGACTTAGGCATACGGAGTTCATTCCTGGTCTAAGCCCCAATCAGACCGAGGGAGCCGCAGTGGGATTGGTAGCATGCCGAGGGGGATCGGGCTGATCCTTGATTTACGCATTCTAGCTCTTCGATCGGTTGAGCACTCGTATGCTCGTTTTATGGGTTGACTTAGGCATACATAGTGCATTCTCGGTCTCGACCAACCAAGGGCCAGAAGCTATTGATGGCGTTTGGGGCAACAACCGAGGGGGACCAGCAGCGGGATCCTTGGTCGGCTCACGTATCCCACCCCCAGCGATCGGTTCAGTGCTTGCACACTCGTTTTGGGGGCCAACCGAGGCTCGACATGTGCCGTTGGTGGTCGAGGCAACCGCCCGCACCACGGCACAACATGTGCCGAGGGTGTTCGATGAAACCGCCCACACCAGGGCCATCTTGTGCCAATGGTGGTCGAGGCAACCTTCTGCACCAGGGCCCAGCTTGTGTCGTTGGCGGTCGAGGTAAGTGCCAATACCAAAGGGTAGCTTGTGCCGATGGTGGTCGATGCATACGGAGTTCATTCCATGTCTAAGCCCCAACCGGATCGAGGGTTGTGGCAATGAGACCGACAGTAAGTAGAGGGGGATCGGGCCGATCCCTGACTTGCACATTATACCTCTCCAGCCTGCTCAGCGCCCGTCTGCTCATTTTATGGGTTGACTTAGGCATACAAAGTTCTTTCCTAGTCTAAGCATACGGAGTTCATTCCCAGTCTAAGATCAGACCGACAGCAGCACGCAGAAGGGGACCAGGATGATCCACGGCATACGCATCCTGCCTCTCTGACCGACTGATTGCCTGTAGACTCGTTTCGTGGGTTGACTTAGGCATATGGAGTTCAACCACGGTCTAAGCCCCAACCGAATCGAGGGACCCACAGCGGGATCGACAGCACGCAGAGGGGGACCGGGCCGATCCTTGGCTTACGCATTCTAGCTCTTCGATCGGCTGAACACCCGCACGCTCCTTTCATGGGTTGATTTAGGCATGTGTAGTGCATTCCCGGTCTCGGCCAACCAAGGGCCAAAGGCTATCGACAATGTTTGGGGCAACAACTGAGGGGGACCAGTAGCGGGATCCTTGGTCGGCTTGCATATCCCTCCTCCAGTGGTTGGTTCGATGCCCGTAGGCTCATTTCGGGGGTCGACCGGGGCTTGGCATGTGTCGATGGTGGTCGAGGCAACCGCCCGCACCACGGCCCAACATGTGCCGATGGTGTTCGATGCAACCGCCCGTACCGAGGGCCATCTTATCTCGATGGTGGTTGAGGCAATCGCCCGCACCAAGGGTCGGCATGTGCCGATGGTGATCGAGACAACTGCCTGCACCAGGGCCTAGCTTGTGCCGATGATGGTCGATGCAAGTGCCCGTACCAAAAGGCAGCAACACGCAGAGGGGGACCGATCGATCCCTGACTTGCACATCCTGCCTCTTCGGTCGGATAAGCGCCTGCACACTCGTTTCGTGGGTTGACTTAGGTATACGGAGTTCATTCCCAGTCTAAGCATATGGAGTTCATTCCATGTATAAGATCGGACTGACAGCAGCACGCGGAAGGGGATCGAGCCGATCTTCGGCTTGCGTATCCTACCTCTCCGATTGACTGAGTGCCCGCACACTCATTTTGTGGGTTGACTTAGGCATACGAAGTTAATTCCCTGTCTAAGCCCTAACCGAATAGAGGGACCTGCAGTGGGATCGATAGCACACAGAGGGGGACTGGACTGATCTTCGGCTTACGCATTCTGGCTCTTCGACTGGCTGAGCGCCCGCACGCTCGTTTCATGGGTTGACTTAGTCATATGTAGTGCATTCCCAGTCTCGACCAACCAAGGGCCAGAGCTATCGATGTCGTTTGGGACAACAACCGATGGGGACCAGCAGCAGGATCCTTGGTCTGCTTGCGCATCCTGCCCCCAGCAATCGGTTCAGTGCTTGCATGCTCCTTTCAGGGGTCGACTCAGGCTCGATATGTGCCGATGGTGGTCAAGGCAACCGCCCGCACCATGACCCAGCATGTGCCGATGGTGTTCGATGCAACCGCCCACACTAAGGTAAAGCTTGTGCCAATGGCGGTCGAGGCAAGTGCCCGTACCAAAGGGCAGCCTTTGTCGATAATGGTCAATGCATGTGCCATCACCATGCGTCATCATATGCCATTGATGATCGAGGCCTTGGCCGAAGTTTGATTTTGAGCCACGGTGCACATGCTATGCTCGGGCATGTGCTGGTGCCACATTTTGTTTGCCCAGGGCACCATCGCCGGAGAACCTAACCGACAGCATTGGGGGTTCCGACGATTGGGGACCCAGGGGGTGTGCGTACATGATGTGCGATGGGTGCTGGTACTTGGCCCTTATATTGGCCCCCTATCCCTCATCAAACCTCGAGAACTCACACCCCCTTAAAGAGCATTTGAGATTTTATAGGTTTGCTCCCAGTAGCCATTAAAGTGTCTGAAATGGGGACATTTTTTTCAAACAATCACAAAATCTTCTCCACTTCAAATTTTTAGCTGAATTTTTTTGTGCATGCCAAAAAAAATACAAGGATCACATTTACCAAATTTGGGGTGAAAACTCCTTCTAAAAAAAGTTTTAAAAAATCCTGAATCGTAAAAAGTTTCAAAAATCGTGAGAAAGAGAAAACGCGTCGTCTTTCCACGAAACTTCACATGAAGGCTTAGGGGACCATTGTATGAATTTACAAGCCATAAAAATGGCATTGGCATGGCAGAAATATGAAGATGTGCCTAAACCCACCTCCACTCGATCGATCTACGGCTTACGCATCCCGCCTCTCCGGTCGACTAAGTGCCTGCACGCTCGTTTCGTGGGTTGACTTAGGCACACGTAGTGCACTCCCAATCTAAGATTGGACCGGACTGAGGGTTGCGGTAGCAAGACCCACGATGGGATCGGCAGCAGGCAGAGGGGATCGAGTCGATCACCGACTTGTGCATCCTACCTCTCTGGCTGGCTGAGTGCCCACACGCTCATTTCGTGGGTTGACTTAGGCATACGGAGTTCATCACCAGTCTAAGCATATGAAGTTCATTCCCAGTCTAAGATCGGATCGGATCGAAGGTTATGGTAGCAGGACCAGTAGCAAGATCGGCAGCATACTGGGGGGGACTGGGCTGATCCCCGGCTTGCGCATTCTACATCTCTGGCTGGTTGAGCGCCCATACGCTCGTTTTGTGGGTTGTCTTAGGCATACGGAGTTCATTCCATGTCTAAGCCCTAGCCAGACTAAGGGTTGTGGCAGCGGGACAGACAACATGCAAAGGGGGATCGGGTCGATCCCCGACTTGTAAATTATGCCTCTCCGGTCGGCTCAAAGCTCGTGCGCTCGTTTCGTGGGTTGACTTAGGCATACGGAGTTCATTCCCTGTCTAATATCAGACCGGCAGCGGGATCTGTAGCAGCACGCAGAGGGGGATCGGGCCGATCCTTGGCTTGTGCGTCCTGCTTCTCTGATAGACTGAGTGCCCACACGCTCATTTCATGGGTTGACTGAGGCATACGAAGTTCATTCCTGGTCTAAGCCCCAATCGGACCGAAAGACCCGCAGTGGGATCGGCAGCATGAAGAGGGGGACCGAGCTAATCCTTGACTTGCGTATTTTAGCTCTCCGATCGGCTGATCACCCGTACGCCTGTTTCATGGGTTGACTTAGGCATACGTAGTGCATTCCCAATCTTGACCAACCAAGGACTAGAGGCTATCGACGATGTTTGGGGAAACAACAGAGGGGGACCAGCAGTGGGATCCTTGGTTGGCTCGCTCATCCTGTCCCCGTTGGTCGGTTTGGTGCTCGCACGCTCGTTTCGGGGGCCGATCGGGGCTCGGCATGTGCCGATGGTGGTCGAGGTAACCTCCCGCACCATGGCCCAGCATGTGGCGATGGTGTTTGATGCAACCACCCGCACCAGGGGTCATCTTGTGCCGTTGGTGGCCGAGGCAATCGCCCACACCAAGGGCCGGCATGTGCCAATGGTTATCGAGGCAACCGCCCGCAGCAGGGCCCAGCTTGTGCCGATGATGGTCAAGGCCTTGGCCGAAGTTCGATTTTGAGCCATGGTGCACATGCTGGGCTCAGGCATGTGCTGGTGCCATATTTTTGTTCGCCCGGGGCACCATCGTCGGAGAACCTAACCCGCGACATTGGGGTTCCAACGATTTGGGGGGCCAGGGGGTGTGCGCACATGATGTGCGATGGGTGTTGGTACTTGGCCCTTATATTGGCCCCCTATCCCTCATCAAACCTCAAGAACTCACACCCCCTTAAAGAGCATTTGAGATTTTATAGGTTTGCCCCCAGTAGCCATTAATGTGTCTGAAATGGGGACATTTTTTTCAAACGGTCACAAATCTTCTCCACTTGGAGTTTTAGCTGAATTTTTTTATGCATGCAAAAAAAAATAAAAGGATCACGTCTACCAAATTTGGGGCCAAAACTCCTTCTAAAAAAATTTTAAAAAATCTCGAACTGCAAGAAGTTTCATGCACATGACCGGATCGAGGGTTATGGTAGCAGGATCAGCAGCACGCAGGGGGTACCGGCCCGATCTTTGTCTTGCGCATTCTGCCTCTCTGGTCGGTTGAGCACCCGCACACTCATTTCATGGGTTGGCTTAGGCATACGGAGTTCATTCCATGTCTAAGGCCCAGCCGAACCAAGGGTTATGGCAGCGAGATCGACAGCATGTAGAGGGGGACCGAGCCGATCCCCAACTTGTGCATTATGCCTCTCCGGTCGGCTTAGTGCCCGCACGTTCGTTTCATGGGTTGACTTAGGCATAGGGAGTTCATTCCCAATCTACCAAATTTGGGGCCAAAACTGCTTCTAAAAAAATTTTAAAAAATCTCGAATCGTAAAAAGTTTTGAAAATCATGAAAAATAGAAAACGGGTCGTCTTGCCACCAAACTTCACATGAAGGCTTAGGGGACCATTGTATGAATTTACAAGCCATAAAAATGGCATTGGCATGGCAAAAATATGAAGATGTGCCTAAACCCACCTACAATTCGATCAATCCATGGCTTGCGCATCCCATCTCTCCGGTCGGTTAAGTTTTGAAAATCCCCGGCTGAGGCTCGGCATGAATCGATGGTGTCGAGGCAATCGCCCACACCATGACCCAGCATGTGCCGATGGTGTTTGATGCAACCGCCCACACCAGGGGTCATCTTGTGCCGATGGTGATCAAGGCAACCGGCCACACCAAGAGTCGGCATGTGTTGATGCTGATCGAGGCAACTGCCCACACCAAGGCCCAACTTGTGCCGATGGTAGTTGGGGTAAGTGCCCGTACCAAAGGGCAGCCTATGCCGATAATGGTCGATGCAGGTGCCATCACCATGCACCATCATGTGCCATTGATGGTTGAGGCCTTGGTTGAAGTTCAATTTTGAGCCACGGTGCACATGCTGGGCTCGGGCATGTGCTGGTGCCACATTTTTTTACCCGAGGCACCATTGCCGAAGCATCGTCGGAGAACCTAACCGACGGCATTGGGGGTTCCGACGATTAGGGGGGTCGGGGGGTGTGCGCACATGATGTGCGATGGGTGCTGGTGCTTGGCCCTTATATTGGCACCCTATGCCTCATCAAACCTCGAGAACTCACACCCCCTTAAAGAGCAATTGAGATTTTATAGGTTTGCTCCCAATAGCCATTAAAGTGTTTGAAATGGGGAAATCTTTTTCAAATGGTCACAAAATCTTCTCCACTTCGAGTTTTTAGCTGAATTTTTTTGTGCATGCCAAAAAAAAATACAAGGATTATGTCTACCAAATTGGGGCCAAAACTCATTCTAAAAAAATTTTAAAAAATCCCGAACCGTAAGAAGTTTCGTGCACATGACTGGATCGAGGGTTATGGTAGCAGGATCAGCAGCACGTAGGGGGGACCGGTCCGATCTCCGGCTTACGCATTCTACCTCTCTGGTCGGTTGAGCACCCGCACGCTCATTTCATGGGTTGGCTTAGGCATACGAAGTTCATTCCATGTCTAAGGCCCAACCGAACCAAGGGTTGTGGCAGCGAGATCGACAGCATGTAGAAGGGCACCGAGCCGATCCCCGACTTGTGCATTATGCCTCTCCGATTGGCTCAGCGCCCGTACGTTCATTTCATGGGTTGACTTAGGCATACGGAGTTCATTCCCAATCTACCAAATTTGGGGCCAAAACTGCTTCTAAAAAAATTTTAAAAAATCTCGAATCGTAAAAAGTTTTGAAAATCATGAAAAATAGAAAACGGGTCGTCTTGCCACCAAACTTCACATGAAGGCTTAGGGGACCATTGTATGAATTTACAAGCCATAAAAATGGCATTGGCATGGCAAAAATATGAAGATGTGCCTAAACCCACCTACCATTCGATCGATCCATGGCTTACGCATCGCATCTCTCCAGTCGGTTAAGTTTTGAAAATCCCCGGCTGAGACTCGGCATGAATCGATGGTGTCGAGGCAATCGCCCACACCATGACCCAGCATGTGCCGATGGTGTTCGATGCAACCGCCCACACCAGGGGTCATCTTGTGCCGATGGTGATCAAGGCAACCGGCCACACCAAGGGCCGGCATGTGTCGATGGTGATCGAGGTAACTGCCCACACCAAGGCCCAGCTTGTGCCGATGGCAATTGGGGTAAGTGCCCGTACCAAAGGGCAGCCTATGCCGATAATGGTCGATGCAGGTGCCATCACCATGCACCATCATGTGCCATTGATGGTTGAGGCCTTGGCTGAAGTTCAATTTTGAGCCACGGTGCACATGCTGGGCTCGGGCATGTGCTGGTGCCACATTTTTTCACCCGAGGCACCATTCCCGAAGCATCATCGGAGAACCTAACCGACGGCATTGGGGGTTCCGACGATTAGGGGGGCCGGGGGGTGTGCGCACATGATGTGCGATGGGTGCTGGTGCTTGGCCCTTATATTGGCACCCTATGCCTCATCAAACCTCGAGAACTCACACCCCCTTAAAGAGCAATTGAGATTTTATAGGTTTGCTCCCAATAGCCATTAAAGTGTTTGGAATGGGGAAATTTTTTTCAAATGGTCACAAAATCTTCTCCACTTCGAGTTTTTAGCTGAATTTTTTTGTGCATGCCAAAAAAAATACAAAGATTATGTCTACCAAATTGGGGCCAAAACTCATTCTAAAAAAATTTTAAAAAATCTCGAACCGTAAGAAGTTTCGTGCACATGACCGGATCGAGGGTTATGGTAGCAGGATCAGCAGCACGCAGGGGGGACCGACCCGATCTCCGGCTTGCGCATTCTACCTCTCTGGTTGGTTGAGCACCCGCACGCTCATTTCATGGGTTGGCTTAGGCATACGAAGTTCATTCCATGTCTAAGGCCCAGCCGAACCAAGGGTTGTGGCAACGAGATCGACAGCATGTAGAGGGGCACCGAGCCGATCCCCGACTTGTGCATTATGCCTCTTCGGTTGGCTCAGCGCCCGTACGTTCATTTCATGGGTTGACTTAGGCATACGGAGTTCATTCCCAATCTACCAAATTTGGGGCCAAAACTGCTTCTAAAAAAATTTTAAAAAATCTCGAATCGTAAAAAGTTTTGAAAATCATGAAAAATAGAAAACGGGTCGTCTTGCCACGAAACTTCACATGAAGGCTTAGGGGACCATTGTATGAATTTACAAGCCATAAAAATGGCATTGGCATGGCAAAAATATGAAGATGTGCCTAAACCCACCTACCATTCGATCGATCCACGGCTTGCGCATCCCATCTCTCCGGTCGGTTAAGTGCCCGCACGCTCGTTTCGTGGGTTGACTTAGGCATACGTAGTGCACTCCCAATCTAAGATCGGACCAGACCGAGGGTTGAGGCAGCAGGACCCATAGCAGGATCGACAACATACAGAGGGGACCGAGTCGATCCCCAGCTTACACATCCTGCTTCTCTGGTCAGTTGAGCACCCGCACGCTCATTTTGTGGGTTGACTTAGCCATACGAAGTTCATCTCGAGTCTAAGCATACAGAGTTCATCCTAGTCTAAGACCAGACCGGGTTGAGGGTTATGGCAGCAGGACCACCAGCAGGATAGACAGCACGTAGGGGGAGGCCGGGTCGATCCTCGGTTTGTGCATTCTACCTCTCCAGCCGGCTGAGCGCCCGTACGCTCGTTTCATGGGTTGGCTTAGGCATACAGAGTTCATTCCATGTCTAAGCCCCAGTCGAACCAAGGGTTGTGGCAGCGGGATCGGCAACACGCAGAGGGGGTCCAAGCTGATCCTCGGCTTGCGCATTATGCCTCTCCAGTCGGCTCAGCGCCCGCACGCTCGTTTCATGGGTTGATTTAGGCGTACGGAGTTCATTCCCAGTCTAAGCATGCGGAGTTCATTTCCAGCCTAAGATCAGATCGATAGTAGCATGCAGAGGGGGACCGAGCCAATCCTCGGATTGCACATCCAGGCTCTCTGACCAGCTGAGCTCCCACATGCTCGTTTCGTGGGTTGACTTTGGCATATGTAGTGTGCTCCTAGTCTAAGATCAGACCGGACTGAGGGTTACGACAGCAAGACCTGTAGCGGGATAGGCAGCACACAGAGGGGATCGGGTTGATTCCTAGCTTACGCAGCCTGACTCTCTTACCGACTGAGCGCCCGCATGCTCGTTTCGTGGGTTGACATAGGCATACGGAGTTCATCCCTAGTCTAAGCATACGGAGTTCATTCCCAGTCTAAGATCGGATTGGACCGAGGGTTGTGGCAGCAGGACTAGTAACAGGATCGACTGCACGTAGAGGGGGATCGGGTCGATCCCCGGCTTGCACATTCTAGCTCTCCGACCGGTTGAGTGCCCGCATGCTTGTTTCATGGATTGGCTTAGGCATACGGAGTTCATTCCATGTCTACGCCCCAGTCGGACAGAGGGTTGTGGTAGCGGGACCGACAGCACACAGAGGGGGACTGGGCCAATCCCTCACTTGCGCATTATGCCTCTCCGGTCGGCTCAGCGCCCGCACGCTCGTTTCGTGGGTTGACTTAAGCATACGGAGTTTATTCCCAATCTAAGCATACAGTGTTCATTCCCAGTCTAAGATCAGACTGGCAGCAGCACGCATAGCTGGATCAGGCCGATCCTCGGCTTACGTATCCAGCCTCTTCGATCAGTTGAGCTCCCGCACGCTCGTTTCATAGGTTGACTTAGGCATACAGAGTTCATTCCCGGTCTAAGCCCCAACTAGATCGAGGGACCGTAACGGGATCGATAGCATCCTGCCCCAAGCGATCGGTTCGGTGCTCGCACGCTCATTTCAGGGGTCGACCAGGACTCAGCATGTACCGATGGTGGTCGAGGCAACTGCCCACACAAGGGGCCATCTTGTACCGATGGTGGTCGAGGCAACCGCCCGCACCAGGGCCCAGCCTATGCCGATGGTGGTCGAGGCAAGTGCCCGTACCAAAGGGTAGCCTGTGCCGATGATGGTCGATCCATGTGCCATCACCATGCACCATCATGTGCCATTGATGGTTGAGGCCTTGGTCGAAGTTCGATTTTGAGCCACGGTGCACATGCTAGGCATGGGCATGTGCTGGTGCCACATTTTTTTCACCCAGGGCACCATCGTCGGAGCATCGTCGAGAACCTAATCGGTGGCATTGGAGGTTCCGACGATTGGGGGGGCCAGGGGGTGTGCGCACATGATGTCCGATAGGTGCTGGTACTTGGCCCTTATATTGGCCCCTATCCCTCATCAAACCTCGAGAACTCACACCCCTTTAAATAGCATTTGAGATTTTATAGGTTTACTCCCAGTAGCCATTAAAGTGTCTGAAATGGGGACATTTTTTTCAAATGGTCACAAAATCTTCTCCACTTTGAGTTTTTAGCTGAATTTGTTTGTACGTGCCAACAAAAATACAAGGATCACGTCTACCAAATTTGGGGCAAAAAATTCTTCTAAAAAAATTTTAAAAAATCTCGAACCGTAAAAAGTTTAAAAAATCATGAAAAATAAAAAACCGGTTGTCTTGCCACGAAACTTCACATGGAGGCTTAGGGGACCATTGTATGAATTTACAAGCCATAAAAATGGCATTGGCATGGCAAAAGTATAAAGATGTGCCTGAACCCACCTACCACTCGATCGATCCACGGCTTGCGCATCCTGCCTCTTCGGTCGACTAAGTGCCCACACGCTTGTTTCATGGGTTAACTTAGGCATACGTAGTGCACTCCCAGTCTAAGACTGGACTGGACCGAAGGTTGCGATAGCAGGACCCACAGCGGGATGAATAACATGCAAAGGGGATTGGGTCGATCCTCGGCTCTCGCATCCTGCCTCTGTGGCTGGCTGAGCGCCTGCATGCTCGTTTTGTGGGTTAACTTAGTCATACAGAGTTCATCCCCAGTATAAGCATACGGAGTTCATTCCCAGTCTAAGATTGGACTGGATCGAGGGTTACAGTAGCAGACCAGCAGCAGGATCGGCAGCACGTAGAGGGGGACTAGGCCGATCCCCAGCTCGCCCATTCTACCTCTCCAATCGGTTGAGCACCCGTACGCTCGTTTTGTGGGTTGGCTTAGGCATACGGAGTTCATTCCATGTCTAAGCCCCAATCGAACCGAGGGTTGTGTCAGCGGGATCGATAGCACGCAGAAGGGGATCGGGTCGATCCCTGGCCTATGCATTATTCCTCTCTAGCCGACTCAGTGCCTCCACACTGGTTTCGTGGGTTGACTTAGGCATACAGAGTTCATTCCCAGTCTAAGCATACGGAGTTCATTTCCAATCTAAGATCAGAATCGCAGTGGCACACAGAGGGGGATGGGGCTGATCCCTGGCTTGTGGATTCGGCCTCTCTGGCCGGCTGAGCGCTCGCACGCTCGTTTCATGGGTTGGCTTAGGCCCAGCATGTGCCAATGGTGTTCGATGCAACCGCTCGCACTAGGGGCTATCCTGTACCGATAGTGGTCGGGGCAATCACCCGTACCAAGGGTCGGCATCTATCGATGGTGATCGAGGTAATCGCCCATACCAGGGCCCAGCTTGTGCCGATGGCGGTCGAGGTAAGTGTCCGTACAAAAGGGCATTTTGTGTCGATAATGGTCGATGCATGTGCCATCACCATGCACCATCCTGTGCCATTGATGGTCGAGGCCTTAGCCGAAGTTTGATTTTGAGCCACGGTGCACATGCTGGGCTCGGGCATGTGCTGGTGCCACATTTTTTTGCCCGGAGCACCGTTGCCGGAGCATCACCGGAGAACCTAACCAGAGGAATTGGGGGTTTCGACGATTGGGGGGTCGGGGGGTGTGCGCACATGATGTGTGATGGGTGCTGGTACTTGGCCCTTATATTGGCCCCTTATCCCTCATCAAACCTCGAGAACTCACACCCTCTTAAAGAGCATTTGAGATTTTATAGGTTTGCTCCCAAGAGCCATTAAAGTGTCTGAAGTGGGGACATTTATTTCAAACGATCACAAAATCTTCTCCACTTCAAGTTTTTAGCTAAATTTTTTTGTGCGTGCCAACAAAAATAAAAGGATCACATCTTACGCATCCCGTCTCTCTGGCCGGCTAAGTGCCCGCACGCTCGTTTCGTAGGTTGACTTAGGCATACGTAGTGCACTTTCGGTCTAAGATCAGATCAGACCAAGGGTTGCAATAGCAGGACACACAGCGGGATCGATAGCACGCAGAGGGGATCGATTCGATCATCGACTTGTGCAACCTGCCTCTCTGGCCGACTGAGCGCCCGTACGCTCGTTCCATGGGTTGACTTAGGCATACAGAGTTCATCCCTAGTCTAAGCATACGGAGTTCATTCTCAGTCTAAGATCAGACCAGAATGAGGGTTACGGTAGTAGTACCAGCAGCAGGATCGACAGCATGTAGGGGGGATCGAGCTAATCCTCGACTTGTGCATTCTGCCTCTTCGGTCGGTTGAGTGCCCACACGCTTGTTTCGTGGGTTGACTTAGGCATATGGAGTTCATTCCACATCTAAGCCTCAACCGGATCGATGGTTATGGTAGTGGGACCGACAGCACGTAGAAGGGGATCGGGTCGATCCTCGGTTTGAGCATTATGCCTTTTTGGTCGACTCAGCGCCCGCACGCTCATTTCGTGGGTTGACTTAGGCATACGGAGTTCATTCCCAATCTAAGCATACGGAGTTCATTCCCAGTCTAAGATCAGACCGGCAGCGGGATCGACAGTAACACGCAGAGAGGGATCGGGCTGATCCTCGGCTTGCGCATCTTGCCTCTTCGATCGATTGAGCACCCGCATGGTCATTTCATGGGTTGACTTAGGCATACGGAGTTCATTCCCGGTCTAAGCTCCAACCAGACTAAGGGACTCGCAGCGGGATCGATAGCACGTAGAAGGGGATCGGGCTGATCCTCGACTTACGCATTCTAGCTCTCTGACCCCTATGGCGCACAATGGGATGCAGCTTCACCAACACCAAGTCTCCAACCTGGAACTGCACGTCCCACCTCTTCTGGTCTGCCCACTTCTTCGACCTCTTAGCCGCCTTGTGTAGACAAACTCTGGCCAAGTTAGTTTGCTCCTGCCATGCCTTGGCAAACTTGTATGCTGCTGGAATCAGCCCTGTATAACCTGCAGCAATCGAACCGGGAGTTAGTGGTTGTTGCCCTGTCACAACCTCAAATGGGCTTTGGTTCATTGCCTCCCTCCTTTGCAAGTTGTAAGAAAGCTGCACAATATCTAGCAGCTTTGGCCAGTCTCTTTGTGTGGCACTCACGTAGTGCCTGAGGTAGACCTCCAATAGTCTATTCACTCGTTCTGTCTGTCCATTGGTCTGCGGATGCATGCTGGTGGAAAAGTTTAAGTCTGACCCCAATAGCTTGAACAACTCAGTCCAGAAGCTGCCCGTGAACTGCCCATCCCGATCACTAACAATGGTCTTCGGCACTCCAGTACTTAACCATGTTCTTCAGGAACAACCGAGCTACCTCCTCAGTTGGGCATTCCTTGGTTGCTAGAATGAAGATTCCATACTTGGAAAACCTGTCCACCACTACCATGATGCTTCCAAACCCTTCTGCTTTGGGTAGACTGACTATAAAGTCCAAAGAAACACTCTTCCATGGTCACTCTGGCACTGGCAATGGCTCTAAGAGATCGCTTAGTTTCTTGAGCTCCACCTTGTCCTATTGGCACATAAGACAAGTCTTCACATAGGCCTTCACATCATCCCTCATGTGCGGCTAGTAGTACCAATCCTCGATCAGCGCCAAGGTGTGGTTCACTCTGGGGTGTCTAGCCTACCTTGAATTATGGCATTCTTGCAAAACTTCCTTACGGAGCTTCTCGTGCTGCGGCATAAATAGTCTACTGCCCCTGGTGTACAGCAAGCCATCCCGCAACCAAAATTGCCTAGTCTTACCTTGCTGGGTGTACTCCATCAAAACCTTGGCTATAAGATCATGTGCAAGTCCCTCCTTGATGCATGGCACCAGTGACCCCTCTAGTTGGCTAATGGCAGCAAGGTTAGCCTTTCTGCTCAGGGCTTCTGCCACTAGGTTCGCTCGTCCTGGCTTGTACTCCATCTGGAAATCAAATTTTGTAAGAAAATCTTGCCATCTCACCTGCTTGGGGGACAGTTTCTTCTGCGTTTGGAAGTAGCTAGTCGCCACATTGTCCGTCCTCACCATGAACCTTGACCCCAACAGGTAATGGTGCCAAGTGCACAAGTAATGCACCACTGCAGTCATCCCTTCTCTTGGACCGTGTACCTATGTTCAGTCTCATTCAGCTTCCTACTCTTAAACGTGATTAAACGTCCCTCCTGCATCAACATGCCCCCTATGGCAAAGTCTGATGCATCCGTATGCACCTCATACGGCTTGGCATGGTCTGGCAAGGCCAAGACTGGCTCTTCAATCACAGCCCACTTCAACCTGTCAAAGGCTTCCTGGCACCCTGCACTCCACTCCCATGCTCTCCCTTTATTGAGCAAGTTAGTCAATGGCGTGGCTATTGCTGAGTGACCTTTGACGAAGTGCCTGTAGTAGTTAACCAGCCCAAGGAATGATCTCAATTCAATGACCTTGGTTGTGGTTGCCATTCCAGAATGGCGTGTATCTTGCCTTTATCCATGCATATCCTGCCACCTCCCACTATGTGGCCAAGGAACAGGATCTCCTGCTAGGTGAATGAGCACTTCTCCTTCTAGACAAATAGCTTGTGTACCCGTAACACCTTGAACACCTGTCTCAAGTGGTCTACATGCTCTCCCAAAGTTTGGCTGTAGATCACAATGTCATCCAAATAAACCATAACAAACCGTTCCAAGAATGACTAAAGTACCTTGTTCATAAGGGTGCAGAATGTTGCTGGGGCATTCATGAGTCCGAAAGGCATCACCAAGAACTCATATGAACCATACTGAGTGACACATGCTGTCTTTGGCTCATCTCCCTCCGTGATCCTGACTTGATAGTAGCCCGACCTCAAATCCAACTTGGTGAACCACCTTGTGCTTCCAAGTTGATCGAACAAGTCCGCAATGAGTGGGATGGGGTACTTGTTCTTGATGGTCAACTTGTTCAAAGCCTGATCAGTCTATGCACAGCTGCAACGACCCATCATGCTTGCACTGGAATAGAATCGGTGCACCATAGGGTGCCTTCGATGGCCTGATGTAGCTAGCATCAACTAACTCTTTGAGCTGCTTCCTCAACTCCTCTAACTCTCGTAGAGACATTCGATAAGGGGCTCTAGCTAGTGGCTTGGCCTCGGACACCAGCTCGATCTTGTGGTCCACCTCCCTCTTAGGTGGTAGCTTGCTAGGTAGCTTTGCAGGCATCACATCACTAAAAGTCTTCAGCACCTTTAGCACCTCCAAGGGTGACTCGGTCTCTTTGTCCTTTGGCTCATCATATTTCAGGGCTGCCAAGAAGGTGTCTTCTTGTTTGCTTACCGCCTTGGCAAATTGGATGGCTGACACCACCCGTGACCCAACTTTAGACCCTCTCTTCAATGGTACTAGGCATTGGCACCGTGCATCCAAGATGCAAACACAATCGGCAAAAGGCACAAGGAGGGCGTTAATTCAAACAAGGAAATCCAACCCAATCATAAACTCATAGTCATCAAGGGGTATTACCTCTATGGTCTCCTTGCCTTTCCAATCTCCAAGCTGCAACTCCACTCCTCGCGTTACTCCAATGGCTGAAACCTCTTTGGAGTTCACCATTTTAATGGTACCAATCCTTTTCTACACCTTTAGTCTGAGCTTTCGGGCTCCATCACCTGAAATAAAAAGATGTGAGGCACCTGTGTCCACCAGTGCGTTCACCTTCTGACTCGCAACCATCAGATCCGTAAACATCAAGCCCTTTGGCTTGCGGTTCCCCTTACTCTAGATAGCATTGAGCACCAACGACCTAAGCTTTGCTACCCCTAACTCTGGCTCCTCGTCAGACTCCTTATCTACAGTAGCCAGCTTGCCCTTCTGCAGGTAATTGCGTGCTATGCGGCTCCCTCCACATAGGTAACATGCTAGTGGCTCTCGGTGCCCCTTTGCTTTCCACTTGCCTGCTGGTGGCTTCTTCTCGCCATCCTTGGTTGAACGGTCTCGATCTATATCCTTAGACTCTCGATTACGGTCTTTCCCCTTGGACTATTTTTTTCGGTCCCTATCGTCCCTGTCCTTACCCTTGGGCTTGGTAGACTCAAACTTGTTCAGAGGCTTGAACTCTATCAAGGCCTCGGTAGTAGTCATGGCTTTAGCCAAGTCATGAACTCCCCTCCTTTGTAGCTCATGCTTCACCCATGGCTTCAACCCATCCATGAAAGCAAATAAGGTGTCTTTCTCACCTAGATATGAGATCTGTAGCATCAGTTCAAAGAATTTCTAGACATACTCCCTTATGTCCCCTTACTGGCTCAGCCTGTGCAACTTTGGCCGTGCCTCTTCATCGACATACTTCGGGTAAAATTGTTCTCTAAACTCCTTTTGGAACTCTACCCAAGTTCCAATCTTGGCGCTCCCACGCCTGACATCATCACACCTGTGCCTCCATCATAATAAGGCTACATCAGTGAGATACATAGCAGCGGTGCTTACCTTTATCGCCTCGTCTTGCATGCCTATGGCCTAGAAGTACTGCTCCATACCTCAAAGGTACTGCCTATGGCCTGGAAGTACCGCTCCATACCTTTATCACCTCATCTTGCATGCCTCAAACTGGATCGAAGGTTACGATAGCAAGACCTACAGTGGGATCGATAGTACACAAAGGGGATCAGGTCGATCCTCGACTTCCACATCCTGCCTCTCTGGTAGGCTGAGCGCCCGTACTCTCGTTTCATAGGTTGACTTCGGCATATGGAGTTCATCCCCAGTCTAAGCATATGGAGTTCATTCCCAGTCTAAGATCAGACTGGACCGAGGGTTGTGGTAGCAGGACCAGCAGTGGGATCGACAGCACGTAGGGGGACCGGGCTGATCCCCGACTTATGCATTCTGCCTCTCCGATTGGCTGAGCGCCCGTACGCTCATTTTATGGGTTGGCTTAGGCATACAGAGTTCATTCCATGTCTTAGCCCCAACTGAACCGAGGGTTGTGGAAGTGGGACCGACAGCACACAGAGGGGGACTGGGTCGATCCCCAGCTTACGCATTATGCCTCTCCGGTAAGCTCAGCGCCCGCACGCTCATTTTGTGGGTTGACTTAGGCATATGGAGTTCATTTCTAGTCTAAGCATACGAAGTTTATTCCCAATCTAAGATCGGACCGATAACAGCACACAGAAGAGGATCGGGTCGATCCTCGACTTACGCATCCTGCCTCTCCGGTCGGCTGAGCACCCGCACGCTTGTTTCATGGGTTGACTTAGGCATACGCAGTTCATTCTTGATCTAAGCCCCAACCAGACCGAGGAACCTGCAACAGGATCGGTAGCACGTAGAGGGGGATCAGGCCGATCCTCGACTTGTGCATCCTGGCTCTCCAGCCGGTTGAGCACCCGTACGCTTGTTTCATGGGTTGACTTAGGCATAAGTAGTGCATACTCGGTCTCGACCAACCAAGGGCCAGAGGCTATCGACGGTGTTTCGGGCAACAACCGAGGGGGACCAGCAGCGGGATCCTTGGTTGGCTCACGCATCCCACCCTTAGCGGTCAGTTCGGTGCTCGCACGATCATTTCGGGGGCTGACCGGGGCTCGGCATGTGTCGATGGTGGTTGAGGCAACCGCCCGCACCATGGCCCAGCATGTGCCGATGGTGTTCGATGCAACTGCCCGCACCAGGGGCCATCTTATGCTGATGGTGGTCGAGGCAATCACCCACAACATGGGCCGGCATGTGCCGATGGTGATCGAGGCAACCGCCCGTATGAAGGCCCAGCTTGTGTCGATGGCGGTCGAGGCAAGTGCCCGTACCAAAGTGCAACCTATGCCGATAATGGTCGATGCATGTGCCATCATCATGCGCCATTATGTGCCATTGATGGTCGAGGCCTTGGCCAAAGTTCAATTTTGAGCCACGGTGCACATGCTGGGCTTGGGCATGTGCTGGTGCCACATTTTCTTCGCCCGGGGCACCATCGTCGGAGCATCACCGGAGAACCTAACCGGCGGCATTGCAGGTTCCGGTGATTAGGGGGGTCGGGGGTGTGCGCACATGATGTGCGATGAATGCTGGTACTTGGCCCTTATATTGGCCCCCTATCCCTCATCAAACCTTCAGAACTCACACCTCCTTAAAGAGCATTTGAGATTTTATAGGTTTGCTCCCAGTAGCCATTAAAGTGTCTAAAATGGGGACATTTTTTTCAAACGGTCACAAAATCTTCTCCACTTCTAGTTTTTAGCTGAATTTGTTTGTGTGTGCCAACAAAAATACAAGGATCATGTCTACCAAATTTGGGGCCAAAACTCCCTCTAAAAAAATTTTAAAAAATCCCAAACCGTAAAAAGTTTCAAAAATCGTGAAAAATAGAAAACGGGTCGTCTTGCCACGAAACTTCACATGAAGGCTTAGGGGACCATTGTATGAATTTACAAGCCATAAAAATGGCATTGGCATGGCAGAAATATGAAGATGTGCCTGAACCCACCTACCACTCGATTGATCTATGGCTTACGCATCCCGCCTCTCCGACCGGCTAAGTGCCCGCATGCTCGTTTCGTGGGTTGACTTAGGCATACATGGTGCGCTCCCAGTCTAAGATCAGACCAGACCAAAGGTTGCAGCAGCAAGACCCACAGCGAGATCGACAGCATACAGAGGGGACCGTGTCGATCCCTAGCTTACACATCCTGCCTCTCTGGCCGACTGAGCACCCGCTTGCTCGTTTTGTTGGTTGACTTTGGATTACGGAGTTCATCCCCAGTCTAAGCATACAGAGTTCATTCCCAATCTAAGATCAAACCAGACCGAGGGTTCCGATAGCAAGACCAGTAGCAGGTTCGACAGCACGCAGGGAGGGATCAGGCCGATCCCCGACTTGCGCATTCTGCCTCTCTGGCCGGTTGAGCCCCCGCACGCTCGTTTCGTGGGTTGGGTTAGGCATACGGAGTTCATTCCATGTCTAAGCTCCAGCCAGATCGAGGGTTACGGCAGCGGGATCGATGACATGCAGAGAGGGACCAGGCAGATCCCTGACTTACGCATTATGCCTCTTCAGCCTGCTCAGCGCTCGCACGCTCGTTTCGTGGGTTGACTTAGGAATACAAAGTTCATTCCCATTCTAAGCATACCGCATTCATTTCCAGTCTAAGATCGGACCAATAGCGGCACGCAGAGGAGGACCGAGCTGATCCTCGAGTTACGCATCCTACCTTTTCGTCTACCAAATTTGGGGCCAAAACTCTTTTAAAAAAATTTTGAAAAATCCTGAACCATAAAAAGTTTCGAAAATCATTAAAAATAGAAAACGGGTTGTCTTGCCACGAAACTTCACATGAAAGCTTAGGGAACCATTGTATGAATTTACAAGCCATAAAAATGGCATTGGCATGGCAGAAATATGAAGATGTGCCTAAACCCACCTACCACTCGATCGTTACGGTAGGACCCGTAACGGGCTCGGTAGCACACAGAGGGGATCGAGTCGATCCCTGGCTTGCTCATCCTACCTCTATGGCCGGCTGAGCGCCTGCACGCTCGTTTCATGCGTTGACTTAGGCATACGGAGTTCAACCCTAGTCTAAGCATACGGAGTTCATTCCCAGTCTAAGATCAGATTGGATCGATGGTTGTGACAATAGGACCAGCAGTAAGATTGACAGCACGCAAGAGGAGACAGGGTCGATCTTCAGCTTTCGCATTCTGCCTCTCTGGCTGGTTGAGCCCCCGCACGCTCATTTCATGCGTTGGCTTAGGCATATGGAGTTCATTACATGTCTGAGCCCTAACCGAACTGAAGGCTGTGGCAGCGGGACTAACAGCATGCAGAGGGGGATCGGGCAGATCCCCGACTTGTGCATTATGCCTCTCCCACCTGCTCAGCGCCCGCACGCTCATTTCGTGGGTTGACTTAGGCATATGGAGTTCATTCCCAGTCTAAGCATACGGAGTTCATTCCCAATCTAAGATCAAACCGGTAGCAGCACGCAGAGGGGGACTTGCCTCTCCGGCCGATTGAGTGCCCGAACGCTCATTTTGTGGGTTGACTTAGGCATACGGAGTTCATTCCCGATCCAAGCCCCAACCAGACCGAGTGACCCACAGCTGGATCGAGAGCACGCAGAGGGGGACCGGGTCGATCCTTGGCTTATGCATTCTGGCCCTTCGGTCGGCTGAACGCCTGCACGCTCGTTTCATGGTTTGACTTAGGCATACGTAGTGCATTCTCGGTCTCGACCAACTAAGGGCCAGAGGCTATCGATGGTGTTTGGGGTGAGAACCGAGGGGGACCAGCAGTGTGATCCTTGGTTGACTCACGTATCCCACCCCCAACAGTCAGATCGGTGCCCACACGCTCGTTTCTGGGGTCGATCGGGGCTTGACATATACCGGTGGTGGTCGAGGCAACCGCCCACACCACGGCCCAGCATGTGCTGATGGTGTTTGATGCAACCGCCCATATCGGGGGCCATCTTGTGCTGATGGTGGTCGAGGCAATCACCCACACCAAGGGCCGGTATGTGCCAATGGTGATCGAGGCAACCACACATACCACGGCCCAACAGTGCCGATGGTGTTCAATGCAATTGCCTGCACCAGGGGCCATCTTGTGCCGATGGTGGTTGAGGCAACCGCCCACACTAGGGCCCAGCTTGTGTCGATGGCGTTCGAGGCAAGTGCCCATACCAAAAGGCAGCCTGTGCCGATGATGGTCGATGCATGTGCCATCACCATGCGCCATCATATGCCATTGATGGTCGAGGCCTTGGTCGAAGTTCGATTTTGAGCCACAGTGCACATGCGGGGCCCGGGCAGGTGCTAGTGCCATATTTGTTTCACTTGGGGCACCATCGTAGGAGCATCGCCAGAGAACCTAAACGGCGGCATTGGGGGTTTCGGCGATTGGGGTGGTCGGGTGCATTTTTTTCAAACGGTCATAAAATCATCTCCACTACGAGTTTTTAGCTAAAGTTTTTTGTGCGTGCCAATAAAAATACAAGGATCACGTCTACAAAATTTGGAGCCAAAATTCCTTCTAAAAAAATTTTAAAAAATCTCGAACCGTAAAAAGTTTTGAAAATCATGAAAAATAGAAAACGTGTCGTCTTGCCACGAAACTTCACATGAAGGCTTAAGGGACCATTGTATGAATTTACAAGCCATAAAAATGTCATTGGCATGGCAGAAATATGAAGATGTGCCTGAACCCATCTACCACTCGATCGATCCACGACTTGCGCATCCCGTCTCTCCGACCGGCTAAGTGGTTGTACGCTCGTTTCATGGGTTGACTTAGGCATACGTAGTGCGCTCCCAGTCTAAGATCGGACAGGATCGAGGGTTGTGGCAGCAGGACCCGTGGTGGGATCAATAGCACGTAGAGGGGACGGGGTCGATCCCTGGCTTGTGCATCCCACCTCTCTGGCCGGTTGAACGCCCACACGCTCGTTTTGTGGGTTGACTTGGGCATACGGAGTTCATCCCTAGTCTAAGCAAATGGAGTTCAATCCCAGTCTAAGATCAGATTGGACCGATGGTTGCGACAGTAGGCCCAGCAGTAGGATCAACAGTACATAAGGGGGACCGGGCCGATCCTCGGCTTGCGCATTCTACCTCTCTGCCCGGCAAAGCCCCCGTACGCTCGTTTCATGGGTTGGCTTAGGCATACGAAGTTCATTCCATGTCTAAGCCCCAACCGGACCGAAGGCTGTGGCAGCCAGACCGACAGCAGGTAGAGGGGGACCGAGCCAATCTCTAGCTTACGCATTATGCCTCTTCAGCCTGCTCAGTGCCCGTATGCTCGTTTCGTGCGTTGACTTAGGCATACGGAGTTCATTCCCAGTCTAAGCATATAGAGTTCATTCTCAGTCTAAGATCGAATCGGCAGCAGCACGTAGAGGGGGATCGGGCCGATCCTCGGCTTACGCATCCTACCTCTCCAGCCAGTTGAGCACCCGCATGCTCATTTTATGGGTTGACTTAGGAATACGGAGATCATTCTCGGTCTAAGCCCCACCGGATCGCGAAACCTAGAGCAGGATTGGCAGCACGTAGAGGGGGACTGGGCTGATCCTCGATTTATGCATTCTAGCTCTCCGACCGACTGAGCACCCGTACGCTCGTTTCATGGGTCGACTTAGGCATACGTAGTGCATTCTCGATCTCGACCAACCAAGGGCCAGAGGCTATCGACGGTGTTTGGGGCAACAATCGAGGGGGACCAACAGCGGGATCCTTGGTCGGCTCGTGCATCCCACCCCCAACGGTCGGTTCGGTGCTCGGACACTCATTTCGGGGGTCGACCGGGGCTCGGCATGTGCCGTTGGTGGTCGAGGCAATCGCCCGCACCACGGCCAAGCATGTGCCAATGGTGTTCGATGCAACCGGCCACACCAAGGGCCATCTTGTGCTGATGGTGGTCGAGGCAACCGCCTGCACCAGGGCCCAGCTTGTGCCGATGGCGGTCGAGGCAAGTGCCCGTACCAAAGGGCAGCTTATGCTGATGATGGTCGATGCATGTGCCATCACCGTACACCATCATATGCCATTGATGGTCGAGGCCTTGGCCGAAGTTCAATTTTGAGTCATGGTGCACATGCTGGGCTCGGGCATGTGCTGGTGCCACATTTTTTTTGCTCGGGGCACCATCGTCGGAGCATCGTCGGAGAACCTAACCGGCGACATTGGGGGTTCCGACGATTAGGGGGCCGGGGGGTGTGCGCACATGATGTGCAATGGGTGCTGGTACTTGGCCTTTATATTGGCCCCCTATCCCTCATCAAACCTCAAGAACTCACACCCTCTTAAAGAGCATTCGAGATTTTATAGGTTTGCTCCCAGTAGCCATTAAAGTGTCAGAAATGGGGACATTTTTTTCAAACGGTCACAAAATCTTCTCCACTTCAAGTTTTTAGCTGAATTTGTTTGTGTGTGCCAACAAAAATACAAGGATCACATCTACCAAATTTGGGGCCAAAACTCCTTCTAAAAAAATTTAAAAAAATCCCAAACCGTAAAAAGTTTCAAAAATCATGAAAATAGAAAACGGGTCGTCTTGCCACGAAACTTCACATGAAGGCTTAGGGAACCATTGTATGAATTTACAAGCCATAAAAATGGCATTGGCATGGCAGAAATATGAAGATGTGCCTGAACCCACCTACTACTCGATCGATCCATGGCTTGCGTATCCCGCCTCTCCAGCCGACTAAGTGCCCGCATGCTCATTTCGTGGGTTGACTTAGGTATACGAAATGGTCCCAGTCTAAGATCGGACCAAACCGAGGGTTGCGGTAGTAGGACCCGCAGTGAGATCGACAGCACGCAGAGGGGACCGGGTCGATCCCCAGCTTGCGCATCCTGCCTTTCTGGCCGACTGAGCGCCCGCACGCTCGTTTCGTGGGTTGACTTAGGCATACGGAGTTCATCCCCAGTCTAAGATCAGATCAGATCAAGGGTTGCAGTAGCAGGACCAGCAGCATGCAGGGGGGATCAGGCTGATCCCCTGCTTGCGCATTCTGCCTCTCCGACCGGTTGAGCCCCCGTACGCTTATTTTGTGGGTTGGCTTAGTCATACGGAGTTCATTCCATGTCTAAGCCCTAGCCAGATCGAGGGTCATGGTAGTGGGACTGGCAGCACGTAAAAGGGGACTGCGTCGATCCTCGACTTACGCATTATGCCTCTTCGGCCTGCTTAGCGCCCGAACGCTCGTTCCGTGGGTTGACTTAGGGATACGGGGTTCATTCCTAGTCTAAGCATACGGAGTTCATTCCAAGTTAAGATCAGACCAGTAGCAACACGTTGAGGGGGATCGAGCTGATCCTCAGCTTGCATATCCTGCCTCTCTGGCTGACTGAGCGCCCGTACACTCATTTCGTGGGTTGACTTAGGCATACGGAGTTCATTCTCGGTCTAAGCCCTAACTGGACAGAGGGACTCGTAGCGGGATCGATAGCACACAGAGGGGGATCGAGCCGATCCTCAGCTTGCACATTCTGGCTCTCCGATCGGCTAAGCGCCCGTACGCTTGTTTCATGGATTGACTTAAGCATACGTAGTGCATTCCCAGTCTCGACCAACTAAGGGCCAGAGGCTATTGACGGTGTTTGGGGCAACAATTGAGGGGGACCAGCAGCGGGATCCTTGGTTGCTCACGCATCCCACCCCTAGGGGTCAGTTCGGTGCCTGCACACTCATTTTAGGGGCCGATCGAGGCTCGACATGTGCCGATGGTGGTCGAGGCAACCGCCCGCACCACAGCCCAGCATGTGCCGATGGTGTTCGATGCAACCTCCCGTACCAAGGGCCATCTTGTGTCGATGGTGGTCGAGGCAATTGCCCGCACCAAGGGCCAGCATGTGCCAATGGTGATCGAGGCAACCACCTGCACCAAGGCCCAGCTTGTGCCGATGGCAGTCGAGGCAAGTGCCCCTACCAAAGGGCAGCCTGTGCCGATGATGGTCAATGCATGTGCCATCACCACGCGCCATCACGTAACATTGATGGTCGAGGCCTTGGTTGAAGTTTGATTTTTAGCCACGGTGCACATGCTGGGCTCGGGCATGTGTTGGTGCCACATTTTTTTCGCCCAGGGCACCATCGCAGGAGAACCTAACCGGCGACATTGGGGGTTCCAACGATTTGGGGGGTCGGGGGGTGTGCGCACATGATATGCAATGGGTGCAGGTACTTGGCCCTTATATTGGTCCGCTATCCCTCATCAAACCTCGAGAACTCACACCCCCTTAAAGAGCATTTGAGATTTTATAGGTTTGCTCCCAGTAGCCATTAAAGTGTCTGAAATAGGGACATTTTTTTCAAACGGTCACAAAATCTTCTCCACTTCGAGTTTTTAGCTGAATTTTTTTGCACCTACCAAAAAAAATACAGGGATCACGTCTACTAAAATTTGGGGCCAAAACTCCTTCTAAAAAAATTTTAAAAAATCTCGAACCACAAAAGTAGAAAACAGGTCGTCTTGGCACGAAACTTCGCATGAAAGCTTAGGGGACCATTGTATGAATTTACAAGCCATAAAAATGGCATTGGCACGGCAGAAATATGAAGATGTGCCTGAACCCACAACCACTCGATCGATCCACGGCTTGCGAATCCAGCCTCTCCGACCGGCTAAGTGCCCGCACGCTCGTTTCGCGGGTTGACTTAGGCATACGTAGTGCGCTCGCAGTCTAAGATCGGACCGGACCGAGGGCTGCAGTAACAGGACCTATAATGAGATCAGCAGCACGTAGAGGGGACCGAGTCAATCCCTAGCTTGTGCATCCTACCTCTCTGGCCGGTTGAGCGCTCAGACGATCGTTTCGTGGGTTGACTTAGGCATACGGAGTTCATCCCTAGTCTAAGCCCCAGTCGGACCGAGGGTTATGGCAGCAGGACCGACAGCACAGAGAGGGGCAACAACCAAGGGGGACCAGCTGTGGGATCCTTGGTCAGCTCGTGCATCCCACCCCTAACAGTCGGTTCGGTGCTTGCACGCTCGTTTCGAGGGTCGA
Source organism: Durio zibethinus (assembly GCF_047325235.1). Lineage (NCBI taxonomy): Eukaryota > Viridiplantae > Streptophyta > Magnoliopsida > Malvales > Malvaceae > Durio > Durio zibethinus. The sequence continues at coordinate 23,707,242 of NC_143163.1, forward strand.
TCGAGGCTCGGCATGTGCCGATGGTGGTCGAGGCAATCGTCCGTACCACGACCCAACATGTGCCGATGATGTTCGATGCAACCGCCCGCACCAGAGGCCATCTTGTGCCGATGGTGGTCAAGGCAACCGCCCACACTAAGGCCCAGCTTATGCCAATGGCGGTCGAGGCAAGTGCCCGTACCAAAGGGCAACTTGTGTCGATGATGGTCGATGCATGTGCCATCACCATGCGCCATCATGTGCCATCGATGGTCGAGGCCTTGGTTGAAGTTCAATTTTGAGCCACGGTGCACATGTTGGGCTTGAGAATATGCTGGTGCCACATTTTTTTCACCCGGGGCACCATCATCGGAGCATCACCAGAGAACCTAATCGGCGGCATTGAGGGTTCTAGCGATTGGGGGGGTCGGGGGATGTGCGCACATGATGTGCGATGGGTACTGGTACTTGGCCCTTATATTGGCCCCCTATCCCTCATCAAACCTCAAGAACTCACACCCCCTTAGAAAGCATTTGAGATTTTATAGGTTTGCTCCAGTAGCCATTAAAGTGTCTGAAATGGGGACATTTTTTTCAAACAGTCACAAAATCTTCTCCACTTTGAGTTTTTAGCTGAATTTGTTCGTGCGTGCCAACAAAAATACAAGGATCACGTCTACCAAATTTAGGGCCAAAACTCCTTCTAAAAAAATTTTAAAAAATCCCGAACCGAAAAAAGTTTCAAAAATCGTGAAAAATAGAAAACTGGTCGTCTTGCCACGAAACTTCACATGAAGGCTTAGGGGACCATTGTATGAATTTACAAGCCATAAAAATGGCATTGGCATGATAGAAATATGAAGATGTGCCTGAACCCACCTACCACTCGATCGATCCATGGCTTGCACATCCTGCCTCTCCGGTCGGCTAAGTGCCCGCACGCTCATTTCGTGGGTTGACTTAGGCATACGTAGTGTGCTCCTAGTCTAAGATCGGACCGGACTAAAGGTTGCAGTAGTAGGACCCACAGCGGGATCGACAGCATGCAGTGGGACTGGATCGATCCCCGGCTTGTGCATCCTGCCTCTCTGGCCGGCTGAGCGCACGCACGCTTGTTTCGTGGGTTGACTTAGGCATACGAAGTTCATCCCCAGTCTAAGCATACAGAGTTCATTCCCAGTATAAGATTGGACTGGACTGAGGGTTGCGGCAACAGGACTAGCAGCAGGATCGATAGCACGCAGGAGGGACCGGGCCGATCCCTGGCTTGCGCATTCTGCCTTTCCGGTGGACTGAGCGCCCGCACACTCATTTTGTGGGTTGGCTTAGGCATACGAAGTTCATTCCATGTCTAACCATGCGGAGTTTATTCCCAGTCTAAGATCGGACTGGATCGAGGGTTGCGGCAGTAGGACCAGCAGCAGGATCGGTAGATGTAGTGGGGGACTGGGCCGATCCCTGGCTTGTGCATTCTCCCTCTCCGGTCGACTGAGCACCCGCACGCTCGTTTTGTGGGTTGGCTTAGGCATATAGAGTTCATTCCATGTCTAAGCCCCAGCCAGACCGAGGGTTGTGGCAGCGGGACTGACAGCACGCAGAGAGGGGTCAGGCCGATCCGCGGCTTACACATTATACCTCTCCGACTGGCTCAGCACCCGCGTACTCGTTTCATGGGTTGACTTAGGCATACGGAGTTCATTCCCTGTCTAAGCATACGAAGTTCATTCCTAGTCTAAGATCAGACCGACAGCAGCACACAGAGGGGGAATGGGCCGATTATCGGCTTACACATCCTACCCCTCCGGCCGGCTGAACGCCCACACACTCGTTTTGTGGGTAGACTTAGGCATACAGAGTTCATTCCTGGCCTAAGCCCCAACCAGACAAAGGGACCCATAGCGGGATCGACAGCATGTAGAGGGGGGCCGAGCCAATCCTCGACTTGTGCATTCTGGCTCTCCGGTCGGCTGAGCGCCCGCACGCTGATTTCATGGGTTGACTTAGGCATACGTAGTGCATTCTCGATCTCAACCAACCAAGGGCCAGAGGCTATCGACGGCGTTTGGGGCAACAATCGAGGGGGACCAGCAGCGAGATCCTTGGTCAGCTCGTGCATCCAACCCCCAGCGGTCGATTAGGTGCTCGTATGCTCATTTCGGGGGTTGGCCGAGGCTCGACATGTGCCGATGGTGGTCGAGGCAATTGCCCGTACCATGGCCCAACATTTGTTGATGGTGTTTGATGCAACCGCCCACACCAGGGTCCATCTTATGTCGATAGTGGTCGAGGCAACCGCCCGTACCAGGGCCCAGCTTGTGCCGATGGCGGTCGAGGCAAGTGCCCGTACCAAAGAGTAGCCTGTGTCGATGATGGTCGATACATGTGCCGTCACCATGCACCATCATGTGCCATTGATGGTCGAGGCCTTGGCCAAAGTTCAATTTTGAGCCATGGTGCACATGCTGGGCTCGGGCATGTGCTGTTGCCATATTTTTTTCACCCGTGGTATTGGGGGGGCTAGGGGATCTGTGCACATGATGTGCGATGGGTGCTGGTACTTGGCCCTTCTATTTCCCCCCCATCCCTCGTCAAACCTCGAGAACTGACACCCCCTTAAAGTGCATTTGAGATTTTATAGGTTTGCTCCAGTAACCATTAAAGTGTCTGAAATGGGGACATTTTTTTCAAACGGTCACAAAATCTTCTCCACTTCAAATGGCCACAAAAAGTTTCAAAAATCGTGAAAAATAGAAAATGGGTCGTCTTGCCATGAAACAACACATGAAGGCTTAGGGGATCATTGTATGAATTTACAAGCCATAAAAATGGCATTGGCACGATAGAAATATGAAGATGTGCCTGAACCCACCTACCACTCGATCGATCCACGGCTTGCGCATCCTGCCTCTCCGATCGGCTAAGTGCCCGCATGCTCGTTTTGTGGGTTGACTTAGGCATACGTAGTACACTCTCAATCTAAGATTGGACTGGACTGAGGGTTGCGATAGCAGGACCTGCAGTGGGATCGATAGCACGCAGAAGGGACCGAGTCGACCCCCGACTTACGTATTCTGCCTCTCTGGCCAGCTGAGCGCCCACACACTCGTTTCATGGGTTGACTTAGGCTTACGGAGTTCATCCCCAGTCTAAGCATAAGGAGTTCATTCCCAGTCTAAGATTGGACCAGACCGAGGGTTACAGCAGCAGGACCAGCAGCAGGATCGATAGCACGTAGTGGGGACCGAGCCGATCCTCGACTTGTGCATTCTGCCTTTTCGGTCGGTTGAGTGCCCACACACTTGTTTTATGGGTTGGCTTAGGCATATAGAGTTCATTCCATGCCTAAGCCCCAGTCGGACCGAGGGTTGTGGTAGTCGGACTGACAGCACGCAGAGGGGGATCGGGCTGATCCTCGGCTTGCGTATTATGCCTCTTCGGCCTGCTCAGTGCCTGCACGCTCATTTCGTGGGTTGACTTAGGCATACAGAGTTCATTCCTAATCTAAGATCGGACCGACAGTAGCACGCAGAGGGGGATCGGGCTGATCCTCAGCTTGTACATCCTACCTCTCCAACCGGCTGAGTGCTTGCACGCTCATTTCGTGGGTTGACTTATGCATATAGAGTTCATTCTCGGTCGAAGCCCCAACTGGATCGAGGGACCCACAGTGGGATCAGTAGCGTGCAAAGGGGGATCGGGCCGATCCTCAGCTTGAGCATTCTGGCTCCCTAACAGGTTGAGCGCCCAGACGCTCGTTTCATGGGTTGACTTAGGCATACATAGTGCATTCCCAGTCTCGACCAACCAAGGGCCAGAGGCTATCGACGGCATTTGGGGCAACAACCGAGGGGGACCAGCAGCGGGGTCCTCGATCGGCTCACGCATCCTGCCCCCAGCGATCGGTTCGGTGCCCATACGCTCATTTTGAAGGTCGACCAGGGCTCGACATGTACCGATGGTGGTCGAGGCAACCACTCGTACCACAGCCCAGCATGTGCCGATGGTGTTCGATGCAACCACCCGCACCAAGGGCCATCTTGTGTTGATGGTCGTCGAGGCCACCACCCGTACCAGGGCCTAGCTTATGCCAATGACGGTCGAGGCAAGTGCCTGTACCAAAGGGCAGCCTGTGCTAATGATGGTCGATGCATGTGCCATCACCATGCACCATCATGTGCCATTGATGGTCGAGGCCTTGGCCGAAGTAGGATTTTGAGCCACGATGCACATGCTAGGCACGGGCATGTGTTGGTGCCACATTTTTTTCATCCGGGGCACCATCGTCGGAGCATCACCAGAGAACCTAACAGAAGGCATTAGGGGTTCCAACAATTGGGGGGGCTGGGGGGTGTGCGGACATGGTGTGCGATGGGTGCTGGTACTTGGCCCTTATATTGGCCCCCTATACCTCGTCAAACCTCAAGAACTCACACCCTCTTAAAGAACATTTGAGATTTTATAGGTTTGCTTCTAGTAGCCATTAAAGTGTCTAAAATGGGGACATTTTTTTCAAACGGTCACAAAATCTTCTCCACTTCGAACGGTCACAAAAAGTTTCAAAAATCATGAAAAATAGAAAACGAGTCGTCTTGCCATGAAACTTCACATGAAGGCTTAAGGGACCATTGTATCAATTTACAAGCCATAAAAATGGCATTGGCATGGCAGAAATATGAAGTGTGCCTAAACCCACCTACAACTCAATCGATCCACGGCTTGCGCATCCCGCCTGTCCGGTCGACTAAGTGCCCGCACGCTCGTTTCGTGGGTTGACTTTGGCATACGTAGTGCACTCCTAGTCTAAGATTGGACCGGACTGAGGGTTGTGGTAGCAGGACCCGCGTGAGATCGACTGCACGCAGAGGGGATCGGGTCAATCCCCGGCTTGCGCATCCTACCTCTCTGGCCGGCTGAGCGCCCCTACACTCATTTTGTAGGTTGACTTAGGCATACGGAGTTCATCCCCAGTCTAAGCATACAGAGTTCATTCCCAGTCTAAGATTGGATTGGACCGAGGGTTGCAGCAGCAGGACCAGCAGTAGGATCGGTAGCACGCAGAAAGGGACTGGACCGATCCCCAGCTTGTCATTCTGCCTCTCCGGCCGGCTGAGCCCCCGCACGCTTGTTTCGTGGGTTGGCTTAGGCATACGGAGTTCATTCCATGTCTAAGCCCCAGCTAGACCAAGGGTTGTGGTAACGGGACCGACAGCACGCAGAGGGGGACTGGGCCGATCCCCAGCTTGCGCATTATGCCTCTCCGGCCTGCTCAGTGCCCGCACGTTCATTTTGTCGGTTGATTTAGGCATACAGAGTTCATTCCTAGTCAAAGCATACGGAGTTCATTCCCAGTCTAAGATCAGACCGGTAGCAGCACACAGAGGGGGACCGGATCGATCCTCAGCTTACGCATCCTGCCTCTCCAGTTGACTGATCACCCGCACACTTGCTTTGTGAGTTGACTTAGGCATACAGAGTTAATTCTCGGTCTAAGCCCCAACCGGACTGAGGGACTCGCAGCAGGATCAGTAGCACGTAGAGAGGGACCGGGCTGATCCTCGGCTTGTGTATTCTGGTTCTCCGACCAGCTGACTGCCCACACACTCATTTCATGGGTTGACTTAGGCATACGTAGTGCATTCCCGATCTCGACCAACCAAGGGCCAGAGGCTATCGAGCGTTTGGGGCAACAGCCGAGGGGGACAAGCAGCGGGATCCTTGGTCGGCTCATGCATCCCACCACCAGTAGTCGGTTCGGTGCTGGCACGCTCGTTTGGAGGGTCGACCAAGGCTCGGCATGTATCGATGGTGGTCGAGGCAACCGCCCGCACAACGGCCCAGCATGTGCCGATGGTGTTCGATGCAATCGCCCGCACCAGGGGCCATCTTGTGCCAATGGTGGTCGAGGCAATCGCCCGCACCAAGGATCGGCATGTGTCGATGGTGATCGAGGCAACTGCCCGCACCAGGGCCCAACTTATGCCGATGGCATTTGAGGCAAGTGCCCGTGTCACACCCTGGGCAGGCGTGCCAGGCACATCAGGTGCACCAGTAAGTGAGCCAAAGGTTGAGGCCCGCAGACCAGGTGTGCTGGTGGGTATCTGTGCGCAAAGCCTAGGAAACGAGTTCAGAACGCTCGCCCAACTTGCAGGCCAGCCCGTGAGATGAAGGCCTGGCATACAAGCTGCCCGCACCACATCCAGAAGGGCCTAAGGTGCTGGACATGCAAGGGAAGCTTCTGGAAGCAGGCAGGATCAGCAGGAGCATCCTGGCAGATTTGGTTGACCCTAAAAATCAGGAGTTAGCATCTTGATTGATTGTAATATGTATAATCCCTTGATTTTAGCCTTTATTCTAGGGATATTGCCATTAAGTGTAGCTGGAGCCTCAACTATAAATAAAAGGCTGCTCCACCCTCATTTGCACACCATCAAACACTTCTGTTTTAGTGAATACAAGAGCATTTCTAGAATTCTACCTTCTTATCCTGTTTCTCTTTAACTTTTGTAATCAGCCCTTCCTATTGTTCTAGTGCCTGCACGCCTGTGTTTTAGGTTGACTTAGGTAGAAAGAAGGAGATTCCAAGCCTAAGGTCACATAGTTTTCAAGTCTAAGATTGGAGTCCATGACAGTTTGTATCAAAGCAAGTTCAATTCTGTGTGTTTGTGTTGTGCAGGTTAGATCGTGATTGAGGAGATGGCATCCCAAAGCGACGTTGCTAGCCAACAACCAGAGGCCCAGGAACATGGGTGTGAAAGAGGCAAGAAAGCCAGTTCTAGAGATATCTGGTCTACCATAAACGGTAGGCTGGCCAAGGTGGAGGTGATCATGGGCGACATGGGGGAGAAGCTTGAGGAAGTAGAGACTCACATTGCATCGCTAGACTCCATGGGGGAGGAGATCCAAAGTAAGCTGGAAGCTGCTGTCAACAAAGGCATAGACGTGATCACCCAGAAGAATAAGGCCTTGGAGGCTGAAGTGCTGACCTTGCACAATGGCATGGAGGCCATGCGCTAGTAGATGGAAGAGCTTACCAGTGAGTTCGTTGCTTACAAGACTACCATTGGGAATGGCATGTTTGCCGGAGTGTCCAAATCCAGATTGGAGGTCTCCAAGCCTAAGGAGTTTAAGAGGACTAGGGCAGCCAAAGAAGTAGAAAACTACCTTTGGGGTATAAAGCAGTACTTCCAGGCCATGGGCATGCAAGACGAGGCAATAAAGGTAAGCACCGTTGCTATGTATCTCACTGATGTAGCCTTATTATGGTGGAGGCGTAGGTGTGATGATGTCAGGCATGAGAGCACCAAGATTGGAACCTGTGCAGAGTTCCAAAGGGAGTTTAGAGAACAATTTTACCTGGAGTATGTCGATGATGAGGCACGGGCAAAGTTACGCCAACTTAGCCAATAAAGGGACATAAGGGAGTATGTCTAGAAATTCTCTGAATTGATGCTACAGATCTCAGATCTAGGTAAGAAGGACACCTTATTTGCTTTCATGGATGGGCTGAAGCCGTGGGTGAAGCATGAGCTACAAAGGAGAGGAGTTCATGACTTGGCTAAAGCCATGACTACTGCCAAGGCCTTGATAGAGTTCAAGCCTCTGAACAAGTTCGAGTCATCTAAGCCTAAGGGTAAGGGTAGGGATGATAGGAATCGGAAGAAGCAGTCCAAGGGGAAGGACCATGATCGGGAGTCCAAAGATGGAGATCGAGACCGTTTAACCAAGGATGGTGAGGAGAAGCCACCAGCAGGCAAGTGGAAAGCAAAGGGGGATCGAGAGCCACTAGCATGCTACCTATGTGGAGGGAGCCACATAGCGCGTAATTGCCTGCAGAAGGGCAAGCTGGCTGCTGTAGACAAGGAGTCTAACGAGGAGCCAGAGTCTAGGGCAGTAAAGCTTGGGTCATTGGTGCTCAATGCTGTCCAGAGTAAGGGGAGTCGTAAGCCAAAGAGCTTGATGTTTACAGATCTGATGGTTACAGGTCAGAAGGTGAGTGCACTAGTGGACATAGGTGCCTCACATCTTTTTATATCAGGTGATAAAGCCCGAAAGCTCAGACTAAAGATGCAGAAAGGGATTGGTACCATTAAAATAGTAACTCTGAGGAAGTTCCAGCCATTGGAGTAGCACAGGGAATGGAGTTGCAGCTTGGAGACTGGAAAGGCAAAGAGACCATTGAGGTAATACCCTTGACGACTATGAGTTTGTGATTGGGTTGGATGTCCTTGTTCGGATTAACGCCATCCTTGTGCCTTTTGTCGATTGTGTTTGCATCTTGGATGCATGGTGCCAATGCCTAGTGCCATTGAGGAGAGGGGTTGGAGTTAGGTTGCGGTGGTGTCAGCCATCCAATTTGCCAAGGCAGTAAGCAGATAAAAAGACACCTTCTTGGCAGCCTTGAAATATGATGAGCCAAGGGAGAAGGAGATCAAGTCACCCTTGGAGGTGCTAAAGGTACTGAAGACCTTCAGTGATGTGATGCCCGTAAAGCTACCTAGCAAGCTACCACCTAAGAGGGAGATGGACCACAAGATCGAGCTGGTGTCCAAGGCCAAGCCACCAGCCAGAGCCCCTTACCGAATGTCTCCACCAGAGTTGGAGGAGTTGAGGAAGCAGCTTAAAGAGTTAGTCGATGCTAGCTTCATCAGGCCATCGAAAGCACTCTATGGTGCATCGGTTCTATTCCAGTGCAAGCATGATGGGTTGTTATGACTGTGCATAGACTACCAGGCTTTGAATAATCTGACCATCAAGAACAAGTACCACATCCCACTCATTACGGACATGTTCGATCAACTTGGGAGTGCAAGGTGGTTCACCAAGCTGGATTTGAGGTCGGGCTACTACCAAGTCAGGATCACGAAGGGAGATGAGCCAAAGATAGCATGTGTCACTTGGTATGGTTCGTATGAGTTCTTGGTGATGCCTTTCAGACTCACAAACGCCCCAGCAACATTTTGCACCCTTATGAACAAGGTACTTCAGTCATTCCTTGATCGGTTTATTGTGGTTTATTTGGATGACATTGTGATCTACAGCCAAGCTTTGGGAGAGCATGTAGACCACTTGAGATAGGTGTTCAAGGTGTTACAGGCACACAAGGTATTTGTCAAGAGGGAGAAGTGCTCATTCGCCCAACAAGAGATCCCGTTCCTTGGCCACATAGTGGGAGGTGGCAGGATATGCATGGATGAAGGCAAGATACACGCCATCCTGGAGTGGCAACCGCCAACCAAGGTCACTAAGTTGAGATCATTCCTTGGGCTGGTTAAGTACTACAGGCGCTACATCAAAGGTCACTCAGCAATAGCCACGCCATTGACTGACTTGCTCAAGAAAGGGAGAGCATGGGAGTGGAGCGCAGGGTCCAGGAAGCCTTTGACAGGTTGAAGCGGGTCATGACCGAGGAGCCAGTCTTGGCCTTGCCAGACCATGCCAAGCCGTATGAGGTGCATATGGATGCATCAGACTTTGCCATAGGGGGCGTGTTGATGCAGAAGGGACGTCCAATCGCATTCGAGAGTAGGAAGCTGAACGAGACTAAGCGCAAGTACACGGTCCAAGAGAAAGAGATGGCTGCAGTGGTGCACTGCTTGTGCACTTGGTGCCATTACCTATTAGGGTCGAGGTTCATGGTGAGGACGGACAATGTGGTGACCAGTTACTTCCAGACGCAGAAGAAGCTGTCCCTCAAGCAGGCGAGATGGCAAGATTTTCTTGCAGAATTTGATTTCCAGATGGAGTACAAGCCAGGACAGGCGAACCTAGTGGCAGACGCCCTGAGCAGAAAGGCTAACCTTGCTGCCATTAGCCAACCAGAGGGGTCACTGGTGCCACGCATCGAAGAGGTACTTACGCATGATCGTACAGCCAAGGCTTTGATGAAGTATGCCCAATAAGGTAAGACTAGGTGGTTTTGGTTGCAGGATGGGTTGCTATACACCAGGGGCAGTAGACTATTTGTGCTGTAGCACAGGAAGCTCGCAAGGAAGTTTTGCAAGAATGCCATGATTCAAGGTAGGCTGGACACCCTGGAGTGAGCCGTACCTTGGTGCTGATCGAGGACCGGTACTACTGGCCGCACATGAGGGATGATATGGAGGCCAATGTGAAGACTTGTCTTGTGTGCCAATAGGACTAGGTGGAGCTCAAGAAACCAAGTGGTCTCTTGGAGCCATTACCAGTGCCAGAGTGACCATGGGAGAGTGTTTCTCTGGACTTCATAGTCGGTCTACCCAAAGCAAAAGGGTTTGAAAGCACCATGGTAGTGGTGGACAGGTTTTCCAAGTATGGAATCTTCATTCTAGCAACCAAGGAGTGCCCAGCTGAGGAGGCAGCTCGATTGTTCCTGAAGAACATGGTTAAGTACTAGGAAGTGCCGAGGACCATTGTTAGTGATCAGGACGGGCGTTTCACGGGCAAGTTATGGACTGAGCTGTTCAAGCTATTGGGGTCAGACTTGAACTTTTCCACCAGCATGCATCCATAGATCGATGGGCAAATAGAACGAGTGAATGGACTATTGGAGGTCTACCTCAAGCACTATGTGAGTGCCACACAAAGGGACTAGCCAAAGCTGCTAGATATTGTATAGTTTTCCTACAACTTGTAAAGGAGCGAGGCAATGAACCAGAGCCCATTTGAGGTTGTGACAAGGCAACAACCACTAACACTCGATTCAATTGCTGTAGGTTATACAGGGCCGAATCCAGTAGCATACAAGTTTGCCAAGGCATGGCATGAGCAAACTGACTTGGCCAGAGTTTGTCTACACAAGGCGGCCAAGAGGTCGAAGAAGTGGGCAGACCAGAATAGGCAGGATGTGCAGTTCCAGGTTAGAGACTAGGTGTTGGTGAAGCTGCATCCCATTGTGCGACACAGGGGGCTGCACAAAGGCCTAGTCCAAAGGTATGAGGGTCCTTTTCGAGTAGTCAAGAGGGTAGGCAAGGTTGCCTACAAGCTGGATATGCAACCCAAGCTGAGGGTACTCCCGGTGTTCCATGTGAGCATGCTCAAGCCATTCTATGAGGATGAGGGAGATCCAGGACGGGTAGAGTCAAAGCGTGCACCATTGGGAGCAAGGGCCTCATATGAGAAGGAGGTCCACAGCATCATAGCTCACTGGGAGGTGAGACGGAAGAACTATCAGCCAAGACAAGAGTACTTGGTGCACTGGAAGGGACTTCCAAATAGTGAGGTGAGCTGGGAACCAGCAGATGACTTGTGGCAGTTCAAGGACTAGATCAGGCAGTACCATGCAGAAGACATAACGAGGGCATTACACAATCAGGTGGGGGAGAATGTCATACCCTAGACAGGTGCACCAGGTACATCAGGCACACCAGCAGGCGAGCCAGAGTTTGAGGCCCGTAGACCAGGCGTACTGGCAGGTATCTGTGCGCAAAGCCTAGCGAACGAGTTCAGAACACCCGCCCAACTTGCAGGCTAGCCCGTAAGACCAAGGCCTAGCATACATGCTGCCCGCACCACATCCAGAAGGGCCCAAGGCATTGGACACACAAGGGAAGCTTTTGGAAGCAGGCAGGATCAGCAGGAAAATCCTGGCAGATTTGGTTGACCCTGATAATCAGGAGTTAGCATCCTGATTGATTGTAATCTGTATAATCCCTTGATTCTAGCCGTTATTCTAGGGATATTGCCATTAAGTGTAGCTGGAGCCTCAACTATAAATAGAGGGCTGCTCTACCCTCATTTGTACACCATCAAACACTTCTGTTTCAGTGAATACAAGAGCATTTCCAGAATTATGCCTTCTTATCCTGTTTCTCTTTAACTTGCATAATCAGCCCTTCCTATTGTTCTAGTGCCCGCACGCTTGTGTTTTAGGCTGACTTAGGCATAAAGGAGGAGACTCCAAGTCTAAGGCTGCACGGTTTCTGAGTCTAAGGTCGGAGCTTGTGACACCCGTACCAAAGGGCAGCTGTGCTGATGATGGTCGATGCATGGGCCATCACCATGCGCCATCATGCGCCATTAATGGTCGAGGCCTTGGCCGAAGTTCAATTTTGAGCCATGGTGCACATGCTGGGCTTGGGCATGAGCTGGTGCCACATTTTTTTTGCCTGGGGCACCATCGCCGAAGAACTTAACCGACGGCATTAGGGGTTCCAGCGATTGGGGGGGCCGAGGGGTGTGTGCACATGATGTGCGATGGGTGCTGGTACTTGGCCCTTATATTGGCCCCCTATCCCTCATCAAACCTCGAGAACTCACACCCCCTTAAAGAACATTTGAGATTTTATAGGTTTGCTCCCAGTAGCCATTAAAGTGTCTGAAATGGGGACATTTTTTTCAAACGGTCACAAAATCTTCTCCACTTCGAGTTTTCAGTTGATTTTTTTTGTGCGTGCCAATCAAAATACAAGGATCACGTTTACCAAATTTGGGGCCAGAACTCTTTCTAAAAAAATTTTAAAAAATCCCGAACCGTAAAAAGTTTTAAAAATCGTGAAAAATAGAAAACGGGTAGTCTTGGCACGAAACTTCACATGAAGCCTTAGGGGATCATTGTATGAATTTACAAGCCATAAAAACGGCATTGGCATGGTAACAATATGAAGATGTGCCTGAACCCACCTACCACTCGATCGATCCACGACTTGCGCATCCCGCCTCTCTGGGCGGCTAAGTGCCCGCACGCTTGTTTTGTGGGTTGACTTAGGCATACGTAGTGCCCTTCCAGTCAACGATCGAACTAGACCAAGGGTTGCAGTAGCTGGACCCGTAGCAGGATCGACAGCACGAAGAGGGGATCGAGTCGATCCCCAGCTTGCGCATCCTTCCTCTCCGGCTGGCTGAGCGCCCGCACGCTCGTTTCGTGGGTTGACCTAGGCATATGGAGTTCATCCCCAGTCTAAGATCGGATCAGACCGAGGGTTGCGACAGCAAGACCAGCAGTAGGATTGGTAGCACGCAGGGGGGACCAGGCCAATCCCCGACTTGTGCATTCTACCTTTCCGGTCGGCTGAGCGTCCGCACGCTTGTTTCATGGGTTGGCTTAGGCATACGGAGTTCATTCCATGTCTAAGCCCCAGCCGGACAGAGGGTTGTGGTAGCGAGACCGACAGCACGCAGAAGGGGATCAGGCCGATCCCTGACTTGTGCATTATGCCTCTCCGGCCGGCTCAACACCCGCACGCTCATTTTATGGGTTGACTTAGACATATAAGGTTCATTCCCAGTCTAAGCATACGGAGTTAATTCCCAGTGTAAGATCGGATCGGTAGCAGCATGTAAAGGGGGACTAAGTCGATCCTCGGCTTATGCATCTTGCCTCTCCGACCGGCTGAGCGCTCGCACGCTCGTTTCATGGGTTGACTTATGCATACGAAGTTCATTCCCGGTCTAAGCCCCAACCGGACTGAGGGACCCGCAACGAGATCGGTAGCACGCATAGGGGGACTGGGCCGATCCTCAACTTGCTCATTCTGGCTCTTCATTTGGTTGAGCGCTCACATGCTCGTTTCATGGGTTGACTTAGGCATATGTAGTGCATTCCCGATCTCGACCAGCCAAGGGCCAGAGGCTATCGATGGCATTTGGGGCAACAACCGAGGGGGTCCAACAGCAGAATCCTTGGTTGGCTCACGCATCCCACCCTCAGCGGTTGGTTCGGTGCTCGCACACTCATTTCGGGGTTTGATCGGGGCTCGACATGTGCCGATGGTGGTCGAGGCAACCCCCCGCACCATGGCCCAACATATGCCGATGGTGTTCGATGCAACCGCCCGTTCCAGGGGCCATCTTGTGTCGATGGTGGTCGAGGCAATTGCCGGTACCAGGGCCTAACTTGTGTCGATGGCGGTCAAGGCAAGTGCCCGTACCAAAGGGCAGCCTGTGCCGATGATGGTCGATGCATGTGCCATCACCATATGACATCATGTGCCATTGATGGTCGAGGCCTTAGCCAAAGTTTGATTTTGAGCCACGATGCACATGCTGGGCTCGGGCATGTGCTGGTGCCACATTTTTTTTGCCCGACGCACCATCGTCGGAGCAACCCCGAAGAACCTAACCGACGGCATTGGGGGTTTCAATAATTGGGGGGTCGGGGGTGTGCGCACATGATGTCCGATGGGTGCTGGTACTTGGCCCTTATTTTGGCCCCCTATCCCTCATCAAATCTCGAGAACTCACACCCCCTTAAAGAGCATTTGAGATTTTATAGGTTTGCTCACAGTAGCCATTAAAGTGTCTAAAATGGGGACATTTTTTTCAAACGATCACAAAATCTTCTCCACTTCGAGTTTTTAGCTAAATTTGTTTATGTGTGCCAACAAAAATACAAGGATCATGTCTACCAAAATTTGGGCCAAAACACCTTCTAAAAAATTTTAAAAAATTCCGAACCGTAAAAAGTTTCAAACATCATGAAAAATAGAAAACGGGTCGTCTTGCCATGAAACTTCACATGAAGGCTTAGGGGCCCATTGTATGAATTTACAAGCCATAAAAATGGCATTGGTGCAGCAGAAATATGAAGATGTGCATAACCCACCTACCACTCGAACGATCCATGGCTTGTGCATCCCACCTCTCCGGCCAACTAAGTGCCCGTACGCTCGTTTCGTGGGTTGACTTAGGTATACGTAGTGCGCTCCCAGTCTAAGATCGAATCGGACCGAGGGTTATGGTAGCAGGACCCATAACGAGATCGGTAGCATACAGAGGGGATCGAGTCAATCCTCGGCTTACGCATCTTGCCTCTTTGGCCAACTGAGCGCACGCACGCTAGTTTCATGGGTTGACTTAGGCATACGGAGTTCATGCCCAGTCTAAGCATACGGAGTTCATTCCCTGTCTAAGATCGGACCAGATCAAGGGTTGTGACAGCAGGACCAGCAGTAGGATTGGCAGCACGCAGGGGGGATCGGGCCGATCCTCGGCTTGTGCATTCTGCCTCTCCGATCGGCTAAGCCCCCACACACTCATTTCATGGGTTGGCTTAGGCATACGGAGTTCGTTCCATGTCTAGGCCCCAGTCGGACCGAGGGCTGTGGTAGTGGGACCAGCAGCATGCAGAGGGGGATCGGATCGATCCCCGACTTGCACATTATGCCTCTCCAGTCGGCTCAGCACCCGTACACTCATTTTATGGCTTGACTTAGGCATACGGAGTTCATTCCCAGTCTAAGATTGGTCCGGCAGCAGTACACAGAGGGGGATCGGGCTGATCCTCAGCTTGTGCATCCTGCCTCTCCGGCCGACTGAGTGCCCATACGCTCATTTGATGGGTTGACTTAGGCATATAGAGTTCATTCCCGATCTAAGACCCAATTGGACCGAGGGGCTCGCTGCGAAATCGACAGCACACAGAAAGGGATCAGGTCGATCCTTGGCTTGTGCATTCTGGCTCTCTGATCGACTGAGCGCCCGCATGCTCGTTTCATGGGTTGACTTAGGCATATGTAGTGCATTCCTGATCTCGACCAACCAAGGGCCAGACACTATCGACTGCGTTTAGGGCAACAACTAAGGGGGACCAGCAACGGGATCCTTGGTCGGCTCGCTCATCCCACCCCCAGCGATCGGTTCGATGTTCGCATGCCTATTTCGAGGGCCGACCGGGGCTCGACATGTGCCGATGGTGGTCGAGGCAACCGTCCGCACCAGGGGCCATCTTGTATCAATGGTGGTCAAGGCAACCGCTTGCACTAGGGCCCAGCTTATGTCGATGGCGGTCGAGGTAAGTACCCTTACCAAAGGGCAGTCGGTGCCGATTATGGTCAATGCATGTGCCATCACCATGCGCTATCATGTGCCATTGATGGTTGAGGCCTTGGCTGAAGTTTGATCTTGAGCCACGGCGCACATTCTGGGCTCAGGCATGTGCTAGCGGCACATTTTTTTTCGCCCGGGGCAACATCACCAGAGCATTGCCGGAGAACCTAACCGGCGGCATTGGGGGTTCTGGCGATTGGGGGGGCCGGAGGGTGTGCGCACATGATGTGCGATGGGTGCTGGTAGTTGGCCCTTATATTGGCCCCCTATCCCTCATCAAACCTTGAGAACTCACACCCCCTTAAAGAGCATTTGAGATTTTATACGTTTGGTCCCAGTAGCCATTAAAGTGTCTGAAATGGGGACATTTTTTTCAAACGGTCACAAAATCTTCTCCACTTCGATTTTTTAGCTGAATTTGTTTGTACGAGCCATCAAAAATACAAGGATCATGTCTACCAAATTTGGGGCCAAAACTCTTTCTAAAAAAATTTTAAAAAATCTCGAACCGTAAAAAGTTTCGAAAATCATGAAAAATAGAAAACGGGTCGTCTTGCCACGAAAATTCACATGAAGGTTAGGGGACCATTGTATGAATTTACAAGCCATAAAAATAGCATTGGCATGGCAGAAATATGAAGATGTGCCTAAACCCACCTACCACTCGATCGATCCACGGCTTACGCATCCCGCCTCTCTGGCCGACTAAGTGCCCGCACGCTCGTTCCGTGGGTTGACTGAGGCATACATAGTGCGCTCCCAGTCTAAGATCGGATCGGACTGAAGATTGCAACAGCAGGACCCGTAGCGAGATCGACAGCATGTAGAGGGGATCAGGTCGATACCCAGCTTACGCATCCTGCCTCTCTGGCTGGCTGAGTGCTCGCACACTCGTTTCATGGGTTGACTTAGGCATAAGGAGTTCATCCCTAGTCTAAGCATATAGAGTTTATTCCCAGTCTAAGATCGGATCGAACTGATGGTTAAGGTAGCAGGACCAGTAACAAAATCGACAGCACCCTAGGGGGACCAAGCTGATCCCCGACTTACGTATTTTGCCTTTTCGGTCGGCTAAGCCCTCGTCAGATCGAGGGTTGTGACAACGGGACTGGCAACATGTAGAGGGGACCAGGACAATCCTCGACTTACGCATTATGCCTCTCCGATAAGATCAGTGCCCGCACGCTCGTTTCATGGGTTGACTTAGGCATACGAAGTTCATTCCCAGTTTGAGATCGGACCAGACTGAGGGTTGTAGCAGCAGGACCCATAGCGGGGTCGACAGCATACAGAGGGGACCTGGTCGATCCCCAGCTTACGCATCCTACCTCTCTGGCCGGCTGAGTGCTCGCACGCTTGTTTCATGGGTTGAATTAGGCATACGGAGTTCATCCCTAGTCTAAGCATACGGAGTTCATTCCCAGTCTAAGATTGGATCAGACCGAAGGTTGCGGCAGCAGGACCAACAGTAGGATCCGCAGCACGTAGGGGGGACCGAGCCGATCCTCAGCTTGTGCATTCTGCCTCTTCGGTCGGTTGAGCACCCGCACGCTCGTTTCATGGGTTGGCTTAGGCATACGGAGTTCATTCCGTGTCTAAGCCCCAATCGGACCGAGGGTTGAGGCAACGAGACTGACAGTACGCAGAGGGAGATCAGGTCGATCCTCGGCTTGCGTATTATGCCTCTCCGGCTGGCTCAGCACACGTACGCTCATTTCATGGGTTGACTTAGGCATATGGAGTTCATTCCCAGTCTAGGCATACGGAGTTCATTCCTAATCTAAGATCGGACCGACAGCGGGATCGACAGCAGCACACAGAGGGGGACCGAGTCGACCCTCGACTTGTGCATCCTATCTCTCTGGCTGGCTGAGCACCCGCAAGCTCGTTTCGTGGGTTGACTTAGGCATACAGAGTTCATTCCTTGTCTAAGCCCTAATCGGATCGAGGGACCCACAGCGGGAGCGCCAGCATGTAGAGGGGGACTAGGTCGATCCTCGACTTGCATACTCTGGCTCTCTGACTGGCTGAGCACCCGCACGCTCGTTTCATGGGTTGACTTAGGCCTACGTAGTGGATTCTCGATCTCGACCAGCCAAGGGCCAGAGGCTATCGATGGCGTTTGGGGTAACAACCGAGGGTGACCAGTAGCAGGATCCTTGGTTGGCTCACGTATCTTACCCCCAGTGATCGGTTCGATGCTCACATGCTCATTTTGGGGGTCGATCGAGGCTTGGCATGTGCCGATGTTGGTCGAGGTAATCACCCACACCATGGCCTAGCATGTACCGATGGTGTTCGATGCAATCGCCCGCATCAGGGGCCATCTTGTGCCGATAGTGGTCGAGGCAACCGCCCGCACTAGGACCCAACTTTTGTCGATGGTGGTCGAGGCAAGTGCCCGTACCAAAGTGCAGCCTATGCCGATGATGGTCCATGCATGTGCCATCACCATGCGCCATCATGTGCCATTGATGGTCGAGGCCTTGGCTGAAGTTCAAGTTTGAGCCACGGTGCACATGCTGGGCTCGAAAATGTGCTGGTGCCACATTTTTTTGCCTGGGTCACCATCGCCGAAGCATCGTCGGAGAACTTAACCAACGACATTAGGGGTTTTGACGATTGGGGTGCCCAGGCGGTGTGTGCACATGATGTGCGATGGGTGCTGGTACTTGGCCCTTATATTGGCCCCCTATCCCTCATCAAACCTCGAGAACTCACACCCCCTTAAAGAGCATTTGAGATTTTATAGGTTTGCTCCCAGTTGCCATTAAAGTGTCTGAAATAGGGACATTTTTTTCAAACGGTCACAAAATCTTCTCCACTCCGAGTTGTTAGCTGAATTTGTTTATGTATGCCAACAAAAATACAAGGACCACATCTACCAAATTTGGGGCCAAAACTGCTTCTAAAAAAATTTTAAAAAATCTTGAACCGCAAAAATTTTAAAAATCATGAAAAATAGAAAACGGGTCGTCTTGCCACGAAACTTCACATGAAGGCTTATGGGACTATTGTATGAATTTACAAGCCATAAAAATGGCTTTGGCACGGTAGAAATATGAAGATGTGCCTGAACCCACCTACCACTCGGTTGATCCACGGTTTGTGCATCCCGCCTCTCCGGCAGGCTAAATGCTCGCATGCTCGTTTCGTGGGTTGACTAAGGCATACGTAGTGCACTCCCAATCTAAGATTCGACCAAACCGATGGTTGTGGTAGCAGGACCCACAGTGGGATCGACAGCACGTAGAGGGGATCGGGTCGATCCTCGGCTTGCACGTCCTGCCTCTTTGGTCGACTGAGCGCCCGTACGCTCATTTCGTGGGTTGACTTAGGCATACGGAGTTCATCCCCAATCTAAGAATATGGAGTGAGGGTTGCGGTAGCAGGACTAGCAACAGAATCGATAGCACGCAGGGGGGATCGGGCTGATCCTTGGCTTACGCATTCTGTATCTCAGGTCGGTTGAGTGCCTGCATGCTCGTTTCATGGGTTGGCTTGGGCATATGGAGTTCATTCCATGTCTAAGCCCTTGCCAGATCGAGGGTTGTGACAGCGGGACCGATAGCACACAGAAGGGGATCGGGCCGATCCCCGATCCCCGATTTATGCATTATGCCTCTCCAGCCGACTTAGCACCCGCATGGTCATTTCGTGGGTTGACTTAGGCATACGGAGTTCATTCTCAGTCTAAGATCATACAGGCAGCAGCACGCAGAGGGTGAACAGGCCGATCCTCGGCTTACGCATCCTACCTCTTCGACCGGCTGAGCACCTGTACGTTCGTTTCATGGGTTAACTTAGGTATACGGAGTTCATTCCCAGTCTAAGCCCCAACCGAATTGAGGGACCCACAGCAAGATTGGTAGCACACAGAGGGGGACTGGGTCGATCCTCGGCTTGCGCATTCTGGCTCTCCAATCGGCTGAGAGCCCGTACGCTCGTTTCATGGGTCGACTTAGGCATACGTAGTGCATTTTCGATCTCGACCAACCAAGGGCCAGAGGCTATCGACGGTGTTTGGGGCAACAACTGAGGGGGACTAGCAGCGGGATCCTTGGTCGGGCCGCCCCCAGCTTGTGCCGATGGCGGTCGAGGCAAGTACCCATACCAAAGGGTAGCCCGTGCTGATGATGGTCGACGCATGTGCCATCACCATGCGCCATCTTGTACCATTGATGGTCTAGGCCTTGGCTGAAGTTCAATTTTGAGTCACGTGCACATGCTGGGCTTGGGCATGTGCTGGTGCCACATTTTTTTTGCCTGGGGCACCATCACCGGAGCATCGTCGGAGAACCTAACCGGCGACAATGGGGGTTTCGGTGATTGGGGATCGGGGGATGTGCGCACATGATGTGCAATGGGTGCTGGTACTTGGCCCTTATATTGGCCCCCTATCCCTCATCAAACATCGAGAATTCACACCCCCTTAAAGAGCATTTGAGATTTTATAGGTTTGCTCCCAGTAGCCATTAAAATGTCTAAAATGGGGACATTTTTTTCAAACAGTCACAAAATCTTGTCTACTTTGAGTTTTTAGCTTAATTTGTTTGTGCGTGCCAACAAAAATACAAGGATCACATCTACCAAATTTGGGGCCAGAACTCCTTCTAAAAACATTTTAAAAAATCTCGAACCGTAAAAAGTTTCAAAAATTATGAAAAGTAGAAAACGGGTCGTCTTGCCACGAAACTTCACATGAAGGCTTAGGGGACCATTGTATGAATTTAGAAGCCATAAAAATGGCATTCGCATGGCAGAAATATGAAGATGTGCCTGAACCCACCTACCACTCGATCGATCCACGGCTTGCGCATCCCGCCTCTCCGATCGGCTAAGTGCCCGGATGCTCGTTTCATGGGCTGACTTAGGCATATGTAGTGCGCTGCCAGTCTAAGATCGAACCAGATTGAGGGTTGAGGTAACAGGACCGTAATAGGATCGGCAGCATGCAGAGGGGTTCGGGTCGATCCCCGGCTTGCGCATCCTACCTCTCTGGCCTACTGAGCGACCGCATGCTCATTTCGTTGGTTGACTTAAGCATACGGAGTTCATCCCCGGTCTAAGCATATGGAGTTCATTCCCAGTCTAAGATCAGACTGGACCGAGGGTTGCGGTAGCAGGACCTGCAGCAGGATTGACAGCACGCAGGGGCAGACCGGGCGATCCTCGGCTTGCGCATTCTACCTCTCCAGTCGGTTGTGTGCCCGCACGCTTGTTTCATGGGTTGGTTTAGGCATATAAAGTTCATTCCATGTCTAAGCCCCAGTCGAATCGAGGGTTGTGGCATTGGGACCAATAGAATACAGAGGGGGATTGGGCCGATCCCTGGCTTGCGCATTATGCCTCTCCGACCAGCTCAATGCCTGCACGCTCGTTTCGTGGGTTGACTTAGGCATACGGAGTTCATTCCTAGTCTAAGCATACAGAGTTCATTCCCAGTCTAAGATCGGACCGACAGCGGGATCGGTAACAGCAAGCAGAGGGGGACCAGGCTGATCCTTGGCTTGCACATCCTACCTCTCCGGCCGGCTGAGCACCCATTCGCTTGTTCTGTGGGTTGACTTAGGCATACGAAATTCATTCCCGGTCTAAGCCCTAACCAGACTAAGGGACCCGTAGCGAGATCGATAGCATACAGAGGGGGACTGGAACAATCCTCGACTTACGCATTTTGGCTCTCCAGTCGGTTGAGCTCCTGCACGCTCATTTCATGGGTTGACTTAGGCATATGTAGTGCATTATCGGTCTCGACCAACCAAGGGCCAAAGGCTATCGACGGTGTTTGGGGCAACAGTCGAGGGGGACCATCAGCGGGATCCTTGGTCGGCCCACGCATCCAACCCCCAACGGTCGGTTCGATGCTCACACGTTCGTTTCAGGGGCAGACCGGGGCTCGACATGTGCTGATGGTGGTTGAGGCAACCGCCCGCACCACTGCCCAGCATGTGCCGATAGTGTTCGATGCAACCGCTCGCACCAAGGGCCATCTTGTGCCGATGGTGGTCGAGGCAATCGCTCACACTAAGGGCCAGCATGTGCCGAAGGTGATCGAGGCAACTGCCCGCACCAGGGCCCAGCTTGTGCCGATGGCGGTCGAGGTAAGTACCCGTACCAAAGGCTAGCCTATGCCGATGATGGTCGATGCATATGCCATCACCATGCGCCATCATGTGCCATTGATGATCGAGGCCTTGGTCGAAGTTCAATTTTAAGCCATGCTGCACATTCTGGGCTCGAGCATATGCTGGTGCCACATTTTCTTCGCCTGAGGCATCATCGTCGGAGCATCACCGGAGAACCTAATCGATGGCATTAGGGGTTTTAGCGATTGGGGGGGCCGGGGGGAGTGCGCACATGATGTGTGATGGGTGATGGTACTTGTTCCTTATATTGGCCCCCTATCCCTCATCAAACTTTGAGAACTCACACCCCCTTAAAGAGCATTTGAGATTTTATAGGTTTGTTCCCAGTAGCCATTAAAGTGTCTGAAATGGGGACATTTTTTTCAAACGGTCACAAAATCTTCTTCACTTCGAGTTTTTAGTTGAATTTGTTTGTGCGTGCCAAAAAAAATACAAGGATCATGTCTACCAAATTTGGGGCCAAAACTCCTTCTAAAAAAATTTTAAAAAATCTCGAACTGTAAAAAGTTTCAAAAATCGTGAAAAATAAAAAACGTCGTCTTGCCACGAAACTTCACATGAAGGTTTAGGAGACTATTGTATGAATTTACAAGTAATAAAAATGGCATTGGCATGGTAGAAATATGAAGATGTGCCTGAACACACCTACCACTCGATCGATCCACGGCTTGCGCATCCCGCCTCTCCGGTCGGCTAAGTGCCCGCACGCTCATTTCATGGGTTGACTTAGGCATACGTAGTGCGCTCCCATTCTAAGATCAGACCGGACCGAGGGTTGTGGTAGCAGGACCCGTAGCGGGATCGATAGCTCACAAAAGGGACAGGGTCTATCCCTAGCTTGCGCATCCTGCCTCTCCGGCTGGCTGAGCACCCGCACGCTCGTTTCATGGGTTGACTTAAAAATATAGAGTTCATCCCCAGTCTAAGCATACGGAGTTCATTCCTAGCCTAAGATCAGATCGGATCGAGGGTTACGGTAGTAGGGCCAGTAGCAAGATCGACAGCATATAAGGGGGGACCGGGTCGATCCCCGGCTTGTGCATTCTGCCTCTTCGGTCGATTGAGCGCCCGCACACTCGTTTCGTGAGTTGGCTTAGGCATGCGGAGTTTATTCCATGTTTAAGCCCCAGCCAGACTGAGGGTTATGGCAGCGGGACTGACAGCATGCAGAGGGGGATCGGGCCGATCCCCGACTTACGCATTATGCCTTTCTGACTAGGTAAGCCTCCGCACGCTCATTTTGTGGGTTGACTTAGGCATACAGAGTTCATTCCCAGTCGAAGCATACGGAGTTCTTTCCCTGTCTAAGATCGAACCGACAACGGGATCGACAGTAGCATGTAGAGGGGGACCAGGTCGATACTCGGCTTGCGCATCGTACCTCTCTGGTCGACTGAGCGCCCATACGCTCGTTTCATTGGTTGACTTTGGCATACAGAGTTCATTCTCGATCTAAGCCCCAATCAAATGGAGTGACCCACAGTGGGATCAGCAGCACGCAAAGGGGGACTGGCCCGACCTTCAGCTTACGCATTTTGGCTCTCCGATCAGCTGAGCGCCAGCACGCTCATTTCATGGGTTGACTTAGGCATACGTAGTGCATTCCCGATCTCGACCAACCAAGGGCCAGAGGCTATCGACAGCATTTGGGGTAACAACCAAGGGGGACCAATAGTGGGATCCTTGGTTGGCTTGTGCATCCCACCACCAGTGGTCGGTTCGATGCTCTAACACTCATTTCGGCGGCCAACCGGGGTTCAGCATGTGCTGATGGTGGTCGAGGCAACCGTGCACACCACGGCCCAGCATGTGCCATTGGTGTTCGATGCAACTGCTCACACCAATGGCCATCCTGTACCGATGGTGGTCGAGGTAATTGCCTGCACCAAGGCCCAGCTTGTGCCGATGGTGGTTGAGGCAACCGCCCGTACCAAAGGGTAGCCTGTACCGATGATGATCGATGCATGTGCCACCACCATGCGCCATCATGTGCCATTGATGGTTAAGGCCTTGGCTGAAGTTCAATTTTGAGCCACGATGCACATACTAGGCTCAAGCATGTACTGGTGCCACATTTTTTTGCCTGGGGCACCATCGCCGAAGCATCACCGGAGAACCTACCCGACGGCAGTGGGGGTACCGATGATTGGGGGGCCGGGGGGTGTGCGTACATGATGTGCGATGGGTGCTGGTACTTGGCCCTTATATTGGCCCCCTATCCCTCATCAAACCTTGAGAACTCACACCCCCTTAAAGAGCATTTGAGATTTTATAGGTTTGCTCCCAGTAGCCATTAATGTGTCTAAAATGGGGACATTTTTTTCAAACGGTCACAAAATCTTCTCCACTTTGAGTTTTTAGCTGAATTTGTTTGTGCGTGCCAACAAAAATACAAGGATCATGTCTATCAAATTTGGAGCCAAACCTCATTCTAAAAAAATTTTAACAAATCTCGAACCGTAAAAAGTTTCGAAAATCATGAAAAATAGAAAACGGGTCGTCTTGCCACGAAACTTCACATGAAGGCTTAGGGGACCATTGGATGAATTTACAAGCCATATAAATGGCATTGGCATGGTAGAAATATGAAGATGTACCTGAACCCACCTACCACTCGATCGATCCACGACTTATGCATCCCGTCTCTCCGGCCGGCTAAGTGCCCGCACGCTCGTTTCGTGGGTTGACTTAGGCATATGTAGTGCGCTCCCAATCTATGATCAGACTGGACCGAAGGTTGTGATAGCAAGACTCACAGTAGGATCGACAGCACGTAGAGGGGACCGAATTGATCCCCAGTTTGCGCATCCTACCTCTCTATCCGACTGAATGCCTGAATGCTCATTTCATGGGTTGACTTAGGCATACGGCGTTCATCCCCAGTCTAAGTATATGAAGTTCATTCCCAGTCTAAGATTGTATCAGACCAAGGGTTGCGACAGCAGGACCAGCAGTAGGTTTGACAGCATGCAGGGGGGGATCGAGCCGATCCTCGGCTTGTGCATTCTGTCTCTCCGATCGGCTGAGAGCCCGCACACTCGTTTCATGGGTTGGCTTAGGCATACGAAGTTCATTCCATGTCTAAGCCCCAGTCGGACCAAGGGTTATGGTAGCCAGACCGATAGCACACAGAGAGGGATCGGGCCGATCCTCGGTGCCATGAGCCAACCTTGTATAGGGCCATGGCTGGGACTTAGATTGCCATGAGCCACCCATGTATAGGGCCATGGTTGGGTAGATCCTTTGTGCTAGGAAAAGTGTCCCCATTTCAAACATTGTAATGGTTACTGGTAGCATAGCTCTAAAATCTTTAAGGCTCTTTAGGGGGGTGAGTCGGCAGCATTGTGTTGGGCTGTCTCACCGGTTGCTATGCGAGCCTAGGCCACCCACCATGGGCTACCCCCTGGCCCTGGTGATGGTGGGAGGTCCCGATGTATGATTCTCGATTATAATAAAACTCATCCCGATTGAATGTCCTGCTTGTTGCCTCGATGTGTTTTTCTTTTTCTCGATGCGAATATGCCTTCTTATGTGTGTGCTTGAGATTGATCTCGATATATTGTGCCTTATTGTGAATGCTTGGGACTAACCATGTCTTATGGTTATTTTTTCAGATATCGATCTATTGAATGTTGACTTGGTTGGGAGTGCCTATTCAAGTACCGTACGGTCTATTGCTTGTTGAGAGAAAGCTTAGTCTGTGACACCCGACTTACGCATTATGCCTTTACGGCTGGCTCAGCGTCCGCACGCTCGTTTCATGGGTTGACTTAGGCATACGGAGTTCATTCCCAGTCTAAGCATACGGAGTTCATTCCCAGTCTAAGATCAGACTGGTAGCGGATTCGTAGCAGCACGCAGAGGGGGACCGAGTCGATCCTCAGCTTGCACATCCTGCCTCTCTAGCCGACTGAGTGCCCGTACGCTCGTTTCGTGGGTTGACTTAGGCATACGGAGTTCATCCCCAGTCTAAGCATACAGAGTTCATTCCCAGTCTAAGATCGAACTAGACCGAGGGTTGCGGCAGCAGGACCAGCAGCAGGACCAGTAGCTGGATCGACAACACGCAAGGGGGACCGAGCCGATCCCCGGCTTACGCATCCTGCCTCTCCGGCCGGCTGAGTGCCCGCATGCTCATTTTGTGGGTTGGCTTAGGCATAGGGAGTTCATTCCATGTGTAAGCCCCAGTCGGACTGAGGGTTATGGCAGCGGGACCGACAGCATGCAGAGGGGGATCGGGCTGATCCATGGCTTGCGCATTACGCCTCTCCGGCCAGCTCAGCGCCCGCACACTCGTTTCATGGGTTGACTTAGGCATACGGAGTTCATCCCCAATCTAAGCATACAGAGTTCATTCCCAGTCTAAGATCAAACCAAATCGAAGATTGCGATAGCAGGACCAGCAGCAGGATCGGTAGCACGCAGGAGGGACCGGGCCGATCTCGGCTTACGCATTCTGACTCTCCGATCGGCTGAGCGCCCACACGCTCGTTTCATGGGTTAGCTTAGGCATACTGAGTTCATTCCTTGTCTAAGCCCCAGCCGGACCGAGGGTTGTGGCAGCCGGACCAACAGCATGTAGAGTGGGACCGGGCCAATCCTTAACTTGTGTATTCTGGCTCTTCAGCCGGCTAAGTGCCCGTATGCTCGTTTCGTGGGTTGACTTAGGCATACATAGTGCATTCCCGATCTCGACTAACCAAGGGCTAGAGGCTATCAATGGTGTTTGGGGCAACAACTGAGGGGGACCAGCAGTGTGATCCTTGGTCGGCTCACACATCCCAACCCCAGTGGTCGGTTCGGTGCTCGCACATTCGTTTCGGGGGCCGATCGGGGCTCGAAAAGTGACAATGGTGGTCGAAGCAACCGCCCGCACCACGGCCCAGCATGTGCCGATGGTGTTCGATGCAATCGCCCGTACCAGGGGCCATCTTGTGCCGATGGAGGTCGAGGTAACCACCCGCACCAGAGCCCAGCCTGTGCCGATGGTAGTCGAGGCAAGTGCCCGTACCAAACGACAGCCTGTGCCGATGATCATCGATGCATGTGCCATCACCATGCGCCATCATGTGCCATTGATGGTCGAGGCCTTGACCGAAGTTCAATTTTAAGCTGCGGTGCACATGTTGGGCTTGGGCATGCGCTGGTGCCACATTTTTTTTGCCTGGGGCACCATCGTTGGAGCATCGTCGGAGAACCTAACCGGCGGCATTGGGGGTTTCGGCGATTGGGGGGGCCAGGGGGTGCGCACACATGATGTGCGATGGGTGCTGGTACTTGGCCTTTATATTGGCCCCCTATCCTCATCAAACCTCGAGAACTCACACCCCCTTAAAGAGCATTTGAGATTTTATAGGTTTGCTCCCAGTAGCCATTAAAGTGTCTGAAATGGGGACATTTTTTTCAAACGATCACAAAATCTATTCCACTTTGAGTTTTTAGCTGAATTTGTTTGTGCCTGCCAACAAAAATACAAGGATCACGTCTACCAAATTTGGGGCCAAAAATCCTTCTAAAAAAATTTTAAAAAATCCTGAATCGTAAAAAGTTTCAAAAATCATGAAAAATAGAAAACGGGTCATCTTGCCATGCAGAGGGGACCGGGTCGATCCCCGACTTGCGCATCCTACCTCTCTGGCCGGTTGAGCGCCCGTACGCTTGTTTCGTGGGTTGACTTAGGCATACAGAGTTCATCTCCAGTCTAAGCATACAGAGTTCATTCCCAATCTAAGATCGAACCAGATCGAGGGTTGCGGCATCAGGACCAGTGCAGGATCAACAGCACGTTGGAGGGATCGGGTTGATCCCTGACCTACACATTATGCCTCTCCGGTCGGCTCAGGGCCTGCATGTTGGTTTCATAGGTTGACTTAGGCATATAGAGTTGATTCCCAGTCTAAGCATACAGAGTTCATTCTCAATCTTATATCGGACTGATAGCGAGATCGATAGCAGCATGCAGAGGGGGACTAGGCCGATCTTCGACTTGCGCATCCGACCGCTCTGATCGACTGAGCGCTCGCACGCTCATTTCATGGGTTGACTTAGGCTTGCAAAGTTCATTCTCGATCTAAGCCCCAACTGGACCGAGGGACCTGCAGTGAGATCGGCAGCACGTAGAGGGAGACCAAGCCAATCCTTGGCTTACGCATTCTGGCCTCTGGTCGGCTGAGTGCCTGCACGCTCATTTCATGTGTTGAGTTAGCCATACGTAGTGCATTTTCGGTCTCGACCAACCAAGGGCTAGAGGCTATCGACGGTGTTTGGGGCAACAACTGAGGGGGACCAACAGCGGGATCCTTGGTTGGCTCATGCATCCCACCCCCAACGATCGATTCGGTGCCCGCACGCTCATTCTGGGGGCTGATCGGGGCTCGACATGTGCCGATAGTGGTCGAGGCAACCGCCCGCACCATGGCCCAGCATGTGCCGATGGTGTTCGATGCAATGGTTTGCACCAGGGGCCATTGTGTCGATGGTGATCGAGGCAATCACCAGCACCAAAGGTTAGCATGTGCCGATGGTGATCGAGGTAACCGCTCGCACCAGGGCCCAGCTTGTGCCGGTGGTGGTCGAGGCAAGTGCCCGTACCAAAAGGCAGCCTGTGCCGATGATGGTCGATGCATGTACCATCACCATGCACCATCATGTGGCATTGATGGTCGAGGCCCCGACCGAAGTTCAATTTTGAGCCACGGTGCACATGCTAGGCTTGGGCATGTGCTGGTGCCACATTTTTTTCGCCCAGGGCACCATCGCCGAAGCATCATCGAAGAACCTAACTGGCGACATTGGGGTTGGGGCGGCCGGGGGGTGTGGGCACATGATGTGCGATGGGTGCTGGTACTTGGCCCTTATATTCGCCCTCTATCCCTCATCAAACGTCAAGAACTCACACCCCCTTAAAGAGCAATTGAGATTTTATAGGTTTGCTCCCAATAGCCATTAAATTGTCTGAAATGGGGACATTTTTTTCAAACGGTCACAAAATCTTCTCCACTTCGAGTTTTTAGCTGATTTTTTTGTGCATGCCATCAAAAATACAAGGATCGTATCTACCAAATTTGGGGCCAAAACTCCTAAAAAAATTTAAAAAAATCTTGATCAGCAAAAAGTTTCCAAAATCGTGAAAAATAGAAAACGGGTCGTCTTGCCACGAAACTTCACATGAAGGCTTAGGGGACCATTGTATGAATTTACAAGCCATAAAAATGGCATTGGCACGACAGAAATATGAAGATGTGCCTGAACCCACCTACCACTCGATCGATCCACGACTTGTGCATCCCGCCTCTCCGACCGGCTAAGTGCCTACGTGCTCGTTTCGTCGATCGACTTACGCATACGTAGTGCGCTCCCAGTCTAAGATCGGACCGGATCGAGGGTTGCGACAGCAAGACCCACAGCAGGATCGACAGCATGCAGAGGGGACCGACTTGATCCCCGACTTACGCATCCTGCCTCTCTGGCCAGCTGAGCGCTTGCATGCTCGTTTCGTGGGTTGACTTAGGCATATGGAGTTCATCCCCAGACTAAGTATACGGAGTTCGTTCCCAGTATAAGATCAAACCGGACCGAGGGTTGCAGCAACAGGACCAGCAACAGGACTAGTAGTAGGATCGGTAGCACGTAGGGGGGATCGGGCCGATCCACGGTTTGCGCATTCTACCTCTCCGACTGACTGAGCACCCGCATGCTCATTTCATGGGTGGGGCTTAGGCTTACGAAGTTCATTCCATGTCTAAGCCCCAGTCGGACGGAGGGTTGTGGCAGCGGGACCGACAGCACGTAGAGGGGGATCGAGCTTATACCTGGCTTACGCATTATGCCTCTCCGGTCGGCTCAGCGCCCGCACGGTCATTTCATGGGTTGACTTAGGCATACGGAGTGCATTCCCAGTCTAAGCTTACGGAGTTCATTCCCAATCTAAGATCAGACCTGTAGCGGGATCGACAGCAGCGCGCAGAGGGAGACCGGGCCGATCCTTGGCTTGCGCATCCTACCTCTCTGATCGGCTGAGTGCCTATGTCACACCCTGGGTGGGCGAGCTAGGCACATCAGGTGCACCAGCAGGCAAGCCAGAGGTTGAGGCCCGCAGAGCAGGCATGCTGGCGGTATCTGTGCTGAAAGCCTACCAAACGAGTTTAGAATGCTTGCCCAACTTACAGGCCAATCTGTGAGACCAAGGCTTGGCATACAAGCTACCCGCACCACATCCAGAAGGGCCCAAGGTTTTAGACACGAAAGGGAAGCTTCTTGAAGCAGGCAGGAGCAACAGGAGCATCCTGGCAGATTTGGTTGACCCTGAAAATCAAGAGTTAGCATCTTGATTGATTGTAACCTGTATAATCCCTTGATTTTAGCCTTTATTCTAGGATATTGCCATTAAGTGTAGCTGGAGCCTCAACTATAAATAGAAGGTTGCTCCAACCTCATTTGTACACCATTAAACACTTCTGTTTCAGTGAATACAAGAGTATTTCTAGAATTCTGCCTTCTTATCCTGTTTCTCTTTAACTTGCGTAATCAGCCCTTCCTATTGTTCTAGTGCCCGCACACTTATGTTTTAGGCTGACTTAGGCATAAAAGAGGAGTTTCCAAGCCTAAGGTTGGACAGTTTCTGAGTCTAAGGTCAGAGTCCGTGACAGTTGGTATCAGAGCAAGTTTGATTCTGTATGTTTGTGTTATGCAGGTTAGATCGTGATTGAGGAGATGGCATCCCAAAGCGACATTGCTAGCCAACAACCAGAGGCCCAGGAACATGGGTGTAGAAGAGGCAAGAAAGCCAGTTCTAGAGATATCTGGTCTACCATGGACGGTAGGCTAGCCAAGGTAGAGGTGACCATAGGCTACATGGGGGAGAAGCTTGAGGAAGTAGAGACTCACATTGCCCTTGTGCGATGGCATGGAGGCCATACGCCAGCGGATGGAAGAGCTTACCAGTGAGTTCGTTGCTTGCAAGACTGCCATTGGGAATGGCATGTTTGTCGAAGTGTCCAAATATAGATTGGAGGTACCCAAGCCTAAGGAGTTCAAGGGGACTAGGGTGGCCAAGGAAGTAGACAACTACCTTTGGGGTATGGAGCAGTACTTCCAGGCCATGGGCATGCAAGATGAGGCGATAAAGGTAAGCACCGCTACTATGTATCTCACTGATGTAGCCTTATTGTGGTGGAGGTGCAGGTGTGATGATGTCAGGCGTGGGAGCACCAAGATTGGAACCTGGGCAGAGTTCCAAAAAGAGTTCAGAGAACAATTTTACCCGGAGTATGCCGATGATGAGGCGCGGGCAAAGTTACATCGACTTAGCCAGCAAGGGGACATAAGGGAGTATGTCCAAAAATTCTCTAAACTAATGTTGCAGATCTCGGATCTAGGTGAGAAAGATGCCTTATTTGCTTTCATGGATGGGCTGAAGTCATGGGTGAAGCATGAGCTACAAAGGAGGGGAGTTCATGACTTGGCTAAAGCCATGACTACTGTCGAGGCCTTGATAGAGTTCAAGCCTCTGAACAAGTTCGAGTCTTCCAAGTCCAAGGGTAAGGGCAGAGACAATAGGGACCGAAAGAACCAGTCCAAAGGGAAGGACCATGACCAGGAGTCCAAGGATGCAGATCGAGACCGTTCAACAAGACGGTGAGAAGAAGCCACTAGCAGGCAAGTAGAAAACAAAAGGGTTCGAGAGCTACTAGCATGCTACCTATGTGGAGGGAGCCACATAGCATGTAATTGCCTACAGAAGGGCAAGCTGGCTACTGTAGACAAGGAGTCTGACGAGGAGCCAGAGTCAGGGGCAGCAAAGCTTAGGTCGTTGGTGCTCAATGCTATCCAGAGTAAGGGGAGCCGTAAGCCAAAGGGCTTGATGTTTGTGGATCTGATGGTTACGGGTCAGAAGGTGAGTGCACTGGTGGACACAGGTGCCTCACATCTTTTTATTTCAGGTGATGGAGCCTGAAAGCTCAGACTAAAGGTGCAAAAAGGGAATAGTACCATTAAAATGGTGAACTTCAAGGAAGTTCCAGCCATTAGAGTAGCACAGGGAGTGGAGTTACAGCTTGGAGACTGGAAAGGCAAGGAGACCATTGAGGTAATACCCCTTGACGACTATGAGTTTGTGATTGGGTTGGATTTCCTTGTTCGGATTAGTGCCTTCCTGTGCCTTTTACCGATTGTGTTTGCATCTTGGATGCACGGTGCTAATGCCTAGTGCCATTCAGGAGAAGGGTTGGAGTTGGGTCGCGGGTGGTGTCAGCCATCCAATTTGCCAAGGTGGTAAGCAGACAAGAAGGCACCTTCTTGGCAGCACTGAAATATGATGAGCCGAGGGAGAAGGAGATCGAGCCACCCTTGAAGGTGCTAAAGGTGCTGAAAACCTTTAGTGATGTGATGCCCGTAAAGTTACCTAGCAAGCTACCACCTAAGAGAAAGGTGGACCACAAGATCGAGTTGGTGTCCGAGGCCAAGCCACCAGCCAGAGCCCCTTACCGAATGTCTCCACCAGAGTTGAAGGAGTTGAGGAAGCAGCTCAAAGAGTTAGTTGATGCTGGCTTCATCAGGCTATCGAAAGCACCCTATGGTGCACCGATTCTATTCCAGCGCAAGCATGATGGGTTGTTATGGTTGTGCATAGACTATCGGGCTTTGAACAAGCTGACCATCAAGAACAAGTACCCCATCCAACTCATTGCAGACTTATTAGATCAACTTGGGAGCGCAAGGTGGTTCACCAAGCTGGATTTGAGGTCGGGCTACTACCAAGTCAGGATCATAGAGGGAGATGACCCAAAGACAGCATGTGTCACTCAGTATGGTTCGTATGAGTTCTTGGTGATGCCTTTCAGACTCACAAATGCCCAAGCAACATTTTGCACCCTTATGAATGAGGTACTTTAGTCATTCCTTGATCGGTTTGTTGTGGTTTATTTGGATGACATTGTGATCTACAGCCAGACTTTGGGAGAGCATGTAGACCACTTGAGACAGGTGTTCGAGGTGTTGCGGGTGCACAAGCTGTTTGTCAAGAGGGAGAAGTGCTCATTCACCCAATAGGAGATCCCCTTTCTTGGCCACATAGTGGGAGGTGGCAGGATACGCATGGATGAAGGCAAGATACACACCATCCTAGAATGGCAACTGCCAGCCAAGGTCACTAAGTTGAGATCATTCCTTGGGCTGGTTAACTACTACAGGCGCTTCCTTAAAGGTCACTTAGCAATAGCCACGCCATTGACTAACTTACTCAAGAAAAAGAGAGCATGGGAATGGAGCACAGGGTGCCAGGAAGCTTTTGACAGGTTGAAACGGGCTGTGACCGAGGAGCCAGTCTTGGCCTTGCCAGACCATGCCAAGCCATGTGAGGTGTATACGGATGCATTAGACTTTGCCATAGGGGGCATGTTGATGTAGAAGGGACGTCCAATCGCATTCGAGAGCAGGAAGCTGAACGAGATTGAGTGCAAGTACACGATCCAAGAGAAAGAGATGACTGCAGTGGTGCACTGCTTGCGCATTTGGTGCCATTACCTGTTGGGGTCGAGGTTCATGGTGAGGATGGACAATGTGGGGACCAGCTACTTCCAGACGCAGAAGAAGTTATCCCCCAAGCAGGTGAGATGGCAAGATTTTCTTGCAAAATTTGATTTCCAGATGGAGTACAAGCTAGGACGGGCGAACCTAGTGGCAGACGCCCTGAGCAGAAAGGCTAACCTTGCTGCCATTAGCCAACCAGAGGGGTCATTGCTGTCACGCATCAAGAAGGGACTTGCACTTGATCCTACAGCCAAGGCTTTGATGGAGTACGCCCAGCAAGGTAAGACTATGTGGTTTTGGTTACAGGATGGGTTGCTGTACACCAGAGGTAGTAGACTATTTGTGCCGCAGCAAGGGAAGCTCCACAAGGAAGTTTTGCAAGAATGCCATGATTCAAGGTGGGCTGGACACCCTGGAGTGAGCCATACCTTGGTGCTGATTGAGGACCGGTACTACTGGTGGCACATGAGGGACGATGTGGAGGCCTATGTGAAGACTTATCTTGTGTGCCAACAGGACAAGGTGGAGCTCAACAAACCAGACGATCTCTTGTAGCCATTGCCAATGCCAGAGTGACCATGGGAGAATGTTTCTCTGG
This sequence comes from Durio zibethinus, assembly GCF_047325235.1. Lineage (NCBI taxonomy): Eukaryota > Viridiplantae > Streptophyta > Magnoliopsida > Malvales > Malvaceae > Durio > Durio zibethinus. The sequence goes on from NC_143163.1 coordinate 23,741,238, forward strand.
ACTTTATAGTCGGTCTACCCAAAGCAAAAGGGTTTGGAAGCATCATGGTAGTGGTGGACAGGTTTTCCAAGTATGGAATCTTCATTCCAGCAACCAAGGAGTGCCCAGCCAAAGAGGCAGCTCGATTGTTCCTGAAGAACATGGTTAAGTACTAGGGAGGACCGAGGACCATTGTTAGTGATTGAGACATGCGTTTCACGGGCAGGTTTTGGATTGAGTTGTTCAAGCTATTGGGATCAGACTTGAACTTTTCCACTAGCATGCATCCGCAGACCGATGGGCAGATAGAACGAGTGAATGGACTATTGGAGGTCTACCTCAGGCACTATGTGAGTGCCACACAAAGGGACTAGCCAAATCTGCTAGATGTTGCACAGTTTTCCTACAATTTGCAATAGAGCGAGGCAACGAACCAGAGCCCATTTGAGGTTATGACCGGGCAACAACCACTAACACCCGGTTCAATTGCTGCAGGTTATACAGGGCTGAATCCAACAGCATACAAGTTTGCCAAGGCATGGCAAGAGCAAATTGACTTGGCCAGAGTTTTTCTACACAAGGCGGCCAAGAGGTCAAAGAAGTGGGCAGACCAGGTTGGAGACTTGGTGTTGGTGAAGCTGCATCCCATTGTGCACCATAGGGGGCTGCACAAAGGCCTAGTCCGAAGGTTGAGGGACCTTTCTGAGTAGTCAAAAGGGTAGGCAAGGTTGCCTACAAGCTAGATATGCCACCCATGTTGAGGGTACACCCGATGTTCCGTGTGAGCATGCTCAAGCTGGTCCATGAGGATGAGGGAGATCCAAGATGGGCAGAGTCAAAGCGTGCACCATTGGGAGCAAGGACCTCATATGAGAAGGAGGTCCACAGCATCATAGCTGATCGGGAGGTGAGACGAAAGAACTATCAGCCAAGACAAGAGTACTTGGTGCGTTGGAAGGGACTTCCAGATAGTGAGGTGAGCTGGGAACCAACGGATGACTTATGGCAGTTCAGGGACTAGATCAGGTAGTACCATGTAGAAGATGCAACGAGGGCGTTATGCAATCAGGTGGGGGAGAATGTCATGCCCTGGGCGGCCACGCGAGGCACATCAGGCACACCAGCAGGCGAGCCAGAGGTTGAGGGCCATAGACCAAGCATGCTGGTGGTTATCTATGCGCAAAGCCTAGCAAACGAGTTCAAAAGACCTGCCCAACTTGCAGGCCAGCCCATGAGACCAAGGCCTGGCATACAAGCTGCCCGCACCACATCCAGCAGGGCCCAAGGTGCCAGACACGCAAGGGAAGCTTCTGCAAGCAAGCAGGATCAGCAGGAGCATCCTGGCAGATTTGGTTGACCCTAAAAATCAGGAGTTAGCATCTTGATTGATTGTAATATGTATAATCCCTTGATTTTAGCCTTTATTCTAGGGATATTGCCATTAAGTGTAGCTGGAGCCTCAACTATAAATAGAAGGCTGCTCCACCCTTATTTGTACACCATCAAACACTTCTGTTTCAGTGAATACAAGAGCATTTCTAGAATTCTGCCTTCTTATCCTATTTTTCTTTAACTTACGTAATCAGCCCTTCCTATTGTTCTAGTGCCCGCATGCTTGTGTTTTAGGTTGACTTAGGTATAAAGAAGGAGATTCCAAGCCTAAGGCCGCACGCTTTCTGAGTCTAACGTCGGAGCCCGTGGCACCTGCACGCTCGTTTCATGGATTGACTTAGGCATACGGACTTCATTCTTGGTCTAAGCCCCAACCGGATCGAGGGAACCGTAGCGGGATTGGTAAGACGAAGAGGGGGACCGGGCTGATCCTCAGCTTGTGCATTCTGGCTCTCCGATTGACTGAGCGCCTGCACGCTTGTTTCATGGGTTGACTTAGACATGTGTAATGCATTCCCGATCTCGACCAACCAAGGGCCAGAGGCTATCGACGGTGTTTGGGGCAACAACCGAGGGGGACCAGCAGCGGGATCCTTGGTTGGCTCACGCATCCCGCCCCCAGCGGTCGGTTTGGTGCTTGCATGCTCGTTTGGGAGGCCGATCGAGGCTTGGCATGTGCCGATGGCGATCGAGGTAACCGCCTCCACCACCGCCTAGCATGTGCCGATGGTGTTCAATGCAACCACCCGTACCAGGGGCCATCTTGTACCGATAATGGTCGAGGAAACCGTCTGCACTAGGGCCCAGCTTGTGCCGATGGCGGTCGAGGCAAGTGGCCTTACCAAAGGGTAACCTGTGCTGATGATGGTCGATGCATGTGCCATCACCATGTGCCATCATGTGCCATTGATGGTCAAGGCCTTGGTTGAAGTTCAATTTTGTGCCATGGTGCACATGCTGGGCTCGGGCATGTGCTAGTGCCACATTTTTTTGCCCGGGGCACCATCGTCGGAGCATCGCTGAAGAAACTAACCGACGGCATTGGGGGTTACGGCGATTGGGGGGCCAGGGGGTGTGCACACATGATGTGCGATGGGTGCTGGTAGTTGGCCCTTATATTGGCCCCCTATCCCTCATCAAACCTCGAGACCTCACACCCCCTTAAAGAGCATTTGAGATTTTATAGGTTTACTCCCAGTAACCATTAAAGTGTCTGAAATGAGGACATTTTTTTCAAACGGTCACAAAATCTATTCCACTTCGAGTTTTTAGCTGAATTTGTTTATGCGTGCCAACAAAAATACAAGGATCACGTCTACCAAATTTGGGGCCAAAACTCCTTCTAAAAAAATTTTAAAAAATCTCGAACCGTAAAAAGTTTCCAAAATTATGAAAAATAGAAAACGGGGTCGTCTTGCCACGTAACTTCACATGAAGGCTTAGGGGACCATTGTATGAATTTACAAGCCATAAAAATGGCATTGGCACGGTAGAAATATGAAGATGTGCCTAAACCCACCTATCACTCGATCGATCCATGGCTTGCGCATCCCACCTCTCCGGCCAGCTAAGTGCCCGCACGCTCATTTCGTGGGTTGACTTAGGCATACGTAGTGCACTCCCAGTCTAAGATCGGATCGGACCGAGGGTTATGGTAGCAGGACCCACTGCGGGATTGGCAACACGCAGAGGGGACCGGGTCGATCCTCGGCTTGCGCTTCCTGCCTCTATGGCAGGCTGAGCGCCCACACTCTCATTTCGTGGGTTGACTTAGGCGTACGGAGTTCATCCCCAGTCTAAGCATACAGAGTTCATTCCCAGTCTAAGATCGGACTAGACCGTGGGTTACAGCAGCAGGACCAGCTATCGGATCTGCAGCACTTAGGGAAACTGAACCAATCCCCAACTTGAGTATTCTGCCTCTCCGACCGATTGGGCACCCGCACGTTCGTTTGGTGGCTTGGCTTAGGCATACGGAGTTCATTCCATGTCTAAGCCCCAGTCGGATCGAGGGTTATGGCAGCGGGACCGAGAGCATACAGAAAGGGATCGGGCCGATCCTCGGCTTGTACATTATGCCTCTTCGGCCTGCTTAGCACCCGAACACTCGTTTCGTGGGTTGGCTTAGGCATACAGAGTTCATTTCCAGTCTAAGCATACAGAGTTCATTCCCAGTCTAAGATCAAATCGACAGAGAGATTGATAGTAGCACATAGAGGGGGACCAGGCCGATCTGTAACTTGTATATTTTGCCTCTCCGGCCAGTTGAGCGCCCGCATGCTCGTTTCGTAGGCTGACTTAGGCATACGGAGTTCATTCTTGGTCTAAGCCCCAATCAAACTAAGGGACCCGTAGTGGTATAAATAGCACGTAGAGGGGGATCAGGTTGATCCTCGATTTACGCATTTTGACTCTCCAGTCGATTGAGTGCCTGTACGCTCGTTTCATGGGTTGACTTAGGCATATGTAGTGTATTCCCGGTCTCGATCAACCAAGGGCCAGAAGCTGTCGATGGCGTTTAGGGCAACAACCGAGGGGGAACAGCAGCGGGATCCTTGGTCGACTCATGCATCCCGGCCCTAACGGTCGGTTCGGTGCTCGTACGCTTGTTTCGGGGGTAGACTGGGGCTCGGCATGTGCCGATGGTGGTCGAGGCAACTGCCCGCACCATGGCCCAGCATGTTCCGATGGTGTTTGATGCAACCGCCCACACCAAGGGCCACCTTGTGCCGATGGTGGTCGGAGCCTGTGACACCATCACCATGCGCTTCATGTGCCATTGATGGTCGAGGCCTTGGCCAAAGTTTGATTTTGAGCTATGGTGCACATGGTGGGCTCAGGCATGTGCTGGTGCCACATTTTTTTCGCTCGGGGCACCATTGTCGGAGCATCGCCAGAGAACCTAACCGACGGCATTGGGGATTCCGGCGATTGGGGGGGTCGGGGGGTGGCACATATGATGTGCGATGGGTGCTGGTGCTTAGCCCTTATATTGGCCCCCTATCCCTCATCAAACCTTGGGAACTCACACCCCCTTAAAGAGCATTTGAGATTTTATAGGTTTGCTCCCAGTAGCCATTAAAGTGTCTGAAATGGGGACATTTTTTTCAAACGGTCACAAAATCTATTCCACTTCGAGTTTTTAGCTGAATTTTTTTGTGCAAGCCAACAAAAATACAAGGATCACGTCTACCAAATTTGGGGCCAAAACTGCTTCTAAAAAATTTTTAAAAAATCCCAAACTACAAAAGGTTTTGAAAATCATGAAAAATAGAAAACGGGTCATCTTGCCATGAAACTTCACATAAAGGCTTAGGGGACCATTGTATGAATTTACAAGCCATAAAAATGGCATTGGCATGGCAGAAATATGAAGATGTGCCTGAACCCACCTACCACTCGATCGATCCACAGCTTGCGCTTCCCGCCTCTCCGGTCGGCTAAGTGCTCGCACGCTTATTTCATGGGTTGACTTAGGCATACGTAGTGCGCTTCCAGTCTAAGATTGAATTGGACTAAAGGTTGCGACAGCAGGACCCGCAGTGAGATCGATAACACGTAGAGGGGACCGGGTCAATTCCCGGCTTGTGCATCCTGCCTCTCTGACCGGCTGAGCGCCCGCACGCTCGTTTCATGGATTGACTTAGGCATGTGGAGTTCATTCTCGGTCTAAGCATACAAAGTTCATTCCCAGTCTAAGATCGGACTGGATCGAGGGTTACGGCAACAAGACCAGCAGCAGGATCGGTAGCACACAGGGGGGGACCGGATCGATCCCTAGCTTACGCATTCTGCCTCTCCGGCCAGCTGAGCTCCCGCACACTCATTTCATGGGTTGGCTTAGGCATACGGAGTTCATTCCATGTCTAAGCCCTAGCTCGGGACCGACAGCACGTAGAAGAGGATCGGGCCGGTCCCCGACTTGTGCATTATACCACTCCAGCTAGCTCAGCGCTCGCACGCTCATTTCGGGGGTTGACTTAGGCATATGGAGTTCAATCTCAGTCTAAGCATATGGAGTTCATTCCCAGTCTAAGATTGGACCGACAGCGGGATCGCCAGCAGCACGTAGAGGGGGACCGGGTCGATCCCCAGCTTGGCATTATGCCTCTCCGGTCAGCTCAGTGCCCGTATGCTCGTTTTGTGGGTTGACTTAGGCATACAGAGTTCATTCCCTGTCTAAGCATACGGAGTTCATTCCCAGTCTGAGATTAGACCGACAGCGGGATCGACAGCAGCACGCAAAGGGGGACCGTGTCGATCTGTGACTTGCGCATCCTGCCTCCGGCCGACTGAGAGCCCGCACGCTCGTTTCATGGGTTGACTTAAGCATACGGAGTTCATTCCTGGTCTAAGCCCCAATCAGACCGAGGGACCTGTAGCGAGATCGATAGCACGCAGAGGAGGATCGGGCTGATCCTCGACTTATGCATTCTAGCTTTCCAGCAGGGTGAGCATCCACACGCTCGTTTCATGGGTTGACTTAGCCTTATGTAGTGCATTCCCGATCCCGACCAACCAAGGGCTAGAGGCTGTCGACGGCGTTTGGGGTAACAACCAAGGGGGACCAGCAGTAGGATCCTTGGTCGGCTCATGTATCCTGCCCCCAACGATCGGTTCGGTGCTCACACACTCGTTTCGAGGCAACTACCCATGCCACGACCTAGCATTTACCGATGGTGGTCGATGCAACCGCTCGCACCAGGGGCCATCCTGTGCCGATGGTGGTCAAGGTAACCGCTCACACCAGGGTCGACCTTGTGCCGATGGAAGTCGAGGCAAGTGCCCGTACCAAAGGGCAGCCTGTGCCAATGATGGTCGATGCATGTGTGATCACCATGCACCATCAAGCGCCATTGATGGTCGAGGCCTTGGCTGAAGTTTGATTTTGAGCCACGGTGCACATGCTGGGCTCAGGCATGTGTTGGTGCCACATTTTTTTCGCCCGGGGCACCATCACCAGAGAACCTAATCGACGGCATTGGAGGATCTGACGATTGGGGGGGCCAGGGGGTGTGCGCACATGATGTGCGATTGGTGCTGGTACTTGGCCCTTATATTCGCCCCCTATCCCTCATCAAACCTCGAGAACTCACAACCCCTTAAAGAGCATTTCAGATTTTATAGGTTTGCTCCCAGTAGCCATTAAAGTGTCTGAAATGGGGACATTTTTTTCAAACGGTCACAAAATCTTCTCCACTTTGAGTTTTTAGCTAAATTTGTTTGTGCGTGCCAACAAAAATACAAGGATAACGTCTACCAAATGGAGTTCATTCCCAGTCTAAGCATATGGAGTTCATCCCTAGTCTAAGCATATGGAGTTCATTCTCAATCTAATATCGAACTAGACCTAGGGTTGTGACAACAGGACCAGCAGCAGGATCGAAAACATGCAGGGGGGACCGGGTCGATCCTCGACTTACGCATTCTACTCTCCCAACGGCTGAGCGCTCGCACGCTCATTTCATGGGTTGGCTTAGGCATACAGAGTTCATTCCATGTCTAAGCCCCGATCGGACTGAGGGTTATGGCAGCGGGATCTGCAGCACGCAGAGAGGGACTGGGCTGATCCCTGGCTTACGCATTATGCCTCTCCGATCGGCTCAACGCCCGCACGCTTGTTTCGTGGGTTGACTTAGGCATACAAAGTTTATTCCTAGTCTAAGCATACGAAGTTCATTCCCAGTCTAAGATTGGATCGACAGCAACACGCAGAGGGGGATCGGGCCGATCCTAGGCTTGCGCATCCTGCCTCTCCAGCCGACTGAGCACCTGCACGCTCGTTTCATGGGTTGACTTAGGCATATCGAGTTCATTTCCGATCTAAGCTCCAATCGGACCGAAGGACCCACAGTGGGATCGACAGTACACAAAGGGGGATCGAGCCAATCCTCGGCTTACGCATTCTGGTCTCCGACCGGCTGAGCATCCGCACGCTTGTTTCATGGGTTGACTTAGGCATACGTAGTGCATTCCCAGTCTAGACCAACCAAGGGCCAAAGGCTATCGACAGCGTTTAGGGCAACGACCAAGGGGGACCAGCAGTGAGATCTTCGATCGACTCACGTATCGCATCCCGAGCAGTCGGGTCGATGCCCGCACGCTCATTTCGGGGGTCGATCGGGGCTCGACATGTGCCGATGGTGGTCGAAGCAACCACCCGCACCATCACCCAGCATGTGCCGATGGTGGTCGAGGCGACCGCCTGTACTAGGGCCCAGCTTATGCCGATGGTGGTCGAGGCAAGTGCCCGTACCAAAGGGCAACTTGTGCCGATGGTGGTCGAGGCAAGTGCTCGTACCAAAGGGCAACTTGTGCCGATGGTGGTCAATGCATATGCCATCCACATGTGCCATCATGTGCCATTGATGGTCGAGGCCTTGGCTGAAGTTCAATTTTGATCTACGATGCACATCTGGGCTCGGGCATGTGCTGGTGCAACATTTTTTTCGCCCGGGGCACCGTCACCGGAGCATCATCGAAAAACCTAACCGACGGCATTGGGGGTTTCGACGATTGGGGGGGTCGGGGGGTGTGCGCACATGATGTGCGATGGGTGCTGGTACTTGGCCCCTATATTGGCCCCCTATCCCTCATCAAACCTCGAGAAGTCACACCCCCTTAAAGAGCATTTGAGATTTTATAGGTTTGCTCCCAGTAGCCATTAAAGTGTCTAAAATGGGGACATTTTTTTCAAATGGTCACAAAATCTTCTCCATTTCGAGTTTTTAGCTGAATTTTTTTGTGCATGGCAACAAAAATACAAGGATCACGTCTACCAAAGTTGGGGCCAAAACTCCTAAAAAAGTTTTAAAAAATTTGAACCTCAAAAAGTTTTAAAAATCATGAAAAATAGAAAACGGGTCGTCTTGCCACGAAACTTCAGATTAAGGCTTAAGGGACCATTGTATGAATTTAGAAGCCATAAAAATGGCATTGGCATGGCAGAAGTAAGAAGATGTGCCTGAACCCACCAAACACTCGATCGATCCACGGCTTGCGCATCCCGCCTCTCTGGCCCGCTAAGTGCCCGCACGCTCGTCTCGTGGGTTGACTTAGGCATATGTAGTGCGCTCCTAGTCTAAGATCAAACCGGACCAAGGGTTGCAGCATCAAGATCCACAACAGGATCGGCAACACGCAGAGGGGATAGGGTCGATCCCCGGCTTACTCATCCTACCTCTCTGGTCGACTGAACGCCCACACGCTCGTTTCGTGGGTTGACTTAGGCATACAGAGTTCATCCCCAGTCTAAGCATACGGAGTTCATTCCCTATCTGAGATCAGACCGGACCAAAGTTTGCGATAGCAGGACCAGCAGCAGGATCGACAGCACGCAGTGGGGGATCGGGCCAACCCCTGGCTTGCACATTCTGCCTCTTCGATCGATTGAGCACCCGCACGCTTGTTTCATGGGTTGGCTTAGCCATACAGAGTTCATTCCATGTCTAAGCCCCAGCCGGATCGAGGGGTAGTGGGACCGACAGCACGTAGAGGGGGGCCAAGCTGATCCGTGGCTTGCACATTATGCCTCTCCAGTCGGCTCAGCACCCGCACGCTCATTTCATGGGTTGACTTAGGCACACGAAGTTCATTCCCAGTATAAGATCGGATCGATAGCGGGATCGGCAGCAACACTCAGAGGGGGATCGAACCGATCCTCAGCTTGAGTATCCTACCTCTCCGGTTGGCTGAGCGCCTGCACACTCGTTTCATGGGTTGACTTAGGCAAACGGAGTTCATTCCCAGTCTAAGATCAGACCGACAGTGGGATCAGTAGCAGCACGCAGAAGGGGATCGGACCGATCCACGGCTTGCGCATTATGCCTCTTCGGTCAGCTCAGTGCCAGCAAGCTCATTTCGTGGGTTGACTTAGGCATACGGAGTTCATTCTCGGTCTAACCCCCAACCAGACCGAGGGACCCACAGCAAAATCAGCATCATGCAGAGAAAGATCGGGCAGATCCTCAACTTGTGCATTCTGGCTCTCCGATCGGTTGAGTGGTCGTACGCTTATTTTATGGGTTGACTTAGGCATATGTAGTTCATTCCCGATCTCGACCAACCAAGGGATAGAGGCTATCGACGGTCTTTGGGGCAACAATCGAGGGGGACTAATAGTGGGATCCTTGGTCGGCTAGCGCATCCCGCCCCCAGCGATCGATTTCGTGCTTGCCCGCTCATTTCGAAGGTTGACCGGGGCTCGGCCTGTGCCGATGGTGGTCGAGGCAACCATCCGCACCATGGCCCAGCATGTGCCGATGGTGTTTGATGCAACCGCCCGCACCAGGGGCCATCTTGTGCTGATGGTCGAGGCGACCACCCGCACCAGGGCCCAACTTGTGCCAATGGTGGTCGAGGCAAGTGCCTGTACCAAAGGGCAGCCTGTGCTGATGATGGTCAATGCATGTGCCATCCCTATGTGCCATCATGTGCCATTGATGGTCGAGGCCTTGGCTGAAGTTCGATTTTGAGCCACGGTGCACATACTGGGCTCGGGCATATGCTGGTGCCACATTATTTTCACCTGGGGCACCATCATCGGAGCATCACCAAAGAACCTAACCGGCGGCATTGGGGGTTTTGACGATTGTAGGGGCCGGGGGGTGTGCGCACATGATGTGCAATGGGTGCTGGTACTTGGCCCTTATATTGGTCCCCTATCCCTCATCAAACCTCGAGAACTCACACCCCCTTAAAGATCTTTTGAAATTTTATAGGTTTGCTACCAGTAGCCATTAAAGTGTCTGAAATAGGGACATTTTTTTCAAATGGTCACAAAATCTTCTCCACTTTGAGTTTTTTGCTGAATTTTTTTGTGTGTGCCAACAAAAATAAAAGGATCACGGTCGTTTCGTGGGTTGGCTTAGGCATACAGAGTACATTCCATGTCTAAGCCTCAGTCGGACCATGGGTTGTGGCAGCGGGACCGACAGCACGCAAAGGGGGACCAGGCTGATCCCCGACTTATGCATTATGCCTCTTCGATCGGCCTAGCCCTCGCACGCTCATTTTATGGGTTGACTTAGACATACGGAGTTCATTCCCAGTCTAAGCATATGGAGTTTAATCCTAGTCTAAGATCAGACCGACAGCGGGATCGGTAGTAGCACGCAGAGGGGCACCACGGCCCAGTATGTGCCGATGGTGTTCGATGTAACCGCCTGCAGCTGGGGCCATGTTGTGGTGATGGTGGTCAGGCAACCACCCGTACCAGATTCTAGCTTGTGCTGATGGCATTTGAGGCAAGTGCCCGTATCAAAGGGCAGCCTGTCCCGATGATGGTTAATGCATGTACCATCACCATGCGCCATCATGTGCGATTGATGGTTGAGGCCTTGGTCAAAGTTTGATTTTGAGCCATGGCACACATGCTGGGCTCGAGCATATGCTGGTGCCACATTTTTTTTGCCCGGGGCACCAAAGTCGAAGAATAATCGGAGAACCTAACCGATGGCATTGGGGGTTTCGACGATTGGGGGGGCCGGAAGGTGTACGCACATGATGTGCGATGGGTGCTTGTACTTGGCCCCCTATCCCTCATCAAACCTCCAGAACTCACACCCTCTTAAAGAGCATTTGAGATTTTATAGGTTTGCTCCTAGTAGCCATTAAAGTGTCTGAAATGGGGACATTTTTTTCAAACGGTCACAAAATCTTCTCCACTTCGAGTTTTTAGCTGAATTTGTTTGTGCGTGCCAACAAAAATACAAGGATCACGTCTACCAAATTTGGGGCCAAAACTTTTTCTAAAAAAATTTTAAAAAATTTGGTACCGTAAAAAGTTTCAAACCTATAAATTCTCCAGTCTGATCATCCCTAATCTATGATCAGATCAAACCGAGGGTTGCAACAGTATGACCAGCAGTAGGATCGACAGCATGCAGGGGGGACCGGGTCGATCCCCGACTTGCACATTCTGCCTCTCTGGCCGGATGTGCCCTCGCACGCTCGTTTCATGGGTTTGCTTAGGCATACGGAGTTCATTACATGTCTAAGCCCCAGTCGGACCGAGGGTTGTGGCAGCGGGACCAATAGCACGCAAAGGGGGACCAGGCCAATCCCTGGCTTGTGCATTATACCCCTTCGGCCTGCTCAGCACCCGCACGCTCCTTTCGTGGGTTGACATACGCATACGAAGTTCATTCCCAGTCTAAGCATACAGAGTTCATTCCCAGTCTAAGATCGGACCGACAATAGCATGCAGAGGGTATCAGGTCGATCCTCGCCTTACGTATCCTACCTTTTCGGCCGGTTGAGTGTCGGCACACTCATTTTGTGTCTTGACTTAGGCATACGGAGTTCATTCTCGATCTAAGCCCTAACTAGACCGAGGGACCCGCAGCGGGATCAACAGCACGCAGAAGGGGATCGGGCCAATCCTTGGCTTACGCATTCTGGCTCTTCGGTCGTCTGAGCACCCGTACGTTCGTTTCATGGGTTGACTTAGGGATACGTAGTGCATTCCCGATCTAGACCAACCAAGGGCTAGTGGCTATCGATGGCATTTGGGGTAACAACCGAGAGGGACAAGTAGCAGGGTCATTGGTCGACTCACGCATTCCACCCCCAGCGGTCGGTTCAGTGCTCGCACGCTTATTTCCAAGGCCGACCAGGGCGTGACATGTCCCGATGATTGTCGAGGCAACTGCCCGCACTACGACCCATCATGTGCCGATGCTGTTCGAGGCAACCGCCCGCACCAAGGCCCAGCTTGTGCCAATGGCGGTCAAGGCAAGTGCCCATACCAAAGGGCAGCCTATGCCAATGATGGTCGATGCATGTGCCATCACCATGTGCCATCATGTGCCATTGATGGTCGAGGCCTTGGCCAAAGTTTGATTTTGAGCCACGGTGCACATGCTGGGCTCAGGCATGTGCTGGTGCCACATTTTTTTCGCTCGGGGCACCATCGTCGGAGCATCGACGAAGAACCTAATCGACGGCATTGGGATTTCGGCGATTGGGGGGGCCAGGGGGTGTGCGCACATGATGTGCGATGGGTGCTAGTACTTGGCCCTTATATTGGCCCCCTATCCCTCATCAAACCTCGAAAACTCACACCCCCTTAAAGAGCATTTGAGATTTTATAGGTTTGCTCCCAGTAGCCATTAAAGTGTCTGAAATAGGGACATTTTTTTCAAACTGTCACAAAATCTTCCCCACTTTGAGTTTTTAGCTGAATTTGTTTGTGCATTCCAACAAAAATACAAGGATCATGTCTACCAAATTTGGGGCCAAAACTCCTTCTAAAAAAATTTTAAAAAATCCCAAACCGCAAAAAGTTTCAAAAATCATGAAAAATAGAAAACGGGTCATCTTGCCACAAAACTTCACATGAAGGCTTAGGGGACCATTGTATGAATTTACAAGCCATAAAAATGGCATTGGCATGGCAGAAATATGAAGATGTGCCTGAACCCACCTACCACTCGATCGATCCACAGCTTGCGCATCCCGCCTCTTCGTCCGACTAAGTGCCCGCACGCTCGTTTCGTGGGTTGACTTAGGCATACGTAGTGCACTCCCAGTCTAAGATTAGACCGGACCGAGGGTTATGGCATCAGCTCCCACAGTGGGATCGACAACACACAGAGGTGATCAGGTTGATCCTCGGCTTACGTATCCTGCCTCTCTGGCCGGTTGAGCACCCGCACGCTCATTTTGTGGGTTGACTTAGGCATACGAAGTTCATCCCAGGTCTAAGCATATGGAGTTCATTCCCAGTCTAAGATCGGACTAGACCGAGGGTTACGACAGCAGGACCAGTAGCAAGATCGGTAGCACACAGGGGGGACCAGGCTGATCACCAGCTTGCACATTCTGTCTCTCCAGCCGGCTAAGCCCCTGCATGCTTGTTTCGTGGGTTGGCTTAGGCATACGGAGGTCACTCCCAGACTAAGCCCCAATTGGACCGAGAGACCCACAGCGAGATCGACATCACGCAGAGGAGGATCGAGCCGATCCTCGACTTATGCATTTTGGCTCTCCGGTCAGCTGAATGCCCGCACGCTCGTTTCATGGGTTGACTTAGGCATGTGTAGTGCATTCCCGATCTCGACCAATCAAGGGACAGAGGTTATCAATGGCGTTTGGGGAAACAATCGAGGGGGACCAGTAGCGCGATCCTTGGTCAGCTCGTGCATCCCACCCCTTGCGATCAGGTCGGTGCCCGCACGCTCGTTTCGGGTGCTGATCGGGGCTCGACATATGCTGATGGGGGTTGAGGCAACTGCTCGCACCACAGCCAAGCATGTGCCGATCGTTTTCGATGCAACCGCCTGCACCAGGGGCCATCTTGTGCCGATGGTGGTCGAGGCAACCACCCACACCAAGGCCCAGCTTGTGCCGATGGCTATCGAGGTAAGTGCCTGTACCAAAGGGCAGCCTGTGCCGATGATGGTCGATGCATGTGCCATCACCATGCGCCATCATGTGCCATTGATGGTCGAGGCCTTGGCAGAAGTTCAATTTTGAGCCATGGTGCACATACTGGGCTCGGGCATGTACTGGTGCCATAATTTTTTCACCCGGGGCACCATCGCTAGAGCATCATTGGAGAACCTAACCGGCAGCATTGAGGGTTCCGGTGATTGGGAGGGCCGGGGGGTGTCCGCACATGACGTGCGATGGGTGCTGGTACTTGGCCCTTATATTGGCCCCCTATCCCTCATCAAACCTCAAGAACTCACACCCCCTTAAAGAGCATTTGAGATTTTATAGGTTTGCTCCCAGTAGCCATTAAAGTGTCTAAAATGGGGACATTTTTTTCAAACGGTCACAAAATCTTCTCCACTTTGAGTTTTTAGCTGAATTTGTTTGTGCGTGCCAACAAAAATACAAGGATCATGTCTACCAAATTTGGGGCCAAAACTCCTAAAAAAATTTTAAAAAATCCCGAACCGTAAAAATTTTAAAAATCAAGAAAAATAGAAAACGGGTCGTCTTGCCACGAAACTTCACATGAAGGCTTAGAGGACCATTGTATGAATTTACAAACCATAAAAATGGCATTGGCATGGTAGAAATATGAAGATGTGCCTGAACCCACCTACCACTCGATCGATCCACAGCTTATATATCCCACCTCTACGGTCGGCTAAGTGCCCGTACGCTCGTTTCGTGGGTTGACTTAAGCATACGGAGTTCATCCCCAGTCTAAGCATGCGGAGTTCATTCCCAGTCTAAGATTGAACCGGATCGAGGGTTGCGGTAGCAGGACCAGCAGCAAGTTTGGCAGCACGCAAGGGGGATCGGGCCGATCCCCGACTTGTGCATTCTTTCTCTTCAGCTGGCTGAGCACCCACTCGCTCATTTCGTGGGTTGGCTTTGGCATACGGAGTTCATTCCATGTCTAAGCCCCAGTCAGACCGAGAGTTGTGGCAGCAAGACCGGCAGCACGTAGAGGGGGATCAGGCCGATCGTCGGCTTGCGCATTATGCCTCTCCAGCCGACTCAACGCCCAGACGCTTGTTTCATGGGTTGACTTAGGCATACGGAGTTCATTCCTGGTCTAAGCCCCAATCGGACCGAGGGGCCCGCAGTCGGATCGATAGCACGTAGAGGGGGATGGGGTTGATCTTCGGCTTACGCATTCTAGCTATCCGACTGGCTAAGCACCCGCACGCTCGTTTCATTGGTTGACTTAGGCATACGCAGTGCATTCCCGATCTCGACCAACCAAGGGCCAGAGGCTATCGACGGCGTTTGGGGTAACAACCGAGGGGGACTAGTAGTGGGATCCTTGGTCGGCTCACGCATCCTACCCCCAGCAGTCGGTTCGATGCTCGCAAGCTCGTTCTGGGGGCCGACCGAGGCTCGGCATGTATCGATGGTGGTCGAGGTAACCACCCGCACCGCAGCCCAGCATGTGCCGATGGTGTTCGATGCAACCGCCAGCACCAGGGGCCATCTTGTGCCGATGGTGGTTGAGGTAACCACCCGCACCAGGTCCCAGCTTGTGTCGATGGCAGTCAACGCAAGTGCCTGTACCAAAGGGTAGCCTGTGCCGATGATGGTCGATGCATGTGCCATTGATGGTGAGGCCTTGGCCGAAGTTCGATTTTGAGCCATGGTGCACATGCTGGGCTTGAGCATGTGCTGGTGCCACATTTTTTTCTCTCGGGGCACCATCGTCAGAGCATCACCGGAGAACCTAACCGACGGCATTGGGCGTTCCAATGATTGGGGGGTCGGGGGGTGTGCGCACATGATGTGCGATGGGTGCTCGTTCTTGGCCCTTATATTGGCCCCCTATCCCTCATCAAACCTCAACAACTCACACCCCCTTAAAGATCATTTGAGATTTTATAGGTTTGCTCCCAGTAGCCATTAAAGTGTCTGAAATGGGGATATTTTTTTCAAACAGTCACAAAATCTTCTCCACTTCGAGTTTTTAGCTGAATTTGTTTGTGCGTGCCAACAAAAATACAAGGATCATGTCTACCAAATTTGGGGCCAAAACTCCTTCTAAAAAAATTTAAAAAAATCCCAAACCGTAAAAAGTTTTAAAAATCGTGAAAAATAGAAAACGGGTCGTCTTGCCACGAAACTTCACATGAAGGCTTAAGGGACCGTTGTATGAATTTACAGGCCATAAAAATGGCATTGGCATGGTAGAAATATGAAGATGTGCCTGAACCCACCTACCACTCGATTAATCCACGGCTTACGCATCTCGCCTCTTCGGTCGGCTAAGTGCTCGCACGCTCGTTTTATGGGTTGACTTAGGCATACGTAGTGTGCTCCCAGTCTAAGATTGGACCGAACTGAGGGTTGCGGTAGCAGGACCCGTAGCGGGATCGACAGCACACAGAGGGGATCGGGTCGATCCCCAGCTTATGCATCCTACTTCTTTAGCCTGCTGAGCGCCCGTATGCTCATTTCGTGGGTTGACTTAGGCATACAGAGTTTATCCCCAGTTTAAGCATGCGGAGTTTATCCCCAGTCTAAGCATACAGAGTTCATTCCCAGTCTAAGATTGGATCGGGTCGAGGTTTGTGGCAGCAGGACCAGTAGCAGGATTGACAGCACGTAGGGGGAGACCAGGTCGATCCCCGACTTGCGCATTCTACCTCTATGGCCGGTTGAGCCCCCGCACACTCATTTCGTGGGTTGGCTTAGGCATACGGAGTTCATTCCATGTCTAAGCGCCAGCTGGTTGTGGCAACGGGGTCGATAGCACGCAGAAAGGGACCGGGTTGATCCATGGCTTATGTATTATGCCTCTCCGGCCTGCTCAGCACCCGCACGCTCATTTCATGGGTTGACTTAGGCATACGAAGTTCATCCCCAGTCTAAGCATGCGGAGTTCATTCTTAGTCTACGATCAGACCGACAGTAGCACCTAGGGGGACCGAGTCGATCCTCGGCTTGTGCATTCTGCCTCTTCGACCAACTGAGCGCCCGTACGCTCATTTCGTGAGTTGGCTTAGGCAAACGGAGTTCATTCCATGTCTAAGCCCCAGTCAGACCGAGGGTTGTGGTAACGGGACTGGCAGGACGCAGAGGGGGACTAGGCTGATCCCCGGCTTGCACATTATGCCTTTTCGAACGGCTCAGTGCCCGCACGCTCGTTTCGTGGGTTGACTTAGGCATATGGAGTTCATTCTCAGTCTCAGATCGGGTCGACAGTAGCACGTAGGGGTGGACCGAGTCGGTCACAAAATCTTTTCCCCTTCTAAAAAATTTTTAAAAAATCTCGAACCGCAAAAAGTTTTAAAAATCGTGAAAAATAAAAAACTGGTCATCTTGCCAGAAACTTCACATGAAGGCTTAGGGGACCATTGTATGAATTTACAAGCCATAAAAATGGCATTAGGATGACAGAAATATGAAGATGTTTCTAAACCCACCTACTACTCGATCGATCCACTGCTTGTGCATCCCGCCTCTCCGGCCTGCTAAGTGCTCGCACGCTCGTTTCGTGGGTTGACTTAGGCATACGTTGTGCGCTCCCAGTCTAAGATAGGATCAGACTGAGGGTTGCAGTAGTAAGACCCACAATAGGATTGACAGTACACAGAGGGGATCGGGTCGATCCCCGACTTGCTCATCCTGCCTCTCTGGCTGGCTTAGTGCCCCCACGCTTGTTTCATGGGTTCACTTAGGCATACGGAGTTCATCCCTAGTCTAAGCATACGGAGTTTGTTCCCAGTCTAAGATTAGATCGGACCGAGGGTTACGGTAGCAAGATCGACAGCACGTAGGGGGGGACCAAGTCGATCCCTTACTTGTGCATTCTGCTTCTCCAACCGACTGAGCCCCCGTACGCTCGTTTCGTGGGTTGGCTTAGGCATACGAAGTTCATTCCATGTCTAAGCCCTAACCAGACCGAGGGTTGTGGTAGTGGGACCGATAGCACGCAGAGGGGGATCGGATCGATCTCTGGCTTGCGCACTATGCCTCTCCGGCCTGCTCAACGCCCGCACGCTCGTTTCGTGGGTTGACTTAGGCATATTGAGTTCATTCCGAGTCTAAGCATGTGGAGTTCATTCTCAGTCTAAGATCAGACTGATAGCAAAATGTAGAGGGGGATCGGGTCGATCCTCGGCTTGCGCATCCTACCTCTCTGATCGGCTGAGCGCCCGCACGCTCGTTTTGTGGGTTGACTTAAGCATACGGAGTTCATTCCATGTCTAAGCCCCAGTCGATTGTGGCAGCGGGGCCGACAGCACGCAGAGGGGGACCAGGCTGACCCTTGGCTTACGCATATGCCTCTTCAGCCTGCTGAGTGCCCGTATGCTCGTTTCATGGGTTGACTTAGGCATACGGAGTTCATCCCCAGTCTAAGCATATGGAGTTCATTCTTAGTTTAAGATCGGACCGACAGTAGCACCTAGAGGGGATCGAGCCGATCCCCGGCTTGCGTATTCTACCTCTTCGACCAGTTGAGTGCCTGCACACTCGTTTCATGGGTTGGCTTAGGCGTACGGAGTTCATTCCATGTCTAAGCCCCAATCGAACCGAGGCTTGTGGCAACGGGACCGACAGGACGCAAAGGGGGACTGGACTGATCCCTGGCTTACGCATTATGCCTTTTCGACCGACTCAATGCCCGTACGCTCATTTCATGGGTTGACTTAGGCATACGGAGTTAATTCCTAGTCTCAGATCGAACCGATGCAACACGTAGAAGGGGATCGGGCCGATCCTTGGCTTGCTCATCTTGCCTCTCTGACTGGTTGAGCGCCCGTACGCTCGTTTCATGGGTTGACTTAGGCATACGGAGTTCATTCCCAATCTAAGCCCCAACCAGACCGAGGGACCCGTAGTGGGATCGGTAGCACATAAAGGGAGATCGAGCCGGTCCTTGACTTACATATTCTAGCTCTCCGGTCGGTTGACCGCCTGCACGCTCGTTTCATTGGTTGACTTAGGCGTATGTAGTGCATTCCTAGTCTCAACCAACCAAGGCCCAGAGGCTATCGATGACGTTAGGGGCAACAACTGAGGGGGACCAGTAGTGGGATCCTTGGTCGGCTCACGCATCCCACCCCCAGCAATCGGTTCGGTGCTCGAATGCTCATTTCGGGGGTCGATCGGGGCTCAGCATGTGCCGATGGTGGTTGAGACAATCGCCCGTACCATGGCCCAGCATGTGTCGATGGTGTTTGATGCAAGCGCCCACACCAGGGACCATCATGTGCCGATGGTGGTCTAGGCAAGCGCCCGCACTAGGGCCCAGCTTGTGCCGATGGTGTTCGAGGCAAGTGCTCATACCAAAGGGCAGTCGTGCCGACCATGGTTGATGCATGTGCCATCACCATGTGCCATCATGTGCCATTGATGGTAGAGGCCTTGGACGAAGTTCGATTTTGAGCCACAGTGCACATGCTGGGCTCGAGCATGTGTTGGTGCCACATTTTTTTCGCCCGGGGGACCATCGCTGGAGCATCGTCGGAGAACCTAACCGGCAGCATTGGGGGTTCTGACGATTGGGGAGGCCAGGGGATGTGCGCACAAGATGTGCGATGGGTGCTGGTACTTGGCCCTTATATTGGCCCCCTATCCCTCATCAAACCTCGATAACTCACACCCCTTAAAGAGCATTTGAGATTTTATAGGTTTGCTCTCAGTAGCCATTAAAGTGTCTAAAATGGGGACATTTTTTTCAAACGATCACAAAATCTTCCCCACTTTGAGTTTTTAGCTGAATTTTTTTGTGCGTGCCAACAAAAATACAAGGATCACGTCTACCAAATTTGGGGTGAAAACTCCTTCTAAAAAAATTTTAAAAAATCACGAAAATAGAAAATGGGTCAATTTGCCATGAAACTTCACATGAAGGCTTAGGGGGCCATTGTATGAATTTACAAGCCATAAAAATGGCATTGGCATGGTAGAAATATGAAGATGTGCCTGACCCCACCAACCACTCAATCAATACACGGCTTGCGCATCCCGCCTCTCTGATTGGCTAAGTGCCCGCACGCTTGTTTCGTGGGTTGACTTAGGCATACGTAGTGCGCTCCCAATCTAAGATTGGATCGAACTGAGGGTTGTGATAGCAGGACACGTAGTGGGATCGGTAGCGCGTAGGGGACCTGGTCAATCCCCGGCTTGCGCATCCTGCCTCTCTATCCAGCTAAGCGCCCGTACACTCATTTTGTGGTTTGACTTAGGCATATGGAGTTCATCCCTAATCTAAGCATACGGAGTTCATTCCCAGCCTAAGATCGGACCGGACCGAGGGTTACGATAGCAGGACCAGCAGCAAGATCGACAGTATACAGGGGGGACCAGGTCGATCCCCGGCTTGCGTATTCTGCCTCTCTGACCGGCTGAGCATCCGCATGCTCGTGTCATGGGTTGGCTTAGGCATACGGAGTTCATTCCCTGTCTAAGCCCTAATCAGATCGAGGGACCCGCAGCGAGATCGATAGCATGTAGAGGGGGACCGGGCCAATCCTCGACTTACGTATTCTGGCTCTCCGGTCGGTTGACCACCCGTACGCTCGTTTTATGGGTTGACTTAGGCATACGTAGTGCATTCTAGGTCTCGACCAACCAAGGGCCAGAGGCTATCGATGATGTTTGGGGCAACAACCGAGGGGGACAGTAGCAGAATCCTTGGTCAGCTTGTGCTTCCCGGCATTAGCGGTCGGTTAGGTGCTCGCACACTCGTTTCGGGGGTCGATCGGGGCTTCGCATGTGCCGATGGTTATCGAGACAGCTACCCGCACCACAGCCCAGCATGTGCCGATGGTGTTCGATGCAACCGCCCACACTAGGGCCCAACTTGTGCCGATGGTGGTCGAGGCAACTGCCCGCACCAGGGCCCAGCTTCTGCCAATGGCGATCGAGGGAAGTGCCCATACCAAATGGCAACCTGTTCTGATGATGGTCGATGCATGTGCCATCACCAAGTGCCATCATGTCCCATTGATGGTTGAGGCCTTGGTCGAAGTTTGATTTTGGCCACGGTACACATGCTGGGCTCGGGCATGTGCTGGTACCACATTTTTTTTGCTCGGGGTACCATCACCGGAGAACTTAACCGACGACATTGGGGGTTCCGACGATTGGAGGGCCAGGGGGTGTACGCACATGATGTACGATGGGTGTTGGTACTTGGCCCTTATATTGGCCTCCTATCCCTCATCAAACCTCGAGAACTCACACCCCCTTAAAGAGCATTTGAGATTTTATAGGTTTGCTCCAAGTAGCCATTAAAGTGTCTGAAATGGGGACATTTTTTTCAAACGGTCACAAAATCTTCTCCACTTTGAGTTTTTAGCTAAATTTGTTTGTGCGTGCCAACAAAAAGACAAGGATCATGTCGACCAAATTTGGGGCCAAAACTCCTTCTAAAAAAATTTTAAAAATCTCGAACCGTAAAAAGTTTTGAAAATCGTGAAAAATAGAAAACGGGTCGTCTTGCCATGAAACTTTACATGAAGGCTTAGGGGACCATTGTACGAATTTACAAGCCATAAAAATGGCATTGGCATGGCAGAAATATGAAGATGTGCCTGAACCCACCTACCACTCGATCGATCCACGGCTTGCGCATCTCGCCTCTCCGGTCGGCTAAGTGCCCGCATGCTCGTTTCATGGGTTGACTTAGGCATACGTAGTGCGCTCCCCATCTAAGATTGGACCAGATTGAGGGTTACGGTAGCAGGACCCATAGCGGGATCAACAGCACGCAAAGGGGACTGGGTCGATGCCCGACTTGCGCATCCTGCCTCTTTGGCCGGTTGAGCACCTGCACGTTCATTTCGTGGGTTGACTTAGGCATACGGAGTTCATCCCCAGTCTAAGCATACAGAGTTCATTCCTAATCTAAGATCGGACTAGACCGAGGGTTGCGGTAGCAGGACCAATACCAGGATCGACAGCACGCAGGGGGATCGAGCCGATCCACGACTTGCACATTCTGCCTCTCCGATCGACTGAGCGCTTGCATGCTCGTTTCATGATGGAGTTCATTCCATGTCTAAGCCCAGTCGGATCGAGGGTTGTGGTAGCGGGACCGACAACACACAGAGGGGGATCGGGCCGATCCTCGACTTGTGCATTATGCCTCTCCGGCCTGCTTAACGCCCGCATGCTCGTTTTGTGGGTTGACTTAAGCATACGGAGTTCATTCCCAGTCTAAGCATACGGAGTTCATTCCTAGTCTAAGATCAGACTGGCAGCAGCACGCAGAGGGGGATCGAGCTGATCCTCGGCATGCGCATCCTACCTCTTCGACCGGTTGAGCACCCGAAGACTCATTTCGTGGGTTGACTTAGGCATACGGAGTTCATCCCTGATCTAAGCACCAATCGAACCGAGGGACCAGTAGCGAGATCGACAGTACGCAGAGGGGGACCGGGCCGATCCTCGACTTTTGCATTCTGGCTCTTCGATCGGCTGAGTGCTCGCACGCTCATTTCATGGGTTGACTTAGGCATACGTAGTGCATTCTCGGTCTTGACCAACCAAGGGCCAGAGGCTATCGACGATGTTTGGGGCAACAATCGAGGGGGACCAGTAGTGGGATCCTTGTTCGGCTCGCACATTCGACCGGGGTTCGACATGTGCCGATGGCGGTCGAGGCAACCGCCCAGACCATGGCCCAGCATGTGTCGATGGTGTTTGATGCAACCACCCGCACCAGAGGCCATCTTGTGCCGATGGTGGTTGAGGCAATCACCCGTACCAAGGGCTGGCATGTGCCGATGGTGATCGTGGCAACCGCACGCACCAAGGGCGAGCTTGTGCCAATGGCGATCGATGCAAGTGCCCGTACCAAAGGGCAGCATCACGTAGAGGGGGATCGGGTCGCTCCTTGGCTTGCGCATCCTGCCTCTCTGATTGGCTGAGCACCTGCATGCTCATTTCGTGGGTTGACTTAGGTATACGGAGTTCATTCCCAATCTAAGATCGGATAGACAGTAGTATGCAGAGAGGGATCGGGTCGATCCTCGGCTTGCGCATCCTGCCTCTCTGACTGGCTGAACAGCCGCACACTCGTTTCGTGGGTTGGCTTAGGCATACGAAGTTCATTCCTGGTCTAAGCTCCAATCAGATCGAAGAACCCGTAGCGAGATCGACAGCACGTAGAGGGGGATCGGGCTGATCCTTGGCTTACGCGTCCTGCGTCTCTGACCGGCTGAGCGCCCGTACAGTCGTTTCGTGGGTTGACTTAGGCACACGGAGTTCATTCCTAGTCTAAGCCCCAACTGGACATAGGTACTCGCAACGGGATCGATAGCACGTAGAGGGGGATCGAGCCGATCCTCGACTTGCGCATTTTGGCTCTCCACCGACTGAGTGCCCGCACGCTCGTTTCATGGGTTGACTTAGGCTTACGTAATGCATTCCCGATCTCGACCAACCAAGGGCCAGAGGCTATCAATGACATTTGGGGCACCAACCGAGGGGGACCAGCAGCGGGATCCTTGGTCGGCTCACGTATCCCGCCCTCATCGATCGGTTTGGTGCTCGCACGCTCGTTTAGGGGCCGATCGGGGCTCGGCATGTGCCGATAGTGGTCGAGGCAACCACCCGTACCACGGCCCAATATGTGCCGATGGTGTTCAATGCAACCGCCCACACCAGGGCCCAGCTTGTGCCGATGGCGATCGAGGCAAGTGCCCGTACCAAAGGGCAGCCTGTGCCGATGATGGTCAATGCATGTGCCATCACCATGCGCCATCATATGCCATTGATGGTCGAGGCCCTGGCCCAAGTTTGATTTTGAGCCACGGTGCACATGCTGGGCTCGGGCATGTGCTGGTGCCACATTTTTTTCACCCAGGGCACCATCGTCGGAGCATCATCGATAACCTAACCGACGGCATTGGGGGTTCCCACGATTGGGGAGCCGGGGGGTGTGCGCACATGATGTGCAATGGGTGCTGGTACTTGGCCCTTATATTGGCCCCCTATCCCTCATCAAACCTCAAGAACTCACACCCTCTTAAAGAACATTTGAGATTTTATAGGTTTGCTCCCAGTAGCCATTAAAGTGTTTGAAATGGGGACATTTTTTTCAAACGGTCACAAAATCTTCTCCACTTCGAGTTTTTAGCTAAATTGTTTTATGCAACCCAACAAAAATATAAGGATCACGTCTACCAAATTTGGGGTGAAAAATCCTTCTAAAAAAATTTTAAAAAATCTTGAACCGCAAAAAGTTTCAAAAATCGTAAAAAATAGAAAACGGATCGTCTTGCCACGAAACTTCACATGAAGGCTTAGGGAAGTTTGTATGAATTTACAAGCCATAAAAATGGCATTGGCATGGCAGAAATATGGAGATGTGCCTGAACCCACCTACCACTCGATCGATCCACGGATTGCACATCCCGCCTCTCCGACTTTCTAAGTGCCCGCACGCTCGTTTCTTGGGTTGACTTAGTTACACGTAGTGCACTTCCAGTCCAAGATCAGACCAGACCAAGGGTTGCGGTAACAGGACCCGTAGCAGGATCGACAGCATGTAGAAGGGATCGGGTCGATCCCCGGCTTGCGCATTTCGCCTCTCTGATCGGTTGATCGCCCACACACTCATTTCGTGCATTGACTTAGGCATATGGAGTTCATCCCCAGTCTAAGCATACGGAGTTCATTCCCAGTCTAAGATCGGACAGGACCGAGGGTTACGGTAGCAGGACCAGCAGCAGGATCGACAGCACGCAAGGGGGGACCGAGCTGATCCTCGGTTTGCACATTCTGCCTCTTCGGCCAGCTGAGCCCCCGCATGCTTGTTTTGTGGGTTGGCTTAGGCATATGGAGTTCATTACATGTCTAAGCCCTAGCCGGACTGAAGGTTATGGCAGTGGGACCGGTAGCACGTAGAGAGGGATTAAGTCGATCCCCGGCTTGTGCATTATGCCTCTCCAATCGGCTCAGGACCCACACACTTGTTTCATGGGTTGACTTAGGCATATGGAGTTCATTCCCAGTCTAAGCATATAGAGTTCATTCCCAGTCTAAGATCAGACCAGCAACAGCACGTAGAGGGGGATCGGGCGGATCTTCACCTTGCACATCCTACCTCTCCGGTCGATTGAGCGCTCGCACGCTCATTTCCTAGGTTAACTTAGGCATATGAAGTTCATTCTCGGTCTAAGCCCCAATCAAAATGATTGACCTGTAGCAGGATCGATAGCACGCAGAGGAGGATCGGGCCAATCCTCAACTTATGCATTCTGGCTCTCCATCCGACTGATCGCCCGCACGCTCGTTTCATAGGTTGACTTAGGCATACGTAGTGCATTCTTGATCTCGACCAACCAAGGGCTAGAGGCTATCGACGGCGTTTGGGGCAACAACCGAGGGGGACCAGCAACGGGATCCTTGGTCGGCTCACGCATCCCACCCCTAACGGTCGGTTCGATGCTTGCACGCTCGTTTCAAGGGACGATCGAGGCTCAGCATGTGCCGATGGTGGTCGAGGCAACCGCTCGTACCACGACCCAGCATGTACCGATGGTGTTCGATGCAACCACCCGCACCAGGGCCTAGCTTGTGTCGATGGCAGTCAAGGCAAGTACTTATACCAAAAGACGGCCTGTGCCGATGATGGTCGATGCATGTGCCATCACCATGCACCATCATGTGCCATTGATGGTTGAAGCCTTGGCTGAAGTTTGATTTTAAGCCACGGTGCACATGCTGGGCTCGAGCATGCAACAACCGAGGGGGACCAGCAACAGGATCCTTGGTCGGCTTGCGCATCCCACCCCCAGCGATCGGTTAGGTGCCCGTACACTAGTTTTAGGGGCCGACTAGGGCTCGGCATGTGCCGATGGTAGTCAAGGGAACCGCCCACACCACGGCCCAACATGTGCCGATGGTGTTCGATGCAACCGCCTGCAGCAAGGGCCATCTTGTGCCGATGGCGGTCGAGGCAATCACCCGTACCAAGGGTCGGCATGTGCTGATGGTGATCGAGGCAACTACCTGCACCAGAGCCTAGCTTGTGCCGATGGCGGTCGAGGCAAGTGCCCGTACCAAAGGGTAGCTTGTGCCAATGACAGTCGATGCATGTGCCATCACCATGCACCATCATGTGCCATTGATGGTCGAGGCCTTGGCTGAAGTTTGATTTTGGGCCACGGTGCACATGCTAGGCTCGGGCATGTGCTGGTGCCACATTTTTTTCACCCGGGGCACCATCGTCGGAGCATCATCGAAGAACCTAACCGGTGGCATTAGGGGTTCCGGTGATTGGGGGGCCGGGGGGTGTGCACACATGATGTGTGATGGGTGCTGGTACTTGGCCCCCTATCCCTCATCAAACCTTGAGAACTCACACCCGCTTAAAGAACATTTGAGATTTTATAGGTTTGCTCCCAGTAGCCATTAAAGTGTCTAAAATGGGGACATTTTTTTCAAACGATCACAAATCTTCTCCACTTCGAGTTTTTAGCTAAATTTGTTTGTGCGTGCCAACAAAAATACAAGCATCACGTCTACAAATTTGGGCCAAAACTCCTTTTAAAAAAATTTTAAAAAATCTCGAATAGCGAAAAGTTTCAAAAATCGAACAAAATAGAAAACGGGTCGTCTTGCCACAAAACTTCACATGAAGGCTTAGGGGACCATTGTATGAATTTACAAGCCATAAAAATCGCATTGGCATGACAGAAATATGAAGATGTGCCTGAACCCACCTACCATTCAATCGATCCATGGCTTGGCAATCCCACCTCTCCGGTCGGCTAAGTGCCTGCACGCTCATTTCGTGGGTTAACTTAGGCATACGTAGTGTGCTCCCAGCCAAGATCAAATCGGACCGAGGGTTGCAGCAGCAGGACCTACAGCGGGATCGACAGGAAGCAGTGGTGATCGAGTTGATCCCCAGCCTGCGCATCCTGCCTCTATGGCCGACTGAGCGCCCGTATGCTCGTTTCATGGGTTGACTTAGGCATACGGAGTTTATCCCCAATCTAAGCATACGGAGTTCATTCCCAGTCTAAGATCAGACCAAACCGAGGTTTGAGGTAGTAGGACCAGCAGCAGGATCGATAGCACATAAGAGGGGACCAGGTCGATCCTTGACTTGCGCATTCTGCCTCTCCGGTCGGTTGAGCGCCCGTACGCTCGTTTCATGGGTTGGCTTTGGCATACGGAGTTCATTCCACGTCTAAGCCCCAGTCAGACCGAGGGTTGTGGTAGCGGGACCAGTAGCACGTAGAGGGGGACCAGGCTGACCCCAGCTTGCAAATTATGCCTCTCCGACTGGCTCCGCACCCACACGCTCATTTCATGGGTTGACTTAGGCATACGGAGTTCATTCCCAGTCTAAGCATATGGAGTTCATTCCCAGTCTAAGATCGAACTGACAGCGGGATCGACAGTAGCACGTAGAGGGGGACTGAGTCGATCATCGACATGTGCGTCCAGCCTCTCCGACCGGTTGAGCACCCGTACGCTCGTTTCATGGGTTGACTTAGGCATACGAAGTTCATTCCCGATCTAAACCCCAACTGGATAGAGGGATCTGCAGCAGGATCGACAGCACACAATGAGGGATCAGGCTGATCATTGGCTTGTGCATTCTGGCTCTCTGGCCAGCTGAGTGCCCGTATGCTCGTTTAATGGGTTGACTTAGGCGTACATAGTGCATTCTCGGTCTCGACCAACCAAGGGCAGAGGCTATCAATGGCGTTTGAGGCAACAACTGAGGGGGACCAGCGGCGGGATCCTTGGTCGGCTCACGTATCCCACCCCCAGTGGTTGGTTCGGTGCCCGTACGCTCATTTCGAGGGTCGATTGGGGCTTGAGATATGCCGATGGTGGTTGAGGTAACCGCTTACACCACGACCCAGCATGTGCCGATGGTGTTCGATGCAACCGCCTACACCAGGGGCCATCTTGTGTCGATGGTAGTTGAGGCAATCACGCACAGCAAGGCCCGGCATGTGTCAATGGTGATCGAGGCAACTGCCTGCACCAGGGCCCAAATTGTGCTGATGGCAGTCGACGCAAGTGCCCATACCAAAGGGCAGCCTGTGTCGATGATGGTCGATGCATGTGCCATCACTATGCACTATCAGGTGCCATTGACAGTCAAGGCCTTGGTCGAAGTTCAATTTTGAACCACGATGCACATGCTGGGCTCGGGCATGTGCTGCTCCCACATTTTTTTCGCCCGGGGCACCATCACCGGAGCATCGCCGGAGAACTTAATCGGCGGCATTGAGGGTTCCGACGATTGGGGGGCCGGCGGGTGTGCGCACATGATGTGCGATGGGTGCTGGTACTTGACTCTTATATTGGCCCCCTATCCCTCATCAAACCTCCAGAACTCACACCCCCTTAAAGAGCATTTGAGATTTTATAGGTTTGCTCCCAGTAGCCATTAATGTGTCTAAAATGGGGACATTTTTTTCAAACGGTCACAAAATCGTCTCCACTTCGAGTTTTTAGCTAAATTTTTTTGTGCATGCCAAAAAAAATACAAGGATCACGTCTACCAAATTTGGGGCCAAAACTTTTCCTAAAAAAATTTTAAAAAATCCCGAACCATAAAAAGTTTCAAAAATCATGAAAAATAGAAAACGGGTCATCTTGCCACGAAACTTCACATGAAGGCTTAGGGGACCATTGTATGAATTTACAAGCCATAAAAATGGCATTGGCATGGCAGAAATATGAAGATGTGCCTAAACCCACCTACCACTCGATCGATCCACGGTTTGCACATCCCGCCTCTCCGATCGGCTAAGTGCCCGCACGCTTGTTTTATGGGTTGACTTAGGCACACGTAGTGCACTCCCAGTCTAAGATTGGACCGGACCGAGGGTTGTGATAGCAAGACCCGCGATAGGATCGGTAACATGCAGAGGGGATCGGGTCGATCCCCAACTTACGCATCCTGCCTCTCTGGTCGACTGAGTGCCCGTGCGCTCGTTTTGTGGGTTGACTTAGGCATACGGAGTTCATCCCCAGTCTAAGCATACGGAGTTCATTCCCAATCTAAGATCGGATCGGACTGAGGGTTGCGGTAGCAGGACTAGCAATAGGATCGACAGCACGCAGGAGGGACTAGGCCAATCCCTGGCTTGCGCATTCTGCATCTCAAGTCAACTGAGCGCCCGTACGCTCGTTTGGTGGGTTGGCTTAGGCATACAGAGTTCATTCCATGTCTAAGCCCTAGTCGGATCGAGAGTTGTGGCAGCAAGATTGGCAGCATGCAGAGGGGGACCGAGCTGATCCCCAGCTTGCACATTATGCCTCTCCGGATGGCTCAACACCCGCACACTCATTTTATGGGTTGACTTAGGCATACGGAGTTCATTCCCAGTCTAAGCATACAAAGTTCACTCCCAGTCTAAGATTGGACCAGCAGCAGGATCGACAGCAACACGCAGAGGGGGACTGGGCCAATCTTCGGCTTGCGCATCCTACCTCTCTGATCGATTGAGCACCCGCACGCTCGTTTCGTGGCTTGACTTAGGCATACAGAGTTCATTCTCGGTCTAAGCCCCAACCGTATCGAGGGACCCGCAGCGCGATCGGTAGGACGCAGAGGGGGACCGAGTCGATCCTCGACTTACACATTCTAGTTTTACGACCGACTGAGCGTCTGCACGTTCGTTTCATGTGTTCATTTAGGCATACGCAGTGCATTCCCAGTCTCGACCAACCAAGGGCCAGGGGCTATCGATGGCGTTTCGGGTAACAACCGAGCGGGAGCAGCAGTAGGATCCTTGTTCGGCCCATGCATCCCACCCCCAGCGGTCTGTTCAGTGCCCGCACACTCGTTTCATGGGTCGACCGAGGCTCGGATGTGCTGATGGTGGTCGAGGCAACCGCTCGCACCACGGCCCAGCATGTGTCGATGGTGTTTGATGCAACCGCCTGCACCAGGGGCCATCTTGTGCCGATGGTGGTCGAGGCAATCGCCCGCACCAAGGGTCGACATGTGTCGATGGTGATCGAGGCAACCGCTTGTGCCGATGGTGGTCGAGGTAAGTGCTCATACCGAAAGGCAGCCTGTGCCATTGATGGTCGAGGCCTTAGCCGAAGTTTGATTTTCAGCCACGGTGCATATGCTGGGCTCGGGCATGTGCTGGTGCCACATTTTTTTGCCCGGGGCACCATCGCCGGAGCATCACCGAAGAACCTAACCAGCGGCATTGGGGGTTCCGATGATTGGGGGGCCAGGTGGTGTGCGCACATGATGTGCGATGGGTGTTGGTACTTGGCCCTTATATTGGCCCCCTATCCCTCATCAAACCTCAAGAACTCACACCACCTTTAAGAGCATTTGAGATTTTATAGGTTTGCTCCCAATAGCCATTAAAGTGTCTGAAATGGGGACATTTTTTTCAAATGGTCACGAAATCTTCACCACTTCGAGTATTTAGCTGAATTGTTTTGTGCATGCCAACAAAAATACAAGGATCATGGCTACCAAATTTGGGGCCAAAACTCCTTCTAAAAAAATTTTAAAAAATCTCGAACCGCAAAAAGTTTCAAAAATTGTGAAAAATAGAAAACGGGTCGTCTTGCCACGAAACTTCACATGAAGGCTTAGGGGACCATTGCACGAATTTAGAAGCCATAAAAATGGCATTGGCATGGTAGAAATATGAAGATGTGCCTGAACCCACCTACCACTTGATCGATCCACCGCTTCCGTATCCCGCCTCTCTGGCCGGATAAGTGCCCGCACGCTCGTTTCGTGGGTTGACTTAGGCATACATAGTGCACTCCCAGTCTAATATCAGATCGGACCAAGGGTTGTGGCAGCAGGACACGCAACGGGATTGACAGCACGCAGAGGGGACCAAGTCGATCCCCGGCTTACGCATCCTACCTCTCTGGCCGTCTGAGCGCCCGCACGCTCATTTCGTGGGTTGACTTAGGCATACAGAGTTCATCCCCAGTCTAAGTATACGAAGTTCATTCCTGGTCTAAGATCAGACCAGACAGAGGGTTGCGACAGCAAGACCAGTAGCAGGATCGACAGCACGCAGGGGGGACTGGGCCGATCCTCGACTTACGCATTTTGCCTCTCCGATCGACTGAGCACCTGTAAGCTCGTTTCGTGGGTTAGCTTAGGCATATGAAGTTCATTCCATGTCTAAGCCCCAACCGGACCTAGGGTCATGGTAGTGGGACCGACAGCACATAGAGAGGGATCGAGTCGATCCCCAACTTGTGCATGATGCGTCTCCTGCTGGCTCAGTGTCCGCACGCTTGTTTTATGGGTTGACTTAGGCATACGGAGGTCATTCCCAGTCTAAGCATATGGAGTTCATTCCCAGTCTAAGATCAAACTGACAGTGGGATCGACAGCAGCACGTAGAGGGGGACTAGGTCGACTCTCGGCTTACGTATCCTGCCTCTCCGATCGACAGAGCGCCTGCACACTCGCTTCGTGGGTTGACTTAGGCATACGGAGTTCATTCTCGGTCTAACCCCTAACCGGACAGAGGGACCCACAACGAGATCGGTAGCACGTAGAGGGGGACCGGGCCGATCCTTGACTTGCACATTCTGGCTCTCCGATTGGCTGAGTGCCCGCACGCTCATTTCATGGGTTGACTTAGGCATACGTAGTGCATTCTCAGTCTCGACCAACCAATGGCCAGAGGCTATCGACGACATTTGGGGCAACAACCGTGGGGGACCAGCAGCGGGATCCTTGGTCAGCTCGGGCATCCCACCCGCAGTGGTCGGTTCAGTGCCCGCAAGCTCATTTCAGGGGCTGACTAGGGCCCGACATAAACCGATGCTGGTCGAGGCAACCGTCTGCACCACGACCCAGTATGTACCGATGGTGTTCGATGCAACCGCCCGTACTAGGGGTCATCTTGTGTCGGTGGTGGTCGACGCAATTGCCCGCACCAAGGGCCGGCATGTGCCGATGGTGATTAAGGCAACCGCCCGCACCAGGGCCCAGCTTGTACCGATGGCGGTCGAGGCAAGGGCCCGTACCAAAGGGCAGCCTGTGCCGATGATGGTCGATGCATGTGACTGCCCGCACTAGGGGTCATCTTGTGCCGATAGTGGTCGACGTAATTGCCCTCACCAAGGGCTGGCATGTGCCGATGGTGATCGGGCAACCACACGAACTAGGGCCCAGCTTGTACCGATGGCAGTCGAGGCAAGGGCCCGTACCAAAGGGCAGCCTCTACCGATGATGGTCGATGCATGTGCCATCACCATGTGCCATCATGTGCCATTGATGGTTGAGGCCTTGGCCGAAGTTTGATTTTGAGCCACGGTGCACATGCTGGGCTCGGGCATGTGCCGGTACCACTTTTTTTTCGCCTGGGGCACCACCGTTAGAGAACCTAACCGGTGGCATTGGGGGTTCCGGCGATTGGGGGCTCGGGTAGTGTGCGCACATGATGTGTGATGGGTGCTGGTACTTGGCCCTTATATTGGCCCCCTATCCCTCATCAAACCTCGAGAACTCACACCCCCTTAAAGACCATTTGAGATTTTATAGGTTTGGTCCCAATAGCCATTAAAGTGTTTGAAATGGGGACATTTTTTTCAAACGGTCACAAAATCTTCTCCACTTTGAGTTTTTAGCTGAATTTGTTTGTGCGTGCCAACAAAAATACAAGGATCATGTCTACCAAATTTGGAGCAAAACTCCTTCTAAAAAAATTGTAAAAAATCTCGAACCGTAAAAAGTTTCAAAAATCATGAAAAATAGAAAATGGGTCGTCTTGCCACGAAACTTCACATGGAAGCTTAGGGGACCATTGTATGAATTTACAAGCCATAAAAATGGCATTGGCATGATAGAAATATGAAGATGTGCTTGAACCCACCTACCACTCGATCAATCCACCGCTTGCGCATCCTGCCTCTCCGACCGGCTAAGTTTCCGAATGCTCGTTCCGCGGGTTGACTTAGGCATATGTAGTGCCCTCTCAGTCTAAGATCATACTAGATTGAGGGTTGCGGTAGCAGGACTTGCAACGGGATCGACAGCATGTAGAGGGGATCAGGTCGATCCCCGACTTGCGCATCCTGCCTCTCTGGCCGACTGAGCGCCTACACGTTTGTTTCATGGGTTGACTTAGGCATACGGAGTTCATCCCCAGTCTAAGCATACGGAGTTCATTCCCAGTCTAAGATGGTACCGGACCAAGGGTTGCGACAGCAAGACCACCAGCAGGATCGACAGCACGTAGAGGGGATCAGGCTGATCCTCGGCTTACACATTTTGCCTCTTCGGTCGACTAAGCCCCCGCACATTCGTTTCGTGGGTTGGCTTAGGCATACAGAGTTCATCCCCAGTCTAAGCATACGGAGTTCATTCCCAGTCTAAGATGGTATCGGACCAAGGGTTGCGACAGCAGGACCACCAGCAGGATCGACAGCACGTAGAGGGGATCAAGCTGATCCTCGGCTTACACATTTTGCCTCTTCGGTCGACTAAGCCCCCGCACATTCGTTTCGTGGGTTGGCTTAGGCATACAGAGTTCATCCCACGTCTAAGCCCCAGCCGGATCGAGGGTTGTGGCAGCGAGACTGATAGCATGCAGAGGGGGACTGGGCCAATCCCCGACTTACGCATCATGCCTCTCCAGTCGGCTCAACACCCGCACGCTCATTTCGTGGGTTGACTTAGGCATACGGAGTTCATCCTCAGTCTAAGCATACGGAGTTCATTCCCAGTCTAAGATGGGACCGGACCAAGGGTTGCGACAGCAGGACCACCAGCAAGATCGATAGCACGCAAGGGGGATCAGGCCGATCCTCGGCTTACGCATTTTACCTCTTCGATCGGCTAAGCCCCCGCACATTCGTTTCATGGGTTGGCTTAGGCATACAGAGTTGATCCCATGTCTAAGCCCCAGTCGGACCGAGGGTTGTGGCAACAGGACTGATAGCATGCAGAAGGGGACTGGGCCAATCCCCAGCTTGTGCATCATGCCTCTCCAGTCGGCTCAACACCCGCACGCTCGTTTCATGGGTTGACTTAGACATACGGAGTTCATTCCCAATCTAAGATTGGACCAACAGTAGCACGCAGAGGGGGACCAGGCCGATCCTCAACTTGCGCATCCTGCCTGTCCAACTGGCTAAGTGCCCACACGCTCATTTCGTCGGTTGACTTAGGCATATAGAGTTTATTCCCGGTCTAAGCCCCAACTGGACCGAGAAACCTGTAGCGAGATCAATAGCACGTAGAGGGGGACTGGGCCGATTGTCAGCTTACGCAGTCTGGCTCTTCGACTGGCTAAACGTTGCACGCTCCTTTCATTGGTTGACTTAGGCATACCTAGTGCATTCTCGATCTCGACCAACCAAGGGCCAAAGGCTATCGACGGCATTTGGGGCAACAACCGAGGGGGACCAACAGTGGGATCCTTGGTCGACTCACGCATCCCACCCCCAACGGTCAGTTCGGTGCTTGCACGCTCATTTTGGGGGTTGACCAGGGCTCGACATGTGCCGATGGTGGTCAAGGCAACCGCCTGCACCAGCGCCCAGCATGTACCGATGGTGTTCGATTCAACCGCCCGTACTAGGGGCCATCTTACGCCGATGGTGGCTGAGGCAACCGCCCGCACCAGGGCCCAACTTGTGCCGATGCCGATCGAGGCAAGTGCCCGTACCAAAGGGCAGCCTGTGCCGATGATGGTCGATGCATGTGCCATCACCATGCGCCATCATGTGCCATTAATGGTCGAGGCCTTGGCCAAAGTTCAATTTTGAGCCATGGTGCACATGCTGGGCTTGAGCATGTGTTTGTGCCAAATTTTTTTTGTCGAAGCACCATCACCGAAGCATTGTCGAAGAACCTAACCGACAGCATTAGGGGTTCAGGCAATTGGGGGGTCAGGGGGTGTGAGCACATGATGTGCGATGGGTGCTAGTACTTGGCCCTTATATTGGCCCCCTATCCCTCATCAAACCTCGAGAACTCACACCCCTTTAAAAAGCATTTGAGATTTTAAAGGTTTGCTCCCAATAGCCATTAAAGTGTCTGAAATGTGGACATTTTTTTCAAACGATCACAAAATCTTCTCCACTTCAAGTTTTTAGCTGAATATGTTTGTATGTGCCAACAAAAATACAAGGATCACGTCTACCAAATTTGGGACCAAAACTCCTAAAAAAATTTTAGAAAATCCTGAATCGTAAAAAGTTTTGAAAATCATGAAAAATAGAAAACGAGTCGTCTTGCCACGAAACTTCACATGAAGGCTTAGGGGACCATTGTATGAATTTACAAGCCATAAAAATGGCATTGGCATGGCAGAAATATGAAGATATGCCTAAACCCACCTACAATTCGATCGATGCACAGCTTGCACATCCCATCTCTCCGATCGGCTAAGTGCCCGAACGCTCGTTTCATGGGTTGACTTAGGCATACGTAGTGCGCTCCCAGTCTAAGATCAGATCAGACCGAAGGTTGGGGCAACAGGACCCATAGCGAGATCGACAGCACACAGAGGGGACCGAGTCGATCCCCAGCTTGCGCTTCCTGCTTCCCTGGCCGACTGAGCGTCCGTACGCTCATTTTGTGGGTTGACTTAGGCTTATGAAGTTCATCCCAAGTCTAAGCATACAGAGCTTATTCCAGTCTAAGATCAGACCAGACCGAAGGTTGCGACAGTAGGACCAACAGCAGAATCGGTAGCATGCAGGAGGATCGGGCCGATCCTCGGGTCGTGCATTCTACCTCTCCGGCCAACTGAGTGCCCGCACGCTCGTTTCATGGGTTAGCTTAGGCATACAGAGTTCATTCCTTGTCTAAGCCCCAACCGAATCGAGGGTTGTGACAGTGGGATCGACAGCACGCAGAGGGGGACAGAGCCGATCTCCGGCTTGGGCATTATGCCTCTCCAGTCGGCTCAACGTCCGCACGTTCGTTTTGTGGGTTGACTTAGGCATACGGAGTTCATTCCCAGTCTAAGCATACAGAGTTCATTCCCAGTCTAAGATCAGATCGGTGGCGGGATCGACAGCAGCACGCAGAGGGGGACCGAGTCGACCCTTGGCTTGCGTATCCTACCTCTCCGACCGGTTGAGTGCCCGTACGCTCGTTTCGTGGGTTGACTTAGGCATATAGAGTTCATTCCCGGTCTAAGCCCCAATCGGACCGAGGGACTCACAGCAGGATCGATAGCACACAGAGGGGGATCGGGTTAATCCTCGGCTTGCGCATCCTGCCTCTCTGATTGGTTGAGTGCTTGCACACTCGTTTCGTGGTTTGACTTACACATACTGAGTTCATTCCCGGTCTAAGCCCCAATCGGACCGAGGGACCCGCAGTGGGATCAACAACAACCAAGGGGGTCCAACAATGGGATCCTTGGTCAGCTTAAGCATCGCACCCCCAGCGGTCGGTTCAGTACTCGTACACTCATTTCGGGGGTCAATCGGGGCTTGGCATGTGTCGATGGTGGTCGAGGCAACCGCTTGCACCACGGCCCAGCATGTGCCGATGGTGTTCGATCAAACTGCCCATACCAAGGGCCATCTTGAGCCGATGGTGGTCGAGGCAATCACCCGTACCAAGGGTCGACATGTGCCGATGGCGGTCGAGGCAAGTGCCTGTACCAAAGGGTAGCCTGTGCCGATGATGGTCGATGCATGTGCCATCACCATGCACCATCATGTGCCAATGATGGTCGAGGCCTTGGTCGAAGTTTGATTTTGAGCCACGGTGCACATGCTGGGCTCAGGCATGTGCTGGTGCCACTTTTTTTCGCCCGGGGCACCATCATCGGAGCATCACCGGAGAACCTAATCGGCGGCATTAGGGGTTCCAACGATTGGGCGACCGGGGGGTGTGCGCACATTATGTGCGATGGGTGCTGGTACTTGGCCCTTATATTGGCCCCCTATCCCTCATCAAACCTCGAGAACTCACACCCCCTCAAAGAGCATTTAAGATTTTATAGGTTTGCTCCCAGTAGCCATTAAAGTGTCTGAAATGGGGACATTTTTTTCAAACGGTCACAAAATCTTCTCCACTTCGAGTTTTTAGCTGAATTTTTTTGTGCATGCCAAAAAAATACAAGGTTCACGTCTACCAAATTTGAGGCCAAAACTCTGTCTAAAAAAATTTTAAAAAATCTCGAACCATAAAAAGTTTTGAAAATCATGAAAAATAGAAAACGGGTCGTCTTGTCACGAAACCTCACATGAAGGCTTAGGGGACATTGTATGAATTTACAAGCCATAAAAATGGCATTGGCATAGCTGAAATATGAAGATGTGCCTGAACCCACCTACCACTCGATCGATCTATGGCTTTCACATCCTGCCTCTCGGGCCAGCTAAGTGCCCGCACGCTCATTTCGTGGGTTGAGTTAGGCATATGTAGTTCATTCCCAATCTAAGATCAGACCAGACTGAGGGTTGAGGTAGCAGGACCCGCAACGGGATCGACAGCACGCAGAGGGAATCGGGTGAATCCCCAGCTTGCGCATCCTGCTCCTCTGGCCGACTGAGCGCCCGTACGCTCGTTTCGTTGGTTGCCTTAGGCATACGGAGTTCATCCCCAGTCTAAGCATACGGAGTTCATCCCCAATCTAAGCATACAGAGTTCACTCAATTCCCAGTCTAAGCATACGGAGTTCACTCGAGTTTTTAGATAAATTTTTTTGTGCGTGCCAACAAAAATAGAAGGATCACGTCTACCAAATTTGGGGCCAAAACTCCTTCTAAAAAAATTTTAAAAAATCTCAAATCGTAAAAAGTTTTAAAAATCGTGAAAAAGAAAAACGGGTCGTCTTGCCACGAAATTTCACATGAAGGCTTAGGGGACCATTGTATGAATTTACAAGCCATAAAAATGGCATTGGCATGGCAAAAATATAAAGATGTGCCTAAACCTACCTGCCACTCGATCGATACATGGCTTGCGCATCCTGCCTCTCTGATCGACTAAGTGCCCTCACGCTCGTTTCGTGGGTTGACTTAGGCATTCGTAGTGCGCTCCAAGTCTAAGATCAGACCGGACCAAGGGTTGCAGTAGTAGGACCCACAGGGGGATCGGCAGCACGCAGAGAGGATCGGGTCGATCCTCGACTTACGCATCTTGCCTCTCTGACTGGCTGAGCGCCCGCACGCTCGTTTCATGGGTTGACTTAGGCAGATAGAGTTCATCCCCAGTCTAAGATACGGAGTTTATTCCCAGTCTAAGATTGGATCGGACCGAGGGCTACAGTAGTAGGACCAGTAGTAGGATCAACTGCACGCAGGGGGAACAGGCTGATCTTCGGCTTGCGCATTCTGCCTCTTCGGTCGGCTGAGAGCCCGCATGGTCATTTCGTGGATTAGCTTAGGTATACGGAGTTCATTCCATGTCTAAGCCCTAGTCGAACCGATGGTTGTGGCAGCAGGACCGACAGCACGCAGAGAGGGACCGGGTCGATCCTCGGCTTGTGTATTATGCTTCTTCGACTGGCTTAGTGCCCATACGCTCGTTTTGTGGGTTGACTTAGGCATACAGAGTTCATTCCTAGTCTAAGCATATGGAGTTTATTCCCAATCTAAGATCGGATTGGTAGCTGCACGCAGAGAGGGATCGGGCTGATCCTCAGCTTACGCATCCAGCCTCTCCGACTGGTTGAGCTCCCATACACTCGTTTCGTGGGTTGACTTAGGCATACAGAGTTTATTCCCGATCTAAGCGCCAACTGGATTGAGGGACCCACAGTGGGATCGATAGCATGGATAGGGGGATCAGGTCGATCCTCAGCTTATGTATTCTGGCTTTCCGATTGATTGAGCGCCCATACGCTCATTTCATGGGTTGACTTAGGCATACGTAGTGCATTCCCGGTCTTAACTAACCAAGGGCCAGAGGCTGTCGACAGTGTTTGGGGCAACAACCGAGGGGAACCAATAGTGGGATCCTTGGTCGGCTCACGTATCCCATCCCCAACAGTCAGTTCAGTGCTTGTACACTCATTTTGGGGGTCGATCGAGGCTCAGTATGTGCTGATGGTGGTCGAGGCAACCACCCGCACCATGGCCCAGCATGTGTCGATGGTGTTCGATGCAACCACCCGCACCAGGGGCCATCTTGTACCGATGGTGGTTGAGGCAATCGCTTGCACCAAAGGCTGGCATATGCCGATGGTGATCGAGGCAACCACCCGCACTAGGGCCCAGCTTGTGCCGATGGCGATCGAGGGAAGTGCCCATACCAAAGGGAAGCCTGTGTCGATAATGGTCGATGCATATTCCATTACCATGCACCATCATGTGCCATTGATGGTGGAGGCCTTGGCCGAAGTTCAATTTTGAGCCACGGTGCACATGTTGGGCTCGGGCATGTGCTGGTGCCACCTTTTTTTCACCTAGGGCACCATCGTCGGAGAACCTAATCGGCGGCATTAAGGGTTCCGACGATTGGGGGGACCGGGGGGTGTGCGCACATGATGTGCGATGGGTACTGGTACTTGGCCCTTATATTGGCCCCCTATCCCTCATCAAACCTTGAGAACTCACACCCCTTTAAAGAGCATTTGAGATTTTATAGGTTCGCTCCAGCAGCCATTACAATGTCTGAAATGGGGACATTTTTTTCAAACGGTCACAAAATCTTCTCCACTTCGA
This sequence comes from Durio zibethinus, assembly GCF_047325235.1. NCBI lineage: Eukaryota > Viridiplantae > Streptophyta > Magnoliopsida > Malvales > Malvaceae > Durio > Durio zibethinus. Next base: position 23,780,610 of record NC_143163.1, read on the forward strand.
GTTTTTAGCTAAATTTTTTTGTGCCTGCCAACAAAAATACAATGATCACGTCTACCAAATGTGGGGCCAAAACTCCTAAAAAAATTTTAAAAAATCTCGAACCGTAAAAAGTTTCAAAAATCGTGAAAAATAGAAAACAGGTCATCTTGCCATGAAACTTCACACGAAGGCTTAGGGGACCATTGTATGAATTTACAAGCCATAAAAATGGCATTGGCACGGTAGAAATATGAAGATGTGCCTGAACCCACCTACCACTCGATCGATCCATGACTTGTGCATCCCGCCTCTCCAGCTGGCTAAGTGCCCGCACGCTCGTTTTCTGGGTTGACTTAGGCATACGTAGTTCACCCCCAGTCTAAGATCAAACCGGACCGAAGGTTGCGGTAGCAGAACCCGCAGTAGGATTGCTAGCATGTAGAGGGGATCGGGTCGATCCTCAGTTTACACATCCTGCCTCTCTAGTTGGTTGAGCGCCCGTACGCTCCTTTCATGGGTTGACTTAGGCATACGGAGTTCATCTCCAGTTTAAGCATACGAAGTTTTTTCCCAGTCTAAGATCAGACCGAACTGAGGGTTGTGACAGCAGGATCGGTAGCATGCAGGAGGGATCGGGTCGATCTTCGGCTTGCACATTTTACCTCTCCGATCGGCTAAGCCCCCGTACGCTCGTTTCATGGGTTGGCTTAGGCATACGGAGTTTATTCCATGTCTAAGCCCCAACCGAATCGAGGGTTGTGGCAGTGGGATCGGTAGCACGCAGTGGAGGACCGAGCCAATCCTCGGCTTGTGCATTCTGCCTCTCTTGTCGGCTAAGCCCCCGTACGATCGTTTAGTGGGTTGGCTTAGGCATACGGAGCTCATTCCATGTCTAAGCCCCAGTCAGACCGAGGATTGTGGCAGCGAGACTGACAGCACATAGAGGGGGACCGAGATGATCCCCGGCTTGTGCATTACGTCTCTCCGGCCTGCTCAGCGCCCGTCCGTTCGTTTCATGGGTTGACTTAGGCATATGGAGTTCATTCCCAGTCTAAGCATATGGGGTACATTCCCAGTCTATGATCGAACCGGTAGCAGCACACAGAAGGGGGCTGAGCCAATCCTTGGCTTGTGCATCCTGCCTCTTCGATCGACTGAGTGCCCGTACGCTCGTTTCGTTGGTTGACTTAGGCATAAGGAGTTCATTCCTGGTCTAAGCACCAACCAGATCGAGGGACCCGTAGCAAGATCGGTAGCTCGCAGAGGGGGACCGGACCAATCCTTGGCTTACGATTCTGGCTCTCTGACCGACTGAATGCCCGCATACTCATTTCATGGGTTGACTTAGGCACACATAGTGCATTCTCGATCACGACCAACCAAGGGCCAGAGACTATCAACGACGTTTAAGGCAACAGCCGAGGGGGACTAGCAGTGGGATCTTTGGTCGGCTCGCACATCCTGCCCCCAGCGGTTGGTTCGGTGCTCGCACACTAGTTTCGAGGGTCAATCGAAGCTCGGCATGTGTTGATGGTGGTCGAGGCAACCACCTGCACTAGCGGCCATCTTGTGTCGATGGTGGTCAAGGCAATCACCCACACCAAAGGCTGGCATGTGCCGATGGTGATCTAGGCAACTGCCCACACCAAAGGCCTGCATGTGCCGATGGTGATCGAGGCAACCGCCCACACCAAAGGCTGGCATGTGCCGATGGTGATCGAGGCAACCGCCCGTACCAGGGCCTAGCTTGTGCTAATGGCGGTCGGGCAAGTGCCCGTACCAAAAGGTAGCCTGTGCCGATGATGGTCGATGCATGTGCCATCACCATGCGCCATCATGTGCCATTGATGGTCGAGGCCTTGGCTGAAATTCAATTTTGAGCCACGACGCACATGTTGGGCTCGGGCATGTGCTGGTGCCACATTTTTTTTGCTCAGGGCACCATCGCTGGAGCATCGTCGGAGTACCTAACTGGGGGCATTAGGGGTTCCGACGATTGGGGGGCTAGGGGGTGTGCGCACATGATGTGCGATGGGTGCTGGTACTTGGCCCTTATATTGGCCCCCTATCCCTCATCAAACCTCAAGAACTCACACCCCCTTAAGGAGCATTTGAGATTTTATAGGTTTGCTCCCAATAGCCATTAAAGTGTCTAAAATAGGGACATTTTTTTCAAATGGTCACAAAATCTTCTCCACTTCGAGTTTTTAGCTGAATTTGTTTGTGCCTGCAAACAAAAATACAAGGATCACGTCTACCAAATTTGGGGCCAAAACTGCTTCTAAAAAAATTTTAAAAAATCCCGAACCGTAAAAAGTTTCCAAAATCGTGAAAAATAGAAAACGGGTCGTCTTGCCACGAAACTTCACATGAAGGCTTAGGGGACCATTGTATGAATTTACAAGCCATAAAAATGGCATTGGCATGGCATCGATCGATCCACGGCTTGCGCATCCCGCCTCTCCGGTCGGCTAAGTGCTTGCACGCTCGTTTCATGGGTTGACTTAGGCATACGTAGTGTGTCATAGGCTCCGACCATAGACTCAGAATCTGTGCGACCTTAGGCTTGGAATCTCTTCCTTTATGCCTAAGTCAGCCTAAAACACAAGCGTGCGGGCACTAGAACAATGGGGAGGGCTGATTACGCAAGTTAAAGAGAAACAGGATAACAAGACAGAATTCTGGAAATGCTCTTGTATTCACTGAAACAGAAGTGTTTGATGATGTACAAATGAGGGTAGAGCAGCCCTCTATTTATAGTTGAGGCTCCAGCTACAACTTAATGGCAATATCCCTAGAATAAAGGCTAAAATCATGGGATTACAATAAATCAGGATGCTAACTCCTGATTTTCAAGGTCAACCAAATCTGCCAGGATGCTCCTGCTAATCCTGCTTGCTTCCAGAAGCTTCCCTTGCGCATCCAGCACCTTGGGCCCTTCTGGATATGGTGCGGGCAGCTTGTATGCCAGGCCTTGGTCTAACAGGCTAGCCTGCAAGTTGGGCTGGCGTTCTGAACTTGTTTGCTAGGCTTTACACACAGATACTTGCCAGCACACCTGGTCTGCGGGCCTCAACCTCTGGCTCGCCTGCTGGTCCACCTGATGTCCCTGGCGCGCCCGCCCAGGGCATGACATTCTCCCTCACTTGATTGTGTAATGCCCTCGTTGCATCTTCTGCATGGTACTACCTGATCTAGTCCCTGAACTGCCATAAGTCCTCTGTTAGTTCCCAACTCACCTCACTGTCTGGAAGTCCCTTCCAGCACACCAAGTACTCATGTCTTGGTTGATAATTCTTCTGTCTCACCTCTCGGTCAGCTATGATGCTATGGACCTCCTTCTCATATGAGGCCCTTGCTCCCAATGGCGCACGCTTTGACTCTGCCTATCCTGGATCTTGCTCATCCTCATGGAACGGCTTGAGCATGCTCACATGGAACACCAGGTGTACCTTCAGCTTAGGTGGCATATCCAGCTGGTAGGCAACCTTGGCTACCCCCTTGACTACTTGAAAAGGTCTCTCATAGCTCCAGACTAGGCCTTTGTGTAGCCCCCTATGGCGTACAATGGGATGCAGCTTCACCAACACCAAGTCTCCAACCTAGAACTACACATCCTGCCTCTTCTGGTTTGCCCACTTCTTCGACCTCTTGGTCGCCTTGTGTAGACAAACGCTGGCCAAGTCAGTTTGCTCCTACCATGCCTTGGCAAACTTGTATGCTGCTGGATTCGACCCTGTATAACCTACAGCAATCGAACGGGGTGTTAGTGGTTGTTGCCCTATCACAACCTCAAATGGGCTCTGGTTTGTTACCTCACTCCTTTGTAAGTTGTAAGAAAACTATGCAATAGCTAGCAGCCTTGCCCAGTCCCTTTGTATGGCACTCACATAGTGCCTGAGGTAAACCACCAATAGTCCATTCACCCGTTCTGTCTGCCCATCGGTTTGCGGATGCATGCTGGTGGAAAAGTTCAAGTCTGACCCCAACAGCTTGAACAACTCAGTCCAGAACCTGCCCGTGAACCACCCATCCTGATCACTAACAATGGTCCTCAGCACTCCCCAGTACTTAACCATGTTCTTCAGGAACAATCGAGCTGCCTCCTCGGTTGGGCACCCCTTGGTTGCTAGAATGAAGATTCCATACTTGGAAAACCTGTCCACCACTACCATGATGCTTCCAAACCCTTCTACTTTAGGTAGACCGACTATAAAGTCTAGAGAAACACTCTCCCATGGTCGCTCTGGCACTGGAAATCGCTCTAAGAGACCACCTAGTTTCTTGAGCTCCACCTTGTCCTACTGGCACACAAGACAAGTCTTCACATAGGCCTCCACATCGTCCCTCATGTGCGGCCAGTAGTACCGATCCTTGATCAGTGCCAAGGTGCGGCTCACTTCGGGGTGTCCAACCCACATTGAATCATGGCATTCTTGTAAAACTTTCTTGCAGAGCTTCTCATGCTGTGGTACAAACAGTCTACTGCCCTTGGTGTACAGCAAGCCATCCTGTAACCAAAACCACCTAGTCTTACCTTGCTGGGCATACTCCATCAAAGCCTTGGCTGTAGGATCATGCGCAAGTCCCTCCTTGATGTACGGCACCAGTGACCCCTCTGGTTGGCTAATGGTAGCAAGGTTAGCCTTCCTGCTCAGGGCGTCTACCACTAGGTTCACCCGTCCTGGCTTGTACTCCATCTGGAAATCAAATTCTGCAAGAAAATCTTACCATCTCGCCTGCTTGAGGGACAGCTTTTTTTGTGTTTGGAAGTAGCTGGTCGCCACATTGTCCGTCCTCACCACGAACCTCGACCCCAATAGGTAATGGCGCTAAGTGCGCAAGTAGTGCACCACTGCAGTCATCCCTTCTCTTGGACCATGTAACTACGTTCAGTCTCATTCAGCTTTCTACTCTCGAACGTGACTGCACGTCCTTCCTCCATCAACACGCCCCCTATGGCAAAGTCTGATGCATCCGTATGCACCTCATAGGCTTGGCATGGTCTGGCAAGGCCAAGATTGGCTCCTCGATCATAGCCCACTTTAACCTGTCAAAGGCTTCTTGGCACCCTGCGCTCCACTCCCATGCTCTCCCTTTCTTGAGCAAGTCAGTCAATGGCGTGGCTATTGTTGAGTGACCTTTGATAAAGCACCTGTAGTAGTTAACCAGCCCAAGGAATGATCTCAACTCAGTGACCTTGGCTGGCGGTTTCCATTCCAGGATGACGTGTATCTTGCCTTTATCCATGCATATCCTACCACCTCCCACTATGTGGCCAAAGAACGGGATCTCCTACTGGGTGAATGAGCACTTCTCCCTCTTGACAAATAGCTTGTGCGCCCATAACACCTTGAACACCTGTCTCAAGTGGTCTACATGCTCTCCCAAAGTCTGGTTGTAGATCACAATGTCATCTAAATAAACCACAACAAACCGATCAAGGAATGACTAAAGTACCTTGTTCATAAGGTGCAGAATGTTGCTAAGGCGTTCATGAGTCCGAAAGGCATCACCAAGAACTCATACGAACCATATCGAGTGACATATGCTATCTTTGGCTCATCTCCCTCTGTGATCCTGACTTGATAGTAGCCCAACCTCAAATCCAACTTGGTGAACCACCTTGCGCTTCCAAGTTGATCGAACAACTGTGCAATGAGTGGGATGGGGTACTTGTTCTTGATGGTCAGCTTGTTCAAAGCCCGATAGTCTATGCACAGTTATAACGACCCATCATGCTTGCACTGGAATAGAATCGGTGCACTATAGGGTGCCTTCGATGGCCTGATGAAGCTAGCATCAACTAACTCTTTGAGCTGCTTCCTCAACTCCTCCAACTCTGGTGGAGACATTTGGTAAGGGGCTCTAGTTGGTGGCTTGGCCTCGGACACCAGCTCGATATTGTGGTCCACCTCCCTCTTAGGTGGTAGCTTGCTAGGCAGCTTTGTGGGTATCACATCACTAAAAGTCTTTAGCACCTTTAGCACCTCTAAGGGTGACTCGATCTCCTTGTCCCTTGGCTCATGATATTTCAGGGCTACCAAGAAGGTGTCTTCTTGTTTGCTTACCGCCTTGGCAAATTGGATGGCTAACACCACCCGTGACCCAACTCTAAACCCTCTCCTCAATGGTACTAGGCATTGGCACCGTGCATCCAAGATGCAAACACAATCGGCAAAAGGCACAAGGAGGGCATTAATCCAAACAAGGAAATCCAACCCAATCACAAACTCATAGTCGTCAAGGGGTATTACCTCTATGGTCTCCTTGCCTTTCAGTCTCCAAGCTGTAAGTCCACTCCCTGCGCTACTCCAGCGGCTGAAACCTCTTCGGAGTTCATCGTTTTGATGGTACGAATCCCTTTCTACACCTTTAGTCTGAGCTTTTAGGCTCCATCACCTAAAATAAAAAGATGTGAGGCACCTGTGTCCACCAGTGCACTCACCTTTGACCCACAACCATCAGATCCGTAAACATCAAGCCCTTTGGCTTGCAGCTCCCCTTACTCTGGATAGCATTGAGCACCAACGACCCAAGCTTTACTGCCCCTAACTCTGGCTCATCGTCAGACTCCTTGTCTACAGCAGCCAGCTTGCCCTTCTACGGGCAATTACGCGTTATGTGGCTCCCTCCACATAGGTAACATGCTAGTGGCTCTCAGTCCCCCTTTGCTTTCCGCTTGCCTTCTGGTGGCTTCCTATTGCCATCCTTGGTTGAACGATCTCGATCTCCATCCTTGGACTCTCGGTCACGGTCCTTCCCCTTGGACTGCTTTTTTCGGTCCTTATCGTCCCTACCCTTACCCTTGGGCTTGGTAGACTCGAACTTGTTCAGAGGCTTGAACTCTATCAAGGCCTTGGCAGTAGTCATGGCTTTAGCCAAGTCATGAACTCCCCTCCTTTGTAGCTCATGCTTCACCCACGGCTTCAGCTCATCCATGAAAGCAAATAAGGTATCCTTCTCGCCTAGATCCGAGATCTATAGCATCAGTTCAAAGAATTTCTGGACATACTCCCTTATGTCCCCTTGCTGGCTCAACCTGCGCAACTTTGCCTGTGCCTCATCATTGACATACTTCGGGTAAAATTGTTCTCTAAACTCCTTTTGGAACTCTGCCCAAGTTCCAATCTTGGTGCTCCCACGCCTGACATCATCACACCTGCACCTCCACCATAATAAGGCTACATCAGTGAGATACATAGCAGCGGTGCTTACCTTTATCGCCTCGTCTTACATGCCTATGGCCTAAAAGTACTGCTCCATACCCCAAAGGTAGTTGTCTACTTCTTTGGCTGCCCTAGTCCCCTTGAACTCCTTAGGCTTGGGGACCTCCAATCTGGATTTGGACACTCCGACAAACATGCCATTCCCAATGGTAGTCTTGCAAGCAACGAACTCACCGGTAAGCTCTTCCATCTGCTGGCGCATGGCCTCCATGCCATCGCGTAAGGTCAGCGCTTCAGCCTCCAAGGCCTTATTCTTCTGGGTGATCACGTCCATGCCTTTGTTGAGAGCAGCTTCCAGCTCACTTTGGATCTCCTCCCCCATAGAGTCTAGTGATGCAATGTGAGTCTCTACTTCCTCAAGCTTCTCCCCCATGTCGCCCATGGTCACCTCCACGTTGGCTAGCCTACCGTCCATGGTAGACCAGATATCTCTAGAACTGGCTTTCTTGCCTCTTCCATGCCCATACTCCTAGGCCTCTGGTTGTTGGCTAGCAACGTCGCTTTGGGATGCCATCTCCTCAATCATGATCCAACCTGCACAACACAAACACGTAGAATCGAACTGGCTCTAATACCAACTGTCATGGGCTCCGACCTTAGACTTAGAATTCGTGCAGCCTTAGGCTTGGAATCTCTTCCTTTATGCCTAAGTTAGCCTAAAACACAAGCGTGCGGGCACTAGAACAATGGGAAGGGCTGATTACGCAAGTTAAAGAGAAACAGGATAACAAGATAGAATTCTGGAAATGCTCTTGTATTCACTGAAATAGAAGTGTTTGATGATGTACAAATAAGGGTGGAGTAGCCCTCTATTTATAGTTGAGGCTCCAGCTACAACTTAATGGCAATATCCCTAGAATATAGGCTAATCATGGGATTACAATCAATTAGGATGCTAACTCCTGATTTTCAGGGTCAACCAAATCTGCCAGGATGCTCCTACTAATCTTGCCTGCTTCCAGAAGCTTCCTTTGCATCTCTAGCACCTTGGGCCCTTCTGGATGTGGTGCGGGCAGTTTGTATGCCAGGCCTTGGTCTCATGGGGTGGCCTGCAAGTTGGGCGGGCATTCTGAACTCGTTTGCTAGGCTTCACGCATAGATACCCGCCAGCACGCCCTATCTGCGGGCCTCAACCTCTGGCTCACCTCCTGGTCCGCCAAACCTGCCTGGTGCGGCCACCCAGGGCATGACATAGTGCGTTCCCAATCTAAGATCAGATCGGACCGAGGCGAGATCGACAGCACGCAGAGGGGATCGGGTCGATCCTCGGCTTACGCATCCTACCTCTCGGGTCGGCTGAGCACCCGCACACTCGTTTCGTGGGTTGACTTAGGCATACAGAGTTCATCACTAGTCTAAGCATACGGAGTTCATTCACAGTCTAAGATCAGACCGGACCGAGGGCTATGGCAACAGGACCAGCAGCAGGATCGGTAGCACATAGAGAGGATCGGGCCGATCCCCAGCTTGCGCATTCTGCCTCTTCGGCCAGCTGAGCCCCTGCACGCTCATTTCGTGGGTTGGCTTAGGCATACGGAGTTCATTCGATGTCTAAGCCCCAGCCGAACAGAGGGTTGTGGCAGCGGGACCGGTAACACACAGAGGGGGACCAGGCCGATCCTCAGCTTGCGCATTATGCCTCTCCGGCCTGCTTAGCACCCGTACGATCATTTTGTGGGTTGACTTAGGCATACGGAGTTCATTCCCAGTGTAAGCATACGGAGTTCATTCCCAGTCTAAGATCAGACCGACAGCAGCACACAGAGGGGGATCGAGCTGATCCTCAGCTTGCCCATCCTGCCTTTCCGATCGACTGAGCGCCCACACACTCGTTTCGTGGGTTGGCTTAGGCATACGAAGTTCATTCCCGGTCTAAGCCCCAACCGGATCGAGGGACCTGTAGCGGGATCTACAACACGCTGAGAGGGATCAGGCCAATCCTCGGCTTACGCATTCTGGCTCTCCGATCGACTGAGCACCCGCACGTTCGTTTCGTGGGTTGGCTTAAGCATACGGAGTTCATTCCATGTATAAGCCCCAGCCAGATCGAGGGTTGTGGTAGTGGGACCGATAGCACGTAGAAGGGGACCGGGCCGATCCCCAGCTTGCACGTTATGCCTCTTCGGCTGGCTCTGCGCCCGCACGTTATGCCTCTTCGGCTGGCTCTTCGGTTGACTTAGGTATACGGAGTTCATTCCCAGTCTAAGCATACAGAGCTCATTCCCAGTCTATGATCGGACTGACAGTAGCACGCAGAAGGGGATCGAGCCGATCCTTGGCTTATGCATCCTACCTCTCTGACTGATTGAGCACCCGCACGCTCGTTTTGTGGGTTGGCTTAGGCATACGGAGTTCATTCCCGGTCTAAGCCCCAATCGGATAGAGGGACCCGTAGTGGGATCGACAGCACGTAGAGCGGGAAGGGGCCGATCCTCGGCTTGCGCATTCTGGCTCTTCGGCCGAATGAGCGCCCGTACGCTCATTTCATGGGTTCACTTAGGCATACGTAGCGCATTCTCGATCTCGACCAACCAAGGCCCAGAGGCTATCAATGGTGTTTGGGGCAACAATCGAGGGGGACCAGTGGTGGATCCTTGGTCGGCTCACGTATCCCACCCCCAGTGGTCGGTTTGGTGCCCGTACGCTCGTTTCAGGGGTCGATCGGGGCTCAGCATGTGCCGATGGTGGTTGAGGCAACCACCTGCACCACGGCCAAACATGTGTCATTGGTGTTTGATGCAACCGCAGGCACCAGGGGCCATCTTGTGCTGATGGTGGTCGAGGCAACTGCCCACACCAAGGCCCAGCTTGTGCCGATGGCGATCGAGGCAAGTGCCCGTACCAAAGGGCAGCCTGTGTCGATGATGGTCGATGCATGTGCCATCACCGTGTGCCATCATGTGCCATTGATGGTCGAGGCCTTGGCCGAAGTTCAATTTTGAGCCACGGTGCACATGCTGGGCTCGGGCATGTGCTGGTGCCACATTTTTTTCACTCGGGGCACCATCGCCGGAGCATCGTCGGAGAACCTAACTGGCAGCATTGGGGGTTCCGGTGATTGGGGGCCAGGGGGTGTGCGCACATGATGCGTGATGGGTGCTGGTACTTGGCCCTTATATTGGCCCCCTATCCCTCATCAAACCTCGAGAACTCACTCCCCCTTAAAGAGCATTTGAGATTTTA